>NC_138769.1:671528581-673928581 GCF_965119305.1 Pelophylax lessonae | reverse complement strand
ATTTTTTAACATTTTTTTTTCTTTTTTTTACAATTTGTTTTATTCAAATGTTTTTTGTTTTTGTTTTTTTTTACATACTGTGACTAGAGCAGTACCTTGTCACCACAGTGACTCTGTACTACTCTGGGTAGGGGCTTTTTTTTTTTCCTCTGGATTTTTTTTCAATTGCTTATTATAGTGATGATCTGATCACTATTATAAGCAATGATTTTTGTGAATGTTATCCATTCATGTGCCAGTGTGTACTTATGTTATAGTTGGGATTGGCTAAAGCTATCACATGGTTCAGGTCCATTGTGTTTGTCCCTTGTACTATGTGATCACTGTGACCAATCACAGAGATCACAATAGTACACATGAATGGCTATGAATGATAAGCCATTGTGTACTATTAACATTTAATCGCTGTGATTGGTCACAGCTTTCACATGGTACTGGGCCAGCCCGATACAGTTATCAGTCTTCCACGATGTCTGGTAGACACAGCCGGTGACCGTGACAGATTGTACCGCTGCGCACCTCCTAGGGCGTGAATGAGACGCACAAGTAGGAGGACGTCATAGGATGTCCTCCCTGGAAAATAATGCTCCAAATCTGCAGTCATTTTACAATAGGCCGAGCAGGAGGTGGCTAAAGTGCATTCTCCCGCTTCTACTACCATAGACACAATTCACCATAGTATGCTGCGTACCCCACCTAATTATTCAAAGCCCAAACCTGAACTCTCCCCCAAAAAACACATTATCTATGGCCCTGCTCTTTGGGACTCTATTAGAGACATTTGTGTTTCTGTCTGTGTTGTTGTTAGAGAGATTTCCTCTCGATTCCTATCCTTAGCAAAGCCTCCAACTGCAATAAATCCTGACAGGTGCTCTAATCCTTACCCAAACCACACAAAACTAAGAAGGGAGCATTTTGGTTATGGATATACTTTAATTTACTATGCACTCAGCCGCTTACTGGGTCTTTTACTAGCTGTAGAGTGAAGTAATTGTATTTTGCTGGCTGCTGTCATTGCCAGCTGATCAGTTTATGTTGACGTTATTGTGAAATCGCTGTCTGGGTCTTCACCTCCTATTTTCACAAGGTAGACTGGTAATTCGTCTTGCGCGTTCCAGTTGGAGAGACTTCAGCTTGCCGCCGCAGCACACCCGCCCGGTTTGTCAGACTCAACGGGTTTGAGTTTTCCAGTTCTCCGAAAATCCACAATGACAAGTCTGAGATGCCACAGGTTATGTCAGGTATCTTAGGCCCAATAACTGGATGATGTATCGCCTGGAAAAATGTTTTATTTCCAGTAACCTGAGAAGTGAGAGCTAATTAAAGCTATATTAGGCCTGAGCGACGCAGGGAAAGTTGGATTTTCTAGATAAACAAAGATGAACTTGGCTTAAAGCTGCTGATTGCTTTAGTCATGAAGCGTAAGTCAAGCTATAGTAACTCTCCTGGTGTTCTTCCATGTTTAAAATACAGGGGAACACTTGAAACTGTGAACCAAACCATTGCCAGTTTGAAGGCATAGTCCACCTTTTGGAAAAATGTAACAAATGAACCAATAAAGATAAAATGAAAAATGTGTATTTATTACATTTTTGCATTCAGGCTTGCAAAGCAGTCCATCACAGGTGGTTATTTAATCCCCCAGCTCTACGTCAATAAGGAGATATGGACATTCTATTATGGGTCACTGTATTCCAACCTACCCGCTCTCTACCCCCATTTACCCACAGCTGACTGAAAAACACACCATGCATTGGTAACTACCCTTATACCCTTATACCCACAAGAAAGAAAGCAATTGGTCATGCATGGGCGGTACACACTTTAAGGTTGATGTACTAAAGGCAAATAGACTGTACACTTTGCCCTCTGCAATTACAGTTGCTCCAGAGCTTAGTAAACAAGGTGAAGCTTCACTTTGCAAAGAGTACCCAATCACGTGCAAGGAAAATTAAAAAAAAAAAAAACAATATTTTTGCTTGCACGTGATTGGACGATGGAAGTCAGCAGAGTTTCTGCTCATTTACTAAGCTCTGAAGCAACTGCACTTTGCAAAGTGCACAGTCTTTTTCCCTTTTGTAAATCAACCCCTATGTGTCATCCATGGACAGCTAGAGCAAGGGGGCAAAGAATTGGCACAAGGTGGTACAGTAAACCCCCGCTCCATCACGGTTCAGTTTTTGCGGTCCCGGTATATTGCGGTTTTTTTTTTGTAATGTTATTTTACTATATAAATCATTAAAAATAAAAAATATTTTTGTGTTTTCCATTGCTATGTCTCTCAGTATCTTTTATGTGTTTAAATGAGTTTCTATTGTTTTAAACGTGTGTTTAAAGACCTTAAAATGCTTCTACACGTACAGTGACAGTAAAAAAAAACATGCCTACAATGCATTTTAATAGGGTTTTTCTATTTCGCGGATTTTCACTTTTCGCGGCTGGGTCCGGAACGTAACCCCCGCAATGGAGGGGGGTTTACTGTATACTCATTCTAGGGCATACATTAGGAGGGTGTTACAGTTCTGCAGCTTTGCCCTGGGCACTGAACAAACCTGTCCCGGTACTGGCTGGAGAAAGTAATCAATTAAATGGAAGTGTGGTGATGTCACTACCCTGCTACCAGCAAATTCCAAAGTGGCAGATGGGACTTGTAGGTTGTTCATTCACAGATCCTTGTGAATGGATGATGCAGCTGTGCGGGCACAGCCACACACAGCCACGCTCAATTAAAAAGTAACACATGTCCACAGGAGAAAGCACCCCATGATTAAGGTATGTGGGGGGCCTGTTTGAGGGTGGGAGGGCTTGGGAATATGAACATGATTTATGTTTTACCCTAAGTATGTAAGTAATCTAAAACATGGTCCAAAAAGTGGACTGAGGATTGAAGGCTGAACTCCAAGTAAGCGGCTAAATATATAGCCGAAACACGTGTTCAACCTATTCTGCTACTAAGTAGAGTCTTGTTTTTCACCCCTGCCAGATAGAATAGCAAGGTTGGTGACTGCTTTTGTTTTCCACTGCAACTAAGAATTGCAGCTTGCTTAGTGACCAACCGCAGCCCATGATTTGACAGCGAAGGAGCAGCATGAGGTCTTTCCTGTGCTTTCCTCTCCCGTGAGCAATAACTGTTAAGAGTTAAAGCCCCACTCCAAAAACTATTTCTTCACCCCTCTCTCCCAACCGCCCCCAACCCATCCTGCTATACTTTTCTCCCCCCTTTTGTTGTGTAGCCAGATATACTCCACCGGCATTTATGGTTGCAGAGGACTGTGAATCCAGTGTTGCAGTAAAACCCGAGATTTCTGGTCCCCATTCACTCCCCTCTGTTGAAATTTATTCAGGAGAGGGGGGTTATTAATAATGCTCTTCTGGAGACACTGACAACACGCTAAATTTAGAAAGACCGGTTTAATTTTAAGGAAAACTGTCATGAGAGAACAATGGTGTCTGCCATTGCTGACCTCCTTTTCAGAATGCTAGCTCTTTGGCTGTCACACTGATGTTTTGCTCTGTCGGTGATCTGGAAGAAGAGATAAGGATCCCTGACACTCATTCACATTGCTTGTACTGAAGTGAGACACAGCCAGCCCATATTTATAAGGAGGTCATTAATGGCAGCCCCCATTTTCATTTCATAACAGATTTGCTTTATTATGGGTTTTGTATGCCAGATTCAGCAAGCCATCATATGTGCTACTGGGTAGGACTCACAGCCTTGTGCCGTGCAACAATTGCATTACTCTACATTTGATAACAACCCTGCACACAGTTGGCTTCCTTGCTTATGGATCAGTCAGGAAGGGGTGATGACCATCTCCTTGGACTATTAATATAAATGAAAAGTAGACACCATGATACAATACCCAAAAAGGTATTTAAAGATTTAGGGGAACCTGAAAAGTCTTCATTAATGCTCACTCCACCTGCTTATACTCACTTTTGCTGCTTTTCCCCATTATTCCATTCATCTGTTGAAGCCATCGGGATTCCCTGATGCTTCCAGTTATGGGGGAGCATGGGGGGGGGGGGGGGTACTCATACTGCCAGTATGGTGACCTTAAACCCGATCAACACTGACCAACATGAAGCCTACACAAGGTTTAGACCCAAAGCTTCAGAAGACAGAGGGTGAGAGAAATAGGGTACCAATGGGTGGGAAGGTGAGCCTATCACCTAAATGGGCAAAGTGACATAATTTGTGTTCATCTATACCTATTACCAACCAATTCTATTAACTTAGAATGTCCTTTTCACCTATGTTCCCACATATATTTCATTTCAGTTATCTCTTTTTTTTTTTGTAGTAATCTTTTTTTCCACATCACCAGGAGGAAAAATGATCAGCGTCTCAGTATGCAGTGGGGATTGTATGTCTTTTTTTGCAGACACTTTTCTTATAAATCTCTACCACTTTTGCAGACTCATTTAAAATGGGAGCCTGTGGTTATCTAACTTCATCTTGTTCATATTCCCTTCCTTCCATCAGGGAACAGAAAATCAGAAATCTGAATTTAAATGTGACCATTGTGACAAATAAATAACAGCATTAAAATTTTATTTAGGCTGTAGTGGTAGTTCTGCCGGTAAATAAGTACAGGGAGGCGGATTAGAGAAGAATGAAACTGTGATTTTTAATGATTCTCACTATGAACTCTAGTCTTTCAGGTCTCAATTAATGGGCTAAGACTCGCAAGCGGCGGGTGAGAGCTTCTGCTTCTTTTGCATAGTTTAAAGGGAATTCTGGGTTGTAACTTATTGTTTTTTAAACAGTACAAAAGTTCCTGAACTAGCTAACCTCCTAGAATATGTTATCCCTGAAGTTGTAGTGTTGAAAGCAGAAAAAAATGGGCAAGCGTAAGGATTTGAGCAACTGTGACAAGGGCCAAATAGTAATTGCTAGATGACTGGGTCAGAGCAACTCCAAAACTGCAACTCTTGTGGGATGTTTCCAGTATGCAGTGGTCAGTAGGGATGATCGAACGGTTCGAGTCGACCATCGGTTCGACCCGAACATTGACTGTTTGAGGTTCGGCCGAATTCTGAACTTTTTGCTGAAAAAGTTCGGAATTCGGCAACCAGAACCGACCAAAATGCAATGGGACAGGAAATGGGCTTTAAAAGCCCGTGATTGGACCAGAACCATCAGTAAAAGCCAATTGAGGGGGCAGGAGAATGCTAGGAATGTGATTGGAGTGACTAGGGGGTCCAGAGGCCAATCATTAGTGAATACGCCCCCCAGTATATAAGATAGCCCCGCCAAATTGCTAGCATTGTAATACAGGGACGTGGAAGAGAATGGAAGCAGTTCTGTTACTTCTGCTTCAAAGTGTCATTTAGCAATTATTAGTGTGAGGAAAGAGATATCTAGTGTAGTTAGGGTACTATTTTCCACTATAGTTAGATTTAATAATCTACTTTCTGTAGGGAAAGTGTTAAGTGTAAGGGGACCGTAGTGTAGGGTTAACTGACTCTGACTGCTATGGCAGGGTGACAAAACCCTTCCATGTCAGGGTGACCGCTATAGAGAAAAGATTGTTTCTCTTAGAACACTTATAGAACAGGCATATGGCTTTGCCTCTGTCACCCTGCTTTTTGCTGCAGGCGTTTATAGGCCTTTTTTGAGGACATGTTTGGAGTCAGGCATGACATCTGAACTTCTGTGTAGGGGTATATATACACACACACATGTATGTATATATACACATACACATAAGTAGCAGAAACCTATGCTTGCGCTAATGAAATAATTAACACCCATATGGCTTCTCTGCTATAACACCTATATGTGTGTATGTGTATAAATACATATAAGTGTGTGTGTATATATTGCCCTATACAGAATTTCAGATGTTTTGCCTGCCTTCAAAGACCCCCAAAAAATGCCCAAAAAAAGCCTGCTGCAAAAACACACCTGGGCGTTTTTGTAGCTGGGCTTTTTTTGGGCATTTTTTGGGCGTCTTTGGAGGCAGGCATAACATCAGAACTTCTGTGTACGACCGGTTTTGTCATACGTGACGTCGTCCGGGGGATTGTATTTGTAGTGGTCAGTACCTACCAAAAGTGGTCCAAGGACAGAAAACCGGCAAACCAATGACAGGTTCAATGATGAGCGTGCAAGGCAGAACCATGTAGTCCAATCCAATAGAAGAGTTACTGTAGCTCAGATTACTGAAAAAGTGAATGCTGGTTTCGATAGAAAGGTGTCAGAATACACAGTGCAGCGCTGTTTGCTACGATGGGGCTGCATGGTTGCAAACCGGTCAAGGTGGCCATATACCGTAAACCCATTTCCATGTGAGCATCACAACTGGACCATGGAGCAATGGAAGCAGGTGTCTTCAAGGTGTTGATTTAGCCTTAAATATCTCCAGATCTCAATCCACCGAGCACTTGGGGGATCTGCTGGAAGAACAAGTCCGATCCATGGCGACCCCACTTCACAGTTTACAGGACCTGTTACTAATGGCTTGATGTTTTATACCACAGCATACCTTTAAAGGTCTAGTGTAGACCATGTATTGATGGGTCAGGGCTGTTTTGGTGGAAAAAGTGGGACCTACTCATTATTAGGTGGGTGGTCATGTTATGGTGGGTGGTCATAATGTTATGGCTAATCCATGGTATATCTGTTCATAGTCACTTATCCTACTCGATGACACCATTCTGAGGGGTCAGTGAACTTTAGAATCTGTTTCTTGTTAAAGTATATGGAAACATAAATTGTTTGCAGCACAGGAGTCCTTAGGCCTCATGCACACTGTGTGTTTGCTCAGCTCCCCTGAACTCCTCTCCTGGAAGGAGAAAAGCTGCTTAAAAAACATGCCTAAAGTTGCTTTTAGGTGTGTCAAGCTTTTGAGCGTTCTTGGATTCCATAAGCCAGAATATTAATTTATTCTGACCATTGGAATGAATAAATACCGGTATTTATGCGATAAGATGCCTAGCATTTAGGTGCACTTAGACGCGTTTACACACATTTAGGCACGTCACTGTTTTTTTCTGCCCAAAAGCTCTCCTGAACGTCCCGGTGATGGGTTTTTTTTCTGCCTGTAAACTGTTCTTTTCTAATATGCCTGTAAACACCAATGTGCCCATGGACACATAGACATGCTTCGACATTGATTATTTCATATATATACACACACAGAGTAACCAATTCATTTATATACATCAAAAAATGTGAACCGAATGGTCTTCAAACTTCAGAAACATAACAAAAACTTTCCCAGCACAATTAATATCGAACCTGCATGAAAACACATTACACTCTCCAGCCGCACTGCTTATTAAGGCTCTGCCTGTAATCTCTTCTTTTCTAATATGCCTCTAAACACCCATGTGCGCATGGACACATAGACTAACTTAAAGGTGCATTCAGAGGCAGAAAAAAAAAAAAACATCAAACACCTGTAAAAGTGATGTTTTTTAAACCCAGTGTGTAAGAGGCCCTAAATGATGTACATTATCTCACAAAAGTGAGTACACCCTTTGCATTTTTGTAAATTTTTTATTATATCTTTTCATGTGAAAACACTGAAGAAATGACACTTTGCTACAATGTAAAGTAGTGAGTGTACAGCTTGTATAAGGCCTCTTTCACACGGGCGTTCCGTATGTCCGTATATCACCCCATTCGTTTGCGGGTGATATACGGACATAATGCATGTCAATGGGATTGCGGATGTCAGCGGATGACACCGATGACATCCGATTTGCATCCTTTCAGTTCTGTTCCATTGCAAAGAAGCCTCTGAGGATCTGAAAAAAAAGGAATTGTTGCTCTACATAAAGATGGCCTAGGCTATAAGAAGATTACCAAGACCCTGAAACTGAGCTGCAGCGCGGTGGCTAAGACCAAACAGCGGTTTACCAGGACAGGTTTCACTTAGAACAGGCCTCGCCATGGTTGACCAAAGAAGTTGAGTGAACATGCTCAGCGTCATATCCAGAGATTGTCTTTGGGAAATGAAAAAAATTATTATTAAAATGTTTTATTTTTTTTTGCTAGAAAATTACCTAGAACCCCAAACATTATATATATATATATATATATATATATATTTTTTTTTTTTTTCTTTTTTTTTTTTTTTTTAAGAGAGGCCCTTGAGAGTAAATTGGTGGGTGTTGCAATTTTTAATGACACACGGTTTTGCAGACGCAATTTTATTTTGGAAAAAATACTCTTTTTAGTGCACAAAAACACAGTCTAATACCAATTGTTTGGTAAAGTTTGAAAATGATGTTACTCCGAGTAAATAGATATCAAATGTGTCACGGCGACAAACAATGTAAAGTTTATTATCCATAGAAGATGCTTTAAAAGCCTTTACAGTTACCTTAGATTTACTCAGTGGGTCTGGTGCTAGAATTACTGCCTATTGTCTGACATTCGGGGTGATACCTCATATGTGTGGGACAATTGCTGTGTGCATGCAGGACTGATGCATGCGTTTGCCTTTGCACGGGGGGGGGGGGGGGGTGTATGGGAGGGGCAGTCAAGGGCATTTTTAAAAAATTGTATTATTATTTATTTATTAATTTATTTATTATTTTTATTATACATTTTTATTTTTACACTGCCACTTAAAAAAAAAAAAAACTGTATCACTTTTATTGTTATCACAGGGAAGATAAATATCCCCTGTAATAGCAATTGGCAATGATCGGTACTCTTTATGGAGAAATCTCGAGTCTATTAGACCCCAGATCCCTCCCCCCCCCCCCTCTTAAAAGCATTTGATCACACATTTTCATTTTTAAAAATGCACCATTTACATCTGGGGAAACCAAAAGTAATGAGAGCTCACCGCTTCTGTGTTCCTATATTATAAAGGGAAGCAGAGCTGATCCTGTTTCTGTTTGCTTCTTTGATCAGTCAAGGGAAGCGCCAGCTGGATGATTTTGACTCCTGGTGAGATGGGAGATCCCAAGAAAGCCACCGAAGGAGGCCGGAGGGGGACATCCCCTCCCGCTGCTTGTAAAATCAATCCAGATGTATAACCACTTGAAGTTGAGTGACGTACCTGTACAGGGTTGGTTGTCCCTTTATTTTCACCTAGTAAACCTGAGAACATCACTTCCTGTCCTTGGATGGCTAAGCTCTTCAAATGAAAAACGGGAGGAAATTGTTAGCCATCCGTCTCTCCGTGGGGGTTTACCACCACAGATCCCGGGGCAGACACTTCCAGCAGTCTTAGCTCACAGCACCGCATGTCAAGAACTTTAACCATTATGTATGTTTTTTAAGGATGAGTAACACTTTCCTCCTGTTTATCATCTTTTTCTCCCTATTGTTTGGGTTATTTATTAGACTACTTGGAAATCTTATACTTTTATGCAGAAAGGTTTCACATCCGCTCCTGAAGAAGTGGAGCGTATCCACGAAACACGTCAAGCTTTTTGGATGTCGTTATGCCATTTATCTATGATCCATCTGTTTAGTATACCATTTTATGTAACATCCATGTACCCCATGACATTGGGTACATTCGGTTCACACTTTTGACATATATATATATATATATATATATATATGAATTGGTTACTCTGTGTGTGTATATATATGAAATAATAAATGTCCAAGCATGTGTCTACTATTATTACTATGTGTATATATGAAAAACATTTTATTATGCAATATTTTATTTTCATGTATATGCAGTAATACACGTTATATTATGTCTTGTTTTCAAGCAGCCTCACCTCATTTAAAGTCCCAAACCCTTTCTCTTATTCATAACTGTAATCTTTGAGCGTCTCTGTGTTGGAGGATATACAGTATAGGAATGGTTAAATTAAGGACAGGTATGCCCGGAGGGCACCCCATTACTCCTTAAACTGCAATGACATACCAGAAGCTCAGCAATGCACAATGGCAGCTGGTGTCCAATTTGTCCCCACACCAGTTTTTGTTTAGCTTGCTGGACTTCAAACATATCTGCCTTTATTCATCTCTTTTATATAGTGGATGGGAAGACTATTAGTTTTCTGGAGGCTGATTGTTTTATGCTTCCAGGTTAGCTCACAGGAAGTGACAAGGACACTTCATTTCTGGCAATTTAACATATTTTTTGTACTTGTTGAAAATGTTCTTAGCCTGATCAAAGGAAACTAATGCACCCACCACATCAAAGGATTTGCAAGCTGCAATATATTACAGTTTTATTCTTGAGTTTAGATAGCATTTAAGGCTCTGATAGTTTTAAAGTTTTTAACCAGAAAAGCAAAGTAGGATGTTTAACTTCCTGAGGGTGCTGTTTATATCTTTCGCCTGTCCTTGTTGTTACAATGGTAGCAGATGTTCTCAGTGGTGGAACTAACAGGGTCACAGCAGTCGTGCTTGCAACCGGGCCCTGGCGTTCCACCACTGTGGGGGGCCCCTGTACCTCTGGCTGGCAGTTCACTATGCAGTTGAGAGGGTGATCAGCATCTCTGTTGTGCCCGCGGGCTGCAGGATCTCCCTCCGGCTAGCAGTTCACAATAAAGTGGAGAGGGGGGGGGGGGGCTCTGACATGGGCAGGTATCAGCTTCAGGGTACAAGCAGAGCAACTCACTAGCCAAAGGAAGATTCCATGACCTGTGGGCACCACAGAGCTGTCGATCGTCCCCTCCACTGCATAAGGAAATACAACTGAAGTGATCTGAGGTGCAGGGGGAGATAATGCAGGCACCACAGAGTGCCATCAATGTTTAGGTGAGTGGCCATGGGGTAAAAGTGGGGGTGGGGTACAGAAATGTGGAGGTGGAAGGTGCACATCAAGTGGGTACAGAGCAGAAATGTGTTAGGCCCCTTTCACACTGCTGGACCAATCGGGTCAGTTTTTCAGGTGGACCCGATCAGGCCATCTATAGCTCTCTATGAAGCAGCGAATGTGTCCGCTGACACCCGTCGCCATCTGATCCGATCCTGTCTGCTAAAAACAGGCATTCGTCCAACAGATCGGATGACAGTCAGATGGAAACAGTCAGGGAGTCGGTTTCCATCCGACTGCCCTTAAAGAACAGCAGGCGGTGTCCATGTCCACCCTGCGTCGTGGAGTGCACACAGACCTGTAATCCACATGCTCAGCGGAGATCAGCAGAGAGATCCCCCGCTGAGCAAGTGGATCCCGCAGACAGATCCTTAGGGGCCTTAGGGATGTCTGGGGTGTCAGGTTTGCTTGTTGCAATGTACACTGGTGTGTTAGAGGGATACAGATGATGCTGGGAGGTGCAGGGGTATGTGTGTTGGGGGGGGGGGTGCGGAGGTATGGGGGCTGCAGAGATGTGTGGCAGAGTAGGGGGGGTTGAGGGCACTCCGTAAGGGAATTACTTTTCCTTGGCTGGGGCCTACTGTTACTCTCAGAGTCACAACAACTAACAGCAGACAACGTGAAGCATAGTAGAAAATCTAAATGCAAAGATTGCTGATAAACAGGGATCACTCTCTGTTGAGTGAATTTTACAGTGAGAGTGTATTTGCTGTGGGTGATTTTAGTTTAGGGGGGTAGTTATTTTTACTGGAAGGGGGCTGTTTTTTACTGGGAGGAGATATGTGTTTGTTACTCCTTACCTCTGCACTGTACATTACATACTACCAGCCCTTGCACTCTGCGTCATTCCTGTCCCCTGGACTCCACATTGCATACATTGCGTTAAATACTACTTACCTTTAAATTCAATGTTAATACTGACCTCTGTACTCTGTTGTACTTCTCCAACCTTCCAGATACCAGGGGGAGGCAACAGAAAGCTGCCAGAATCAGTCATCCAGCCCTGGCCTTTACTAACCCTGGCACAATTTATTGACAGGTTATTCCTGGCCAGAATATGCTTTTTCCTAATCTCACACTAGTAGCATACTCTAGAGCAGGGATTCTCAAACTACGGCCCTCCAGCTGTTGCGGAACTACACGTCCCATGAGGCATTGGAAAACTCTGACATTCACAGACATGACTAGGGCATGATGGGAATTGTAGTTCCTAAACAACTGGAGGGTCGTAGTTTGAAGACCCCTGCTCTAGAGGCTACTTTTTTTTCCATCTTCCCACATATTAATGATCTGTACCAACCAGGAGGACCATGCCAGCAATTAGGCCAATTTCCAGGTGCCACCCATGGATGCACTAAGGCCTGGATCAGTGCAGCTCAGTATCCACAGGTTTAACGTTACTGAGCTCCCTGGTCATCCACTGCACAATTTTAAAGTAGAAGTCATTGGTGGCTGACTTCTTCTTCTGGGTTTTCTGGGCATGCTCACTATAGATATCATAATCCGATCTCACACATGAGCTATATAAAATCTGCTATGTTTTATTGTTGTTGCCATGGCTTTAACAATGGGAGCCACTGCAGACCATAAACAGGTGATGTAGCCTTCTCAGGAGACAGGTGGGAGGCCCTGGCTTCATCACTAGCATCCCGGGAACCAGGAAGTGATCACAAATATGCAGTGGTGGGATTCAAAAATTTTAGTAACCAGTTCCGACTTTCCCAGCAGAATGACCAGCGTGCCCCCTTTCAATGCACAGTGACCAGCGTGCCCCCTTTTAATGCAGAATGACCAGCGTGCCACCTTTCAATGCACAGTGACCAGCGTGCCCCCCTTTGAATGCAGAGAGACCAGCGTGCCCCCTTTCAATGCACAGTGACCAGCGTGACCCCCTTTCAATGCACACTGACCAGCGTGCCCCCTTTTCAATGCAGAGAGACCAGCGTGCCCCCTTTCAATGCACAGTGACCAGCGTGCCCCCCTTTCAATGCACAGTGACCAGCATGCCCCCTTTCAATGCACAGTGACCAGCGCTGCGTGGCCCCCTTTCAATGCAAAGTGACCAGCGTGCCCCCTTTCAATGCAGAGAGACCAACGTGCCCCCTTTCAATGCACAGTGACCACAGCATTGACCCCAATCATTGCAGAGTGCCACAGCATTGCCCCCAATCATTGCAGAGTACCCACAGCATTGCCCCCAATTATTGCAGTGTGCCACAGCATTGCCCCCAATCATTGCAGAGTGCCACAGCATTGCCCCCAATCATTGCAGAGTGCCAGCGTTCCCCCCGCGAGACCCGTGCACTTACCTCACGGACGGTCACGGCAGCTTCTCTTCAGTCCCTGGCTCCCCGCGTCTCCTCAGTCCTCCCACCTCCTCGGCCAATGGCACGGGGTTTGCCTTTCGGCCAATCAGGAAGCTGGAGGACCCGCTCCCTGATTGGCCAGGAGGAGGATCCGTGTGACAATAGCGAATTTTCATTCGCTATTGTCACCGATTGGGCGGGCTTGGGGCGCACTGCTCTGCTCCCCGGGCCGTCACGTCTGCGGCTGCGCGGTCAGGCGCGCAGCTTAGAGGGATCAGCCGGTTCTGCGAACTTGCAGAAATTTAGTAACCGGTTCTATGGAACCGGTGCGAACCGGCTGAATCCCACCACTGCAAATATGTACCTTCACAAAGATACATTTTATTTGCATACGGTTGCACAGTATTTAGAGAAGTGTGCAGAGCTGCATGCACCTGTAATTTTTAGGTTTGGGTGATAAGATCCCTAAACCAAGGTTTAAAATCCCAGCACTCCATCCATTTGAAAGTAAAAAAAAAATGAACTTCATGTTCCAAGGTTTAGATTTTACTGAACCAACACCATAAGAGAAGGTATTGTGCAGAATTTGTGATATATAATGTGTGTGTGGATATGAACTTAGTCTGAAGATTCCATGAGGGATCGCTTTGTAGTGGTTTATGTGTCTGGATAGTAGGACTATTATTTTGCTACTGTTCTAGAGGCTGGCAGATTCCTTACATAGTACAATAATCATTCATATCCAGGATGCTATAAAGCTGTCTGAGGCTGTATAGGAGAGAGAAATAGCTCTCAGGATATCCTCCTTCAGGCAGGCCTCTGCTCATGGGGCAGCCAGGATACAATTACCAGACAAATGCAGATGTTGTGTCTATGAGTAGCCAACTTCTGGAAATCTCTGGTGCAAACAAACATCTAAATATGCTAAATCTGTGCAGAAACGAAAACAGAACATTGTATACTTACCTTTCCGTGATTTTCCTTTCCTGGGCCATCTTCATGGCAGCACGCAAAGGGGCGGAGTGTTCACCCACTGTGTGCCGCCATGATGCACCAGGAAAATATATTATTTTTAATGTTAAAATAAAAGCTGAATTCCAGATTTGAAAACTTTAATTTAAAGAAATTCCTCACAAGTCCCAATGAATTTAAACTCACTTTGCGAGCACCAAATGTCTTTGCAAACCCTTGTAAAAATAGCAGTGACATCATCACTGTGTTGTACATAGCCTGTGCAGAGGGTAGAGCTGTGGGAGGGGCCCAGCAGGCTCCACCCACTGTGGGCTGCTTGCAGAAAACTACAGGAGGGGCAGAGACCAGACCAGACACCCTGCACAAGGAGAGAGATCATCAATGACCGGTCTTTATAACAGGCAGAATTTAAGACTGGATTACTGTACAGAAATTACTCCAAACAACACTACAGATGCCTCGAGTACAGTACTTAGACAACATTTTGCAGGTGACACAAAATAAGACAGGGCAATAACTTCACATCATGATGCAGAAATCTTACAGAATGACCTGAACAAAATAACAGAGTGGGCAACTACATGGAAAATTAGGTTTAATGTGGAGAAGTGTAAGGTATTGCACTTTGGGACTAAAAACATAAGCGCAAAATACGCGTTAGGGGGAACCTCTGGGGGAATCAAAAATGGAGAAAGATCTGGGGGTCTTAGTAGAAGATAAACTAAGCAATAGCATGCAATGTCAAGCTGCAGCTGCCAAAGCCGGCAGAATATTGGCATGCATAAGGAAGGGGATATATTCCAGAGATAAAACTATAATAATACCACTTTATAAAACACTGGTCTGGCCACACATGGAGTATTCTGTCCAGTTCTGGTCGCCAATCCTCAGAAAGGATGTGCTGGAACTGGAAAGAGTCCCAATAAGGGCAATTAATCTAATTAGGGAAATGGAGGACCTAAATTATGAGGAGCATTTACAAGCGCTCGATTTATTCTCCCTGGAGAAGTGATGCTTGATGGGGGACATGATAGCGATCTACAAATACCTCAACGGTGATCTCAGCATAGAAAAAAAACTATTCAGTCGAAAGGAATGCATGAGGACACGAGGCCATACAATGTGATTAGAGGAGAAGCGATTTAACCTCAGGCTACGCAAAGGGTTTTTTACAGTAAGGGCAATAAGATTGTGGAACTCTCTACCACAAATGGTAGTAACTGCGGGGACTATGGCTACTTTTAAAAGACTCTTGGATGTACATCTCCAAGATCAAAACATTCAGGGGTATGTGAAATGAATACGTCCACACACACCTACACAGGTTGAACTGGATGGACTATTGTCTTTATTCAACCTCAACTACTATGTAACTATGTAACATTTGCTTATCACAAATTCAGATTTTAGTTAGTTACTGCAGTTGAGTATTTCAGGGGGCAGTATGGTAAGGTCTAGAGTTTGATCCTCCATTTCCTCCATCTGTATCTCTGCTTTGGAGCTTTCCCCCTAGTTTCTGTCCTACATAGTCTCCTGGATAGAAAAAATATTTCAATTTTTCCAACAAGTTCAAAGATGGAGGGGCACTATTGTTGAGATTTTATCATTGACTGCTTCCCGACTAGGGAGATTTCACTCATTTCCTGCCCTCAGCTTTACAAAATGCTTTAGACTACTGACATTACATTTGTTACAGAAAGACCTATAAAACAAGTCATCCCTGACTTATCTAGCTGCTTGTAGCATGAAGTTTTTCATTCTTAAAAATCCTCAACAATCACGCAAAGATTCTAAGGGCTCGTACACACTGCAGCTTGAAGAAGGGGCTTCAACAGGCTTTTGAGCTTTTTTGAGCTCTTATTTTTTTCTGCCTGGAAACTCCCCCTCCATGTTAGCCAATGTGTTCATGCACACTACGGCTTATTCAGGAGTTTACAGGCATATGCTCTAACAGGCAGAAAAAAAAACCCCACCAAACTCATGTTTTTGAGAGGAACTTTCGAGCAGAAAAGATGCCAAAGTGCCCAAAAATGCACAAAAAAGCGCAAAAGAGTAGGAAAAAAGCATGAAAAAGCTCAATGAAGCTTAAAAACACACAAACAAATAGAAAAAAATAGCTAAGGGGAGGTTTGTGAAAAAACAAAAACGCTTATGCTCAAAAAAGCTCAAAGAAGCTCAAAGGAGCTCAAAGAAGCCCAATAAAAAGTGCAAAAGAGCCCAAACAAATACAAGCTTCTTCAAGCTGAAATAAAAGCTCAAATGCCTGTAAAAGCAGTTTTGTTTGAACTGCAGTGTGCATGAGCTCTAAAGTTTGGTTTCAGATTGGTTTCTAACAGCTTAGAAGCACCTGATGTTTGTTTACATTGGAGGACTGGCACACTGACAAGATTTTGGTACAATAGAAAAAAAAGCTTAGTTTTCAGTGCCTCTGTTGAGAAATTTGAAGGTAAATTTCTCCACAATGCCTATAGCTACATAGATAAATGAGTTTTTTTTTTTTTTTTTTAGTAATTTTACTACTTGAACAGAATATTCAAATACTTTAGTGTGGATGATCTGGGCACACTAAAGTATTGGGGCAGAGGGAACAGAACTGTTAATTCATGCTTGTAATCTTTAACAGCTATACTTTTTAGTGTTGCTCACTTTGAAGCTAATTTCCAGAAATTACAAAAAAAAAAAAAAAACACAGTACTGCCAGAATAAAATGCTCCTTGAGTCTATAGGGCTGTGATGGCAAACCTTGGCACCCCAGATGTTTTGGAACTACATTTCCCATGATGCCCATGCACTCTGTAGTGTAGTTAAGCATCATGGGAAATGTAGTTCCAAATCTGGGGTGCCAAGGTTCGCAATCACTGCTATAGGGGAAAGAGGAATAGGCTCTAGCACTAACCTTATTCCTTGCTCTGGCAGGTTCTATCTTCTATCTCAAGATCCAGGCTGTGAGTACACCCTTGCCATGGCTCTGCATTGTTCTTGATGACATTAGTATGCAACCGCAGGCCAGTGCACTTTGGAGAATAGGCTTCGGGGAACTATTCCTGTACACTGCTACTGTATTGCTGCCCCCCATCCTGAAAATATATTTTTTTTATGCAATTGTCAAAGTTCATCTTTAAGAATTAACATAGTTTTGTTATTTTTGTGTCATTTTAGCTATTTATACAATTTGTGATGCGACTAATAGGCCTTAATTTTAGTTCAGCTGTTCGCACTGTGGTTTACCTCTTCAGTTTCAGTGTTTTGTCTTTCTTCGCTGTGCTATGCAACAATAGATTGCTCTGTTCCTGCTAATTATCTAGTAGTTTCTTTAACCTAATTAGCATGAGTCAGCCTAATTAATTGGATAACACACATTACCCATGATATGTTCTCACCAACTGAGGCCTAACTGCTTCTTGAACCTCCTACGGAGATAGCAGCTACAATTGGAGATGCCACACACAGAACACTGTGAAAATACCGACTTGTATCCCTCTAGACTGGAGACAGAATCATATTAGCTCAATTTTACTAAGTAAAAGCTGTGTTCTGTGGCATATAGTGAATCTGGAGTAAAAATGGGGGCATTAGATGGGGCAGTTATACAGGTATGGAAGGCAAAAGGTGTTATCAAAGTGATCACTTTTCTTGGCTAGCTAGAAATATTTAAAATGTTTTATTTTTAAAATCTTAAAGTGGAAGAAAACCCTAAATATAGCTGTTCTTAAGGCTTAGGCAGGATAGGAGGGGAACAGTTTTAAGAATAGTTCTAGTTAGGGTTTTCTTTTACTTTAAAGATGCACTGTTGGTAGATGATAGATTTTGATACATTTTGAATAATGAACGCCTGTTAAAAAAAAAAAATTCTCCGCCACTGTGCATGCCACCATTGGTGGTACACACAGGATACAGTAGTGGCGTAGAGGCTAAAGGATAGAACCACAAGGGGGTGACCCGGCATCCAACATATAAGAAACAGATAATATAATACTTGTCTTTCTCCTTATACTTTTGCCCCTCTAGTGCTGGTCTTTAGAGCAGTAGTCTCAAAACTGTGGCCTGAGGGCCAGATATGGCCCTTTGCTAGCCTTTATCCAGCCCTTGTGGCACTATTCCTCCTACTGCTTTAGGGTATTGTTCCGAACACTGACACCAGCAGTGGGGGATAACTCCTCCAACTGACACCAAAAATGGGGCACTATTCCTCCCACTAATATCAACAATGGGGCACTATTCCAAGCACTGAAACCAATGGAGAGGCACTATTCCTCCTACTGATTGCGGGCATCCAACATATAGGAAATAGATCTTTTTATACTTGCCTTTTTGCCCCTCTATTGCTGGTCTTTAGAGCAGTGGTCTCCAAACTGAGTCTAGAGGGCTGGCTGTGGTCCTTTGCTAGCCTTTATCTGGCCCTTGGGGTTCCTCCTACTGATTTGAGGCACTGTTCCTAACACTGACACCAGCAGTGGGGCAAAACCCCTCTAACTGACACCAATGGTGGGGCACTATTCCTCCCACTAATGTCAATGATGGGCCACTATTTTATCCACTGAAATCAATGGTGGGGCACTATTTCTCCCGCTGATAGCAGTAATGGGGCGCTATTCTTCCCATTGATAGCAGTGATTGGACACTATTCCTCCTACTGACACCAGCAGTGGGGTACTATTCCTCCCGGAAATATTATGACGGGGCACTATTCCTCCGAGTGATGCCACTGGTAGGGCAGTATTCCTCCTCCTACTGACCACAGGTACTATGCAACTGAACATCACACATGAAGCATTGTTTACTCCCACCCTAAAGTCTGAAGAACAGTAAATTGGCTGTTTGTTTGGAAAGTTTAGAGACCCCTCCTTTAGAGCATTGATGGGTTGTGGCAGTGTTCAGGCAGGGGTTGCTTATTATTTAAAAAACAACTCCAGGCACAAAAAATAAAATGCTCATTATGTCTAGGGGTTCCAATATAAAGGGAAAAATTTACCTTTTTCCATCTTCCAGCATGGTCCCACAAGTAATGGGACTGTCCCCTGCAGCTGCCTCTCTAAGCTGCACATTGTCACACACTCACCTACTCCACATACAACGTAGGGTAAAAGCCCTGTATTGTACATGATTACACCTTTGGGGAGAAGAGGGCAGCAATGAAACAGGAGATAGCGGGAGTAATATAGCCTGTTTCAGTACCTTGTAGGCCATTTAACCCTTGCAGTCGAGCCCCACATATATTTTTTTAAATTCCTGGAGTTTAACACTACTCCTATGGCCAGACCTTTTGTCATAAAATACATTGCCAATGCCACAATTAACCAGCACCCTAGGACAGAAGTACCCCATTTCAAGTACACAATTTTATTTTATTTTTTTTAATAAATCAAAAAGGCATTTTGTGCAGTGCAAATTAAAGTGGATGTAAACCCCATGCATGAAATCTGACCTGGGCACATATATCTGTAGTGTTTACCTATATCTCTCCAAAGCCATAAGTCCCCGTGTCTGCCTGCTGCCTTGTTCCTCTGTTATCAGCATCAGCTTCTGATAAGCTCTCTGA
This sequence comes from Pelophylax lessonae, assembly GCF_965119305.1. Classification (NCBI taxonomy): domain Eukaryota; kingdom Metazoa; phylum Chordata; class Amphibia; order Anura; family Ranidae; genus Pelophylax; species Pelophylax lessonae. Next base: position 673,909,010 of record NC_138769.1, on the reverse strand, counting down.
CACAGGAGATAAAAGCAGCTGGAAATTTGTGTTGGGGAAGGGACTTAGAGGTAGATAAGCAGAGAGCTTGTCTAGTCACAGCACAGCAATGCAAGTTTCTTCATTCCCCTGCCTATGTGGAGGGTGTGTGTGTGCCTTTCCTCTAATCAGCTCACACACAGTGTATGCCTTGACTCCTCTCCCATTGCAGAAACAGGAAGAACAATTTGTAACATGAATTGCACTTTCTAAGAATATAGAGAGCCGAAGACAGCAAATATACATGTAAAACTTATGTAGGGAGATTTGTCTCATCTCTGTGTATCATCTGAGGCTGTTACATGGGTACATGTAAGGGTTTACATCCACTTTAAATGCAAACATCTGCTAAAATGTAATATCAATAACTTTTTTTTAAATAATACATTTATTTTTTTAAGTAAACCTCTACAAAAGTGCAACAATGAAGTATGTCAGCCATGACAATTAAAAGTGACCTCTTGAAATGTCCACTGTAATACCTTTGGTTATATACATCATTACAACAAGTTAAACTTGGATAAGAACATAAAAAATTAATTAATATGTTTTAAAAAAATTATTAAAAAAAAATAAAGTCAAGTTTTTTTTTTTAGTTTCCACAATATAAACATAGGCAGCAGCACAGAATTGGGCCAAAAACATAGAATAATCTAGTAAAGAGCACTTTCAACAGCTCTAGTAGGCCAAACATATATAAAAAAAAACCCCCATTTTTATGAATGTATGGCATGAAGGAATAAATTAAGTAGCGCAAAAGAGCTTAACAGCTATTTTCAGTATTTTCAGGCAACAGATCCGCATGCAAAAGACACAGCTTGGATTAGCAAGCTTTAGGAGACCTTCTTATTAATTTGAGAAGGTAGTTCAAATTTCAATGCCTCCAAATACTGTACAGATTCCTGTAAAAAATTTTATATTTTTTTTGCAAAAGAAAAATAACAAATATGTTATAATGTAAAATGTTATAAGGAAGTGACCTTAAACAACCCTTAACCACCGACACATGCGATAAATTACTGCGGTAGTTACCGAACAATTGAAAAAAAAAAAAATACTGCATTCGTTATCTATCGCTAAATTCTTAGTGAATTGAACTGATTTGCCGCATGCGTTATTTTACCACATTTTATTTGCCGTTATTTAACTCTTAGTGAATGGACCCCTATGTGATTATTGCTTCCCAGCTACTTAAGTTCACAAAGGTGGACAGTTCCTTTAAGCCCTGTATTACCACATCCATACCACAAAGGGCTAACAAAGCCAGGGTTTGTGACTAGGCGATTTACCTCTAAAGGAATGTTTATTTTTGTTACATCTTGTCATCTTGTTTTATGACTGAACGCATTTCACCGTGGAGCAGATGTTTACAATTTTCCTAATCAGATAGTCAGTATCCAGCTAACCCACTGTACCAGATTGGAGTATACACAAAAGAAACCTCTTACCTAAATCCAAGGTAAATCATATCACATGAATCTCACTGTGAGGCTTCTGACAAAATCTGGTTTTCATCTTCTGAAGTGACCAAAACGGAGTACGATGAAGTTCAGTTTATTGAAACAAGCCTCGGAGCAAAGGCCTCTGGGAGTTTTATGGAGCTATGCCATTTTGAGGTAAAACTATAGAATTATACACTTATTTAAACAATTATTCACTGAAGGCTGTGACCATTTAACCACTTGCCGACCGGTCACGTTGACACTACTGCGGCAAAGTGGCTAGATTCCGTCCGGCGACATATACCTACGTCGCTGGACTCCTCCCCCTGTAGGCGGCGCTCGCGCGCCTCCGGAGGCGCGCTTCCGCTGTTTTCAATCACAGCGGGAGTCGGGCCAGGGGAGGAGCGGCGGCGATCACCGCTGCTCTTCCCCGATCGTCGGGGAATCGAGTTTGGAGATCCGCCCACTTGTGTAAACAGAGCGGGCGGATCTCCTAAGTGACAAACAGTGACAGATTGCAGTGTTCAGCATAGCTGAACATGCGATCTGTCCCTGACTCACTCAGTCACCTCCCCCCACACACGTCAGTAAGCACCAGGCATACATTAACCCCTCCCTCTCCAATAAAATGAACCCCTTCCCTGCCAGTGTCATTTTTACAGTAACAGTGCATATTTATAGCACTGATTACTGCAGTAATGTCACTGGTACCCCCAAAAGTGTCAAAAATGTCAGTCAAGGGTTCGATCTGTCTGCCGCAATGTCGCAGTCCCGCAAAAAAAATCGCAGATCGCCGCCATTACGCGTTAAAAAAAAACACCAAAAATGACAGAAATCTTTCCCTTAGTTAGTAAACCCAATAACTTTTGTGCAAACCAATAAAAATACGCTTATTGTGATTTTTTTTTACCAAACATAGGTAGCAGAAAACAAATTGGCCAAAAATTTTAAAAAATTTTGATTTTTACATTTTTTTGGGGGGGAATTTCATATAAAAAAATGTTAAAAATATTGTTATTTTTTCAAAATAAACTCTCTTTTTTTGTTTAGTAAAAATCGCACAGGTGATCAAATACCACTAAAAGAAAGCTCTGTTTGTGGGAAAAAAAGGACATAAATTTCGTTTGGGTACATTGCATGGCAGCTTCTACAGCGGAGGAGCAGCTGCGCCCTCCCTCCGGGACCCCGCTCTCAAGCTGAAGAGCCCGAGCACATGTGCCCTTAGCAATTATACAGTCACCCAGCATGTGCCGAGGCATCTTCCTCTGTCAATCACCAGGGCTGTAACAATGCCTGTGCCCTCACTTGTCAGGTTTCCTCCCACTGTCCAATATTGGACCAGTATGAAACATTTCAGACAAGGTGAGCTGCATCTGAGCACCATGAGCAGACCCTATCACTGGATCCTGCCCTCTGGTAGGCAGAGAGCAATCTGAGTTTACCTGGCAATCTCTCTGGTAAGCAGAAAGACACAAAAACTATTCTCTGTCCTAGCATCTACCTAGGAGGGTGCTACATGTATGTACTGCATGAATGTGAGTTAGGGACCTTAGATTGTAAGCTCCTTGGGGGCAGGGACTGATATTAACCACTTGCCGACCGCCGCCCGACTATATACGGCTGCGGTCAGCCCCTCCCAGGCAAAGTGACGTACCGGTACGTCACTAGCCTGGGAGCGAATAGGGGGCGAGCGCACGCCGCCGGAGGCGCGCTCCCGCCCCCGCTCGTACCCGAAGAAGCCGCCCCGTGTGACCGGCGGACCTGATCGTCGGGTGGAGAGGGAGAAAGGCAGGCGGCTAATGTAAACAAAGCCTCCTGTCACTCTCCCCTGTGTAAAAGCACTGATCACTCGGTCTTGCTATGTAGCCACAGCCAATCACAGTAAGAAACACACCCCTAGGGACACAGTTAACCCCTCCCTCTCCAATAAAGTTAACCCCTTCCATCCCAGTGTCATTTTTACAGTAACAGTGCATATGTATAGCACTGATTACTGTAGTAATGTCACTGGTACCCCCAAAAGTGTCAAAAATGTCAGTCAAGGGTCTGATCTGTCCTCCGCAATGTCGCAGTACCGCAAAAAAAAACGCAGATCGCCGCCATTACTCGTTAAAAAAAAAACAATAAAAAATTACATAAATGACAAATCTTTCCCGTAGTTAGTAGCTGCGATAACTTTTGCGCAAACCAATCAAAATACGCTTATTGCGATTTTTTTTACCAAACATATGTAGCATAAAACAAATTGGCCTAACATGTTAAAAAATTTTGATTTTTACATTTTTTTGGGGGAATTTCATATAAAAAAATGTGAAAAATATTATTTTTGCAAAATTGACGCTCTTTTTTTGTTTATAGCGCATGATCAAAAAATCGCACAAGTGATCAAATACCACCAAAAGAAAGCTCTGTTTGTGGGAAAAAAAGGACGTCAATTTCATTTGGGTACAGCGCCGCACGACCACGCAATTGTCTGTTAAAATCACGCAGTGCCGAATCGCAAAATAGGCCCTGGTCAGGAAGGGGGTAAAATCTTCCGGGGCTTAAGTAGTTAATGTACAATATATATGTAAAGCACTGCGTAAATTGACGACACTATATTAAGTACCTGTAATAAATAAATAATATACCAGTTGCAGCTATTCGTACACACAGGTTACCTTCTATTTGCCATCATTTCTTAATGATATACAGGAAGCCTAGTCGCTCTTCCAAAACCCACACACAGAGCTTTTGAATCCTGTCACCTTGTGCTCCACTTGTTTCACAATAATCTTTTTATAGCAGGCAATTTTTATCTTTATTTTGGCGAGTATTAACTTGCCGATGTATTTAAAATCTTTACATTATTATGTCTCTGTTCCTGTCTCAGACACGACATAATAGCGAAGGCAAACTGAGAACAACACCCGATTCCTTGGAAAAAAGCTTCCAAATTGAATTGCGGCGTTACATGCCTCCTTTCCATTGAACAAACGAAACCCAATTTCTTTGAATGTTTTGCAACAAAGAATTGATTGTCGACCATTGAAACTCAGCTACGGATAATCAGTAGAAAGGCTTTTCAACTTTTTTTTCCCTCCGGAACATGACGTGTTCATTGTGGTCGCTGGGGCTTGTTTTTGACTTTATGTTTGAACAGTGTTAGAAAGGGATTTTTTTTTTCTAATGCCTCAGAGCATCTGCAATGTTATCTTCTTCAGTGTTTATTATTCTACCTCTCAGAAAACCTTTTCCCCCTCTTATTTCAGTGTAAGCACAGGGTGACAAAATGACTTCACATGCCAGTCTCTGTGTAAGTCAGGACACAAAAAAGTATGTTTGCTGTTGACCTCAAAGTTGCAAAAAGCGAAAGTTTGGGCTTGAATGAGAAAAGAAAAAAGGGACCAAAGCATAAAAGTGGAGCTCTAATTAAAAATGACATGAATCTACAGGGCACCCATCACAATATTGTTTCTCGGATTTCTCTTAATAAAAAACTCTAAACCCCAATATGTATCTTTTAGATTGTAAGCTCTTGATAGCAGGGCCCTCCTTAAGCCCCGTACACACGCAATGATTATCGGCCGACCGATCGTCCGTCTTTTGTCCAGAGTGGTGTTTTGTTGGTTGGAATGTGCCTAGACTGCACACAAATTTTCCCGCCCGACAAAATTCTACTTCAGAAGTGATGTCATGTGTTGGTTTGCTTTCTTTGTGTTCTTTCTTCTCTGAGCATGCCCAGACTGCTCATCAGATTTTTCCCTGTCGAAATCTGTACTGACTGCACGAAAATCGGCCGTGTTTTGACGGCAGACAAAAATTTTATAGCCTGCACACCAGATTTTTTTTGGCCGAAAAGTCGGAGTTGGTTGTCGGAAGCATCATACTAACAAGCCGAAAATTGGCAGATCGGTCGTCGGACGAAAATTCCCTGCCGATATTCGATGCGTGTGTACGAGGCTTTACTCTCTTGTCTTGGAATTGATTTGTACCTGTACTGTCTCCCTTTATTTTGTAAAGTGCTGTTGACGCTATCTAAATACTGTATATTATTATTAATATGTCAATTTGATCTCAGGGCAAGGATAAAATAGAATGTCTGTCCAGTTCTGTAGACATATGAACTGCATATGAGCATCAAAACTGAGAAGTTCCCCACAAGTATTGCATTGGGTCAACCGTGACCCTTTCTCAAGCTTGTGGTGGAGCTCCAGCTTGAGAAATGTTGGCTGTTAACCTGTATACTAATATATATATATATATACTGTATATAAAATATACACTATATTACCAAAAGTATTGGGGTGCCTGCCTTTACACGCACATAAACTTTAATGGCCTACTCTTTGCAGCTATAACAGCTTTAATTCTTCCTGGGAAGGCTGTCCACAAGGTTTAGGAGTGTGTCTATGGGAATGTTTGACCATTCTTCCAGAAGTACATTTGTGAGATCAGGCACTGATGTGAACGAGAAGGCCTGGCTCTCAGTCTCCCAGTCATCCCAAAGGTGTTCTATTGGATTGAGGTCAGGACTCTGTGCAGGCCAGTCATGTTTCTTCACCCCAAACTTGCTCATCCATGTCTTTATGGACCTTGATTTGTGCACTGGTGTGCAGTCATGTTGGAACAGGAAGGGGCCATCCCCAAACTGTTCCCACAAAGTTGGAAGCATGAAATTGTCCAAAATGTCTTGGTATGCTGAAGCCTTAAGAGTTCTCCACTGGAACTAAGGGACCAAGCCCAACTCCTGAAAAACAACCCCACACCATAATCCCCCCTCCAGCAAATGATTTTGACCAGTGTACAAAGCAAACCTTGTGGACAGCCTTCCCAGAATAGCTGAAGCTGTTATAGCTGCAAAGGGTGGGCCAACTCAATATTGAACCCTACAGACTAAGACTGGGATGCCATTAAAGTTCATGTGCGTGTAAAGGCAGGTGTCCTAATACCTTTGGTAATATGGTGTGTGTATATATTTATATATATATATATATATATAATATATATATCACAGTACGATGGAGTTTGTGGAGTCTTTTATCACATCGCTTTGTCATGATGCATAGTAAATGCTGCTGAAGCTAATATTAAAGAGAATGAACTGCTATTCTGAAATTTCTGGTGTGGTTCTCATCTTTATCCTATTCAAAGTAATAATGGTCTTCAGCTAACAGGTGCATTGTGGATGTTTTACATTATTAGAGTTTGTAGACATTCTCTTTTAGATTTACCATGTTATGGTCTACCTAAAGATTTGACTTAATTTGTATCTGATCAGACAATCTCCTACTGGTCTGCAATCAGCAAAGCACGCTTCCCCTGCTAGATGAGAAACTCAGCAGTGGAGTTGGATTTCTGCAGAGAGACCGCTGCTTCCACACAGAGAGCCTTTTCTGTAGTACGCTGACAGAGGATGGCATTTTCTATTTGGGCTTTGCCTGCTCTATCCATACCTATAAAAAATGTGGCTATAGATATATTTTAATCCCTCTCACAAACTAGCCTGGTAGCAGAAAGCTATGCAATACTTCAGCCACCATTTCTGACCTTTTAAGGAAAAATAACAAGTGCTTCTGGCAGGCAGGGGACCTCACTATTGCATAGGGAAATCTCCTGTATGAGTGGGGCCACATTCCTCTGTTATATAGAAGAGCGAGGCAGAACAGTGCTGTGCATGCCCTAGCCAAACATTGCAGGAGGCCATGAGCCTTCAAACTTGAAGTGGATTTTTGTAAATAGCCACTGTGAGGCCCCATCCAGTCCTGTGTGTCGAGGTAAAACACGTGTTTTACTGCGCGTTACCACCATATACGCTTACACATCAGATTTGGCATTTAGAATTTAGAATGGCACCCCAACATATGACTGCAGTAGAGGACAACGCACCATGTTGTGTGATGCCTTAACAAAAAACAACATACAGTATGTTAACCCAAGAAATGCCACGTGGTAATAGTCATGCGTTATTGCACTCACTGCCACAGCTCGGACAGCACTATAGGGGCCCTTAAGGCCCGTACACACAATAAGAAAATCTGTAGGGAAAATTCGTCCGACAACCTATCTGTCGATTTTCGGATTGTTAGTATGGTGCTTTCGACAGCCGGCTCCGACTTTTCGGCTGACAAAATCCTGATTTGCAGGCTATATAATTTTTGTCGTCCGTCAAAACAACGTCCGATTTTCGTCTCATTAGTACAGATTTCGACGGAAAAAAATCTTAAGAGCAAGACTAGGCATGCTCAGAGACGAAAAAACACATACAAAGCAATCCAACACATGACATCACTTCTGAAGTAGAATTCTGTCGTACGGGAAAATTCGTATGAAAATAACCTCTTCACTTTCCACATCAGACTAGCATGCCACAAAAAGCGGACGACAGATCGTTCGATAATCTGATCGTGTGTACGGGGCTGTAACCACTTTAGCACTGCTCACATTGCTGCTACTGCAGCAATGTGGCTCGTTATCGTCCAGCGACGTAGACCTACGTCGCTGGACTCCGCCCCTTGTGGCAGTGGTGTATTTAGGTTTTGTGCTGCCCTAGGCCGGACTAAACCCGTGCACCCCCTAATTTAACTACGACCCACCCCTTCCTGTGAAGGCCACACCCCATTATGTTTCAGACCCGCCCTGTCATCTGTAAACCACACCCCTTCCTCATTAGGCTCCACCTTTTCCTTTTTTGAGCTCCATCTCTTCCTCTCTGTACCTTAAAAGTGGGTACAAAGTGCCTACTTGTATATTTTGTGGTTTTGTATGGGTACGTCATTTCGCAGAAGCGCTCCTGGGGCAAGCTTGTGCTCCTGGGGGCCCCCGCTAGGCAGCGGGGATGCCAATCCACAGGGCCGGTGGCTGCAATTGCCGCCGGGCCCCCGCGATCGATCCACACTGAGAGAGAAGAGCGGTCAGCTGTTGTACACGCGGCAGACTGTTGTTCTCTCTGAAATGATCACAGAGCGCCTGTGATCCTCCTATTTAGGATCGCATGTCTCTGTGGTCATTTCACAAGTCCCCCCCCCCCCCATACAGTTAGAAAACACCCCCTAGGCTCACATTTAGCACCTTGATCACCCCTGGGTTAACCCCTTCCCTGCCAGTGTCATTAGTACAGGAACAGTGCATATTTTTAGCACTGATTACTGTAGTAATGTCACTGGTCCCCCCAAAAGTGTCAAAAATGTCAGTTAGAGGTCCCATCTGTCCGCTGCAGTCCCACTAAAAATCGCAATTGCCGCCATTACTAGTAAAAAAAAAAAATGAATTAAATGAAAATGACATTTCTCCTAGTTTGTAGACGTGATAACTTTTGCGCAAACCAATCAAAATACACTTATTGGGATTTTTTTACCAAAAATATGTAGCAGAAACCAAATTGGCCTAAAAGGATAAAAACATTTAGATTTTTTTAATTTTAATAACAAAATTAATAAAAATTGCAGAGTTGATCAAATACCACCAAAAGAAAGCTCTATTTGTGGGGAAAAGTACATCAATTTTTTTAGTGTACAGCGTCGCACGACTGCGCAATTGTCCGTTAGTAATGCAGTCCTGAATTGCAAAAAATGGCCTGGTCATTAAGGGGGAAAATCTTCCAGTCCAGAAGTGGTTAAAGCTTGGAGCACTTTGCAGTACATGAACTTTCCCTGCCTGTGAACTGTTAAATGTGTTTGCATTAATTTCAGCGTGCATGGAGCACTTGTGTACATGCTGAAACCAATGCAAACTCATTTACCATTTCACATGCAGTGAAAGTTCATGTACTGCAAAGTGCTCCATATTTGTTAAAAATATATTTACTGCAAAAATGTAATGGAATTATTAATTTATAATTGTAGCAATAGCAGTGGGTGGTAACCTAAAATTGTGATTCCTACCTGCTGTTGGATGTCCTGACCTGGTTGGGGGTTCCCTTTTCCTCCTCTCTCTCCTCCTCCTCGACATAGATAGACCCGTCCCGGGGAGAAGTTAGTCCCTCTTACACGCCACGCGGAGGGTGGGTAGGTGGAGCATTAGGCTCCGCCCCCACCCACACATTGAGGTGCATCCCGTCTGGCCACTCACTGCCGCTCTATGGGGGCAACAGTCCCTCCCTCCCTGGCAAGTATGTACGCCCCTCAAGGCTGGGACAAGGCCATCCAGCACCCTGGGCAAAGATGGCAAACTGCGCCCCCCCCCATGTGTATTCACAATTCACATCTCGGTGTCAGTGTGACACCCGCTGGGAGTGAAGGCAGCTTCTCTGTCGTCTTGTCTCCAGTCATGTGATATGTCACATGGTAAGACAGTCTGCCCTCACTCTATAGTGGCACTGTGCTGAGACAAAGGCATTTAACGCAGTTCCGGGGAGGTTGCAGTGTGGCCTTATTTACTTGAACAGGTTGCCTTCAGCAGATGTTAGTGCATGCTGAAAGTGACGGGCGGTATAATTCCTGCCACTGCTGCAAATCAAAATATTGCAGCAGTGGCATCTGTAAACCTCTAGCTGCTGCCTCTGGCAGGAGTGATAGGGAGCTGTATTATGAGGCTCAGCAGCATGTTTTATTGCCTGCCAACCGCAAGTGTAAATGAGCCCATGACTAGGTTCACACTGTTACAGGTGGTTGCATGTGCGGGACAGCGTGTAAATGGCACCAATTCCCGCACCCACAACCACCTGCAGGAAAAATTCCCTGCTCTTTTACAGATGCACAAGGCTGCCATTTATTCTTATTGGCACCCCCACACATCTGAAAATGCAGCACATTTTTTGGTGCGGGACACTGCATGGTGCTTTTGCACCATGCGATTTCCCTTCGGCTGCATTTTCCTAAAGGTGTAGGGACCTGTTTCCTGCAGATACAGTAGTCCATTTAAATGAATGTGCTGCTGTGCCTGCGCAAATGTGAGTCACAGCAAACACATTAGTGTGAACCTGACATAAAGGAAAATACATACAGCAAGGTGCCTCCAACATATTTTACTTAATAGCACAAAGTCACTTTATAAAATACCTCTGCTGAGTACTCCCCTATTTATCAATCATATACTGTACACAGTGCTCAGATGAAAAGAGCAGAACATCACTGCATTGTACCTGTAATTCTCAGAGTTCTTGGGTTTAATCTGGGCATCTTCTATCTGCTTCTGTCCCCATCTGAGTGTCAGCCTGCCCTCCACCTGCATTGCTTTAGTATCCTTAGCTCTGCCATGAGTCCCGACATTTTCTTCATCTTCTGCCAGCCTCTATCCCCGCCCACTGGCCCGCCCACCATGTATAGCACTTCCCTAGACCATTAACTACAGGTCTGATAGGAGGTGGGCGGGGACAGAAGATGCAGAAAACGTCGGGACTCAACCTGGACACAGAGCTAAGAATTCTAAAGCAATGCTGGTGGTGGGCGGGCTGACGATCGGGGACAGAAGCAGAGAGAAGATGCTGACACTAAACCCGAGCCCTAAGCATGCAAAAGCCTTGCAGGTGGTGCTCACATTATCAGCACTTCACCTCCGCTGCGCCCTCCCTCCCGCCCACCCCTTGTACGAGCCCTGACGCGGCGACGCCCCTTCACTAAAAGCTGGAGAGTGGAGACTGTGTGTGTGGGAAGAGGCGGTGACAGGCAGGCAAGGACCAGGGGAGCAGACAATGAGGCGGGACTCGGCACGCAAAGTGACGGGAGCACTGCAGACGGGCCTCACAGAGCTTACGAGCTTACCGTTTTTTTTTTTTTATGCGAGGGCAGCGGCTTTTTTGCCGCCCCCCCACAAAGTGCCGCCCTAGGCCTAGGCCTTGTCGGCCTAGGCCAAAATACAGCAGTGCCTTGTGGGCGGCGCACGCGCGCTGCCGGAGGCTCGCTCCCGCTGTTTTCAGTCACAGCGGGAGTCGGGCCAGGGGAGGAGCGGCGGCGATCGCCACTGCTCTTCCCCGATCGTCGGGGAATGTAGTTTGGAGATCCGCCCGCCTGTGTAAACAGAGCGGGCGGATCTCCTCAGTGACAAGGAGTGACAGATTGCAGTGTTCAGCATAGCTGAACATGCGATCTGTCCTTGTGTCATTCAGTCACCTCCCCCCCCCCCCCCCCACACGTTAGTAAGCACCAGGCATACATTAACCCCTCCCTCGCCAATAAAAGTTAACCCCTTCCCTGCCAGTGTCATTTTTACAATAACAGTGCATATGTATAGCACTGATTACTGTAGTAATGTCACTGGTACCCCCAAAAGTGTTAAAAATGTCAGTCAAGGGTCCGATCTGTCCGCCGCAATGTCGCAGTCCCGCAAAAAAAATCGCAGATCGCCGCCTTTACTCATTAAAAAAAAAAACACCAAAAATGACAGAAATCTTTCCCTTAGTTAGTAAACGCAATAACTTTTGCGCAAACCAATCAAAATACGGTTATTGTGATTTTTTTTTACCAAACATAGGTAGCAGAAAACAAATTGGCCAAAAATTTAAAAAAAATTTGATTTTTGGATTTTTTTGGGGGGAATTTCATATAAAAAAATGTTAAAAATATTGTTATTTTTTCAAAATAAAGGCTCTTTTTTTGTTTATAGCGCAAAAAGTAAAAATCGCACACTTGATCAAATACCACCAAAAGAAAGCTCTATTTGTGGGAAAAAAAAGGACGTACATTTCGTTTGGGTACGGCGTCGCACGACTGCGCAATTGTCAGTTAAAGTCGCACAGTGCCGAATCGCAAAAAGTGGCCTGGACGTAAGACAGCAAAATCCTCCGGTGGTAAAGTGGTTAATGTCTGTTCTTCAAAGTTCTTGCAGGAACAGAATGTAAAAAGCTCCTGCTGCAACATGGGAACCGAGTGTTTTTACGGATTCATGTAATCCTTAGAAGCAGTGGCCAGATGTGAGAAGAAAACAAATTCTTATTTTTTGTGTATACAGCTATCAGTTATAAATATGTAGAATAGCACCATTTTAGAACTTTAAGTGGTTGAAGCTCTAAAATCACAATGAGTTCCGATATAGAACGATTAACACAAACATTTTCTTTTTATGTCTGAAAAGAAAACTATGCTATCTTTAGATCGGCCTGTCATAAACAGAAGGAATATAGTTTTTCCTCCCACACTGAAGTTACAGAAGATGAAGATGAATAAGAGATGCTGTTTTTTTTCCCATGACCCCTTTGGTTCAAGCTGTTCCAAGGACTAGATGTTTAGAAATGTCTAGATAACGGCTTTAATTTTTTGAATTCTCTCGCCAGCATACTCCAGTGACAGGAATTTGATCTGTGCCCCAAAAGAGCTTGTGGCAAACTGTAGTGTCACCGGGGCACGGTGCTGGGAAGATAACCGGGGCTTTCGGCAGCGCGGTTTTACTACTCTCGTGGTCTATCTGTGTGCTAACGTCATCCATAGAGATGATGTGCTGGGAATTGCCTATAAATAGTTCTCAGTGATTATGAATGTAATCATTTAAACATGTTACTCTGGATTTTCAAAGCTGCACAAGACAGAGAAAGTTATAGTAATACTTTAATTTATGTAGAATTTAAAAAGGGGATTGTAAAAATAATAATAATAAAAAATAATGTTAATATGACGGACAGCAAAGGTAAAAAAAACACCACCACCTTTTGCTGCAAAATCTGCCATCACCTACAGTAAGTCCTCCCCAACACTAGATGGCATCGTTTTCATCAGTTAAGGTGGTGGGACCATATGTTGATAACGTAGGTACACGCTCTTTTGGATAAATGATATACTGGTTGTTTTTGATAAAAAATTACTAATTTTAGTTCACATATAGTAAGCTGGAGAAGCACAGTTAGACCAGAAATGCATGGGATGGACAGTGCAGTTACAGTAGTGATACGTGGGGTGAAATTTACAATTACAGCAGTGATGCATGGGATAGATGGTGCACTAAAATCAGAGATGGGTGGGGTAGATGATGCAATTACAGCTGACGTGTGGGATGGATGGTGCAATTATAGCACAGATGGGTGGGTGAATGGGGCACTAAAATCAGAGATGGGTAGGATGGATAGTGCAATTACAGCCAAGATGCAATTATAGCAGAATTGGTTGGGATAAACGGTGCAATTGTAGCAGAAACGGGTGGGATTGACAGTGCAATTACAGCAGAGATGGTTGGGATGGACTGTGTAATTACAGCAGAGACAGGTGGGATGGACAGTGCAATTATAGCAGAAATGGGTGGGATGGACAGTGCAATTATAGCAGAGATGGTTGGGATGGACTGTGTAATTAAAGCAGAGACAGGTGGGATGGACAGTGCAATTATAGCAGAAATGGGTGGGATGGACAGTGCAATTATAGCAGAGACAGGTGGGATGGACGGTGCAATTACAGCAGAAATGGGTGGAATGGACAGTGCAATTACAGCAGAGATGGTTGGGATGGACAGTGCAATTACAGCGGAGATGGGTGGGATGGACTGTGTAATTAAAGCAGAGACAGGTGGGATGGACAGTGCAATTATAGCAGAAATGGTTGGGATGGACAGTGCAATTATAGCAGAGACAGGTGGGATGGACGGTGCAATTACAGCAGAAATGGGTGGAATGGACAGTGCAATTACAGCAGAGATGGGTGGGATGGAAGGCGCAATTACAGCAGAAATGGGTGGGATGGGCAGTGCAATTACAGCAGAGATGGTTGGGATGGACTGTGTAATTACAGCAGAAATGGGTGGGATGGGCAGTGCAATTACAGCAGAGATGGTTGGGATGGACTGTGTAAATACAGCAGAGACAGGTGGGATGGACAGTGCAATTATAGCAGAAATGGGTGGGATGGACAGTGCATCTATAGCAGAAATGGGTGGGATGGATGGTGCAATGGGTGGGTAGGATGAATGGTGTAATTACAGTCATTTCCTGGCACAAGGACAATGTAAAGTGGGTTGCCATTGCTGACCTTCTTCTAAAATTGCTAGTTGCCTGAATTTTATACTGTTCCACTGCTGTGAGTCATTGACCTGGTACAAGTATGCATTTTAGGAAAGTCCAGGCCTTATCTATGACTTATGAGTTTACCCTGTGTACCCTGTGAAGTCTACAACGCGGTGGAAACATTTTAGTAATGATTAGTGTTGAGCGAACATGGACTGTATTATTCGGGTTCGTATCGAATAATTGGATTTTTGTTACCCGAACACGGACCCGAAAACTTTACTGTATGTTCGGGTTTAAAATCCGTGTTCGGTAATTGTATTTCCTGTTTTGTATGTAATGGCGCGCTTTTAATGGCGGGCTTTTAACAGTCAATCAACAAGCGTTTAACTGGTGTGCGCCATCACAGCCATGCCTACTAATGTATTAGTAGCTGTGATTGGCCATCTGAAACATGTGACCCATGTCTTTATAAGTTAGAGAGCCACAGCGCTGCGCGTCATTCTGCTGTAGTTTAGGGAGAGAGCACACATCATACGTGTTGGCTGCTGCTGATTAGGGACAGACAGTGAAAAATTGTGCCCGAAAAGAATGCAGGGACAGGTCGGAGTGTAGGCAGGGACAGTTATTTGAGCATTTTAGGGACAGGCTGGAGAGATTGGGCAGGGACAGTCTACATCGATTTTGCTGTGTGGGGGGTGGTGCAGTGAACGATCTTTTTGAGCATTTTAGGGACAGGCTGGAGAGATTAGGCAGGGACAGTCTACATCGATTTTGCTGTGTGGGGGGTGGTGCAGTGAACAATCTTTTTGCCCTCACTTGAGCCCACTGAGGAGGAGGATGGAGAAAAAAAATCTATTTTTATCAGTCTGTTGTGTGCAGCGTTCAGCTATATTTTACTACAGAGTGCTGTTCTAATCTGCTATTTAAAAATTAAAAATTTAAAGGGGAATTTTTTTAAGAGCACTTGCCATGCTCTTAACTACATTTTGCTGCCATTTGCAGCACTCTAGCCCTTTCCATTGGTGTTTTAGGAGCCATTTTAGTGCCTGAAAGTTCGGGTCCCCATTGACTTCAATGGGGTTCGGTGTCCGGGTAAAGTTCGGAAAAAGTCCGGGACACGGACCCGGACTTTTTTTTCAAGTTCGGCCGAACCCGCCGAACACGGACATCCAGGTGTCCGCTCAACTCTAGTAATGATAGCTTTTATGGTTTGTTCTTTGAAACAATGTTTTATCGTAATAAATGAGGTCCATCTTTTTATGTATTAATAAAGTATGTAATGTGTAATTAATGGTCAGCTGTTTTGACAAAAGCAGCAAAATAGGGGGAATGCTTTGGACAGGGATACAGAAGATAGCAATCAGTAATATTGGGCCATGGCAGGATACCAGAAGATATTGATGCAAACACGAGGGATGACATACAAATTCCCTACAGATATTGCTCTCATGAGCAGTTCCTGGACAAGGTCATCTAGAGCCCAGGGCAAACATGTCAAACTGCGCCCACTGACTCCCCCCCCCCCTCCCAAGATGTATGAGCATCATGTGTCAGGAAAATTCCCCCCACAAAAACACTGAGCAATAATTTGCATGCTTACCCCCTAAGCATAAATTCCCCTCCCTCCCAGTACAAATCCGTCCCCTGCTGAAATCCCCCTGCTCAGCACAAATCTTTGCCTCCATCCCCCACATTCCCCCAGCTCAAATGCCCCCCCCCCAAAAAAAAACAAAAACAAAAAACAAATTCATCCTTTCTAGCACAAATCCTCTACCCCTAAAATGTACCCTCCTAGTACACTTCAAATCTCTCCCCCCAGCTTAAATTCCCCCCAAATCCCCCCTCCTAGCACAGATCTTTTTCCCCCCATCCCCCCTCCCAACACAAATCCCCCTAGATCACCACTCTTAGCACCCCCCCCACCAATTTACCCTCCTAGAACAATACTTACCCCCTGCCGGCCCCAAAATTCCCCCTTTCAACATAAATCACCTACCCCCAATCTACTTGTGGTGCCCCCCACCCACCTCACATGATACCACAGTGCCCAGGGCAGCTAACCCTCCTGCCCACCCCTTGTCCGGGCCCTGCTCATAAGACATCAAACCCAGGGCCTTAGCACTGCAAGGCAAGAGTGGTGCCATATTTGTAATCAAATAATTTCAATATTTGTACATACAGATCATATCCCCTTGGGAATCATTATATTTTTATCATCAGACCTTAGTTTACCAAGGTTTTCCAATAGCAGTAGGATGGGACTTTTTATTTTTCTTGGAAGCATCTTAATGCGTGTAGCAATACCATTACTACAGTGTTATAGACTAAATTATACAGTCACTTTAAAGTCAACCACACTTTGCCCCCTGCTTTTCTTCTTGATATTCCTTCTAAAGGTTGCCATGCATGCAGCAATTTGTGATAGATTTATGTACAATTTACACAGTAGATAAGGTTGAAAAAAGACACAGGTCCAGTTTAATGTGTGCGTGTGTTTTATTTTATGTGTTTGACCCAGGGTATTGCAAAAAACAAAAAGCATAGGCTAAGTTGGTATAAGGGGTTAAGAAAAAAAAAAAATGGATTGCAATCAAGTGATCTATCATTTGGAGATCAACTTAAAATATTGATCAAAATAGATAGACATGGAAAAATTTGTTTTGTTTTATTTATATTCGTTATGTTACTAATTTTGTTTTGTTTTAGAATTTGTTAAGTTTGGTTTCGGAAATACATTAGATTTAGTTTTGTTTTCGTTAAATTTCATTTTGCTTATTCCTTTTCTAACGAATTCCAAATTTATAGAACCATTTGAATTCGGATTGGTCGAAAAGTGATCAAATTTTTAATTCTGTGTAAAGAATAGCTGGTTGATAAGCAGCTGGCCGGGAAGCCAGCCGCCGCATCCTTAACGACCGATGACTCATCAGCTGTCAGCTGGCCTCCCCACTGACAGCTGAAATGTAAACAAAATAATGCTGGCAATAGAAAATTAAAAAAAAAAAAAAACAGCGTGGGGTACCCCCCCAGTCCATACCAGGCCCTTCGGGTCTGGTATGGATTCTAAGGGGAACTCCATGCCAAAAGTTTTTAAAAAAAAAACAGCGTGGGGACCCCCTGAAATCCATACCAGACTCGTGCAGCCTGGTAGGTAAGGAAAGGAGCAAGCAAGGTAAGGTACTAAGTCCCCCATACCCATTCACATGGGGGGGAGGCAGGATCTGGGGGCCACTTGTTAAAGTGGGCTTTCAGATTCTAATAAGTCCCCTGCCTGCAGACCCCCACAACCACTGTGCGTGGTTATGAGGATGGGGCCCTTGTCCTGATCAACATGGGATCAAGGTGCTTTGGGACGGGGGGGGGGGGGCAAAGCACCCACCCTCCCATGTTGAGGGCATGTGGCCTGGTATGGTTCAGGTAGGGTGGGGCGATCCCCCCCCCCCCCTTTTCCAACCTGCTGTACTGCATGCTCGGATAAGTGTCTGGTATGGATTTTGGGGGGGGGGGATTACATGTCGCTTTTTATTTTAATTTTGGCCCAAAGAGCCTAGTATGGACTCGGGGGGACCCCACGCCGTTTTTTTTTTTTTCTTTTTCTATTGCTGGCATTGTTTTGTTTACATTTCAGCTGTCAGTGGGGAAGTCAGCTGACAGCTGATAACTAATCGGTTGTTAAGGATGCAGTGGCTGGATTCCCGGCCTGCTGCTTAACAACCAGCTATTCTTCACACAGAATTCGAATTGGTCGATAATTTTTTGACCAATCCAATCCAAATTCGAATCACTCTGAAAATTTAGACTTCGTTAGAAAAACAAATAAACAAACAGATGTAATACTATTGTTACTATTTAGTCTGAATTTGTATTCAGAACGAAACTAATTGCACATGTCAGAGATGTAACTAGAACCTTCAGGGCCCCGGTGCAAGAAACCATGAAGGGCCCCCCGGACATAATCGATTTTGGGCCATCCGCTTGCTTATGGTCACCTGAAAAATAAATGGATAGTTACGATTTTTTTTTTTGTTTACTTACCTTGTTATTGAAGAAAAATATACTCACCTTTCTTACACTTCCTCCCTCTGCGCCGTCACTTCCTCTTTGCATTGATTCCTGGGAGCTGAACATCATCGCTCCCAGAAATCAATGCGCCTGCACCGGCCCCGCTTGTCAGTTCCGGTGCAGGCGCCTCATTTCCTGCTAAACAGCTTCTGGGCATGGCCAGAAGCTGTGGAGGGATGATGCGCCCGCGCCGGAAGTGACGAGCGGGGCCGGTGCAGTGCATTCTGGGAGAAGAGGACACGGAAGAGGACGCAGAAGAGGACGCGCTGGCTTCAGCTGCCCACACTTGAGATGGCAGCGCTGGAGAAGAAATTTTCAAGGTAAGTATTTCTTCTAAAAGGTAAGTGCAACCCGGGACAGTACAGAGGCTATCCATCGTGGAATGTACTAGCCCTCATTGTCCTGGGGGTATTTTTATTGAAAAAATATTTTAGTGGCCGGAACTCTGCTTTAACTCACTTTTGAACGTAGTGCACTCCTGAACTCTGCCCTCTGTACGTAGCTCACTACTGAACTCTGCCCTTTGTATGAAGCTCAATACTGAACTCTGTCATCTGTATGTAGCTCACTACTGAACTCTGCCCTCTGTACGTAGCTCACTACTGAACCCTGCCCTCTGTACGTAGCTCACTACTGAACTTTGCCCTCTGTATGAAGCGTACTTCTGAACTCTGCACTCTGTACATAACGTAATCCTGAACCCTGCACTCTGTATGTGACACATCCCTAAATCCGGCACTCTGCACATAGTGTACCCCTGAACTCTGCACTCTGTACGTAGTGCACTCCTGAACTCTGCCCTCTGTACGTAACTTACTCTTGAACTCTGCCCTCTGTAGGTAGTGCACTCCTGAACTCTGCCCTCTGTACGTAGCTCACTACTGAACTCTGCCCTCTGTACGTAGCTCACTACTGAACCCTGCCCTCTGTACGTAGCTCACTACTGAACTTTGCCCTCTGTATGTAGCGCACTTCTGAACTCTGCACTCTGTACATAACGTAATCCTGAACCCTGCACTCTGTATGTGACACATCCCTAAATCCGGCACTCTGCACATAGTGTACCCCTGAACTCTGCACTCTGTACGTAGTGCACTCCTGAACTCTGCCCTCTGTACATAACTTACTCTTGAACTCTGCCCTCTGTAGGTAGTGCACTCCTGAACTCTGCCCTCTGTACATAGTACATGCTGCCTGAACTCTGCACTCTGTACATAGCTCACTCCTGTACGTAGTGCACTCCTGAACTCTGCCCTCTATACGTAGCTCACTTCTGAACTCTGCCCTCTTTACGTAGCTCACTACTAAACTCTGCCCTCAGTACGTAGCTCACTACTGAACTCTGCCCTCTGTATGTAGCGCACTTTTGAACTCTGCACTCTGTACGTAACATAATCCTAAACCCTGCATTCTGTATATAGCACACCCCTAGACCCGGCACTCTGTACATAGTGCACCCTTGAACTCTGCCCTCTGTACGTAGCTCACTACTGAACTTTGCCCTCCGTACATAGTTCCCTACTGAACTCTGCCCTCTGTATGTAGCTCACTACTGAACTCTGCCCTCTGTATGTCGCTCACTACTGAACTTTGCCCTATATATGTAGCGCACTTCCGAACTCTGCACTGTGTACGTAACATAATCCTGAATCCTGCACTCTGTATGTAGCGCACTTCTGAACTCTGCACTCTGTACGTAATGTAGTCCTGAACCCTGCACCCTGTATGTAGCACACCCCTAGACCTGGCACTCTGTACATAGTATAACCCTGAACTCTGCACTCTGTACATGATGCACTCTTGAACTCTGCATTCTGTACGTAGCTCACTCCTGAAGTCTGCCCTCTGTATGAAGTGCACTCCTGAACTCTGCCCTCTGTACGTAGCTCACTACTGAACTCTGCCCTATGTACGTAGCTCACTACTGAACTCTGCCCTCTGTACGTAGATCACTACTGAACACTGCCCTCTGTACGTAGCTCACTACTGAATTCTGCCCTCTGTACGTAGCTTTCTACTGAACTCTGCCCTCTGTATGTAGCACATAGGGCACCCCTGAACTCTGCACTCTGTAAGTAGCTCACTCCTGAACTCTGCCCTCTGTACATAGTACAGGCCTAAACCTTGCCCTCTGTACGTAACGTAATCATGAACTCTGCACTCTCTAGGTAACGCACTCCAGAACCCTGTATTCTGTACGTAGAGCACCCCAGATACAGCCAGCTCTTTGATGGCAACCAAACTGCTGATGTGGCCCATGATAAAATTAATCAGTCCTACCACAAATCACAGCCATGTGGATGACATCGCTGATAGTTAAAGACCAACTCCAGGAAACTTGATAATGAGCCTTTGCAGTGGTGCTGCGCCTGAAGTCATCAATACCAATGTAAAGCCCTGCATTGGACGTGATGACACAGAGGGACAGTCCACTGCTGAATTGTGGGGGAGAACCATCTACAAGCAGAGCAGAGGATCAGGTAAGTTAGGGTGTCAAATTTAAATGAATGGAAATACGAATTCTCTAGCAGGTAAAACAGCTCCCTTATATAGAATTTTTATTCTGTGTATTTAGCTGTTTGCTTGGAGTTCAGCTTTAAGGTTTTTTTTTTTTTTTTTTTTTCAGCCTTTTCAACTGTGTTACTTTGCATACAACTTTTCACTGTACTTTATTTTCCATGTACGATCTATGAAAAATCCCAGCATACTTGTTCATCATTTTATGCCATTTAAACGGTCATGACTTATAAAGTTAATCGTATAACCGGCTCTGTGTTCACAATCTGCTGTGTGGGCAAAGCTTTCCCAGCGTGATATGTTCGGCTTGAAAATAAATTGAGTGCAGGAAGTGTAGCAGCTGGTGGCGATCACAAGTGCACGATGGGGGACGCCTGCGGTTCTGCTGCATGTTGCTGTCAGTTGGATACCTTATATCAGAAATTTGCTATTCCTTTATCCTTTAGAGTATTAAACTGTTCCATTAAATATTTAAGTGTTTACCAATACATCACAGAGATAGAAACTGGTGTATCATCTTGAAATCATGAAAATGAGTTTACTAATTAAAAAACAATCCAGTTAAGATGAACATCACTATTACACTTTTATGTCAGCTTGTATTTATTTGTAATAAGGAGAAACTTCTGTTATGGAAAGATTTAAAATTTGGCCTGTAAAAAGGCATTTTATGTTTTCCCCGTGTCACTAATTTTCGGGGCCCTGTTTCGGGGCACTTCAGGTAGCACATTTTCACACACGCGTTTAAGTCGTGGTAAACCTTTGAAA
Source organism: Pelophylax lessonae (assembly GCF_965119305.1). Lineage (NCBI taxonomy): Eukaryota > Metazoa > Chordata > Amphibia > Anura > Ranidae > Pelophylax > Pelophylax lessonae. The sequence goes on along the minus strand of NC_138769.1, from coordinate 673,887,359 downwards.
TGAAAAACGAACAAAGCATATTCATCTAAGCTGTGCATGTTTCCTTGTGAGACTTTGTACGTTGTAGAGAGGGTGTGTTCTTTTCCTCCTCTCAAATCTCAGATTACACTCAGCTTCCTGCTCTATGCGGAGCAGTGCGTGATAACAGATCTCCGCCACCTGCCTTCTGGAGCAGAGAAATTCTAAGTAAAATGTGTGCTTTAGGAGGCTGTAGGGGAGAGAGAGCTGCAGTTAAACAGGTTCAACTTTTGAAGGAGGATTTATTTAATCTCTTTGCATCACCTTATTTGGGAATATTTAAGGCTTTACAACTACTTTAACACACACTGCAGTAATCCAGCTTATTCACCTCAAAAACATTTTGAACCTTTTTTGCAACACAGAACACCACAGTGTGCTGGGGCACAATGGTTTCCATCTCTGCATTATATGGTGTTCTAAAATGAATGTGCTTAGAGATGCACTGACAATGTGCATTGGGGTGCAATCGCCCTATAAAGCTGCATTCACACCTGAGCATAGCATCTTTGTGCGTTTTTCTGGCTTTTTTCAGCATTTTTGAGCTTTGACGTTTTTCAGTCTATCATTAATAATCCTTGAACTAAGCATAGACTAGTGGATATAAAAAAAAAAAGGAATAAAATGGTTGCCGGACCTATATTTGGGTCCCAATGTAAAACCCTTCACTTCCTTGCAAGTAGATTACACCTGGATAGGAGGGGCGGTGGGGGCAGCATGTAGAGAAATCACTGTCCTCCTTTGTCCTCCTGTAGCTGCAGGAGGAAAATGGAGGAGATTGGTTCCTCTGTATGCTGCCCTCGCCACTCCTCCTATCCAGTTCACTTGTGTTCTGCGGTCTCTGGGCCCCTGTGTGCTCCCCTGCCACCCCCCTACTGTGCTGCCCCCCCTCCACTGTGCTCCCTCCCCTCTCCTGCCGGCTGCTGCAGGGGATGTGTCACAATAGAGAACCAGGAAGGGTCGGTAAATATGTACAGTAATTTACCAGCTCCTTCCTTTTCTGAATGGACAGAGTCATAGTCAGTGACATTATAAAAAAATAAAATAAAATGATAAAATAATACAATTAAAATACCAAAAAATAAAAACTACTGACACCAGTGGGTGAACTTCCAGGATCGCAAAGGTCACACTAGTGACCGAGTACTGGCATTGGTGGTGGGGAGTCCCCAAGATGGCAGGAAGGGGACCCAATGCAAAACTTGTGAAACCGTAAGAAAGGGAACGTAATAAAGGGCCCCGCAACGAGAGGAAAGGGCCCCAGGATCAGTGGGAAGAGCCTCAGGCTTGAAGGGAAGGGCCCCGGCCAGGGGTCCGGGGGGCCCTTCATGGTTTCTTGCACCGGGGCCCTGAAGGTTCTAGTTACGCCTCTGAGATTACGGGTTACCCAACTCGTAATACTTTACTTATGCCCGCGTAACATCATATCTCGGAAATAACCCTACCCTGAGATATGAATTATTTTTGCAACTTAAAACCTATTTCACCTCCACCGAGAGCCGCAGAGGAGGCATTTCTTTTGTTGCCTAGGTTATAACTTCGTTCATGAGAAATCTATCTTCGAAATAAAGGAACCCCATGCTAGCCTGGGAGAGGGACCTTAATGCTTCCTTCTCAGACACACAATGGAGTACAGCTCTACAATATTCATATTCCGCCACAGCATGCACCGATCTCTGGGAGCTCTCTCACAAAGTCAAGCAAAGATGGTATCTAACACTATACAGAATTGCCACGTTTAGCCCTCCACTGTGCTGGAGGAATTGCCCTCAAGCAGGTACTATTTTTCATATATTATGGTCACGTGGTAAACTAGTAAAGTTCTGGCCCAGGATATTCACAATTCTCCACCAAGTGACAGGCCTACTATATCTATACAGCTTTCTCCGTCATTGGCCCTCATAAGCATAGAAGATTTACCACCACCCCTTAGGCAATACACCACTCTCCTTTTTCTGGCATCGAAACAAGTCATACAGACTATGGAGATCTCCAAATCCCCCAGAAGTAACTGATGCCATACACACACTCTCTACTCATTACACATATGAGAGTATACTAGCATTGGTGACTGGAAAATACACAGAGTTTCTCAAAAATTGGCAACCTTGGATAGACTGGTATAATTCCCACAAGACACTGTAAGGAAGTACTAAAATAACATTTCCTAAAGTGATGAATCCTGTGCCCAAAAACTTATAAACAGCTTTCTAGATAATTTGTCCTTAGTAGTTGAGTCCTTCTAAGGGCTTTCTTCCCTTTCCTTGCTTTTCATTATGTTTAACCTTTTTTTCCTCCATGTTCCATTCCCTTATACCAGGGATCCTCAAACTACGGCCCTCCAGCTGTTGCAGAACTACACATCCCATGAGACATTGTAAAACTCTGACATTCACAGACGTGACCAGGCATGATGGGAAATGTAGTTCCTGAACAACTGGAGGGCCGTAGTTTGAAGACCCCTGCCTTATACAATAAGATTTATTTGATTTTGGTGAATTTCTGTCTATAGCACTTAGTCTTGTATCAACCAACAAACAGCAAGATGATAATGATGATAGCTTATTTTAACGGTAGTGAATAATATGGAACTTAAGGGTTGATCGTGTTGTCCTCCCCTCAAGACACAGTTTGTTCCCAGATGGGGGTCTCTGGGGGTGTCGGACAATTCCCTTACCCAATGTTTATCTTATAAAACTTGTTTTACTGTTCATACTGGTTATGTTGCTATTTGCATTCATTCATGTAGTACTATTTACTATGTCTTGTAGGCAGTCAATGTTCACTTTCCTTGTATCACTGTTATGCTTGAATATAAATTATTGAACTAAAAAAAAAACTTCAGGGAAGGGGGAGAAAGGAAGAGGGTGGTGGACTCATAAAACTTGGGTTTACTCAAAGTATGATGTTCCACTCCAGGCAAGCCATCCCTCTAAACCTCCAGCATCTGGTGCAGGCTCCCGGTAGTTGCAAATTGCTCCACATACAAAGCAGGTCAATCCTTGCGGATAAAGAAAGGGAAGCCCATGTTTATATTTATTAAAGTATCTGGCGCACAGACCGTACCACCTGGCACTTATAACCCGTTTCACTCCTGCTTGGCACTTATTCATACAGTCACCGTACTCTACGGAAAAACTCCTCACAGGAGTGAAATGCGTCAGAGTTGCAAATGCCAGGTGGTACAGTGTTAAATATTTATTCCAAATTCATAATTCGGCACTTATTGGAATTATATTATATTCACAGCAAGCTTGCAAAATATATGTGATTTTATGATTAATCATAGTATTAATATGTGTGAATGACCTTGATCCAGTGATTAACAATGAGATTCTTCATCTGAGCTGAAACAGTAAAATGTCAGATAATTCTGGAGTATGTAGCTAGTTGGAAGTTGACATATAAGGTATCTGCCGGGATAGTATGTCATGGGAAGTCAAGAATAGGGTGTTACATGTGGGCTTGTCAAAGTAGTTCAAGACTAATCAGCTTTTTGGTCATATACATATTAGGAATTATGACTTTATGGGCTTAGTACCTCCTCTTGTATAGAATAACTGACGTTAGCAGAAGTTATGATGCCATACAAGGCTTGGAGTATTGGAAGTTCATGACGTATACATGTAAGATAAATTGCCACGCGATTCGGACACTCAATACACAGACTAGAGCACACAGACACTCAGACTAGCGAAGATCACACACATTACTTCTGCTCCACACAAATCTATTGATAGTCCTTTTTTACAACCTAAGCAGGTGTTTTGCTGTCTGAAACCTAGCAACGTCATTTCCTGCTTCTTCCCAGACGAGAAAAGATTAAGGGCTCTTTCACACGGGCTTTCCGTGTGAAAGGTCCGCTGCGAGACTTTTTTTTTTTTCACGGAGCGGATGACATTTCTGTCATCCGCTCCGTAGGTCCGCATATCATCCCATCCGTTTGCGGATGATATGCGGACCTAATGTAAGTCTATGGGGATTGCGGATGTCAGCGGATGACACGATTTTCCTTCCTTTCCGTTTTTTGAACGGAACAAAAATAGGATTTTTTCAGTTCCAAAAAACGGAACAGAACTGACAGGAGGAAAATCGGATGTCAGCGGATGGTATTCCGCTGACATCCGCAATGCCATAGACTTACATTGTGTCCGCAAATCATCCGCAAAAAAATAGGATGATTTGCGGACATACGGAGCGCCCGTGTGAAAGGGCCCTAACACGGAAGAAGGACACACACAGAGGAACACACATGGCTATATTGCCATGAATTCACGCAGAACACTTCTTTTCCATGAAATATTGTTTTTATTCTTCATATTTTTACCTACACTGAACTGAACTGTTTCTCTTTTTACATTGTAATGTTGATGCCAAGTGTGTTTGAATAAAATCACACTTTGTTTTTGAATCAGTCTGGCTATCTATGCTAATCAAATCGAAACGCCTAAAGAGATTAAAATATAGAGATATATTCTATATTTTACATACAGTCTGTGCACCAGACTCTTTAATAAATATCAATGTGGGCTTTTAAACCTTGGGTGGCTTCCCTTTCTTTATCCATAAAGATTGAAACATTTAGAAAACATGGTATTTGACTTTAGGCTCCGTTCACATGTAGGCGTTTTGGGGTGTTTTGGGGGCGTTTTTCTGCTCTAGGATCAGCTCTCAAAACGCCCAACAAGACAAATCCTATTCATTTCAATGGCCCCTGTTCACATCTGAGCGTTTTGACGCCGTGAGCAAAACGCCCAACGCTCAAAAAAGTACATGAGCTTCTTTTTGGGCAGATTACAGGCATTTTCCATTGGTCTCTATTTAATCTAAAAACGCCTGCACAAAAAAACGCCTGCAAAAACACCCATAAAAACGCCTGAAAAAACGCAGATAAAAACGCCTGTAATAGCAACGCCAAGATGTGAACGTAGCCTTAATTACAGAAAAGCCACTTAGCTTCTCACCCTTTTCAAGCAAACAATGAAATGAAATGTATAGTCTGTGTCAATCGATTTCAGCAACTCTTTTTAATGCTGTTTCCTACTTTTTAGATTTCAGTTCTTTGTTAATCCGCTCCCTCAAAATGTCTCATACAAAAAGATTTTTTTTTTACAACTTCTCTAAATTCTGTCAGTAAATCTTTCACTTTTGTCCCAGTGCTAAGATATAACATATGGTAAGAATAAAAGAGCATATGGAACGTGACACCTAAGTCACAGAGAGTAATGTAAACGTTCCTTTTTCCTTGGAATGGTTTGCTTTCATGTCCCTGTGGATTGCCCATGCATGCTCTAAGCATGTCAGGCTTGTGCCTGGATTATCCTGTAGCTGTCTTTGGGGTCCTCTGCACCAGATCTCATTTGCAGGTCTAATTTATCTTCACTAACGTTTAAACCGCAACTGTTCCTCTGTCCACATTCTGACAGATTTATTTTGGAAGGCAGAGCTGTGATATAATGCAGTTTTTCAGTAGTGTGTATTGCCTATCTTGTTTCTGTACCATTATTGGAAGGAAAAGGTCATTCTTTCCATGAGGCAGGGTGAGAATTTTGTCCCAGGTGGCATCATCTAGGAGAAAAAGGTTCTCACCTTAAGCCATGGATTCCTGCAGCCTTGACATTCAAAGTTTACCTGTAGTTATTTTACACTGATTTACCCATGCAAGGAAAAGAACCGGTTTACTTTAACCAATTCCGCTACGGAAGGTTTACAATTGACAATTGTGCGGTCATGGGACGCTGTACCCAAAGAAAAATTGATGTCCTTTTTTCCCCACTAATAGAGCTTTCTTTTGGTGGTATTTGATCACCTCTGCGGTTTTTGTTTTTTTGCGCTATAAACTAAAAAAGACCCACAATTTAAAAAAGAAAAAAAAAACATTTTTTCCTTTAATATAAATATATATAAATATAATATAAATCATACCCAATAAAACATTTAAAAAAATCCAATTTCTTCATCAATGTAGGCCAATATGTATTCTGCTACATATTTTTATGAGCGTATATATTTTTATGAGCGTATAGGTTTGCGCAAAAGTAATAGCGTCTACAAACTATGGGATAGATTTATGGACTTTTTATTTTTTTTATTGTTTTTACTAGTAATGGCGGCGATTAGTGATCTAGTGGGACTGCCACATTGTGGCGGACAAATCTGACACGGGAGTGACACTTTTTGGAGACCAGTGACACCAATGCAGTAATCAGTGCTAAAAAAAAAAAAAAAAAAAATGTACTGTCACTGTGAAAAATTACACTGGCAGGGAAGGGGTTAACACCAGGGGTGATCAAGGGGTTAGGTGTGCTCCTAGGGAGTGCTTTCTAACTGTGGGGGAAGTTGATGCACTGGACAGTGGCAGAAACAGGAGTAACAGGACAGACAGTGGGTGTTCGGTGGACCGGTCCGGTGGTGAGGTATGGAAGAAGATAACAGTATATATTATATTTTCGAATTTTTTTTATTTAATATAATAATAATATATATATAATATATAATATAATATAATAATAGTTATTACTGCTTTTTTTTTTTTTGTCCCTATACCCCACAAAGTAGCCCCTTAACCCCCCCACAATGCAGCCCCTAAACCCCCCCCCCCACAATGCAGCCCCTCAAAAATTTTGCATATAGACAAGGTTCTGTTGCAGTAAATCTGAATTCCTGATAAATGTGATTTTGGTTTTAATTATCATGATATAAAATAATGGATGTGGGGGCCTTTCGGTGGCCATGATTTTTTTTTTTTGTGTTGGGGGGGGGGGGCAGCATTTCATTCTTGGACCCAGGCAGCACAATGTTGCTACTTTGTTTTGGGGACTGCACCAGTGACCAGTGTGTGTGGGGGGGGGGGGGGCAGGGCCAGATTAAGAGCATCATGGGCTTGGTGCTGAGGATTTTGAAGGGCCTTAAGGCCCGTGCCTTGGCATGCACCCAGAGGAGGAAGGGTGCAGCCATGCATGCCTAATTCAACATGGGATGCTGTCTCTGAAGCCCATAAACACATCCATGCATCGGCAACTGTCCCTCCTTGTCCGGCCTTCGCGCTGTGTGGGGAGGTTCTGAGGGAGCTGCCTGGGGAAGCGAGCATAGAAGCCAGACTTCTGTGTTTACAAGTGACAGAAGAGCGGTAACAGTGAATATGGCCAACCCGGGGCCTATATTAAGGTAGGGGCCTGGAGCTGCAGCTCCAATAGCCCCTATGTTAATCTGGCCCTGGAGGGGGGGGACCACAATCCTGGAATGGGGGATCAGGTATCCAAAGCACTCGGAAGTGTGTCAGATATTGAAGACTGTTCTGATGTATTTGCTCTGGAAAAAAAAAAGATCCAAGGAACGGGTGATGCGATGAATATTATAAATACTTGTTACTTTAATATGGGTTTTATGATGGATTTAGAAGGCATCTCACAGTGCTTTCCAATTGTTTTGCCACCTCTTACCACATAAATTGCTGGGTGTCAGAGAATCTTCAGCACCACATCCCTTGATAAAAAGATTTTGATAAAAAGCAAAAGGAATTTATTTCAGGTCAGTGGCGTAGCGTGGGGGGTGCAGGGGGGGCCGGCCGCACCGGGCGCAACATTTGGGGGGGGCGCATCCCATGCCAGTGTCACTCTAGCAAACTTTAAAAATTCTTCCTAGCGTGTCACTTCAGCTGCCGCCATCTTCAGGCTAAATGATGGCCGGTCGGCGCCCTGTGATTGGGCAAACATTGTCATGTGTGGCAGCGGGGCTGGCCAGTGGCAGAGCCCCGCCTCGCTTCTGGAGCCCGCCTCGCCATCTTCTAAGTCAGCCCTGCATGTGCCTCCGTCCCGCCTCCTCTAAGCTCTCACAATCCTCCCCGAACCGCCCCCTGTAAGGGCTCGATGACGCGGTGGTGTCCTCTGTGTAGTGGGCAGAGTAGTGGGCAGTGTAGTGTAGTGGGCAGTGTAGTGGTCAGGTAGGAATCAGGTAGGTCATTGTAAGGGTCAGTGTCGGGGCAGGTAGGTCAATGTAGTGGCCAGTACAGGAATCAGGTATGTTTGCGTAGTGGACTGGTAGGTCAGTATAGGAATCAGGCTGGTCAGTACTATTGTAGGAAGGGACTCGGGGAGTACTAAAACTCCGCAGGTTAGGGGGCGCAAATTGCTTGCCTTGCCCCGGGCGCTGACAACCCACGCTACGCCACTGTTTCAGGTACTTATAAAGCACTGTCATTTTACGCAGTGCTTTACATATACATTGTACATTCACATCAGTCCCTACCCTCAAGGAGCTTACAATCTAAGGTCCATAATAGGGCCTATATAGGCCATATCCAATTAACCTACCAGAATGTCTTTGGAGTGTGGGAGGAAACTAGATTGCCCAGGGGAAACCCACGCAGGCACAGGGAGAACATGCAATCTCCAAGCAGGTAATTTTGTAGTTGGGATTTGACCCAGCGACCCTTTTGCTAGGCGATTGTGCTGACCACTACACCACTGTGACAGTTAGCCGGTTTCCAGGGTGGGTTTTTTTTTGGGTGTCAAATAGACAAATTATTTGTATATAAATAGCAAAATTTTATTTCAACGTTTGTTAAAATCAACATTTGAATGTAACATTATCATACAATATCCATGTGATTATGGAACAAATGCAATGACTCTGGCTCTACATGTTTCGCCAAACGATGGCTTCTTCAGGAGACTTTAACAGGTACTGCATGTGTAATCACTACAAATTAAAAATAACATATTAGTCAATCAGGCGACTAACATATTGAAAAACCAGCATAAGTCATAACAACAAATAAATGGGATTTCTCAGAAATGCACACGCTTGAATACCATCCAGGGGACCCTCAATGATTTATCTGTTTGGCATCTTAAAAATCCCATCCTTTTGCTTTTATCAAAAACCACTTACCACATGTTTCTTTTTTTATATACCTCAAAGACTTCTCCCGAGCCTCTCCCATCCTATGGAACAAAACATTGTAAAACACAGCGCTACCAGGAAAGTGATAAAAGTGATAGATATAATCCTTCAAAAAATAAATATGTAAAAATCTAATTCATAAATATAAAGTGCACTTAATGATGAAAAATATATATATACATATACATATATCAATAATACATATAAAAATAAATTTCACAATATATCAAAAATACTAAATGCTAAAGTGAAATTGTGCAAAATAAAGTGCAGTCCAAAAAATATATAAGTTCACAGAGTTGCCAAATAAAGTGCTGGACAAAACGTGCTTGAAGTGCTCCACACAGTGATAAGTGCTCCAAAACGACCCTTTTGGGGATCCACTCACCAGATGCTAGGAATAATCAAGCCTCAAAAGCAATAAGTTCTCCAAGATAGCCCAGGGAATGAATGGATCAGCACACCACCAAGCAAGCCTCCAACTTTAGATAATAGCCCCCTCTTGGTTAGATGCTCAAAAAAAGAGGGAAGGAGCCAGACATAGTGAAGCCCGCAAGGATTTCGATCTGGTGACCCCCCAGGGTGTGTCACCAGAAGTACTTGGCCAATAGGCTCTGAGTCTATAAACTGCTAAGGGACCTCCCGGTTTGACAGATTTTTAAAAGCACTCATATCTTGAGTTATGTAACGGTTACATGCTTGAAACCGATATTTTATGGTCCAGTTTTGAATGTCCTACCTTTAGACACTAAACATGGGTTATCTCGGAATAACCTCTGACCTGTAAGGCATCTGATCGATAGCTTGTATTTCCTAGGCATGAAGGTGTTCCTGTTTGATCTTGATTCGATCAGTGTTTTATGTGGCATCCAAATATCTACTTTCTAGAGACATATCTTGCTTTGGTATAAAGTTAGGAAGTTTTGTGGTTAACTGTGTCCTTTTCGAATGACCTAGGAGCCATATGCTGTGTTCAGATTCCCAATTAACTCTAAGGACGAGGAGACGGAATGTCTGTGCGGTCAGTCTGCTTGTGTATATTAAAGGTGTGAAAAGTGTCAGCTAAGCAGGAACCTGCATTCAGTGACACTAGTTGAGGTGGGGTGGGGGTGAATGAGTGCCTTTTGGTTCCACTGATTAGCGAAAGGTGGGGGCTCCTTTCGCTCAAGGAGCCTGGGTAACTAAACAAAATGGACGCCGAGGACAAGATGGTGTCCTCACGCACGATACCATTACACTGTCCACTTTTAGGTGATCCCTGAAAACCCTTCTCTTCAATAAAGCCCATCCTACCTCCACCTAACAACTGTACTTTTATTTTCTCCATTAGCTCATCCATCACAGTTATTACCCTTCAAATTCACTTGACCCTCCCTCTTAGATTGCAAGCTCTAATGAGCAGGGACCTCTGATTGACAGCCTCAGCTCTGTTCTTGTGTGCTGTGTGAAGGGGGGTGTGTCCATTACCTCCAATCAGCTCTCAGAGCTCTCCTCACTGAGCTCTGCAGAGTGTGACTTCAGCTCTCCAGCCCCTTTTTTTCTGAACTTAGACAAGCTTTAAATATTAAGCACAGATGTAGAGAAGAGGAAACTGTAGATAAACAGGTACAACGTATGTATGAGCATTTGTTTAATCTTTATGTATCACCCGAGGGCAGTCACTTCACTGGGGAAACTGGGTTTACAACCACTTTAAAGCTAAAATGCAGCTGTACCTTCAGTCGTGCACAGTTGTTCAGGCTCCTATACTGAAATGACTTATTCTGGTTTCATAGCACACTATAAGCTTTTAACAGTGTGCATTAGAACCTGCAGCAAGTCATATAGAACCTCATTTCACAGCTGAATGACCAGCATCATCAGCCTTGATCTGCCTACATCACATAGAGAAGTGCAAAGACCAGGTGAATATATAATTGGTTCTAAAATACAGAAGACCCAAAGATATGAAATTGGAGAAATTGTATTTACAAATGTCATTAGCATGTTGTTTAGGGAGAAAGGAGGCACCAGAGAATGCAAAACCTAAGCAGATTAAACTAAGCTTCAATGCATTAAACTCAGTTTACTGGGGTATGTTTTTACTGATTTTACTGATTTTTTATAATTGTATGTAAACCCTGGAGAATATGGTAATTTTAAGCAGAGCCAACTCCGACCACATGCAGGTGTTCTCTGATTTTATTTGTGTATCACAGCAACAAAAAATGTTAAATTGCGTCTGGCCATTTTATATCCGTTGGACAGCTGCTACTTAATAGCCTTTTGCCTGATGTAGGTCTAAGAAATGTTGTGCTTTCCTGCATACAGGTCATGGGTCCCATGGAGGAACGCATTGTTTCCTTGCCAGAAGACCTTTGGTCAGAGTTCACCTTCTGAGCGCTGCTAGTATAGGCACATCCCAACCACACAACATCCCCGTACCTAAAGTGCTCTTCTCTGGTATGGGGGTTCATACTGTCTAAACAGGATTTTTACTTATGTGTTAACAAGCATTTTTGTGTGACACAGGCTGCCAAAAACAAAATCCAGTTCTTCTTATTCTTTAAAGGAGTACTCTGCTTAGCAGAGTTTGCATCCAGGCTGGCCATATTGTTTTATTACAGAAAAAACAACTCTTCTTGCACATATTGTCCTTGGATTTCCCTATGGCTCTAACAGTCAGTGGTAGTGTTAAAAATCTAGGAGTGCAGCGACTGCTCCACCTGCCTCCGTATGCCATAGCAGTCATGAGTCAGTGGAAGCCATACCATTGCATTCAACGGTCTGGAATGGCCATGGCATGCAGAGGAAGAGAAGTTACATAGTTACATAGTAGTTTAAAGCGGAGTTCCGGCCACAAAATCAACATAATCGATTTTGTGGGCATCCGCTTCCTATTTGTCACCTGAAAAAGAAATGGATAGTTACGATTTTTTTTTTTTTACTTACCTTGTTATTGTAGAAAAATATACTCACCTTTCATCCACTTCCTCCCTCGGCGGCCCGTGGCGTCACTTCCGGTTTGCAATGATTCCTGGGAGCTGAACGTCATCGCTCCCAGGAATCAATACGCCGGCACCGGCCCCGCTCGTCACTTCCGGTGCGGCACCGCATTCCCTGCCAAACAGCTTCTGAGCATGCCCAGAAGCTGTGGAGGAATGCGGCGCTGCACCGGAAGCGACGAGCGGGGCCGGTGCAGGAGCATTCTGGGAGAAGAGGACGCAGAAGAGGATCGCACTGGTTTCAGCTGCCCACATCCGAGATGGCAGCTCTAGAGAAGAAATTTTAAAGGTAAGAATTTCTTCTTGCAGGTAAGTGTGACCCGGGACAGTACAGAGGCAATCCATTGTGGAATGTACTAGCCCTGACTGTCCCGGGGGATTTTTATTGAAAAAAAATTTTCGTGGCCGGAACTCAGCTTTAAGTTGAATAAAGACGATAGTCCATCCAGTTCAACCTGTGTAGCTGTGTGTGGACGTAATTATTTCACATACCCCTGAATGTTTTGATCCTTGAGATGTACATCCAAGAGTCTTTTAAAAGTAGCCATACTCCCTGCAGTTACTACCATTTGTGGTAGAGAGTTCCACAATCTTGTAGCCCTTACTGTAAAAAAAAACGCCTGCGTAGCCTGAGGTTAAAACGTTAACGCTTCTCCTCTAATCGCATTGTATGACCTCTTGTCCTCATGCATTCCTTGCGACTGAATAGTTTTTTCCTATGTTGAGATCACCATTGAGGTATTTGTAAATCGCTATCATGTCCCCTCTCAGGCGTCTCCTTTCTAGGGAGAATAAATCAAGCACTTGTAAGCGCTCTTCATAATTAAGGTCCTCCAATCCCCTAATTCAGGGATTCCCAAACGATGGCGCTGCAGCTGTTGCAGAACTACACATCCAATGAGGCATTGTAAAACTCTGACATTTACATACATGAGTAGGCATGATGGGAATTGTAGTTCCCGAACAACTGGAGGGCCTTAGTTTGGGAATCCCTGCCCTAATTAGTTTAGTTGCTCTTCTCTGGACTCTCTCCAGCTCCAACACATCCCTTTTGAGGACTGGCGACCAGAACTGGACAGAATACTCCAGATGCGGTCCGACCAGAGTTTTATAAAGTGTTAGGATTATAGATTTATCTCTGGAATACAACCCCTTCCTTATGCATGCTAATATTCTGCCGGCTTTGGCAGCTGCAGCTTGACATTCCATGCTATTGCTAAGTCTATCTTCTACTAAGGGTCCTTTCACACGGGGCGGACCGTTTTTTGATCTGCTCCGGCACTTTTTTTTTTATGGACACGGATGACACTTGTGTCATCCGGTCCGTATCTCCGTTTATTATCCCATCTGTTTGCGGATGATAAACGGAGATAATGTATGTCAATGGGATTGCGGATGTCCGCGGATGACACCGCTGACATTCGTTTTTGCGTCCGTTCCGTTTTTTTAAACGGAAGAAATATAGGGTTCTCTTCCGTTCCAAAAAACGGAACAGATAGGAAAGGACGCAAATCGGATGTCAGCGGATGGTCATCCGCTGACATCCGCAATCCCATTGACATGCATTATGTCCGTTTTTCATCCGCAAACAAATGGGATGAAAAACGTGTGAAAGGACCCTTAGACTAAGTTTTTGCACACTTCTAATTTTTTTAATATCTTACTACTGACTGTTATATTTCCAGTCATCGCAATGTTGCGGTAAGTCAGCTCCCCTGCACGAAATCACGTACCTGTGTGTCATTTCATGCAGGGTCTTCAGGGGTTTTCACCATTTCTATTCTTTTTACATCTCAGTGCTCCTGATCTCTTGCACCCTCTTTTAGCCACTTTCTGTCTACATTTACTTGCTCCAACATCAACTGCGCATCATTGGTCTAGACCAGTGTTTCTCAACCTTTTTTTCAGTCAAGGCACCCTTTATAATAATAAACAATCACGAGGCACCCTCCAAAATTATGGACAGTCTTAAGGTGCCCCATTCTAATAGTTTTGCCTAATACAGCAACATCAATACAAGTAGGACACCCAACATTAGAGCTGATTTATTCTTCAAAGCAAATACACTTTTGCAAACTGGTACTGTCTAGTATTCCAATGTTTCTCTTCTTCCTCAGTTTTGAGACCCCCAAAGCCAATGAGACCCCAAAGCTGACAGGGAGAGGAATGGAGAGTCAAACAAGGATGATATGCAGGCTACTGACAGCCTACTTTTCAACTCATGATGCCATAGGAGGTTGGCAGATAGAAGGTTGTAATGGTGTACAATAGAAACTAAACTAAAAGGCAGGTTTAATCCAATCACTGGCTTGTATACAATTTTGGGGCAATGTTTAGGCATTTTACCAAGGCACCCCGGAAGAAACCTCAAGGCACCCCAGGGTACCTGGGCACCCTGTTTGAAAAAGGCTGGTCTAGACTGAGTCAATGATAGTGAAATAGATGGACCCCCAAGTGGTAGAATCCTCCAAAAAAGTATAAGGTGACTTAGCCCACTTGACTCTACCAAGTTGATGGGGCTGCTATTATTATTAATAATATTATTATACAGGATTTATATAGCGCCAACAGTTTGCGCAGCGCTTTACAATGTCAGGGCAGACACTACAGTTACAATACAATTCAATACAGGAGGAATCAGAGGGCCCTGCTCGTTAGAGCTTACAATCTAATAGGCAAGTTGCTTCATTTGTCTGCATTCCTTCTTTTCTTTTTGGAATGCATTAGGAACCACTTTACATTAAATGGTCTCCCAGTGAATACAAAACATTCTGTGATTGAATGCGGTGGAGAGGAGGGATGGTGATGTCATGATCTCCATCTTGTCCAATAAGAGAACTCCTTGTATTGACTGAAAAAACACAAAACAAAACACCAGGAATTCCACAAATGGCAGAGGTGCCAAATGATTAAGCCTCTGTGGTCAGAGTGTAAGGCTCCGTTCACATACTGGCGTATCAGATTCTGCCCGCAATCCCAAATCATTGCAAATCGCGGGACGCCCGTGCGATTCCTTTGATATCTGATAATGGGAAAGCCTCTTGGAATGCTGTAAATTACTGCAGAAGTTGGCAATACACACTGTGATAGCCAGGATCTTCCAGGTTCTGTGCAAGCAGTTTCCCCTTTAGGCTCCATTCACATACTGGCATATCGGATCACCGCGATTCTTCCCGCGATCCCAAATCATTGCAAATCGCGGGACGCCCATGCAATTCCCGCGATTTGCAATGGCACCCCAAACGCGGTGTGATTTGTCCGCAATTGTCACTTGACAAATCGCATAAAATTGTGCAAACAAAATCCGGGGGCGCCTGTCACCCAAAAGAAGTTCTTGTACTTTTTGTGGGCAACAGGAGTTCTGCGATTCTGTTTGCGATATTTTACCATGACTCCTCAGACGACAATCATGCCAAAATCTTGCCCTGCTTTGGGGTGCCATTGCAAGTCATGGGAATCGCACAGCCGTCCCGCGATTTGCAATAAATCGGGATCGTGGGCAGAATCGCAACGATCCTGCCCCTCGATCTGATACACCAGTATGTGAACGGGGCCTAAAGGGAAAACTGTTAGCAAAGAACCTGGAAGATAGCGGCTATCACTGTATGTATTGCTGAATTCTGCAGTGATTTACAGCATTCCAAGTGGCCCTCCCATTATCAGATATCATAAAAATCGCACACAGACGTCCCGCGATTTGCAATGATTCGGGATTGTGGGCAGAATCGCAACGATCCTGCCCCTCGATCCGATACACCAGTATGTGAACGGAGCCTAAAGGGAAAACTGTTAGCACAGAACCTGGAAGATCCTGGCTATCACTGTATGTATTGCCGAATTCTGCAGTGATTTACAGCATTCCAAGTGGTCCTCCCATTATCAGATATAGATACTTACAGTGGGTACGGAAAGTATTCAGACCCCCTTAAATTTTTCACTCTTTGTTATATTGCAGCCATTTGCTAAAATCATTTAAGTTCATTCTTCTTCCTCATGAATGTACACATAGCACCCCATACTGACAGAAAAACACAGAATTGTTGACATTGTTGCAGATTTATTAAAAAAGAAAAACTGAAATATCACATGGTCCTAAGTATTCAGACCCTTTGCTGTGACACTCATATATTTAACTCAGGTGCTTTCCATTTCTTCTGATCATCCTTGAGATGGTTCTACACCTTCATTTGAGTCCAGCTGTGTTTGATTATACTGATTGGACTTGATTAGGAAAGCCACACACCTGTCTATATAAGACCTTCCAGTTACAATGCATGTCAGAGCAAATGAGAATCATGAGGTCAAAGGAACTGCCTGAAGAGCTCAGAGACAGAATTGTGGCAAGGCACAGATCTGGCCAAGGTTACAAAAAGATTTCTGCTGCACTTAAGGTTCCTAAGAGCACAGTGGCCTCCATAATCCTCAAATGGAAGACGTTTGAGACGACCAGAACCCTTCCTAGAGCTGGCCGTCCGGCCAAACTGAGCTATCGGGGGAGAAGAGCCTTGGTGAGAGAGGTAAAGAAGAACCCAAAGATCACTGTGGCTGAGCTCCAGAGATGCAGTCAGGAGATGGGAGAAAGTTGTAGAAAGTCAACCATCACTGCAGCCCTCCTCCAGTCGGGGCTTTATGGCAGAGTGGCCCGACGGAAGCCTCTCCTCAGTGTAAGACACATGAAAGCCCGCATGGAGTTTGCTAAAAAACACCCGAAGGACTCCAAGATGGTGAGAAATAAGATTCTCTGGTCTGATGAGACCAAAATAGAACTTTTTGGCCTTAATTCTAAGCGGTATGTGTGGAGAAAACCAGGCACTGCTCATCACCTGTCCAATACAGTCCCAACAGTGAAGCATGGTGGTGGCAGCATCATGCTGTGGGGGTGTTTTTCAGCTGCAGGGACAGGACGACTGGTTGCAATCGAGGGAAAGATGAATGCGGCCAAGTACAGGGATATCCTGGACAAAAACCTTCTCCAGAGTGCTCTAGACCTCAGACTGGGCCAAAGGTTTACCTTCCAGCAAGACAATGACCCTAAGCACACAGCTAAAATAACGAAGGAGTGGCTTCACAACAACTCCGTGACTGTTCTCGAATGGCCCAGCCAGAGCCCTGACTTAAACCCAATTGAGCATCTCTGGAGAGACCTAAAAATGGCTGTCCACCAACGTTTACCATCCAACCTGACAGAACTGGAGAGGATCTGCAAGGAGGAATGGCAGAGGATCCCCAAATCCAGGTGTGAAAGACTTGTTGCATCTTTCCCAAAAAGACTCCTGGCTGTATTAGATCAAAAGGGGGCTTCTACTAAATACTGAGCAAAGGGTCTGAATACTTAGGACCATGTGATATTTCAGTTTTTCTTTTTTAATAAATCTGCAACAATGTCAACAATTCTGTGTTTTTCTGTCAGTATGGGGTGCTATGTGTACATTCATGAGGAAGAAGAATGAACCTAAATGATTTTAGCAAATGGCTGCAATATAACAAAGAGTGAAAAATTTAAGGGGGTCTGAATACTTTCCGTACCCACTGTATATTGAGCCATGCTGCCCCTATGTAAGCAAGCAAGAAAATATAATTCCCAGAGTTCTCCTTTCAATGCCTATAATGCTCTAGGTTGCTGGAGACCATGTGATTCTAGCCTAGTCTTATTCATATCTGTTTTGTTTTAATCAGGTAAGAAAGAAGTACTTTTATCCAAAATAATGTACCCGATGATTCATGGAAAGTGTGGATTTTAATCATAGTTTTGGTAATTTGTTACTTATTTTAATCTAGTCAGCATTGTTTCTTAGGGAGTTCTTGCAGCAGCTAATGAGCACAACCAACCTGAGATTTTCTTATGTTTCTTCATCTAACTTTCAAGAAGCGTCTGTGTTTTCATTTATAATTTTTATAATTTTTCTAAAACCCAGGGGAAAAGGCTGTCCTTTGCAGTCTGGTAATACTGAGCTTTGCTTCCATGGGCTTTTTTTGTACAGAATTTGCTCTTTTCGCCTTGAATTGCATTATTTTTTCACTTTAACAAGAGATAAATTGGTCAAGAAAAGGTCACAGTCTGGATGATGGAACGAGATGCACAAACACGGGACACACACTCACATAGGAGAATAATAAATAAGGATGCAGTAAGAGTCTTGGCAAGCACAATCCAAGTGGTGAATTCCATCCAATTGCTTATAAGAATGCAGTAAGGGGAAGATGACCTCTGATTAACCAAAGATGGCGCTGCTAGTAGCAGGAATCCATAGAGGTAGCTTTGTTCCATATCACCAGATTCAGGAGCTCATAAAGACCATACCCTTTAATAAATTAATGGCAAAGGCCCTAAACATGTACAGTGGGTATATACAGTGCTTTGCGAAAGTATTCGGTCCCCTTGAACTTTTCGACCTTTTGCCACATTTCAGGCTTCAAACATAAAGATATAAAACTGTAATTTTTTGTGAAGAATCAACAACAAGTGGGACACAATCATGAAGTGGAACTAAATTTATTGGATATTTCAAACTTTTTTAAAAAATAAAAAACTGAAAAATTGGGCGTGCAAAATTATTCAGCCCCCTTAAGTTAATACTTTGTAGCGTCACCTTCTTCTGCGATTACAGCTGTAAGTCGCTTGGGGTATGTCTCTATCAGTTTTGCACATCGAGAGACTGAAATTTTTGCCCATTCCTCCTTGCAAAACAGCTCAAGCTCAGTGAGGTTGGATGGAGAGTGTTTGTGAACAGCAGTTTTCAGTTCTTTCCACAGATTCTCGATTGGATTCAGGTCTGGACTTTGACTTGGCCATTCTAACACCTGGATATGTTTATTTGTGAACCATTCCATTGTAGATTTTGCTTTATGTTTTGGATCATTGTCTTGTTGGAAGACAAATCTCCGTCCCAGTCTCAGGTCTTTTGCAGACTCCATCAGGTTTTCTTCCAGAATGGTCCTGTATTTGGCTCCATCCATCTTCCCATCAATTTTAACCATCTTCCCTGTCCCTGCTGAAGAAAAGCAGGCCCAAACCATGAAGCTGCCACCACCATGTTTGACAGTGGGGATGGTGTGTTCAGGGTGATGAGCTGTGTTGCTTTTACGCCAAACATAACTTTTTGCATTATTGCCAAAAAGTTCGATTTTGGTTTCATCTGACCAGAGTACCTTCTTCCACATGTTTGGTGTGTATCCCAGGTAGCTTGTGGCAAACTTTAAACGACACTTTTTATGGATATCTTTAAGAAATGGCTTTCTTCTTGCCACTCTTCCATAAAGGCCAGATTTGTGCAGTATACGACTGATTGTTGTCCTATGGACAGAGTCTCCCACCTCAGCTGTAGATCTCTGCAGTTCATCCAGAGTGATCATGGGCCTCTTGGCTGCATCTCTGATCAGTCTTCTCCTTGTATGAGCTGAATGTTTAGAGGGATGGCCAGGTCTTCGTAGATTTGCAGTGGTCTGATACTCCTTCCATTTCAATATAATCGCTTGTACAGTGCTCCTTGGGATGTTTAAAGCTTGGGAAATCTTTTTGTATCCAAATCCGGTTTTAAACTTCTCCACAACAGTATCTCGGACCTGCCTGGTGTGTTCCTTGTTCTTCATGATGCTCTCTGCACTTTAAACTGACCTCTGAGACTATCACAGTGCAGGTGCATTTATACGGAGACTTGATTACACGCAGGTGGATTCTATTTATCATCATTAGTCATTTAGGTCCACATCGGATCATTCAGAGATCCTCACTGAACTTCTGGAGAGAGTTTGCTGCACTGAAAGTAAAGGGGCTCAATAATTTTGCACGCCCAATTTTTCAGATTTTTATTTGTTAACAAAGTTTGAAATATCCAATACATTTCGTTCCACTTCATGATTGTGTCCCACTTGTTGATTCTTCACAAAAAAATACAGTTTTATATCTTTATGTTTGAAGCCTGAAATGTGGCAAAAGGTCGCAAAGTTCAAGGGGGCCGAATACTTTCGCAAGACACTGTAATAGAATCAGCCCCTTTAGAAACAAAAAAAAAATCACTTTTTGTTGCTTTGCAGCCTGAAATGAAGACAGACACAGTTTTGGTTTTATCCAGCTGTGTTTACTCAGTGCAACTTATAACATCCAAGTGAAAGATATAACACCAACATATCAGAGAAAAATTTAAAAATTAAAAAACAGAATCACTGAGGTGGAAAAAGGATCAACCCCTCCTAAAAAAACTTGTAAACTCAATCAGGTATAGCTAATCACCTTCTCAATTACACATTTGACTTTCAACTGTAATCAGCTGTCATTTTGATTAGCTGTCATATTGATAAAAAAAAAAAAAATTCCTGGAGCATTCCAGTCCCTCATAGTACAACTGAAGCAAACAATCAACTATGGGTGGTAAGGCACTGTCATCGGGATATCCGGGATAAATTTGTGAACAGGTACAAGTCAGGAGAAAAACATTTCAAAGGCTTTATCAATGCCTTGAAGCACAGTGAAGTCTATTATTAGGAAGTGGAAGGTATTTGGTACAACATAGACCCTTCCTGGATCAGCACATTGCTCCAAACTGGATGAAAGAGCCAGGAGGAAGCTGAGCAGAGAGGCTACCAAGAGGCCTACAACAACTCTGAAGCAGTTGCAGAAATTTACAGTGAGGGAAAAAAGTATTTGATCCCCTGCTGATTTTGTACATTTACCCACTGACAAAGAAATGATCAGTCTATAATTTTAACTGTAGATTTATTTTAACAGTGAGAGACAGAATAACAACAAAAATATCCAGAAAAAGTCTTAAATTAATTTGCATTTTAATGAGTGAAATAAGTATTTGATCCCCTATTAATCAGCAAGATTTTTGGCTCCCAGGTGTCTTCTGTACATGTAACGAGCTGAGATTAGGAGCACTCTCTTAGAGGAAGTGCTCCTAATCTCAGCTTGTTACCTGTCTAAAAGACACCTGTCCACAGAAGCAATCAGTCAATCAAATTCCAATCTCTCTACCATGGCCAAGACCGAAGAGCTGTCCAAGGATGTCAGAGACACGATTGAAGACCTACTCAAGGCTGGAAAGGGCTACAAGACCATCGCCAAGCAGATTGGTGAGAGGGTGACAACAGTTGGTGCGATTATTCTCAAATGGAAGAAACACAAAATAACTGTCAATCTCCCTCAGCAAGATCACATCTCGCAGAGTTTCAGTGATCATGAGAATGGGGAGGAATCAGCAGAGAACTACATGGGAGAATTTTGTCAATGATCTTAAGGCAGCTGGGACCATAGTCACCAAGAAAACAATTGGTACCACACTGCGCCATAAAGGACTGAAATCCTGCAGCGCTCGCAAGGTCCCCCTGGTCAAGAAAGCACATGTACAGGCCCTTCTATAGTTTGCTAATGAACATCTGAATGAATTAGAGGAGAACTGGGTGAAAGTGTTGTGGTCACATAAAACCAAAATCGAACTCTCTGGCATCAACTCAACTCGCCGTGTTTGGAGGAGGAGGAATGCTGCCTGTAACCCCAAGAACACCATCACCACCGTCAAACATGGAGGTGGAAACATTATGCTTTGGGGGTGTTTTTCTGCTAATGGGACAGGACAACTTCACTGCATCAAAGGGACGATAGACTGCACCATGTACCATCAAATCTTGGGAGAGAACCTCCTTTCTCAGCCAGGGCATTGAAAATGGGTCGTGGATGGGTATTCCAGCATGACAATAACCCAAAACACACGGCAAAAAAGGATTGGCTCAAGAAGAAGCACATTAAGGTCTTGGAATGGCCTAGCCAGTCTCCAGACCTTAAAGGAGATGTGTGGGATTACTTTTTTTTCCCCATTTATACTTACCTAGGTGGATGCAGCATCTGTCCCTCGGCGCTTCTACAGTGAGAACTGAGTGATCGAACACCGCTGATCACTCAGTTCTGACAGCTCCTCGAGCAGAGAGCTGATGACTGTAAATCAGCAGCACTCTGCCCTGCCCCCTCCTCACTCACTGGATCGTTGGGCTGTGGAGGGGTAGGGAGCAGCCGGCTCAGGCTCTCAGTCACTCGCTGAGAGCCTGAGCCGGGTGTTGGTCCAGGCACCTGGCGGATCCCGACTCCATGGTCGTGATGATGCCGTGCCTGGACCGACTTATGTGACATCGGCAGAGAGTGGACTTTAGCCCACTCTGCTGAAAACGGGTCACCAATTTGATAAGCAATTGAATCTTCAGGAAGAAAAGCATTCTAAAAATGTAAATTAACATGGTTCTGAAATGAAAAAGGAACAGGGCATTTTCCTCTATAGTGTGTACTAGCCTCAATCCAAAGCACTAAGTGTAATTTCTGTTTCCTCTCACTTCCCCTTAGTCACTTCTGACAGGTTATCCCGACACCAAAGATGGCCCCACCCCTTCGGCACACAGAAGGTGATGGCCTCAGTTGTGCATGTTTCCCTATTAGACTGTGTAGGGGAAGGGGTGAGGGGTGTCCATCCCCTCCACCCAGGTCTCAGCTTACACTCAACTCTCTTCTCTGTACTGTGCAGTGTGTGACATCACATCCCTGTCACCTGCCTGCAGAAGCTGAAAGAAAAAAAACTTTTGATCAGTGTGTTTTGTAAAGCTGTAGAGAAGAGAAGATGCAGATAAACTAAAACAACTTATGTAGGATGTGTTTCATCTCTGTGTATCACTTGAACCTAGTCACTTCACTGGGTAAATGTAAGGGTTTACAACAACTTTAATTATGTAATCCCTGGCTGCCTTGCAAATCCAATGGCTTCAGTACTTTCACTAGCCCAGAAAATATATGCAGATCTGACTTTACTCTAATCTGCATGCTTGTTCCATACTGCAGCTACCATTTTTAGGAGATTGCCAAAGAGAGCCTCTGTATTTCTATCTGCATAGGTTTCACTTGAAGTCCCTTCAGTGCTGTCAGTTGCTCAATACTTTACAAGCACGGCACTTCAGCATTCAGCTTCAGACATACTACGAACCATTTTGTGGAAAAAATTGATAAGATTTTCCATGTAGTATTCATAATGCCTCTTGGGATTGGAATGCTTCTTTACTTAATGACTTGGTCCACCTTTATGGATGAAATTACTTACGTGTCAGCGTTTATCTCCGTGTTCAAAACATGATGTCTTGTTAGAAAGGTGTTGCAGACATTGGAAAGCATTCAATTTTAGGTTTCAAGGAATTACCATTTATTGGTAATTTTGTAGGTTGAGTTTCACGCTGGCTTCTCTTGGCACGGAGCGTCATTCTCTGCATATATTGCGGAATGTCTGCTAGATAAGCCGTTAAAATCAATCATGTATCATTTGAACCAGATGTTCCTTTGGCTCACCGAGAAATCTTTCAGCATTCTCTCTTTTTTCCCCTCTCCAGAGAAGGACATTAAGATTGGAAAGTTAATATGTGTAGCAAACTTAAATCTTTATGACAAGTCATGTATGATATATATTGTTCGCGGATGGAGGTTGCAGGGATATAGTATGGTCTACTCCTAGGGGGGGCTTGAAGTCACCATGGTGCCATGTCACTGAAAGCATCTTGCAGATTAATTATGGAATAGCTGGAATTTTATTGTTACGAAATGAAGGCTGTAAAATAAAAGCTTTGATTGATTTGATTTATAGAACAGCAGAGCCTTGGCTGCAGGATTGATTTGGGAGATTTTTCTTCATCAATAAATTGATTATTTCAGAGAATAAGTGAGAATAAGACAGTTTATTGTTTTAAAAGACTATCTATCTATCTATCTATCTATCTATCTATCTATCTATCTATCTATCTATCTATCTATCTATCTATCTATCTATCTATCTATCTATCTATCTATCTATCTATCTATCTATCTATCTATCTATCTATCTATCTATCTATCTATCTATCTATCTATCTATCTATCGCCCCGTACACACGCACAGATTGCTGGCCATAAATTATCGGCCAACGTCCAATCTGCCGATTGTAGCCTTGTTAGTATGATGCTTCCGACAACCAACTGCGAATTTTCGGCCGAAAAAAATCTGGTGTGCATGCTATAAAATTTTTGTTGGCCAAATATGTAGTTTTGGTAAAGCTAAAGGAGATTTTATAGAGATTGTAGAATCTGAGCGTGGGCCAGGCATGGGCATACATATGTATTAAGTGCATACTTAATCAGTCTATTGTCTACCGTTAAGAGGACGACATTGTGGCAAGTAGTCCTTCCTTAAAAGAAAAGGAAATAAACCTGTGCTAAATGTCTATGTGTTCACTATTTTGTGGCTGCCGCTGTTCATCAGTGAAAACTTGTAAACATATTTTGAAACCAATAAGTTTCAAAATGGGGTAAAATTGGGTTTGCGCTGTGGTTTCAAAATAAGTAGTGCTTCCTGACTCTAAACATTTTCTGAATGCAGTGGGCCTGTATCCAAGATAATAAGTTAGCCCATCTTCCTCAATACTCTATGATACACTACCTCCATGAAAATATACTTTATAAAGCTAATGCATTAATCCTTTTATTTAGCTTCTAAATTATTAATTGAATATCCAGGAAAGGGAAAAAGTAGTGGGGAAAAAAGCACATGGTTTCACTGAATCATTTTTTGTGTCTTGATTCTTTGTGGTCTGTAGGGCATAACCATGTGTGTCCCTTGCCTACAGACCTTGTACTAAAAAAAGTGTCAGTTTTTCTTATCTCAGAAGGTTTTAAGGTGTGGTGTACTGTGTACTTACAGTTTATGCGCATGGGGGCTCTACACCTACTGTATAACTGAGCTGCTAGCAGAGTAGGACTACAATTCATCCTGCTATTTTAGTTATCAGTAGAGTTGAACACCTGGATGTCCGGGTTCGGCAGGTCCGACCGAACTTGAAAAAAAAGTCCGGGTTCGTGACCCGGACTTAACCCGAACTTGACCCCGATCCCGAACCCCATTGAAGTCAATGGTGACCCGAACTTTTGAGCACTAAAATGGCTCTAAAAAAAACATGGAAAGGGTTAGAGGGCTGCAAACGGCAGCAAAATCTTGTTAAGAGCATGGCAAGTGCTCTGCAAACAAATGTAGATAGGGAAATTCTTTTTTCCCTTTAAATTGGTGATTTTTGAATAGCAGATTAGAACAGCACTGTGTGTAAAGGCTGTATGTCACAGTAAAGTATGAATGAAAAAATGAAAAATAATTATTTTTCCCTTAAATTGGTGATTTTTGAATAGCAGATTGGAACAGCAGTGTCCAAACATTGTAAGTCACAGTAAAATATGAAGGAAAAAACGTTTTGTTTTTTTTTAAATCCAGATTAAGCAGACACATATGCACTGAGCTTGCATTAAATGTCCGCTGCACGCCACCCACCTAACAGACTGATAAAAGTATTTTTTTTTCTCCCTCCTCCTCACTGGGCTCAGGTCAGGGCAAAAAGATTGTGCACTGCCCCCCCCCCCCCCCACCCCACCCAACCCACAATAAAATCGATGTAGATCTGATTAAAGAAGATTCTTCTGTCCTGTGTCCTATTCTTTCCCTGAAAGCAATCTCTCCAGCCTGTCCCTACAATAATCTCTGATCTCTCCCTCAAATCAGCAGCAGCAGCAGGAACCTGTCCCTACACTAGTTAGGGCAGTGTGACGTGCGGCGCTACGTGACTCCAGCTTATATAGAGGCTGGGTTACATGCTGCACTGGCCAATCACAGCCATGCCATTAGTAGGCATGGCTGTGATGGCTTCTAAGGACACACTAGTTAAACGCTTGTTGATTGGCTGCCCTGCAGCTGTTGAAACCGCGCCGTTAAAACCTCGCCAAAACTACCGAACAATGGACTGTATCCCGAATATGCAGTAAAATGTTCGGGCCCATGTCCGGGTACCGAAAACCCAAAAGTCCGGTACGATCCCGAACAATACAGTCCGTGTTCGCTCAACCCTAGTTATCAGCTCTAGATGTGCTGACACAAGACAGTTGGCCTAGTTGGGTAGGCAATATAAATCTGGCCCTAACTGACTCCCTGTTTGACATTGTGTCACTGGAACAGGATGTCCCACCATGGGTGATACAGACAGCAATAAAAACCTAGCAGAGGCTTTAACTTTCCTTATTTTATCCAAAATGTAAAAAAAGGTCTGAAATTAGACTTTACATAAGTATTCATTTGCTCTGATATCTAACTTTCTTAGTGCACCCAATACGCCGTAATGCGTGGTTCTTAGTGTGCAAATGTAGGCTTCCAACTCCAAAGTTGGAGCTATTCTTGTATACTTTACCTTTAGTGAAGTTGTTCTTTATTACGTTCCCCCCCACCTACCTTGATGCAACCCACCTGGGATAAGGGCCAGTCTCCACTAGCAGCAAAAAGGGTGGATTTCAGGCATTTCTTACACATCTAAAATGCCCAATAACTGCCTCCTGGTAATGTAAATGTATGGCACACAGGGGAGGACTGGGAAGGGGGGGCAGGGTGGCAATTGCCCCCCGGGCCACTCTGATGCCGGGTAAAAAGGCCGCACTCAGGGCTGGATTATTGTAGGGGCCAGACACTGTATACAGCTGCTGGTCACCGCTACACAATGTTATATTTGCAGAGCTGCAGTGGAGCGGTATGAATGTGCAGAGTACGAGTTACCACATTGCATCATGTTTATCTTGCTTCATAAAATCAATATTATAAAATCAGGTGGGCATGGATGGTGAGCTGATTCAATGATTCAATGGGCTACTTGACTGGACTTGCCCCCCAGGCCTAAGGCTGCCAGCCCTCCCCTGATGGCACAGTACATGTTAGTGCCAGTGCTGTGGAACACCTAGTTAAGATAGCAAAGGATCATTCAAGGAGTGCAATTGGGCAAAAATTGCTAACCTACTTGTAGACACTGTGGCCATGTTACCGCTATGGTGTGATCTTTTTATACCAGATAAAAGAAACTTGTACACATTTAACAAGGTAAACAGGTTTCTTGTATATCACCGACTTCACAACCTATGTGTTTTCCACTCTGATCTCTTACACAAAACAAAGTGAACATTTTCCCCTTCTGCTTCCTTTTTTTATTAGCGCTAATTCATTTCCCAGTACAGATCGGAGTTGCTGTCCTTCTCAGCTACTCCTTAATTTAGTGGGAAGTCTTATGAATGCCATTTCCAGTGTGTTATTTCAGTATTTAATTATTTTAATCAATGACAATTTAACGCAGCGGGTCTCAGATGGCTGGAGAAAGCTTTGAGGGGAAAGTGACCTTTAATAAAGCCCAAGAAGAAAAATGACACCTCATCGCTGGGAGACATTTTCTCATAAATGGATGATAATTCTTCCTCTGAATTTGATCAGAATTGCAGTCTAAATTTAGATGGATGGCAATTACTATTATTGACCCTTATTTATACACTGCCGTCATGTTGTGTCATAAATTGTAGGAAAAAACCTTCAATGTCGATGCTCTCCAGTTTTGTGCTTTTCCCTTTCATTCAACTTATTGTGCCTTATTTTGTTGTGTCCTTCAAGATCCTTTTACTTTTACTGGATGCCCAGAGTGAACTCTATACTTATAATCCCTTAGCATTTACAGTGAAAGCTTTAGGCTACTGTTCTACTTGTCAGTTAAACTGTATGTCAGGGCAAAATTAAAGTTGGGAGTTTAAGAGTTGGGACTTGATATAGCTCCGGTCTGGGATTTTTGACAATACCACCAGGCTTTTGACTCATCTCACCATAACCTGAGCCTCATGGTAAGCATACCCAAGATTAAAAACGAAAAAAAAAAAAAACCATTGGTGCCCACAGAACATTCTCTGAGATTGTGTCAGTGCACAGTTCCTTAAAGTAAATAGAGTAAGGGACGGGTATAACCCCTGTCAGATTTTTTTTTCACCATATGTGTCCCATTGCAGAAATTTCCCTTCACTTCCTGTCCCATAGCCAAACAGGAAGTGAGAGGAAATCCCTGCAAATTAAGGAAATTTTTTGGGGACCCCAGGTCATCAGAACTAATGCCTACTTTGGAAGATTTCCCCTCTACAGTAAACCCTCCCTCCATCGCTGGGGTTACGTTCCGGACCCACCCACGAAAAGTGAAAATCCGCAAAAGACCCTATTTAACCTCCCTGTCGGTATGATTCTTTAGGATTTTAGGTGCTGAAAGTGGTACCATTATTTTGCATGTAATTCTTGAGAATGAGCAGCCCAAACCAACTATTTACATATTTTTTTGTTTTTACTGTGCGTTCTTCTTTATAACATCTCGGGTATGATAAAGTTTGAAACACAATTAAAATATTTTAATATAATAAAAAACTATAAATAAGTTAAAGTATGTATATATATATATATATATATATATATATATATATATTATATGTATATATATATATATATTATATGTATATATATATATATATATATATATATATATATATATACACACATAAAAAGTACAGTAAAACTGCAGGAAAGGGCACTGGGGGGCAATGTAATGTGAATTTATTTTATTTTGAATAGTATCAGTGTGTTTGGTGTGTTTTGCATTTGAATTTGCCGCCGGTTCCCCCCCTCTGCGAACGTCACGTCGCAGGAGACGGAATCCGGGGCACGGAGAGGATCGGGAGGAAGATCCGCCGCCGCATACCGTGCGCATACATCGCTGGATCCCGGTGACAAGGTAAGTAACCTCTTTTACAGGATCCAGCGATGCTTCTGGCAGTACCCTGAGTGTGGCTCGGAGTTACCGCTTTTGGCTCTGAAATGTAATCCCGAGCCACACTCGGGAATACCGCTAAGAAGGTTAAATAAACTCTAGGCATGT
Source organism: Pelophylax lessonae (assembly GCF_965119305.1). Lineage (NCBI taxonomy): Eukaryota > Metazoa > Chordata > Amphibia > Anura > Ranidae > Pelophylax > Pelophylax lessonae. Next base: position 673,858,698 of record NC_138769.1, on the reverse strand, counting down.
TTTTATAACTTTCACTTTACTTTTAAAAGCATTTTAAGGTCTTTAAAAACACTTTTAAAACAATATAAACTCATCTAAACACATAAAAGATACTGAGAGACAGAGCAAGAGCAATGGAAAACACAAAAATATTTAATTAACAATGATTTAATTAGTAAAATAATATTAAAAGGTCTTACAGAAAAAAAACGCAATATACCGGGACCGCAAAAACTGATATAACGGGGGTTTACTGTATTACTTTTCTGGGGACAACCTAAAATTCGGGCATTTCATTTACTTTGGTTTTCAATGATAATGGTAAACAGGACAATAGAGAGGATGAATCTCCTTAATGGGGGCACAGACAGCAATAAAAACTGACAAAGGTTCTAAATCCTCTCCATTCCATCCAAAACTAGATAAAACATTTTGCCTTCAGTTATACTTTAAAATACTTTAAAGTATAAGTGAAGGCAAAACTTTTTTTTTCAGGTTTGGATAGAGTGGAGGTGGATTAGAATACCTTGCTCTATCCAAAATTATTATTTTTTTTTTTTCTGTCTCACATTAAGTTACAGGTTAGTTGGTAGAATGGTGTAGTATTGGGGATACACCTCTTAATCACTAATAAATATATTTATGCATTTTATTCGAATTCACAAATTCAGGGTTTGAGGCGTGGGGGGGGGGGGGTAGTCTCTTTTTAAATTGATCAGGCAGGAGAAGGGAGTTAATCATTTTCAGGGTACGTGAAAAGTGATATAATATGTATACATTGGGAACACCATATTTTGGCCATATATATGTTGGGTATTGACTTGTAATGTAATGATATGCCATGTAATGTATTGTTTTTGATTTTTTTTCTGTGTTCGGAACATAATTAATAAAAATATATTAAAACAAGACTAAAAAAACAAAATTCTGCCTTCAGTTATACTTTAAATTACTTTTTTTTTCAGTTTTGGATAGAGTGGAGGTGGATTAGAATACTTTGCTCTCCAAAATGTAATTAAAAAAAAAAACAACTTTTTTTGCCTATAGTTCCACTTTGACAAATGCACAAATGTGACATAAATGTTTTTAAATTAGCTTTTAGCTTACTAGTGCTGTAGTCTTATCGTTGTGCTCTTTTGTCTTTGTGTCCTAGATCTATCAATGGCCGTTCAGAAATTCTCACATTCCCTGCAAGACTTCCAATTTGAATGCATTGGAGATGCAGAGACAGACGATGAAATTAACATTGGTAAGATATCTTTCATTTTTCCAACAGTTTGTTAAAGTGGTGCATGCCATTCCCTATGCTATATCATCTAAATATACCTGTGCATAGAGGCTTTTGTAAGTTCTTTATTGCTCTGTCATGTCACAGCTTTAAAGCAATCCCTAGAGAGCAGCAGTGAAAACTTTGGAAAACCTGAAAATCAGGCTTTAGACACAATTACATCTTCGTGTTTTCCTGATTGGAAAATCATTTTTTATTTTCTCTCTGCAGCAGTGCGACTCAATCCCATGCTAAGTAACAGTCAGACTCAATAAAGAAAGATTTACCCTTGCAGTGGGTCTTCCTCCCCATTGCTCGTTTTGCCCAGGAGATGATAAATAAGGTGATATACTTTTTCTTGCTCCTCCAGGCTTCCTCCTCTTTGTATGACTAGTCCCCTGAAGCCTCCCCCTTTGTTGCCCAACCTGTTACAGCTCTCTGACATCATCTCGTACAATGCAGGACCAACAGTCCATGACATCATCTAGTACAATACAGGGCCAACAGTCCATGACATCATCTCATACAATGCAGGACCAACAGTCTCTGACATCATCTTGTACAGTGAAGGACCAACAGTCCGTGACATCATCTAGTATAATGCAGGTTCAACAGTCCCTGACATCATCTAGTACAATGCAGAACCAACAGTCCCTGACATCATCTCATACAGTGCAGGACCAACATTCCATGACATCATCTAGTACAATACAGGGCCAACAGTCTATGACATCATCTAGTACAATGCAGAACCAACAGTCCCTGACATCATCTCATACAGTGCAGGACTAACAATCTGTGACATCATCTCGTACAATGCAGAATTAACAGTCCCTGCATTGTATGGTAGCTGGCAGAGGGCCTGCCCAAAACCCACCACAATTAACAGTAGAGGCAAGTGCTGCTGGGGAAGTGAAGAATAAGGTAAGTAGGTCATCTTGTTCATAATACCCTAGGCAAAGCGAAAAGTTAAAGTGTTACTAAACCCACAACAGTAAAATCAATCTGTATATGCAATAAAGCATGCTTGTTTTACTCACTGTGGATTCATAGGGGTTAATCCTCTGCATTGTGTAAAAAGGCTGTTTGATCCTGTCTTCTCTGATCCTCCCCTTCTTCCACTGACTCCAGAACATATCTGGATAAGACAGAGCCTTTGGAGTCAGGCTGCACATGCTCAGTTTGGTGTGTATTGCTAGAAAGTTTTTTTTTTTTTCTTGGGAGAGTGCATGTGATCAGCATAGGGCCAATCAGCACTGTCCAGACAGAAGATCAGGGGTCCTGGATCCTGATAGGACAGCTCAGTTCAGTATGAAAACTCCTCCTACAAGCTTTACCAGGAAATTATAGAAGTCACAAATCTGCTATATACTGCTGATAAGAAAATGTATTTAGCAGTTTAAGTTTACTAAAATAATTGAATTGCCCTGTTCTGTGTACTGTGAGAGACCAGATATAGGGAACGCAGGCTCCTGGGTTTACTAATAGTTTAACCGCTTGCCGACTGCCAGACGACGATTTACGTCAGCCCCTCACAGGCAAAGCGACGTAGGGCTACGTCGCTAGCCTGTGAGGGTCTAGGGAGCGAGCGTGCGCCGCCGGAGGCGCACTCCCGCACGGTCACGGACCCCCCTGCGCGTGTGCCCGGCGGACCCGATGTCTGCCGGGCACTCGCGATCTTCCGTTACACCGGAAGAAAGGCAGGCGGCTAATATAAACAAAGCCGCCTGTCAGTCTCCCCTGTGTAAGAATGGAGATCAAACGGTTCTGCTATATAGGACCATTGATCTCTGTTCTTACACTAGTAGCCACAGCCAATCACAGTTAGAAACACGCCCCTAGGGACAAACTTAACCCCTCCCTCTCCAATAAAGTTAACCCTTTCACTGCCAGTGTCATTTTTATAGCAACAGTGCATATGTATAGCACTGATTACTGCAGTAATGTCACTGGTAACCCCAAAAGTGTCAAAAATGTCAGTCAAGGGTCCGATCTGTCCGCCGCAATGTCGCAGTCCCGCAAAAAAAAAATCGCAGATCGCCGCCATTACTCGTTAAAAAAAAACAACAAAAATGACACAAATCTTTCCCTTAGTTAGTAAACGCAATAACTTTTGCGCAAACCAATCAAAATATGCTTTTTGCAATTTTTTTTTACCAAACATATGTAGCATAAAACAAATTGGCCTAAATTGTTAAAAAATGTTGATTTTTACATTTTTTTTGGAATTTCATATAAAAAAATGTGAAAAATATTGTTATTTTTGCAAAATTGTCGCTCCTTTTTTGTTTATAGCACATGATCAAAAAATTGCACAGGTGATCAAATACCACCAAAAGAAAGCTCTGTTTATGAGAAAAAAAGGACGTCAAATTCGTTTAGGTACAGCGTTGCACAACCGTGCAATTGTCAGTTAAAGTCACGCAGTGCCGAATCGCAAAATAGGCCCTGGTCAGGAAGGGGGTAAAATCTTCCGGGGCTTAAGTGGTTAAGCCTTGCAGTATGGAGGGAGACCCAATGCAAAAGTAAATCTTTAGTTCAGCTTTAAATAATTTGAATTGAATTATTGAATTTGTTAAAAAAAAAAGGCCATTGTTGTTTTAGAACTGGGAGCTATTTATTTTACTGCTGTGGTAGAGCAGATAATATTCAAATTATGGGATTTTGGGATTGAGATTATGTGCCATTGCTCACCTCCTCCCTATATAATGCTAATTCTGTAGCCCATACTAGATCAGAGCTGGAACACTAATCTTTGCCCAGTAGCAGCTGACTTATTTTTACTGATGCAACCTGTTCCTTCCAACTTAATGAGCTAGAAAAAACTTTTAAGTGCCTAAATGTGTAGGCAAAGACACATCACTAGTGTTTAATGAAAGGAGAAAAAAAAGAACAAAACAAAAAGATAAATGCCTCAGCACTTGTATAATTGCTGTGCTACCGGTCCACTATGACATTACTAGTGGAAAAGGTTGTCACTTACAAACGTAGCTTGTAAATGGAATATAAAGTATGTTTTTATTTAAAATAATTTCAGTAATGCAGTTTACAATACACAATTGTATAAACAATGTTGCTTTTAACCATTTCCCGACTGCCCCACGTAGATTTACTGCGGCAGGACGGCTCGGCTGCGCACGCAGTCTTGCCGCTGGAACCGCACTCCTGCCGGTGGGATTAAACACAGCGGGAACCAGGCCGCAGGAGGAGCGGGTGCATTCGCCGCCGGCCTCCCGCAATCTTCAGGGAAACTGACAGGAGAGCCATCTGCCTATGTAAACAAAGCAGGCGGCTCTCCTGTCAGACAGGCACAGTGAGATTGTGTTTCTCAGCTAAGCTGAAACACTGATCTCTGTGTGCCTGTCACAGAACCCCCCACAGTTAGTAAGCACATTTAGGCTTACATTTAACCCCTTGATCACCCCCAGTATTAACCCTTTCCCTGCCAGTGTCATTTATACAGTAAAAGTGCATATTATTTAGCACTGATTACTGTATTAATGTCACTGGTCCCCAAAAAGTGTCAAAAAATGTCAGTTAGGGGTCCGATCTGTCCGCCGCAATGTCGCAGTCCCACTAAAAATTGCTGATTGCCGTCATTACTAATAAAAAATAAATGAATAAATAAATAAAAAGTCCACAAATCTATCCTATAGTTTGTAAATTCTATAACTTTTGCGCAAACCAAATAAATACGCTTTTTGGGATTTTTTTTACCAAAAATATGTAGCAGGATACAAATTTACCTAAACTGATAAAAAAAAAATAGATTTTTTTTTTAATAGTTTTTATTGAGAATTTTCACAAAAGAAAAACAATAATACAAAAAGGTATGAAAACTTAAGTACTTTCAGGTGTATAATACATTCTACAGCGTATATCGGATATCACAGAACTGCGCATCTTATATGGACATAATTACATATTAAGAGTCACCATTACCGTAAACATTGCGTGGTGTAATACGACCAACTCTTGAAGGGACAGAGTAATGACTCCGCCCCCCCGGACCCCCCTCTGGAAGCACACTGGGCCACAGGAAGGAGGGCAGGACCACCCCCCCCCCCCCAATCCAACAACCTTAAAAATATAACGTCTAGAATAACAATAACCGCATTATAATGAACAAATGTTCAAGTCCCCAACATTTATTTGTGGGGAAAAAAAAGACATCAATTGTATTTCGGTACAGCATTGCATGACTGCGCAATTGTTAGTAAAAGTAACGCAGTGTCAAATCGCTAAAAATGGCCTGGTCATTAAGGGGGTAAAACCTTCCGGAGCTGAAGTGGTTAATATAATATATTAGTTGAATAATGTGACCCTTGAGCATGGTGAACAGAATCATATTTTTATTATGTCTAGTCCATGCCACTAAGAGATAAGTGAAGATCACTTCTGTTTGGAATGTTTCCCTATATATGTTAACAATTAACCTACTCAACTGTATGATGTGGGAAATGCCATAAAATAATCTTTTTACCTTTGTCAAAAGTTGTTGTGACATTTTGGAAATTGCACTGTTGTTTACCTAAAAATATTGTTAGCCTTGCTGTAAACTTGCTTGGTCTTATGCATTGCTCTGTAGTTTGATACAGATCGAGCAAGACAATATTTTGCAGTATCATACACTTTAATTGTATATTGCCTCCTTAGCTCATGTTGTGGCTCCCCTGTTCCATGTTTTTCACCTGTGGACCTTTATGGCCCCTGGTTGAGAACCAGGGTTAGATAATAAAAAAGCTTGTTATCGCATGTTACCATTTGTTTATTGTTATATGAATAAAGCCGGCACACAAAAAGGCTTCTTCTAAGGGCCCTTTCACACGGGCGTTCCGAATGTCCGCAAATCATCCTATTTTTTGCGGATGATTTACGGACATAATGTAAGTCTATGGCATTGCGGATGTCAGCGGAATACCATCCGCTGACATCCGATTTTCTTCCTTTCAGTTCTGTTCCGTTTTTTGGAATGGAACAGAACCCTATTTTTCCTTCGTTCAAAAAACGGAAAGGAAGCAAAATCGGATGTCAGCGGTGGCATCCGCAATGCCCATAGACTTACATTATGTCCGTATATCATCCGCAAACGAATGGGATGAAATGCGGACATACGGAGCGGATGACACAAGTGTCATCCGCTCCGTAAAAAAAAAAAGTGCTGGAGCGGATCGCAATGCGGTCCGCTCCGTGTGAAAGAACCCTAAGTAAAATTCTTTATTTCAGCATGGATAGCAGTGACGACATGACAAAGGCTGACGCGTTTCGGCTTTACGCCTTCCTCATAGCTATGAGGGAGGCGTAAAGCCAAAACGCGTCAGAATTTTTTATGTCGTCAACACTGTCCATGCTGAAATAAAGAATTTTACTTGGAAGAAGCCTTTTTGTGTGCCGGCTTTATTCATGTAACATTTGGTTTGGACGTTCAGTCTGAGCACCGACACTTAGCTCTTTATCTTCTCAGAGGCGGTGAAGCTAGGGTGAGTTGTTGTCTATGTTGCTTTATTGTGCCACATCCCATATAGAACATTTATCTCTTGAGGTATGTGTATCTATGACCCAGCTGTTTCAAATTTAAAATGGTTGTAAACATTTGATTAGAAAAAAGCAAAAAACAAACAAACATGCCTATACTTACGTGCTCTATGCAATGGTTTTGCACAGAGCAGCCCCCAATCCTCTTCTTCTGGGGTCCCAGAACCGATCCTCTGAGGAAGAGGGGATCTCACCTCGAAACACGTCAGCCATCTGGAAGGTCCCCCGGCATGCTGGACATGGTCCCGGTGACCTGCTTGCTTTGTGTCCATTGTGGACTTTGAAATGCTTTTATGACTGGCTTGTTTGTAGGTTTATTTCTTCTATCCACTTGGGTAATGCGCAAGGTTGGTGCGTCCTCTTTTCGTTTTCTCTACAAGAAAAAGGGGGGTCTGGGGAGAGCTATAGTACAGAAGGTTTTTCATCTTAATGCAAAGAATGCATTAAGGTGAAAAACCTTAAGACTTTACAACCCCTTTCATTCAACATCTTCTATATACTGTATCTTTTTTTTTTAAGCCTATTGACACCTCTTCTGCCTTCTGGTTTTCCTTTACAAATTTTCTTCACACCTCTCTCCTTTTTTCTCCTGTGCGCCCCGTCAACTCAACCCATCTCAACTTGGTATTCTTTTATATTTTACATTGTCTGGTTCTGCATATTTCTTCTCGAGTTCTTATTCTCTATAGTCTAATTTCACGCAGCACTCTACAGATTTTTCTCAACACCGCCCATTCCCATGCTGGAAGCTTTTTTCTCATCCACTTGTGTTAAATTCCATGTTTTTAGATCTGTGTGTTGCACTGGGTCCCATAATAGGTATATGAAGTTTTATTGCAAAGTTTTGGAAGCTTAATTTGATTTTTTTATTCAATACATTGCAAAGTACATCAAACAGAATATTTCATATGGCATATTATTATTAAAGAATATTCTACCGTACCAACATTCCAAATTATATGGAAATAAATTAAAAAAAAAGGAACTTTTCAGATATTCTACAAATAAATCACATAATATATATATATATATATATATATATATATATATATATATATATATATATATAATTTATTTCATCCTTTTTAAAACTTCAACCTTATGCTATGTAAAAAAATTCACACAATCCAAGTTTAGTATAAAAATACATGTGCTATTTTTGTAATGCAGGGTTTTATGCTACCGCCATATCCACCCATCGAATATGATTAGGACAAAATTGCTCATGCCTATCATTATGTCACTTAGGCTAGGTTCACACATGTCCGGTGTGAATTTCCCTCTGCTTTCACTGTGAACTTCCTAAACAACAGTTTAGCTCAAATTTTAAATACTGTTCAGATGTGACTTTTTGCAGACAGCGACCACCGATGTCTTTCACATTAGCTGGTTATTAAGGAGTGGGCTGGGAAGCTGCCCGTCACGTCACTAACGGATGACTTATCAGCTTACAGCTTAAAGTGGAGTTCCAGTCCCCCAAGTCATTTTCTTGTAAATACTCTATTATACTATAGTATATATAGTGTAGTCCTTCCAATTTATTTTTAAATAAAAAATAAATACCCTGATCTCGGAAGCTGGCAGGGTCCATGTCCACTGTGGGCATCTGAAGCCCTCCTGTATCTCTTTCCGAGATTAGGTGCAGCTGGCTACCCAGCATGCACCTCCCGATCTCGCGCCTGCGTGGTAATGCCACCATGTGAGGTTCCTTCCTCCTGACATGTTGCCATAGCAACTCCTCCCGTTCACGTCATTTCCGTTCAGGAAACAGCACGAGATTTCGACATTAAGTTACTCCCATGGACTGCTGGGATACATGACGCCAATATTCCATCGTGTCCATGGGAAGTGCCTAATGACGTAATCGCCTGGGCGGACGGAGCTGGAAGTGCTCCAGGAGATTCCTAAATAAAGGTAATTAGAAGAAAAAAAATGTTACCATTTTACAATATAAAGGGGATGTGCATTTGATTTATTGTATCTTAAATAATAGAGTGGAACTCCACTTTAATGTAGAAAAAATAAACCATTGCCAGCAAAATAAAAAAACATAAAAAAAACATTGTGGGAGTCCCCCCCCCAATCCATACCAGGCCTGTTCAGGTCTGGTATGGATTTTAGGGGAACCCCACACCAACATTTTTTTTAAATGGCATGGGCCCCCCCCCCCCCCCCCAAATTCATTACGGATCGTGTTAGCTTTGGTATGAATTTTGAGGGGAAACCATGCCGAAATAAAAAAAAAATTGGAGAGAGGTCCCTTCACCCCCCCCCCTCCCCAAAATCCATACCAGACCCTTATACGAGTATGCAGCCCGGCAGGCCAGGAAAGGGGGGACGAGCAAGCACCCTCCCTCCTAAACCATACCAGGCTGCATGCCCTTAACATGGGGGGATTCTTTGGGGCAGGGGGGGCTCTGCCCCTCCACACCAAAGCACCTTGGCCCCATGTTGATGGGGACAAGGGCCTCCTCCCCACAATTTGGCCGGTAGTTATGTGGGTCTGTGGGCAGGGGGCTTATTGGAATCTGGAAGCCCCCTTTAACAGATCCTACTCCCTCCTCTATGTGAATGAATATGGGGTATGTTGTACCCCTATACATTCAGACAAAAAGGTGTCAAAAAGAAATAAAACCAGAGACAGTGTTTGACAATTCCTTTATTAAAAATAAAAAAACAATGTCCCTCAATGTAGATCCATTTTTAATCACACTGCTCACCACCACCACTGACCCAAAAAATGTTAAAAAAAAAGAAGGTCTGATTGCGCCGAAGGCTCCCACCGTCTGCCTGCTCCGCCATGTGAAAGTTCCTAAATAGCTGATGGGCTGGGCCACCCGGCGACATCACTGATGCAGCAAAGCCCCATGTTAAGCATGTTAAAGGGAGCTTCCAGATTCCGAGAACCCCCCTGCCCACAGACCCCAACAGCCACCGGGTAGGATTGTGGGGAAGAGGCCCTTTTCCCCATCAATATGGGGACAAGGTGTTTTGGGGAGGGGGGGCAGTGGACCTAAGGCTAAGGGTGTGGTATTGATTTAAGGGGGGCCTCGCGCTGATTTTTTAAACATTTTTACGTGGGGGTTTCCCCCTAAAATCCATACCAAACCCAAAAAGGCCTGGTATAGATTGGGGGGGATCCCCCACGTGTTTTTTTTTTTTTTTTTGTCGGCTCAAATTTGCGTTCAAAACTGATCCGATGTGCAATTCAGATGCATTCCCATAGAAGGCAATGAGCCTGAAACTTGCATCTGAACCGCACAGCAGTGCTCAAAAAACGCACAAGACTCTTTTTAAAAGTGCAGCTATTTTATACTGGCTCCATAGAAAGCCGGCTTGATTCACAAGTCATGCAAATGGGATGCCGTTCAAATCGCATTCTAACTTGTATATATGTGAACGGAGCCTAAGATGGTAAATGTGACTGTCAATCATTTCTAGATGCCACTCATAGTTGTCATGAGTCACTCTGAAGGTAGCTCAATGGGAGATGCACAGTTATCTGCACGTTTCACAAACCAATGGTCCACGGAGAAGCTATGGAGATAAATATCTAGAGCAAATTTTCATAACAAAGTGACATCTTACTGTCCTTTAGACTTAGAGAGACCAGGATTTGAACAGTGAGGGAAGAAAATGCCCAGTGTCAGTGGGAGTAAACCATTTCTCAGGCTTGATGGTCATTGGGAATAAAAAAAAATTGCATAGCACCTGTGCTTAGGAAGAATGGTGTCCCATCATTGGTGTCAGTGGAAGGAATAGCTCCCCATTGTTGGTATCAGTGGTAGGAATGGTGCCCCAATGTTGGTGTCAGTGAAAGCAAATGTGCCCCATCATTGGTGTCAGTGGGATGAATTATGCCCCATTGTTGGTGTCAGTTGAAGAAATGGTGTCTCGTTGTTGATTTCAGTATGAGGAATAATGCATCATATCAGTGGGAAAAAAAGTGCCCCAGGGGGCCAGATAAAGGCAAGGAAAGGATCACATCTAGCCTGTGGGCCCAGTTTGGCGACCACTGATGTTGAGTAAAATATGCAAATACATAATTATAAACTGTTTATCCAAATTATTTTTAATATATTAGGAAGAAGGAGGCCCCCACCTCTCCCCCAATTGGAGGAAAAGGCAGGAGAAGAACGGGGGGATTTTAGAGTGCCCAACAACTGGTATACCACATGTAATTAATAATATGATCCCTAAATATATAGAAACACAATCAATTTATTATTCCATCATGTATTAAAAAGTCATAAAGGTTGCTGTATGAGTGTATTGGATTTGGATTGATAGTATATGTTATGTTGATAACCTGTATGCCTTTTTAATAATTGATGGAATAATAAATTGATTATGTTTTTATATAATTAAGGCACTCTAAAATCCCCCATTCTTCTCCTGCCGTTTCCTCCAATTGGGGGAGTGTTGGGGGCCTCCTTCTTCTAGTTCTATTTGGGGATAGTGCCACGGTGTATTTTTCAATACTGAGTCTCCCCCTACCCATTCACTCCAAAAAATATTTTTAATATATCCCTTCAACAAAATATTTGACTAAAATAGCATTGTATGAGTGCTTGGAGAGAATGTGGAAACATTAGAATCTCTTTAGGTTTTTTACTGTCTGTATCCCCGTTACGTAGACTCACGCTCTCTGATTTCTTCTGGTGATCACTGTCTCCAAGAAAAAAAGTCATGGGAAATCAAAAATGTTCTAGCTGTACCCAGAAGAAGTGGTGAAGTGGTAATTTTCAATGGGGACTTACTGATTAAAGCAGAGTTCCACCCAAAAATGTAACATCCGCTTTTGGCGTGTCATTTTTTTTTTGGGGGGGGGGGCGGGGTACCTAGATTTACAGTTACCCACTCCCACTTTCACTCTGGCTTTTGGTAGCTGCTGACTTTTAATAAGCACAAAAACGGGTGGAACTCTTAAGAGGTGAATTACCCTCACTTTGCAGACATTTTTTCATATTTCTTGCTGCATCACCAAGCCCAGAAGGGAAATCTCTCCAGTGACAGACGTTCTAACCCTCAAGCAAAAGAGAAGCACTTCTGTCATAAAAATCCTACCTGTTAGCGATTTTTTGTTTTTTTTGGAGTTCAATACTGCAGAAGTCACATGATCAACCAGTGCCCATTGCTTGGCCAACAAAAGGATCCTTTCAGGATCCATAAGAGATCTGACATCTGACCGAGCTTACGCTGGAATTAAACCTGGAATAAAAAAATTAAAATGAGCCCCCGGGAACTGTATGCCATAATGCACTAATATATGCACAACATACTCAGCTGTCACAAGCACCTCCTTCTTCTCCTGGCCTTCGTTCTGGGTTCAGATTCTTTGGCTGCCTTATTGGCCAGACCGCAATTGGCCAATCTGTGCGCATGTGTGGCTCAGTGTACATTAATGCTGTCAGGCAGAGAGAAGCTGTTTTGACAGAAGACTCCAACAGGGTGTCTTCTGTCATAAAAGTCCTTCCGGAGTTCAATTCCTCTTTAAGCAATGGTCACGTGATCTACCAGTGTCCATTGGTTGGTCAACAAAAGGCATCTCTCAGGACCCAGAAAAGATTTGACATCAGACCAAGAGGAGTAGAGGAAATTGACCAGTGAAGGTTAACATGTGGTGCTAGATTAGCAGGCCCTGCAGGCAGAAACTGTGTCAGCAAGGAATCTGGATGGGGGGACTCAGGTGAATATATTTACAGTGCATTGCGAAAGTATTCGGCCCCCTTGAACTTTTCAACCTTTTGCCACATTTCAGGCTTCAAACATAAAGATATAAAACTGCAATTTTTTTGGGAAGAATCAACAACAAGTGGGACACAATCATGAAGTGGAACGAAATTTATTGGATATTTCAAACTTTGTTAACAAATAAAAAACTGAAAAATTGGGCGTGCAAAATTATTCAGCCCCCTGTAGTATGGTAAGCAACGGGTTAAGTTGCTGTCTGCAAAATGTTACAATTATGTATATGTCTGGGAGCTGGGTGTGGCTGAAGTTAGTTGCATGCTGATGTGCAGTGAATAAAGAAGCAACCTGTACAGCCTGTCTGTGTTAATACACTACATTTTGGCGACGAGGATGGCTAGCTTTCTGGATTTACCGGCTATCGGACCGTTTGAGGTGTCTGGAGACCACACTAGTCTCTCACAGCGCTGGGACAAGTGGAAGAAGGGATTTCAGCTCTATGTTATAGCCACAGGAGTGACTGCACCTGCTCAGAAGAGAGCCATGTTGCTGCATCTAGCTGGACCTCAAGTTCAGGACATTTTTGAAACCCTGGGAGCAACAGGGGAAGATTCCGACTATGAGACAGCCATGAATAGACTGAGTGAGTACTTTGAGCCAAAGAAAAATATTCCCTTTGAAAGATATAAGTTTAGACAGGCTGTGCAAGAACTGGGAGAAACCACAGACAGTTATGTGACTAGGCTGAAATATCTGGCAAAGTCTTGTGATTTTGGGACTGTAACTGAGGAGATAATCAGAGATCAGGTCATAGAGAAATGCACATCTGTGCACCTCAGGAGGAGATTATTGAGAGAACCTAGTCTCACACTTACTAGTCTGCAGGAGATTGCAAGAGCCATTGAACTGTCTGAGCTCCAGGCTCTGCATATTGAAACCAAGAACACTGCATCTGTCAATACAGTCTCCAAACCTACCTATAATAATAGGAATATCTGGAGTAGGAAAGAGAGTTTTCCAAAGAGGATTTTACACATCACCTGCAATAAATGTGGCAGGGCGGGACACACAAGTCAGGACTGCACTGTGGTACAGAATAAAATGTGCTTTGCTTGTGGAAAGACAGGTCATTTTGCAGCTGTGTGTAGAAGTACAACCAGAGATAACAAAACCAAAGGACAATCTGCACAAGTAAATGTTATAGCTGAGGATAAAGAGAGTGCTCCTGACTGTGAATTTATATTCTCCCTGTGTTCTCTGCAAGCCGGGACATTAACCATTAAGATTGGAAATACAGATGTGTCAGTGTTGATTGACTCTGGAGCTACATGCAATGTTATGGACTTGGCTTCTTGGCACAGTCTTAATGGCAGAGAAAATCACCTTAAATTGTGTAACACCACTAAACAGATTTATACTTATGGCTCCAGTACACCACTGCAACTTAAAGGCAAATTTTATACCTCTGTTCAAACACATGAGACTGGTCCTCCATTGCAGACCGAATTCTATGTTGTAGATGGCACAGGGTCGCCTCTGCTTGGTCGTCAAACCGCAATGGCACTAGGGGTGTTACAGATTGGCCGTGATGTAGGCAGCGCAAGAGTGAATATGGTGTCTCCTGCTATTTCTGCATTGAAAGAGGAATTTAAAGATTGCTTCTCTGGGTTTGGAAAATTAAAGGATTTTCAGTTGGAGCTTCACATTGATCCACATGTAAAGCCTATTGCACAGCCAGTACGCAGACTTCCTTATAGCCTGAGATCACCTGTTGAGCACAAACTGGCAGAGCTGCTAGACCTTGACATTATTGAACCTGTGGAAGGGCCCACTCCGTGGGTATCGCCGTTAGTTGTTGTACCAAAGGGCACAGATATTCGGATTTGTGTGGACATGAGATGTGCTAACCAAGCTGTGCAGAGAGAGAGACATCCAATTCCCACTATTGAAGATGTTCTACATGCAATGAATGGGGCAAGTGTCTTCAGTAAACTGGATTTGAAATGGGGTTATCATCAGATTGAATTGACCCCAGCATCTAGAGTCATCACTACATTTGCAAGCCATAAAGGTCTTTTTAGATACAAGAGGTTGATGTTTGGCGTATCGTCCGCACCGGAGGCCTATCAACATGTGATTCAGCAAGTGCTACATGGTTGTGAAGGCACGCATAACATTTCTGATGATATAATTGTGTGGGGAACAAACACACAGGAGCACGATGAACGTCTCCGTGCAGTGCTAAATCGCTTGAAGGAGAAAGGGTTAACATTAAATGAGAAGAAGTGCACATTTCAAATGAATAAAATGACTTTTATGGGCCATGTGCTGTCTGACAGGGGCATTGGTCCGGAGGACTGTAAAATTAAAGCTGTGTCTGATGCCAGAAATCCTGAAAACCCTGCAGAAGTACGCAGTTTTCTTGGGCTAGTGAATTACTGTGCCAAGTTTATTCCAGATATGGCGACTGTCAGTGAACCTTTGAGAGTGTTGACTCGCAAAGCAGTCCCTTGGAAGTGGGGCTTTTTGGAACAAGGTGCATTTGATGAACTTAAGAGACGGCTTACTTGCGCCACAACTTTGGCTTATTTCAATCCTACTGCACACACCCAAGTTATTGTCGATGCTAGCCCTGTGGGGTTAGGCGCCATCTTGGTTCAGAGACAATGCACAGGCGATTACAGGCCTATTCAGTATGCAAGCAGATCCCTCACTGATGTAGAGAGACGTTATTCTCAGACCGAGAAAGAAGCTTTGGCTGTTGTTTGGGGATGTGAAAGGTTTCACACCTATCTCTACGGCCTTGATTTTGAAATCATCACAGACCACAAGCCTCTGGAAGTGATATATTCGCCACGCTCAAAACCATCCGCCAGAATTGAGAGATGGGTTCTCAGATTGTTACCATATCGCTTTACAGTGCGGTACAGACCTGGACCGACTAATGCGGCAGATGCACTTTCCAGATTGCCTCAGTCTTCTGCACCTGTTCATAACCTGGCAGAAGAGTACATTCGTTTTGTGGCTACTAACGCCATGCCTCAGGCATTGACACCGCGGGAGGTTGAAGAATTGTCATCTGTGGATCCGGAAATTGCTCGGTTGAGAAAATGTGTAAGACAAGGGGTTTGGGTGGATTGTGACCCAAGCTATCACAGAATCAAACAAGAGCTGAGTATTGCAGGACAACTAGTTCTACGTGGCCATCGTATTGTGATGCCTAAAGGCTTACGGAAACGTACATTACATTTAGCCTATGAGGGCCATCAAGGCATTGTACGCACCAAACAAAGATTACGTGAGAAAGTCTGGTGGCCAGGAATTGACAAGGATGTGGAACGTTTGGTTTCTTCATGTCGAGCATGTCAGTTGGTGGGCAGCAAACCTAAACCAGAACCAGTAACTCACACTGTTCTACCTGAGGGACCATGGGAAGATTTAGCCATTGATCTGTGCGATATTCCATCTGGACACCATCTTTTAGTTGTTGTGGACTATTATTCAAGGTGGCAAGAGGTGGTAGTTCTCACTAAAGCTACATCATCAACTGTAATTGAGGGGTTGGAGAGCATTTTTGCATCTCATGGGTTGCCTACACGGATTGTGAGTGATAATGGTGCCCAATTTACTTCTCAGGAATTTCAGGATTATCTGAAATCAAATGCTATTGAACATCATCGTACAACTCCATACTGGCCACAGGCTAACGGGGAAGTGGAACGCCAGAATCGAACCTTGCTGAAAGCTTTGCGGATTGCTCATTTAGAGAGAAGAGACTGGAAAAAGGAACTGTGGCGTTTTCTTTTGGCTTATCGCACAACTCCGCATACTGTCACTGGCGTTAGTCCTGCGGAACTTCTTTGTGGTCGCAAATTCAGGACAAAATTGCCAGACATTGGGGGTCCTCCTACAAGTCAGAACCCTTTTCGGCATATTGATGAGGAAAGGAAGATCCGGGCTGAACAGTATTTAAACCACCGCCGCCATTGTCAACCTAGTGGCCTTCAACAGGGTGATAAGGTGTTGCTTCAAAATGATCGGTTTAACAAACTGGCTCCGTCCTTTGAACCTGAGCCTTATGTTGTAAAGGAGAAAAGAGGTACTCAAGTGGTTTTAGAGGATTTAGATGGACACACAAAAGTGCGTAATTCCTCATTTGTGAAGAAATTTATTGAGTCAGAAGGTCAAGTATCGGAAGATGGCGAACAGGCAAAGAGTAGTGATGATACTGCCAGTGATCCAGACTTCAATCCACAACCATCCACATCGGAATGGCCAAGAGAAAAACGAGCAACAAATCCACCGGCCTACCTTAAGGACTATGTGTATAGTCAGGAGTTTATAGTTTAAATTTTTAGTTGTTCATCTATGCATTTTGTTAATCTTATTAATACGTTGTGCATGTTATGTTTTATTCAAAGAGAGGAGGGAATGTAGTATGGTAAGCAACGGGTTAAGTTGCTGTCTGCAAAATGTTACAATTATGTATATGTCTGGGAGCTGGGTGTGGCTGAAGTTAGTTGCATGCTGATGTGCAGTGAATAAAGAAGCAACCTGTACAGCCTGTCTGTGTTAATACACTACACCCCCTTAAGTTAATACTTTGTAGCGCCACCTTTTGCTGCGATTACAGCTGTAAGTCACTTGGGGTATGTCTCTATCAGTTTTGCCCATTCCTCCTTGCAAAACAGCTCAAGCTCAGTGAGGTTGGATGTAGAGCGTTTGTGAACAGCAGTTTTCAGTTCTTTCCACAGATTCTCGATTGGATTCAGGTCTGGACTTTGACTTGGCCATTCTAACACCTGGATATGTTTATTTGTGAACCATTCCATTGTAGATTTTGCTTTATGTTTTGGATCATTGTCTTGTTGGAAGACAAATCTCCGTCCCAGTCTCAGGTCTTTTGCAGACTCCATCAGGTTTTCTTCCAGTATGGTCCTGTATTTGGCTCCATCCATCTTCCCATCAAACTTTCGCAATGCACTGTAGCTTCACCAGGTAAGCAAAGCATTACACCTGGCAGGATGGGTTAAAAAGGAGAGGGAGAAACATAAAAACAAGACTTTGCCCAGATCTGGGCTTTAACAGTAACTTTTCAGAAGTTTTGGGAAAATAGTAGACTTTGTGGCTGCATGTCCTTTCTTTGGGCCCTCAGGAAGGGCAAAGAGAGGATCCATTTGCAAGATCACCACAGTGGGCTTCTAGTAAACCCTGATAGCACAAACCACATTCAAAGTGTATAGAAATTTTGACAAGAAGAAGGCAAGGCAATATCCTGGTTGAGATGGAAGGCCAAAAACACCTTAGGCAAAAAAGATGGTTGTGGTTAAAAAACCATCTTGTCATGGTAGAGTGCCAGAAAGGGCTTCCTACAGAAAAAGGACACCAGTTCCAAAATGAGCCCTCCCTATGAGCCAGAGTGATAGCAACCAGGAACACAACCTTCTGCGTCAAAGGAACTACGGGAAGGTCGGAAATAGGCTAAAATGAAGGTTTTTTGTAGAACTTTTGCCTTCATACACTGACAAGAAAATGATAGCCTTTCTTGCAGGGGAGGAGTTATGCTTAAGGCTTTTTTTGTCCAGTCAGCTGTAGGTGGTACATAACCCTGTTTGTATTACTATAGAAGCTCTATTTCCTGTGATGTACGATAAAGAAATGTGTGTTTGCTTTTTTTTGTGTTAAAGATTTTTCTTATCACTTCCTGGCCTGATAGGAAGTGAGGGTAAGAGCCCATTCACATTAGTGCGACTTGTCAGCCTGACAAGTCGCGGTATGTCGCGGTCCATTGAGTAGTACAGGACCCGTTCTAATAGGAGCGACACAAGTCGCTTCGACTTAGAAAAAGGGTCCTGTACTACTTTGGGGCGACCTCGGAGCGACTTGCATAGACTTCCATTATGTGAAGTCTCTGCAAGTCGCGTCGAAGTCGCGGTGCACAGCGGTGCACACGACTTCACAGGTCGCCCCCCAAAGTTGTGTCGCGCTAGTCTGAATGGGCTCTAAATCTCCACAATAGCTACACAGGCAGCATTAAATCCTGACAGAGGCTCTACCCTTTCGATTCGAAAGTGGTATTTTTCATCCGATTTTCGGATCGTGTGTACAGGGCTTAAATTGATCAATCCCACAGATTACTTTAAATAATCTGCTACACAGCTTCATTGAATATAACATTACCAGGCCATTGAGAAGAGACATCTGTATTAAATTAGTGGAAAACCCGTGACATGTACATAGCTTCCGCTCTATTGATTTGGTCCTGATAAGGACAAGGGGGGTAACATAATCACAGCATGGAGATATTGTCTCCTTATATTGTCTGTAAGGCTACTGTAAACTTGGGTTTCTGTAAACTATCATTTATGTGCTAATAATCTCATACTGTTCAGGAGCTCAATACTATTAAGCCAGCCACAGATGGGTCGAAAACCAAACAAACGTTTGTGTCGATGGTCAGGTCATTCATTTATTGCACCATTAATGTGCCAGCTGCAACACATGATTTTTTTGTGCCACAATTGAAAGTGCCCACACATGCTGGATTTCTTTTAGAGAAACAAAACAAATGATGGCACAATCGTATGCGCCATTTTCATCTTTAGATCCGCAAAACGTTCGATTTTTGACTCATCTATTGCCGGCTTTAGGAATGTAGAATGTACCGTATGTCTACACAAAATTATTTGCATTAAAAGATCTTTACTAATATTTTTATATGAAGATGGCCTTAGGTATGAGAAATATTAGTTTGCTGTTTGCCTGGCTTTCACTGAGTACTCCCTAAAATACAGTATTTAAAAAATGATAATTTTAATGGACTAGTTTGTTAGCCGAGTTAAAATTGCTGTAATGCAAAGCACTGGGGCTCTAGCAGTGTGCACTCACTTGAGCAGCCAGTAAATTCCTTTGGAGGTAACGGTGGCGGTTTAGGGGGCAGTAAAAATGTGGCTGAACTACCCATTTTACTGCCTATATGAACAAGGCCAAATGGTTGTATGGTAGAATGTTACCCAAGGGGTAAACTAGCAAACTCTATTTTGATCTGGCATTTGTTCATTTACTTGTTCACTGTTTTCATAATGTAGCCTCCCTCGCTATGAATTCCAATATTGTGTCAGGTTCATTGGGACAGATAAAACCATCAGTAGAAGTTGCACAGATACCGATCCCAACTGATCTGCTTTTCATTCCTATTTTGGCAAATTAACTTGCTGACTTGTTAAGACCTCCAAAAGAGTTTAGGTTTGTAATGAGAGCTCTAAAGGTACATCCCAGCCTCTTCAAACATGTATACTGTAGATGTTATTGGGTGTTGATGGTCTTAAACTGTCATCTCACGATGAATGTAAAAATGACTTTGGCAGCTCAAAGCATTGTAAAACTTTTCCTAAAAAATGTACATAAACTTCACTCTAACAAAATGATTAATGAGGGTTGTCCAGAAAACCCATCTTGTACTAGAAACCACAAAACAGGAGAAACCGAGCCAACACGTCATGACTCTCACATGCTCCAAGCCAATGCTGAAACCACATAAAGGCTTCACAGTTCCCAACTGTCTCTCTTTGGGACCAAAGTCCCTCTGTCACTCTATCACACTCTGTAATCCTTTAGGACTATTGCACTTATCTGTCTGAAGAATTGTGCTATTTTAGAACAATGTTTAGTAGTTTTGTATATACAGTTAGGTCCATATATATTAAAACACAGGCACAATTTACATACTTTGGCTCTGTATGCCACCAGAATAAAATTAAACAATCCAAATGAATTTGAAGTTCAGACTTTCAGCTTTTATTCAGGGAGTTGAACATAAATATCAAGTTCAAATTTTAGGAACTGCAACCATTTTTTTTACACATTTTCAGGGGCCCAAATGTAATTGGACAAATGAATATAATCATAAATAAAATGTTCATTTTTAATATTTTGTTGAGAATCTTTTACTGGCAATGATTGCTTGAAGTCTGAAACCCATGGACATTACCAAACACTGGGTTTCCTCCTTTCTGATGCTTTGCCAGGCTCTAATTGCAGCTGGCTTCAGTTGCTCTTTGTTTGTGGGTCTTTCTGCCTTTAATTTTGCCTTCAACAAGTGAAATGCATGTTCAATTGAGTTGAGATCAGGTGATTGACTTGGTCATTGCAGAATTATTCTACTTATTTTCCTTCAAAAGCTCATGGGTTGCTTTTGCAGTGTGTTTTGGATCATTGTCCATCTGTCCTGTGAAGTGCCATCCAATCAACTTTGCTGCATTTGGTTGAATCTAGACTGACAGTAAATCTCTAAACTCTGCAGAATTCATCCAGCTGCTTCTGTCTTCAGTCACATCATCAATAAACACCAATGACCCAGTGCCATGACCCAGTGCCATTGGAAGCCATGCATGCCCAATGCTTCACACTGCCTCCACTATGTTTTACAGATGACATTGTGTGCTTTGGATCATGAGCTGTTCCAAGCCTTCTCCACACTTTTTTCTTCCCATTTCTGGTACAGATTAATCTTAGTTTTATCTGTCCAAAGAATGCTTTTCCAGAACTAGTCTGGCTTTTTTAAATGTTTTTTTTTTTACAAAGTCTAATCTGGTTTTTCTATTCTTCAGGCTTATTAATGGTTTGCACCTTGTGGTGAACCCTCTGTTCTTGCTCTTGTTAAGTCTTCTCTTGATTGTAGACTTTGACAATGATACGAGAGTATCAGTCACTTGTCTGGATGTTGTGAATAGGTTTTTCTTTACCATAGAGAGGATTCTGTGATCATCCACCACTGTTGTTTTCCCTGGAAGTCCAGGCCTTTTTATGTTGCTGAACTCACCAGTGCATTCTTCTTTCCTCAGAATGTACCAAACTGTTCATTTGGCCACTTCTAATGTTGTTGCTATCTCTCTGATGGATTTTTGAAGCCTTACAATGGCCTGTTTAACTTGAATGGACAGCTCCTTTGAACGCATGATGTAGGTTCACAGCAATAGATTCCAAATGCAAATACCACACTTAGAATCAACCCTTTTACCTGCTTAATCGATGAAGAAATAACAAAAGAGTAGCCAGCCCACACCTGGCCATGAAACCGCTTTTGGTTTAATTGTCCAATTACTTTGGTCCCTTGAAAAAGGAGTTTTGGATAGTCTTCAGAGCTGTATTTCCTAATTCCTTCCTCCAATTTGGATGTTTCCTCCCACACACCAAAGACATGCCTGTAGGTTATTTGGCTCCTGTCTAAATTGGTCCTCCTATTATGTGTATGTATGAATGTGAGTTAGGGACCTTAGATTGTAAGCTCCTTAAGGGCAGGAGGATAGGGACTTGAGGGTGGGGACTGATGTTAATGTACTATATAAATAAATACAAACAAAATAAAAAACAAACAATTTAATTTATTGCAGCTTACCAATTCTTAGATGTGGTGGCTGCATTTGTTTTCTTTTTTTAGGACACCTCCTGTATTAAACTGCCCTTACTCTGGATCAAGGAGCACGGGGCACCTTTGGATAGTAGCATTGTCAGTCTGGGGGAAGGGGGTTGTTAGATGTACTAGCAGATTTAGATACACTAACAAAATTAAGTTGTTGCTTTTAGGTTTAAAGTAGTTTTAGAGTCAGAAATGTTTTTTTCTTAATGCATTCCATGCATTAAAATAAAAAGAAACTTCTATGTGCAGCTCCTCCCAGCCCCCCTAATACTTGCCAGCGATGTTGCAGGAGAGTCTTGGCTGGCAAGTGCTCTCTCCTCATTGACTGAGACAACAATGCAGCGCCATTGGCTCCCGTTGTTGCCAATCAAAGTTAGTGAGCCAATCAGAATATAGAGGGGGCGGGCCAAACCACGGCCCCGTGTCTGAATGGACACAGAGCAGTGGCTCAGCTTGGTTGCCCCCATAGTAAGCTGCTTGCTGTGGGGGCACTTTTCAGGGGGGAGGGACCAGGAGCGCCGGCGAAGGACCCAAGAAGAGGAGGATCGGGCTGCTCTGTGCAAAACCAACTGCACAGAGGAGGTAAGTATAACATGTTTGTTATTTTTAAATGAAAAAACTAAGACTTTAGTATCACTTTAATACCGCTTTAAAGCTCGCAATTTGCAGGTTTTTGGACATGTTCGCTGAACCTCCTGTTGAATGCTTTGTATAATTTTACTCAATGCTGCATTAGTGTCTCAATAATAATCCTTGAGATCTTGGATTTAGAAGACAATGTTTATGAAAGATTAGCCTTAAAATGCAAATGTACATAGAATAATATTGCTAAATGCATCGTGACGTGAATTGCAGAGAGAGTAGGGCACGCTCTAGACTAAGTGTCTCCCTGGGTCTTGCGGCAGAATGTTTAGATATTTGTTTCCGAATTTCTGACTCCAGGCCGTTTACAAGAAAAATGTATACAGATTTTGTATACAGGTTGTGATTTTGCAGGATCCTGTAGAAAAAACACAGGTACAGGTTAAGCAAGGTTGTGCTGGTGTGTTGAAGCTTTAAGACAAAAACACTGCATGCACTGACAGGTAAAGGACATAGCAACATAACAAGACAGCAAATGCTTCAAAGAGCCACAAAATCCTAAAAGTGCATACTCCCTCCAGAGCCTCTTTGAGGGATTGCTACTACCCTGTAGTGATTTTACAACATTATAGCTAAATTCCCATTCTTTTCATGGACATCCTTTTCAATGTGATTTCTAAAGTGGTTGTAAACCCTTACATAAACATATGAGTGGACATCAGCTATGAGGAAAGACAACAAGCATTGAACTTATTCTCTCTGGAGAAGAGACAATTAAGGGGGGGATTTGATATCAATGTACAAATACTGTACTGGTGACCTTAGCATAGGGAACAAACTTTTCAGAGAAAGGGAATTCAATAAGACACGGGGCCACTCACTAAAACTAGATGAAAAACAATTTAACCTTAAACTGCGTAAATGGTTCTTTACTGTCAGAGCAGTAAGGATGTGGAATTCTCTTCCACAAGCAGTGGTATCAGCAGGGAGCATTGATAGTTTCAAAAAACTATTAGATGGGCACTTTAAAGGCCACAACATACAGGGGTATACAATGTATGGTTAACAGCAAACACACACACACACATCATAGGTTGAACTGGATGGACTGGTGTCTTTTTTCAGCCTCACTTACTATGTAAGTGCCTGACCTCAGGTGATACACAGAGATGAAACACATGCTCTTACAGTTGTTCCTGTTTATCTGCAGTCTTCTCTTCCCTATAAACGTTTAAAGTCCAAAATTTAAAAAGCCTGTCTGAGCTGTCAAAAAAGGTTCTGGAGAGCTGAAGTCACACTCTGCAGAGCTCAGTGAGGAGAGCTTTGAGAGCTGATTGGAGGGAAGGGACACACCCCCCTCCACACAGCACACAGGAACAGAGCTGAGGCTGTCAATCAGCTGGAGGTCCCTCCCCGGTCACCTTTTTTCTCTTGATGTCAGGAAAACTTGTCAGATGTGACTCATGCTGATAGCAGAGGAATGAAGCAGCAGACAGAAATGACATTAGTCCTCTTAATTGAGACATGTACACATTGAGTGATATGATTTGTTAAAATTTTATGTTTGAGGTTTACAACTACTTTAACCAACTGTAGTAAAAAATGGTAAATAAAAGAGTGGAAAAGGGTTAGAGCCTCTTGTAGAACAGAAAGTTATGATCTTTCCAAAAGGAAAGAGACAAAAACATTTTTGTAGAATGGTAAAGGGGTAGAACTTTTGGCAACCTTTTTTAGCGCTGCCTTTGCCATCCTGAACCTCTTATCATTTGTATAGATCAGCCTTTCTCAACCTTTTCAACACAAAGGAACCCTTGAAATAAATTCCTTGTCTTGGGGAGCCCCTGCTAAAAATTTTAAATCTACAACTCATGACACATTAGTGTGACAGTCAGTGTGAAGAATGCTCCTTACTCTTGTCGTCATTGGGAAGAATTACCCCTTTACAGATAGCTAAAAGGAACAATTGTGTCATTGGAAACTTGTCTGATAGGCAGAAATTGCCTATTGCTCAAGGAACCCCTAGCAACTTAGGAGGAACCCTAGGGTTCCACGAAACCTTGATTGAGAAACCCTGGTATAGATGTTACAGGGACAGGAAGGGAGAGAGAGAGAAAATCTCCCCATTGGGTGTCACAAAAATATTAACTATTCCCTGCTCTATCTAAAGCTAAGCTAAACCAGTTAGGCTGCAGCCTGCAGCGAGGGCTGTCGGAATAGCGGCAGCAGGAGATTTGTAGTTGGGGAAACCTTTTTTTTTTGTTATGTTCCCTTGAACCAAAGAAGTCTATATTAGGGATGCACCAAAACCTGTTTTGTAAGAACGAGTACGAGTACCGATACTTGTACTCAAGTACTCGCCGATACCAATTATCAATACTGTGCGGTGTGATTTGAGCCTATACAAATTGAATAGGCTTTTCTATCTGAATCACATGCGGTTTTTCACTCCGCTCCTGTGTGAACCCAGGCTGAAGTCACTTTGACAAGCCTGGGTTCACACAGGGACCCACGGTTTGTTTAGTGTGCCGCTCAGGCTTGATCACTGTGGGGAGTAGTGCGGATGATGTTGCATCCACTGCAGGAGTGCCAGCAAGGGATGGAGCTCGCCCCAGCTCCTGTAGTCACTGGAAGGAAGAGAGGAAAGATCCCTGGTGCCGCACATCCATGGAGTCCTATGGTGGTATGAGAGAGAGACAAACTCAGCCTGGGGTCCCACCAGGCCACGTCCCCAACACATTTCACTCCGCCCCCCAGGAGCTTAGTCAAGGGGATATCCCCATGGGAATGTGGGAAAACACGCATGATTCTTTGCAGCGCAATTTGAGCCCATTCATTTTGTATGGGCTCAAATCACACAACAAAGGTATCAGTTTTAGGTATCGGAGCATTTGCACGAGTACAAGTACTCGTGCAAATGCTTAGTATCGGCACCGATACCGGTATTGGGGCAACCCTAGCCTATATATGTATGGCAAACTTTAGAATTTAAAATTTCATTTTTTTTTTACTGTTATAATCTTTTTTGTATTTTACAATATAAACAATCAAATGCAAAATGCACAATAGAGAGTAGGAGAGGCCAATAAATAGAAGCAAGGTATCTGGCTCCATTCCGATATATCACAGTGGCCAATCCGATTTGTATTGTAACAAAAGCAACACTCAGATGCTTCTGTATTACGATGTAATATCGCTTTTTGTCAGTGAACCATGTGACCTGTTCATGTCATTTTTAGGCATGAGGACTTGAATGGCAGACTGATTTTCTCATTGGATAGGACCACCTCAGGGAAAGCAGGTTACACCAAAAAGGAGCTGACAGTGAAGTGAAATGATTATGAATTGAGGAAATTATTAGAGCAAGAAAAATAGATAAAGAAATAGTGTAGAGTAGGAAGGGTGGGGGGGGGGGTTCCTGAGTAGTTGGGAAGGAGGGAAACCCCCATGGTCACAGTTGGAGGCTCTTATGATAGAACTCCCTAGATGAGCCAAGTTTTATTGTAGGAGCAATCAGGAAGAGAATTGAAAACATCTATCATATAGTTAGGCAGTGTTTTCATGCCCATCAGTAGGTTGAGTTTGTGTATCCATTCTTGCATGGTTAATGTAGTTTTGGTTGTCCAGTATCTGGGAATGACTGCCCTCACTGCTATGAGAAAGATATAAAGAAGTCAATTTTTATAGTTGACAGGTAGCCTCTGATCATAGTGAGTAAGTGGGGGTTTCAAGGAGCATTAGATGTAGGCACTCAGCTAAATGTGTTAAAAACTTTGTCCCAAAATGGTTCTATCTGCAGCCATTCCCATCAAAGGTGTGTCACTGTGCCAGTGTTGGTATGACACCACCAACAAACATAGGAGACACTGGAAAACATTTATCGTGGCAGGCAAGGACATTGATATCACCTAGTAAATATCTCAAAGTTCATGGATCTCTCTTGGACCACATTAGTTATAGTAACTTTACATGCTAGAAAGCATGATTTGGCCCTGACTTTATCTGTGCATTTAGGTTCTCATTCCTATTTTGTCATATAAGATAGAGATTTGGGGAATATACGAGAGAGTACTCATTTGTTAAACATTTCATTTTAGTAGACGCTGAGGCAAGGGTCGCTTCTCAGTGGAAAAGAATATTGTAACCTTGAGTGCTTGAATAAAGTGAGCGAGCTGCATGTAAACTGATTTCAGTACAGCTCATGTACCATTGGCTGTTGTCTGCGTGGCCCTCTGTCTGTAGCTTTTTCATTATCCCATCATGAATTTGTTAAGATGTATTATTGCCAGCAGCAAATATAATGGCACTTTTCCACTGCAAGTACCGGCTCGGGTCTACTCGGCCCCTGCTTGGCCCGGTTTGCTTTTCCACTGCTGGTACCGCATGGTACGGTGTTGGAACAGTTCGGTACGGTACGGTATGGTTTGCTTTTCCACTAAAGTAGTACTAAAGTTAAGTGGGTGGGATAACAACGGGGTGGGTGGGATTCTCTGACCAATCAGTGGCTAGTAGTGACTGCATGCAAAGGATTGTGGGATATGGTACCGGGTATGGTACCTCTTGGAACCACAATCGAGGTGGTACTGTTTTTGAGAGCCGTACCATTCGGTTCCATGCAGTGGAAAAGCGCCTCAGTACCGTACTATACCGTACCGTTCCTACACCGTACCATGCGATACCAGCAGTGGAAAAGTGCCTTAAGATGCTAGCCCAATAATTGAGCATTGCAGGGAGCTGTGTACTTGGTTTAGTTGAAGTGAGATGGTTTACATATAAACTACAATTTTTATGTGGATATTATCAGAGATCAGACTGCCCAACAGTACCAGTATACATCCAAGGGCCAAGTGCTGCAACAAGTGTTCCAGTGTTTGGCTGTGGGAGATAGCTCCTAGATCCACAGGACCCTGAGGGATTTGTTTAAATACTGAGGTAGTTCCAAACTATCCAGGACACTGCAGGGTATGCTTTCTCTATGCTGGCTGTCCTGGTTGGGACAGTGCAATATTTACATCTTTCTGTCCATTCCACATGCACTGGAGTAAGAAAAGGGTACCTCTATAGTAGCAAAGGAGAGGTGACTTGTGCTCAGATGACTATTACTGTGCTTTTCAATAGGCTTTTTAAATTTACAGAAGTACTAAAAATTAAAAAACCTTTTTATCAAAGCCCAACTCCAGCCAGAACGTTTGTTATCTCATTTTGGATAGCATGGGTAATGTTAAGAATGTCTGCTGGTTTTTTCTGTGTCCCTTTTGGCTAGGGTTAGGCTTTAAAGTTAGCAGCCCAAGGCCTGAATAGCACCATCAAGGAACCTTTCCAAAGAAAACCCCTTTAAGCACGATTATTATATTTGTCTGGTAATTTTCTCATATGAGTTTCCTACTGAGGTTCTTTTTGACATTTAACTTACATGGTAATTTTTTTTCTTTAAATAGATGCCAAATGTAAATTTGCTGAAAAGAGTTTTTTTATTGCTCTGACAAGCAGTATTTAATTTTAAATTGCTAGCTTCAAATAACTACATGTATATCAAAATAGGGACATTGTATATCCATGCTGGATCTGACAATCCTGATAACACACAAAACATAGCACTATAGGTTCCAACTGTCTTCTCTTTTAAACTCACCGATCTTTTTTGAAGCCAGTTGTCTCTTTGCTCCATGGTTGTCCTCCTTTCTTCCACGCACAGCCAAATGCACTAGTATGCCCAATTTCCTTTTGTTGAAAATCTGGGAACCCTCTTTGTTTTTTAATTTAGGAGAGATATTCCCAAAGACACCAACTGCAAGCTCTAAGCTGTCTCTTGGATGCTCATAGCCCAATGTAATAATGGGTGCTTAGAAGTTCCACCAGTCATATTCAAACTGCCCAGGCATGTGTGACACTAAATTGCTGTTGGGACAAACATAGTGAGAGAAAGATCCACAGCATGGACATCAGGAAATAGACCATCCCGTTGAACATGTAAATAGCTTTGAGGATTTTGGCTTTAAGGTATAACCCGAGAACTCAGATTAAAATACTTTAAACCCATCAAAAAATAGTCTGTAACTATGGTTTAATGACAAACATTGCTTCAAGGGTCCCAAAGAGGAAGTTTCCACAGTTCAGCATCCATGGCACTATCCCAAGATTAGCCACCCTGCTCATTTAGGTGTGTCCAGCACTTTCTCTCACAGCCAGGTTCCAACTGTTACCCATTCCTTTTCTGGATTCTGATGTACCCAGGTAAATCCCCTCCCCACAGCTTCTGCACCCTACGCTCAGAGGATAAGCAGTGTTCATTACCAGCTCTTCTCCCGGATACGCTCTATTAAGTTCTGTATTAAAAATGACCAGGGTGCACACATCTTTCTTCTTGTTGATATACAGTATGTAAGAAGGAACAAAAACAATTAAAAGGGTTGATTTAAGTAGAGACTAAGACGTACAATTCTGTTGTTGGGACATCACCACTGTATCTTCAGGTGGTAGTAAACCACGGCATTGGAAGAAAAAAAGTCTGCTGCAAGGCATCCTATGCATCCTATGAATCCTATGCATCCTAAAATCCTATGCATCACATACTAGCACATTATGAAATACTTACCTTAGAACAAAGCCCTCCAGTGGTGCTGACAGGGCTTCCACCTTCCCCTGGTCTTCCTTCCGGGTTCATGGGCTCCAGCAGTTGAATGGCTTGCGCGCAGGAGTCTCGACCACGGCACACAGCTCTAAAGCAGCCAGCTGCTGCTTGCTGGAATATCTCCTAAACAGTACATTTTTATAAGATATATTTATGTTACCTGCAGGTAAACTTTATTATAGCCTTACCTGTAGGTAAAAATCAAAATGAGGGTTTACTACCACGTTAATGACAGGGTCACAGAGCTATTGGAGGGTCTGATGGTAAGAGTGTGGGTCTTCCTTTTGGATACAAAGTGCATGTGATCCCTGTAGTTCGGGAACATTCCTGTCTGGTAGGAGGCCTCAACATTTGAGAACCTCTTTTAGGAAGCACCTTTATATTTTTAACACTGAGCAATTGAAAGGCACCTTGGATGTTGCAATATAAACTATATTTATATTTAATATCTATTTACTTTTATTGATATTCCGTTCTTTGTAATAATCAGTCTGTATTGAAAATTACAGTTTTTGCACCTTGATCAACTATGAGTATTGATTCACATAGTCAATGATAAGTATAACATAAGGAATTTTTTAGTGATTACTTACCTTTATGAATTATGTACATGGTTTATAAAGTCTTTCAATTATTGGTATTGATTTATGATTTTGTTTGATATTTAAAGGGACAGCACACTTTTTTAAAATTAAGAAACCCCTTTAAGACTAAAGTTCCTGTAATTGGGGTTTGGAGGTTCTTCCCACCCAAAACTCTTCAAGTCTCCGAAATTCCAGGTCTCTAAAATGGATTTAGCAATCCAGAGAATACTGAAAATCAGCCTCTCTTTATCAACCAGATTACCCGCAACCCCTCACCCTACATGTGTGAGAACCCCTGAGTACTCAACACTGACTTCAAACCATCCCTCTTCAAGGGACCACAACCCAAATAGTGTGAAAATATACCTGCCATCCTGGACCCAACCCTGGCATCCTGTACAGCAAATAATCAGATAGCTGAAAAGACGTCTGGTTTGCTGGATGATCTGATTTGCTTGGACCTCTTACATTCTTACTCCCACACCCCTCTTGATTCCAGATTGACAGCAGAGTCATTTCATTTTTAACCTGATAAGGATGAAGTATTCTCCCTTACTGGGAAAATTACGTTATTACATAATGAGACAATTATGTTGCTGTCAATCATTTTAATAGCTAATCCCCATTGGTGTACCCTCTTTGTGACAAATGTTCAGAGAGTGAGGAGGCTGGTGGTGTTGATATCCCAGAAGAGCAATGCTTTTTCAGTTTTTCTTATTTTTAATATATAAGACATAAAAATGTGGAACAAAAGAAAAAGGTAGCGGATCATAAACAAGGTGTGGTGAGTACTCCCGTGCTATCACTTCTAGTAGAAAGGGGTAAGATAAATAACGGAATTTCACCCTAAAGGGCAAGTTCTGCTTAAGGACTTGTTCCCCATTCCTCTTGCACAACTGGCACTTTTTTGGGGGGGGGGGGGGGTCAGGTACCCAATTTTGACAGGTACCTGCTCCAACTTCCGTTCCCACTTTTTGTAGCTGCTGACTTATTTTTCTATAGGTGCCTGGAGTTCCCCTTTAAGCTGCTGCAAGCACCTAGTAGCTTACCTGTAGCTAGTGTGATGTATAGATATTAAAGCGGAGTTCCGGCCACAAAAAAAATATTTCAATGAACATACCCCCGGGACAGTCAGGGCTAGTACATTCCACAATGGATAGCCTCTGATCTGTCCCGGTTCGCACTTACCTGCAAGAAGAAATACTCACTTTTAAAATTTCTTCTCCAGCGTTGCCATCTTTGTTGTGGGCAGCTGAAGCCAGCGCGATCCTCTTCTGCGTCCTCTTCCGTGTCTTCTTCTCCCAGAATGAGCCTGCACCGGCCCCTCTCGTCACTTCCGGTGCGGCGCCGCATTCCTCAGAAGCTGTTTAGCAGGGAATGCAGCGTCACACCGGAAGTGACGACGAGCGGGGCCGGTGCCGGCGCATTGATTCCTGGGAGCGATGACGTTCAGCTCCCAGGATTCATTGCAAACCGGAAGTGACGGCGTGGGCCGCGGCCGCCGAGGGAGGAAGTGGAAGAAAGGTGAGTATTTATTTCTACAATAACAAGGTAAGTAAAAAAAAAAAAAGTCCTAACTATCCATTTCCTTTTCAGGTGAAGAAAAGCAAGCAGATGGCCACAAAATCGATTATGTCAATTTTGTGGCCGGAACTCCGCTTTAGAGCCGGTTCACACTGAGGCGATCCGACTTTGGGGGGCGACCTGTGAAGTCGCGTGCACCGCTGTGCACCGCGACTTCGGCGTGACTTGCAGAGACTTCACATAATGGAAGTCTATGCAAGTCAATCCCAGGTCGCCCCAAAGTAGTACAGGACCCTTTTTCTAAGTCGGAGCTACTTGTGTCGCTCCTATTAGAACGGGTCCTGTACTACTCAATGGACCGTGACCTACTGACAAGTCGCCTGACAAGTCGCGCTAGTCTGAATGGGCTCTAAATGTAATGAATGGTGCTGCGATGCTGAGGTAGACAAGAAATGTCTATGTGTGTTGTGCAAAATAGGCAATGTGCAACACTATAAGTAAATAAAGTGCAAAATATAAGTAATCAAATATTGTGCAATTCCGCAAATAAATACACAAAATCTCTGAATGCAGATGATCAAATGTCAAATCATCAGTGACTCGTGTATATATAAACATATTGCAGTGCAGAAATAAAGTGCAAGATAACTAAAACATGAATCAAAAATAAATAAATAAATCCAATAAGCAACGGTGTATCCCTTCACCATTAAGTGTGCGAGTCAATCTGACGTCACATCCAGTATGCCTTGCGTGACCCGGGCGTGAGCGGAGGCATGCCAGAAGTGATGTTTTATTATTTTGAATGTGAGTAAGAACAGTTTTTAATCTTAAAGGGTAACTCCACTTTCGTGGGGAAAAAAACGCAAATAAAAATGACATAAATCTTTCCCGTAGTTAGTAGACGCGATAACTTTTGCGCAAACCAATCAAAATACACTTATTGCAATTTTTTTAACAAAAATATGTAGCAGAAAACAAACTGGCCTAAAATTTTAAAAGTTTTGATTTTTAAATAGTTTTTTTTGGGAATGTTATATAGCAGAATGTGAAAAATATAGTTTTTTTTTTTTCAGAATTGTCGCCCTTTTTTTGTTTATAGCACAAAAAATAAAAATTGCAGAGGTGATCAAATACCACCAAAAGAAAGCTCTATTTGTGGGAAAAAAATTACATCAATTTTATTTAGGTGCAGCGTCGCACGACCACGCAATTGTCCGTTAAATGTAAGGCAGTGCCGAATCGCAAAAAATGGCCTGGTCATTAAGGGGGCAGATCCTTCCGGTCCAGAAGTGGTTAATAAATACTTTTAAAATGGTAATGCACTATGGGAAGTCTCTTTCACATAGTTATATAACCATGGGTGACATTGAGGGTGGATACTTAGGATTATCATAGAGGAGACCACACTTGCAATAGAGTTTTGTTAGCTGGATCACTAGAGGACCCCCTAGAGGTGAGCCGAGATAGAAGGACCACCACACTGAGATAACAACTACATGCTGTAATCAAAGTAGTACTAAGGTTAGAGGCTAGAAAGCACAGAGGTGTCACAGCGCTCTAAAGAGAAGCTGCATCTTAGGTGATTGACTCTCACACTTAATGGTAAAGGGATAGGGGTAGGTCTGCGCCGCTGGTCCCGGCCTCAGCAGTGCTCTCAACACTCCTCTTCCTCTGCCCACAGGGATCCCCATCGTAGGCCCCAGTAATTCTTGATTGACTCCTGTCTCCCAGCTCACACTCAGCCTTCTGGGCCGACAATGACTCCGCACCGCCTGCATCAGCATGTCACCGCAATACCCACACTGACTCCATGCCCGCAGCTGCATAGACACATTCCAGCATCGGCTACATACCAACCCAAGATGCTCCTTGTCCCCCTCCGCTGCACAATGCCAGTCTCCTGATGGACACCAATCGCACTCCTTTGTCCCACAGGGTCGAATTCGGTGATTCCGCTGACTCCTCAGGTACTCCGCCAAAACATGTGATAGCCCCTGCGCTAGGCTCACTCCGGCATCCATCATCTTGCTCCTCCACACATGTGTCTGCTCCTCAGCTACACCCAATTGCGGAAGTGATGTCTCAGCCCTATTTCTCTACTCAGATTGGCAGCTCGCGGGTGGCGACTCCGCCCACGACTCCAGAATACAGTAGCTGACTCTCTGGCTCCCCTGTACTTGGGCCTCAGTTGCACTTTTTCCTTCGCAAGCCAACCAATCTCCCATACTGCCAATGAAAATTGTCCCACTGTCATTAACTGCACGGCCAACATTTTTCTTTACAGTACATGTACAGACATGACCTCTGATGCACCGATCCCTGCGTCCCAGGTCACTGCTTTCTCTATCAACACTTGCATCGATTACTGTAAAGCAGACACAGTTCTCCTGTGCAATACAGCACATTCCTTCTCCATCAACACTCCTCCAGCACTTTACTTGGGAAAACATACTGTTTCTTTGATAAATGTTCGGTTGTTGCTCATAACAACCATTCTACCATCATGACTTATCAGCACACTTTCACTGATCACTGTAGAGCAGATATTACTTCCTTCACTGACACTCCACCACATTTCTTAGATAAACATGGCATTACTTGGTGTGACCACTCGGTCGTTGCCAGTAGCAATTGTTGCTGTAACCCAGGGGTACATCCCGGACAAGCCCCCAAATGTAGCACTGCCCCCAT
Organism: Pelophylax lessonae; assembly: GCF_965119305.1. Classification (NCBI taxonomy): domain Eukaryota; kingdom Metazoa; phylum Chordata; class Amphibia; order Anura; family Ranidae; genus Pelophylax; species Pelophylax lessonae. Next base: position 673,824,796 of record NC_138769.1, on the reverse strand, counting down.
AAGGACTGCCAGATATTCACTTTGCAGGTCCCCCTGGTTACCAGCACACATCCAAAAACAAATGCTTAATTCCTCTTGGCTCCCACTCCAATAATCAGTCCAGGGGTATTTAGTTGTTTTGTTGTTTATTTTATAATGGGGATAAGAGAAGGGAATAGTCTGATACTCCAATTTAACTATTCACAGCATTTGAGGACTTCTATCTTCTCTACTTCGCTTTTAAGTATGGAACATCTAGGCTTTTAATTCATCCTGCCACTTTGGATGAATAAGGATTAGGTCTCTTGTTTCCTTCAAGACGACTTGGTGAACAATCTCTCATCTTCAGGACACTCTCCCTAGTATCCTTTCTCTCTGCTAACACCCGTCCACTGACTATCCTATGAGCAGGGGGGGCCCCCCTCGGGTCAAACCCCTTGACACGAGTCCATGTACTCACAGTATTGCAGCCACAGGGTCTCCAGTGTCTCCCCTCTCAGTCAGCTTCCCTGGACCTCTGGCTTCAGCTCCTCTCAACCGCTCCTCTGGCCCTTGGGACGACCTCCTGTAACTGCATGGCACCTCTACAGAGGAGGAGGCGGCTGCCCCCTCCCTCCCAGCATGCACAGAGGCGACCTGCCTTCTGCCAATCACCAGGACTGTATCAAAGCCTATGCACCCATTCGTCAGGTTTCCTCCCACTGTCCAACATGCCTCCCTATTGGACCAGCTTGAAACACTTCTTCAGAGTAAATTAATCACATACTGAGCACAATAAGCAGACCTCACTAACAGATCCTGCTCTTTGGTAGGCAGAGAACAATATAGATTTACCTGCAGCCCCTATGGTAAGCAGACAGAGCTCAAAACTATATTTCCCTCACTAGCACCTACCTAGGAGGGTGCTACATTTCTAAGGAATTTTTTCTAGCAATCTTGTCATGGTGGAGGATTTTTTTCTTTTTTTACTCATGTTTTAGTTACCTAACAGCAATTTGTTTATATACACACCAGTCACTGAAGATTTGACATTTAATTTTATGCATTTCGAAATTTCATGTATTTATTTGCAGAACTGCACAATGTTTGATTACTTATATTTTGCAATTTATTTACTTATAGTGTTGCACATTTCCTATTTTGCACAACACACATAGAGATGTCTTGTATACCTCAGCAGCACAGCACCATTCATTACATATTATCTACACATCACAAACAAGGTTTGCAAAGCAAAAGCCTTTGATGTTACCCATAGGTGTGCGCAGCCTATTGCATTAGGGTGTGCACCCCAAAGTTTAAATACACATGCATGTGTTTGCCTACATGTACATGGCCCCGATACATTATTCTCCCTGCTGGCAAAGTGAAATAGAAGTGTGTGGCACTTCTCTTATGGCAGAGCAGGTCCGAGGGAGATCTTTCCCATCTCCTCACTGGCAAACAGAGCGATAATGCTAATGTGCCCTAGGTGATTAGGGTGTGCCCAGGCACACCTGGCACACCCTGTGCGCACACCTATGATGTTACCAATAGCAGTTGGTGATGATAAAACCTGCTATGGACAGCTCAGCTATGAAAGGAAACCTATAACACAATATTTCTCAGCCAGGATTATACCCCCACAAATGCACAGGGGCACTTCTGCACTGGCCACCAATATTATGGAACACTACATTTTTTTATCTGCGTTTGTTTTTGGTATTATTCATTTCATTTTAGGGTTATGATTAAAAATCTTGCAGAGCAGGAGCATGCAAAATCTACTATGCTCACACCCCTATTTGTGTCCCATATAAAGGAGCTACTGAAAATCCCTTCAGACACATTTTTGCTGCACTTTATGGAGGACATGTCACTTCATATCATATGTTGTATGAATGAATTGTGTGTGGACTTGACACAGATGATCATATATGCACTTTTTGTGTATTTCTGAATTTGCACTTTATTCACACAGAAAGGACATTATTGATTAGATTTTATTGTTTATTTATTATTTATTTATTTATTTATGTGTTGTTTAAATTGATTGGATGTATTGTAATTGTATAATGGTTGGGTATATTGTATATTTAAATATGTTTAGCACTTGTTTAGTCACTTAGTACAATAGGGAATCTTATGCATAAGGATAAGTTATTAATTACGGGAAAAAATAGATATAAGTGCTTTATATTTTGAATTATAATATTATACCTTTAGATGTACATATAGCAGCAGAGAAGGGTTGGAAGCTAGGAAAGAAAGGCACAGATCTATATCACCATTTGCTATAATAAATTTTAGCACGGGTCCCCTTAGGCCTGAAAATATTTCAAGAGTTCCTCCAGGGTAAAAAGCTTGGAAAAGTCTGCTATAACGTCTTAAAATCTAGCAGAACACTGACACTGCAACTTTCATACATTGTGCATTTGAGGATAGCTGGGCCAGCATTTTTTGGCTTGATCAGGTGATGATTCTGTGTCTATAGAGCAGCACATGAGAGCACCTAACGAGTGTTTGGGGGGGATATGACCCAACAAGTTTAAAATGGTTTGAAAATATTTCCCAGTTGCTACTGTTTTCCTTGGCAATGGGTTAGCTTCATGTTACTATATTCCCCTCCCTTCTATATTGCCCTAAGCAGCAACGGTTGAATTTAGACGAGGAACTGGCCATAAAAGCATTGTGAGATGGACTAATCATGCTTTAATGAAGCCTTAAGCTGGCCTTACACCTGTGGATGTTCGTTGGAAAACTCCCAATTTTGGAACATTCTTTTGATTATTTAAAAGTTACGTGGCCGATTCATCAATAACTTTCAAGCATAGTGAGCCAAAAAATCGAAGAAGGATGGAAAATGTTTATTGACTCTACAAATTTCTATCCATTAAATTGGATCAAGAAAAATCCTAACTAGTAAAAGTTAATCCAGATCACCAATCAAAAATGGAGACATTGACATGGTACTCGAATGAAAAGTAATTAGAAAATTAGTTGAGTTGATGAAAGCTCCATCAAATGCTCGGATGAATGATTTTGAAAATTTACAAGTGTAAGGTCAGCTTTGCTCAACCTTTTTAACCTTTAGAGGAACCCTTGAAATAATTTTCGGATCTCATGGAACATCTGCTAAAATTATTTCATCAGGGGTCAGTTCTCCTTTCATTGGTAGTCGGTGGGAAGAATGCCCACTTTACAGAGGTAGTCAGAATGCCACCCTTATAGATCACTAAAAAAATCATACGTGTCATGCTGCTGGCTTTAAAAAAGGGACATTGGACCTAGAACCATGCAGTCACCGTTAGATGGAAGGTCATTCATCCACATCTTAACCCCCAGCAACCTCCTGAAGATCCCTAGCTTCCATGCGTAAGAATGGTTGCTCTAATGTCACACTTGTATAAAGTACTCGAAACCCATACTTGAGTAAAAGTACAAGTGCTCGATCAAAAAGTGACTTGAGTAGAAGTTGAAGTGCTCGATCAAAAAGTGATTTGAGTAGAAGTACTAAAGTATTCAACATTTTTTGTACTTAAGTATTGCAAGTAGTTTTTTTAAATTTTGCTACTCAAGTACTGAAAGTAAAAGTACCAGTAGTTTTTAAAAAAAATTTGCTACTCAAGTACTGAAAGTAAAAGTACAAGTATTGGGTTATGTAGTTATTAAAGAAAGAAGTCAAAAGTTTGAACATCATATTGTTTTTTATTATTTCAAATGATTAACCTAAGGGACAATCACAATTCCTTTGGCTGTAACTTTTTGTAAACAAAAACAGATAAAGTATGTGCCTCCCTTTCCCCTTTAAAGCATCCCTCCTTCTCTTCCCTGCATGTTTTTTTTTCTCCACAGCTTATTGGTGTGCAAAATCATATATAAACCAATGTGATATACAACAATATATTCCAATAATAAAATAAAGGAAGAGTGTATAAAATCAAAGTCAATAAAAAGTCCATATATATAATTCCATAATACCATATATATGTGACAAAACAAGATGAATATATTTTCAAAGGTGCAGGAATCAAACAGGTGCTATTCCAAATAATAGGTGCAGACTCCCCCCACCTTGTGGATTTCCCCCTTACCCGGCGGATGAAGGTAAGTGCAAAATAATATCCAAATAGACTCTTCCAGTGAAACAAAACTGCAAAACCTGTGCTCTCAACTTCCAGTGAAAAAAGCAAAATCAGCCTCTTACCAGAAAAAAGGTCTATGTACGCTTGTGACTCTCCTTGGTTGGGGGAGGTTCTCTTTCCCCTTAACAGCAGATATGTAGACCATTTTATTTATACATACAGTAGCATTTATTTTCGTATGCGCTGATTTACACATGACATTATACACATTTTTTTGAACTTCATGAAATCTGCCATCTACTGTTCTGGCAGTGGTAATTTTTATAATTGTAACGAGTAACTATGCAGCACACAAAAAAAAATATCGGAGTAGAAGTATTGAAATCATTGAAAAAATGTAGTGAAGTAAAAGTGGAAGTAGGAGAAAAAAATTCTACTCCAGGAAAGTATAGATACCGCCTTTCGGTACTTAACTACAGTAGTGAAGTAGTTCTACTTAGTTACTATACATCTCTGATTGCAGCTCACTGCACCGCATCTCTGCCTAATGTACATGATTAGCTTTGGTACCTGTGTTGGAGGGTTTGTATCTCTCCCAATACAAGTCAAAGGAAATGCAATAGCAACTTGACGCAGCTTGAAATTCAACTGCAGGCCAATTAAATCTGTCAGTGACCTCAGAAGACTCTCAAAATGATCTCCAAGCCTGGATGAATGCACGCTACATTTTGCCCATTTCCACAAGCTCTTAGTGGGTTGGAAGACATGAATAAATTGCAGCGTTTTTCTGTATTAGCCCATAAGTGGAATGTGTACAGCATAGAGATTCAGTGGTAACTCCTAGTTCTTCGTCTGATAAGGGAAGCTAGGTTGCTCTGTATGGTTGCCTGCTATCCCACTCCTTAAATTGAACTAATGTATGAAATGTTTGCATTTTTAATAATCCAGCACTTTCCCAGTCATGTTGTTTTGCAGATTATACTTTCATTACAAGTCCCTTTTTGTCAGCTAATGAATAGGTGCACTTAACTCGCTTTCCTTTCTTCCAGCTCAGTCTCTGAAAGAGTTTGCTCGCCTACTCATTACGGTGGAGGAAGAAAGGAGAAGATTGGTAAGAGCATTGCATCATACCCAGTGATTGTACTGATACTGTGTAAATGTACTGTGACACATGGCAACCGGTCATTTATTAACTTTGCTATTGGTTTTGTCCTAAAAGGACTACTGTATTCAAACAGAAAACTATATTTGTTTAACATTTATTTTTTGGTGAACATAAAACTGATATTAGTTATTAAAGGTGACCCTGAAACCTTAAAGTGGTTGTAAACCTGAAAAATAGTGCATCCAGAAAAGTGCATCCAGCAATGTTAAATTCTCTCCGCTTTCTTGCAGGGTTAAAAAGCGGCACATTACAAAAATTTGTGTCGCCACACCCCCCAGGCGCATGTGACTGACAGACTACATAGTTCTCTCATGCACAAGCATGAGAGAAGGGGGTGTGTGTCCACCATTCCCTAACACTGGTCAAGGCACCCTTTAAAATCATTAACAATCTCAAGGCACCCTCCAAAATTATGGACAGGCTTGAGGGGGCCAATTCTAAAATGTAAAAACGATTCTGATAGTTTTACATAATGCAGCAACATCAACACACGTAGGACACCCAACATTAGAGGTGATTTATTCTTCCAAGGCAAATACACTTTTGCAACCTGACTAGTATTCCAATGTTTCTCTGTTCCCTCGGTTTTTTTTCCATCACTCAGCTAATGAGACCCCAAAGCTGATAGAAAGAGGCAAGGGAGAGTCAAACAAGGATGATATGCAGGCAACTGACATCCTCCTTATGAATTGATAATGTCATTGGTTGTTAGGAGGTTGGCAGCTAGAAGTTGTAATGGTGTACAATGAAAACCTGTGGCTTTGTGTAAAAAAAAAAAAAAGCATGTTTTATCTACCCACCGACAGAAATTAGGTGGTTTCACCCACCCACCCAAAATTGTAACAGTTGTAGCACTACTCCCATGGGAGCTGCTGGTTATGGATTCCCCTGGGTTACCCATAGCAACAACTTGGCAATATAGCATATTGTAAATACTTGGCTCAGTCAGAAAACAGTCCAGGGGTTTGGATTTTTGTTGTTTTATTGGAGAACTGGGATAGGAGAAGGGATGAGTGGGATACTCCAACTGAACAAACTATGCACAATTGCTGGGACTTCTAAATAAACCAGAGAGCGGCAAGGCCCCTGATTCACCTTGCCACTAAGTGAAGAAGAATTAGATGAACTGTACTGTACTGTGAATCGCTCTTCAAGGTCCTACTCAGCACCCCCTTTGTCCCTACTCTTCAGGGTTCTATACGGCACTCCCTTTAATCTGACACTCTATGTGAGCTGACCCCTTGATCCTCTGGGCCTATGTAAACAAGATGTTAAAAGGGGAGGATGTAGATCCTAAGCAGGACCACAGATTACTGTCTTCCCCCAGTCAAAGCATCCCCCACACAGTTAGAAAGCACTCCCTAGGAACACATTTAACTCTTTGATCACCCCTGATGTTGACCCCTACCCTGCCAGTATCATTAGTACAGTGACTGTTTTTTGTTTAGCACTGATCACTGTATTGGTGTCACTAGTCGCCAAAAAGTGTCACTTAGTAATCACTGCCATTACTAGTAAAAAAAAAAATATTAAAAAAAAAATTCCATAAATCTATACCATAGTTTGTAGATGCTATAACTTTTGCGCAAACCAATGAATATACGCTTATTGGGATTTTTTCTTACCAAAAATATGTAGCAGAATATATGTTGGCCTAAAGTGATAAAGAAATTTGATTTAGATTGTTTACATTTTTTTTATTGGATGTTTTATACCAGAAAGTAAAAAATATTGTTTTTTTTTTTTTCCAAAAATGTCGGGTTTTTTTGTTTATAGCGCAAAAAATAAAAACTGCAGGGGTGATCAAATACCACCAAAAGAAAGCTCTATATGTGGGGAAAAAAGGACATCAATTTTATTTGAGTACAGTGTCGCACGACCACACAATTGTCATTTAAATTAACGCAGTGCAGTATATCATTAAATGGCCTAGTCATGAAGCCTAAGGCTTCATTCACATGTCGGCCAGCCAGCGTAGCGATCCGGAAATCATTTCAAATCACGGGGCGCCTGTGCGTTGCCCGTGATTTGCAATAGCACCCCAAATGCTGTGCATTGCGCCTGCGCCTGCTGAATCGCTGTAACATCGTGCAAAAAAATTGCGGGACACACGACGCCCAAAAAAAGTACAAGAGCTTCTTTGGGGCGTCATGCGTCCCGCGATTTTTTTTGCACGATGTTAACGCAATTCGGCAGGCGCAAATCGCGGCAACATCGCACAGCGTTTGGGGTGCTACTGCAAATCACGGGCAACGCACAGGCGATTTGCAATGATTTCCGGATCGTGGGCAGAATCGCAGTGATTCTGCCCGCGATCGCTATACTGACATGTGAATGAAGCCTAAACCTTCCGGAGCTGAAGTGGTTAAAGTAATTTCACTTGTTTTCAGTTCTCAGAACCATTGCACAGAGCAGGTAAGTACAACATGTTTGTTATTTGGGGTGTACAAAGTTTTCAAACAAAGGGCCAGTTTACTGTCCTTCAGAATTTAACCTCCGGCCTTTTCTGGCACTTTTTGTTTACAAGTTTAAATCAGTTTATTTTGCTAAAAAAATTACTTAGAACCCCCAAACATTATACATTTTGTTTTAGCAAAGACCCTAGGAAATAAAATGGCGATTGTTGCAATCTTTTATGTGACATGGTATTTGCGCAGCGGTTTTGAAAAACATTTTAATGAAAAAAAAAATCAAAACACAATAGTTACCCCAATTTTTTTGTATAATGTGAAAGATGATGTTATGTCAAGTAAATATTTACATATGCATGCGTGACTAACGTAGTCATTCAGTTTAGTGCGTGAGCACGTAGGGATGGGGGCACTTAAACTTTTTTTTATTAATAGTATTTATTTTACATTTTATTTTGTTTAGTTTCTATTTTTATTTTTTTAATACGTTTTATTCCTATTACAAGAAATGTAAACATCCCTTGTAATAGAAATAGGAAGGACAGGTCCTCTTTTTGAAGAGATCTGGGGGCAAAAAGACCCAAAATCTCTTCTTTACCTTTAACAGCAAAAGATCAAAAAAACTAAAAATAGTCTTGATCTTTCGCTTTAAAAAAATATATATTTTCTTCCATCCTGGACCAGAAGTGACGTCATGACGTTGCTCCAGTCCTCCAAGACCAAAGAGTCGATCAGAGTGTTAACTCTTTGATTGCCTATGGGAGCAGTTGGCCGCGCCGTCGGATTATTTTTCGGGCGAACCGGCGGAAATGGTAACTGCGAGAAACACCGGTAAACTGCAGGAGGAGGGGGGAGTCCCCCCACCGCTTCAGAAATTGTTCCAGTGGCTCATGAGCCGCTCGGATTGGTTTCATGAGAAATCGGGCCACCTGCAGAAAAAAACGGTACCGAGATTATGGCTGATATCTTCAGCCATAATCCCAGTAAATCACTTGCAAACCGCAATGTGTATATACGTTTTGCGGTCGGCAAGTGGTTATGGGGGCGTGGCTAGTGAGGGTAGAAAATGTCCCGGGCTCAGCATCAGTGAGAATAAACCTTGCCTCAGGGTTGGTGGTCAGTAGGAGGAGGAGTAGTGCCCCAGCATTTGTATCAGTGGGACGAATAGTGTCCCATAGTTGGAGTCCGTGGGAGAAATAGTGCCCCATTGTTGTGTCCGTGGGAGGAATCAGTGCCTCATTGTTGATGTCCATGGGAGGAATAGTGCCCCATTGTTGTGTCCATGAGAGGAATCATTGTCCCAATGTTGGTGTCCGTCTGAGTAATAGTGCCCCATTGTTGGTGTCCCTGGGAGGAATAGTGCCCCATTGTTGGTGTCCCTGGGAGGAATAGTGCCCCATTGTTGGTGTACCTGGGAGGAATAGTGCCCCATTGTTGGTGTACCTGGGAGGAATAGTGCCCCATTGTTGGTGTCCCTGGGAGGAATAGTGCCCCATTGTTGGTGTACCTGGGAGGAATAGTGCCCCATTGTTGGTGTACCTGGGAGGAATAGTGCCCCATTGTTGGTGTCCCTGTGAGGAATAGTGCCCCGTTTTTGGTGTCTGTGGGAGAAATAGTGCCCCATTGTTGGTGTCCCTGGGAGGAATAGTGCCCCATTGTTGGTGTCAGTGGGAGGAATAGTGCCCCATTGTTGGTGTCTGTGGGAGGAATAGTGCCCCGTTGTTGGTGTCTGTGAGAGAAATAGTGCCCCATTGTTGGTGTCCCTGGGTGGAATAGTGCCCCATTGTTGGTGTCTGTGGGAGAAATAGTGCCCCATTGTTGGTGTCTGTGGGAGAAATAGTGCCCCATTGTTGGTGTCCCTGGGAGGAATAGTGCCCCATTGTTGGTGTCTGTGGGAGGAATAGTGCCCCATTGTTGGTGTCCCTGGGTGGAATAGTGCCCCATTGTTGGTGTCCCTGGGTGGAATAGTGCCCCGTTGTTGGTGTCTGTGGGAGGAATAATGCCCCATTGTTGGTGTCCCTGTGAGGAATAGTGCCCCATTGTTGGTGTCTGTGGGAGAAATAGTGCCCCATTGTTGGTGTCCCTGGGAGAAATAGTGCCCCATTGTTGGTGTCTGTGGGAGGAATAGTGCCCCATTGTTGGTGTCCCTGGGTGGAATAGTGCCCCATTGTTGGTGTCTGTGGGAGGAATAGTGCCCCATTGTTGGTGTCCCTGGGTGGAATAGTGCCCCATTGTTGGTGTCCCTGAGAGGAATAGTGCCCCATTGTTGGTGTCTGTGGGAGGAATAATGCCCCATCGTTAGCGGCAGTAGTTTTGCCCCATAGTTGGTGTCAGTGGGAGTAATTGTGCCTTTTTTCATTTGGAGGAATAGTCCCCCAAGGATGGATAAAGGCTAACAAAGGGCCACAGGTTGGAGACCACTGTTTTAGAAAAAAAAGCCTTTACAACTGCTTAAAGCTCTTAGATGTAGTGCTGGACTTCACTGACAACCCACATTTCCTGCGCCTATACCATTAAAACCCACCATAGCCACTGAAACTGGATTCCAAAGTAAAACTGCCTCGTAAAGAGAAATGCAATCCCGCAATTCTTTAATTTAGTATCTTGTAAGTAAGTAACAAAACATGGCTACCCCACTGCTCATATATGCACCCCTCAAAGTCATTGTGAAACTTGAACATCCCACTTCTTCACACCTTCTTATAAGTCACGTTAGATGTGGTCAGGCTACTTCCCTTGTCATCCTATCACTTCCTTTGGTTATTGTTCTCTAAAAACTCCACATATGGTGTCAGTCAACCTCAGACAGTAATACTGGGACTAAACAGCTTCGTAATATTAAACATTCATAAATGTTTATAGGGTCAGTCCACCCAAAACTTGTGTTTTAGATTCGTTTGCAAATTTCGATGAGCTGAATGAGAATTACACGTGTAAAATCAATTTCCACTTAGCTTAGTGAAAACGTGAATTGTGTTCACTTTGAATATCCAAGCATGTGCAAGACAAATTAAAAAAAAAAATCTTATTTTTTTATACGACTGGATGATTGAAATTAACACAGATTCTTATTTGCCATGCAAAGTGGACATTCCCTTTACTAAGGCTTGCATACATGGTTCGATTTCAGTTTGAATCTCTGTAAGAAATTCTAAAAAATTGTTGAATTCTATTGGAAAGCTCATAGACATGCTACTTGAGTAGATTCCCAGGTTTCTTTAAAAAAAGAAAAATTATTGCTTATGAAATCAATGGAAGAATATTGCAGATCAAGATATATTTAAATTTATAAGTAAGTTGCATATTTAGAAGTATATAGAGGGGAAATTGTAAAAACTGAAACAACCAGAATTTGGAGGAGCTGTGCATAGCAACCATTTCAGCGTTATATTTAAGGCTAGCCATACATTATAACATTTTCTTGTATAATTTTCCTTTAGATTTACCAAAACCATATCCTGAGGTCAGACCTAAACACTTTAAATTTGTATGCAATCTGGCATGCTCTTGCACTACATAGTTAAAGGTAAATCTAAAGGAAATTGAATAAAAAATGTTTATAATGTATGGCCAGCTTGTTCACACAAGAATATTTAAAGTGGTTGTATACCTCAGACATGAAAAATGAACAAAGTATATCACTCTATAGTGTGTGCTTGTCTCAGTCCAGAGCACTAAGTGTCCTTTCTGTCTGCTGCCTCGTTCCTCTGCTATTAGCATGAATCAAGACCAAGAGAAAAAAGGTGACAGGGGAGGGGTCTCCAGCAGATTGACAGCTGTTCCTGTGTGGAGGGGGTGTGTCTATTTCCTCCAATCAGTTATCAAAGCTCTTCACACTGATGTAACTTCAGGTATCCGCCCCCTGCTTTTCAGAGCTGAGAAATCCTGTGTAAATTCTGATCTTTGAATGGATGTAGGGAAAAGACAGCTTCAGATAAACAGGTACAACTTATGTAGGAGGATGTGTTTAATCTCTGTGTTTAATTTAACCTGAGGCCAGTCACTTCACTGATTATATGTAAGGGTTTACTACCACTTTAAGCAACCACCTGTGTGACGGGCCATGTTTGCCCACACAGGATGTACAGGTGTACTGGGCGAGGAAAAAAATATTACTCCGTACATTATTTAATTGGACTATTTTGCAAAATACACTGCCAGAAGAGATAAATCCCTTTCAAATATTCAAGGGCAGGTTTAATAGGTTTATCTACCAAGTTGGGGGCAATTTTATCTCTTAGTGTATAGCCCTTCCAGAATATAACTGGGGGTTATCTGACACACGTGGGCCTAAAACCCTATAATTTTTAATAATGTACCAATATTTGAAAATCAGTCTTTTAATTTTCACATATTGGTCTGAAAAGGACATAATAAAGGCCTAACCAAAATTATTGATACTTGATGATTCCACTTTCTCCTTGGGGATCAATTGCGAGTCCTGATCAACTCTGAAGACTTCCTCAACAAAAGATTGTAAATACTCAGAAGAGTATCCCTTATCACAGAACCTCTCTTTTTCTTGAGCTTGAGAGAAGAAATCCTTTACCTCAGAGCAATTCCTCTGGATCTTAACCGGTTGCCGACCGCCGCACGACTATATACTGCGGCGGTCAGCCCCGGCCAGGCAGAGTGACGTATCGGTACATCACTTGCCTGTCACTTCCTTGTAAGTCAATAGCGGGCGAGCGCGCGCCCGCCGCAGCTCGTTCACAGGGAAGTTAGTGCGTGTGATCGGCGGACCCGATGTCTGCCGGTCACTCACCGATCATCGGTACAGAGGGAGAAAGTCAGGCGGCTGATGTAAACAAGCCGCCTGTCATTCTCCCCTGTGTAGAAACAGTGATCAGACGGTTCTACTATGTAGGACCGTTGATCACTGTTCCTACACTAGTAGCCACAGCCAATCACAGTAGAAAGCATGCCCCTAGGGACACACTTAACCCCTCCCTCCCCAATAAAGTTAACCCCTTCCCTGCCAGTGTCATTTTGCAGTAACAGTGCATATGTATAGCACTGATTACTGTAGTAATGTCACTGGTAAACCCAAAAGTGTCAAAAATGTCAGTCAAGGGTTCGTTCTGTCCACCGCGAATGTTGCAGTACCGCAAAAAAAAATCGCAGATCGCCGCCATTACGCGTTAAAAAAAAAAACACCAAAAATGACAGAAATCTTTCCCTTAGTTAGTAAACGCAATAACTTTTGCGCAAACCAAGCAAAATACGCTTTTTGCGATTTTTTTTACCAAACATATGTAGCAGAAAACAAATTGGCCAAAAATGTTAAAAAATTTAGATTTTTACATTTTTTTGGGGGGGGAATTTCATATAAAAAAAATTTGAAAAATATTGTTATTTTTGCAAAATTTACGCTCTTTTTTTGTTTATAGCGCAAAAAGTAAAAATCACACAGGTGATCAAATACCACCAAAAGAAAGCTCTATTTGTGGGAAAAAAGGACGTCAAATTCGTTTAGGTACAGCGTCGCACGACCGCGCAATTGTCAGTTAAAGTCACGCAGTAAAAAATCGCAAAAAAAGCCCTGGTCGGAATGGGGGTAAAATCTTCCGGGTCTTAAGTGGTTAAGGAATGAACTCTTAGGGACAGGAGCCAGGAGGGGTGGTGGCAGCTTCCCATGGGAATGAAGCCATTCTGATCCATTTTTTATTTATTTTTTTAATATTCATAGACAAGAAGATCTCTGCAGGAAACATAGGGTAGCTATAAATAGTTTGATTGTCAAATTAACAGATAACCAGGCTATAGCCACCCCAAGAACAAGACTCAGTTCCTAATTGCTGACATAGGTGTTGAAGAAGTGACAGTACTAGAGCTGCATCTTTTGCAAGCGACTATATTCCACCAGGCAGCTATTCTTGTATCACCAGTATGTCAAATGGTGCTGCCATGTCTTATATATACAATCAGAGGTTAATTGATAGAAATGACGTTAGTGTAACATGAAACCTGAGTGTTGGGTCATGAAAATGTTAAAAATGATTTCAGCATCATTGCATCAGTCAGACAGGAAAATACTCAAATCATTTCTTATTGTTTGTGGCAGAATAAGCAGAAATAAGCCATAACCACTTGTTACTGGCATGGAGAGTTCTTTTGATATACAATGCACATTGATGTATATTTTACAGTGGACCAGAACGCAAAAAGTAAATATTTCCTATCGTATAGGGAACATCTGGAAATGCTCATTGTGCTTAAGCATTACTCTAAAAAAATCTGCATTTTGCCCAAAATTCCTCCTGAAAAACAGCAGCAGACTTCCTGTGCCTTGAGCCTCATAGCTATATATGTAAAGGTTGAGGCACTGCTGCTTCTTACTGCTAGTTTTAAGAGATTTGGAACATCATTTGATGACATCACTACAGTTCTTGCTGGGAAGAAAGCTATACCTGAAGACCTGCAGTGCAAAAAACTCCCTGCTTCTGTTTCATACATTCTGGGGATCTGTGGTCTTCAGGCAGAACAGCAGTACAGATGGCCCAATGGACACACACCCTTCTTCCTCCTAATCCACTGAGAAATGGTCTTTCATTGATTACACTGCTTGTAAAACAATCTGTGAAAGGGGGAAAGTCTTATCACTCACAGGATTCTCTCCACCATTCACTCATTGTGTTACAAGCAGTGTAACCCCAGATAGAAAGGATAACTTGCCACAGATTTGTGGCAGTGTAGAATTGTAAGCCTGGTAACTTGCTGCACATTTTCACTGGCAAGTTGTACACTTGCAGAGCACTTGAAGCACAGGTTCTAGTTAACACTTTTCCAATTCGTAGCAAATTTGTGTGGCAAGTCTGTCATGGACTTGCAATAGTGTTTTGCAGCTTACCTGTTCCTTCATGTCCGTATTAGAGGTCAGACTTCACTTCTGGTTCCTTTTTATCATCTCTCCTTCCTGTTCCTGCCCCACCCCAGGTCATCACAGGAAGTCTATATTAACCAGTGCACTGCAGGTCTGCTTTGCTGTTCAACAGTGTTTGTTTCTTGTTTCCTGTCTGCGTGTGCTTCATCTACCTTTCTGTGTACAGACTTTGGCTTGTCTCTGAATATTCCTGTTTGCCTGTTACCCTGACCTTTGGCCTGTCCCTTGGTTACCCTCGTCTGCCTGTTACCCCGACCTCAGCTTACCCATCACGATTCCGTGTGTTCTGAGTGGCTGCTTCCCTTCTCTCCCTACGGAGCATGACCCAGGGGACCCCAGGGGCCGCGACCAGGGCCCAGCTGCAGCCAAATCCATCCACACCACTAGAGGCTCTGGTGAACACCTGCTACGTCTTAGACTCCGCGCCCTGGGGAATCTTGGGTTCACATTCCGGTCCATCCGCGGCAGTCTGCTATCAGGTTCACTACCTTGCGTTGCACCCCTGCCTCCAACAGGGTGCAGTTGTCACCTGGTCACAGATGACCTGACAACGTCTCTAGCAAGAGGAAAGTTGCAGTCGATCTGGAGTCATGCAATGCAGACTTGCTGCAATTGTGCAACAAGCTTGTGAAACCTGGCAATCTAGCAATAGCTTAGCAAGTTATTTTCAAACTTGCAGCTCAATTGCTTGCTATCTGGGGTCAGTTAAAAAACGTTTCTCAAAGGAGGAGGAGGAAGGAGGGGATTTCCAAATTGGACCATCTGTACTGCTGTTCTGCTCAAACACCCGAAGCTGTTACCCATTGCAGTGCCAGAAGTTCAGAATGAACAGAAAGAGGACAGGCATCACTCCACTGAAGGTTTCTACAGGATCCAGCTCCCTGCACACATAAGACATCCTTCATTACAGCTACATGATATGGCTAAAGCTGTAGGTATTTGTTTTAGCGAAACTTATGGTTTGAAAATGCAGGTTACTTTGACCCCCCTTTTTTGGGGGGAAGCATCTCCTATAGATTTGGGGGGATGGAGATTCTAAGGATTGTATATACCAATTGGTACGTGTGGGTCCAGAAATTCTGCATATTATTGTTTCTAAAATGTTTGCTAAATGTAATATTTTTACAAGAAACACTCAGTACTCAGCTTGTACAAGTTTTGTAAACATTCGGTGAACCTTATCAAGCAGGCTTTTGGGAAGTCGACAGATCACACTGTGTTGTGGAAGGAGCCAATTCAAGTGCCCAGTTCTTCCTGGTCTGTGATTGATGCAAGATATTTTCTGGCATCTCCTAATACAGTGATCTCATTGCAGCATGGGGTTATTGGTACTTTTTAGCCATTGGCTACAGTTTAGATAATCTGCCGTCGAGAGACATAGTGGTACTTGTCTATGATGATGCTTAGAAGGTGCCCACTTTTCTAAGAAAGAATGGTGATATTTGGACCTTTTCTGAAAGAAAACGCAAAATAATATTCCATTAACACAAATAACATCTAAAGCCTGAATGAATTCCCAAGAACACATCTGGCAAAGAAAAGAGTGATAGCAAACAAGAACTTTCTGTCCTGAGCCTTATGAGGCTAGAAAAGCAGCACACTGGTGTACAATGTACGCCAAGCCTATACACTGTACCCTTAATACATTAAGCTTGTCACAATACTTGTATCTTAGGGTTAGTGTTGTTATCACTTGTTGCCTGGAATTGCTCTTTAAACCTTTTACTTAGTAGAGACAGCCAGAGGAGAAAAAAAAAAATGCTGTGAGGCTGCTCGGGCAGTTGTCGGTATCTCATGCAGTATGTAATTACGTACAGCCACACAGCGGAATGTCAGCGACCTACAGGAAGCTTTCTGCATTCTTGTGTTTTCTTTGGCTTGTGTTCAGTGGGTTATCCTCTCTAATAGTCAGTTTTTACTTCCACAGCGCTGCTTTCTTCTTTACTATACTATTGGTGGTACAAACTGAGCATTATGGGCTGCCCTGAAGATTTTCTTCTTTTAGCTAATTTTGTATCAGAAATAAGAAAAAAGGATACAAATTTTCAGTCATGTGCTTTAACTCCCACCTTCAAAGTCATATTTTCCATTACTTCTATGTAGCACCCTCCTAGACAGGTGCTAGGTAAAAGCATCTCTTGGCTCCATTCTGCTTATCAATTATTATTCTGCTTATCTTGTTCAGTTAGTTTTGCCTGTTACATGTTTCCAGGTGTGATTTACTGGGCCTGGGGGAGTGTCCCCACTGTATCCAATAATGGAGCTTATTGGACAGTTGAGGAAACCTAACCAGTAGGACACCAGGGTTTGTGGCTGTCTCAGTGGGTGGGCATTGTTGCAATGCATCCTGGGATTGGCTATAAACCTGGAGGGAGCATGTGGCAGGGCATCTTTTGGCGGGAGCAAAGTCCAGGGCCAGATTAACGTAGGGGCTATTGGAGCTGCAGCTCCAGGCCCCTACCTTTTATATAGGCCCCGGGTTGGCCATATTCACTGTTACCGCTCTTCTGTCACTTGTAAACACAGAAGTCTGGCTTCTATGCTCGCTTCCCCAGGCAGCACCCTCAGAACCTCCCCACACAGCACGTAGGCCGGACAAGGAGGGACAGTTGCCGATGCATGGATGTGTTTATGGGCTTCAGAGACAGCATCCCATGCTGAATTAGGCATGCATGGCTGCACCCTTCCTCCTCTGGGTGCATGCCAAGGCACGGCCCTTAAGGCCCTTCAAAATCCTCAGCACCAAGCCCATGATGCTCTTAATCCGGCCCTGGCAAAGTCCCAGGAGGAGGTGGATGGCTGTCTCTCCTCCTGCAGGTATGAGGAAGGTGGTTCAAGCGGTCAGCCTTGTGAACCAAGCGTGTGGAGCTGAGCTGCAGAGGATCCAGAGTGCTGACAAGTGGAGTTGCTGGCAGTTGGGAAAAACAGTATCGTGAGTACCAGGAGTTCTGCCTAGGGGTCTGCTTAAGAGAGGGGACCACTCTAGAGAGGTTAGGGGATCGAGGAGCTAGCTCACACTGGGAGTGTTACAGTAAAAGGGGTGCCGTGTAGTTGACCCTGAATATCAGGATCAAAGGCGGTGCCAAGAAGGGCCCTGAAGTTGTTCAGCAGTGCAGTACAGATTATCTCAGAAAGTTCATTCAGTCCTGCATCACAGCTTGTGACAAACTGAAGCAGCGGCCTAGCCGTGACTAGCGTTACTCAGCATCATTAAGCCATCCCAGCAAATTATGCATAGTTGTATAAGTTGGAATATCCCACTCATTCCCTTTTCCTATCCAAGTTCCAAATAAAAACACAAAAAAAACAAAGATACTGGACTGTTTTCTGTCTGAGCTAAAACACTTGGGAAAAATGTCAAACTGTCATGTTGTTGCTAATGGTAACCCAGGGGAACCCATAATCAGCAGCTTCCAAGGGAGTAGTGCTAAATCTATATTATACATTATTGCCTATTATAAGGGGTCCCTACACATTTTGATTTGTCGGTAGGAAATGACCTTGACAATGCCTTCCCGCAGCGTTGGATTGGGTATGATGGCAGCATGGACTGGCTGCCACGTTCACCTGATCTGACACCTATGGACTTCCTTTTTTGGGTTGTAGTAAGGGATTGTCAAGGTTTTTTAGAGGAAGAGTTGAAGAGGAGTTGAAAGAGTTTATCTCACAAGTATTTATAGACATTGAACTGGTAATTGTGTGTTAATGTTTATAACTGTTTGGAGGACATGAAACAGCTATGTTACAGCGCTAAGAAGTAGAAAAAAGATTTGACTTCTTATTATATTGGGTGTAGGAATACGCACTTTAGTGTTAGCAGCAACTTGATTCTGAATTGATTTTATTGATTCTCTCATTTTTGCACAGAGGACATTTCTGGTTATATATCCATATTGTTGCAACATTGATGAAGGACATTTTGAGCACCTAAGAGGCATTAATTTCACTGTGTCAGGGAAAGGTTCTAGGGATGTTCCATCTAAAGGACTAAACATGACCTGATCAGTACTGTTTACCTACTGTTGGCCATATCCTTCTCAATATCTGTAAAGTAAAAGGAACTAATTAATAAATGAAAAATAAATAAAATGGTATGGTACAGTAATGTATACCTATGATAAAATACCACAATCTGATCAGTAATGTATACCTACTATAAAATAAAATGATCAGATCAGTAATGTATGCCTACAGTTGGTACGGAAAGTATTCAGACCCCCTTAAATTTTTCACTCTTTGTTATATTGCAGCCATTTGCTAAAATCATTTAGGTTCATTCTTCTTCCTCATGAATGTACACATAGCACCCCATACTAACAGAAAAACACAGAATTGTTGACATTGTTGCAGATTTATTAAAAAAGAAAAACTGAAATATCACATGGTCCTAAGTATTCAGACCCTTTGCTCAGTATTTAGTAGAAGCCCCCTTTTGATCTAATAAAGCCAGGAGTCTTTTTGGGAAAGATGCAACAAGTCTTTCACACCTGGATTTGGGGATCCTCTGCCATTCCTCCTTGCAGATCCTCTCCAGTTCTGTCAGGTTGGATGGTAGACGTTGGTGGACAGCCATTTTTAGGTCTCTCCAGAGATGCTCAATTGGGTTTAAGTCAGGGCTCTGGCTGGGCCATTCAAAAACAGTCACGGAGTTGTTGTGAAGCCACTCCTTCGTTATTTTAGCTGTGTGCTGAGGGTCATTGTCTTGTTGGAAGGTAAACCTTCGGCCCAGTCTGAGGTCCAGAGCACTCTGGAGAAGGTTTTTGTCCAGGATATCCCTGTACTTGGCCGCATTCATCTTTCCCTCGATTGCAACCAGTCGTCCTGTCCCTGCAGCTGAAAAACACCCCCACAGCATGATGCTGCCACCACCATGCTTCACTGTTGGGACTGTATTGGACAGGTGATGAGCAGTGCCTGGTTTTCTCCACACATACCGCTTAGAATTAAGGCCAAAAAGTTCTATTTTGGTCTCATCAGACCAGAGAATCTTATTTCTCACCATCTTGGAGTCCTTCAGGTGTTTTTTTAGCAAACTCCATGCGGGCTTTCATGTGTCTTACACTGAGGAGAGGCTTCCGTCGGGCCACTCTGCCATAAAGCCCCGACTGGTGGAGGGCTGCAGTGATGGTTGACTTTCTACAACTTTCTCCCATCTCCTGACTGCATCTCTGGAGCTCAGCCACAGTGATCTTTGGGTTCTTCTTTACCTCTCTCACCAAGGCTCTTCTCCCCCGATAGCTCAGTTTGGCTGGACGGCCAGCTCTAGGAAGGGTTCTGGTCGTCCCAAACGTCTTCCATTTGAGGATTATGGAGGCCACTGTGCTCTTAGGAACCTTAAGTGCAGCAGAAATCTTTTTGTAACCTTGGCCAGATCTGTGCCTTGCCACAATTCTGTCTCTGAGCTCTTCAGGCAGTTCCTTTGACCTCATGATTCTCATTTGCTCTGACATGCATTGTGATCTGGAAGGTCTTATATAGACAGGTGTGTGGCTTTCCTAATCAAGTCCAATCAGTATAATCAAACACAGCTGGACTCAAATGAAGGTGTAGAACCATCTCAAGGATGATCAGAAGAAATGGAAAGCACCTGAGTTAAATATATGAGTGTCACAGCAAAGGGTCTGAATACTTAGGACCATGTGATATTTCAGTTTTACTTTTTTAATAAATCTGCAACAATGTCAGCAATTCTGTGTTTTTCTGTCAGTATGGGGTGCTATGTGTACATTCATGAGGAAGAAGAATGAACTTAAATGATTTTAGCAAATGGCTGCAATATAACAAAGAGTGAAAAATTTAAGGGGGTCTGAATACTTTCCGTACCACTGTACTTTTGACCCACCCTTTATATAAAACCAGGGTAGCAAAGTGTCCAGGTCTGCTGATAGATAAAGGAGTGGTTATACTGTATGCGCAGATACAATCCAGTATCCTCCCAATACTTGTGACAGCAGAGAAGACTGCCTACATAAAACTTTACAGGAACCTAAAACCTTGCATTTCACTGTGATGTGATTACGCAAACAAAAATTTGGACCCTTGGTGTGCTGTTGACAAATTTCCTTTATCTTTCATTCCGTTAACCATTCGGCAGTTGCTACAGCACCCTTTATCTACGGTCCATCTCCAGAAAGAAGTGCAATAGGGACATGAATACTAAGGGCCCACAAACAAAGCATTAGATAATACTTTTTCCCAGTATCCACCCAAAGTCATTTGATGTCTCCAGGAAAATGTCCTATTGGGAGTGTCTGGCAAATTTCAAAAGATGCTTACACCACCACAATGTATCCAACAGATGTTTGTAGAACACTTGTGAAAGTTAATTTGTCTTTTGCATAAAAAAATGAAAAGCTAGCTATTATTTGCAACTAGATTTCCAACACATCTTGGTCATGTTGTTCTACTTTGATGAATGAGTTGTTTTTTTTGTACCCTCACAGAGAAGTTGGGGAAGTAATGGCAGTGTTGTGTGGCTAATGACAACGTTGCTCTTTTTGATGGAGAATGATATTTCTGATTATGGCTATTTTGCATTAAAAAGCTTGGTAGTATGCATACGTCATACCTGTACCTTCTCATGGAAGCTGGAAATCATTGTTGTAGGCACCACTACTACAGTGATCGTCGCTTGCTTCAGGGTCCTCTGTCATACTGCTTAGTGAACAGAGTAGGTTTCTTGCTTGGCACAGGCACCAGCAGGGGCAGACTGGCAACTTTCGGCCCAGGGGGCAAGTACAAACCAGAGGCCCATGGAGAAGCGACTCAGCCCCCCTCCCACTCTCCCTCTTCCAGTCCTCCTCCTGACCCCCATTCCAGACTGAAGCCCTACTCACTGGCTTAATCCAGGTTCCCAACCTGGCCAGCAGGGGGCAGTTGG
The DNA here is from genome assembly GCF_965119305.1 of Pelophylax lessonae. Lineage (NCBI taxonomy): Eukaryota > Metazoa > Chordata > Amphibia > Anura > Ranidae > Pelophylax > Pelophylax lessonae. The sequence continues at coordinate 673,803,414 of NC_138769.1, read as the reverse complement.
GGGAGCTGGGACAGCTCAGTTGGGGCTGGCCAGTGGAGGAGAATCTCCAGTGGGGCATGGAACCGGCCTCTGCTCAGATACAGTTTACACCATCCATGCTGGGGAGGGAAGCCTGTGCTCTGTCCTTATCTTCAACCCGCACTCAGTAGATCAGCAGTGGGGACTTTTTACTTCTCTTCACTAGGAATCCTTTAAGCATGTCTGTGGCAGAAGCAGTGCAGCCTTTTTTACAGAACATCAGAGCGGCCCAGGGGGCAATTGCCCCCCTGCCCCCTGGCCCAGTCCTCCCCTGGGCACCAGTTAGCTAGCAGTGCATTTTTTCAATGAATGCAAAGCATTTTCTGACTGGAAGAGGTGGAACAGTGATATCACAATCCCAAGCTGAATCTTGTCTTCAACATGACCGATGTGGATATCTGAGACTCCATCCCTTGGTTGTTGCATGGATCAGGACAATATTCAGTTTTACTTTCTTAATTTACCAGTGAGTCTAGTTTTACAGTAAAGTTGCTTCAAGAACTATAACAGTGTCATTTTTATTGGAATCATAAGCAGGTGAGCCTAGGTCACTGTCCTCTAAGTTGGATGCTTCACCATCTCTTTCCTATTCCTGGAACATTTCCAGATTGGCTGCCACTTCTCAGAGATGTTAAGATGGAAACATCTTGGATGAAATTGCTGTATCTCAAGTGCATTTACCAGGAAACTAGAAGTCTGAGGACAGGTTAACTCTGCCAGTGAGTAAGCAGTATATCCAAGAGCTTCTTTTAGAATTTTTAAAGGACTATTCCTGATGAATTATTTTATTATTTTTTTTTTTTAAGCGTTTATTTATTTAAGATTTTGCATTATACAAAACAGTTGTCATCTAAAACTAGAGCGATGGTAGTAAAGTTAGCTACGCAGAGCCCAAAGAGCAATGAGATAGTACAAGGGTAAACTACCCACAAGGTAAGAAGGCCTTCATCTCCAAATGACCAAGATCAGTGGCAGATTAAAAAAGGGCAGTCCGAGCCAGCCAACAAACAAATTAAAAGATAAAAGGGTAAGCCAACCAAACCACAACCACACACAACTACCACTCACATACACGGTGCTCTCTCCAGGCCAGGGTAAACACATAATATCCCACCCATTTAGTTTCCTGAGGAGTTTAGTTACCATATTTTATTAGCCATTCAGCAGTTTTCTAGTCTCTAATGCAAATTTAGAGGGGTAGCAGAGCTGCAGAGTGTATTCAGAGGTTCTGCTGTAAACTTTGAGGATGGTTTAATCCACAGTGGCTGCAACAACAGAGGTCATGAGTGCTTTTTGTAAATTATTATTTCATTTATTTATTCATAATTTATGGCTTTTTGGAATATACAAATACTTTAATACCCATATTCTGAAGATTTTTAGGTGTGTCCTCTTAAGAGGCAGCTAAGGGGAAAAATGAGTTTAGATCATGGCAGCCAGCAGGCGTTGGGCAGCAATGCCATGTACAGAGCCTATGTTTGAGGTTGGTTTATGTAAGACAACACAAATTACATTTCTCCTGTACTGACTGTTTGGAATGATTTTGGTTACCAGTGTCTTTTTCTTGACTGGAACTGGAAACATAGTAATGTAAAAGGGCAGTCCGAGCCAGCCAACAAACAAATTAAAAGATAAAAGGGTAAGCCAACCAAACCACAACCACACACAACTACCACTCACATACACGGTGCTCTCTCCAGGCGAGGGTAAACACATAATATCCCACCCGTTTAGTTTCCTGAGGAGTTTAGTTACCATATTTTATTAGCCATTCAGCAGTTTTCTAGTCTCTAATGTCAATTTAGAGGGGTAGCAGAGCTGCAGAGTGTATTCAGAGGTTCTGCTGTAAAATTTGAGGATTGTTTAATCCACAGTGGCTGCAACAACAGAGGTCATAAGTGCTTTTTGTAAATTATTATTTCATTTATTTATTCATAATTTATGGCTTTTTGGAATATACAAATACTTTAATACCCATATTCTGAAGATTTTTAGGTGTGTTCCCTTAAGAGGCAGCTAAGGGGAAAAATGAGTTTAGATCATGGCAGCCAGCAGGCGTGGGGCAGCAATGCCATGTACAGAGCCTATGTTTGAGGTTGATTTATGTTAGACAACACAGATTACATTTCTCCTGTACTGACTGTTTGGAATGATTTTGGTTACCAGTGTCTTTTTCTTGACTGGAACTGGAAACATAGTAATGGGACTTATCAGAGATAAGGTGAGAAACTGCCACTGTTGATCATTCGATTATATCTTAGTCTTTCCGAGTCAGAACATCTGCGCTGAAATAAGTTAGCCTTCTTTCAACCTTCAGAGAGGCCCATCATCTATCCACACTCGGCAATTACCTCAGCTCAGCTCAGATAGAACTACTTTGTAATTTGGAGGAATAGCAGAACACAGGCTGACAGAAGTGTTTGAGAATCCAGGAGGCTAGCGAGAGCCCAAATTTAACAACTACCGCAGGACTTGCACATATACTTCCCATATACTTCCCCGTGTTATTCTACAAGTTTAAAGGGAGAACCTTTGATCTGTGCGCCAGAAGATAATAGAATGATTACAATTGGCCTGCGGAGGAGACGTTAAAAGTGGAATAGTGTTTAAGCACAGCTGCCAGTGGAGATTGTGAGACCATATGAAGAAGGAATAAGACAATCCAGTTCTTTAATTCTCACCAGACTTTTATATCTGAGTTTTTTAAAAGTTACACGATAGAAAAAACACATAGCACATGGTAATACTTTGTGTGAAAGTTTGCTGTCTTATAGGGAATGCCTAGAAATGTCAATTGTGCTTAAAGCGGAGTTCCGGCCACAAAATTGACATAATCAATTTTGGGCCATCCGCTTGCTATTGGTCACCTGAAAAAGAAATGGATAGTTACGATTTTTTTTTTGTTTACTTACCTTGATATATTGAAGAAAAATATACTCACCTTTCTTCCACTTCCTCCCTCTGTCACTTCCTCTTTGCACTGATTCCTGGGAGCTGAATGTCATCGCTCCCAGGAATCAATGCACCTGCACCTGCACCGGCCCCACTCGTCACTTCCGGTGCGGCGCCTCATTCCCTGCCAAACAGCTTCTGGGCATGCCCAGAAGCTGTGGAGGAATGCAGCGCCGCACCGGAAGTGATGAGCGGAGCCGGTGCAGGCGCATTCTGGGAGAAGAGGACACGGAAGAGGATGCAGAAGAGGACGTGTTGGCTTCAGCTGCCCACATCTGAGATGGCAGCGCTGGAGAAGAAGTTTTCAAAGTAAGTATTTCTTCTAAAAGGTAAGTGCGACCCGGGACAGTACAGAGGCTATCCATTGTGGAATGTACTAGCCCTGACTGTCCCGGGGGTATTTTTATTGAAAAAAAAAATAGTGGCCGGAACTCCGCTTTAAGAAGTCCCCTGAAAAATGTACCTTTTTTTTGAAATAATCCTAAAAATAGTAGCACACTTCCTGGTTTGTGAGAATGGCTTGGCACTCCTGTACCTTCACAACTGTATATCTGTAGTGTGATATCTAAGGCACTTCTGCCTCTGACTACTAATCTCAGGAAATTTGGGGTGAGACTTGGTGATGCCACTACTGTGCTACTCCCCCTTTTCCTTGCTGGTACTGAACCAAGGAAGCAAACCCCCAAGGAGGCCAGCTACACACAGAGACACAGTGCTAAAATAATCCACATCTGAATCGCTGCCCCCCACTGCTCTTTTACTTGCTGCCTACAGTTTGTAAGAAATCTCAAAGGAAATCTCTGACCAGAGTTTTGACTGTGTACAGCAGCCGGTCCGACAGAATCTGGCCGTTCGTCCGGCTTCTGCTGAAGGATCATACCCAGAGAAGGTCCCGATCAGTTCTCTTAGCCAATGGCTGAGAGCGCTGACCGGACTATTCTGGCAAGGGGGCCGTCACCCTTTTAGAACACAATAGCACAGCAGAGGAGATCACTGTACTAACATCAGATGGTTAGTACAGTGGCACCAACCTGAGCTGTCAGTTTTTTTTTTTTTTCATTCAACCCAACTAGTAGTGTGTACGAGGCTTAACATACTTTCTGTCCTAGGGTGACAGCTGCACTGTGTCCAGGGAGAAGCAGAATTGTCATCATTTAAAGTGGAGTTCCACCCAAAATTGGAACGTCCGCTCTTTTGCCCCCCCCCCCCTCCAGTGCCACATTTGGCACCATTCAGGGGGGAGGGGGAATAGGTACCTGTTTTTGACAGGTACCCTTCCCCATTTTCCGGGACATGGCGCCACTGCCGTCCGTCTCGCAAGTTCGGCCCCCTCCTCCCCTTCCCCCGCCGCAGAGCCAATAGAAATGCGCAGCTGGCTTCACACATGCGCAGTAGGGACCCGGCTGTGAAGCCACAAGGCTTCACTGCCGGGTTCCCTTAACGGCAATGGCGGCGGCAGCGGCACCCGACTGCCGAAGGAAACATCAGCTGCGGTGCCGACATTGCTGGACTCCAGGACAGGTAAGTGTCCTAATATTAAAAGTCAGCAGCTACAGTAGCTGCTGACTTTTAAATTTTGGAGGGGAAGGCGGAACTCCGCTTTAACAGATCTACAAGTGCCTCTCCATCTTTTCAATAACAAAGAGGCAAGGGGTTCTGTAATCTGCAGAGATAGTTATGAACAATCCCAACTCATAGTAATACAGCACAGGCAGAGAGCACAGACAATTATTAGCTAACAAGATCAGTATTTTGGACTCTTTGGACAGATGGGGCAAAACACTTTCAATGGTATAGTAACAAGACCAAAAGGGAGAAATTACCTGTTAGGGTATACATACCCTTTAAAGTGACCTTCTCACAGGGTTATCAAAATAAAAGACCTGTGAAGAACGAGTATTATACATACCTGTGCATTCGACTATTTGCTAAATTTTCACTCTTGGCTGCTCAAAAGCATAGGCCTAAAGCCACGACCAAATGCAGAAAGTAACCTTTCCCAAAGATGACATGGAGACATTTGAAATGGCAGTGCCAAAGCTTAATTGAAAATTCTCCAGCATAACAACTTAACCAAGGCCAGTCACAGTGATAGTGTAAGCACACATGAACAATACCCCAATATATCATTAGTGCCAGGCAGGCTTTAGATTGATCTAAAATTCATAGCCCATTAGTGCAATTTCGCTGGAAAGATCAAACTGCCAATAAAGCTTTGACCCACAATAAATGCTTAAGGGTCCCTGCTCAGGCTATCAAGGTCTGATTAGTTAGATGCTGCTGACTAGTGAGAGTGCAGGTTGAGGAAAGGTCCATCCGGACCCAAAGCATACGGCAGAAATAGGAAGAGATAGCCCGGCCGCCGCACATCTCACCTGGCCTGAGTGGTTTGCAGGTAAATGCAGCCTCAAATTGATTCATCCAGACCATGACTCCAACATGTTCTGCCCTGCCCTTGAGGCCTAATCATGGCCAATAAAGCTTGGCCATACATCCTTAAATTGGATGGGTGGGCGGGTGTCACACTTTCCCCTAACGTAGGTGGTCAGGCATTATAGCCGGCTTCTGTGTTCTTCACCTATAGCAGCCCCCTTTCCTAAAAGGCAAGCAGTCCTTCTGGTACTCAGTTGCCCCCCAGCATACACAATGCTATAGTGCCTGGCTGCCAGGCACGAACTAAGCAGAGCAAACAGGTACTTGCAGTTGGCAGACAGGCAGAGTGTTGCATTGACAGTCCGGATACACGTCAGGGAAGGTTCAGAATAGTCGGGGTCAATCCATAGTCAAAAAGGCAGGCAGAGTTCAGAGCGTATTCAATTTTCAATCCAAGGTCATTAACAAGGGAATCTAAACTAGCAGACAGCACAGACGAACAGGGAGCTTGAAGCACATGTTAAACATACTATAAGAAGCATGAGACTGAAAGCTTGGCTGTCTTAAATCAGGTTTGGTCTCCACTCAGAGACTGGCTACATCAGTCACCTGAACAAGCAGACAGGGAAAGTGCATCAGGGCCAAAACCAGGAGGCTAGATTGAGACCAGCAGCTGTGATTGAGCAGGAGTGCTAAACACTCCTGACAGCTGGCAACTCTTTGAAAGGCTGATATTCCTTAGGTCAGTAGAAGGTGCCTCAGTGTAGCCTTTCCTGGATTTTAACCTATCACCTAATGTCTTGGTAGCCAATCATAATGGAGCTACTTGCTACTTTGAGTTATGTTACCGCCCACTTCTAGAGCTGTGCTTCTATCAGTCAAGGCTCTTTCCCTAGATGCTCAAAGGGCATTTAATAACAGAGCTCTCAGTGCAGATCTAAGTCCATGCTTCTGAGCAATGTGGTTCCCTCCCTCTACCCCACTATTGCATCCTATACTTGCAAGAGGTCAGAAGGAAGAACCACAGTGGTCATTTGAGGGGACCACTTATTTGACCAGCCGGAGGAGTCAACTTGGATAGGTGCTGGGAGCCCTGCTACAGAGTGAACCTTTAAAAAACAGGCTGACAGACAGTTATGTAGAATACCACTTTCTTTCATGGTTAGTGCCTTTTTTATTTAAGTTTAGTGCCAGCAGGGTCACCTTAATGTCCATGGTTTTCATGCGGATGTCCACCAATCCCTTAAAGGTGAAAGTCAGATTAGTTTGGCCATATTGTGTACGTCAAGCTAAGTTCTCACTAACAATACATCATGCAGTGTTTATTCTATTTGGATTATTTTTTTTTTTTTTATGACAATAGTGAAGGGAGCCTTCTGGATATATTTAAGAAATATGCCCTTTTATTATCAATGTGTTCACAGCTGCAGTGTGGGCTCTTATACGGATGGTATAGGGCTGGAAATCAAACCATCGCATTTTATTTTTATTGGTGACAAAATAACAGTCTATGAATATTTTACACGTGGTATTTGGAAATGCATTAGATTGGACTGAGCTTGTTCAAAGATAAATGAAGTGTGAAAAGGGAATGGAAGCTTTGTGTATTATTTAGAAGGTGCAGAGACTTGGCAGGCCTGCTGGATGATCTTATTACTGACATAGAACGAAGACTTCATAAAAAACAGTGAGCAACAGAACAAACTGCCTTAAAGTGCTTCTTTGCCTCAGGGATGTCACTGAATCCTACTGAATTAAAAGGCTATGTTCTCCCAATCATCAGCTCAGCCCAGCAATGGCAGTCTTTGCTGGTGTCATAAAGGGAACCTGTCTTGGCAAAATGCCTGTCTGAGAGATCCCAGATGAAGGCGTCTGTTCTTTGACCCCTGGACTGTGTGCCAGTTTCGGAGACGTTGCATGCCCTAAAGAAGTGATGGTGAACCTTGGAACTCCAGATGTTTTTGAACTACATTTCCCATGATACTCAACTACACTGCAGAGTGCATGAGCATCATGGGAAATGTAGTTCCAAAACATCTGGGGTGCCAAGGTTTGCCATCACTGCCCTATAGCTATAGTTGATTCACTTGGCTGAGAAACTTTTTACATCACATAAAAAAATATAAACACCGTACATTCAACCCAATGCTTTCTTAAAAGCATCTGATGCATTCCACCCTAACACAGTGCCTAATCACTGATCTATACCTCTACAATTATAGTGTATTACCACTTTTGCACTTAAAGCGGAGTTCCGGCCACAAAATTGACATAATCGATTTTGTGGCCATCCGCTTGCTTTGATTCACCTGAAAAGGAAATGGATAGTTACGATTTTTTTTTTTACTTACCTTGTTATTGTAGAAGGAAATACTCACTGTTTCTTCCACTTCCTTCCTCGGCGGCTGCGGCCCGCGCCGTCACTTCCGGTTTGCAATGATTCCTGGGAGCCAGTACAGTATTTGTACATTGATATCATATCCCCCCTCAAATCATCAAAAACAGTATAAAAGGCTTGGGAACTCCGGTGGTATGTCCGATGTAAGTCCAGGGGTCCTGGAGAGTGGGATACCTAGAGCCGGTCTAAAGGACGGATAGACGCTGTGCAGGGAATCATCCGTCTTCCGGATTCAGCTTTGGCTGGGCGCCAAGGACCAGGCTGGAACGCAGCGTGCGCTGCGTGATGTTACCGGAGACTGTGAATGACACGACGCGTTTCAGAGCTCGCGCACGGCTCTCATTGGGCATGTGTGCTCTTTACACAGGTTATTCTACACTTGAAAAAAGAGCGCGCATGCCCAATGAGAGCCGTGCGCGAGCTCTGAAACGCGTTGTGTCATTCACAGTCTCCGATGACATCACGCAGCGCACCCTGCGTTCCAGCCTGGTCCTTGGCGCCCAGCCGAAGCCGAATCCGGAAGACGGACAATTCCCTGCACAGCGTCTATCCGTCCTTCAGACCGGCTCTAGGTATCCCACTCTCCAGGACCCCTGGACTTACATCGGACATACCACCGGAGTTCCCAAGCCTTTTATACTGTCTACCATGTGAGTTGCTACAGTTATGTATTTGATGCCTACCAATAAATGCTGCATTTAGAGGCGCTCTGTCTGTTTTTTCTTGCATTCTCCCACAGCACCGACTTCACTGTGTTTATGGAGCAGCCCTTATAGCAGCAATCTGTTTTACATTGATTTCTACCTGTTGGACATTTACTGGACTTTTACTCCCTTGTATTATACTTCATTGAATTGTTCTTGTCCCCCATACCCATAGTAGAGCAGTACTTTTTGGTTCTACTTTAGCATATAGCTAGCATCCCATCTAGCTTATACTTAGAGCGCTTGTTTTTTCTTGTATTTTAGTATGTTGGAGTCTTTGATGGCATACAGCTTTTTATAGCTTGTTTGTCCTAAAATCATTGCTAGCTTAAAACTGTATAACAATGATAAACTGGCCACAATAATACCTTGGCGTCATTTTTTCAGAGACTTTTTACAGGTAACAGTTTAGTAACCATGTTTTCTGTTCTGGGAACTGTTGTGGATGTCAGTGGGCATCACAGGGAGGAGTGCTTGATATGTAGAGCCGTCTCCACTGTTTGGATTGCTACAGCTACATTTTCAGTTGTGCTTTATGTTTTTTTGATGTAGTAATAAAATACCGTAACTGGATAATACTCGAATACACGAGAAACATAATAGATTTTTATGGACAGAGCTTACGGAGAACTTTAATTTGTTTGCATTTTATATGGCTTGTCTATCATTTCTGAACAGCGGGGAAGCCTGATGTGGTTGCACTGCCAGAGTCCTTTGCTCTACAACTGCACACGCCACAAAGCCAGCATCACACTCCTACAATGAGTTTAGCATTATGGAGAATAAATTATTAATTGGGAAGCCTAGCTTAGAGAAAGACAATTTTATCACTGCTAGTTAGGAGGGACAGGAAGAGGGATACAAAATACTGCCTGGAAATATCCTCAATTAAAAGAGAAGTATGGCTTGAAAAAAATAAACATTCATACTCACCTAGTTTGCTGCAGCACTGATCCCAGCTGCAACTGTCCCCCACCGCCTCTAAGACCAAGAACTGACCGATCAAAGGATGTTGATAGCTCAGCTTGGTCTTAAGCCTACAAAAAGATGATAACTGTCAGTTAGCAGCTCTCTGCTCTGCCCCTCCAGCGCTCACTGGCTTGCTGAGAGGCTGAGCCAGATGCCAGTCCAGGTAGTTAGGAAGAGTGATGTCAGCTGACGTCAGCCTGTGATTTATAGCAGAAGCATAGCCAAAACAGCTTTGGCTCTACTTTGCTTTAAAGCCCTACCTCAAGCCAAAAAAAGAGTTATTTAGTTTTGAATAGGGCATGGAAGGGTTATAGCAGTGGTGTTCAACTTTCTTGTTATGGAGGGCCTTTGAGCGCGGCCACCTACATCACAAAGGGCCACACACAAAATTCTGTGAACCTTTAGTGTCAGAGACAGCAGGAACATAACACAATATGGTCAAAGACTATGGGCATGATACAAGAGATTGCCAGAGACCGTAGACATGATACAAGAGATGGTCAGAGGCTATGGACATAATACAGGAGGTGGTAAGAGACTGTGGACATAATAAAAGAGATGGTCAGAGACTGTGGGCATAATAAAAGAGATAGTCAGAGACGATGGATATACTAGGGGAGATGGTCAGAGAGGATGAATATAGTTGAGGAGATGGTCAGAGACTGTGGATATGATAAAAAAGATGGTAGGAGATTGTAAACAAAATACAGGAGATGGTCAGAGATTGCAGACACGATAAAATAAATGGCCAGAGACTGAGGACATAATACAGGAGATGGTGAGAGATGATGGATATACTAGAGGAGATGGTCAGAGACAATGGATATACTAGAGGAGATGATCAGAGACAATGAATATACTAGAGGAGATGGTCATATACAATGGATATACTAGAGGAGATGATGGTCAGAGACTGTGGATATAGTTTCATAGTTACATTTTTGATCCTTGAGATGTATGTCCAAGAGTTTTTTAAAAGTAGCCATACTTCCCGCAGTTACTACCATTTGTGGTAGAGAATTCCACAGTCTTGTAGCCCTTACTGTAAAGAACCCCCTGCATAGCCAGAGGTTAAAACACTTCTCCTCTAAATGCAGTGTATGGCCTTGTGTCCTAATGCATTCCTTGCGACTAAATAGTTTTTTTCTATGCTCTGATCACAGTTGAGGTATTTGTAAATTGCTATCATGTCCCCTCTCAGGCGTCTCTTCTCCCAGATCATTCCCCCCCCCCCCCCAGATACTCCCACTTTGATCACACCTTCCCAGATACCCCTACCCTGGTTACATCTCCCTAGATACCCCTATCCTGATTACACCTCTAGATACCTCTCTACACACTGAAGAGCACTACATCTCTACTGGAGAGAGAGTGGCTGAGAGTGAAGGGTGGCTAACAGAGAGGGGTGACTGACAGAGAGGGGGGCTGTGTTTAAATAAAGGGCATGAGAGAGAAGGGGGGACTGAGAGAGAGGGGGGCTGAGAGAGAAGGGGGGACTGAGAAAGAAGGGGGGCTAAGAGACACTGGGGGCTGAGAGACAGTGGGAACTGAGAGAGAGGGAGACTGAGAGAGAGGGGGGCACAAAGGGAGGGTGATGAACAGAGGGTGGGGCTGAAAGAGAAGGGGGTTCAGAGATAGGGTGGCGGATGGAGAGGGTGGCTGAGACACAGGGTGCCTCAGAGAGAGGGCGGTATACAGAGAGGGGGGCTGGGAGAGACACAGAGGGGCTCAGAGAGAGGGTAGCAGACAGAGAGGGGGGGGGGGTTGAGAGAGAGAGGGGCTTAGAAAGAGGATGGTGGACAGAGGATGGGGCTGAGAGAGAGGGGGGGCTCGTAGAGAGGGTGGTGGATGGAGAGGGGAGCTGAGAGAGACACAGGGGGCCTCAGAGAGAGGGTGGCAGAAAGAGAGGGAGGCTGAGAGAAATACAGGGGGGCTCAGAGAAAGGGTGGCGGACAGAAAGGGGGGTTGAGAGAGAGGAGCCTCAGAGAGAGGGTGGCAGACACAGAGGGGGGCTGAGAGAGAGAGAGAGAGAGAGACAGGGGGTTTAGAGAAAGAGTGGTGGACAGAGGGGAAGGCCTAGAGAGAGACAGAGACAGAGGGGCTTAGAGAGAGGGTGGTGGACAGAGGGTAGGACTGAGAGAGAGGGTGGATGACAGAGAGGGCGGCTGAGAGAGACACTGGGGGGCTCAGATGGAGGGTGGTGGATAGAGAGAGGGGCTGAGAGAGAGAGAGAGAGAGAAAGGATGTTGACAGAGATGGGGAGGCGGACAAAGATTGTGGTGGGTGACAGAGAGGGTGGGAAGATGAGAGAGAGAGAGACCTCAAACCCTGTCCCTAACCACAGTCCCTCCTCTGCCCCCTCATTCCAGTCTGTATCTGCAGTTAGGTCTGTTTCAGTGTATGATGCCCAATACCTTATTGATACTGGAGGTGCTCTGCTGCTCCTTCCGGGCCTTACTGCTGATGCTGGAGCAGAGAGGAGGTTGGAGGGGATCGAGTCCAGGCTTTGGGACTCCACAGATGCTTCTGCGCGCCTCTTCGGGACTGAACTCCACAAGAGCTCCATTGAATATGTCCAGCCAAATGCTGCAGCCGGAGGATGACGTCATCGCTGTGAGCCGACCGACACTCCGATGGTATTGGTATGGCAGTGGGACGGGGCGCACACCGCTACTGAAGGCACTGTGTGGTGCTTGGACAAGCAGTCCCATAGCATCGGGGTGTCAGTCGGCTCACAGCGGTGACGTCATCCTCCTGCTACAGCATTCGGCTCCATCACCTTCAGTCTCCCCTCCGGCAGATATCATAAGACTCCAGGACTCCCGCGGCAGCCGGGAGATTGCACGCCACTTGCGGGTGTCTGCGAGCCGCCGGCCAAAGGCGGGAGACTGCCACACCATGCCACGCCATGCCACTGCCGGAAAAAAAAACTATTTTGCCGCCCTCCCTACCCTGGCGCTCTAGGCAGCTGCCTAACCTGCCTATTGCTGGCGCCGGCCCTGTACGGGAACCTGCTGATACCCTTTAATAAGATGGAAGGTGGTCATTTACCTGGTGTTGACCTACCAACCTTATTTATAGACTTATCGCTCCATGGGATAAACAATGAATATGGATATTTTATTTAGCTTCCTGAAGACCCCAGTGAGGTCACAGACAGAAATCAAAAGTTTTGACCGGGGTTAGCAGAAGATTGCAGAATTCATTGTGTGATTCCACTCACTGGTGACCACTAAAATGGAATCATTTTAGGTGAAACCGACCCTTTGGATAAAAGTTTCCTCATAGAAATCAAAAAGAAATATTAATGCGCTCTCTCCCATGGTGTCAGCCAGTACAGAATGATCTTGTTAGTGTTTGAAGTGTCTCTTAGTGTGCGGACCAGCGTACAGCTGTAAAACGCTAACTTCTTTGTTCGGCCTATTTTACCTAGATATGCCTTGGACAGGAAGACACATATTCCAAGGCACCATATGGAACTTATTCTGGATAATTTTGCAGCTTGTGGTTAAAGCACGGGAAAGTTAACAGAGTGAAACAAAAAAAAAAAAGAACTAATGTTGAGAAAGGATTTACAAATCCTGATACACATGTTAAAGTAAAATAAAAAGGGTAAAAGTAACAAAAAATTATTCAGTCATTTGGGTATATGTAAATCCGTTCACTTAAATCTTACAACACATGACATCACTTCAGATTTTTATTTCTGTCATACGAGAATTTTCATAACTTTAGTAATCTCCTTATGTTCGATATGCAACTAGCATGCAAAAAAAAATTGATTTGTGGTCTGATTTTCGGAATACGTGTACGGGGCATTGGATAGAGGGATTAGAACATCTGACAGTTTTTGTTTTTGCTGTATGTGTCCCTGTTAAGGAGATTTACACTCTCTCTTTGTCCTAATGACCATTCTCACCAAAAGTGAAATAAAAAAATCACAACTTTTGGGTTGTTACCAGAACAACAACATAGGGGAAATCTTACAAGGGTAGTTCTGGTAACCCTGCCTAGCCTATTTGCCTTTAGTAAATCAACCCCAGAGTCCTTTTAAACTGGGAAAAAGGTAAGCAACAGTAATGCCTCTAAAGCTGTTTACTGCCTCAACCCAATGGTAACAGGTAGAGAGTATGAGGCATATAGGCAGTGCTGGGACAAGGTCATCTAGAGCCCAGAGCGAACATACCAAATTGCGCCCTCCCCCCCAAGATGTATCGGGAAAAATAACCTTCCCCCAAAAAAAAGTTGACTGCTATTCTGCATGCATAGCTCAAATCCTCTAATTCCACATATGCCCCCAGCACAATTCCCCCCATCCCCCCCCCCCCCCAAAAAAAAAAAAAAAATCACTCTTCCTAGCACAAACCCTCTACCCCTCAAATTTCCCATCCAAGCACAAATCAGCCTCCCGAAAAAAATTATCCTCATAGCACAAATCCCCCACCATTATATTACCTTTTCTAGCACAAATTCCCCCATCCTAGCACAGATCCTCTTCCCCCATCTCCCCTCTCAACACAAATACCCCCCTCCCAAATCACCACTACTAGCACACCACCCCAAAGATCCCATCCTTGGACAATTCTTACTCTTCTTGTGCTGCCCCTGAACCTCCCATGATACTACAGTGCCCAGGGTAGCGCCCCCCCCCCTACCTACCCCTTGTCCCGGCCCTGCATACAGGGATACAGTTGGCCATAAACATCCAATGTTCCTGGTCTCCCTCTATGCAGTGGGTGGTCCTAGACTTGGAGCCTCCTTGTGCATGTGTCCAGTCTCTGGAGATGGACCCATAGAAGCTAAGAAAACCCAGCTTTAAACCTGAAGCATTTTTTTTGTTTTTCAGTCAGCTGGTAAACAACAGCAATGCCTCTCAAGCTGTTTACTGCCTTCCCTAATGGTAACAATCAGAGAGTATGAGGCACACAGGGATGTGGTAGGCCATAAACATTACATGTTTTTGGTCTCCCTCTCTATAGAGGGTGGTCCTCCACATCTATGGAGTCTCCTCCTGTGCATCTCAAGTTATTTACTGCCTTAGCCTAATGGACACCGACAGAGAGTATGAGGGACACAGGGATATGGTAGGCCATAAACATCACATGTTCCCAGCCTCCTTCTATGTAGTGCGTGGTCCTAGACTTCTATGGAGCCTCCTCCTGTGTGTCTTTAGTCTCAGAAGATGTCCCATGAAAGTCACTAGATATCACAACTAGTGGTGAGGATAACTGTGGCCACATCCTGGCAGGCCATGGCTGGGATACTAAAGAAGCCCAGCTTTATACCTGAGGCAATTTTTGTGGTTCTTTTTTTCCAGAGTCAGAGGTCCCTAAGCTGTGCACAAGGTACGTAAGTAACAGTAGTCAGTGGCGTATTTAGGTTTTGTGCTGCCCTAGGCCTGACTGAACTTGTGCACCCCCTAATTTAAATATGATCCACCCCTTCCTGTAAATGCCACACCCCTTCCTGTTTATGACCCGCCCTGTCATCTGTAAACCACAGACCACAACCACAGTCTATCAGTGCAGCCTCATCAGTGCCCAGAGGTTAAGCCTCATCAGTGCAGCCTCATCAGTGCAGCATATCAGTGCTGCCTTATTAGTGTCCATCAGTGCAGTTTATCAGTACACACCATTGCCGCCTCATCAGTGGCCATCAGAGCAGCATATTAGTGCCCATCAGTGCAGCCTATTAGCGCCCATCAGTGCAGCATATGAGTGCCCATCATAGCCTGGGGGCAGAGGAGAGTAGGCGGAGCATTTGGCTGCAGTGCCACACTTATTAGCATTGGCGGCCATCAGGCCAGTTGTATTAAGTGTGGTCGGCGGTCTGTCCGAATGTCCTGACCGGCCAGTATTATCATACTGGTAGGTAGCAGTGTGACCGCTTTATGGGGGTACCATACTGATTTGCCTCCTGGACCCTGCCCTCCAGCCCAATTCACCACATAAGACTGGCACTATACAAAAAGTGTAGCGCAAGCCGGCGGGGACCCTTTTTGTGCCAGGAGGAGGCTGTTTTTTTTTTTTTCGTACAGGGTGCAGCTTTTTGCTGCCCCCCCTGCAAAGTGCTGCCTTAGGCCTGGGCCTTATTGGCCTAGGCCAAGATACAGCACTGACAGTAGTGCCTCTTGAACCATTTACTTCCTTAGCCTAATGGTAATAGACAGACAGTATGGGGCATACAGGGATACAGTAGGGATACACATCACATGCTCTTGGTCTCCCTCTATGCAGAATGTTGTTCTAGAATTCTTTGGAGCCTCCTTGTACATGTCTCCAGTATCAGAAGAATGGCCCCATAGAAGCTAAGAAAACCCAGCTTCAAATCTGAAGCAATTTTTAGTTTTATTTTCTAGTGTCAGAGGCCCTTGAAGCTTGGTAGATGCTAAACAGTAATGCCTTTCAAACTGCCTTAGCCTAATGGTGACTGTCAGAGACTATGAGGATATGGGAGACCATAAACATCACATGTTTCTGGTCTTTCTCTATAAAGTGGGTGGTCCTAGACTTCTATCCTGTGCGTCTCCCATTTAAGGAGATAGCCCCATAAAAGCCACTGCATATCACAGATGATGGTGAGAAAAATTGCAGTCACATCCTGGCAGGCAATGGCCGGGGTAAATGCAGCTGGACTTATAGGGGTGGATTGCAGGGTCTAGGCAGGATGGACAGGTGCAATTTCTTATGTATCGTAATAATTGTTATGAACATAGAAAACTAGGAAATTCTCACTGACTTAAAATTTACCATTTCATCCAATTAGGTAAGAAAATGTCATCTATTTTTTCTGGGGGCTGACAGATGAAAATGAAAACATATGTCCATTGAATGAACGCTCTGTGTACATAACCCCCCCTGCCAAGCTGCGGATGGGAAATGCTAAGCTTTGCTTGGTGGGAAAATGCTGTAGCTGAATGATGTGTTATCAATTTACACAAAATAAATATATTGTAAATAGAACAAATACGACTTGTAGGGCACGTATAAGACCAGCTAATTTTATTTGGCCCTTGAGGATTTGAATTAGTGTCGAGCACAGAAAATGATACTTTGTAGATCTGTTTGAATTGCTAATCTGAAGCACAGTAAAGTTTCCTTTATAGAGGACATATCAAAGAAAACCGTAAAAAGGAAATAAAAGATCCCATTAACAGATGATTTTAGCTAGACAGCAAAACTGCAAGGCCAGTTCCAACTTTCAGCTGTGCTAAATTTCTACAGAGAACCATTCAGGTAACAATGATGGCCAACGTGATTTTTAAAGGGAATTATATCTATTTTTTATGAGTATATTAACCACTTCTGGACCGGAAGATTTTCCCCCTTAATGACCAGGCCGTATTTTACGATTCGGTTCTGCATTATTTTAACAGACTATTGTGCGGTCGTGCGACGCTGTACCCAAATAAAATTGATGTCCTTTTTTTCCCACAAATAACGCTTTCTTTTGGTGGTATTTGATCACCTCTGCGATTTTAACTTTTTGCGCTATAAACAAAAAATTAGCGTCAATTCTGAAATAAAAAAAATATATTTTTCACTTTCTGCTATTAAAAGCCCATTAACATTAGCGCGACTTGTCAGCCTGACAAGTCGCGGTATGTCGCGGTCCATTGATTAGCACAGGACCCGTTCTAATAGGAGCGACACAAGTCGCTCCGACTTGGAAAAAGGGTCCTGTACTACTTTGGGGCGACCTCGGAGCAACTTGCATAGATTTCCATTGTGTGAAGTCTCTGCAAGTTGCGCCGAAGTTGTGGTGCACAGCGGTGCACGCGACTTCACAGGTCGCCCCCCGAAGTCGTGTCGCCTCAATGTGAATGGGCTCTTAACATTCCCCCCCAAAAAAATGTAAAAATCTAAATTTTAACATTTTAGACCAATTTGTTTTCTGCTACATATTTTTGGTAAAAAGAAAATCGCAATAAGCGTATTTTGATTGGTTTGCGCAAAAATTATTGTGTCTAAAAACGAGGGGAAAGATTTATGTCATTTATATTGTTTTTTATTTTTTATTTTTTACTAGTAATGGTGGCGATCTGCGATTTTTTGCGGGACTGCGAAATTGCGGCGGACTGATCGGACCCCTAGGGGGACCAGGGACATTACTACAGTAATCAGTGCTAAAAATATGCACTGTTACTGTAATAATACGGGGCTTATGGAATGACCATAGAGACCTGTGATCCAAATAGAAGGATCACAGGCGCTCTGTGATCATTCCAGAGAGAAGAACGGTCTGCTGTGTTTACAACAGCTGACCATTCTTCTCTTTCAGCGAGGAGCGATCGCGGGTGCCAGGTGGCAATCGGAGCCACCTGTCCCATGCATCAGAGTCCCTGCTGCCGAGTGGGGGCGCCAGCGCGCCCGTGGGGGCACACGCTCCCCCACTAGCTGCCGGCGTGCGACCAGTGTAGCCCTACATCGTTTCCTGCAGAAGGGCCAGCCTGCCGCAGTATATATGCAGTTGGCGGTTCGGAACCGGTTAACATAAGCCTGTGCTTTACCCATGCAGGGAAACAAAACAGAACAATTAAGGTCTGGTTCACACAGGTGCGATTTCAGATGTGACTTGAGTTGCACAGAATCACATGTCAAGGGAATTCACATCAATGCGACTCCTTGCGGCGTGATTTTGGAAAGGGTTCCTATACTACTTTGGTGTAATTCCAGCATGATTTTGGCCCCAAAGAATATGCAAACCACTATCAGAGTAGCAAGTTCCAATACATAATCACAGTGAAAGTCAAATCAGAATCTGATTGGAGCAGTTTGAACCTAGCCCAAAGGCCTCATGCAAATGGGCGTAGAACATTACGCAGGATTTTTCTCGCAGAAAGATCCTGCATAAAAAGTGGTCCATAGTGCATCACAACTCAAGAGGACATACACACACATATGTCTGTTGATATGAGATGTACACTATATACACAGTCATTCATACTTTCAGAATGACAGAATGCTGAAGTTATTCTGTGGCTGCACTGCAGCAGCTGACCACATTATTTATGCTTATATCTCCCAAATGACTAGGCATGCAGCCGTACATATGGCAATTGTTTTGCATGTAAACCTTTGCACAAATGCTACCTGCGTACCAAGTAAAATACAGTCCAAAATTGATTTTTTTAAAACTGTGAGCAGTATGGATCTAAATGCATTGTATTATACAGCTGTGTTCAAGGACCTTTTGTATATCTATATTATTGGACAGCTGAGATCAAGTACAATGTACAGAGCATATCAGAGTGGCTCTGTACTTTGTGATCACTTTTGAACCAATCGCTACTATCACAAGTGTAAAATATAGTGTCATGTTTACAAAAATCCAGCCCAATCACAACAAAGTAAGTTCCCCTTTACTCATTTGTGAATAAGCTGAATATTTGTAAGTACGTTAGAAAGAAAGATCATGGCTGATCAAAGTGAAGTTAGTGTGGGGAAGGGGGTCTTAAAGTGCCACTGACCACCAATGATGATGGGATCCTTTTCTTAACCACTTGCCATCCAGGACAATTCAAGTTACTGTGCGCTGGTCCAAACCAAATGATTTGGACCAGTGCACAAAGCAAGGTCCATAAAGACATGGATGAGCGAGTTTGGGGTGGAGGAACTTGACTGGCCTGCACAGAGTCCTGACTTCAACCCGATACAGCTTCCCCTGCCCCTCTGCTGGGAGAAGACAATGGCAGGATGGATTCCCACATCTGTCTGTCTTTATGGGGGAATCAAACAAATATCTTTCCTGCAACCTGTGGTTGCAGGAAAGAAATTTGCTCCATGTGCGGCCAGCCTTAGAGATGATTATAACTCCCTGCCAGTTTTCTTGCCCTTGGCATCTCACTGTGGAGATTTTCCTTCATTTTCTGTCCTATATCTGAAACAAGAAGTGAGAGGAAATCCTTCCAAAGTGAGGGAATTATGGGTTGTCACTAAAACTAGTGTCCCCATTGAAAGATTTCCCTTCTAATACTGTTCTGGTGACAATCCAAAATGTTCTTTTACTTTTACGTTCAGTGATTTTGGTAAACAGGACAAATATAGAGGATGAATCTCCCTAAAGAGGGGGCTTAGACAGTGATAAAAACCTGACAGATGTTCTAATCCTGCCTCACTGTATCCAAAAAAAAAAAAAAGATTTTGCCTTTAGTTATACTTTAGCTCCCTCTCACTAGTGACTTAGCAACTTCCACTGCTCCCCCTCCCAGGAGTGACTTAGCAGCCTTAGAGCCTTGTTATCCATAATACAAACACAGAGTATTAGTTCCAGAATAGGAGAGCAAAGGGGGAGGTAAGTGTTCAGAGATCTGACTTGGACGACTTCACTGTTTCTCTTGTAGCTTTAAGCTTTAAGGATGAATTGCTCCACAATGCCAAGCATCCACAATGAGCCACAGCCCCGAGCGTGCTAGTTCCATGTAAAATGAAGAATATCTGAAGTACTTGGAAATATTGTGGTTGGATGGATTCCATCGGCTGTCAGGATGTCAATGATTATTTGTAGTCATTTGTTATAAATATTATATTTATACCCTTTATAAAATGCACACTAGCATTCAGCATCTATGGATAATATTTTAAAGAGAATTTGTTTTCTTTGGATGTTTAGATACAACACTTCTGCTTCTTCTGATCTGAGGTTAGAATTAATCGTGAGAAAAGATTTTGGAGAGGATTCTCATTTTGTCTTATATAAACAGCATGCTCTTGGTATATTTATGTAGGGTTCTGTTTAGCTGTCTTGACTTTACTCTCATGTATGTTTAAATGAATGGTGTTGCACATTATATATTGTGCTGAACTTCTAAAAATACATCAAAGGCTTTGATTTTACTGCTCCAAGTATTTACCAAATGAGATTATAATTCTATGTAGGCATGCTAATAAAGATAATATTATATATATATACTGATAAATCTACTAATATATATATATATATATATATATATATATATTAAAAAATATAATATGTATTCAAAGGTGGTTTTAAACAAATGGAAATCTCCTGCACCCATTTTTACAGGACTACTGTCCAGCTGCCATTGGTCGTAGCTATACCAGATTTTACCAGGAGGGGGTGACAGAAATTAAAGTTATATAGAAAAAAAGAAAAAGGAGGCGCAAACACCTAGTGCATTACCCGTGGTCACTGTTTGCAAAATTTAAAAAAAAAAGCCAAATGCATACTCACAGACATAAAGATGATAAAATCATGTTACAAGCATCCACCATGTGTGAACTGGAACAAGTCCTTCAGTCAGGACCGCTACTGGGGTTTTTTTCCAAGCGCTGCAGATAATGCCACTATGACTGGCTGCTGTCCGTTGACATCCGCCGCTCCATAGAGAGCAATGGATGGTGCCATTGGGTCTGCCTAAAAAACTGACAGGCGCACCTGATCGGTCAACCTGTGTGAAAGGGGCCTTAGCAATAAAATGTATTGTGACATATCATAATACTTTACAATGGGTGGCAAACACTGCTTAGAATCTTATTGGCATTCAGCTACCTAAGAAATTGAGGAGTGGACATGTTTGAGTAGAGTCCAAAGAATTTTAAATGATAGTACTCATCTGTGTAGTGATTTAATAAAGCATACCAAAAGGCAAAACTAGAGGATAAATCTTCCAATGGGGACATTAGTTCTGGTGACCATGTTGACAACCGGGGTTTCCCTGACTTCCTATTTTCGCTATGGATTTGGAAATTAAGGTAAATCTCCCCAATGGGACACAGAGGGCAAAAAACATCTGACAGGGGTTATAACCTGGTCTACAAACATCATGTTTGGAGACCGCTTCTGCTCCCCCCACAAGGCTGGCTCTGATACAGTGGACTGTATTTTCTTTTTCAGTTACACACAGAGCCTAGAGCTCAAAGGACTAATGATGGACTTTGTTTAAAATTAGATACATTTCTGCTCGCGCCACTACTTACATGTTTGTCTCTAGGGGTTATAACCCTTCCTTTTCTCTATCCAAAATGTATTAGTTGTACGTTAAGTCATTGTATAAAGAATCCATTATTATGGAATAACAAGCAGTGGCTTAGTGGTTAGTACTTCTGCCCTGTCAGTCCTGGTCAGAATGCTATCTGCATGGAGTCTGCACGTTCATCTTCTGCTTGGGTGGGTTTGGTCCTATATTTCAAAGACATATTGGTAAGTTAATTGGGTCCTTTCCTAACTGGCCCTAGAAAGTGTATGTACACATGTTAAAGTACAACGAAAGCCTGGAATACTTACCTCTTCATCAATGGTTTGACGCCTCTTGCCTTCTTCTTCCATGTGGTGGGCTGCGGTCATCTTCATTGACCAGTGTGGGGTGATGTCACACATGCATAGTAGTTCAGTCATTGCAGCACACAGGATCTGTGCCGGAATGTAAACTGAGCTGCACTTGCACAGTCTAGTGTACGCCAAATGGCGGACCACGGTCTGGAACCGGACAGAGTGACTGTCCTTGTCCAGACCATGGCCATGTCTTCTCTTACCCGGCCACTGATGTCATTCTTACAGCGGGCGGGAGGTGCTGCAGATCTGCACAGAGAGTGGGAGTCTTTTCATATAAAGCTGGTTAATCACCCTCTTGTTAACATAATAGCTTGGTCAGCTTCCATCCTCTAACCAGATCTGCAGCATCTCCCACCCTGGGAGAGGACATCGCAGGATGATTAGTGCTTCTGCCCTGTCAAAGGTACAGTAGGACTGTGCAAAGGAGGTTTGTATTAAAAGGGGCGCTGTGTTGTGTTAGGGGCACAATGGACACTGTGGGACTGTGAAGTAAAGGGGAGTACAATGTGAAAGGTACGCTGAAGACGATGATGTGTGTAGCACTGCCCCCTAGGGGACTGCTGAGAATTACACTTTCTGGATTCCCCTGGGTTACCCGTAGCAACAGTCTATGGAAACTTATCACTTTAAATGCTTGGCTCAGACAATGAACAGTCCAGGGGATGTTGTTTTGTAGTTTATTGTAGAACTGGGATAGGAGAAGGGATGAGTGGGATACTCCAACTAATAACTATTGACAATGTTGAGGACAACTGACTTAGGATGCGGCAAGGCCGCTGCTTCACCTTGCCACTGAAGTGAAGATACTTTAATACTTGAAGTGTTCCTGCTTGAATTGTCTCTTTAGGGTTCTAAACTTGGCACCCCCTTTCTCTCTTACTGTGTGTGCTGACACCCGTCCACTGACTCTATCCACTGGAGTGGTCCCCTTCCTGGGCAGACCCCTGGCAAGCTTCTCTGTACTCATGGACACTGTTTTTCCAGAGTCACTCTGCTTTCAACTCCACCAGTCAGCTTTCCTGGACCTCCGTTTTCAGCCTTACACTCCTGGCTCACAAGGCTGACCACCTGTGACCACCATTCCACAGCAACAGAAGGAGAGACAGCCGTCACCCTCCTTCTGGGACCTGGCTTCCCGCCCAAAGATCCCCTGCCTCATGTGCCCTTGGCTCTTATACCCTATCCCATGATGCACCTCTCACTATGCCAACCCACTGGGACAGTTACAAAAGCCTGTGCGTTATTGGCCATGTTTCCTCCACTGTCCAACGAACCTCCTCTTTGGATACAGTGGGGACACTCCCTCAGCCCACATGAATTGCACATTGAGCACATAGAGCAGGCCTAACTATTTTTAATGCTCCCTTGATAGGTAGAGAGAGCAACTATGTTTTGCCTGCTGCTCTCCTGATAACCAGGCAGAGCAAAACTATCCTTCCTACCTAGCACCTATCTAGGAGGGTGCTACATGTACAAGGGGGGCCGTGATGTTTTATAGCACTAACATCTGACCTCTACTGGCAGGAAATTTTTATGACCGGACCTCTGCAAATTTTAATTCAAGACCCCTGATGTACACGCTAAAGAAGACTGCAGATATATTTATTTTACTACAGAAGAGAAATTGCATGTCTGTTCTGTAATAAAGGGCCTGCCTGCTCGCATTCCCTAAAATTCTGACCTTCGTTCCGATTTCAGTAGGGATCTTAGATTGTAGGACAAGGACCGAGACTAAATATTTCCCACTAAGTCACTTCTTGTCAGCCTCTTGTTAGACTGAGCTCCCAAAACACAGGCACTAGTGGTCTGCAAATGCTGACTTTCTGAAAAGTCAGAATTGAAGACTGCTTCCAACACATCCCACAATGGAATGTGGGGTCTCAGTAATCTATTGAAAAGTTCCCTATTTTGCATATTGAGGGATACTGTGGGTTGGTATTCATATAGGAACCAGCAAATTGCAGGCTACATGCACGCCAGGGTTGCATGGTTATTTGGGCATCTAGCAAGTGGTTTCATTGGCAATCAAGCAAGTGGTAGCAGTGAGTACCGGGGCTTCATCCTAATCTTAGTTTTTTAGCAGTGTTAAAAAGTGACAGGTTTTCCTTAAATTATGGTGCAGCAGTTATCTATCAGCTGTTCAGAAATACTAAAGGTTTCCTATAAATTCCCTGGACAGTATTTGCCTTGACATCAGAGATCTTTTGTAGACAGTGGAGGGCAGAATGCAGGCAAATCATAAATGGAATATTATCTTTTAATAATGGTTTATATATTCCTGGTATGACTTTCAGAGAAGCAAATCCAGTTGTGTTACCTATAACCTTGAGTTTTTCAGCGAGTACTTTGTGATTACAGGTACTCATGAGAGCGCAGGAGCTGTACAACACTGAGCAATTCAATTATTCATTATACATGAATCAGCCGCTGTGAGTCATTGTCATGGGGCTGGCTACAGTTTTATTGCAGCTTTTTACGGGATCCAAACTGGTTAAACTGGAACTCCAGCTCCAAATTTGTCTTTTAAAGCAGTTATAAAACTCATCTATGCCTTCCTCCATCTTCTGTTGCTTGAAACACAAAGCTAACAGAGCTGCAGATAGAGTTAAATAGAGAATTTGTAAAAGAACTGGTCTCTGCCTGTTTTTCTCAATCAGATTTGAAATTTCAGGCAGTATGCAGAAAAAGTTTGAATGGGATATAGAATATGAGGTTCCATAGATGAAGCTCCTATGGGGTTCCTTTAAAGCTGAACTCCAGCCTTACCTTCAGCCTAGCACAATTGTACTGTACTGAAAACATTCTCTGATTTTACTGCACACTTTGAGTTTGTCACAGTGGCCATTAGAACTTCCAGCAAGCCAGAGAGAGACCACTTTTTTTGCTATTTTTCTTTTGTATCATGTCCTCAGTCTCTGACCATCTTTTGTATCATGTCCTCAGTCTCTGACCATCTTTTGTATCATGTCCTCAGTCTCTGACCATCTCTTGTATCATGTCCTCAGTCTTTGACCAACTTTTGCATCATGTCCTCAGTCTCTGACAATCTTTTGTATAATCTCTGCAGTCCCTGACCATCTCTTGTATCATGTCCTCAGTCTCTGACCATCTTTTGTATCATGTCCGCAGTCTCTGACCATCTTTTGTATCATGTCCTCAGTCTCTGACCATCTTCTGTATCATGTCTGCAGTCTCTGACCATCTCTTGTATCATGTCCTCAGTCTCTGACCATCTTTTGTATCATGTCCGCAGTCTCTGACCATCTTTTGTGTCATGTCTGCTGTCTCTGACCATCTCTTGTATCATGTCCTCAGTCTCTGACCATGTTTTGCATCATGTCTGCAGTTTCTGACTATCTTTTGTTTCATATCCGCAGTCTTTGACTATCTTTTGTATAATATTTGTAGCCTCTGACCATCTTTTGTATCCTATCCACAGTCTCTGACCATCTTTTGTATCCTATCCACAGTCTCTGACCATCTTTTGTATCATGTTCGCAATCTCTGACCATCTCTTGTAATATGTCCTTAGACTCTGACCATCCTTTGTATCATGTCCGCAGTCTCTGACTATCTTTTGTATCATGTTCACAATCTCTGACCATCTTTTGTGTCATATCCCCAATCTCTGACCATCTTTTGTATCATATCCACAGTTTCTGACTATCTCTTGTGTCGTATCTGCAGTCTCTGAATATCTTTTGTATCATGTTCACAATCTGTGACAATCTTTTGTATAATATCTGCAGTCTCTGACCATCTTTTGTATCCTATCTGCAGTCTCTGGCCATCTTTTGTATCATATCCACAGTTTCTGACTATCTTTTGTGTCGTATCTGCAGTCTCTGACTATCTTTTGTATCATGTTCACAATCTGTGACAATCTTTTGTATAATATCTGCAGTCTCTGACCATCTTTTGTATCCTATCTGCAGTCTCTGACCATCTTTTGTACCCTATCCACAGTCTCTGACCATCTTTTGTATCCTATCCACAGTCTCTGACCATCTCTTGTATTATGTCCATAGACTCTGACCATCTCTTGTATTATGTCTACATTCTCTGACCATCTCTATATCCATAGCCTTTGACTATAGCTTATTTTTTGTCTGCTGTCGCTGATAATGCATATTCACTGAATTTTATGTTTGGCCTTTTGGTGATGTCAGGGGTGCACTTAAGAAACCCCATATCAAAAAGATAGAACACTACTGAGCTAGCCCTTTCCTCCCTGCATCCCCCCAGCCGTGATATGTCTGCATTGCATAGAGAAGAATATAAACCCAGTAATGACATCATTGGGTCTAAAATATAGTATGTAATGGAAACGTAAAGGTTTTATTAAAAAATATAGGCAAGGGAGGAACAAGGAACGACAAACTATAAGTAGATTAAAGTTCAGCTTTAATTCAGTTTTTGAAATGTTTTTCTTAAGCCCTTGCAAGGTGATTATTTTTCTTACTCAGCTCTCACTGGGAGTAGAGGTGTCACAGAGGGGTGAGAGGCCACACACAAGACTGACCCTTTAAACAAGCTTTATTAGTGTACCTTGGCCTGTCAAGCAGAGTTCTTGTAAGATTTGTGCGCTCTTGCACATCCGGGATTTCCTTTGAGAAGGTGTTGGAGGAAGTTCTGTATTTTGGAGAATGAAGCAATCAGCACTCTGTTCGAGAAGGCTGAAAAGACTCAATGAAAACTCCACTTTTTCCTGGTAGGTCCGGAAGCCATCCTGAGTATTGTGCATTAAACTTGCACCGTGGGGTCTCAGGTAAAATATACAAACTAGTTTCTTTCAACATCTGTCTTCCTGAGGACTAATTTGGTGTCTTTCTTTCCTGGAGTAATACTGCTGCTTCTATAATATTATTTGATTTTGGCTCATTTTTGGGGAGTGCTCACTATACCTTCTAAGAGAGAAAATGCCCAAGTCCACAAAAATGTAAAAAGAAGAAGCTCTGTTTTTTTAAACTCCTCTACATGTGATTGGATATTTGAAATAAGCAAATCAATTTCATTTCCACGTTAGTAAATCTAGTTCAGAAGCACTTCGCTGTTTAGTGAATCAAGACCAGCTGCAAGCCTAGGGAAACATGATTTAGGGTCCTTTGAAACGAGCTTTCTGCCCGACTCCGTTTTGCTCAGCGGGGATCAATCCGCCGATCCCCACTGAGCAGGCAGATGACAGCTCCGTCTCCGCCTACTGTGCTGAGACAGGCCTGTCAGATCCCCGCTCTCCTCTATGGGAGATCAGATGAAAATGGACAGCCTGTCCGTTTTCATCCGATCCGATCCTCCAGACGGATGGAAAATAGGGTTTCTATCTGTCTGGATTTCACGGACAGGATCAGATCAGATAGCAGCGGTTGTCAGTGGACATGTCACTGCTGACATCCGCTGCTCCATAGGGGTGCATGGAGCATCCGATCAGGTCCGCCTGAAAAACTGATAGGCGTACATGATCGGAAAGCCCGCACGAAAGGGGCCTTAGTTATTCATGTTGCTATAAATACCAGCAAAAATCAGTAAGGGCTCATTCACACAGATCGCTCTTCAGATGCGGTAAGTAGGTGTTGTATTGCTTTTTACCGCTTGCTTAACCCCTTGGACACCACACTAGCATGCCGCAACCATGTGCATTACATGTGAATGTGGGTGCTTGCAGAACGGCCCCTTGCCCACTTGCCTTGGTTGTATTCAGCGGCCACTACACCCTCCAAAAGTGATAGGGGTATAAATCTTGCCATGGCCATGGCATGTGTACACCCCCCAGCTGATGCCTCTGCAGCTAAAGAGAGAGAAGTAAAATGTAGCCTAACCCCAAGGGTTTTATTGCCACTCAACTGTTAGCCTGGGTTCACACTTATGCAAATTGGATGCGGGTTTACCCACAAAATTATATTATTGATTAGATTATAATTCATGCGTTATATATTATATATATATATGTGTGTGTATATATATATATATATATATATATATATATATACATAGTCCTGGATGAACTAATCTAATCTAATCTAATGACTCGGGGATACCGATCCTGGACTAAAAAATCCACCCCGAGTCACGCTCGGGATTACCGCCAGGGAAGTTAAGTGGTTAAAAGCATGTTGCGATGTGGTACGCTGCATTGTAATGCTGCTGCAGAGAATAGAACTGAATAAAATGTCACTTTGTGACATTTTGGTGACGTTATGGGGAAAAAAAACCACTTCAATGCGTTATGCTGTTTTCAGCCCTCCTCACTGCCACCAACACAATGCACACTAGCTACTGATTTTGCTGGTGTGAACCAGCCCTTTATCTTCCAAAGAAATGTAACTGCTCACCTAGCCTAAACCTTGGCAATTTGATAAGGCGATTTAAACATTTAATTCCATTTTATGGATGAATCCTAAAGCAGTTGAGGACATGAACTGATGGTTTGATTGACCACAAGGAGATGGAGTCAAAATTACCCTGATCAAACTCAGCATTAAAATCCAAGCTTTCTATGAGCTTGCTGTGTGTTTCACTTTTCCGTTCAATACAAAGTCCAGTTCTGACTTCACCATTAATGGAATTCTGGTGGTTACTGTTAGTGATGAACCAAACTGCCCTTGGTTCAGTTCAAGCAGAGGTTAGGGAACTTTAAAAAAAGTTCAGGCGCTGAACCCGAACCATTCAGCCAGGAGATGGCTTTTTAAAGCTTAAAGTGAAACATTAAAATGGCAAATTGCTTTAAATAACATGCCTGGGGTTGTCCTTATCCTGCCTGTGAAGGGGCGCATCTCTGTGATGTACAGAAAGTGCTGTAGCAATGCTGACATTTACAAAGAAAAAAGTTTTACATTACCAGCAAATGACTTTGTGACGGCTGTCATTACCGGCTTCTTTGTTTTTTTTGTTTTTGTTTCTTAAAAAGAACTCACTGACCTCTCCAAGGGTCTGCTATGTATTTTGGAGGTCCTTTGGAGAGGTTTGTGTGCTGTGTTTTCTTTTTCTGTTTCAATCGTTTCTCTTATTATTTTGAAAGAATAAAAGTAAAAGGAGCACCGTGTAGAGCAGCGAACAATCATTGAGTTAGATCTTCTCTAAGATCACAGGTGAGCATCTGGCCAGCAACAGAAGTGAACAGGATTAAAATGATAGGATAACATGGATGTAGAAAAACAAGAACATTATAAACACTGGGAGGGGGTCATCCATATGATCATCCCTTGAATCATTATATGGTACAGTAAAACCCAAAACTTTGAGGTTGAGACCATCGCAAAACATAATCACGGGTAGTAGGCCCACCAGGTTGGAAAGCCCACATCCAGTGAACATGTTTCACGAAGTTCTACTCATTACCAAACATTGTAACGGTCCCACATAAGGGACTCAAGGCCCCCAGATGTAACAAACTTAAAAGGAGAAAAAAAGCTAATAGAGTGTGATGCCAAGCTGGCAGGAGTCAAGAAAGCAATGAAAGAGATAAGAAGAGGAGAGGAAAGGAGATGGATCTGTCCGGGTATTTTGCATCAGCTTTGTCGTACGATTAGATTAGTTCATCCAGGACCTGTAAGTAGGAGACAATATTTTGTCGAAAATAAATTGATTATCTTGTACGACACTCACAATCTTTTCAGTCAACATGATCCATGTGAGTTTTCATTTTACTATCGCAATGTCTATGACAGGGCTTTTCCACTCTATTGCTATAGCGATTTTGGCTGCTATAAACATGAAGTAAATTAATGTTTGAGGATGTCTCGGAATATTTTCAACAGGCTTATTTAGTAGGGCAATACTTGCATCTTTGGTGATGTTGACCATCATGACTGAAAAAATAAATGAGTGAACCCTCATCCAAAAATGACGAACCTTGGGGCACGACGACAACCACACATGCAACAGTGTGTCTATCTATCCACAACCCTTGAAACAGGTAGCCGTTGTGCCTGGGTACATTTGTAACAAGCGCTCTAAATACCATTAAATACCATCTGGCGTGTACTTTGTAGCCTGCCTCAATCAAGGCAACATTAAGGATACCTTTATTAATTTGCGTACTCCATTAACACCAATCCTCAACCTCAGGGGTTATAGAAAGATCCCTTTACCATGCTACCTGGTAAAATAATCTAGCAGTAGAGTTGACAAATAACATGGAGATGCCCCTTCGCAGAGCAGCATCCTGCATGCATCTGTTTTCGAACACTGAACTGCTGTCAGAGCTTACCTTCTGCAATTATTTGAGAAAGTAGTACATTTGTTGCAAATGTAGGCTCTCGGTGGGAGGCATCTCCAGACTTCCTGTGAAATAGGAAGGGGGGGGGGGGTATATGCCCCTATGATCTAAATAATCGCCTATACTGTACAATCCTTTGTTGGGCCCCCACCAAACCTTTAAGGTTGCACGCCTGGTGAAAACAGGGGATTGCCAAAAAGATGAGCTACCGGGATGTGTGCAGTGCGCAGAGGCCATCTTCTACAGCTCGTCTCCCACACATGTAATGAGTGGGAGAGCGTAGGGCATAGTATAGCTTTACAATATTTTGGTGGAATCCAAAGAACAAGATCAAATGTAAGTGGAGAGCACGCCTGGGCCTCTATGGAAACCCAATCCGGTCAATAGTGTCGGCTATGAAGTTGGCATAATTGGGCGAGCTGTGCAGCCACATATTTCCTAAAATCAGGCACACCTAGTCCGTCTGAATCCTTAGGAGTATACATTATTGCCTGAGCTATTCTGGAAAGTTCAGTTCCTCAAATGTAGTGGAGGATTTTTGTTTGAAACTGTCACATGGCATAAATAGGAACCTGGATAGGCAAAGTGCGAACTGATTTTTTTTTTTTTTGTTTGTTTTGTTTTTTTTAGACACTGGCAATTAAAACAGTAACATTTTTTTTTATTGTAAATGTCATTTTTGCTGTAGCACATACTACAGCAAGAATGAAAAAATTGTGTAGAGACCCCCCCCCCCAAAAAAAAAATATATGTACCAGACCCTTTGAGTCTGGTATGGATTTTAAGAAGGTACCTCAATAGAAAGAAATCCGTGAGTTCCCCCTAAAATACGATACCCAACCCCTAATTCAAACATGCAGCCTGGCCAGTAGAGGGGGAATGGGGGGGGGTTTAGAATGCGCCCCCGTTTTCTAAACCATACCAGGCCACATGCCCTTAGTATGAGGGGGGTGCCCCTGGCAAGGCAGCTTGTCCCCAACCTTGACACGGTGGTTGTGGGGGTCTGTAGGCAGGGGGCTTATCAGAAACTGAAAGCCCCCTTTTGTAATAGGGGACCCCCCAGAATCTAGCCCAGCCCCCCACATGAATGAGTGCTCATTTACAAAAAAAGAAGTAGTAATCTTGAAATAAAGACACCCAAATGTTTGACGAATGAAGTGTCCTTTATTAAACAATAAAAATCTCAGACATTGTAAATCCATCGTCAATCACTATGCATGCAACCCACAAACTCGCAAAAAAAAAAAAAAAACCCAGACGATATAGCTTATCCCAATGGTAACACTAGCCTTTCTTAGGAACCAGTGATAGCGGGAATCTGTCATATACCGTATAAACCAGCCTAAACACCGAAGGTTTAAAGTAAAAAAACATTAGCTCATCTCTAGTCAGTTAATTGCTTGGTTTTTGGTCAATTATTTTCAATATTAGTTGCAATTCCCTGTGAATTAAAGGTGGTTGAAATTTTAAAAAAATGTTCTTTATGGAGAATATTACAGCAATAACCAGAAATAGATCTTCACTGGAAATACACTGTAATTTATATTTAAGCTTCCCAAAGATATCCGAAGGCAAATTCTGGATGTGCATGGCTATACAGTACCCAATGGCTGAAGCCACTGACAACGGATGAGGCCATTGAAGCCACTGACCTCCCCACCATCACCTTACCCACCAGTACAGACAATATCAGGTGTCTGGTATCAGATACCTGTGCAAAGGTTTAGCAAGGTTAAAGTTGAACTCTGAAGTCCGTCTTTGTTCCTGCTAGGGAGATTGCTTTAATTTTTTTGTTCCAATATCAGTGACACCCCCCCCCCCCCCCCCCCCCGTGCTCAGACCTAAGAAGCGCCTAGTCCCCTAGTTTGCCTATAGGACTTTTAGAAGTGGTGCTAAGTTAAATGGTACAACAAATGTATAAAAATACAAAATTTATTTCAGTTTCAATTCACATAAAAAAAAAACGAATACAAGTCCACATTAATTGTGTAGAAATAAAAACACAGTTTCACCAATGTACATTATAAATGCCAGCGTGGTTAGTAAATCATTGTTCATTTGCAGAAGCTGTAATCTCTTTGCATTTTGCGGGACAGCGCCCACTTCATCAGGAGACAGCCGCAGTTGGTTTATGTGTACATCTATTAAAAAGCTATGTTAGTATGCATATTTATAAATAAACAGTGTCACCATAAGATGGCTTTATGGACACCAATATGTGACCGTGCCACGTCCTACCATACAGAGAGACCAAAAAATGCTATTGCATAGAAAATGGACTTTACTGGCACAACACCATGACAATAAGTCATAAAAATATAGTTTTATTTCGAAAACAGCTTAAAACTTTCTTTGTTCACAAAATACTTATATAAACAAGCACTGTTTAAAATGTATCAGCAACAAATTCACGTTCAATAGATCATTAGCGGACCCCACCCAACCACGTAGTATCAATATTGAAACCAATAAAGGCCTTTTGACCTAATATTAGGGCCATACAATAATACAGTACAGGCTTTTGGTGATGTAACTCCTGTGGTGGCGGAAGGTGCACTGAAAAGCAACAACATTCTCTACTTGTTTCGCGCTCTAGCGCTTCTTCTGGAGAGTGTTTTAAGGTACAACACTATATCATAAGATCTATAGAGAAAACATGGAGGATTAATGTTAGTATGCAAATACATTTTAAATTGTTAAGTATTTTACAGACGATACAATGAACAAAAATGAACACAAAATTGTATTTGATCGTACATCAGTTTTTGTAAATAGGGTCCAATGATATATACAAGGTATACTCAGATGAAAGTTAAATAGGTAAAGATTAAAGGGATTGCAAAGGCAGAAGGTTTGTTTTATCCTAATGCATTCTATGCATGAAGATAAAAAAAAAAAACCTTCTGTGTGCAGCAGACCCTCTCAGCCCCCCTAATACTTACCTGAGCCCATCTTTATCCAGCGATGTTGCAGGAGTTTCTCAGCTCCCTGTGACTCCCCTCCTCATTGGCTGAGACAGCAACGTGATGCGATTGGCAATCAAAATCAGTCAGCCAATCAGTAGAGAGAGAAGATGGGGCTGGGTCGCGACTCTGTGTCTGAATGGACACAGGGAGCTGTGACTCGGCTGGGGTGCACTCAAAAGGAGGGAGGGGCCAGGAGCACAGAAGAGGGTCCCAAGAAGAGAAGGATCCAAAACCACTGCACAGAGGAGGTAAGTATAAGTAACATATTTGTTATTTAAAAAAAAAAAAAAAAGTAGACTTTAGAATCACTTTAAGACCACGTGGTAAAGGTTAAGAGAGATGACATCTAGATCTCAGTGCTGCGAAAAACTCCACTGCAAGGTAGCTTAGGGTAGATGGGTGACAAGGAGGTGGGGCACAGAGGCGGGACCCCCCACTGCAGGACCCCTATCAAGGAATAAATTGAACAATGGAACAGTGAGTGGGGAAAACAAACGTGAGCAAAAGGAGAGAAAAAAATAAGGAATTACCATGCATGAAAAGCATGTATGAGTGTGTGAATAGAAGTGTTCTGTATACAGTAGTATATTATTATATTATTATACAGGATTTATATAGCGCCAACAGTTTGCGCAGCGCTTTACAATGTGAAGGAAGACAATACAGTTACAATACAGTTCAAAACAGGAGGAACTAGAGGGCCCTGCTCGTTAGAGCTTACAATCTCAAGGTAGTAATAACCTTAAAAGTGGTAATTGTACAAGAAGGGTATATATAAGATACCAAAAGAAGTGTATATGCCAGGTATATATTCCACCATAAAAAGTAGAGATTAATCATATCATTGTGTATAGTAACAGGATAGGTACTGAATATATCATAGATAATAAAGTGCCAAATAGGAAAGTCATACCTTATTGGAAAGGGAACAGTGAAAAATCCAAGGAGCACATCAGCATGGAAAGCTGCTGTATGCACCTAAGTGATCAGACAGGGTCTGCAGGTTGAAAGCCCCCTCTTATACCCGGATCCCCCCCAATAGGACCACCCAGAATCATGCATGTGATGGAGGCTAGAATCCAACCCACAGAATCCAACACGTACAAGGGGTTCAATCTATTTCTTTATAGGAGTCCTGCAGTGGGGGTCCCGCCTCTGTGCCCCGGCTCCTGGCCACCCATCTACCCTCAGCTCCCTGGGGGAATTCTTGCTGTGGGATTTTTTGCAGCATCGAGATCTAGATGTCATCTCTCTTAACCTTTACCATGTGGTCTTAATCTTTGCTTAATTAACTTCCATGTGAGTATACCCTGTATATATCATTGGAGCCATTTACAGAAACTGATGAAATACAATTGACATTTTTGTTGATTGTATCTTCTATCAAATGCTGAACAAATTAAAATTTTGGGTATTTAAATAATACATTTTTTTATAGAGATCTTTCTATCAGGTAAACAAAAGAGGGGCAACTGCAGAAGAAAGAAGGACAGAGGGATTTGGTTCCAAAAAGAGAGGCAGTCTCTCCAAATGATGGACATTTGGAAGGTGCGAAAAAGGTTAGTGAAGTGAAAGTAGGCAGGAGGAACCAGTGGGTGAAAAATTGCAGTTTGCCATAACAACAATACAGAGCTTCTGATACATATTGCATCTTGGCATCCCCCCGGGCTCATCTCACATCATAATTTTTCATTTCATCACAGGTCATATCATAATGCAGACATCGGTATGTATCACTATGACCATACACCCTAGCATGTTGTGTATGTGAAAAATGAGACATGTTCTAGCCCTGTCGGAGTCTATTGGTTATTAAATCAATGGGGCAAATGCCCTCCTACACCCATAGTTTTCTCAAGTTTGGAGGAACAATCCCAGTGTGGAAAGATAAGGTATTTAGTTTTCCATGTATTGTTCATATAAGTTAGTCATTCTTCATGTAATTGGGATGGGGGGGGGGGGATTCCCATTTTTTTAATCACCTTTGAATCAAAGATTTGTTTATTGGAAGGAGTAAAGTGTGAGTCAGTGTTCAGGGCACTGGTGCATTCCCCAGGCTCGGATTGGATTTTCAGCAAGGTCTTTCAGTGATACAAACTATTATTTCTGCTGAAATGTCTTTCATGTATGAGAAAACACAAAGCCATTTTCAGAGTTTTTATATAGCTCTGTGTCTGCTCAGTGTCAGGAGTCTGGATGACGCATATTTTTTTCATTTTCAATTTTATTTTTGTAACCCCCCCCCCCCCCCAGATAGGCTTTTAAAAAACTATGTGCTTTATGGCGGTACGTCAGACACTATTTAATTATGAATATCTGACAATAGATTTGTTACAGACAGAGATTCTTTTGTAGGCAAATAGGCAAATAAATAAAGATGACTTTCACATCTATTTTACACACATTTACATGATTATTAAATTTACAGTATGGCTAGGTTGGTTAAGTAACTTTGTATTTACTTTTTTGACACGGACAATCTACTTTTTATCTCTAGAGGTGTGAATAGCTATGGGATGATGTTCTGATTTGTCAGGTTTTTGGCTGGATTGGGAAATAGTCCCATGTTTATGGCAAAAGCCGGCCCCCGTTGGACAATTACCCATGGGGGCAAGGTTGATTTGATGAGCTTAAAAACCCAATTTATAGATTTCCGCCCAAAATAAGGTGTCTCCTCGACGCTCCCCCCTCCCACCTCCATAGCATAGACTTGCTACACTCAGACAGCCCACGTATGTCAATGTCTGTTGTTATACCTGAACCATATTCAGATAAAAAATACACAAAATAATATAGGTCTTTATTCATTAATTCTTCATGGAATGTACTTAATGGAAGCAACGTACCTGAATTTGACCTGGTATCAGCCCTTTGTAGTCCTTGTACAGCAGAGTTCAGAGTGGGAGAGGAAGAAGTAGAACAAGGAGCCAATCAGTTCATGTGCAGATGCAATCTTTATTATCTAGTCATAGGCTGGGGTGGGTCTATGATGGCCCGAGGATATGGGTTGACTGATGCTGGGCTTCATTCAGCCAGGTAAACTGAGGACACCTAGTAGTAATGAGAAGAATTGTAAAGACTCTGGGTTGAAGGTGACTATTGGAGCGAAAGCTGTTTTTTTTTTTATAAACTTTTAATTAGCTATTTTTTTAACTGGAGTTCTGCTGTTTAAGTGACTACATTTATGCATACAGTGAGTCAATGGAGAACGAATGTAGCTATCCTCTAAACCATGGGTGTCCAACCTTTTGACTTCTCCTGGCCACATTGAGTGTAGACGAGAAATGTTCTTGAGCCGCATATAAAATATATACTGTACCATAGTTAAGGTATATAAGTAATAAAACGCTGCCGCACCCTTTCCACGACGCCCCTCCCCCCACCCCCCACCCAGAGTTGTATAAAGTACTCAAAACCCATACTTGAGTAAAAGTACAAGTGCTCGATCAAAAAGTGACTTGAGTAGAAGTGGAAGTGCTCGATCAAAAAGTGACTTGAGTAGAAGTACTAAAGTACTCAACATTTTTTGTACTTAAGTATTGCAAGTAGTTTTTTTTTTAAATTTTGCTACTCAAGTACTGAAAGTAAAAGTACAAGTACTGTGTTATGTAGTTATTAAAGAAAGAAGTCAAAAGTTTGAACATCATATTGTTTTTTTATTATTTCAAATGCAGCTTTTATTTATACATACAGTAGCATTTATTTTCGCATGCGCTGATAATACACATGTTTTGAGCTTCATGAAACCTGCCATCTACTGTTCTGGCAGTGGTAATTTTTAAAATTGTAACTAGTAACTATGCAGCACAAAAAAAAAAAAATATCGGAGTACAAGTATTGAAATCATTGAAAAAATGTAGTGAAGGAAAAGTGGAAGTAGGAGAAAAAAATTCTACTCTAGGAAAGTACAGATACCGCCTTTCGGTACTTAAGTACAGTAGTGAAGTAGTTCTACTTAGTTACTATACATCTCTGCCCTCACCCCGCACTAATTTAACACAACTAGAGGATGATCAAATAATATGGAATCAGTACACAGAGGTTTATTTTTTCTGAGAGATATTAAAGGACCACCCTAACCACCATGACCACTTCAGTGATTTGAAGTGGTGATGGTGGTAGGAGTCAGAAACACTGCACATGCTGGGATATTTACAGTTATGTGCTTGGGGCTAGTTGCACCCCTAGCACATATGACTTAGGCAGCCAGAAAATGTCATGTCCTTATTCATACATGTATGAACAAGGACATGACATATTATGACAAAACACAACTAGTTATTAAAAAACATGTTGCAACAATTTACACACGCTAATGAACATACCTTTTCTACTTATTTTGCAGACTGCTGGTGGGTACTGCTGGTGCGGTTACTGCTGGCAGTTACTGCTGGCGGGTACTGCTGGTGGGTAATGCTTGTGGTTACTGCTGGGGGGTAGTGCTGGTGGGTAATGCTGGCGGTTACTGCTGGTGGGTAATGCTGGCAGTTACTGCTATCGGTTACTGCTGGCGGGTAATGCTTGTGGTTACTGCTGGTGGGTAGTGCTGGTGGTTACTGCTGGCAGGTAGTGCTGGCGGTTACTGCTGGCAGGTAGTGCTGGCGGTTACTGCTGGTGGGTAATGCTGGCAGTTACTGCTGGTGATTACTGCTGGCGGGTAATGCTGGCGGGTAATGCTGGGGGGTAGTGTTGGTGGGTACTGCTGGCAGTAACTACTGACAATTACTGCTAGCGGGTACTTCTGGCGGTTACTGCTGGTAGGTAATGCTGGTGGTTACTGCTGGTGGGTAATGCTGGTGGTTACTGCTGGCGGGTAATGCTGGTGGGTACTGCTGGCACTGCTGGTGGGTAATGCTGGTCATGCCAGTACTGCAGTAGAGAGCAGAGCCTCTGCTTCCTGTATGGCTCCTGTCAGAGGTGGAGTGCATTTCATATCACTCCGCCTGTGACAGAGCTGGAACTATACAGGAAGCAGCGGCTCTGTTACTGACTGCAGACATCCTAAGTCTCCCATGGCAGCCGGGAGATCGCACAACACTTGCGGGTGTCAATGAGCTGCCAGCGGTGGGCCACATTGCCTGCGGTTCCGGTGTTCCGTGAAAATTACCTACCCGTGAGAAAAACCTACCCCTCGTCACTTCCGGTACTCCGCACTGTATGTAATGCAGCGGGTACATTAAAACAGCTGTGCTGAAATACGAGTGATCTCCGCTCCTGTCCCGGCCACTTCCCTGCTCTCGGATAGTAAATATAAAAGCGGCGGCGGCTGTATGAAAACATAAATCACTGAGCCGAAAGCCGCTTTTATATTTACTTGCCGAGAGCAGGGAAGTGACCGGGACAGGTGCGGGGATGACTCGTATGTCAGCACTGCTGTTTTAGGTAAGTGCCGCGTCGGTAGGTTTTTTTCACGGTACACCGTGATCGTTTTATACTAGTGCGCATGCTCCTCTGTTCTGCCATTAGGTATCCGGCGCTCTGAGCATGCGCACTGCTGCGCTGCTCAGATGCTTCTGGCCGGAAGTGACGAGGGGTAGGTAATTCTCACAGGGTAGGTAATTCTCACGGAACACCGGGCCGTGGGTTGGACATGCCTGCTCTAAATAGAAGTTAGATCATAGGAGCAAAAAAAAAGTTAACTTGAAAATTTGGAGGAGGCTGACAGCTAGTAGGGACTTTTCTGAGTTCAGAGTACATACTGTAATTGAATATAATTTTACCTTTTTAATTTTGTGTCACTTAAATGGTTTGTTTTATGTGTAAAAATCTGCCTGCACTAAATAATCTTATCACTATGTTAAACTGAAAGCAAGGCACTCCCTATGTGACTGATATCTTATCTCTACAGTTGTTAAAGAAAACCAGTTTCTCTTACCTACCCGAGTACATTTTAAGCCGGCTGTAGATGGAGCAATTTTCTTTCATGCAACTGCTCGTTTCAGGAAAGAAAATCGCTTGATTCCTCAATCAGCACTGTCTTTTCCCCACTTGGAGAACACAATGGCTCCGTGAGAGGGATTACCCCATCAACAGACTGTGATCGCATGTAAAATCCTGCAGGCTGGTTGTACCCAAGTTGATCGATCAACTTGGGTACATTCAGCCAACCTATACATGACTTGAATCTAGGGCGGTCCCGGCTGAAAGCGTCTATGTCCAGCTCTAGTCACTGATTGTCCAATTTTGTAAGAAAAGGTGTAATCATGTACAAATAATTGCTGCTACATGATGCTGTGTGGCGTACATAACAGAACCCCCCCCCCCCCCCTTAAATGATGTGTGTTCCAGGAGTTGCCTGTCTCCACTGTAGTTTTACTTTCACTTACAGAACTCCTTTCCTTGATCTCTTCCAAGTGTTTGGAACCTGGCAGAAATCTGTAATATGTCTGCACATTCGTGGGATATTTCAAGATGGTGGTGCGGGAGGAGAGCGGCACAAGAAGGAAGGTGCAAGGAAGGCAACGCTGGACCCCAGGGACTAATATGTATTTTTTTTTACCATACAGGACAAATTTTAGATAAAGGAAATTTCATTAACCCTTTCCCATCTCCTCCTGGTTGCCCTTTTAACGACAGAAGGTGGGATAGACTTATTGATCATGTGATCACTGTGATTGGCTTTCAGTGGTCACATGATCAGGAGGCCATCCCATCAGCACTGATCATTAACAGACCAGGAGCTGTCTGTTTGTTGCTGTGCTGACCAGAAACTTTGGCTCTGGATACACTATT
This sequence comes from Pelophylax lessonae, assembly GCF_965119305.1. Lineage (NCBI taxonomy): Eukaryota > Metazoa > Chordata > Amphibia > Anura > Ranidae > Pelophylax > Pelophylax lessonae. Next base: position 673,763,793 of record NC_138769.1, on the reverse strand, counting down.
TAATTCCTTTTTAATATCCAAAGCAAACTCACCCATCCATCCATGTTGCCATGCTTTATTTTGCTGAGAAATCACTTTTAAAATACACCCCCCCCCCTTGCATTTTTATACCGTGATTATCCTGAGTAAGGGCAGATGATTCATGTAGCATTTATTTCCTGGAATCTGTTTGGCCTTAAAGGATAATCCCACTTTCTTGGGGGAAAAAAATTGCAAATAAAGAAAAAATAACATAGCGTTTACAATTGCGACACAAGTCATATTGTAATTGAATGTGATTAAAAATGAACTTTCCTTTTCAATCTGCAGCCGCTGTAATTTTATGAAAATGTAATGCATATATATGGCTACCTGAAGTTGTTCTGTACTGACCACACCCCAGAAACATCATTTTCTGCATGTGTGATTGGCTCACTGATTTTGCCAAAAGTCGGCCTAAGATACATGTCATATTTCAGGCATCAGGTCATTTTTAAGTGAGATACTCCCAATAGGAACATGTCTAAAGGGATGCAGGCCCAGCAGATTTCCTCATTAGTGCTCTGCAACTGCACAGCTGACTGATAATTATGAAACCACTCCCATTAGACCCACTCGGCAAAGAGGAACAAACAATGATTTTTTTTCAGAATAACAAAAGGTAGGAATGTGCAACAAAGGTTGTTATAATCCTTGTAATGTACATAGATCACCCGGAGGGGAATGTTTTTTTTTTTCGCAAAACAAAAGTGGAGTTACGCTTTATCTGCGGCATGCAGACAGGAGGGAATACTTTGTTGAGAAAGCCCCTCCTCCCATGAAGATTCCTGGGAAGCATGACATAATTTTGGCCTAGGCCAGAAACTGGGAAACAACTGAAGAAATGTAAAAAAAAGTTTAAAAATGAAATATAATGTACCTTTTTATTTATTTACTAATGCTAGCAGTACAAGGATTAAAAATAGTTCATGTTGATTGAGAGAGTTTAGTTCCGCTTTAAAAGGCCATCAGGGGGGGGGGGCAGGAAAGGATTAACTAAATTCCCTCTATCTAATAACTATCCTTGTAAAACAAGAGTAAAGAACCCTTAATCAAAGGAACCATTGTTACTTGTGTATAAACAATACAACACACGAGTCCATAAAGATTATTTTTCAACATTAAAGCGCCGGCACTTTTGAAGCAGATAGAAAAACTTATTTATCCAGTTGTGCGCAATCCATGCTTCGGCTTTTAGCTTCCATTAAATGCCATGTTATCTAATATCTACAAAGTGGCACAAACCGCCATTAATAAGCTCGACAGCTATTTCACACTGCCTTGACGAGTCTACATAGCCGGCAATTAAGTGTCTGTGGAAAAGAATTCAATGAAGTATTTAAGGTTTCACAAGAGAAGGAAACGGCCTGGAAAATATTCTTCCTGCCATATAAAAGCATTCCTAGTAATGATCTGTGAATGATTTATGAGAAATCCCTGGTGGCAGTTTATTAGAACCACTTGAAATATCAAAAGCCCAGTGACAGGAAGTATAATGCAGTGCAAGACCGAGAAAACAGCACAACAGCAACGAGCGAGAGGCATCGGCTTATTAAATAGTTTAATCTACTATGAAAACTTTGACTATTTAAGTAGCCGTCATCCTAATGCCTGCCGTAATAAACGTGCCTGGAAGGGGCTGTACATTGCACTTGTTCAATGGCTAAAACAGCATGCCCCAGGCTGGAAGATCATATGGTAACAGTCATAGTAAAGTCAGCTGGTTGTATTTTTGTCTTTTGATTGGTTCAAACATGGCAGACTTTTTGTTTTTTCCCAATCAGGTGGGATGGAATCTCCTTACTGTTTTCATCATGTTCAACTATCTCCTATTTGTATCCAAATTACACAGTCCTTCTATTCTCTACAACCCTTTTGGATCGAATGCATATAAACGTTTAATATTATTTAGCTTATTTTATATTTTTTATAGCTTTTTATTATATATAATGTCTAAAATGGAGATTCATAGAAATCATATTCTCTATAACTGGCTGGCAATGTAGCTGCAGGGGTTCAGGTAGTCATACCGTCGGGAGGAAAGGTAGCAAAGTGTGGGGCCAGGATGGGATTTTAAGGGTACCGTTATATAACTAATAAGAGAGATATATCTACAAAAATAGCTAAAAAGTATATAATTTTATTATATCACATAGAATGAGAAAGATACAAATACAAATACAAGGACATTACTGTTACAGGATAACATGATACATCATCATAGTAACAACAGAGTTAGTAAAATATCGTCAGAGATAATTTCCTTGAGATTGTGGACAGGACTCGTCAGAGGTCACAGTCAGTCTGGAGGTGCCAGAACTGATGTGTGTCCCTCTAGTCGTTCCAAATACCACTACCCGACATGTTTCGCGGTAATACCGCTTCTTCAGGGGTACAAGGGATGTAACTTGATAAAAAGCCACTAAAGAATGACAAAAATAGATACATAGTTATCATACATATATAAAAGCGTATGTACATATACATGTTCGTTTTGCTGTTTCGAATATCGGTGTGTGTCAAGTATGGAGCAGTTGGCGATAAGCCCCTCCTACTTCTGACACTAGTCCGTCATTTATTCGATCACATGGTAGGCATTTTACTTACATGAGTATACAAGAAGAGTGATCTACACTGGCATGCAGGCCAAAGCATATATGTGATACTTAAACACACACCGATACTTGACACACACCGATATTCGAAACAGCAAAACGAACATGTATATGTACATACGCTTTTATATATGTATGATAACTATGTATCTATTTTTGTCATTCTTTAGTGGCTTTTTATCAAGTTACATCCCTTGTACCCCTGAAGAAGCGGTATTACCGCGAAACATGTCGGGTAGTGGTATTTGGAACGACTAGAGGGACACACATCAGTTCTGGCACCTCCAGACTGACTGTGACCTCTGACGAGTCCTGTCCACAATCTCAAGGAAATTATCTCTGACGATATTTTACTAACTCTGTTGTTACTATGATGATGTATCATGTTATCCTGTAACAGTAATGTCCTTGTATTTGTATTTGTATCTTTCTCATTCTATGTGATATAATAAAATTATATACTTTTTAGCTATTTTTGTAGATATATCTCTCTTATTAGTTATATAACGGTACCCTTAAAATCCCATCCTGGCCCCACACTTTGCTACCTTTCCGAATTTGTCTAGGGATGAGGTACCTTAATATCTAATATCTAATTCAATGGGCTAACTTCTGCTATACCGTCGGGAGGGTCGAAGTCATCCCAATTGCCACGATTGTGGGTATGAGGCTGATAGTGGTGAGGTAGTTGTTCTAGAGGTTCTAGAATATTCCATTGTCGCAACAGTGACAGGCTTTCATCCAAAGTGCGGATGGAAAAGGACTTGTTATCTTTTGTATTCACCAGTTTCACCGGATGGCTCCATTTATTCGGGATTTGGTGGTTGCGGAGGGGTTTTGTAATAGTGGCCAGATTTTTCGAGTAGCACTTTGGTGTAGCATAGTGTACTTAGATAGGTCAGCAAAGAAGGCCAAGTTAATACATATAGTTGAGGATAGGCAGCTGGGTTCCTCGTGGCTCTCATCAGGTTTTCTTTTACGTGGAAAAAGTGAATACAAACTATTGGGTCCCTTGGTATGGTTTCTGGTAAATGAGGCAGTTTAGGCAACCAGTGAATGCGGTCAATTATTAATTCACCTGGAGGGGTATCAGGAAGGAATGTTGACAGCGGTTGGGTGAAATTTTCTTTAAAGGCAGCTGGTTGAATGATTCTGATATACCTCCTATTTCTAAGTAGTTACTTCTGGAACGTACTTCTAAATCTGTTATTTTGGCTTTCATTCTTTATCCTCTGCCTATTCTCCATGTGCCTCTACTAGATCATTAAAGGATGAAGTCACCTTTCCCATTTTAGCTTCTATGCTGGTGTCTCCCCCCCCCCCCCCCCATGTAAGATATTTCAGAGGTGAAGTGGTGCAGCATTCTGGATATGTCAGAGTGGATGGATGTTTGTAAGGTGAGCAGCATATCTCTCAGTGTTGTGTCCAGCACAGACTGGTTATGTAGGATAAGCTGCAATGGAGTTGCTTAGAGCAGATACTGTATATTAGAAGAAATCATTGAAGTGGGTCTCACCTTATCTATCTGATCCTGGGACAGCCCAGGGTTCGACTTTGCTGGGTTGGTGTGTAAGTCACTAAGTTGATGCCTTGTGCTTGTGGGTGTCTGCTTGGGTCCTCTGAAGCGTTTCCTTGCTGCTGTGATGAGGCTGGGCTGCCGCAGGATGTAGCCTCGTGCGCGCTGGCGCCATCTTGAAAGGCTGTCTTGCTGGGCCTCGGGTAGAGCTCCGTTAGTTCCTTCCTATGCTTAGACATGATCTGCAGAGCTGTGGGGATCTGACAGTATCTGTGGCTGTGTTTTCTGGCTGGAACTCTCTTCTCTTGTGCCCAGGATAGCCGCCTGTGTCCGGAGCTGGATCAGCAAGTAGCCATCTCGGTTGGCCTCCAGCCATGCCCCCACTGCTGACCTTTTGCCATTTTTGCACACTTGTTTTTTTAAAATGTAGCGGGGTCTTCCATTACACAAGTTGTAAAAGACTGCTGCTTGACATTTGGAAGGAACTCGGCTCCATCTAGTGGCCAAAATGACACATTGCAGCTGTTCTGTGATTTTCTACATCATCTATAATTCTCTTGGAGTACCAGGGTGCACTGCTTCACCGCACAGCCTTCTGGGGGAAGCTTTATAAAGGAAGGGAGGAGCCAGGCTCACTCTCTTGGGAAAGACACAGTGAGACAAGCAGGAAGCCAGCGCTGTGGGCTGATGCTGCATGCTAGGCCGAAACTCCTGGGCCTTAAGTGACTAAGTTGCAGTGTTTCATCTCCAGTAGAGGATCCCTCCTGGAGGTTTCATCGATGTTCTACAGAGACCAGACTCATCCACCCCAAATACCTAGTGCGGCTGGTGACAGAGGCCGGAGACTGAGACAGCAGCGGAGGCTTCCTGGGAGACAGTCCTGTTGGTGAGAGGGCACCTGCCCAAAAACTGACTGTATCTATCAAAGAAGTAACTTTAGTCAGGATTAGCCTTAGAGTAGTAGAAGGCAATATACCAGAAGGCCCAGTACATCTCTCACAGAAGTTTTACCGCCAATCCTGCACAGACACCCCGTGGTGACTACTAACTGTTTGCTGCCATTCTCTCTATTGATCACCCATCCTCAATGTGGATTACAAATCGCGAGTGCACCAACGTTGCTAGCGAAGATATAGAGAAGAAACAGCGGACTCAGATAGGTCTGACTGTCTGGTACTGTGTCTAACTGAATGCTGAGCCTTATTTCCAAAAGTATAATAGTGATTAAGATGGTGGTCCTATAGGCTCTGAGACATTCCCTGAAACCATTAATGTGCCCTTGAGGAGTGATATCACAGTATTTATCTTATCTTTGATTAATTAATCAGTATATCCTTTTACAAAGTCATATTTTACTGTATCAAAACTGTTTATTTGATCTACAGTAAATAACTTTCCTGTTTAAAAGCAAGCTTGTGTGTGGTCACCTTGTATTACCCAGAAGGACTGCAGCTGGAGAGAGGTAACAGGTCATTATTATTTATTGAAGTGTTATATTCCAATCTGTGTAGCCATTTGGTATTCCAGTCCTATTCTGGGTCAGTTGTGCCTAGGGAGGGTTCGAGCCAATTCTGTGGGTTGTTAGGCAGGACGTAGACCCAATAATCTAATCAGCAGCTCCTGCGGGGGTGGTGCTACATAAAAAAAAAAATGTAAGACCTGAAAATTAGTTAAACCCTCCCAAACACTATATATTTTCTGAACATAGACATCATATAGAATAAAATGGTATCAATCTCAACTTTTCAGTAAAAAAATACACTAAAGTTAATTTTAGGGTATGCAAATGCAATGTATTACCCAATTGCTGGTAAAATATAAAAGATGAGGATGTACTAAGTAAACAAACACCCAACATGTCAAGGTTTACATTTGAGTGTTCCGGCAAAATGATGACAAACTTCAGTACAACTTTTTTTTCTATAGGGGACAGGCTAAAAACCCCAACAGGTCATCTGTTTAGAGTTAAATTGTTTCAAAAAGCAATAAAAAAAATAAAAAAAAATACCTAAGTGCTCTGTGCAATGGTTTTGCAGACAACAGCCTCAATCCTCCTCTTCTGGGGTCCCCCACCAGCACTCCTAGCCCCTCCCCCTGCTGAGTGCCCTTGCCGTGGGGTCACTCGTGTGTGCTCGCTCCTGAACCACCTCTGTGTGTCAATAAGACACACAGACCATGGCTCGCCCACTCCCTTCACACTGGCTGTGATTGGCAAAGGTGAAAGCCAATGGAGGGAGAGCTTCTGCTTTTGTGTACATCGCTGGTTTGGGATTGGGCCCAGGTGAGTATAATGGGGGTGGAGAAGCTGCACTCTGAAGGTGTTTTACCTTCATGCATAGAATGTTTACAACCACTTTAACTGTGAGTAATAGGCCTCAGAATATTGCTCTCACATCAGTGTACATGGTCTTTTTGACCTCTGATGTCTCATCTGCCTTTCATTGAAAAGCTGACAGTCGCCTTGTGGAAGGTACACACACTCTATAAATTCCCCTGCTGTCGCTGCCGTAACATTTATGGCGATGGCAATGAAAGGGTTTAGGGGCTCTGAAATATGGGAGGCATAGTTATGATCATACTGTATGTGCGCTGTGATTGGCGGTTGTAGCGGTTACATGATTGGAAACCCTTATTATAAACGATAACCAGGAGCAGTCAGTGACAGCTAGTCGCTGTGCTGAAATTTCGCTAGCGTGGCATAAATATGCGTACAGTCAGCAATAAGGACCACTAACCCTGCAATGCATATGTGGGCTGTAAGAGATTAAAGTGTAACTTCATATTCAGATTATCCAAAATAGCAAGAAGACAAAATCAAATCATCCTTTCCCAAAGGGAGAAAGATACCCAAAATGTTTTTTCTCTCCAAACCCCCTGTTGTTAAAAGAGGGACCATTCAACTTCCCATGAGTGTTCAGCATGCAGAGATCTTGGGCCTTTGAGGGCCCCTGCTTTACCACAAATTGTGATTTTGTCTGCCTGCTATTTTGGATGGTGACTCTAACAGACTCTGGGTGGACTCCTTCCAGACTATTTATGCAGATTCCCCACACTGGTACAGTTGGCACTGACATTCTATGGCACGCCCCACTCACTACTCTGAGGACCTCTAGCAGATACCTAGGAACCTACATCACCTACTTATCACTACAGGGTTCCCTATCTTAACTATAGTGACATCTACTGGTCATTTTGGGGAACTACACTGGGCACTTCTGTGCCCCTACCCACCAGTGCTTTTGTGTTTGAATGCAAAAGCCAGTTTTTAGCAGAAACACCTGCTTACTCAAGCCTTTAATCTGATCCAGGCAGGGCTAGATCTACTTTATTATTGTTTTTTTTTTTTCTTTTTCCTTGATGGGCCTGTACCTTTGGTTAAATTACCTTTTCTGCCTGTTAAAACCATAGTTCCTGGATAAGAGAGCTAAGATTTTGGGCAGAACTCTTAAAATGTTAATGTCTGCAATGCATTGCCAATGCAGTCTCAAGCTTCTCCCCCTTCTGATGGGCCTATTCTTTGTGTCTGACATCTGGAAATAAGCGCTGGTGACCTATGCCTCCTCATATGTGGTTGGTCCTCGGCTTTCCATCCCCACACATTGACCTTTGATGGTTTAAAAGCAGGTTTGTTGTGTATGGGCAGGTCGGACTTTTTTATAGATGTCAAATCCAGGACCTGACAATATTTGTGAGGATATAAAACCATATTTATTGTAAAGCATGGCAAGGATTACAATGTTCCAGAGAGCAGAGATATTTCCTGATGTGACGGGTTTGATTTGTAGAGGTCGTAAACGTTGGGACACCTTGTTCTCTGTGGTGATCTACCAGTTTATTACAAGAAGGTTATGTCCTGAAAGGGAATCAGGGCTGGCATGCTTAAAGAGGACCGGTCATGACTGGGCTTATGCTGGAATGGGAATATTTTATATTTACATTTATATTTACTTATTTATTACATTTTTCTAAATGTATGTGTTTATTTTAGCCCTTGGGCTTTCCTAGGACCCTCCCGAAACATGTTGGTTGTGGACTTTAGGTGGAACATGTTATTGGAATATATTTATAGTGTTGCGCAAATATATTAAATAATTTAAAACTAACAAAAGGTATAAATAATTGTACCATCAAAATTGTAATCTCACATAAATCTGATAAAGGTCAGATCAAAAAACGTGCAATGGTGCTCAACCATTAAAGTGCAAATGCAGTAATAGTGCAAACATAAATTATATAAGTAATAAATGTGTAAAACTGTATAAATGTGCAAATAATGCAAAAAAGTCCAGTAATAGATCCACGTGAACAATGGTGCTGAAAAACGTATAGTCCTAAAACAGTGAATCAGCCCACTGCAAGTGGCTAGTGCTTCCCAGTGATGAGTGACCAGAGTGTCACAGTGAACAGCAACCCTGCACCCCCTTGTGAGTGGGTGCTCACCTTAAAATATATACTTTGAAGCGTATATACAAGAGATCCTAATGACCATCCATCCGGATCCTTATGGCTCCTCTCATCCAAGATAACCCAGGCTGGTTTACCGTATCACTCAATGCATACAATGTCACATATTATATAGCTAATATTCATGACCATGTTTTCCTGTTTCTAGTTCATTGTGAACCTTTGTATTCTTCAATATCCTGCTTGGGTGTCTTTGCTTTAGTCCACCGCATACTACAATCCCAAATTTTAATTGGCGCCCACAACCTTTTGTTATTCACAAGAAATTGCCAGGTCTGCCTTTATACCAGATGCACCCTGAAGGGAAGATTGGGCCTCTAAGAACTTGGCATCGAAATCATGGTCATGATCATGAATATTAGCTATATAATATGTGACATTGTATGCATTGAGTGATACGATAAACCAGCCTGGGTTATCTTGGATGAGAGGAGCCATAATGGGCCATACACACTATAAGATTTTCTGAAGACTTTTTCCTTTAGATTTACCAAAACCATATAATATGAGGTCAAACCTAAACACTTTCAATTTGTATGCAATCTGGCAGGCCCTTGAACTACATAGAAAAGGTAAATCTGAAGGAAAAAGTCTTCAGAAAATCTTATAGTATGTATGGCCCTTTAGGATCCGGATGGATGGTCATTAGGATCTCTTGTATATACGCTTCAAAGTATATATTTTAAGGTGAGCACCCACTCACAAGGGGGTGCACGGTTGCTGTTCACTGTGACACTCTGGTCACTCGTCACTGGGAAGCACTAGCCACTTGCTGTGGGCTGATTCACTGTTTTAGGACTATACCTTTTTCAGCACCATTGTTCACGTAGATCTATTACTGGACTTTTTTGCATTATTTGCACATTTATACAGTTTTACACATTTATTACTTATATAATTTATGTTTGCACTATTACTGCATTTGCACTTTAATGGTTGAGCACCATTGCACGTTTTTTTGATCTGACCTTTATCAGATTTATGTGAGAATACAATTTTGATGGTACAATTATTTATACCTTTTGTTAGTTTTAAATTATTTAATATATTTGCGCAACACTATTAATTTATTTGATTTGTTCACACTGTTATGAGAAGTGGAGTGTCTGCAGCAAATTGCTTATACATTTACTATTTAGAGGTTGCTCGCAGGACCCCCTTTTTCATGTTATTGGAATATACATTTTTCTTTTGAGTTTGGCACTTTGCATCATTTTTCCAGCTTGATTGGACAGTGAAGGAGAAGCAACAGATGGATGAGTTCATCCCTCTATCATTCTGCTCAATTCCCTGTTAGCACATAAGCACAACCCCTTGTGCTACTTCTCCCTCTGCTGTTCACGAGATTGCGAGAGGCTGCTATTCAAAGTACATTTGTGGTATATTTATAATGCAGCAAATGTGATATTCACTAAACAGTCACTGTAAGTGTATCTTCCTGGTGCATGTGTTTTAAATTACAGTGATTGATTCACCTGCAGGGAATGTTTGGTGAATGTTACTTTTACTGTGTTACAAGGCTTTTTTTCTCAGTTAATAGGTGCAGGAACTCCACCCTTCTGAGTCACCCCATGTCTCCGCCCCCTACCAACCTCTAAGCACCGTCCCTTAGTTTCACCCCATACCCGCCTCCCAGTACTGCCCCTTTTAGAGAATACAGAACCAAGTATCATCTTGTGGCACTAAATAATTTGTATGGAGTTTGGTAATAATAACAAGAAAAGCAAAGTAGATCCTCTGCAGCCAGCAACATTAGACCACCCCCCCCAGCAACAATATACCCCCTTTCCAAAATAGATCCAACCACAACAAAAGACCCCACCCCAGCAACAATAGATCCCCTACACATCAATAGACCCATCACGCAGAAACAATGGACCGCACACAACAAAACACCACACCCAGCAACAAAAGATCCACCCGAGCAACATTAGACCCCCAGCAGCAACAACAGATATCCCAGCAGCCAGCATCAATAGACCCTCAAGCAGCAAATGACCTACCAGCAACATAAGACCCACCAGCAACAATAGACCCTCACACAAAAACAGATCCCCACCAGTCACAATAAATCTCCCAGCAGCCAGCATCATAAATAGACCCTCCAGCACACCCCACACCCCTTTCTATTACATACATTCAGTGCCGGAGGTGCCGGAACTGTGTTCCCCTGCGTTCCTGCTGAAAAAAAGCCCTGCTGTTTTATAAATATGTCTCAATGATTTTTAATGAACACATACTCACAGGAATTAGGGATCTATTCTTAAAAACAAAATTGCTGTGTGAATGTCTTAAGCATTTACACAGCTGTCTCGCTATCATTTGTGCAATATGTATATTTCCTTTAAGTATCAGCTCCATCTAGTGGCCATAATGTGGTATTTTACTGAAATACTTCAATCAGGAAAATGGTCACTATATTAATTTGATGATAATAGGAAGTAAACATATTATAGAAATTAAAGTGAAAAAAAAAAAAAAAAAAAAAAACCTAAGTCTAACTATTCCTAAAAACATGACATTATTCTGCTTTGGTAGATCAGCCAGTTTTCAGTGGTAGGAGCCCTTACATCTTGTTATCACGTAATGTTAAGACAGATAAACAGATCTGCCATTAGTAACAGTATACAAGTTTCTGTTTAGACTGGAGATCTTCTTTAAGAGGTTAACTACAGAAACATCGTCCTTGACAGAAGACCTTTGTGTCAATGTTTATGCGATGTTTTAAGGACTTGGTGTCTTCACTAGGACATTCATGTTTGTTCAAAAGGAGTTTCACTGCCTTGTAAGGATTTCAGAACGCACTGAACCACACTTGGCTTGATAACATCAAATAGCAGTAATTAAAGTTATTTTCATCACTCTATTCTTTGAGATTTTAATTGGACGTTTATTACAAGTGTCCTTGCTCTGCCCTGGACACATAAGACTGTATCTTGTTAAGATTCACGATAACCATTTATAGAGTGAAATAGGATAAGGAGATTCAGTCCAAAGCTGTTAATTCAGGTTTGGATGACTGCTAGTGACTGAGAAGAGACACCTGAGTAGAAGCCTTATGCCTGTACCCTATGGTACTTGCCAGTAAGTAATATAGTGCTGTGTGTAAAGTCGAACATAAGTATATTTTTTGCTTGTTGAGTTAAAGATAAAGTTTATTTCATTTTCTTTTCAGCACAAGGGATGGTAGCAGGGCCGGATTAAGAGCATCGTGGGCTTGGTGCTGAGGATTTTGAAGGGCCTTAACCGCCTTAGCGGTAATCCCGAGCGTGACTCGGGGTTGATTTTTCATTGCAGGAGCGGTAACCCCGAGTCACGCTCGGGGTGGATTGCAGAGAGCGCAGCGGAGCTTCTCTTACCTTATCCTGGCGATCCAGCGATGATCTCTCATTGCTGTGACCGCCAGCCGAGAGTCCCGCCGCTCCTCCGTCCCTCCGTCGGTACGATCACTTCCTAGTTCCGTTCCCTGCAGCAGCAATGCTGCATGGGAGCGGAACTAGGGAGGGAAATTCAAAAAAAAAAAAAAAAAACGTTACACAAAACACACTTTATATTATATTATATATATATATATATGCATATATATATATATATATATATATATATATATATATATATGCATATATATATATATATATATATATATATATATATATATATATATATATAATATGCACACACACACATATATATAAAATTATATTATTGATTCAATTATAATTCATGCGTTATATATTATATATATATATATATGTGTGTGTGTATATATATATATATATATATATATATATACACACACACACACACACATATCTATATATAATATATAATGCATGAATTATAATCTAATCAATAATATAATTTTATTATATATATTATATATTAAATAATAAAATAATATTATTGATTCGATTATAATTCATGCGTTTGTGTTTCAAATTTATCACATCTGGGATGTCTACTAGAGTCTTGTTTTGGTCAGGTTTAAGTCAGTAATTACTAAGAATTGTAGGCCTATAATACATAACGCCAAATTTCCATGAAAAGAATTGTACCGCTTTTGGTATGTAATTCCAGACATAATCATACCGCCAGGGAGGTTAAGGGCCGTGCCTTGGCATGCACCCAGAGGAGGAAGGGTGCAGCCATGCATGCCTAATTCAACATGGGATGCTGTCTCTGAAGCCCATAAACACATCCATGCATCGGCAACTGTCCCTCCTTGTCCGGCCTTCGCGCTGTGTGGGGAGGTTCTGAGGGAGCTGCCTGGGGAAGCGAGCATAGAAGCCAGACTTCTGTGTTTACAAGTGACAGAAGAGCGGTAACAGTGAATATGGCCAACCCGGGGCCTATATAAAAGGTAGGGGCCTGGAGCTGCAGCTCCAATAGCCCCTACGTTAATCTGGCCCTGGATGGTAGTTACATTCAGTGAGAAGTGGCTCTTGTGCTGGTGGCTGCTGTCCTAGTTGAGATCATCCATCCTGTGCCCCCTCATACCCACACACTGGTATTTGTCCAGTGCTGAGGGGATAATTCAGCTGCTGGACCTATCATAGGACCCTCATCTAGAGTGCCGACTACGCCCACCCTTTCTGCCCCCTTCCATAATTCATAGAAGCTGTATTAGAGCTTCCATCAATAAAATTCAGTCTATTAATGGAGAAGGTGGACCTTTGCTTCGACAATACAAAATGAGGCTACGATGATCTAAGGTGGGGGAAAAAAAAAGATCGAAAAAGGTGTCGGCGTGCTGATAATTAGATATAGAATATTAAATTGGTAAAATGATGATGTGCTAGTATCAAATGCAGTAAATGAGCAAATAAAATCTGAAGTGAAAAAATATACGCCTAAAAAAATGCCAGCATGATGATAATTCAATAAAAACGAATAATTTTTTTTTTTTTTGAAAAATAATTTTTATTAGTTTTTGCAAAAAAGACAACAACAGACATCAACAGAAAAGAAAAACAAAGCACCCCAGTGACAACCGCAGGTGCACTAACTATACAAAAAACTACTCTCTAACCACCACCCTCCCCCAAACTACCACCAGCAATCCAATAAAGAGTCCAGGATTACCGAGGCAAATGGGTCGGCCTAGGCCGGCGCCAAAAAGCACGCAGCCAGACCCCAACCTGAGGAAATAAAGCTCTCAAACACTGTTAATACAAGACTGTCCTAGTCACTTAGAAAACCATAAAAGCAATCATGGCTGAGATAACTAGTTTGCTAAATGGGAAGCCAGTGCTTAGCCTAACAAAGTAGAGGTAATTCATTTAAAGTATCCAAAGACTCAACCCACACCCTCCATACCTTCTCAAATTTTTTTGGGCAACCCCTGGAAGCGTAGGTTGCCTTATAAAGAGGTAATACTGCATTTACTAGGCCCTTCCAGAACAAGAGCGAGGGGGGATTAACTTTTTTCCAATGTAGTAGGATAGCCTTCTTAGCATAAAAGAGAAGAATAACCAGTAAAGTTCTATGAGCTACCGAGGGCACCACCTCCTCCACCAAACCCAAAAGACAGACCCTCGGGGTCAGTGGAATCGGAGTCAGCAGCACCCCAGCAAGACAGGAAGTCACGTCCGACCAGAACCATTGAATCTGAACACAGTCCGAGAAAACATTTATTCACCTATATTATGGTGGAGCAAGCACTGTCTGTACATTTATTTACCTATATTATGGTGGAGCAAGCGCTGTCTGTACATTTATTCACCTATATTATGGTGGAGCAAGCACTGTCTGTACATTTATTCACCTATATTATGGTGGAGCAAGCGCTGTCTGTACATTTATTCACCTATATTATGGTGGAGCAAGCGCTGTCTGTACATTTATTCACCTATATTATGGTGGAGCAAGCGCTGTCTGTACATTTATTCACCTATATTATGGTGGAGCAAGCGCTGTCTGTACATTTATTCACCTATATTATGGTGGAGCAAGCGCTGTCTGTACATTTATTCACCTATATTATGGTGGAGCAAGCGCTGTCTGTACATTTATTCACCTATATTATGGTGGAGCAAGCGCTGTCTGTACATTTATTCACCTATATTATGGTGGAGCAAGCACTGTCTGTACATTTATTCACCTATATTATGGTGGAACAAGCGCTGTCTGTACATTTATTCACCTATATTATGGTGGAACAAGCGCTGTCTGTACATTTATTCACCTATATTATGGTGGAGCAAGCTCTGTCTGTACATTTATTCACCTATATTATGGTGGAGCAAGCGCTGTCTATACATTTATTCACCTATATTATGGTGGAGCAAGCGCTATCTGTACATTTATTCACCTATATTATGGTGGAGCAAGCACTGTCTGTACATTTATTCACCTATATTATGGTGGAGCAAGCACTGTCTGTACATTTATTCACCTATATTATGGTGGAGCAAGCGCTATCTGTACATTTATTCACCTATATTATGGTGGAGCAAGCACTGTCTGTACATTTATTCACCTATATTATGGTGGAGCAAGCGCTGTCTATACATTTATTCACCTATATTATGGTGGAGCAAGCACTGTCTGTACATTTATTCACCTATATTATGGTGGAGCAAGTACTGTTTGTACATTTATTCACCTATATTATGGTGGAGCAAGCGCTGTCTATACATTTATTCACCTATATTATGGTGGAGCAAGCGCTGTCTGTACATTTATTCACCTATATTATGGTGGAGCAAGCGCTGTCTGTACATTTATTCACCTATATTATGGTGGAGCAAGGGCTGTCTGTACATTTATTCACCTATATTATGGTGGAGCAAGCACTGTCTGCACATTTATTCACCTATATTATGGTGGAGCAAGCGCTGTCTGTACATTTATTCACCTATATTATGGTGGAGCAAGCACTGTCTGTACATTTATTCACCTATATTATGGTGGAGCAAGCACTGTCTGCACATTTATTCACCTATATTATGGTGGAGCAAGCACTGTCTGTACATTTATTCACCTATATTATGGTGGAGCAAGCGATGTCTGTACATTTATTCACCTATATTATGGTGGAGCAAGCGCTATCTGTACATTTATTCACCTATATTATGGTGGAGCAAGCACTGTCTGTACATTTATTCACCTATATTATGGTGGAGCAAGCGATGTCTGTACATTTATTCACCTATATTATGGTGGAGCAAGCGCTATCTGTACATTTATTCACCTATATTATGGTGGAGCAAGCGCTATCTGTACATTTATTCACCTATATTGTGGTGGAGCAAGCGCTGTCTGTACATTTATTCACCTATATTATGGTGGAGCAAGCACTGTCTGTACATTTATTCACCTATATTATGGTGGAGCAAGCACTGTCTGTACATTTATTCACCTATATTATGGTGGAGCAAGCACTGTCTGTACATTTATTCACCTATATTATGGTGGAGCAAGCACTGTCTGTACATTTATTCACATATATTATGGTGGAGCAAGCACTGTCTGTACATTTATTCACATATATTATGGTGGAGCAAGCACTGTCTGTACATTTATTCACCTATATTATGGTGGAGCAAGCACTGTCTGTACATTTATTCACCTATATTATGGTGGAACAAGCGCTGTCTGTACATTTATTCACCTATATTGGCTCACCTGAGAGCACAGTATAGATAGCAGAGGCTCGCCCACACCAATAATAATTTAGTTTGCCTACCTAGCTGCGGCTGCTTAAGTTTTTTTTATTCCTAGTTTGCTAGAGTGCAGGAGGTCTTTGGAGGGGTGTAGAGGATGCTTGGGGTGATATTTTGAGATGAGGAGGTGATGTTGTTCAGGGCAAAGTTTTGCAAGGCTTTGCATGTTGTCGATAGTTACATAGTTAGTCAGGTTGAAAAAAGACACAAGTCCATCTGGCTTGGATGGAAAAAAAAAATAAAAAAACAGTAATGAAAACCCAACCATACAATCCCATATACACAATCCTATATCCGCAGTTGATCCAGAGGAAGGCGATAAAACCCCAGCAAAGCATGATCCAATTTGCTACAGCAGGGGGGAAAATTCCTTCCTGATCCCCCGAGAGGCAATCGGATGTTCCCTGGATCAACTTTACCTATAAATATTAGTAACCATTTATAATATGTCCACCCAGGAAAGAATCCAGACTTTTTTTAAAACAATCTAGTGAACTGGCCAGAACCACCTCGGGAGGGAGTCTATTCCACATTTTCACAGCTAGTGAAGATAGTATTTGAATTTTACTCATTGGGCGATCTAAACTCAGTGGGGGGATTGGCAGAGTGGGGCGGCAGCCACTGGGTGGTTGGTAAGGTGATGAACCCAGCATGCCCGCTTCCCAGCCATTTACTTAAAGTGTTACCAAACCCAGTACCCTGCATTCACTATATCTGGTCTCCCACAGTACACAGAACATGGAAATGCAATTATTTTAGTAAATATAAACTGCTAAATGCTTTTTCTCATCAGCAGTATATAGCAGTCTTGTGACTTCTATCAGTGTCTGCTTAAGGCTTGTAGGAGGAGTTTTCATTCTCCCATGACCCACTGTCTGGACAGTGCTGATTGGCCCTGTGATAATCACATGCACTCTCCCAAGAAAAAAAAAAACTCTCTAGCAATACACACCGAACTGAGCATGTGCAGCCTGACTACTAATGCTCTGTTCTATCAGGAGATAGGTTGGAGTCAGTTAAAGAAGGGGAGGATCAGAGAAGACAGGATTACACAGCCTTTATAATGCAGAGGATTAACCCCTTAAGTTCCACAGTGAGTATAACAAGCATGCTTTACTGCATATACAGAGTGATTTTACTGTTGTGGATTTAGTAACACTTTAATTGAATATCTTTGCTGTGTAGCACAATGATTGTTATTTACTACTGCTTTTCAAGTCTGAGTCATACACGTACCGTATATAAAGAAGAAAATTGTTCTACTTTCTCCCCAGAGGATCACCTAGTTGCAGCATTGTGATGCATTACACAATATATTTATCCAATAAAACAGCGATCACTCACAATGGCTATTAGTCCAAATCAAAACAAAGATGAAAACAAGTCCGGGGACAGACTTGGTACTATTGGCTATGTTTAGATGAGTATAATGACATTTGGGGAGTTGCTTGCTAATACTAAAAAAAACATCTGAATGGACTCTGAAATGAACTTGGTATTGTTTACTATGTTTGCAAGAGCCTGATGACATTTCTTGAAATGATTGCTAAGTGCTATTAGGGAATTGCCATGAAAGAGGAAATAAAATCTGTGTTTTTTTTTTGTTCTTTTTTTTCTGACCTGCAAAGTAAAGGCATAATGTGCTAGTATGCATTACATACCTGCACATTGTGTGACACTTACCTGCAGACGAAGCCCTCCTTATCCCTGTTGGAGACCGCATCCATCTTCACCCATCTTCTTTCTGGGTCCGTGGACTCCCAATGTGTGACTGGCAGGAGCTGCGCAACGTCACTCGCGCAGGAGCCACCGGTCATGGCACAGGGCTCTGAAGAAACAGCAGGGACGGCCATTACTTCAGAGCGCATGCGCCAATGATGTTGTCAGCACAGTATACAGTAAATATCTCCTAAATGATTCAAGTTTGGGAGATATTTATAGTACCTATAGGTAAGCCCTATTACCTTTTACTTACCTGAACCCTCATTGGTTCCAGCACTGTGCACGTCTGCAGTTCTTCTCTCCCTTCACTTCCGGGTTTCAAGGGCTTTGCTGGGGCACCGGTAGCCATTAGCTCCCGCTGCTGTCAATCAAAGCCAGTGACGAGGGAGCGGGTGTCGGGCTTGAGTCCCACTGTCAGCATCCGGGCTTGGGAGCAAACTTCCCATGGGGGCAGTGGACAGAGAGGAGGGGCCTGGGAGTGCCAGCAGGGGACCAGAGAAGTGGGGGTTTGCGGACGCTCTGTGCAATTGCATTGCACAGAGCAGGTAGGTATAGATTTGTTTTTCGTTTTGTTTTTCTTTAATTTTTTACCTTTACATTCGCTTTAATGGTCCTGTAATTTAATTTTCATTAAATCTCTTATTACTGTGTTTTTCAGCCTCCTGGTAATTTTCTCTGTGAGCTCTTGAATCTCTCCTTTTCCCCTATCTGTTATCCCGGCTGCACAGTAGGAAATCGGCTGTGAAGCCTGAAGGCTTCACTGCCAGTTTCCCTTGGGTTCCGTTCACATATTGGCGTCTCGGATAGCGGGCAGAGTCGCAACGATTCTGCCCGCGATCCTGAATCATTGCAAATCACAGGACGCCCATGCAATTCCTGTGACTTGCAACGGCACCCCAAACGCCCGACGAATCACGGTAAAATCACGCAAACAGAACCGCGGGACTCCTGCCACCCAAAAGAAGTTATTGTACTTTATTTGGCCGACAGGTGTCCTGCGATTCTGTTTGCACGATTTTACCGCGATTCGTCGGGCGATAATCGCTGCAAAATCGAGCCGTGTTTAGGGTGCCATTGCAAGTCACGGGAATCGCATGGGCGTCCAATGATTTGTACTTATTCGGGTTCGCGGACAGAATTGCGCTGATTCTGCCCAGGATCCGAGACGCCATTATGTGAACGGAGCCTTACTTACAATGCCGGTTCCTGCACCCGAAGCCGATTGACAAACTGGTTCGGGTTGCCAACATTGTGGGATCCCTGGACAGGTAAGTGTCCTTATATTAAAACTTTTAATTTATTTTTTGAACTGGAGCTTCACTTTAAGAACACGTATTTATACTTAAAAATACTTTTTTTTTTAAACCAGAGGTTATTGTCACTTTAAGCAGAGAGATCGAAGAAAGCTAAGCGAGGACCAGAACTTTCTATACTGGTAATCTACAAACTGTTAATAAACAGTTAGCAATACACAGATTGATGTACTCTTGTTCAGCCTACGGGACGAATGATAGGAAATCAATCATAGGTCCCCATCCATGCTAAACAGTGCGAATAAAGGAATCTCCCCCTACACTGGTGAACTCAGCAGCTGCTTTACCTGCCTGAATACATTGGCACTAATGTAGTCCATAGTCAATCGATAATTTTTTCCTGGCTTAGTAGATTCCTATAATAGAGAATATGGTGCAGCGCTAGATATGCAATAAGGATCAACAATAAATAAATTAAAATTGAATACGATCCATAGAACTATTAAAAAAATCCATGGAAATGGGATAAAATATGCACAGAAAGTCCCAATATGTAAGAGTTGATAAGTTCATTCATGTAAAAACAGCCCAGAGAAAGTGCACAGTGCAATGTCCTAATCCAAAGAGAGCTCACACACTGTGAAAATCCTCCACCGGTATTGCTAGCCTCTCACCTGAAAGCTGCAATACATACAGCATAGGTTGTAACCACGCACTGGCATCTGAAGACATGCACTAGGACCAGGTACAGCCACCAAGACTCCACTAAGCAATGGATGGATTCCTTATCCTCGCGATACTCAGCAGTATATGATCCACCATATAAAGTAAAAAGAAGGCAGCACCATAGCGTAATAAAGTTTCAAAACTTTATTTACAACAGGTAAAAAGCCTCTTACTTGATGTCAGCAGACCAGGAGCATAAAACAATCGGTAATCTTTCTGGATAATGAGTGCAGGTGATTGCAGCACGGCTGGAAGCGAGCAAGGCTCCGTCCTCCGACCGGACTGATGGACTGCGGGTGACGTCACAAACTCCTCTTTCCCTCCGAAATTAGTAGATTTCTAAATCAAGTTTGTTAAGCTGGGTCATTCTTGCATGGCTTGAATTTAGGCTGATTTAGCAGAAACTGGAAAAAGTTTAGGTTGTCTATGGCCAGCATAACACAGTAACAAAACAGAGAACAACAAGCATTTACAAAAGGGAAATTTACTTCAACAATTACTTTAAGTGCATTTAAAGCCAAAATGTTTTTGTTTTAGCTTTGGATAAATTATTAAAAAGTTCTAATCACTGTGAAGCTTGTAATACTGTTTGTGTCCCCTTGTAGGGAGCATCATCCCTCTGTTTGTCCTGGAGACCATTGTCATTGAAACAGAAAGTAATGGAAAATCCATACGTTTATAGTGTCTTTGAAGCATGAAATGGGAGCTGGATCTTTCAATAGGGACACCTCTTTAGAGAGAATCTAAATACATTTCCAACAGTACAGAGCAAAAGAAAAAGGAAAAAAACTGACAGGGGTTCCAGCCATTCATTTCTCTAGACCAAAGAAAACTAACAAAGTTTAGAACTGGAGCACCCGACTTTCCCCGGTTTTTCTTTTTTTTGGTGTGATTTATAGATAACATTTAAAATGTACTGTTTAACTACCAAAAGTGTTTTACTACACTAAACCTTTCACCCAACCTATAAATCAGCCTTTCCCAACAGGCGTTCCCTGGAACTATAGGGTTTCTTCAGAGGTTCCATGGGGGTTCCTTGAGCAACAGATTGATCTCAACAGATCACTTCTGTACCTGGGGCACTCCTACGTGAACTACCACTATAAGGAGGCATTTCTTCTGTGACCACTAATGTAAGGGTTACTTCCACACTGACCACCAATGTAATGGACCACTTCTACAATGACCACCAATGTAATATGTTGCTTCTACAGTAATCTCAGTGCTAGGAGTCACTTCTCGACTGACCACCAATGTAAGGGGTTCACCAATGTAAGAGCACACTTTTTTTTTTTTCTTTAACTTTCAGTTTTATTTCAAGTTTTCTGATAAAACAGATTAAACATGTTTTCCATAAACGTAAGTTCACGTAGAATGTTCATACAGTTACATTGGGGTACAAGACAAAATCTTATACATAACAACAGGAGGAATTTTAAGCATATGGTATTGAAAAAAGAAGCTTGAGAAAGGAAAAAAAAAAAACGAAACCAAGAACATGCCACCTGCAATGTAATAGGACAGAAGCATATATGAGTGTATGTAAGCGGATGGTCCTGGTAGGTGCCAGAACTATATTAGTAAGCTACACAGGTACTAATTATAATAAGTCAAGTCAGAGGTGAGCAGTTAGGATGTTCAAGCCAAGGAGCCCATTTTTTAAGGAATGCAGGAATTTGGAGGTGGGCCTTTGCATACAAGTATTCCATTAGGCAGTGGTCATTCAAAATTAGAATCACTTTCAAAATAGAAGGGGGATTTAACGACTTCCAATGCCTAGCGATCGCCAGACGTGTGGCAATAAAGATGTGGGATATGAAGGTTTGAGTATGTAGTGGCCATAAATCAATGTCTAGACCTAAAAGGACCATTTGCGGAGATAGGAAGACAGCGATAGAGACAAAGGAGTAGAGGAGCCTTTTGAGTAAGATGACACTTTTTAATTGTTCTCTAATGTAAAGGGATCCTACAGTTTTCACTGTCTTTTAAAGTTTGGCATCCTCTCTGTTTTTCAAATATACCATAAGCACCACATTTCATATTCTTTCATTTATTATTATATCAGCTCATCAACTTACTAATCATCTTAATGTTCTATAATGATAGAATTGTTTGCAAGGGTTCGCCAAGACCTGAACATTTTTTCAAGAGATTCGTCTATAGTAAAAATGCTGCGAAAGGCTGGGCTAGAACATTTCGTTTGTTATTCTGATGTACCCGGTGTGTGTGACAGGGGCATGTCCTTTACCTACATACTTTTTGCCAAAGTCTGTCCATTATTTTCATCTCAGAAGGTTGGGAGGTGTGCCAGACAACTGCAGTTATATTCTGTGACAGGTCCCATCAGTGGCGGCTGGTGCTAAAAATTTTGGGGGGGGGGGCGCAAACAGAACACATCTAATAGGCATTGCTTTGCGGCAAAAAACGCGGCAAAATATTGCATGACTTTGAGGTCACAAAAGTGTGAAAGGGGCCTTCAGTAATCAAAGTATAGTGTGCCCCCTTTCAATGCAGAGTTACCACAGCATGCCACCATCAATGCAGAGTTACTACAGCGTCCCCCCATCAATGCAGAGTTACCACAGCATGCCACCATCAATGCAGAGTTACCACAGCATGCCACCATCAATGCACAGTTACTACAGCGTGCCCCCATCAATGCAGAGTTACCACAGCATGCCCCCATCAATGCAGAGTTACTACAGCGTGCCCCCATCAATACAGAGTTACCATAGCATGCCACCATCAATGCAGAGTTACTACAGCGTGCCCCCATCAATGCAGAGTTACCACAGCATGCCCCCATCAATGCAGAGTTACTACAGCGTGCCCCCATCAATACAGAGTTACCATAGCATGCCACCATCAATGCAGAGTTACTACAGCGTGCCCCCATCAATGCAGAGTTACCACAGCATGCCACCATCAATTCAGAGTTACTACAGCATGCCCCCATCAATGCAGAGTTACCACAGCATGCCACCATCAATGCAGAGTTACCACAGCGTGCCCCCATCAATGCAGAGTTACCACAGCATGCTACCATCAATGCATGCCCTCTTCAATGCAGTGTGGGCCCCCCCCCCCCCCAGACCAGTGCACTTACCTGGAGCCCTGGAGCAGCCCGGCGGCGACGGCTTCTGTCCCGGCGGGCGGCTTCTCCTCACTCGGCGACGGCTTCTGTCTTCTGTCCTGGCGGGCGGCTTCTCCTCACTCGACGACGGCTTCTGTCTTCTGTCTCGGCGGGCGGCTTCTCCTCACTCGACGACAGCTTCTGTCCCGGGGGGCGGCTTTTTCTCACTCGGCAACGGCTTCTGTCTTCTGTCCCGGCGGGCGGCTTCTCCTCACTCGGCGACGACTTCAGCGGGCGACTTCTTCTCACTCCGGCGGCGCGTCTTCTTGAGTCCTCCTCCCGCTCCCACCTCCTCCTCAGGCAATGGCATGGGGTTTGCCATGCCGCCATTTAGGAAGCCGGTATTAGACCGGCTTCCTGATTGGCCAGGAGGAGGATCAGTGTGACAATAGCGAATTTTCATTCGCTATTGTCACAAAATGGGTGGGCTCTGAGCGCACTGCTCTGCGTCCCGGGACCACCCTTTGCATCACCCTATTAGAGCCTCTGGCTCTAATCAGGTGATTGAAAAAAAAAAAAAACCCATTAAGATCCATGCGTCCAGCGACCTGCATGATTTAATTGTAATCTGTCCCTTTACACATTGGGCCCAAAAAACTATTGATGGTGTACCAACATTTTTCCGTACAGAACAATGATTTATGGAATCCACCAAAAAAATTGAAGGGTTTAAACAAAAAGATGCTACTAGTGCGAAAAATGTTAAAAAATACCAAAAGTTGACATTACACATAAAAATCACAGGATCTGCACCAAGTAAATACTTTTTTATAAAATAAATTTAGCAATTTTTGGCCAAACGGTGGTATACAGTATTGTGCCAAGAGGATACCAGCGCAAGACAATTAAGATCATGGTTTTTGCACCTAGTAAATTATATGTGCGGCAACATGATAGGTTATGTGACATGTAATGTGCCACAATTAGATATTTTGTGTGGCGTTTCGTATTCCTCTGCTACAGCAAATCATACTTTATAACAGCCATTCTCAACCAAGGCTCCAGAGTTTTCCAGGGGTTCTTAGCCACCAGCTGTGGCTGGTTGACCTTCCATTTGATGGTGCCTGCGTAGTTCTAGTACCAATAGCACTTGGCAAAGCAAGAATTATTTTTTTTAGCTGTCTGTGAGGGTTGTATTATTCCTAATGACCACCAATGGAAGAGGCCATTGACTCAAAATTATTTGACTTTAGTATAGTCCTTTGAAACCTAAAAATTATTTTAGGGGATCCTCTGAGCTAAAAATAGGTTGAGAAAGGCTGGTTTATTGGAATCACTGGTTGCAAAAGATTTCTGCAGGACTTCTGGAAAAGATAATTGTGGGCTGGATAGAGATGAGGGCACGACAATAGTGTGTTCTTTCCCTAAATACTTTGGGGTTGGTTTACTAAAGGTAAATAGACTGTGCACTCTGCAAGTGCTGTTGCTCCAGAGCTTAATAAATGAACAGAAGCTCTGCTGACTTCTATTATCCAATAATGTGCAAGCAAAATAGCTGTTTTTTTTTTAATTTTCCTTGCACATGGTTGGGTACTTATTTCAAAGTGAAGCTTTACCTTATTTATTAATCTCTGGACTTTGCAAAGTGCACAGTCTTATTTGCCTTTAGTATGTAGAACCCTCCTAGATAGGTGCTAGAGAGTGAATATAGTTTTTGGCTCTGTCTGCCTATCAGAGGAGCAGCAGGTAAATTCTATATTCTCTCTGCTTAACAGGGAGCAGGATCTGTGAGTTAGGTCTGCTCAATGTGCTCAGTGTGTGATTCATTTGGTCTGAGGGAGTGTTCCCAACTGATCCAATTGGGAGGCACATTGGATAGTGGAGGAAACCTGGCCAATGAGTACACAGGCTTTGATACAGCCCCAGAGATGGGCACAGACTGCTGTATCGGTACATTTTGGGGTGTAGTATAAAAAGCCAGGAGCACATGTGCTTGGGGTCTTTGGCTGGTGAGCAGAGTCCCAGAAGGAGGGTGGCGGCTGCCTCCTCTTCTGCAGCAGTTGGTGTGTGGTCACAGGCAGTCGGCCTGGTGAGCCAGAAGTGTGGAGCTGAACCCAGAGGTCCAGGAGAGCTGATTGAAGGAGTTGAAACACTGGAGAAGAACCTGGAAAGCAGTATTGTGAGTACAGAGGATCATGCCTAAGGGCCTGACCTGGAAGGGGACCACTCCGGAGTAGAGTAGTCAGTGGACGGGTGTCAGCTGGTGGAAAGAAAGGGGGTACTAGGTGTGTGCCCTGAAGATAAGTACTAAAAGGAACATTATCTCAGATTCATCTAGTGGCAGGATGAAGCTGCGGCCTGGCCGCATTCTCAGATAGAAGGCCTCTGCATTGTGAATAGTTCAAGTGTTGGAGTATCCCACTCATCCCTTCTCCCATTCCAATATCAAATAAAACAACAAAAACAACAACCCCTAGACTGTTCATTGACTGAGCCAAGAAAGTTAAAGCGGAGTTCCAGCCATTTACTCACCTGTCCAACGGTCCAGCGATGCGGCCGCCGGAAGCCTCGATCCTCTCCCTCGGCGCCGGCATCACTGCTGTGGGCACCCGGCTGTTACAGTTTGCGGCTTCACAGCCGGGTACCCACTGCGCATGCACGAGTCGCGCTGCGCACCGTGATTGGCCTGCAATCTTCTGGGACCTCTGACGTGTCCCAGAAGATTGCAGGGAGGGAGGGGGAGAGGAGAACTTCCGCTCAGGGCGCCGCGGCGCTCCGAGCGGAAGTGGGAGCGGGTACCTGTCAAAACTAGGTACCCTCTCCCCCCCCCAAAAAATGACATGCCAAATGTGGCATGTCGGGGCGTCAGGACTCCCTAAAGTGGAAGTTCCACTTTTGGGTGGAACTCCGCTTTAAGTGTTAACCGCTTGCCGACTGCTCACAGTATATTTACTGCGGCGGTCAGCCCCTCACAGGCAGAGTGACGTAGGTCTACGTCGCTCGCCTGTGAGGCTCTGGGGAGCGAGCGCGCGCCCGCGGAGGCGCGCTCCCGCGCGGTCACGGACCCCCCCCGCGCGTGTGACCAGCGGACCCGATGTCCGCCGGTCACTCGGCGATCGGCGGGGGAGAGGGAGAATGTCAGGCAGCTTGTGTAAACAAGCCACCTGTCATTCTCCTCGCTGTAAAGACACTGATCACATGGATCTACTATGTAGATCCGTTGATCAGTGTCCTTACAGCTCAAGCCACAGCCAATCACAGTAGAAAGCACGCCCCTAGGGATACACACAGCCCCTCCCTCCCAAATAAAGTTAACCCCTTCCATACCAGTGTATTTTTACAGTAACAGTGCATATGTATAGCACTGATTACTGTAGAAATGTCACTGGTAACCCCAAAAGTGTCAAAAATGTCAGTCAAGGGTCCGATCTGTCCGCCCCAATGTCGCAGTACCGCAAAAAAAAATCGCAGATTGCCGCCATTACACGTTAAAAAAAAAAACAACAAAAATGACAAAAATCTTTCCCTTTGTTAGTAAACGCGATAACTTTTGCGCAAACCAATCAAAATACGCTTTTTGCGATTTTTTTTACCAAACATAGGTAGCATAAAACAAATTGGCCGAAAATGTTAAAAAAATTTAGATTTTTACATTTTTTTTGGGGGGGAATTTCATATAAAAAAATGTGAAAAATATTGTTATTTTTGCAAAATGTACGCTCTTTTTTTGTTTATATCGCAAAAAGTAAAAATCGCACAGGTGATCAAATACCACCAAAAGAAAGCTCTGTTTGTGGGAAAAAAAGGACGTCAAATTCGTTTAGGTACAGCGTCGCACGACCGCGCAATTGTCTGTTAAAGTCACGCAGTGCCGAATCGCAAAATACCCCCTGGTCGTTTAGCAGGAAAATCCTCCGGGGCTTAAGTGGTTAAAGTGGAGTTCCACCCTAGTTATACATTTTTTTATAAAAATACCCCCGGGACAGTCAGGGCTAGCACATTCCACAATGGATAGCCTCTGATCTGTCCCGGGTTGCACTTACCTTTCAGGAGAAATACTTACCTTGAAATTGTCTTCTCCAGCGCTGCCATCTCGGGTGTGGGCAGCTTGAAGCCAGCTCGATCCTCTTCCGCGTCCTCTTCGGTCCTCTTCCTCCTTCTTCGGTCCCACGATGCACTGCACCGGCCCCGACGTCACTTCCGGGTCGCGCGCGTCATCCCTCCACAGCTTCTGGGCATGCCCAGAAGCTGTTTAGAAGGGAATGACGCGCGCGCCCCGGAACTGACGTCGGGGCCGGTGCAGGCGCAATGATTCCTGGGAGCGATGACGTTCAGCTCCCAGGAATCATTGCAAAAGCCAGGAAGTGACGAATCGCCGTGGCCGCCGAGGGGAGGAAGAAGGAAGTAAGGTAAGTATATTTTCTCTAAAAGGTAAGTGAAAAAAAAAAATAAATTGCGATTATCCATTTGTTTTTCAGGTGACCGGGAGCGAGAAGATGGAGGTAAGTATAAATTTCGGGTGGAACTCCGCTTTAAGATTCTGCATGCAGTTGCTACGGGTAACCCAGGGGAATCCAAAAGTGTGAAAAACCAGAAGCTCTCAAGGGGGCAGTGCTACAAGTAAATCAACCCCTTTGAGTCAAAGGATGTTCCTCTTTATCATCTCAGGAAGTTGGGAGGTATGCAATATTACTTTTCAGGCTCACTATATGTACACACTATACCTTGAATTAACCACTTTACCACCCAAAACGAGGATTTTGCTGTCTTACGTCTGGGCCACTTTTTGCGATTCGGCACTGTGCGACTTTAACTGACAATTGCGCGGTCATGCAAAGCCGTACCCAAACGAAATTTACATCCTTTATTTTCTCCACAAACCAAGCTTTCTTTTGGTGGTATTTGATCACCTGTGCGATTTTTATTTTTTGCGCTATAAACAAAAAAAGAGTGACAATTTTGAAAAAATAACAATATTTTTCACATTTTTTTGTATGAAATTCCCCCCCCGGGAATTGCGACATTGCGGCAGAGAGATCTGACCCTTGACTGACATTTTTGACACTTTTGGGGGTACCAGTGACATTACTGCAGTAATCAGTGCTATAAATATGCACTGTTACTGTAAAAATTACACTGGCAGGGAAGGGGTTAATTTTTATTGGTGATCAAGGGGTTAATGTATGCCTGGTGCTTACTGACGTGTGTGGGGGGAGGGGACTATGTGACACAAGGACAGATCGCAGGTTCAACTATGCTGAACCCTGCAATCTGACCCTGCCTGTCACTTAGGAGATCCGCCCGCTTGTGTTTACACAAGCAGGGGGATCTCCACACTCGATTCCCCGACGATCGGGGAAGAGCAGCGCCGATTGCCGCCGCTCCTCCCCTGGCCCGACTCCCGCTATGACTGAATACAGCGGGAGTGAGCCTCCGGCGGCGCCGAGAGAGGGGAATGTCTGGCGACGTAGGTCTACGTCGCCAGACGATAACGAGCCACTTTGCCGCAGTAGAGCTCCAGTGAGCAGCGGCAAAGTGGTTAAAATGTGTTCGAGTTGTTGAGTTCCCCCAGAAAATCATCTAAGCGCCGGTTCACACTACCGCGACGCTACTTCCCGGGGCGACCTCCGAGATCGCGGCGCGCCACGGACTTCATAACATTGAAGTCTATGGCGGTCGCCCCAAAGAAGCTCCGGACCCTTTTTCTAGGTCGGAGCGACTTGTGTCGCTCCTATTAGAACGGGTCCGCAGCTTCCCTATGGGAGGCGACCTGCGGCGACCTGTGAGGCGACCAGGTCGCCTCACAGGTCGCCCTAGTGTGAACCGAGGCTAAATGTAATGTGACCAGAGCCCAGACTTTATCAAAATAAACCCCAGTAACCATAAATGATATTTAATATTGAAGCTATTTTTTACATTCTTGGCCTGTGCCTGGAATTTTGGGTACAGTTGGCAGTGAACCTTCCTATTTCTGATTTGCAGTCCTTGTCCTCTCTGACAGATTTCCCATGGAGGTCAGCTGTGTCTATTTTAGTTTATGTTGAAATGAAGGTCAATGCCCTAAGTTCATAAAATACTACATTTAGCGCTTCGGCCTTTTCTGTGTGGAATAGTCAGCAAAGGCAGGAAATGCCTTTTTCAGAGGAATGCGGCACGTTACATTGACATTTTTTGGTCACGTGTTTTCACCAGAAAGTGTACAGTTTTTATTTCGTTATGAGGCCCTGCCACAAATCTGTCATCTCAGCTGTATATTTATCATGTAAGGGGGAGAAAAATCCATATTTTCAATCAATACTTTGTATAGAAATTATGAGCGCCACTTATGTGCCGAGTGAGATTTGTGATACAGGCAGTCCAAGGCGCAGAGGGTTTGACATGGCGTAAAATAAGGTAAAATATATTGAGCCTTTTATAGAGAGAGCAATCTGAAGGGAATACCACAGCAAATAGAAGTTGTTTTCCTGCAAATTGGATTCATTATGTAACTTATTTGGTGCTTTAGCGCTCAGCCCGACGTATTAATGTACAGTAAAAGTCATTATACCTCCCTACTTTCTGAGATGAGAAAAAGGAATACCTTATAGTACAAAGTATGTAGGCAAAGGACACACCCCTGCTGCATCCCCAGTTCCAAAGACCATGGAGAATTTTTAGGGCAAAAACCGTAATTTATAATTTACATAGAAGATTATGGATAAAAAAAAAGAAGTGAAGCAAAGTTAGTAAATTAAATCAATCATTGAATAACAATCACAATTGTATTCAGTTTGTCTAGATAGTGAATATTCGTAATTTAAAGTGGAACATCAAACAGCTGGATTGTAAGTACAATATATTGTCAAAAGTATTGGGATGACTGCCTTTACAGGCATGCATCCCAGTCTTAGTCCATAGGGTTCAATATTGAGTTGGCCCACCCTTTGCAGCTATAACAGCTTCAACTCTTCTGGGAAGACTGTCCACAAGGTTTTGGAGTGTGTCTATGGGAATGTTTGACCATTCTTCTAGGAAGCGCATTTGTGAGGTCAGGCACTAATGTTGGACGAGAAGTCCTGGCTTGCATTTTCTGCTCTAATTCATCCCAAAGGTGTTCTATCGGGTTGAGGTCAGGACTCTGTGCAGGCCGGTCAAGTTCCTCCACCCCAGACTTGCTCATACATGTCTTTATGTAGCTTGCTTAGTGTACTGGTACGCAGTCATGTTGTAACAGGAAGAGGCCATCCCCAAACTTTTCCCACAAAGTTGGGAGAATTAAATTGTTCAAAATGTCTTAGTATGCTGATGCCTTAAGAGTTCCCTTCACTGGAATTTAGGGGCCAAGCCCAACCCTTGAAAAAACCCCACACCATAATCCCCCCTCCGCCAAATGTTCTGGACCAGTGCACAAAGCAAGGTCCATAAAGACATGGATGAGTGAGTTTGAGGTGGGGGAACTTGACTGGCTTGCACAGAGTCCTGACCTCAACCCCATAGAACACCGTTGGGATGAATTAGAGCGGACACTGCGAGCTAAGCCTTCTTGTCCTACATCAGTGCCTGACCCCACAAATACATTTCTGGAAGAATGGTCAAACATTCCCATAGACACACTCCTAAACCTTGTGGACAGCCTTCCCAGAATAGCTGAAGCTGTTTTAGCTGCAAAGGGTGGGCCAACTCAATATTGAACCCTAAAGCATCCCAATACGTTTGACAATATAGTGTATATATAAATGCATCTACTGGGACATTTGCAATGCTGTTCAGCCACTCTTGTGATCCTGTTCAGAGTCCTCTGTTCTGCAGCTGAATTAGTGTCTTGCCTTCTTTTAGTCAGCTAAAATTGTGTGTGTAATGTTGTAGAGCACATATGCCAACTGCAGCCCACCAGGCCTTTTCATGTGGCCCTCACATGCAGTTTTGCAGCTGGAAGGTGGCAGAACTCCATTTCCACCACCTCCAGCTCTCATCCTCTGCTCCTATCCCCCCCCCCCCCCGCTGTTACTTGTAAACACAGAAGCCTTCTGTGTTTACATGGGACAGCTTTGGTCTCAACGACAAGGTGGGGACAGATCTCCAATATCTGAGCGAGAGAATGATCTCCATGCAAGGTGAGGCAGAGCCGCCTACACAGGGAGGTTCTAGAGCCGAATACATGGGTAGTAGAGCCGCTTACACAGGGAGGTACTAGAGCTGGGCCAGGTAAAAGAGAGAGATGTGAGGAAACTTTGGTGAGGGTGGGGGTTTAGGCTGCACACTTTACACAGCACACCCCTGAACTCTGCACTCTGTACATCCTGCACTTCTGAACCCTGCATTCTGTATTTAATGCAGCTCTAAACCCTGCACTCTGTAAATAGCACACCCCTGAACTCTGTATACTGTGTATAGGACACCCCTGGAATTTCACTCTGTATATAGCGCACCCCTGTACCCTGCACTCTGTACATACCGTACTCCTGAACACTGCACTCTGTACATAGTGTAATCCTGAACTCTGCATTCTGTACGTAACACACTCCTGAACCCTACACTCTGTACGTAGTGCACACCAGATACAATTGGCCCTTTAAGGGCAACCATATTTCTGATGCGGCCTACGATAAAAGTTTGACACCCCTGTTGTAGAACATGGTTTCAGGCATTTCTTCCTCTTTTTTTTTCCTGGTTATCCTGCCGCTATCATGTCTCCTGTTCTAGAGTGACAATGATCACTTACTGTACTGTATCTCTGGAAAATCCGTGTCATCACTCCTAGGTTACATGTTTCTGATTTAGACTATAGAAAACCTTGACCTCTCCTCATCTACATAACATAGGAGGGAGGTATTTGGAACTCTACAGAAGAGCACTGGGCAGGGTGAGGATTTCACTGTAGCAAAGTGAACAAGAAGTTACAAGCTTACTGGATTTGTTGCAGAATTAAAGGGTAATGTTGGCACTTATGGAACAGGTATACTGAAAGACTTTAAATGGTATATTAATGATACCAAAAAGGAGAAAATAAGAGATGTTCAGTGTTTGGGTTCCTATACACTTTAATGATCTTTGATTGAAATAATAAGTGGACTAAATTAAGTTTTTGCATTTGCCTGTAGATCCTTTTTAGACTTCCAGTAAACGTTTATTGTATTTCTAATTGCTGTATTTTTCATTTTCAGATCCAGAATGCTAATGATGTCCTGATATCACCACTTGAAAAGTTTCGCAAGGAGCAGATTGGGGCAGCCAAAGTAAGTAGCTAGCTGCACTATTCTTCCTTCAAGATGGATGTGTGTTTCCTTAAAATTTCGCTTTAACTTATCCAGTCTGACCAATGAGCTTATTATATTTAAATGCACAGAAAGCATCATTTACATTATATGGGCAATACCCTGCAGAAACCAATCATATTTCACCTTTTTGTCACATCATGGTAGTCAGAGCAATGACATATTCCTAGTGATTGGTCCCTACAATTTGCTGCCATATATATCGATCTTTGTGTGATTGACTGATGTGAACAAAGGTGTATATTTTTTTTTTTTTAGTACAGATTTTAACATGACTTCAATTATCGTATATACTTGAGTATAAGTCGACCTGAATATAAGCCGAGGCACCTAATTTTACCACAAAAAACTGTGAAAACGTATTGACTCGAGTATAAGCCTAGGGTGGGAAATGCAGCAGCTACTGGTAAATTTCAAAAATAGATACCAGAGGCTGCGGGCATGGTGCAAGAGATGTAGAGGCTGCGGACATGGTGCAGGAGATGCAGGGGCTGCAGGCATGGTGCAGGAGATGCAGGAGCTGCGGGCATGGTGCAGGAGATGCAGAGGCTGAGGGCATGGTGCAGGAGATGCAGAGGCTGAGGGCATGGTGCAGAAGATGCAGGGCTGAGGGCATGGTGCAGAAGATGCAGGGCTGAGGACATGGTGCAGAAGATGCAGGGCTGAGGGCATGGTGCAGGAGATGCAGGGCTGAGGGCATGGTGCAGAAGATGCAGGGCTGAGGGCATGGTGCAGGAGATGCAGAGGCTGCGGGCATGGTGCAGGAGATTCAGAGACTGCGGGCATGGCGCAGGAGATGCAGAGGCTGAGGGCATGGTGCAAAAGATGCAGGGCTGGAGGCATGGTGCAGGAGATGCAGGGCTGCGGGCATGGTGCAGGAGAAGCAGGGCTGTGGGCATGGTGCAGAAGATGCAGGGCTGAGGGCATGGTGCAGGAGATGCAGGGCTGTGGGCATGGTGCAGGAGATGCAGGGCTGCGGGCATGGTGCAGGAGATGCAGGGCTGAGGGCAGGATGCAGGGTTGAGGGCATGGTGCAGGATATGCAGAGGCTGTGCAGGGGGTCTTACTTACCCAATACCGAGGCGCCTTACATTTAAAAATGGCGCCGCCCGGCATTGCACATGCGCCGTCTGCCTGAGAATGGCCGAGTGCGTACAGGCGCAGTGTACATGTCGGAAGGGCCGCTGCTGAAGTTCGGTCAGCCCGAGGGAGAACAGGTAAGTGACTCGAGTATAAGCCGAGGGGGGCTTTTTCAGCATAAAAAATGTGTTGAAATATTTGGCTTATACTCGAGTATATACGACATCCCTTTGCTGTTGTGTAATACTGGAATCTGTATAAATATGGTTCATTGCTCTATAATTTATACCAATTATACTGTTGGCCAACAATCTTTGCAGGGAGAATAAAGTTTGCTTTGTATGCAGATTTGGACTGTACAGTCCCACAGTTAATGAAAGAAGAGATAACTTGCATGTGATCTGAGCTACAAAGTCTCATGTGACTGCTCTTAGTAGCCTCACCTCCTCATTCTACTGCTAAATTCACCCACAAGTGCCTAGAGCAGACATTCTCAACCTTTTTAAGATGGAGGAAACCCTTGCACTAAGGCTGGCCATACAATATACAATTTTCTTATTCAGTTTTCCTTTAGATTTACCAAAACCATATAATATAAAAATCTAAACACGTTCAATCTGTATGCAATCAGGCAGGCCCATGCACTACATAGTTGAAGGTAAATCTAAAGGAAATTGATAAAGAAAATTGTGTAATGTATAACCAGCCTAACAGTCCAGTTTCAGGGAACCACTGCTAATAATAATTATATCTACAGCTCAAAGTAGATTCATGGTATGGTAACTGGAGAGGATAATCCCTACAGTTGCAGTCATTGGGAAGAAAATTCCCCTACAAGAATCTAAAAAATCAATGCTGATATTGGTTAATTATCTACGAGGCAGAAATTGCTCATTGCTCAAGGAACCTCTAGCAACCTCCGGAGGAATCCTTGGGTTCCACAGAACCCTGGTTGAAAAAGGCTGCTCTAGAGGTAGACAAACAAGGCAAATAAAAAATGTAAAAGCAGAAATTGTACACATTTGGTGCTGTTGCCTATTGTTCATTTCTAATTGTATTCCAAAAGTATGTTAAGGTATACACGGTTCAGCTTGTGGCATTGAAAATAATTTGCATTCCTGTGTATAGTAGACCCTGCAGGGACATTAGGAAAGAGCAATATTGAGTTCTTGTTTTGCCAACATTTTTTTGCAAAAACATCTGGATATTTCAACAAAATTTGACATTTTGGCAAGCATTGGAGTCTGCAGGAAAGGTAAAACTTAAGGTGGATTTTAAATGGCTTCTGAAAGTTAGGGAAGCTCCTTTTTACTATCCTGGTCGCAAATGGTGCTTTTCCACTGCATGGAACCGTAACGGTTCGGCACGGTTTTGTGCTTTTCCACTGCTGGTACCGCATGGTATAGTGTCGGAACGGTTCGGTACGGTACGGTATAGGTTTGCTTTTCCACTGCATGGAACCGACCGGTACTGTACGGTACGGCTCTGAAAAAACAGTACCTACTTGATTGTGGTTCCAACAGGTACCAAACTGGTACCATATCCCACAATCCTTTGCATGCAGTCACTACTAGCCACTGATTGGTCAGAGAATCCCACCCACCCCGTTGTTATCCCACCCACTTAACTTTAGTACTACTTTAGTGGAAAAGCAAACCCATACCGTACCGTACCGAACCGAACCGTTCCAACACCGTACCATGCGGTACCAGCAGTGGAAAAGCAAACCGGGCCAAGCAGGGCCGAGTAGAGCCGAGCCGGTACGAGCCGGTACTTGCAGTGGAAAAGTGCCAATACAGTCCCTCGGTATCTGGTAACATGAAGTTAGATACAAAGAAACAGGGGAACTCCTACCACAATGTTTCATACAGACAAGTGGACAAAAAAAGTAGAAAAAAGTTTTTTTTCTAGATGCACATTGAGTGCACTTAGAAAGAAATACAGTGGCTTGGCTTTGTTTATCAACATTGGTAGAAAACAAAGCCACTTGACTTATTTTTTTTTTTTCATGCAAATTTCCACATGGTAAAATTCAGGGCAACAAAATTCGTATGAAGGCGAAATCTTTAATTCTGCATCAAAATCCGTTTTTATCAAATTACTAACTTATCCCTTGTTGGCAGATTGCAGTCTATTGGGAGAAGAGTAAGAATAGATTTAAAGATCTCAGCCTTACCAGAAGGTGGCGTTGTAAATTAAATCTTACAGAGTGAGGTCCAGAGAGCTACAATAAAAGAATAACTCCATCTTTTTTAGACAATGCTACATGTTACTGCCATGTTTAGGATGTAAGGTGTAACATGGTTGCAAGTGTACCCACCTTCCCTAACTTTGCACCCCTCCCCTCAAACTTGCCTCTCTTCTGACATTGCATTGGGGTTCTTCTCCCTTGCAATAGCTGTCAATTTTTATTTTTACATGGCTGCACTGGGATCCAACCACACAGCCTCATCATTTATTCACAGAAATCTGTGAATGAATGGATTACAAGTCCCCATCTGTCACTGCAGGACAATGGAATGGTGGATCACCACACTCGTAGTCTATTGACACTACCTCCGGCTCTCCATCTGAATGTAGGAACTTACAGCTAGAGGAAGAGTTTGCCCAGGAGCCTGTGCATTGGACCCAGGATCCACTAACCATGATTGTGATTTTTCGCAGGCTTATTTGCAAAAAAAAAAATCTATTTTTTTTTTTGTTGCAAAAATGGGTGAATTCATTATTTTTTGCAAAGGGTGAACTTAGCATTAACTGCAAAAACTAAATCTGGGTTCACACATCTGCAGTATGGTAATGAATGTGGGTTAATATGTGTTGCACTAAGGCAGCCAATCCATTTGAACAGGCAACCTAACCAACATAAATGCACCATGTATTGTGTTACCGTGCATTGCAATGCACAGCTGTTGGCAAGCTTTGA
The DNA here is from genome assembly GCF_965119305.1 of Pelophylax lessonae. Lineage (NCBI taxonomy): Eukaryota > Metazoa > Chordata > Amphibia > Anura > Ranidae > Pelophylax > Pelophylax lessonae. The sequence continues at coordinate 673,727,485 of NC_138769.1, read as the reverse complement.
TGGGGTGCTATTAGGAATGAATGGCACTGCAGTAAACCAATGTTTTTGCTTGCGGTGCAGCATCCAGCTTTAGCGCTCTTTCACACGGGCGATCCGATCAGATCCGCCTGTCAGTTTTTTAGGCGGATCTGATCGGATCCTCCATGCAGCTCTACACCTCCACGCTGCCATCCGCTTCCGATCCTGTCCGTGAAATCTGGAGGGATGTAAACCCTATTTTTCCATCCGTTCAGGGATCGGATCAGATGAGAGCGGACAGGCGGTCCGCTCTCATTCGATCCCCCATAGAGAGCAGCGGGAGCTGTGACACCTCCCTCTCCGCACTGCAAGCGGAGACGGAGCTGTCATCCGCCGGCTCAGCGGGGATCGGCAGATTGATCCCCGCTGAGCAGCACGGATCCGCCTACGGAGGCGGACCGTGTGAAAGAGCCCTAAGTCTTTTAATGGTTAGATTCTGACTCAGATAATCAGGCGAAAGCTAAAATATTGGAGATAGGGATATCTTTTTGGCTGGGAAATTTGTCAAACAGGACTTTTTTTATTTTATTATAAATATATATATACGGTAATCATGCCAAAAAATGTTGATACCCCTGCATTTCTGTCAGATAATGCACCATTTCGCCCCAATTACAAATGTTTAGGCATTCTCGTGTTTATTTCTTTGTTTGCATTGGTATGACACAAAACAGTGGAGAGAAAAAAAAGCCAAATCTGACACATTCCACACTAAACTCCAAAAATGGAGTGGACACAAAATTATTGGCACCTTCTCAAAATTGTAAGACATAATTGCAAGTTTTTGAAGCTCCTGCAATTTGTATTTAAACTTACCTGTATCAATTAACAGGTGATGACAATATAGAAAGAACCCCAGCAACCAGTTTAAATAGTGGAAAATGGACTCCCCTTTCTGTTGTGTGTCTCTGTGTGCCACATGGAGCATGGAGAAGAGAAAGAGCAGCAAAGAATTGTCTGAGGACTTGAGAACAAAAGTTGTGGAAAAGCATGGACAATCTCAAGGTTCCAAGTCCATTTCCAGGAATCTTAATGTTCTTGTGTCCACTGTGCCCAATTGTCGAAAAGTTTACAGCCCATGGCACTGTAACTAATTTCCCTGGAGGTGGACTAAAGAGAAAAATTATACCAAAAAGAGATCTGGCACCAAGAGCAATCAATGGCTATGAACTGTGATTAAGGAATACTATAATATGTAGTTGCAGCTAACTATCTGCAGCATGAAATGGATCAACAAACTATAGAATCAGAGCAAATCTACCCTTCAATCTTATAATATCCTATAATATCTAACAAAAAAGTGCAAGTGCAATGGTCTTAATGGATAATAATAATTGTGAAAAATTATGAAAAAATGATTTCTATTGATCAGTGCAAAAAATATGATAGTAAAAATAAAATGATAAAAAAGTTAAAAAATGTATTATAAAAATCAATTCATGTCGTGAAAAAATCCAGTGAAATAAATGTGGACAACCCATATCAATGAAAAAGTCCAATGAAATAAATATTAACCACTTAAGCCCCTGACCAGGGGGTATTTTGCGATTCGGCACTGCGTGACTTTAACGGATAATTGCACGGTCGTGCGACGCCGTACCTAAACGAATTTGATGTCCTTTTTTTCCCACAAACAGAGCTTTCTTTTGGTGGTATTTGATCACCTGTGCGATTTTTTGATCATGCGCTATAAACAAAAAAAGAGCATCAATTTTGCAAAAATAACAATATTTTTCAAATTTTTTTATATGAAATTCCCCCCAAAAAATGTAAAAATCTAAATTTAACATTTTCGGCCAATTTGTTTTATGCTACATATGTTTGGTAAAAAAAATCGCAAAAAGCGTATTTTGATTGGTTTGCGCAAAAGTTATCGCATTTACTAACAAAGGGAAAGATTTTTGTAATTTTTGTTGTTTTTTTTTTAATGCGTAATGGCGGCAATCTGCGATTTTTTTGCGGTACTGCGACATTGGGGCGGACAGATCGGACCCTTGACTGACATTTTTGACACTTTTGGGGTTACCAGTGACATTACTACAGTAATCAGTGCTATACATATGCACTGTTACTGTAAAAATACACTGGTAGTGAAGGGGTTAACTTTATTTGAGAGGGAGGGGCTATGTGTGTCCCTAGGGGCGTGATTCTAACTGTGATTGGCTGTGGCTTGAGCTGTAGGAACAATGATCAATGGTCCTACATAATTGAACCGTATGATCAGTGTTTCTACACAGGGGAGAATGACAGGCGGCTTGTTTACACTAGCCGCCTGACTTTCTCCCTCTCCACCGACGATCACAGAGTGACCGGCGGACATCGGGTCCGCCGGTCACATGCGCGGGGGGGTCCGTGACCGCGCGGGTATATCTACTTGCGGCGGTCGGCAAGTGGTTAAAAAATCAAAAAAAAATTAATATTTCTAAAGGTCCCAGAAGCATTCAAATAAAGTGCAGAAAGGTGAATATATTCTGTGCAACAAATCTTCTGTCAAAATTGCGTGCCAAACCACACCCTGTGTGCTCCTTTCACCAATCACCGCAAACTGACTCACCAGAATGGAGTGGCTGGTAAAATTTAGAACCACTTACTGTGCCTTTTCCATATATATATCCAGCAAACAGGTCCACAATCCACTCTATGTTGTCCCCGAAATACAGACACTCTCATGAGAGCAGGTAGAGATGTACCTTATTGGGGGAGGAAAGATGAATCCGCATAGCGTAATTCCATAAAACAAATTCCTCATTTATTAACAGTAAGGTAAAAAAACTCACATTGAACAAGTGTCTTCCAGACACTAAGTGTTCCAGCATATATGTGTGTGCTCTTCGCCTCCGGCTGTCACAATCAGAGCCGCGAGCGCAAATCGAGCATGCACAGTAATGTCCAGCGTTCTAGTTTTATTACAGATTACAATCTACAATCAAAAAATATTGAGGGGGCCATTAGAAAACATTGACCCATACTACTTCAGGATGACGTTTTGAGAAAAATATTCCTACACACCCTAAATTTGTTTATAGGAAAAAAAGATCAGTACGTAATAGGATTGTTAATTATGTTTTAGACCCTCCCCAACAGATCCAATTATTCCCCAACATGAAAGGGTTTTATAGGTGTCATCAGTGTAAAGCTTGCTGTACAACTAATAAAGATAAGAAGAAAATTGTAGATTTTGAAGCTAATAGCACTTTTTTTTATCACTATTTTTACTATCATATATTTGCAGTGATCAATAGAAATTATATTTTCATAATTTTTCACAATTAATATTATCCATTAAGACCATTGCGCTTGCACTTTTATGTTAGATATTATAGGATATTATAAGATTGAAGGGTAGATTTGCACTGATTCTATAGTTTGTTGATCTAAAGATAAAAATTGATCAAAGATTGCAACAAAGATTTGTTCGATTGGTGGATAAAGATCCTTGCTTCCAGACAAATTAAAGCTGACCTTCAAGCACAGGGCACAACTGTGTCAGCTCGCACTATATGTCGCCATCTGAATGAAAAGGGACGCTATGGTAGGAGACCAAGGAGGGCCCCACTGCTCACAGACAAAAATAAAAAAAGCCAGATTGGAGTTTGCCAAAACTTACCTCAGGAAGCCAAAAACCTTTTAGGAGAATGTGCTGTGGACAGATGAAACAAAATTACAGCTTTTTGGTAAAGCCCATCATTCTACGGTTTTCAGAAAAAGAATTGAGGCCTTTAAACAAAAGAATACAGTCCCTACAGTCAAACATGGTGGAGGTTAAAGCACACGTCATAAAGCACCCAGAAATGATTTAAGACAAAGTCCGGGAGAGTGCTGAACTGGCCAGCAATGAGTCCAGATCTAAATCCCATAGAGCACCTGTGGAGAGATCTCAAATCAGCAGTTGGGAAAATGAACCCTACCAATTTGAGAGACCTGGAGCAGTTGGAGAAAGAAGAGGTGTAAGAAACTCATTGAGGGTTACAGGAAGCGGTTGATTTTAGTTTTTTTTTCCAAGGGATGTGCTACCAAATATTACATTTAGGGTGCCAATAATTTTGTCCAGTACATTTTTGGAGTTAAGGCTCCGTTCACATGTCAGTGTATGATCGCGGGCAGAACCGCCGCGGTTCCGCCCGCGATCCGGAGATTTATTGCAAATCTCGGGACGCCTAGCGTTGCCCGTTGATTTGCAATAGCCCCCCAAACGCCGAGCGATGTTGCCGCGATTTACGCCCGCCGAATCGCGGCAACAACGCGCATACAAAATCGCGGGACGCAATACGCTCCAAAAAAGTACAAAAGCTTCTTTGGAGCGTATTGCGTCCTGCGATTTTGTTTGCGCGATGTTGCCGCGATTCGGCGGGCGTAAATCGCTGCAACATCGCTCGGCGTTTGGGGGGCTATTGCAAATCAACGGGCAACGCTAGGCGTCCCGCGATTTGCAATAAATCTCCGGATCGCGGGCGGAACCGCGGCGGTTCTGCCCGCGATCATACGCTGACATGTGAACGGAGCCTTAGTGTAGAATGTGTCAGATTTGGCTTTTTGTTTCTCCACTTTTTTTGTGTCATACCAATACAAACAAAAGAAGTAAACATGAGAATGCCTAAACATTTGTACTTGCAACAACCTTCTGGGTGAAGTGGTGCATTATCTGACAGAAATGCAGAGCCAATCATTTTGGCCTTGACTGTGTGTGTGTGTGTATATATATATATATATATATAGATGGTAAGCTCCTTGCGGGCAGGGACTGATGTAAATGTACAATATACTGTATAAGTGCTGCATAAATTGACGGGGCTATATAAGTACTTGTAATTATATATATATATATATATATATATATATATATATATATATATACTGTATATATATATTAATATATACTTTTTTTTTTTTTTTAGCAGAGTGGAGAAGGATTAGAACCAAGTTTTTATTTCTGTGGGTGACCATTGTTTAAAAAGACCCTCCTACCACCCCCCTCCCCCCCACTCTAAAAGCTTGTATATCTGAATAGGGAGGGCATAAACAATCCTAATTACTGATGTCCATGTAACTTTTTCTTCATATACAGTATATCTATTTTTGTCCTGCCTCTGTGCTGCCTGGATCCCCGTGCCGCCATTTTGAAAATGTCCTAGATACTGCTTCATCTCACGCATGTACCATACAACACTACCAGCATCTGCAAATGTTCCCAGCAAATAAATGTAGTTTTGTATTCCACGCGTTTCATCTCACGTATGCGCAGTATGATAGCACTGCAAGATCTTTTGGTGTGGGAGTTTGGGAGTTCCCTGAAGGCAAAGGTGATGTTTCCTTCCCAGGGGGCATCTGTGCAGCCAGGGCTAAGTCACCACTGCCGTCAGGGAAACCAGAAAGTGCAATAGAAAAATGGTAAGTAAATAGAATTTTCTTTTTTTTTTTATGTAGGCAATTACACATGAGCATGCAGAAATAAATGCTGATGTGAAAGTTGGGGGGGGGGGGTCTGCTTTATTAAAGAGGAAGTAAAGTCCCTAAAAAAAAGAGAAAAAAAAGCCCTGTAAAGAGAAAGGCATAATGAGCATACTAGCTCATTATGAAGTACTTACCTTAAAACGAAGCCCCCGCCGTGCCGCCGTGCCGCCCGCTCAGAGATAGGACAGCTGACATGTCCGGCCGTCCTGCTTCCAAGTTCGCATCTGATTGGCCGGAGGCGCGATTACATCACTCCCGCGCGTGCGCGTGGGAGCCGCCGTTCATGGCACTGGTATCTGAAAGAACGGCACGGGTGGCCGTTCCTTCAGAGCGCATGCGCCAATGATGTCATCGGCAGTATGCACTCTAAATATCTCCTAAACGGTGCAAGTTTGGGAGATATTTATAGCACCTGTAGGTAAGCCTTAATATACCTATAGGTAAAAGTTTGGGAGGTGGGTTTACAACCTCTATAAGACAATGATAGCACATCCAAAACGTTCAAATTGTCAATAGAATAGCAGGTAAGAGACATTTTATGCGGTTAACTGTCTAAGAAGGAAGATTTCCTTTCTCTTCCCGTTGTGTTTCTGGGATAGAAAATGAAGGGAAAGCTCCTTAATGGGACAGGGACAGCCAAAAAATAAATAAACTGACCAGGGTTTGAACCCTTTCCTATTCTATCCAAAACTGAAAGAAATAATAAAAGTTTTAGCCAAACATACATTTTTTTTTAATTGTTTTGCAGAACTTTTTTTTGTTACTTTATGCCCTTTTTCGTTTCAGGAATTCAGATAAGATGTAAAGATCTTAGAAAAAAAAGTAGTTATCATTTGTTTTTCTTGGCTTCTATGTTAAACACTCAACTTGTAGCTTGTAGCTCACTATTTATATGAGAAAGCAGGAAGCACCTAGGTGAGCCGATCGGTCTCAGCACAGCGCAGTGTTTGGCTGTGTCATGGAGGTAATGCTGCAGAACACATTTATAAATGGTCTTTACACTATCTTGGAATAATAAAGGCTATTTGGATGTTTCCAGCCATCACTCAGTTCCCCCTCTGTAGAGTTATTTAATGTTGCAGCAAAACACAATTATTTGATGCTACGATTGTGAACTGGGCGATAAGTAGTTTAATCATTCCCCTTTGTCCCTGGAGGACTGTACGGCTTAGCAGCCATGCAATGAATGTATATATTTATATGAATGGAAATATTTATCTTCTGCTCTTGTGGTGTTTGATGGAGTGAGCGATTCTAAGCCTCCATCTACAAGACGAGCCAATGGTCCTGGGAAAATATCTCCAACTATCTCTAGTGAGGAAATCAATCATTAGTCTGTGTCATTTCATCATGGCTCTGTAAGCCTCTGACTAGTGGTTGTTAACCACTTTACCGCCGGAGGATTTTGCTCTCTTACGTCCAGGCCACTTTTTGCGATTCGGCACTGTGCGACTTTAACTGACAATTGCGCGGTCATGCAAGGCCGCTCCAAAACAAAATTTACGTCCTTTTTTTCCCACAAACAGAGATTTCTTTTGGTGGTATTTGATCACCTCTGCGCTTTTCATTTTTTGCGATATTAATTAAAAAAGCGCCAATTTTGAAAAAATAACAATATTTTTCTACTTTGACAGTTCAAAAATATCCAATATATTCAATTTTTGTCATATATTTAGGCCAAAATGTATTTAGCTACATGTCTTTGACAAAAAAATTCTCAATGAGCGTATTTTTAACCGCTTTAAGACCGGAAGATTTTACCCCATTCCTGACCAGGCCATATTTTGTGATTCGGCACTGCATTATTTTAATGGACAATTGCGCAGTCTTGCGATGCTGTACCCAAATTAAATTGATGTCATTTTTCCCCCACAAATAGAGCTTTCTTTTGGTGGTATTTGATCACCTGTGCGACTTTTACTTTTTGCGCTATAAACAAAAAAAGAGTGACAATTTTGAAAAAATAACAATATTTTTCACATTTTGTATATGAAATTCCCCCCCCCCCCCCCAAAAAAAAATGTAAAAATCAAAATGTTTTAACATTTTAGTCCAATTTGTTTTCTGCTACATATTTTTGGTAAAAAAAATCGCAATAAGCGTATTTTGATTGTTTTGCTCAAAAGTTATCGCAGCTACTAACTACGGGAAATTTATGTCATTTTTATTGTTTTTTTTTTAACTAGTAATGGCGGCGATCTGTGATTATTTTGTGGGACTGCAACATTGCGGCGGACAGATCGGACCCTTGACTGACATTTTTGACACTTTTGGGGGTACCAGTGACATTACTACAGTAATCAGTGCTATAAATATGCCCTGTTACTGTAAAAAGGACACTGGCAGGGAAGGGGTTAACTTTTATTGGTGATCAAGGGGTTAATGTATGCCTGGTGCTTACTGACATGTGTGGGGGGAGGGGACTGTGTGACACAGGCACAGATCGCAGGTTCAGCTATGCTGAATCCTGCAATCTGTCCCTGCCTGTCACTTAGGAGATCCGCCCGCTTTGTTTACACAAGCGGCGGATCTCCACACTCGATCCCAGACGATCGGGGAAGAGCGGCGGTCATCACCGCCGCACCTCCCCTGGCCCGACTCCCGCTGTGACTGAATACAGCGGGAGCGAGCCTCCGGCGGCACGCGCGCGCTGCCCACAAGGGGAGGAGTCCAGCGACGTAGGCCTACGTCACTGGACGATAACGAACCACTTTGCCGCAGTAGGCTCAACGTGAGCGGTCGGCAAGTGGTTAAAGGGAAGCCTTAGACGTTTTAAAGAAAATAACGAAATACTGTACACAGATAAAATTCATATATAAGGCCTCCTAAACACACGCCACTTTTACAGGTGTTTAATGGTTTGGTCTTTCACCCTGTAAAAGTACCTCTATGTTAGCCTATGTGTCCATGCACACATAGGCACCTACAGGCATATTGGAAGAGGAGCGTTTACAGGCTGACAAAAAAAAAAAAAAACATCACCAGTGTGTTCTAGTCAGGAGGTTTTGGGAAAAAAAAAAACACATGACACGGGTAAATGCGTTTAACCACTTGCCTACTGGGCACTTTTACCCCCTTCATGCCCAGGCCAATTTTCAGCTTTGAGCGCTGTCGCACTTTGAATGACAATTGCGCGGTGATGCAACACTGTGCCCAAACCAAATTTTTATCATTTTATTCACACAACTAGAGCTTTCTGGTGGTATTTAATCACCACCACTAGGTTTTTTTTTTATTTTTTGCTAAATAAACAAGCAAAGACTGAAAATTTTGGAGAAAAAAATTTTTTTTGTTTGTTTCTGTTAGAAAATTTTGCAAATAAATAATTGTTCCTCATAAATTTAGGTCAAATTGTATTCTGTTATATTTCTTTGGTGAAAATAACCAAAATCTGTGTATGTTATTTAGTCTGTAGGAAAGTTATAGAGTCCACAATCTATGGTATATATCTGAAAATTGATCAATCCTGATGTGCCGAGGCCTGAAAACACCAAAACAGTACAATTTACCCCTTTGAAGAACATAGACAGTCCAAGGTATTTAGTAAGAGGTATGGCGAGTTTTTTGAAGCTGTATTTTTTTTGTCAGAATTTTTTTTTAACATACTGTCTTCATCATATAACTGGTGTAGCGGTGAACAGGGACACTGACTGTTGACACTATGAAAAAAAAAAACTTTTTTTCAATTTTTTTTATTAATCTTACATTTCTCTTTTTTTTTTGACATTTTTTTTTTTTAACACACTGTGACCAGAGCAATATAATGATATCATAGTAACATTGTACTACTCTCGAGAAGTGATCAGTATTTTTTTATTTTTTTTACACACTATAATTGCTTATAGCAGTGTATTTAATTGCTACGAAAACAGAAATGTAGCGCCTCTAAGTGCAGCATTTATTGAACAATTATCAGACACATAGTAATGGCAACTCACATAGTAAAGGAAAAAGACAAGCTATGAAAGCTCCGGTGGTAGGCTGATGGAAATCCAGGGGTCCCGAGGAGTAGAGATGCCGAGAGCCGGTCTGAAGGGCGGAACGACACTGTCCTGGGAATCGTCCGTCTTCCGGATGCGGCTGGGCGCCAGAGGACCAAGCTGGAACGCAGCGTACGCTGCGTGACGTCACCGGAAGCTATGGGATGACACCACGCGTTTCAGAGCACGCGCTTGGCTCCCATCGGGCATGCGCACTCTTTTGTCAAGTGTAAAGTTTATATTTTTTTTTTTTAGCATTCCTACTTCACCCCGACTAACTTATTACTCAGAGCGCTTGTTTTTTTCTTGTATATTTAATTGCTACGAGCAAGCATTTTACTCAAACTGATTCATTCAGTTTGTTTTGTTTAGCTGTGATTGGCCAGAGCTAATCCCATGGTACAGAAGGGCTGTGATTGGCCCTGTCTGTACCATGTGATCACACTGACCGATCACAGCTAGCAACATAATTGTACACAATGGATGGCATGAAAGGAAGCCATCCATTGTTTACAACTGTCATGCGACCTGCTGTGATTGGTCATGTTATATAACACTTTTTGAAAGATAAATATTGAATTTTATATACAACTATATAGATCAGACCAAAATTAGGGAGAAATGAGGAGGAAAGTGGGACAGAGGGAACTTGTTCCAATTCAGGGACTGTTCCACATAATCAGGGACAATTAGGAGCTATGCCAATGGGGAATATGGCAGGGTGAGCTTGTGCCACTGTTTAATATGGTGGTCTAGGCCAGATTTTTTAGGAAGTAGGAACACTAATGATGCAGGTGTAGTGCATTTATCTTGGAGCCAGAGAGCTCAGAGCTCCACCCTCCCAAGGGGGTCAGTGTGTAAAAGGAGCACAGATAGGTGCATGTCTAAACCATGCTGTCCAGGACAGAGCAGACCAAGGCCCTGGGACAGAGCAGCTGGGAAGCTGCAAGGAAAGGCACAGAGCTGAGGCACAGCATCTGTGCACAAACACTGAGACATGTTTGATGGTCAGGAGGACCAAAAGGTACTAATCAGACCAATAAAGCCGCCAAGAGAGCCAGAAGGCTGAATCCTATGTTTTGGGCGTATTGATGGTAAGAACCCCCTGCGTGGGAAGACATACCTGTATGAATTTTTGACTTTCTTTAATAAAAGTGGTCACTGTTTTGACCCTACCACTGAGCTACAAAACCCCAACTTGTCACAATTGGTGGATTGATGCATGCAAGAAATAGCAAAGTTCCAGATCCTCGAATACCAAAAACCTTGAGTTGCCAGAGACTGTTTCTGAAAGTCTGAAAGGTACAGCATGCCAACATTTTCCTGATTTGAAAGGAGTTGTGTTTAAAAAGTTTGTTCAGCCTGCAGGGGGTGTCCGAGTGCACAGTAAACTGGTGGCTCCAATTTGGAGTGAAGATGTTTGTGCAAAAGTGTCTGTTGTCGCCCCTTGCAACTGTGGAGAAAAGTTCATACAGGTATGTCTTCCCACACAGAGGGTTCTCACCATCCATACAACCAAAACAGGATTCAACCTACCAACACCTAACAAATGTACCTCCATTTTCTCCATCAACCCATCCCCCACGGTTATTGCCTTTTGTTTCACTTGACCCTCCCTTCTAGATTGTAAGCTCTAACGAGCAGGGCCCTCTACTTTCTCCTGCTTTGAACTGTATTGTCTTCCCTCACATTGTAAAGCGCTGCTCAAACTGTTGGCGCTATATAAATCATGTATAATAATAATAATAATAACCTCCTGGCTCTCTTGGCAGCTTTACTGCTCTGATTGGTACCTGTTGGTCCTCCTGACCATCAAACACATCCCAGTGTTCATGCACAATTGCTGCACCTCAGCTCTGTGCTTCTTCTTGAAGTTTCCCAGCGGCTCTGTCCTTCATGGACTCTCAGTCGAGCCTTGGCCTATCCTGTCCTGGACAGCACGGTGCAGACGTGCACCTCCCACTGAACCCTTCACACCCTAACACCCTTGGGGGGGGGGGTGAGGCTCTGAGCACTAACTCTGGCTCCAAGATGAAGTCAATTACATGGCGCTCTCTGATGGTGGTGGCATACCATGAGGTAAAGAGGTAAAAATATAGAAAGTAAAAAATGGGTAGAAAAATATAAAAAGGGATGAGGTGGAAGGGGGGAGGGGGCCCACGAAAAGCAGCTGCCAGCCTGAGCAAGGAGAGGCTCTGAGGAGAATAAACAAAAAGAAAGCAGCGCCAGCTTAGTGAAGCATAAGGTTTATTAATACAAAAAACACATAGTGACTTACTCTTAGGTAAGTAAAGGCCGGTACAGTAGGTGAATGGGATCATCCATCTTCTTGTCCTGATACCGTTGCAGAAAGGAGGGGAGCGGGGTGTCGGTGGTGCGTGGAGGCTGTTGTCTGGCAGCCTGTCTGATGGTGCTGTGGTGGTGGAGGACTCTCAGTGGGGCTCCACTTCCTACTTCCTGTCAGCCCGACATCACTTCCTGTGAGGCGGAGGGAAAGATGGGCGTTGCTAGCTTTCGGAGCATCCGTGCTCCTATATTAGGCGCCTAATTTTCCTGTAATTCCAGTGTAAGTTACCCTATTAAGTCCCACAATTACCTTTCGTTGCTGCCTGCAAAATCCAGAAAGTTCCTCTTCCTGTGATGGTGTGGCAACAACGCTGCACTGCTTCTGTATTCAGAGCAGAGTTGCTACTCTCAAATAGGCTGTACTTTCTTACACTATAGTGGGATGAACAAATGTTGCAGGGGGTGTGGCATTGACACTGCTTATTCATACGCCTGTAGCTTCTCAATCAGCACCTCGCCACACCTAGTCCCGCTGACCACTTTCTGAAGTGACAACACTGCCTCTACTGCTGAAACCCTCCTACTGTGAGCTGCAGTGTTTGTTTGGGGAAGTGTGTGAGAAGGCAAAGAAGGTTTTTTGTTTACTTCATAAGGCTTGTGCATCACATAGTAACTGGATTTGGGACTTCTTTAGACGTCATACTGGAGCCTTTAGTTGTACTTTTAGAATGTAGTCACAGTTGGGTCTTCTTTGACCTTCTATGCCACTATTGCCAAAGAAAACAGCTGATGTGCAAATTTGCAGCTGGTTGGAGAAACATTTTTAATGTTGAAAAATTTGTCTGCAAACTCAGACAGTCTGTGTCTCCCCAGGCTTGTGATAGCCTTACATGCTGGGACTAGCTTAGTAGTAGCTGGTGGAACATAGTTTAAGTCTGATTTATTGAACCAGGGACACAAAAAAAAATGGTCACCACAATGAGTTCTTGGAATCCTGGGAACTCCTGAGGGATGGGACTGGTAAAAAGTTTCCTTATTTGGTCAGTGCAGCCTGAGGCCCACAGCTGGTATTATTGATGAGCTCATCTCTGCGTAGGCCAAACTCCTGGGTTCCTTTTTATCCCCATCCTGCCTGTTAAACATTATTTCCTTCAAGTGCCCCTTGACCTTGACTGACATTCAGCGTAGATCAAAGGAAACAGAGGCGTATTTAAACACTACTGAAAGAAATAAAGCAAAATTGGACTTTCCTTTTCAAGCCGATACTTTGTGGCTTTTCAAAAGCAACGGGTTCTTTACATTCCTTCATAGTAATTGGTGTTTTGCAATGAAAGCTTCAATTAGAAAATGAAAGTATTGGACAATTCAGGGTTTTTTAATAGGCGGAACAATTACCTGTTCATTGCAAAGGTTAACTAAAGCTTTTACAGGAAAGAAAGAGAAAAAAAAAAAAAATATATATATATATATATATATATATATATATATATTTACAGTGCCTTGCGAAAGTATTCGGCCCCCTTTAACTTTGCGACCTTTTGCCACATTTCAGGCTTAAAACATAAAGATATAAAACTGTAAATTTTTGTGAAGAATCAACAACAAGTGGGACACAATCATGAAGTGGAACGAAATTTATTGGATATTTCAAACTGTGTTAACAAATAAAAAAACTGAAAAATTGGGCGTGCAAAATTATTCAGCCCCTTTACTTTCAGTGCAGCAAACTCTCTCCAGAAGTTCAGTGAGGATCTCTGAATGATCCAATGTTGACCTAAATGACTAATGATGATAAATAGAATCCACCTGTGTGTAATCAAGTCTCCGTATAAATGCACCTGCACTTTGATAGTCTCAGAGGTCCGTTTAAAGCACAGAGAGCATCATGAAGAACAAGGAACACACCAGGCAGGTCCGAGATACTGTTGGGGAGAAGTTTAAAGCCGGATTTGGATACAAAAAGATTTCCCAAGCTTTAAACATCCCAAGGAGCACTGTGCAAGCGATAATATTGAAATGGAAGGAGTATCAGACCACTGCAAATCTACGAAGACCTGGCCATCCCTCTAAACTTTCAGTTCATACAAGGAGAAGACTGATCAGAGATGCAGCCAAGAGGCGCATGATCACTCTGGATGAACTGCAGAGATCTACAGCTGAGGTGGGAGACTCTGTCCATAGGACAACAATCAGTTGTATACTGCACAAATCTGGCCTTTATGGAAGAGTGGCAAGAAGAAAGCCATTTCTTAAAGATATCCATAAAAAGTGTCGTTTAAAGTTTGCCACAAGCCACCTGGAAGACACACCAAACATGTGGAAGAAGGTGCTCTGGTCAGATGAAACCAAAATCAAACTTTTTGGCAACAATGCAAAACGTTATGTTTGGCGTAAAAGCAACACAGCTCATCACCCTGAACACACCATCCCCACTGTCAAACATGGTGGTGGCAGCTTCATGGTTTGGGCCTGCTTTTCTTCAGCAGGACAGGGAAGATGGTTAAAATTGATGGGAAGATGGATGGAGCCAAATACAGGACCATTCTGGAAGAAAACCTGATGGAGTCTGCAAAAGACCTGAGACTGGGACGGAGATTTGTCTTCCAACAAGACAATGATCCAAAACATAAAGCAAAATCTACAATGGAATGGTTCACAAATAAACATATCCAGGTGTTAGAATGGCCAAGTCAAAGTCCAGATCTGAATCCAATAGAGAATCTGTGGAAAGAACTGAAAACTGCTATTCACAAACGCTCTCCATCCAACCTCACTGAGCTCGAGCTGTTTTGCAAGGAGGAATGGGCAAAAATTTCAGTCTCTCGATGTGCAAAACTGATAGAGACATACCCCAAGCGACTTACAGCTGTAATCGCAGCAAAAGGTGGCGCTACAAAGTAGTAACGTAAGGGGGCTGAATAATTTTGCACGCCCAGTTTTTCAGTTTTTTATTTGTTAAAAAAGTTTGAAATATCCAATAAATGTCATTCCACTTCATGATTGTGTCCCACTTGTTGTTGATTCTTCACAAAAAATTAAAGTTTTATATCTTTATGTTTGAAGCCTGAAATGTGGCAAAAGGTTGCAAAGTTCAAGGGGGCTGAATACTTTCGCAAGGCACTGTATATATATATATATATATATATATATATATATATATATATGTGTATATATATATATATATATATATATATATATATATATATATATATATATATACTGCTAAAAAAAAACGAAAGGAACACTTTTTAGTCAGAGTACAGCATCAACTCAAATAAATCCCTGAGATATTGATCTGGTCAGTTAGGTAGCAGAGGGGGCTGTTAATTAGTTTCAGCTGCTTTGGTGTTAATGAAGTTAACAACAGGTGCACTGGATGGGCAACAACGAGACAACCTCCAAAACAGGAATGGTTTTACAAGTGGAGACCACTGCCATTTTGTTTCCCCTACTAATTTTTTCTGACTGTTTTTCACTAGTTTTGCATTTGGCTAGGGTTAGTATCACTACTGGTAGCCTGAGGCGATTCCTCCTATAGAGGTTGTACAGGCAGTCCAACTCCTCCAGGATGGCACATCAATATGTGCCATTGCCAGAAGGTTTGCTGTGTCTCCAAGCACAGTCTCAAGAGCATGGAGGAGATTCCAGGAGAGGCAGTTAGGAGAGCTGGACGGGACTGTAGAAGGTCCTTAACCTTTCAGCAGGACCGGTATCTGCTCCTTTGTACAAGGACGACCAGGATGAGCACTGCAAGAGCCCTACAAAATGACCTCCAGCAGGCCACCGGTGGGAATGTTTCTGACCAAACAATCAGAAACAGGCTTCTTGAAGGTGGCCTGAGGGTACCAATATTCTCTAGTGGCCCCTGTGCTCACTGCCTGGCACCGTGGAGCTCGATTGGAATTTGCCATTGGACACCAGAATTGGCAGGTCCACCACTGGCGCCCTGTGCTTTTTACAGATGCGAGCAGGTTCACCCTGAGAACATGTGACAGACGTGAAAGGGTCTGGAAAAACCGTGGAGAATGTCATGCTGCCTGTAACATCGTTGAGCACGACTGGTTTGGTGGTGGGTCAGTGATGGTCTGGGGAGGCATATCCATGGAGGGACGCACACACCTCAGGCTAGACAATGGAACCCTGACTGCCATTAGGTATTGGGATGAAATCCTTTGACCCATTGTCAAACTCTACACTGGTGCAGTGGGTCCTGGGTTCCTCCTGGTGCATGACAATGCCCGGCCTTTTGAGGCGAGGGTATGCAGCCAGTTCCTGGAGAGTGAAGGAATTGATACCAATGAATGACTCCCACACTCCCCTAACCCAAATCCAATAGAACACCTCTGGGACATTATGTTTCGGTCCATCGGACGCCGCCAGGTTGCACCTCAGTCTGTTTAGGAGCTCAATGATGATCTGGTCCAGATCTGGGAGGAAATACCCCAGGACACCATCCTTCCCAGTGCCAGTGGCTCCCACTGCTGTGTCGAGCCAATGAGGAGGGAGAGACCCCAAGCCGCTGCTCTCATGCACATCATTTGATCGAAATGGGGCTCAGGCAAATAAAAGGGGGGGTGGGGCTGTGGCAAGCTGCACTCAGAAGGTTTTTTACCTTAAAGTGGAGTTCCACCCTGAAAATTTTTTTTTCACCGTCCGCTTGCTTTAATTTACCTGAAAAAAAATTGGATAATTAAAAATTTTTTTTTGTTTCACTTACCTTATTTTTAATAAAATATACTTACCTTCCTTCATCTTCCTCCCTCACTTCCTCCTTGCATTGACTCCTGGGAGATGAGGTCATCAATCCCAGGAGTCAATGCGCCTGCACCGGCCCTGCTCGTCACTTTCGGTGCAGGCGCGTCACCGGAAGTGATGAACAGAGCATTCTGGGACTCCGACGTCACCGAAGAGGATGCTCCGGCTACAGCTGCCCACACCTGAGATGGCAGCACTGGACAAGACATTTTCAAGGTAAGTATTTCTTCTAAAAGGTAAGTGAAACAGGGGACAGTTCAGAGGCTATCGTTGATTAAATGCACTAGCCCTGACTGTCCTGGGGGTATTTTTATCTAAAAAAAATTTTATACGGTGGAACTCCGCTTTAATGTATAGAATACATTAAAGTAAAAAACCTTCTGCCTTTAGAACCACTTTAAACACTTTTGGGATGTCGATTGGTAGTCAGGCCTTATATATGATTTGTTGGTTGAAAGGGCACAAATTTCCACAATCACACTCCAAAATTGTGGAAAGCCTACACAGAGGAGTGGAAATGGAGGCTGTTACAGCCAGAACCAGGCATGGGGTAACTCCATATTAGTGCCTGTTTTTTAAATGGGATGTCCAACAGACTCTGGCATGTTGGCGTGATGGTCAGGCGCAGGGCTTTTTTTCAGCAGGAATGTGGGGGAATGCACCTCCAGCACTGAATGTATTTAATGGGAAGAGGTTAAGGGGTGTGCTAGAGGGCCTTGCTGGCTGCTAGGGGATCTTTTGCCACTGGGGGGATCTATTGTTGCGGATGGCTTATTGTTGCTAGGGAGAATCTATTGTTGTTGGGGATCTATTGTTGCTGGTAGGTACCTACTGTTGAAGGAGAGGTCTACTGATGCTGGCTGCTGGAATATCTATTATTGCTGGTGATGGTCTATTATTGCTTAGGGGACTCTATTGTCCTGGGGGGGAGGGTCTTATTTTCTTTTCTGGCTGCAGGGGATTAATTTTCCTGCTTTTCTTGCTTTCATTAAAGTCTAACTAAAAGCAATTTTTTTTGTTTTGGATAGAGTAGAAGAGGATTAGAACACTTGTCATTTTATATTGCTGTCTGTTCCCCTGTTAAGCAGAGTCACTCTCTCTATTTGTCCTGTTTACAATTATCATTGAAAGTGAAAGTAAAAGAAAATCCCAAAATTTGTGTTGTCCCCAGAAAAGTCATAGAGGGAAAACCTCCAATGAGGACCCTAGTTCTGGTGACCTAGGGGTCCCCAAGGAATTTACTTAATTTTCAGGGATTTCCTCTTACTTCCTGTTTGGCTATGGGGACAGGAAGGGAAATCTCCGCAGTGGGACACAGATGTTGAAAAGAAAAAAAAAAAAAAATCTCACAGGGGTTATACCCTTCTCTTGCTTTGTACAAAATGAAAAAAAAAAAAAAAAAAGTTTTGCCTATAGTTCTAGTTTAACACATTCCATTTAAACTACTTAGCACCACAAAATAATACTTGGTTCTGTATTCTCTAACAAGGGAAATACTGGGAGATTGGTAGGGGGTAGAACAAAGGGACAGTGCTCAGAGGTGGGCATACAAGGGATGACTCAGAATAGGGAGTACCTGTACCTATTCTCTGAGAAAAAAAAAGCCCTAGTCATGTGTCTGTCTATCTATCCACAGTGGCAGCCTGCCCATAGGGGGCGCAGGGACGCCACCCCCCCAAAAAAAAAAGGGAGAAAAAAAAGATTTTAAAAAAAAAAGTATTTTTTGCCCACTAGGGGCGCCAGACTTAGTGCTGGGTATGGGGGGGGTGGGGTTTTTGACCCCACCCTCCGCTGGCAGAGGCGCCAATTGGCGCCCTTCTGGGGGTCATCGGGGCGCAGAGCAATGGAGGAGGAGGGTCCTGGATCCCTGAGCTCAGGTGTGATGAGGACCTGGTCACTGCATTGGGGGCATGTATGCTGGTCACTGCATTGGGGGCATGTATACTGGTCACTGCATTTGGGGCATGTATACTGGTCACTGCATTGGGGGCATGTATGCTGGTCACTGCATTAGGGGCATGTAAACTGGTCACTGCATTGGGGGCTTGTATGCTGGTCACTGCATTGGGGGCATGTATGCTGGTCACTGCATTGGGGGCATGTATACTGGTCACTGCATTGGGGGAATGTAGGCTGGTCACTGCATTGGGGGCATGTATACTGGCCACTGCATTGGGGGCATGTATACTGGTCACTGCATTGGGGGCATGTATGCTGGTCTCTGCATTGGGGGCATGTACGCTGATCTCTGCATTGAAGGGGGCATGTACACTGGTCACTGCATTGAAAGGGGCATGTATGCTGGTCTCTGCATTGAAGGGGGCATGTACGCTGGTCACTGCATTGAAGAGGGCAACTACGCTGGTCACTGCATTGAAGGGGGCATGTACACTGGTCACTGCATTGAAGGGGGCATGTACACTGGTCACTGCATTGAAAGGGGCATGTACGCTGGTCACTGCATTGAAGGGGGCATGTACACTGGTCACTGCATTGAATGGGGCATGTACGCTGGTCACTGTGCATTGAAAGGGGGCACGCTGGTCACTGTGCATTGAAAGGGGGCACGCTGGTCACTGTGCATTGAAAGGGGACACGCTTGTCACTGTGCATTGAAAGGGGGCATGCTGGTCACTGTGCATTGAAAGGGGGCACGCTGGTCTCTCTGCATTGAAAGGGGGCACGCTGGTTTCCCTGCATTGAAAGGGGGCACACTATACCTTAATTACTGAAGGCCCCTTTCACACTTTTGCGACCTCAAAGTCACGCAATTTTTTACAGCGTTTTTTGCCGCAAAGCAATGCCTATTACATTTTTCTGTTTGCGATCCCCCCCCCCCCCAAAAAAAAATTTTGAGCACCAGCCACCACTGTCTATCCATCTACCTTCTACTACCACTGTGGTCCTAATGAAGCCTAAAAGGTAGACTCACCCAGGGATAAACATAAACATATTGAATACGCAGCTTGTGCTACAGAATAGTGATCCAAAAGTAATGGAGGGTCCTTCCATTTCACCATAGAAAGTGAACAGCACAAGTTCTCTTGGAGCCTGGCTCCAAGGCTCCAACCCATGTGACTAGCGCACTGAATGTGACCCCAGTAAATATGCCCAGTTATTCAGTAGGTATAGTGGTACAGATAGCATAATGAGTGATAGTTTGTGGAATCAAAAATAGCTAAAAAAAAAAAAAAGTGATCTGCGCAGAGGAAGATCCACATCTGTCGAGAGGTCTTGATAATATTTGGGTATTATTATTATACAAGATTTATATAACGCCAACAGTTTACGCAGTGCTTTACGGCATCACTAAAAGTTGGAAAAAGTAATTTTTTCACATTATCGTTTATAGTCTGTTCTCTACTAGGTTCACACTTTCTGCTACAGTTACTGAAATTAAAATAATAGAGAATCCCTACATGCTGGCCACAGCAGGGTCAGAGCTGGGAATTCTGGGGCAGAGTTCTTCTGCTGGAATCCATAAGAGAGATAAGAAGTCACTGGGCGATCGAACTTGCCTGTCATTATTAAACAGACTGAGGTGTCAAGTTCTTTTGTATGTAGATGACAGGTTCACTTTAAAGAAGGAGCATGTAAAGAAAACCAGATATAGTTTTTCTTCAAAGATAAACAGTTTTTCCACTTTTTTTGTCAGTCTGTTACACTGAACTGCACATGACCCTCTGTAATCATCTCGGTTTAGTATCATGATACTTATAAGATCAGAATCAAAGCTAGATCATAATATGAAACTGGGATTACTTATTAAACTGGGATACCGCAGCCTGGTGTTATCTCAGCTTAATAAATAATCTGTAAAGTATTAAATGTAATGAGGCCTCCACGATACTCTATTATCCGCCATTGGACAGAATCCTTTCTCCAGCCTTTCCATTAGATGCTTTATGATTTGAAATAATTAAATAACACAGCAGATATAATTCGAATGACTCAAGCAAAGGTCAACAATAATGATTAAATCAATGTTTATATTAAGCACTAATAACTTAATGTATTTTTAGTTGGTAATAATGTGATCTACTGATTCTTTCAAAGAGTCTGACTGAAGTGACTCTAAAACCCATTAGGCTCTGGTGCAGAATGTTAGTAGGACCAGTTTTATTTTAAGACAGCAGGCTTTGGCAGGCCTGTTCAGAAATTTTGAAAAAGGGAAGAGTTTGTTCTTTCTCAGTGAGCTTTCCAGTGTTCTGAGGTTCATGATTCCCATACTGGGCTCCCAGGGGTGGGTAGCACCCTTCAAGGGGGATAGGCAAGGTATGGCCTATGTCAGGCTGGCCTGTTGTAAATATTTACCTGCTGACATGTACTCCACCAACTGAGCTTCTCCTATATGCTGGATGAAGGGCTCCTGTAAGGCCCCGGAATGTTGTTTTTTTTGCGGTGATGTGCTTGTCAAATAAAGCACTGCAACCTTTTTGGAGATCCTTGGTGTACTGGTGCCATAGTCTTTGCTCAGAATCTGGTCTTCAGGTGGTGGCCGCTGCAGCACCAACTTACGTGACAGCTTTTTCCAGGAATGTGTGTGTTGGGAATATTTCTCTGGTCTCCTATAGTTGGTATCCACCTGGTGCCTACCCCTAGAGACAGAGTTCCAGAGTATTTCAGCACTGCACCTCCTCCATACAAGCAGGATATTAACCCAGATAGCAAGCAAATGTGCTGCAAGTTTGAAAATTACTTGCTAAGCTATTGCTAAACTTGCCAGGCTTCACTAGTTTGTTACACAATTGCAGCAAGTCCACATTGCATGACTCCAGATCAACTTTCTTTGCAAACATTCTGCAAGTCTGCTGCAAGTTCTGGTTCAGTTATGTTGTGCAATATTCATCCCACCACAGGGGTCACTGTGGCTGAATTTTCATGTTCTAGACCATGGTTGTCGAACTCAATTTCATTGCGGGCCGCATCAGCATTATGGTTGCCCTCAAATGGCCTGTTATATCTGTAAGATTAGATGTCCAGAGCACCTCACAACCCCCTACACCATTACATGAGATGCCAAGAGTCACCCACCCTTCCTTACATCACAATGCACCCCCTTACCTTGCGCTGCTGCCAGGAAAAAGATGCAGGTGGATCTAGGAAGAAGTGCAGGGTCTGGAGGAGAACCAGAGGAGGGCTGGAGTCAGCTTCCAAAGTCTGCTGAATGCTGAGACCAGGGGAGGGAGAGGCAAGGTGGTGTTGAGGTGCAGGATCTGTAGGAGGAGTGCTGCCCTCCTCTCTGCTGCGGACTGCTGAGAAGGGGAAAGGGTGGGCAAAAACAAGCCTTTCTGCAGCTGCACAGTGGAGTGCAGGATCTGGCAAAGGAGTTCTGTCCTCTCTGCTGCAGACTACAGAGACAAGGTAAGGGAAGAGACAAGGGGGGTGCTTTAGCTGCAGGAGAGGTGCGAGGGCCAAATGAAATTGCCTGAGGGGCTGCATTCGGCCCGCGGGCCTTGTGTTTGGCACCTGTGTTCTAGACTTTCAGAGCTCTTGCTGTAAACTCACCACTGCAACTTTGCCCTTGCTAGAGACTTGCCACACAGATTTTCTACAAATTAGAAAAGCGCCAACTAGAACTTGTGCTTCAATGCTTTGCAAGTACACAACTTTCTAGTGAAAATGTGCAACAAGATGACAGACTTACAATTCAACATTGCCACAAATTTGTGGCAAGTTATCCTTTCTATCTGGGAAGGAACAGAATTATTCTGTACTTATGTAATTATCAGATTCCCAGCCAGCTAGGAGAACTTTGCACACATTTGTGGCCAGCATGAATACCTGTAATTGGTGTCTGCCCTGGAAAGGAATATCTCACAGTCACCAGACAGTAATCGCACACTCATTCACAGCTTCAGTCAACACATGTTTATTACAGAATGACAGAGCGCCATGCTTAGTGCCTTCTTAAGAATGGCTGTGTTCTTGGATCCCATGAAAGTTCCCTTTATTCATCTAACACTGCTTATATCTTTTTAAAATAGCTTTTCTTAGTGTTTATATAAGGGGACTGTTCCCATCACTCTAAGCACGGCAACACATTTTTTTTCTCATTGTTCCTTGTTGCATTAAGGCACCCATTTACTTTGAATTGTCCTTCAATGGAGCTTCAATCCATAAAAAACAAACAGCTTCTACCATCGCATCTAGAACTTTGCTATGCATTTTATGTTCTATGCCTGGAGAATGATCACCCTCAACTGGAAAAAGCCAAATCCTTCAACAGTGGCCTCCTGGAAGGGTTTGATAAACTCATCACTTCATCTTTATAAGGCTGATTATGAATGAAATGTCCCAAGAAGTTCACTGGGGTTTGGAGCAGTTGATTAGATTCAGTGCGGTCTAATAAATAAATAGTGAGTGTGTGTGTGTGTATTTATGTATCTCTGCATCCTCACCCTGTTGTTTGTAGATGATGGAGGTAGGGATGTAGTTGGAGATGGTAATTTGGATCCCACTTAGGTGGATCCCTCTTTTGAGATGGGGGCCCTCTGAATATATTGAATTGGCTTCTTATAATGCTTATATTATATAATATATTTACTAAAGGCCGGTTGTTCTCATGCACCTCATTTAAAGTCCCAAACCTTTTTCCTTTCTTTTCCTATAATGCTTAATGCTCCCAGCTGGAGGTCTGTAGGGCTTCCCTTGACTGTGCCCTGTGTCTTCTTACATTGAGCAATGTCTCGTACACACGCATCGATAGTTGGCCGTGAATTTTCGGCCAACGTCCGATCGGCCGATTTTCAGCTTGTTAGTATGATGCTTTCGACAACCGACTCCGACTTTTCGGCCGAATAAAATCTGGTGTGCAGGCTATAAAATTTTGGTTGGCCGTCAACACAACGGCCGATTTTCCGTCAGTCAGTACAGATTTCGGCAGACAAAAATCTGATAAGCAAGACTGGGCATGCTCAGAGAAGAAAAAACACACTGAAAGTAAACCAGCACATGACATCACTTCTGAAGTTGTTTTTTGTTGGCCGAGAAAATTTGTGTGCAGTCTAGAGCACATTTCAACCAACAAAACAACATTGGACAAAAGTCGGCCGATCGGTCGGCTGATAATCGTTGCGTGTGTACGAGGCATTAGGCGCCCTTTTGGTCTTTGGCTATGCAGAATGACCAACCCTGATCCAGGGGCTCTGTATATCTGGTACATGTTCCTCTTTTTATCACTTGAGTGAAGGAAAGATGGTGGGCCGTTGCTGATGAACATTGTATTTCTCTATCTTACTAAGGAAGTTGTAAATATGGTTTATAATTGTGCCACTGGACCAGGTGATTTTGTTTTGATAAATTGTACTTTTTCAGTGGAAAACTGAATTTAAAAAGAAAAAAAAGTGCCTGCACTTGTTTTGGGTAAGGCATCACATCGTAACACATGCACTGTATATTAATTTGTATACGTTGGGGTGTACTGAAAAGCATTCAAAATGAATGACCATGCACATTTACAGTGCAATTGTAGGGCATTGCAGCAAAATGAGAGTTTTAATGTGCGTAACTGTGCAAGATGTGAATACAAGGG
Source organism: Pelophylax lessonae (assembly GCF_965119305.1). Lineage (NCBI taxonomy): Eukaryota > Metazoa > Chordata > Amphibia > Anura > Ranidae > Pelophylax > Pelophylax lessonae. Next base: position 673,703,461 of record NC_138769.1, on the reverse strand, counting down.
TATATATAATTTTAACAATTGGTATATAAGTGTATTGTTTTCTTAGCAAGAGGCATATTGAACTTGACATTAGTGTTGAGCGAACACGGACTGTATTATTCGGGTCCGTACCGGATAATTGGATTTTTGTTACCCGGACACGGACCTGAAAACTTTACTGTATGTGCGGGTTTAAAATCCGTGTTCGGTAATTTTATTTCCTGTTTTGTATGTAATGGCGCGCTTTTAATGGCGGGCTTTCAACAGCCAATCAACAAGCGTTTAACTGGTGTGCGCCATCACAGCCATGCCTACTAATGTATTAGTAGCTGTGATTGGCCAGATGAAGCATGTGACCCAGGTCTTTATAAGCTCGAGAGACACAGCGCAGTGCGTCAGTCTGCTGTAGTGTAGGGAGAGAGCACACAAAACAGTGCTGGCTGCTGCTGATTAGGGACAGACAGGGTAAAACAACATTGTGCTGAAAAGAATGCAGGGACAGGTCGGAGTGTAGGCAGGGAAAGACATTTGAGCATTTTAGGGACAGGCTGGAGAGATTAGGCAGGGAGAGATTAGGAGACACAGGACAGAACAATCGTCCGTTAGCGATCTACATCGATTTTGCTGTGTGGGGGGTGGTGCAGTGAACAATCTTTTTGCCCTCACTTGAGCCCACTGAGGAGGAGGAGGAGGAGGGAGAAAAAAATATATTTTTATCAGTCTGTTGTGTGCAGCGTTCAGCTATATTTTACTACAGATTGCTGTTCTAATCTGCTATTTAAAAATTACAAATTTAAAGGGGAATTTTTTTTAAGAGCAATTGCCATGCTCTTAACTACATTTTGCTGCCATTTGCAGCACTCTAGCCCTTTCCACTGGTTTTTTAGAGCCATTTTAGTGCCTGAAAGTTCGGGTCCCCATTGACTTCAATAGGGTTCGGTGTCCGGGTAAAGTTCGAAAAAAGTCCAGACACGGACCCGGACTTTTTTTTCAAGTTCGGCCGAACCCGTCAAACACGGACATCCAGGTGTCCGCTCAACTCTACTTGACATCCTAAGTGCACATCCTCCACCTCTGCTGTCCCTATTAGGTGCACTACAGGCTACTGAAAAGTGGGTAGGGTTTTCTATAGGCCAACCACAGCAGACCCTGCCCATTGTTCGCTTCATGATTCTTATTAGGGGCTTTTTTATTGTTGTATTGTTGCCCTTTCAAATACATTACTGAGCACTCTCCAGATTCCAGAAACCGCTAACTGCAGACCACATATATAAATTATGTTAACAAACAACTCAGATTCCAGTAAATATTTCAAACAGCCTATAAATCTTTATGAGTATGTAATTACCACACCAGTGAATCAACATGCCTCAGAGAAAAATAAGAGCAAAATTAAAGCCCTTGTCAAAGATTATTTATTTAAGTTAAAATATTAAACGTGTTAGACTTACCTGCTCAGTGCAATGCTATTGCATAGAGCTACCCCAAACCTCCTCTTCTGGGGTCCCTCGCCAGCACTCTCAGCTCCTCTTCTTCTGGGTGTGCCCCCATAGCAAGATGCTTGCTATAAGAGCACACCTGCAGGCTTGCTCTTGAGCCGGGCTCTGTGCATCCATAGACACACACAGAGTAGCTTGACCCCACAATCCTCACAGAATTTGATTGACAGCAGCAGGAACCAATGCCTCCTGCTGCTGTATGTGTGTCCTGTGAGGAGAGGAACACAGACTGGTGCCTCTGCATATGGGTACAGCTCTAGATTGAGATAGGACTCAGGTAAGTCTATAGGGATCAGTGGCGACTGGTGCTCAATATTGTGGAGGGGGGGGGGGTGGCAAACAAACCTGGCCCCCTCACTCGCACTTCCGCCCCCCAACACCCCATGGGAGACGGGCGGGAAGGCGGCGATCAGTGGCTTTTCCTTAGGAGGCCCGTGACAAAATAGTGCTGGATCTGGAGTAGGGCTCCTGGAAGCCTAAAGAGGCTGTTGCCATTCAACCCCCCCTCCCCGCTGCTTTTTGCTCCAGCTTGCCAATGGAAGAGCCGGGGCCATTGCTTCTCCTCCTGGCCAAACAAGAAGTGGGTCTTGAGACCCAATTGCCAGGGAGTCCTAAGACTGCGGCAGGGCAGCCCTCCTGCGCAATGTATACCGAAGTAGGTATACATCGGTCGCGCCTGCAGCTAGGGGGTGAGCGTGTAAACAGAGCTCCTGTGATCCTTCTATGTAGGATCTATAGGATCAGCTTCTAACTTGAGCTTGTTCAGTTAAGCTTTTGCAATAAAAATTGGAAGCTGATTGGTTTCTATGCACAGCGGCACCAGATTTTGCACTCTCCAGCCTTAGTAAATCAACCCCACTGACTTTATTTATCAGGAATTATTGGACACTGTGAGGGTTATTTACTAAAGTAAATCCACTCTACACTACAAGGGCACTGTAAGATCTGAGGGTGACATGTAAGGAAAATAAGAAAAACACATTTTTGCTTGCACATGATTGGATGATAGAAATCAGCAGAGCTTCCCCTCATTTCAGATTTCCCCCTCAGATCTACAGCGACTGCACTTCTAAGTGCACTTTACATAGTATTACATGGTTGTTGAGGTTGAATAAAGACAATTGTCCATCCAGTTCAACCTGTGTGGGTGTGTGTGGCCGTAATAATCTCATATAGCCCTGAATGTTCTGATCCTTGAGATGTAAGTCTAAGAGTCTTTTGAAAGCCACCATACTTCCCACAGAAACCACCTCTTGTGGTAGAGAATTCCACAATCGTGTAGCCCTAACAGTAAAGAACCCCCAACGTTGCCTGAGGTTAAAACGCTTCTCCTCTAATCGCATTGTTTGCCCTCGAGTCCTCATGCAATACTTTCGACTGAATAGCTTTTTTTCTATGCTGAGATCACCATTGAGGTATTTATAAATTGCTATCATGTCCCCTCTCAGGCGTCTCTTCTCCAGGGAGAATAAATCAAGCGATTGCAGACGCTCTTCATAATTAAGTTCCTCCAATCCCCTAATTAGTTTAGTTGCCCTTCTCTGGACTCTCTCCAGCTCTAACACATCCCTCCTGAGGACTGGCGACCAGAACTGGACAGAATACTCCAGATGTGCTCGGACCAGAGTTTTATAAAGTGGAAGGATTATAGTTTTATCTCTGGAATACATCCCTTCCTTATGCATGCTAATATTCTGCCGGCTTTGGCAGCTGCCGCTTGACATTGCATGCTATTGCCTAGTCTATCCTCTACTAAGACTCCCAGATCTTTCTCCATTTTTGATTCCCCCAAAGGTTCCCCTCCTAAAGTGTATTGTGCTTTTATGTTTTTAGTCTCCAAGTGCAAAACCTTACACTTCTTAAACCACATTAAACCTCATTTGCCATGTCGTTGCCCACTCTGTTATTTTGTCCAGGTCATTCTGTAGGATATCTGCTTCATGCTGTGCAGTTATTGCCCTGCCCAATTTTGTGTCATCTGCAAAAAATGATATAGAACTACTGATCCCGTCCTCAATGCTGTTTATGAATAAATTGAACAAGGTTGGTCCCAGGACTGAGCCTTGGGGGACCCCACTTACCACCCCAGACCAGTCTGAGTATGTGCTATTTATTACCACCCTTTGGACACGCCCTTTTAGCCAGTTCTGAATCTGGTAGTGCACAGTGGATTTGCCTTTAGAAAATCAACCCCATTGTTTGCTGTTTAATATTTTTTCCTGACACTTTACATTTTTTGATCATCACATATCACATTGTTTTATTGTTACCAGTTGCACTGCACTATTTATTGAGGTTTAAAGTCTAAAAGTAGCTTTTCTTTAGAAAGCCACAGCTTCAGTAGGAAATCCTGTCACCTGCCAGCATTCTGCAGGGAAAAACCCATGCTGTCTGCAGGGGCTGACTGACAACTTTTGGTCCAAGGGGCAAGAACAAACCAAGAGGCCCATGGTTCAGTACCTCGGCCCCCTCCCACTCTCCCTCTTCCCAGCCTCCTCCTGACCCCCATTCAAATCTGAAGCTCTGCTCCAGGTACTCTATACTCACAGGCCGAAAACGGGTTCCTGACCTAGCCAGCAGGGGGTGGTTGGGGGGAGCTCGGGTGGGGCTCCAGTGGGGCATGGAACCTGCCTCTGCTCACACACAATTTACACCATGCATGCTGGTGTGGGGGAGGGGTCCTGCGCTCTGCCCTTTTCTAAAAATCGCACCCAGTAGATCAGCGGCAGGGACTTTTTACTTTTCTTGAGAAGGAATCCTTTAGGCATGTGTGTGGCAGAAGCGATGCAGCCTTTTTAGGCCTCTTGCACAGGATACTAATGTTTGAGCATCTACTTTATCATCAGTTTTTTTTTTTTGTATGTATTTGTATTTGCATGTAATTTCATGCATTTTCGCGCAAATGCCCAGAAACATAATCTTACGTTCTTGTTCTGCATATTTGTAAATGGTTTTTTGCGTGCATGAGGCCTAAATTACTGACCAAAAATGCAGATTTTTTGATTTTGTTTTTACTGAAAAATGCACAGCGCTTGTTTACACGCCTGTGTGCATTAGCACATTACATTTAATGGGCTGTATTTTAGCTCAGTAAAAAAAATGATCTTTTTCAAGCTGCAGTGTGCAAGAGGCCTTACGGGGCATCAAAGCGGCCCAGGGGGCAATTGCCCCCCCCCGCCCCCTGGCCCAGTCCTCCCCTGGCTGTCTGTGTAGAAGCAGTCTCTCTGCGGAAGTCCAACATGTACCCTGATAAGTCACAGCCAATAAATAGGGATCATGAGCTTTGCTGATTGTAGAGCTGTAGGTCGGACTGAGCAGGAGGTGTTTCTGTAGAGAGACCGCTGCTTCTACAATGAGAGCGAGGGTCCAGAATAGGCTTAAAGTAGACTGTAGCTACTTTCTACAGAAAACAATCTGTGGGACTTTGAATGCTTTTGTTTTGATGTACCTAAAATGTATTTAGCTGATTGAAACCAACATTCAATTGGGCTTCAAAGGAATTCACACATCATTTACAACATAGTATTACCCAGAAATCCCTTCTGTTTAACCAGTTCCGGACCGCCCACCACCAATTTACTGCGGCAGGGCGGCCCACCTGTGTGAAACGACGTAGACCTACGTCAGTCGCGCGCCTGCAGCTAGGGGGTGAGCGTGTGCTGCCGCCGCTGTGCTCCTGCCCCCACTCGGCAGTGGGGACTCCGATGCACGGGGCAGGCTGCTCCGATTGCTGCCTGACACCCGTAATCGCTCCCCGCTGAGGGAGAAGGACGGTCAGCTATTGTAAACACAGCTGACCGTTCTTCTCCCTATAATGATCACAGAGGTCCTGTGATCCTTCTATATAGGATCACAGGTCTCTATGATCATTTCACAAGCCACACCCCCCCCACAGTTAGAATCAATCCACTAGGCTCCCATTTAACCCCTTGATCACCCACAGTGTTAACCCCTTCCCTGCCAGTGTCATTATTACAGTAACAGTGCATATTTTTAGCACTGATTACTGTAGTAATGTCACTGGTACCCCCAAAAGTGTCAAAAATGTCAGTTAGGGGTCTGATCTGTCCGCCGCAAGGTTGTAGTCCTGCAAAAAATCGCATATCGCCGCCATTGCTAGTTAAAAAATAAAAACAATAAAAATGCCATAAATCTTTCCCGTAGTTAGTAGACGCAATAACTTTAGCGCAAACCAATCAAAATACGCTTATTGCGATTTTTCTTAACAAAAATATGTAGCAGAAAACAAATTGGCGTAAAAAGTTAAAAAATTTAGATTTTTAATTTTTTTCTTTTGAGAATGTTATATAGCAGAATGTAAAAAATATTGTTTTTTTTTTTCCAAGTTGTCGCTCTTTTTTTGTTTATAGCGCAAAAAATAAAAATCACACAGGTGATCAAATACCACCAAAAGAAAACTCTATTTGTGAGAAAAGAAAAACATCAATTTTATTTGGGTACAGCGTTGCACGGCCGCGCAATTGTCCGTTAAAATAACGCAGTGCCAAATCGCAAAATAGGGCCTGGTCATTAAGGGGGCAAATCCTTCCGGTCTTAAAGTGGTTAAAATGTATACAACTGCTTTTTACAAAAAGGTGGCAAGTTTCTTTTTCCAGCTGTGTATTTGGTAGAGTTCTCCTTTAGATGTTTTTCTTTGATGACTAACAAGTGACCTCAAGACTCCTGAAAGATTCAGGGAAGATTGGATTTCAAGAGCCGAAGGAAAATTCCCTTTTGTTTTCGCATTAAGTGCAATAACAGAACGATGTGCGGCAGAAGTGGATCCAACATTCAGCCCTGGAATGTGCTAAACGGCCCAGCCTGCCTCACTTCCCCCATATTAAACAGACTGTGTGGATGGAATTGAAACAGCAGGTGCTTAAAGTTTTATCTCCGAAAAATCACATTGCAGGGTTCTGAAGAGGCGAGAAATGAAATCTGTTCTTCTATCATTCTGAAACTGCTTACTATTATATTGCCTTTATATTTATTTCAGTGCATGGATATCCTGGGCCACACACAGTGACTGAGACACCCAACCACCACTCAGAAAGGGAACAATGCCTCTCTCTTACATGTATAAAGACTAGTTTTAACCACTTCTGGACCGGAAGGATTTGCCCCCTTAATGACCAGGCCATTTTTTGCGATTCGGCACTATGTTACTTTAACAGACAATTGTGCGGTCGTGCGACGCTGTACCCAAATAAAATTGACGTCCTTTTTTTCCCCACAAATAGAGCTTTCTTTTGGTGGTATTTGATCACCTCTGCAATTTTTATTTTTTGCGCTATAAACAAAAAAATAAAAAAATCCTAATACACTGTTCTCATTCACCTCGGCCTCTGTGTGTTTACTGTGCGCTGACACATCACACTTCACCCTGCTAAGGCTCCATGTACACGGGACATTGTTAAAAGTCCCTTGAATGCTGGACTTTTTATTTTTTTTAGGACGTTTAAAACGTCCGTTGTGTCGCGTTTGCACCCACGTTTAGCGGGCGTTTAATGGGCGTTTGTGTTTAAAACCATTCCTAGAGGTCAAAAAAATCATTCCCCTTTACAATGGAAAAACGTGAGCGCCAAACGCGGGTCATCGCATTGGGTCACGTTCGGCCGTGTTTGGCCGCGTTTTTGCGCTTGAAACGCCGGGAAACACACGTTCGAACGCAAATAATTGCGTTCCAAAAAACGTCCCTGAACTCAACTGCCTGCAAATGACTGTAAACGACCCTGTGTACATGGACAGCTAAGATAACATGGAGCTGCGTTCAGGGGCTTCTGAAAAAAACGCCCAACTGCTCCTAAACGGCCATTTCCAGCGTCCCGTGTACATAGAGCCTCACTCTTGGTGGCAGTCAGCAGGATACCCTCTCTTCCCAGCTGGTACAGAAGGAGGAGCGGGGGCCACTTTGGCACCAATAGGAGCGGCTTTGGTCCTAGTGCTTAAGTTTAATGGGTCAAACATCTCTCTATCAGAGTGGGAGGAGACACTGGAGAGTGCCGCTCGCCTGTATCAGGTGCCTACCCTGCTTATCACGGAGCTGGCCAATAACTTCTCACAGGATGATGCCGCCAAGAAGTGATGGTAGAGAAGATTTCTGGCCACATACAGACAGATAAGATCTTCTTATACACTATATTACCAAAAGTATTGGGATGCCTGCCTTTACATGCAAATGAAATATAACCACTTAAGCCCCGGAAAATTTTACCCCCTTCCTGACCAGGGCCTATTTTGCGATTCGGCACTGCGTGACTTTAACGGACAATTGCGCGGTCGTGCGACGCTGTACCCAAACTAATTTGACGTCCTTTTTTTCCCACAAACAGAGCTTTCTTTTGGTGCTATTTGATCACCTGTGCGATTCTTACTTTTTGCGCTATAAACAAAAAAAGAGCGTCAATTTTGCAAAAATAACAATATTTTTCACATTTTTTTTTATATGAAATCCCCCCCCCCCCAAAAAAAAGTAAAAATCTAAATTTTTTAACATTTTGGGCCAATTTTTTTTTTTTTTTACCATATGTTTGGTAAAAAAAATTGCAAAAAACGTATTTTGATTGGTTTGCGCAAAAGTTATCGCGTTTACTAACAAAGGGAAAGATTTTTGTCATTTTTGTTGTTTTTTTTTTTAACGCGTAATGGCAGCGATCTGCGATTTTTTTTGTGGTACTGTGACATTGCGGTGGACAGATCGGACCCTTGACTGACATTTTTGACACTTTTGGGGTTACCAGTGACATTACTACTGTAATAAGTGCTATACATATGCACTGTTACTGTAAAATTACACTGGCAGTGAAGGGGTTAACTTTTTTTAGGGGGAGGGGTTATGTGTGTCCCTAGGGGCGTGATTCTAACTGTGATTGGCTGTGGCTTGAGGTGTAGGAACAGTGATCAACGGTCCTACATAGTAGAACCGTATGATCACCATTCCTACACAGGGGAGAACTGGTCCAAATTATTTGGTGGAGCGGAGAATATGGTGTGGGCCGGGGTTGTTTCTCAGGGATTGGGCTTAGCCCCTTAGTTCGAGTGAAGGGAATTCTTAAAGAGGAAGTAAACCCTCCTCTGCAAGTTGCACCTATAGGTAAGCCTATGATAAGGCTTACCTATAGGTACTGTAAATATCTCCTAAACATGTACCGTTTAGGAGATATTTACCTGACATGCAGCCACTGACGTCACTAGCGCATTCGCTCTGAAGGAACGGCCGCTGGTGCCGTGACTGTCGGCTCCTGCGCGTGTGCGCGGGAGTGACGTCACCGCGGCTCCGGCCAATCAGATGACCGGATGCCGCGGTCCCGGAAGACGGGCGACTGAACATGTCGCCCCTCATAGAGGTAAGCGGGCGGCACGGCGGGGGCTCGTTCTAAGGTAAGTATTTCATAATGAGCTAGTATGCGATACATACTAGCTCATTATGTGTTTCTCTTTCAGGGTGAAAAAAAAAAGAAAAAAAGAAAATCAGGTTTACATCCTCTTTAAGGCGTCAGCATACCAAGACATTTTGGACAATTTCATGCTCCCAACTTTGTGGGAACAGTTAGGCCATGTTTTACTATTTAGCACTGCACTACTATAATTGGAAATTGCCCGGTCATGCAACACTGTACCCAAACTAAATTTGTGTCATTTTTTTTTTACACAAATAGAGCTATTTTTTATTGGTATTTGTTCACCACTGGGTCCTTTATTTTTTCTTATATAAACAAAAAAGACTAAAATTAAATAAAAAAAAAAATAAATAAATAAATGCCTGCTATAATACCATATAAATGATATCCAAAAAAATAAAAAAGCTTCATAAATTTAGGCCAAAATGTATTCTGCTACATGTCTTTGGTAAAAAAAAAAAAATCCCAATAAGTGTATAGTTATTGGTTTGTGTCAAAGTTATAATGTCTACAAACTATGGTATATATACTGGCAGTGATCAGCGACAGTATAGTGGGACTGTGATAGTACGACGGACAATCTGACACTAGCCAACACTGAATCGGAACTGGCTAGCTCCAGTGACACTAATACAGTGATCGGTGATAATACTATACACTGTCACTATACTAATGACACTGGCTGGGAGGAGGTTAACATCTAGGGTGATCAAAGTTAACTGCATGCCTAGTAATGTGTAATGTGTGCTGCTTATTACTAATGATCTCTTTGTTTCTCAGGGATAAGAAACAGAGAGATTGTTCCTTCGGTACAGAGCCCTGTGTTGATTGTCAACACAGGGCTCTGAGCTGTGATTGGACACAACCGATCAGCAGGTCCCGGCTTTGAATCATGGCTGGGACCTGCTGACAGATCCCCGCTGTGTACAATCACAGCAGGTGTTGGCGGGGCAGGCATGCACGCGCACTAAACCTGGAAACAGGCAGCAATGTACCAGTACGTCACTTTGCCTATACTGGCCACCCATCCGCACTACATTGCGGGCAGGCGGTCTGCAAGTGGTTAAGGGGAGAGGTATATGATCACCATGTATAAATACATAAACAGTCCAAAAAGACAAACTTGGTGCAAATTTGTTCAGTTTAATAAGTTTTCAAAGGGCGTGGCGGAAGAGGTTTAATCTCTGCATATAGAAAGGCTTCTTCACAGTAAGAGCTGTGAAAATGTGCAATAGACTTACCCAAGAGATAGTTCTAGCCAGCTCAGGTTCTTCAAATATCAGCAGTGCCATTTTCTATTCCGCTGCATTCTTCTTTATCCTTGGATAGTACGTCAGCATTGTGGCATCCAGCTTTCATTAAAACTAAAAAGAAAAGATGGAAAAAAGCAGGAAAGTTCTCCATGATGACATTGTTTCCTAATGAGAAGCTTTTTCAAGTGAAGTAATTGATTCATACTGTGCATTTCATCATATGACCTCAATGTCTTTTCCAGTCACCAGTTTAGCATGCTTCATTATAACATTGTATATATACTATATATATGTGGATCTATACAGTTCCGATTGTGTCTTCTCTCTCCACATCGTTATTCCACTCTCATTTGAGTGGGAGAGAGATGATTGGTTGTTCTGCTAAAGAAGAACACTGCAAATACTGTTTAAACTTTATATATATATATATATATATATATATATATATACTGGTCACATATTATAATATAGTTTCACAATGACTTTTTTTTATGGAAAATTTCCTTTTCTTTGGGAAAACCCAATTTTTTACGAGAGCCTCGTCCTCCCAGCAGTTACAAATGTATAAAAGAATTCAAATAACAGAATCTGTGTGTGGTCAGCCCTTCTCTTCAGCATGTCAGATGTGAATTAGGAACAAAAAAATAATCATGAACCATTTGAAGGTTTCCTTCTCATTCTTTGTGTTTAAGGCTCGGTTCACACTGCTGCGACTTGTGACACCCCAAGTCGCATGACATGTGAAATCCTGTGTTAGTCAATGAGAGCTGTCCTAATTAGCAATACTGAAGTCGCTCTGACATTAGAAAAGGTTCCTGTACTACTTCAAGGCGACTTCTATCCGACTTGTGCCCATAGACTTTAATGGAAGTCGCTTCCAAGTCACCCCCCCCTTTTTTTTCTTAACCTAAAATACGGACATGTGTGTTCCAGTATATTTTTGGTGCATTTGTGAAGCTTCGTTCCAGCAGTGGTGTATTTTGGTTTTCTGCTGCTCTAGGCAAGAGTAAAATTGGGCGCCCCTCCTCTCCCTCTTATGTAATTTTGCCCCACCCCTTCCTATTTAACGGATATGACTCCTTGCAATTGAAGGACTGCAAATACCAGCATGAACCCCTGAGATCTTATGAGAGGGGGGAGAGGGGGATGGAGGCGAGAGATAGGGGGGAGAAGAAGGGTGAGGGGGGGGGGAGAGAGAGGGGAGGGGGGAGGAGAGAGAGAGAGACAGACCGAGGGGGGGGGGGGAAGAGAGAGAGGGGGAAGGAGAGAGAGAGAGGGAGGGAGAGATGGAGAGAAGGAAGTTAAATCCTCCTTCACTTTGAATTATGGGCAGGGCCAGGGAGTCATGGCCATGATGTCACTGGTTGCTATATGCCAGGCAGGACTAGCAACCAATGGCCAATAGAGTCTCAGTTGGAGGCAGGGGGGGGCTCTTTTTTGCCGCCCCCCCCCCCTGCAAAGTGCCACCCTAGGCCTGGGCCTTGTTGGCCTTGGCCAAAATACAGCACTGTGTTCCAGTACAGTCCAGTGCAGAAAAAATGCAGCATGTTCTACCCTTTCTTCTGGGACGCACTGGAACACACTGGGACTGACTGCACTGGTGTGAACTATGTCACTGAAAACCATATAACCTACTATACTTGCGTTTTTGATGCAGAAAAAAAAAATGCCCTGGACTGCATGTGGTGGGAACTGGCCCTTCATGCTTTTCTGCAGCCTCCCTATTGAAGTCTATTTGACAAAAACGCACTGTTTTGCATTTAAAAAAGTCCATGACCCCTTCCAAAAATAAAGTGGCTGAAATAAAGCATAGATGTGAACGTGCCCCATAAATAAACATGTTAAATGGAATGTAGTGCATTTCTGCAAAAAGCACAAAAAAAAAAAAAGTGTAGGTGTGAACAGGGCCATTGTTAGAAATGATGGGGTCCCCTACAGCCGTCCTGATGCCCGCACCCCTCCAAACCCTGATTATATGCTCCAACCTCCTTGGCCCCTCTGTTGACCTGATGGGACCCAGGGAAATATAATTTTTGATTGTAAAGTGATTGTAAAGTCTAATTTTATTTATTTTTTTCAAATAACAAACATGTTATACTTCCCTCCTCTGTGCAGTTGGTTTTGCACAGAGCAGCCTGGATCCTCCTCTTTTCAGGTCCCTTGTTGCAGCTCCTGGCCCCTCCCTCCTGTCAAGTGCCACCACAGCAAATAGCTTGTTATGGGGGCACCCGAGTCGAGCTGCGGCTCTGTGTGTTCATTCAGAAATGGTGCTGCCCTGCCCCCTCTCTATCCTGATTGGCCAATTGACTTTGATTGACAGCCACGGGAGCCAATCGATGGCCAAGGGACTCATGGACATCGTTGGATAGAGATGGGGCTCAGGTAAGTATTAGGGGTGTTGGGGGGCTGCTACACACAGAAGGCTTTTTCATTTAATGCGTAGAATGCATTAAGATAACAAAACCTTCTGACTTTACAACCCCTTTAAGCCCTGGTAAACAAGTAGGAGTGGGAGTGTGCTGTAATAAAATCTATTTAATCAATAGGGCAGATAATAACAATAAAGCTGCCATGGTCCCCCCTTTTTACTGCCTTATCAGCGGCCCTGGGTGTGAACCAGCCCTAAACACGCCTAAACAGTAGCAATATTCTGGCCAATGAAATGCATAAACGCTCAAATGATTGACAGGCCTGAACATGTCTAAAAACGCCTTAACTCTCCTCAAACGCATGTGTTTGAATGCTTTTATCTTAGTTCGAATTAGCTTAGTTTGAATAGTTTTGAATAGTTTTACCTACAGATCAAACACACCTCAGTAGAACACACTGTGCTGAATTGTCACCTACTTGGTTGAAGTCAATGGGAATCTGCCGAAGTTCATTGCAATGGCACATCAAACAACAGCAATCTACATGTGCCCTTACCCTTCTTCTTATCTTGGGAACCGGTGATAACACGGACGGAAAACCGGCTCTATCTCCCAAAAAATTTGAAGTCCTTTTTAAAACTAGATGTTAAAGAGCAGGGCTCACTGAATTATAGTTCTTCACTGATGGTTTAGATCAGGGGTCTCCAAACTTCCTAAACAAAGGGCCAGTTTACTGTCCTTTAGACTTTTGGGGGTCAAGACAGCGGCCATTGGTAGTAGAAAAGATCCCGATGTCAGTGGGAAAAAACAATGTCCCACCTTTGGTGTCAATAAGAGGAATTTAGCCTCATCAATGGTGTCATTGGGAGGAATTGTGCCCTATCAGTGAAGTTATTGGGAGGAATTGTGCCCTATCATTGGTGTCATTGGGAGGAATTGTGCCCTATCATTGGTGTCATTGGGAGGAATTGTGCCCTATCATTGGTGTCATTGGGAGGAATTGTGCCCTATCAATGGTGTCATTGGCAGGAATTGTGCCCTATCATTGGTGAAATTGGGAGGAATTGTGCCCTATCAATGGTGTCATTGGGTGTAATTGTGCCCTATCATTGGTTTTATTTGGAGGAATTTTGCCCTATCTATGGTGTCATTGGGAGGAATTGTGCCCTATCATTGGTGTCATTGGGAGGAATTGTGCCCCATCATTGGTGTCATTGGGAGGAATTGTGCCCTATCATTGGTGTCATTGGGTGGAATTGTGCCCTATCATTGGGAGGAATTGTGCCCTATAAATGGTGTCATTGGGTGGAATTGTGCCCTATCATTGGTGTCATTGGGAGGAATTGTGCCCTATCATTGGTGTCATTGGGAGGAATAGTGCCCTATCATTGGTGTCATTGGGAGGAATTGTGACCTATCATTGGTGTCATTGGGAGGAATAGTGCCCTATCATTGGTTTTATTGGGAGGAATTGTGCCCTATCAATGGTGTCATTGGGAGGTATTGTGCCCTATTATTGGAGTCATTGGGCGTAATTGCGCCCCTTCATCGTGGTCAATCCGGGGGGGGGGGTGCCAGGCAGGAATTATTCCCTATTGTTTTATAGTGGGTATCAGTGGATGAAATAGTGTCCCAAGGGCCAGATAAAAGCAAGCAAAGGGCTGCGTCTAGTCCTCCGGGCTGCAGTTTGGAGACCACTGGTTTAGATGACTAGACTTTTTGCAATTAAATAACAATGGTACAAGCCTCTGAAGTCATAGTATAATTGTGTGTGATCATGTGCATCAGCCTTCAACCAACCTGTGGCTCTCCTTAACCTGTGGAACCACAAGGCATAGCATGTCCCGCCATGCATCCACTGCAGACCTGTGTCTCCGGTTGGGAGTGATTGGTGTACACTCTTTATTACATATTACAAAATGTTGCTGCATATTCCATCGACTTGTATTTTGGTTTTAGTGGTCCTTTAGGAAGGCACGCTAAGCTTGTTAGTCTGTAATTGTTATTTCATGCTGAATTTTAATGTATTTTATGTTCTAGGAAGGAAAGAAGAAGTTTGACAAAGAGAGTGAGAAATATTATTCCATCTTAGAGAAACACTTGAATTTGTCATCAAAGAAGAAAGAGGCGCATTTACAAGAGGTACATTGTTCTTTAATTTTTCTGGTCTTGGCACAGACTTCAAATGCCGTCTTCCCTGGTTTAATCATGTGTCTATGCCTACTATGTAATTGTGTATGGGGAGCTGGAAAAGTCTTATCCGGGCTGATGGGAGTACAAGATGAGTACGGTAATATTTCTTGCACAAATGACTCCAGCAGTGAACTGATGTATTAATTACATGGTGGTCAGTAAGCGAAAGAGACGATGGCAGCTGGGAGGGGAGCTAGAGCACAACATAAATTAGAATGCGGCATGCATAATCAAGTATGGTTTTACAGTTTTTATGGAAAAAGGAATAAAATTTTCAGAACAAATTATTATTAAAATAGACCCTTAAAATGGTGAAAATAGTCCTATATTACTTTCCTGTCCTTCAGAAAGAGCTACTCTGGGCTCAAACTGCACATAGTCTAGTGGGCAGATACTGTATATTGAGGCACTGGACACCTAGGTTTCTTTTAAAGTGGTTCTAAAGCCTTAGGCCCCTTTTAACACTGGCGGAGGCCATCTGGGGATCTGCCCGCTCGGCAGGGGATCTCTCCGCTGATCCGCGCTGGGAAGGCAGATGACAGGTCCGTGTCTGCTTCACTGATGCAGAGCGGACACGGACAGAGCCTGCTGTCTTTTATGGGCTGTGGGATGGAAAGAGACTGCTTGTCCATCTGACTATCATCTGATCCAATCCACCAGACAAATGGAGAACGGTTCTCCATCTGTCTGTTTTTAGCAGACAGGATTGGATCGGATGTTGACAATGTGTCCACACTTGCCACTCCATAGAGAGCAATAGATGGTCCGATCGGGTTCACCCGAAAAACTGCCAGCCAGACCCGATTGGTCCGTCAGTGTGAAAGGGGTCTTAAGGTTTTTTACCCTAATGCATTTTATGCATTAACCACTTAATTGACCACAGATTTACTGTGGCAGGGCAGCTCGGCTGTGCATTATCACGTAGATCTACGTGATTATGTGCACGTGGTTTCTGCAGGCGTAAAAGCCCTGATTAGACACAGCGGGATGCAGACCGCCGGAGGAGCGGGCTCGATCGCCGCCAGCCTCTGGTGATCTTCGGCGATACTGACAGGAGAGCCGTCTGGAATGTAAACAATGCAAGACGGCTCTCCTGTCAGAGGCAGGGAATGATCGTGTGATTCACCTAAGCTGAATCACCGATCTCTCTCTGCCTCTGTTAAATTCATTCTCCCCCCCCACACACACACACACACACACAGTTATTAGGCACAAATAGGGAACACATTTAACCCCTTGATCACCGTTAATGTTAACCCCTTCCCTGCCAGTGTCATTTATACAGTAACAGTGCATATTATTTAGCACTGATTACCGTATTAATGTCACTGGTCCCCAAAAAGTGTCTTTTAGTGTGAGATTTGTCCGCCGCAACGTCTCAGTCCTGATAAAAATTGCTAATCCCCGCCATAACTAATAAAAAAAATTAAAAAATAAAAAGTCCATAAATCTATCCCGTAATTTGTAAACGCTATAACGTTTGTGCAAACCAATTATTATACACTTTTTGGGGATTTTTTTTTTTTTGCCAAAAATATGTAGCAGAATACCAATTGGCCTAAACTGATAAAAAAAATAGATTTTTTACATTTTTTTTTATTGTTATATAGCAGAAAGTAGAAAATATTGGTGTTTTTTCAAAATTGACGCTCTTTTTTTGTTTATAGCGCAAGGTGATCAAATACCACCAAAAGAAAGCTCTATTTGTGGAAAAAAAAGGACGTCAATTGTATTTGGGTACAGCGTTGCACAACTGCGCACTTGTCAGTTAAAGCAACGCATTGCCGAATCACAAAAAATGGCCTGGTCATTAAGGGGGTAAAACCTTCCCGGGCTGAAGTGGTTAAGGTAAAAATGCCTTCTGTGCCAGATGATCTCCCCAGCCTCTCTTATATTTACCTGAGCCCATTCTCAATCAAGCGCTGTGCTCGAGAGCAGCGGCTCTCTCCTCTCTCTCCCTCCTCCCTGGACAGATTGACAGCAGCAGCTGCTGTCAATCAAATTCTGTGATGAGGGAGAGGGGCTGAGCCACCCTGTCTTTGTCTATAGATGCAGACAGGGGGGGCTCAGGATCAGGCCCGCATGGGTGCCCCTATAGGAAGCAGCTGAAAAGGAGAAGCCAGGAGCATTGGCGGGCGACCCCAGAAGAAGAGGTTCAGGACTGCTCTCTGCAAAACCATTGTACCAAATATGACATGTTTTTAATTTAATAATACAAAATCCAAAGCTTTGCAATCACTTAAACTAAAGGCAAATAGCCTGTTTCCTTTTCAAGGGAAAATTCCCTTAGCTTAATGAATGAGTTGAAGCTCCATCATCCAATCATGTGCAAGCAAAAACTACTGTTTCTCTTACGTCCTCCGACAGTCGCCGCCCACTTCATATTCATCACCAATGGGGTTATGTCCTTTATTCCGTAGGAGTAGCTAGGCAATAGAATATGTTAGTACAAAGACTTTTAACATATCCCACCCCCAGGGGGTGGTCCCCTCAGTACATAACCCTCCACTTCCTGTATCCAACTCAGTTTCATTTGTCTAGCTGTCAGGAGTAGCTGGAAGTTTCTGTGCTGGGGCACCTTGTCTCAGCTCTCTTTCCTTTCTTTGGATTTTATTTGAGTTTTTTTCTCTCTTTCTTGTTAGCTGTTATTTTACCAGCGTTAGTTAGTTCTTCTGATGAAGAGGATCATGCGGGCTGCGTCTCGGGCTGACCCCCCTGGTAGCAGGCTGTGGGTCAGTGGCTTCTCAGCCCGCCATCGAGCGTTCAGTCAGGTATCGCTCCTGAGTTATCTGAACGACCCATCCCTGTTCGGTGCAGGGATGCTAGGTGAGGTGGCTACCTCACCGGACGCTCTGCGGTTTCTCAACCCACCTTCTGATGCGTCCTGGATGCGACTCTCCCTGCCTCATGTGCAGCGGTTTGTTCGCCTGTGCGGGTCCCCCACGCCATGTGAGAGGTAAGTGCATTTATGTGGGGACCTGTCTGTCTGGGGGGTGTCAGTCTGGGACTGTGTACCTTGCCCTGTGTTCACACTATTACGTTTTCCCTATCTCTCACATTGCAAGCTGTGGGCTGCAGGAGGGGGGGCTGGCTGCACTCTGTGTCAGTTTTCTGTTTGTGTGAACGGCTGTGTGCTGTGGGGCTTGAGTTTCTCATGCTTGGGGCACATTACAGCGCCGCTGCGGCGGTTTACCATGTTCCTTTTTTTGGGCAGATGGTGTGTTTTACTTCTCCCTCATGGGGTGTGGGAGCGGCAGTTTCGGCGCCAAACGGCGCCATTTTGACTGCGATCGCTCCGGCCGCATGTTTTACATGCATGGCGGCCATTTTCTTGTAGCCTCCATAGGCTTTCATAGAGCGCCCTGTATGCCAGCATTTCCTTTCCTTCAGGAGCACCGCAGGCAGCAGCAGCAGCACCGATCTCTCCAGGTTCATTTCTTTTTATTCCCTGTATCCTGCCTTGGTATACTTGTCCCTGTGGGGGTCCCTTGTGTGGGATGCTTAGTGTGAGTGGGCTACGATCGCAGCGCTCTCTTAAAGGGGCGGTCACCCATTTATTTTTGCTGCTACAAGGGCATGGATTTTCAGGAATACTAGTTTCCTGCCAATTTAGGGGGAAGCCAGGGGACTGCGGTTTCCCCCCCCCCCGGGGGGGGGGGGATTTGGCTGCGATTGGGGCTAGCCTTGCGACTCAGGTGCAAATGCTGGTGGTTGCTCAATCCTCTAAAAGGCCCAGAGTTTTCAATTTCCTCTGTTTCAAGAGGGTGATGGTACTGGGGCTGCTGGGGCAGAGATCTCCTTATCGGGGTCTCGTTCCTCCCGGGACCTTATAGGGTCAGTAATGGAGGCTGAGGTAGAGGGGGTTGATAATTCTCCCCCTGGCTCGTCTGAAGAGCTTGCGCTCATGGATGAATTGGTTGCTTCTATCAAGCAAACTCTGCGTTTGGAGGAGGACACATGTCCTCCTGCTGCCTTGGCGGCTTATGGGACGCAGAAAAGGCGCATATCATCGCAGATGTTTCCATGCACTGATGATTTTCAGCGCGCTGTGAAAGAACGATGGCGTAATATACGCAAACCTTTTGCTGTGCCAAGTAGGTTTAAGCTGCGCTATCCTTTTACGCCCGCTACTGATGGGCGTTGGTGTGTCCCACCTCCGGTGGACCAGGCGTTAGCAGTTTTGAACAAGTCCACTGCGATTCCTGCTGCAGACACCCCGGTGTTCCGGGATGCCGCGGACAAGAGGATGGAGTCCTTTGTCCGTCGTACCTATTCTGTTATGGGTTCTATGTTGAAAGCTTTATTGCTTCACTTATGGCGGCCCAGGCGGTCGCGAACTGGACGCAGGTGCTTAGGCGTGTCCTGGGGGCTGATTCTGCCCCCCAGGCGACTTTGGATATGGTGGATCAAATCCACCAGGGTGTCATGTATCTGTGTGATGCGGACCTGGATATGGTTCCGTTGGATACACGTGTACACAGTGTGGCGGTGTTATCTCGCCGCCTGGTTTGGTTGGAGTGTTGGTCTGTGGATCAATCTTCACGTAGGACCTTGGCCAATCTGCCGTTTGATGGTTCTTGCCTTTTTGGCGAAGCCCTGGATGCCCTAATTAAAGGGGTCATGGGGGGTAAGAACACGCTCTTACCTCAATCCCACTAGACTAAGACGGCTCCTGGAAAACAGAATGATTTCTTTCGGCCCCCTCAGGGGTCCTTTCGTGCCTTTCGGTCACATTTTTGGGACAAGCTGTCCAAGGGTCAAGGCTCCCGCAAGAAGCTGTGGGCAGGTAAGCAAAGGTCCGGCCAATCCGGTTCTGCGGCCCACTACAGTGCGGCCTGAAGGGGCGCCCTCACCCACTTCACAGGAAATCGTTCGATCTGGCCACTAGATCGAGTTTCTCTCTCGGCCGGAGAGCAGATTTTTTCCCTCAAGTCTTCTGTTATCCCCGGAGCGTTTGCGGGACCTGCATCTAGCGGTGCAGGACCTGAGGGCTCAGGGAGTGGTGGTCCCGGTGTCTCATCGGGACAGATTTTGGGGGTTCTATTCCAATCTGCTCACCGTGCCCAGGAAGGAGGGCAAGGTGCGTCCGATTCTGGACTTGAAGGCGCTGTACCGCCTTGTGCGGGTGCGCAAGTTCCGCATGGAATCCCTGCGGTCGGTGGTGGCTGCCCTGGTTCCGGGGGAGTTCATGGCTTCCATCGACTTGCAAGATGCGTATCTTCACATCCCGATTTTCGAGGGTCACCAGAGGTACCTTCGATTCGCCATAGCGGAAGATCATTACCGATTTGTGGCGTTGCCTTTTGGTCTCGCCTCTGCTCCAAGGGTGTTCACCAGAGTGCTGGCACCGGTTCTGGCTTTGTTGAGGGCCCAGGGCATTTCGGTTCTGGGGTATCTGGACGATATTCTGGTTCGGTCTGCGACCAGCCAGAGTCTGGAGAAGGATCTGTCCGTCACGTTGCAGACTCTGCAGGAGTTTGGTTGGACGATCAACTTTCCAAAGTCGACATTGTGCCCATCGGTTCGGATTTCTTACCTGGGTATGATTCTGGACTCTGTCCAGGCGTAGGTCTTCCTGCCGGAAGAAAAACTCGCAGCTCTTCAGGAGGCAGTCAGGTCCCTCAGGGACGTTCCATCTTCGTCCATTCGGACGTGCATGCGGTGTCTGGGATTGATGGTCTCGGCTTTCGAGGCGATTTCCCTTCGCCCAGCTTCACACGCGGGATCTCCAAGCGGAGATATTGTCCAGGTGGGACGGGCGTCCGCAGTCTCTGGATCTCCAGATGTCATTGAGTTCTCAGGCCAGAAGGGATCTTCTGTGGTGGCTTCTATCCCCCTCAGTATCGGGGGGCAAGTCTTTTCGTCCCCTTTCGTGGACGGTGATCACCACGGACGCCAGCCTGTCGGGCTGGGGTGGTGTTCTGGGCGTTCTGTCCACCCAGGGTGTTTGGTCGACGGAGGAATCCTCCTTTCCGATCAACGTTCTGGAACTGCGAGCGATACTCCTCTGTCTTCGTCGTTGGACGGACAATCTTCACGGCTACCCGGTTCGGGTGCAGACGGACAATGCCACGGCGGTGACTTACATCAATCACCAAAGGGGCACCAGGAGTGCCCGGGCGGCTCGAGAAGTGGCCGCGATTCTGTCTTGGGCCGAGACGCATGTCCTGGCAATATCGGCAGGTCACATTCCGGGGGTGAAAATTTGGCAGGCGGATTATCTGAGCCGTCGAACCCTGGACCAGGGAGAATGGTCCCTTCACCCGGTTGTCTTCCAGATGTTGTGCGCGAGGTGGGGTCTTCCGGAGGTAGACCTGTTCGCGTCTCGTCTGAACTTCAAAGTACCACGGTTCGTGGCAAGGAGTGCGATCCTCGGGCAGACGCGTCGGACGCGTTGGTTGCCCCGTGGCATCAGTACCAACTGATGTATGCGTTCCCGCCGATTCAATTGCTATCCAGGTTCCTTCGCGGAACCGACCACGGTGATTCTTGTGGCACCGGACTGGCCTCGCCGGTCCTGGGACGCAGACCTCGTAAATCTGGCAATCGACGCCCCGTGGCGTCTGCCTCTTCGAAAAGATCTTCTGTCGCAAGGACCGATCTTCCATCCTGCTTTACAGTCGCTGGCCTTGACGGCCTGGCTGTTAAAACCGAGGTCCTGAAGAACAGGGGTCTTTCCCCTGAGTTCATTCACACCTTAATAAATGCGAGGAAGTCTTCCTCGGGGAAGGTTTATTACCGTACTTGGAAGGCGTATTTTGCCTGGTGCGTATCCAGGGGTTTCTCTCCTGACACTTATTCGGTGTCTAGGGTGTTGCCCTTCCTTCAGACGGGTGTTGACCAGCGTCTGGCGCTGGCCACGATCAAGGGTCAGGTGTCTGCTTTGGCCGTTCTTTTTCGACGGCCTGTGGCATCTGATTCTTTGGTTAGCACTTTTGTGCGGGGGGTACGTCATCTGATCCCTCCTAGGAGGGAACCTCTTACCCCTTGGGACTTGAATCTAGTTCTATCAGTGTTGCAGCGTGCTCCTTTTGAAAGGTTCAGGGAGATCTCGCTGTCTTTGTTATCCAAGAAGGTCGCCTTTTTGGTGGCTATCACCTCGACTCGACGAGTGTCGGGGCTGGCAGCCTTGTCCTACAAGTCTCCGTGTCTGGTTGTGCATTTGGACAAGGTGGTCTTGCGACCTAACCCTTCTTTTCTTCCAAAAAGGGTTTTGGACTTTCATCTCAATGTGGACATTGTCAAACCTTCGCTTTGCGCGAAGCCAAAGCATCCGACGGAGGTGTTGCTTCACTCCTTGGATGTTGTCCGGGCGATTAGAGTCTATTTCACATCGACTGAGTCTTCTCGCAAGTCGGATGCCTTGTTTGTTCTTCCGGGAGGTCCTCGGAAGGGCATGGCGGCGTCGGCTTCTACAATCGCCAAATGGATCAGACAGACCATTGATCAGGCCTATGCTTTGAGGGGGAAAGTTCCCCCTGTACCTGTGAAGGCGCACTCTACCAGATCTCTGAGTATGTCTTGGGCCTGTCGTCATGGGGCCTCTGTGGCCCAGGTGTGTGAGGCGGCGACTTGGTCGACCGTACACACTTTCACGATATTCTACAGAGTAGATGTTCAAGCATCGGCTGATGCTTCCTTTGGCCGCAAGGTTCTTAGTGCGGCAGTTCCCTAGAGCCCTTGTTACGGGTTCTTTGGCTTTTTGGGATTTTTTGTTTTTTCCCTGGGTTTTCTTGCTCCTGTTGAGCGAGTGTTTTGTTCTTATGCCCAACTGGTTTCCTTCCTTTGGTAAGGTTCCTTTCTCTGATGGGGAGACGGCGTTGCCTTGGGCGCGGCTGTGTTCTTCCCACCCCTCATGTTTACACTGCTTTGGGACATCCCCATTGGTGATGAATATGAAGTGGGCGGCGACTGTCGGAGGACGTAAGAGAAAACGGAATTTTTGTAAAATCTTACCTGTAAAATTCCTTTCTCTGAGTCCTCCGACAGTCGCCGCCCCCGCCCCTCTTTTGGGGTTTTGATGTACTCTCTACTGCTATTCCACTGAAACTGAGTTGGATACAGGAAGTGGAGGGTTATGTACTGAGGGGACCACCCCCTGGGGGTGGGATATGTTAAAAGTCTTTGTACTAACATATTCTATTGCCTAGCTACTCCTACGGAATAAAGGACATAACCCCATTGGTGATGAATATGAAGTGGGCGGCGACTGTCGGAGGACTCAGAGAAAGGAATTTTACAGGTAAGATTTTACAAAAATTCCGTTTTTTCCTTGCATGAGATTGGGTATTCTTTGCAAAATTAATTCACCCACATTCACTAAGCAAAAGGAACATTCCCATTCAAAGTAAACATTTCCTTGCAGAGTGAACAGCCCATTTGCCTTTAATAAATTAATCCCGTAATCTCAGCTGAAGCTGCTTAAGAGGCTGATACTATATTTAGACAGATGGCAAGTTGCCTGGACTCTGATGTCCCCTTTAGTTGAGGTCATATGACCAGTTCCTCATCCAATCATGTGCTTGGCCACAGGGGAGCCCAAAGTATGTAATTGCCCACCCCCTTTGGTGCAGCCTTCCTGTGCTGCCCTGATGGCCCATTTTCATTGTGTGCACAATTGCCTTGGTCCCATAAGTTTCCATTGGTTATCTGTATTCCAGCCACCCAGAGTAATGCCGCTAACTAATAGGAAGGAATGAATAGGGTCACAAAGCACATACATACTTTGAAGACAGGCTGGCAGGAACCGAGCAGTGCCCCACAGGGAAGATCACTGGAACTGGGAGCAAGGTAAGTATTTCAGCATGGCAGGCTATCCTAAGAGGGGTGTTCAATTATTTATAGCACAGTTTCCCTAAATGTGAATTTAGGCATACTGGTAAAAATGCTTAGATTAGTGTTTCAATGTGTGAAAATAAAAACCTTCCTGCTATGTAGGAATGCACCAATACCATTTTTTTTACAAGTATAAGTACCATACTCATGAAAATATTAACGAGCAAGGCATACACAAAAAAAAGTTTTAATTATTAAAAGTTTATAAAATAAAAGTGAACAAAAGAATAATCAGCAGGAAAATAATTAAATGGAGGAGAATGATGAGTTAATTAAGGCTGATTAGAGTAAATTAGTAAATTAAGGGTTAATAAGGGGGTTAAACAGAGGAACATTTAAAAAAATAAAACAAATTAAATATTTTTTTTCATGAAAGGTTGTTTTAAACTGGCTTTCATCTGCAGATCAAAGTTCATCCCTTTGATCTGTAGATGAAGAACCAGAAAGTTACAAAAGAAACAATGTTTCTTTTTATCTTAGTGTTTCAGTGGCTGAGCAATGTTGTTGATAAACATTGCCTTGCTGCTTTTTTTTTGGACAGCTCCAATTGCCGGGACTTCAGTTAACACCTCTGTCAACAGGGGAACCCCACCCAACTTTTCTCTCTGCTATACTTAAAAGCAGGGGTTGGGGGGGGGGGTGGCTTATGAAAGAAAACTGGAACTGGCGTTTAAAACCATATATTTGGTTATATAGTATGGTCCAATTTGTGGTTTGTTTTAACTACTTGCCACCCAGGCCATTTCTGAAATTTCTCTACTACATGTAAAAATAATATTTTCTTTCTGCTAGAATATTGCTTAGAACCCCCAAACATTATATATATATTTAAGCAGAGGCCCTAGAGAATAAAATAGTGAGTGTTGCAATGTTTTGTCACACAGTATTTGCGCAGGGTTTTTTTTTTTTGGGAAAGAATATCCTTTAATGCATTTAGGTGCACATAAACACAAAATAATACCAATTTTGTTGGTAAAATATCAAAGATGATGTTACGCAAAGTAAACAGATATCTAACATGTCACGCTTTAAAATTGCATATGCCCGTCGAACAGAGCCAAGCTACAATACCTAAAAATCACTATAGAGGGCACTTTAAATGCCTTTACAGGTTACCAGTTTAGGGTTACACAGGAGGTTTGCTGCTAGAATTATTTCTCTAGCTCTGACGTTCGTTTATTTTTACACTTTCTTTAAAAACATCCCTTGTGATGGCAATAAGCAGTGACAGGTCCTCTTTACTGAGACAACTGGGATCTATTAGACCCCAGATGTCTCCTCAGCCCTTAACAGTATCAGATCAGACCAAGATTGGTCTGATCCGTGGCTTGTACAAGCTAGCAATAGCTTGTAAATAGCGTTGCACTAATACTGGTATTGGTATTGGTGGAGATACTAAGCATTCTATGTCTATATATTCATTCACCTCGCTTGTCCCTATTCACTAATGGGAGAGGCAACTTCTTGCTGCAGGTCACGTACTGTCCAATCATGCCTCGCCATTTTCTTCTGTGTTGCATCACAAATCTGAGAATGCTAATGTAATAAAAAAGACTGCATGGTGAGCTCTCTGTTAATTGCTCTACCTATTTGTGCCTGTGTCAGATCTAATCTCTATTCGGCTCTCAGCTGAAGAGCACTAGACTGAGAGACCCAGGGATCGTGGGATATGTAGTTTCTTCACGGGAACTGTCAGTTCTCAGACTACATACAGAGGTCATGCATTACCTGTGCAGTGATATGTGGCATGCCTTAATGTTTGAACACACACAGAAACTGCTGACACGGAAATGTGAAGATTTACTTTACTATAGGCTGTGTGTACAGTGCAAAAAATGACACCATTGAGCTTCATCAGTGGTCTCCAAGCTGCATCCCTGGGGCCAGATGTGGCCCTTTGCATGCCTCTATCTGGCCCTTGGGGCACTATTCCATCCACAATTGAGAACAAATGATGGGGCACCATTCCTCCCACTGACACCAGTGGTGGGGCATTTTTCCTCCCACAGACACAAATTATGGGGTGTTATTCAATAACAATAGGGCACTATTATTCCTACTGATACCAACAATGGGGCACTATTCCTTCCACTGATAACAACAATGGAGAACTATTCCTCCCACTTACACCAACAATGAGGCACTGTTCCTCCAATTTACACTAACAAGGCACTAGTCCTCCCACTTACACTAACAACAGGGCACTATTCCTCCCACTGATACCAACAATGGGGCACTATTCCTCCCACTGATACCAACAATGGGGCACTATTCCTCTGACTTACACCAACAACAGGGCAATATTCCTCCCACTGTTACCAATACTGGGGCACTATTCCTACCGCTTACACTAACAACGGGGCACTATTCCTTCCACCTACACCAACAACGGGGCACTATTCCTTCAACTTACACCAACAACGGGGCACTATTCCTCCCACTTACACCAATAACAAGGCACTATTCCTCCCACTTACACCAACAACGGGGCACTATTCATCCCACTGATACCAACAACGGGGCACTATTCCTCCCACACACACCAACAACAAGGCACTATTCCTCCCACTTACACCAACAACAAGGCACTATTTCTCCCACTTACACCAACAACAAGGCACTATTTCTCCCACTTACACCAACAACGGGGCACTATTCCTTCCACTGATACCAACATTTGGGCACTATTACTCCCACTAAAACCAATGACAGGGCTTTGTTTACTCCCACTGACGCTGGGACATTCTTTACTCCGCTGTCCACAGTTCTGGCCCCCCTGAAGTCTGAAGGACAGTAAAGTAGCCCTTTTTTCAGAAAGTTTGGAGACCCCCGGACTACATGATCAATGCACATCTTATGTAGGTGCAGGTAGGAAGGTTTATCGTTATTTTAAGTAACATGTCAGGTTAGACATTAGAGTCCATGAAACTGCCTCTCTGAACCTCAACTGTAAATAAAATCCCCATCTGTATAGTCTACATTCACAAAATACATTTTCCAGACAGTGAAAAGGGCCGATAAATAGGGACCAAGTATAATATGGTTTATGTCAATGATTTGTCTTATTTATTATCTGAAAAACTCTTATCACTGTCATAACAAAGCTTAAATGAATGTGTCGGCTGATGTGAGTATACAGTATGTAATTACTGGGTACGCCTTTAATTATATAACAGACATGAACAAGCATCTTAGCAGTTTAGCTTCTGTTCTTAATTTCCAAATATGGCTACTTGCCCAGCCAAGTGCAATTGCTGCTCCTTCAAAGACAAGTATGCCAAATATACAGTGATTTCTACATCATTTGTCAGCCACACATCCTCATCACATTGGTGCATACACTAATCAGGTTACAACATAGACAGTGATAGGTGGACTGAGTGCTCTTCGTTAAATAGGAATGTGGGGGTATACCGTGTTGTTTTCTACCAGTTCCAAAGTGGCAGAACTACCGCTTTTGTACTATATGTTGTTAATTAATAAAACTGTAAGGAACCATTAGGATCTAAAGAGTATCTAAACCCCAAAATGAAAAATGTAATATATTGAAGCTCATCAGTTGTTCTGTTTCAAATGTTGACTTGGCACCATCCACAGACAGCTTAACTCTTCAATAGTTGAATCTAACGCAGTTTTTATTTCCTGTAAATAAAGGGCAAACAAACCGAGAGGCATGGAGGAGCTCAGCTATGAGATAAGATTGGAGGAACTGAATTTATTCTCGCTTGAGAAGAGAAGATTACGGGGGGGATATGATCAACATGTATAAATACAGAAGGGGTCCATATAGTGAAATTGGTGTTGAGTTCTTCACTTTAAGGACAAGGGGGCACTCTTTACCTCGGAGAAAAAGAAACGTAATCACCAAATATGGAAAGGTTTTGTTAACAGTAAGAGTTGTGGAAATGTGGAATAGACTCCTCAAGAGCTGGTTCTGGCCAGCTAAGTAGATTCCTTATGTAAAAAAGGCCTGGATTCTTTCATAAATGTACATAATATAACTGGGTATTCAGCTGAATAACGGAGGCGGATTGGTTATCAAATGGAGACTGGCTAGTATTTATAGCTAAGATGGGAGTGCGATCACATGACCCTTGATGATGACAGCTACGTGCTGACGAAACGCGTCGGGACTTTGGATCGCAACCACGCTACTACGCCACTTCCGGCTCCAGGTGGAACGCATTTGGAACGCGGAAGCGGCGTTCCTACCTGGACTCCAGGGCTTTTATTTCTCTTTATGTCGGGTTGAAAGAAACCGCTTTGTAAGTGCATCCTTTATATTAAATAAATCTTATACCTATGTACTTCACCATAAGAGCCCTCTTTGTTGTTTTATTATGCCAATCGAGGGATATATTTCATGGCTTTGAGGATACTCTAAGGTGGATGGTGCAAACTGTTTTGGAGCTACTTACTGGATATTGAACTACTGGTTCTCGCCCACTAATTACCCTGTCTACAATTTGTGAATCACAGCCTGAACTGACCTCCTTTAACAAGGGGTCTGTTCATTCTGGTAAGCATTTTTGTGCACACCGGGTGGTCCTGTGTCTTGGTGGAGGTGTTGGAGACCTTAAGAATTGCAATTACAAGATCTTTCAGAGACTCTATTTAATTATAGGATGGTGTTATTGGATTGATTACTTTGTTTTTACGGTTCCCAATTACCATATTTGATTGTATCTTATTTGCACACTGCACCTTTTCATTCACTTTGCACCTCAGGACCTAACATTTTTATTGATTGAATTATTTAATAACTATTTATAACTGCATTTCATTAGATTCGCTTATTTATATATATTTATATTTACTTTTGCACATACCACTAAGTGTTTGGGCATATCCTTATGTGCACTTGGCAACTAGCATATATTGATTTTTTTTCTTATGATTTCATATTTAAGTGTTAATTTTTTTGGCACTTGCACTTTAACACTAGTGCACCTGGCAATTAGCTGGTATTGATTTATTATATAGTTTGAGAGATAATTTTGGTATTTGCACTCAATATTAAAGTGTATAAGATTGGTTGAGCGCAGCTATTATATATCACTATAACATTTTTATCACTTTTTTTTTTTTTTCTCAAATAGTTTTTATTGAATTTTGCATCAAAACAAAACTTACAAACATTGTACAATATACAGTCACTCGTTCAATAATACAAACTACATTGTGTAAGAATAATCATTAGGAAACTAGAGCGGCAGTGTCTAATGAGAGCATAAACAACGTTACTAAGATGGATGCCAGAAGAAACATCAACATTGGGTCTACTGTGTGGGGTATCATAAGGCCCATGCCGCCCATTTGTTATCAAAGGATGCTATGGACGAGGTTGTCCTAGCATGCAGTAGGCGTTCGTATTGGTAGTTGAGATTTACTATTTTTATCACTTTTCACGTTTTCACGTTTATGTTGTGGCTCCCAATCAGGATTAATTTCCTTACACTTTTGGATTCACATAATTTAATTTAATTTACATATTGGTTTCCACTGTGCGGGTACTGTTGGTGCCTAACACCAATTTTCTGCCTTCCACTAGATTTTAGATAAGTGGTTTTAGAGCAAAGGGGGCTGAATACAAATGCATGCCACACTTTTCAGATATTTATTTGTAAAAAATTTTGAAAACCCCGTTCACATACAAGCGACGCTACTTCTCACCGCGACCTCCGAGGTCGCGGTGCGAGCAGCGCGCCGCGGCCTCGGAGCGGCCGACACGGACTTCATAACATTGAAGTCTATGGCGGTCGCCTCCTGGTTGCCCCAAAGAAGCTCCGGACCCTTTTTCTAAGTCGGAGCGACTTGTGTCACTCCTATTAGAACGGGTCCGCAGCTTCCCTATGGGAGGCGACCTACAGGTCGCCTCACAGGTCGCCTTAGTGTGAACGGGGACTTATCATTTTCCTTCCACTTTGCAATTATGTGCCACTTTGTGATTATCTATTACAAAAAATCCCAATAAAATACATTTATGTTTTTGGTTGTAACATGACAAAACTTGGAACATTTCAAGGGGTATGAATACTTTTTCAAAGCACTGTATGAGTTTTAACCACTTCAATACAGGGCACTTTCACCCCCTTCCTGCCCAGGCCAATTTTCCCCTTTTAGCGCTGTTGCATTTTGAATGAAAATTGTGCGGTCATGCAACACTGTACCTACACCAAATTTATGTCATTTCCCCCCCCCCCCACAAATAGAGCTTTCTTTTGGTGGTATTTGATCACCTCTGGGTTTTTTCCTTTTTGCTAAACAAATAAAAAAAGAATGAAAAGTTTGAAAAAAAAAAAAAGTTTTTTTTGTTTATGTTATGCAATTTTGTAAATAAATACGTTTTTTCCTGCACTGATGAGCACTGATGAGACTGCACTGACAGGCACTGATGAGGAGGCACTGATGGGGTGGCACTGATAGGCGGCACTAATAGGTGGCACTGATAGGTAGCACTGATATGCAGCATTGGTGGGCACTAAAAGGCGGCACTGCTGGGCACTGATAGGCGGCATTGATGGGCACTGATAGGTGGCACTGAGGGGGACTGATAGGTGGCACTGATGGGCACTAATGGGCACTGATAGGCGGCACTGGTGGGCACTGATAGGCGGCACTGATGGGCACTGATAGGCGGTACTGCTGGGCACTGATAGGCAGCATTGATGGGCACTGATAGGTGGCACTGAGGGGCACTGATAGGTGGCACTGATGGGCACTAATGGGCACTGATAGGCAGCACTGGTGGGCACTGATAGGTGGCACTGATGGGCACTGATGGGCGGGACTGATGGGCACTAATGGGCACTGATAGGCGGCACTGGTGGGCAATAATGGGCACTGGTGGGCAATAATGGGCACTGGTGGGCGACACTGATAGATGGCAATGATGGGCACTGGTTGGCAGCACTGATAGGGAGGGCACTGGCGGGCAGCACTGATGGGGAGGGCAATCTGAGCCCTGATTGCCATCCCTGGTGGCCATAGTGGGCATCCCTGGGGTCATAGGTGGGCATCCCTGGGGTCATGGGTGGGCATCCCTGGTGGTTCTAGTGGCACCCCCCCTGAGGGTCTGCACTGGTAATCAATGATCTGATGCCTGTCAGGCACGAACTAAGGAAAGCCGATCAACGGCTCTTCCTGTTTACTATGTGACCAGCCGTGATTGGACGTAAAGAGCCTACGTCAGTTCCTCTTTACCGAGATCGGAGATGCAGGGAGTCAGACTGACACCTCGCATCACCGATCGCTGCTCTGCGCACCCCCGG
The DNA here is from genome assembly GCF_965119305.1 of Pelophylax lessonae. Classification (NCBI taxonomy): domain Eukaryota; kingdom Metazoa; phylum Chordata; class Amphibia; order Anura; family Ranidae; genus Pelophylax; species Pelophylax lessonae. Next base: position 673,672,662 of record NC_138769.1, on the reverse strand, counting down.
GGGGGCGCGCAGAGCATATTATCCTGCCGCCGTCATATGACGTCCGGTCTGGATAATACAACCACAATCCCGCAGTCATTTTGCTATAGGGCAGGCGGGATGTGGTTAAGCACACTTCGGGAAGGTTTAAAGTGTCTGTGAAGTATTTTTTGTTGCTTATCAGTCTAGGTCTGTTGTTAGGTGCTTTTGCCACCCTAGGCCGCGCCTCAGAAATCAGATCCAGGCTTGGAAGGTTACAACCTGCAATATCAAAAGTAACATGTGAGGTGATGTTATTGCTGTTGGTATATGCAGAGCATTGACACTTTCATCTGATTAAACACAAAACTCCTATCCTCACTTATGTACATATGGATGCTATTGAGAAACCATGTTCTCGGAGCATAGGGAATACTGCACATGTGTTTTCTTGTTTAAAAGAAAATAAATGCTACTTGTAAATGGGACGTTTTCCCCCCTCATCTGGTAAAGTTGATGTCTTTGAATTTGGCCAATGTTTTACAAACAAACGACGTGCTTTTCAGAGCTCACCAGCCAAAAGCTTCTAAAGAGGTAAACAATAGGGATTAGATGCTCTTGGTGGTCAGAAAAGCATTCCGTAGTTTTCAGTATCACTCAATATATGTTGCTCATGTGTTTTAGTGGATTAACAGAGGTTGAGTTGTTTGGGACACATCTTTGTGGTAAAAGCGTGGAGTCTTTACCTCCCACAACGGACAGTACTTGGCGGTCCAACCACCAAAATGTAATTGTTCTTTTAAAGAAATACTTTTTAGAGGTGTGGGATAGAACTGGATTACTACAAGCAGAATTGGACACTCAACTGCAACATGTCAGATATGCTACATTATGGGGGAGGTTTACTTAAACTGGTGCGCACAGAATCTGGTGCAGCTCTGCATAGTAACCAATTAACGTCCAGGTTTTATTGTCAAAGTTTAATTGAACAAGCTGATTGGTTACTATGCACAGCTGCACCAGATTCGTTGTGCACCATTTTTATTAAATGTACCCCTATGTATCATAGTGTGAACAGTCATCTAAAGCAGGCCAGAGATTATGCAATGAACAATATAGGCTATGTGGGACTTTAACCGGTTGCCGACTGCCGCAAGTACATATACTGCGGCGGTCAGCCCCGGCCAGGCAAAGTGACGTACCGGTACGTCACTAGCCTGTGAGCCAATAGGGGGCGAGCGCGCGCCGCCGGAGGCGCACTCCCGCCCCCACTCGTTCACGGACACCACCGCGCGAGTGACCGGTGGACCCGATGTCTGCCGGTCACTCGCGATCGTTCGTTGTGAAGGTAGAAAGGCAGGCGGCTAATGTAAACAAAACCGCCTGTCATTCTTCCCTGTGTAACAGCAGAGATCATATGGTCCTGCTATGTAGGACCGTTGATCTCTGCTGTTACACTTCAAGCCACATCCCTGCACAGTTAGAAACACGCCCCTAGGGACACACTTAACCCCTCCTTCTCCAATAAAGTTAACCCCTTCCCTGCCGGTGTCATTTTTACAGTAACAGTGCATATGTATAGCACTGATTACTGGAGTAATGTCACTGGTACCCCCAAAAGTGTCAAAAATGTCAGTCAAGGGTCCGATCTGTCCGCCGCAGTCCCGCATAAAAATCGCAGATTGCCGCCATTACTCGTTAAAAAAAAAAAAAATGACAAAAATGTTTCCCTTAGTTAGTAAACGCAATAACTTTTGCGCAAACCAATCAAAATACACTTATTGTGATTTTTTTTACCAAACATATGTAGCATAAAACAAATCGGCCGAAAATGTTAAAAAATTTAGATTTTTACATTTTTTTTGGGAATTTCATATAAAAAAAATGTGAAAAATATTGTTATTTTTGCAAAATTGTCGCTCTTTTTTTGTTTATAGCGCATGATCAAAAAATTGCACAGGTGATCAAATACCACCAAAAGAAAGCTCTGTTTGTGGGGAAAAAAAGGACGTCAAATTCGTTTAGTTACAGCGTCGCACGACCGTGCAATTGTCCGTTAAATTCACGCAGTGCAGAATCGCAAAATACCCCCTGGTCAGGGAGGGGGTAAAATCTTCCGGGGCTTAGGTTAAGGTGGCTTAGGTGGTTAAGTGAGACATCAGCAAGAGATTATGCAATTTTCTTTTCTTTCACCATGGGTGGAAGGAAAAAAAATTGCTCAATTCCCCCATCAACACATTTAATGTTGATGGGGTAAGCCCTCCTGCAGCGTTATTGTCAGGGCCGGCCCTACCATGGGTCTCGCTGGGTCCATTGGACCAAGGCAGTACTTGGATAGAGGCAGCAAATTGACTCCCAAGATTTTACAGCAGTTTTGTGTGTCATCAGTTTGCGGCATGTTACGGGTGGCATTTCCCCATCTCATACTGCCGCCCGTAGTGCAAACTGATGAGTATGAGGAGGCGGAGTGTCTCCTCCGGGGAACTCCCCTCACGTGATTGTGGTGAGCACAATGACCTCAGACATCAGCGCACTCCATCTCACGCAGGGCAGGCTGGATCTTCTAGGGCGGTGGGCACTGCAGACACAGGAGTGACAGGAGGAGTGAGGACTGACCGTGGGTGTTTGGTGGACCGGTCCGGGGGGTGAGTTATGGAGGAAGATAATGGTATACATAATATTTTCTAAAGGTTATATCTATTTAAAATAATGGATGTGAGGGTCTTTTGTTGGGCGTGATTTTTTTTTTTGGGGGGGCAGCATTTCATTCTTGGACCCTGTCAGCACAATGTCTTGGGCCAGCCCTGGCTGCTGTGTTCTGCCAGTGGGGAGCCTTCCTTGCCAGCAAAAAAACAACAACAATGTAGGAGCGCTAACAAAACCTCCAGCACATGAAGAGTAAATGGGTTAGAACGGGTGGGGGAGGGGAAGAGAACATGAGGAATAGAAACTGCAAAAAAAAAAAAAAAACGCAGATGAAAAAACGCAAATGAAAAAACGGAGATAAAAAAAATACCATAAATTGATGAATGACAGAGTCCTGATGGAAAATGTCCAAGGCACCGAGCTGCTCTCCACAGACAAGAGGAGTTCTGAACTAAACAAAAGAAAGAGATAGAGCGCTCTAAGTGCAGACAGTCTTTATTAATAACAAGGCATAGGTGATATAAACTCACTAGAAACCAAAGTCATCGAGCTGTGTCAAGTCATGGACATCAGGAATTCCTCTGGGAGGTGCCATCCACTCGTGTGCAGCAATTCAGAAGCTTGATCGCTGATCAGAGGAGAAAAGGAAGCCGGCTACCTCCTCCAGCAGTCGGCGGTCAGCGTCTAAGGCATCGGCTGCGATGTGCGGTGGAAGCTGGAACGCGGCCTCGTCACCAGGGAATGTATGGTGTGTGGAATATGCACGGTATGCACGACGCGTTTCTGAGCATGCAGGTTCCCTTTCTCCTGGGCTGTGTCCAATTATCCTTTATTGTGCACCATATATATTCCCTGGAATAAACACGGCTTCACAGCACCTGAAGAAAGAGCGCGCAGGGCCGTACGTGACCCAGCGCATGCTCAGAAACGCGTCGTGCATACCGTGCATATTCCACACACCATACATTCCCTGGTGACGAGGCCGCGTTCCAGCTTCCACCGCACATCGCAGCCGATGCCTTAGACGCTGACCGCCGACTGCTGGAGGAGGTAGCCGGCTTCCTTTTCTCCTCTGATCAGCGATCAAGCTTCTGAATTGCTGCACACGAGTGGATGGCACCTCCCAGAGAAATTCCTGATGTCCATGACTTGACACAGCTCGATGACTTTGGTTTCTAGTGAGTTTATATCACCTATGCCTTGTTATTAATAAAGACTGTCTGCACTTAGAGCGCTCTCTCTCTCTTTCTTTTCCTTGCCAGCAGAACACAGTGATTAGTGATGCAGGCTTATAGCTTGCAGCACTAATCATTCAGGAAAAAACAGACAAGCTCTTTGTACACAAGTCAATCGATGGACAACCAGGGGGCCCATACATGGATCAAAATTTGGCTGGTCTCTGCTGAACCAAGTTTCAATCCATGTATGGCACGTTAAGGCTGGTCATACATGGATTTTTTTATTATTTTTTTTAAACAAACCGGTTCTCCCATCCCATCCACACAAGCAAGGTTGAAGGAGGAATCCTTTTTTTTGTTGTCAGAATACAATAGCACATTGTATCCCCCTCTGCTGCACTGTTACACTGATCACTGATATACACTGATGCTTGGCTGCAGCGCTGATGGAAGGAACATTTTTAAACAAGCCAGTTCATTAGATCAACTTTTCTGGAACAGAAATAGCCAGGCCATAGATGGATCAAAATGTGGCTGTTCCCTGCTGAGCCAGCCATATTTTGATCCAACTATGGCCAGCTTAGGAACTGCGGGCACCCTTATTATACTCAAAGTGAGTATTAAGCTGGGCCCCACACCTCCCACCTTTTGCTCCTCACTACTGACCCATCACTGCCACTTTTGTCTCATTGGTCCATAGTAAGTTTCAAGCTGCAGAAGGGGGTGGCCAAACTTTAAATAGCACAGCATTCCTGAATTTGGGGAATGGGAAGCTGTATAAGACATTTGACCAGGCACCTGGAGATATGTGTTACATCATACAAGTGAAGGTTTAAAGCTGAACTCCAGGCAGATATAAAAATGAATACAGCTCTGTAATTAATAATATATAGTTACCTGTCATTTTTAAATGCAAGTAGTATACAGAATCAACCACTTGCAGTTCCCAGCGAGCTCAGACTGGGAGAGGAAAAAGCAACACATGGAACCAATCAATTGTGCTGCAGTACCCATGTGATAAAAAGAGACATGCTGATAGGAGGGCATAGCAGAGTTACAGAGAGATGAGCTAATCAGTCTGTTGGTTCTTCTTTCACTGTCCAGTCATAGCCTGGGGAAGTAGCAAGACCTGTCGTTGTTACCTAACAGTATCAGATAGAAGTCAAGTCTCCTCCTATAACCGACAGGGCTGTACTGTGTAAAAGTGCTTTGTAAATTTCACAACTAGATGGACAGAAAGTGATATTGTTTTTGCAGATAGAACAGATCCCATTTGTATTTCATCTGTGCATGCAGCTGTATTCCAGGAGTTTAGCAGTTTTAGGGCTCATGCTGATGGGGGGTTATTTTCCTGCATTTGACATGTGCTTGGAGCTTGATGAGCCAAACTGCCCTTGGTCGGGTTCCAGCAGATAATTTTGGTAACTTCAAAGAAGTTTAGATACTGAACCCCATTTTAATTAATGGGAGCCAAGTCTGTCAAATCAAATTATTCATTGTCTTGCCTAGTAGGCAAATGGGTGTCATAAATAGGGGTGGAAGGTGGGGGTGCACTGCTCTAGGGAACAAGTAACATTGAAAAAAAATGTTCAAAATTCCATTTTGCCGGGTGCATTTTTACAACACTGACATTTACAAAGTAAAGGGGGTTTAAATTACTGGCAAATAGAATTTCCCTTCTGGCTTCTATTTAAAAAAAAAACCACACACACAGCCCTCCAAAGTTCCCCAAAATAAGTAATCGGCTATATAAAGAAGGGGCGGGGATAGTAGTGACATAATTGACCAAATATGGCCATGACCAAATCTGGTCAATATCATTGCCTACATATTGCCAGTGACCATATTTGGGCAGTGATGTCACTGCTATACCCGCCCCTTTGCCTATGCAGCCAAGAATTCCTGACCATGTAAGCAATGGGCCAGTGCCAGCACATACTGCTTCCTTATGCCTCGTACACACGCAACGATTATCGGCCGACCGACCGGCCGTCTTTTGTCCAGTGTTGTTGTGTTGGTTGAAATGTGCTCTAGACTGCACACAAATTTTCTTGGCCAACAAAAAACAACTTCAGAAGTGATGTCATGTGCTGGTTTACTTACCGTGTGTTTTTTCTTCTCTGAGCATGCCCAGTCTTGCTCATCAGATTTTTGTCTGCCGAAATCTGTACTGACTGACGAACAATTGGCCGTTCTGACGGCCAACACAAATTTTATAGCATGCACACCAGATTTTGTTCGGCCGAAAAGTCGCAGTCGGTTGTCGGAAGCATCATACTAACAAGCCGACAATCGGCCGATCGGACGTTGGCCGAAAATTCACGGCCAGCAATCGTTGCATGTGTACGAGGTGTTAGGAACCAGGTCAGCAAAATGCTGAGTTAAAAAAAAACAGTAGACATAACAGTTCAGAGGCTGAATTTAGATGCATCATGTCCTACTGAGGTGCTTTCAAACTGCAAGTAACGTAGGTCAAACAGAGAATTTGCTTGTCAAACACTGCGTTTTACATTAGAACACAGTTTCATGCATTCAAATGAAAAACACAGCGTTTGACAAAAACTCCTGTCGACATGAGCCATTAGAAAGTGTAGGGAATGGTTAGAACCTTTGTTGGGCTTTGTTGTAGTCTCTGTCTCTGTTGGGCAGATTGACCCTCTATATTAGTACAGGTGACCCTTGTCACCAAGACAGAAAGTGATGGAAATCCACAATGTAACTACTGTCACTGATACAGGAAATAAGAGGAAATGTTTCAATAGGGACAACTGTACTGGTCTAAGGGGGGAGTTCCCCCTCACTTTGGAGAGGTTCCCTCTCACTTGTGTTGTATCTTCCAGATTTCCCTAGAATGGGACACTGACAGTAAAAAATTAAACCTGATGTTGGTTTAACAATTCCCTGCTCATTCCAGCCTTTTTCTTCAATACAAGCCAGTGCCATGCCTTTTCTGTAAAATTTCTATACCTATCGTGTATTTTTTGTACAAAGTCAGCTGAATGTGAGTGGATCAGATTGATTGAACATTTAAGCCTTTGCTGAATCTACTAGTTTAGTAGTACGCCTCGTGTCTTGTATTTCCATCTCTTTGCCCTTTTATTTCATGACATCGGGAAAACACAGGAATGAAATAAGTAATAGGAACCAACTATTGACTTGAGTAGTGTGCAGAGAATGGTGTTTGTTATGTTATGGTGTTTGTTATGTCGAGAGCGGACTGAAGTACAAAATCTTACATTCACTGCAAATTGCCTTCATTTGTTTTGTCGTAGGCTGACTCCCTAATTGACAGAGAGCACCAGAACTTCTACAATGCTTCCCTGGAGTATATCTTTAAAGTGCAAGAGGTACAAGAAAAGAAGAAGTTTGAATTTGTTGAGCCTGTAAGTATAATTCTTATTAAATATTTCTATTACCATAAAGTGAAATTTTTCCAGGGCAAAGAGTAAGACCGTCACTTTATCCCTCCCCAACAGGTATTGGTTAGCATGTGACTAAATCCCCTTCCACCATGTGATAGCACTGGTGCCCTGTGGTTGGCCCAGTGCTATCACATGCGGGCGTCCATAATCCTGTGTAAGCTCCAACATGTTGGTTTAATACTTACACAAGGCAAGAAACAAGTTAGTATAATATATATATATATATATATATATATATATATGCTCTAGTCTATATATACAGTATGTGTGTATATATATATATATATATATATATATATATATATATATATATATATATATATATATATATACAGTGGGTACGGAAAGTATTCAGACCCCCTTAAATTTTTCACTCTTTGTTATATTGCAGCCATTTGCTAAAATCATTTAAGTTCATTCTTCTTCCTCATGAATGTACACATAGCACCCCATACTGACAGAAAAACACAGAATTGTTGACATTGTTGCAGATTTATTAAAAAAGAAAAACTGAAATATCACATGGTCCTAAGTATTCAGACCCTTTGCTCAGTATTTAGTAGAAGCCCCCTTTTGATCTAATACAGCCAGGAGTCTTTTTGGGAAAGATGCAACAAGTCTTTCACACCTGGATTTGGGGATCCTCTGCCATTCCTCCTTGCAGATCCTCTCCAGTTCTGTCAGGTTGGATGGTAAACGTTGGTGAACAGCCATTTTTAGGTCTCTCCAGAGATGCTCAATTGGGTTTAAGTCAGGGCTCTGGCTGGGCCATTCAAGAACAGTCACGGAGTTGTTGTGAAGCCACTCCTTCGTTATTTTAGCTGTGTGCTTAGGGTCATTGTCTTGTTGGAAGGTAAACCTTCGGCCCAGTCTGAGGTCCAGAGCTCTCTGGAGAAGGATTTTGTCCAGGATATCCCTGTACTTGGCCGCATTCATCTTTCCCTCGATTGCAACCAGTCGTCCTGTCCCTGCAGCTGAAAAACACCCCCACAGCATGATGCTGCCACCACCATGCTTCACTGTTGGGACTGTATTGGACAGGTGATGAGCATTGCCTGGTTTTCTCCACACATACCGCTTAGAATTAAGGCCAAAAAGTTCTATTTTGGTCTCATCAGACCAGAGAATCTTATTTCTCACCATCTTGGAGTCCTTCAGGTGTTTTTTAGCAAACTCCATGTGGGCTTTCATGTGTCTTACACTGAGGAGAGGCTTCCGTCGGGCCACTCTGCCATAAAGCCCCGACTGGTGGAGGGCTGCAGTGATGGTTGACTTTCTACAACTTTCTCCCATCTCCTGACTGCATCTCTGGAGCTCAGCCACAGTGATCTTTGGGTTCTTCTTTACCTCTCTCACCAAGGCTCTTCTCCCCCGATAGCTCAGTTTGGCCGGACGGCCAGCTCTAGGAAGGGTTCTGGTCCTCCCAAACGTCTTCCATTTGAGGATTATGGAGGCCACTGTGCTCTTAGGAACCTTAAGTGCAGCAGAAATCTTTTTGTAACCTTGGCCAGATCTGTGCCTTGCCACAATTCTGTCTCTGAGCTCTTCAGGCAGTTCCTTTGACCTCATGATTCTCATTTGCTCTGACATGCATTGTGATCTGGAAGGTCTTATATAGACAGGTGTGTGGCTTTCCTAATCAAGTCCAATCAGTATAATCAAACACAGCTGGACTCAAATGAAGGTGTAGAACCATCTCAAGGATGATCAGAAGAAATGGAAAGCACCTGAGTTAAATATATGAGTGTCACAGCAAAGGGTCTGAATACTTAGGACCATGTGATATTTCAGTTTTTCTTTTTTAATAAATCTGCAACAATGTCAACAATTCTGTGTTTTTCTGTCAGTATGGGGTGCTATGTGTACATTCATGAGGAAGAAGAATGAACTTAAATGATTTTAGCAAATGGCTGCAATATAACAAAGAGTGAAAAATTTAAGGGGGTCTGAATACTTTCCGTACCCACTGTATATACACTGTATATATAGTAATTTATATAACCCTCTTTATTTTTGTAGGGGTACCTGAACTCAAAAAGTGAAGATTACCTATGACATAGTTAAAGTAGAATTCCCAGCAAAACCTAGCTACTCTTAAAAATGCTCCCTCTTCCCTCTTAACGCCTATTCTGACTAATATATAAAAGAAAGATCTGTATACTTACCTATTTTCAGACTGCACCACTCCCGTCACTAAATCCCACTCCTCTTCCTCAATCAGCGGTGGCTGCAGGGGAGAGGCTGAAGCATCGACAACGGATGGGCTAGGAGCAGGAGCCTATGGGTGACGTCACCACTCCCAGCCATTGCCAGCAATTGTCGAGTTCTACTCGCCCTCTACTTTATAGCCAGTGCTGGCTGGCACAGGGGGGAAATGGGACCAGACTGGAGTGGTCTGAAAATAATATACTGATCACTCTTATGTAAGTTAGTCAAAATAGGTGTTAGGAGGGGAGGAGCATTTTAAAAGTAGTTAGAATTTAGCTGAACTTCCAATTTAACATGTTAATTATTCCTAAGTTATACCTTAAAAAGTACCCTTTGTCTTGAATTCCTCCTGAAAAATAGCAGTGCACTAACTGGTATGTGAATGTGCCTAGGCACTCATGTGTATCTGCACTGTGAGATCTAGGGCACTGCTGCCTCTGACTAGTTGTCTCTAAAGATTTTTAAACAAGATTTGGTGACATTAGTACTGCACTTGTAAGTGGGCTTGTAAATGGCCGAGTGTTGGAGCCAAAGAGTATAAGTCCCTGCCCCGCTTCTTCCTACCAGAACAACAACCCTCCTGCTTGAGATTTTATGCCCATCTCCTTGCCCTCCTTGCCAGAGGCCTCCTCATGACATTCCCGGCCATTGACCTTTATATCTCATTGATGGATTGTTTACATGAAAAGTTAGGATTGCTGCACTTTATTGATGTTACTTTAAGATTGCATTTCAGTCACATTACATAGATATACTATCCGGAGTCATTTGACAGTATTTTGTCACATATAGTGGACGAACCTCACCGTAAGCTTTAATAATTATTTATATTATTAATTATATTATTATTAATTATATATATTAATAATAATATTAATAATAATTAATAATAATTAAATAAATTTTAATTCATTATCCAGCTCACCGCTCCATACAGGTAGCCTGTCTGAGACAGGATCACTTCATTCACCTCTGGCTTGGGTACACTTCTCCCAGATCCTTCAGGGAGATAGCCTCACTACAAGGAAAACTTGGCTTGGGTGACCCACTGTAGCCTCCTCCACCATAAGAATCAGGATGTCTACACCCAGCGCTTCTCCAGCCCTCTACAGGGTCTCCACTTGCTGACAACATCTGCCTAATGGTCCAATCTCTGGCTCCCATGCCCTATCTGCACTGTTTCTCCCAACCTGGGCCTGTACAGTCAGGGAAAAAAAGTATTTGATCCCCTGCTGATTTTGTATATTTGCCCACTGACGAAGAAATGATCAGTCTATAATTTTAATGGTAGGTTTATTTTAACAGCGAGTGACAGAATAACAACAAGAAAAATCCAGAAAAATGCATTTAAAAAAAAGTTATATATTGATTTCCATTTTAATGAGTGACATAAGTATTTGATCCCCTATCAATCAGCAAGATTGCTGGCTACCAGGTGTCTTCTTGTCTTCTATGCAGGTAACGAGCTGAGATTAGAATCACTCTCTTAAAGGGAGTGCTCCTAATCTCAGCTTGTTACCTGGATTAAAGGCACCTGTCCACATAAGCAATCAAGCAATCAGATTCCAATCTCTCCACCATGGCCAAGACCAAAGAGCTGTCCAAGGATGTCAGGGACAAGATTTTAAACCAACGCCAAGCAGCTATTTGCAAATGGAAGAAACACAAAATACCTGTCAATCTCCCTCGGTCTGGGGCTCTATGCAAGATCTCACCTCATATAATTTCAAAGACCATAAGAATGGTGAGGAATCAGCCCAGCACTACACGGGAGAATATTTTCAATGATCTCAGGGCAGCTGGGACCATAGTCACCAAGAAAACAATTGGTAACACACTATGCTGTGAAGGACTGAAATCCTGCAGCGCCAACAAGGCCCCCCTGCTCAAGAAAGCACATGCACAGGTCCGTCTGAAGTTTGCTAATAAACATCTGAATGATTCTTCAGAGAACTGGGTGAAACTGTTGTGGTCAGATGAGACCAAAATCAAGCTCTTTGGCTTTAATTCAACTCGCCGTGTTTGGAGGAAAAGGAATGCTGCCTATGGCCCCAAGAACACCATCCCCACCATCAAATATGTAGGTGGAAACAATTTGCTTTGTTTTTCTGCTAAGGGGACTGGACAACTTCCCCGCATCAAAGGGACGATGGGTGGGGCCATATACTGTCAAATCTTGGGTGAGAACCTCCTTCCCTCAGCCAGGGCATTGGAAATTAATGGGTATTCCAGCATGACAATGACCAAAAACACACCGCCAAGGCTAACAAAGGAGTGGTTCAAGAAGAAGCACATTAAGGTCCTAGAGTGGCCTAGCCAGTCTCCAGACCTTAATCGCATAGAAAATATCTGGAGGGAACTAAACATTCGAGTTACCAAACATCAACCTCGAACCCTTAATGGCTTGGAGAGGATCTGCAAAGAGGAGTGGGACAAAATCCCTCCTGAGATGTGTGCAAACCTTTTGGCCAACTACAAGAAACGTCTGAACTCTCTGTGATTGCCAACAAGGGTTTTGCCATCAAGTACTAAGTCATGTTTTGCGTAGGGGTCAAATTCTTTTTTCACTCAATAAAATGCGAATCAATTTATAACTTTTTTGAAATGCGTTTTTCTGGATTTTTTTGTAGTTATTCTGTCTCTCACTGGTAATAATAATAAACCTACCATTAAAATTATAGACTGATTATTTCTTTGTCAGTGGGAAAACTTACAAAATCAGCAGGGGATCAAATACTTTTTCCCTTCACTGTATATGGGCACTGGCTCACACATGACATCACTGCAGGAGGGTTCTAGCTAAAAGGGACCTAGCACCCGATCACGCTATTCTCTATTACCAGCACCATTCTGGGACAGAGCCACCTAGTGGCAGATGAGCTAATTTCACCTGCTTGCATGCTATTCATTTTTCCTCTTGCTGGGGGCACTGATATGAGTAAGCAATGTCCTGCCTCTATCAAGATTGCCACGTCCACAAAGAGACACAGTGCAGAACAAAGCATGGTAAGTCGGCAGTGGATAAATAGCTGCTGGGTGACTGGTGACCAGTTCTTTGCTCTCTGCTTGCCTATTTGGGGACAGCTTTTAGAGCTTGGTTTCCCTTTAATGCATTTCAAATTGTTGTATTCATTACCAGGGGGTATTTTTTGAAAAAAAAACTGAACATTTGCTTATTTGTTGTACCTTATTCTAATGATGCTACTCTATTTAGAGATGCTGCAAATAGACGCTGCTAGTGGCTATATGTACATCAGCTATGCGCGTGCTGAAGTGCTGAGATGAAATATTTATTAATAATAAGCCACCTAGAGGCTATGTATTTTTTTAATGAATCCTTTTGGGTTCGGGATGACCCATAGACTTGGACTGGATAAAAGGAAAGCAAAGTCACTGTTCTGCACTGTTCAGACTGTCTGCTCCCTCTACATAAAATAATAACAAAAATAATAAGTTGATCTTTTTTTCATAATTTATATGTAAAAGGCATAAAACCTTGTTCCCTATAAGGCAGCACAGCTTGGTGGTGTGCTCTGAAAAAAGTACAGCATGCAGTACTTTTTTCAGCATAGCATGAGCTGTGGCCAATAGAAGTTATTAAAATGTTGCTTGTGACATTTCAATAAAGTTCTAACCAAAAAGAAATAACAGTAAACTGTGCCAATGTGCCAAATTCAATGCATTGGCAATATTCCTCCAAGTACGTACCAGCAACCATGTCTTCAGTGCAGATGAGACCTTATTATTTGTAAAGGCCAAGAATTTTGTATTGTGCGACGGGCAATCTGAAACTGATGCTGGGGGGAACTGACTAACTGCCATTGCCTTTAATAATAGAGTGACCAGTGCTAATAATATGCATGGTGACTGTACTAATGACACTGGGTAGGAAGGGGTTACCATCTAGGGCTATCAAAGGGTTAACTATGTGCCTAACTATAATATAATGTTACATGTAACGTGTGCAATATGTGCTACTTTTACTAAGGATCTTGTTGTTTTTATGTCCTGCTTAGCAGGGAATGAAAAAAACAGCAAGATCCCCTGTCCGTGAACAAAGCTCTGTATAGTTTACAATCACAGAGCTGTGTTCGGTGAAAGACTGAGCCAATCAGCAGGTCCCGACAGTCAGTCATCAGGCGGGACTCGGTGATTAGCATGTGCTGTAAGGAATTACAGCACAGCCGGGTCGGCGGGCGTGTGCACGTGCCCCCTGCTCGGGCGTGCAAATCATGTAATAGGTACGTGATCCAGCGCAGGGAGGCCGATCTGCCGCCGTACTACTATGTTAGGCAGTCGCCAAGCCGTTAAACATGAACTATAGGCAGATATAAAAGACACAAATTAATGCAGTAGTGATTTCTGGCTCGTAGGGTATTATGCAAAGATAAATTAAACCTAGATCTAAGGTAATATTACTACAAATATTAAAAAAATACATGCAATAATTCTTGAATAAATGCATAGAATACCAAAGCATGGGCACATAACTGGTATTCTCATACGATTACTCTCTGTCCTGTCTTGTTAAATACATCTATTATTATTTTTGAATATCATTGTGCCTTCCTGTGGGCTTCCTGTCTGCCACGTCTTCATAATTATCAGCAACGAAGCTGACGTTTTCATAGTGTTATCTGTAATCTAATCTGTAACTGTTAACTATTATTTTAAAGACAGTCCTATTTCCGCTAGATTAATATGTAAAATGTTACTCACTTTTATAAGAAATGAAATCTTACATTTCCTGGATAATGGGTGGCTTTCGACCACATTTCTGTAATTTATTTGTCTAAAGTCAGCCTTCTGTACTCTTTACATATGGTAATTGCAGTATAGCAATTCCATAGAATGCTGTAATGTGCAAGCATACGGTTATCCCTGTCTACAACTACAGTAAATACGCTTAAGAGGAATATGGTCTTCCATAGGGCACATCTTGTAGGTGGAGGCAACTTAATGGATTAAAAAGGCGAGTATGAGCCTCATGTAGAAAATGGCAGGTGATGCGGCCCATATTCGTATTTAGCGTTAGGGGAAGGGAAAGGTTATAAATCTCATACAGCTTGACTGCTGAGGCGCCTAGGCCCAAAAACAAAGATAACATAGTACAAACCCCTCCTTGCCCCCTCCCCATATAAAAAAACGCACTTAACATGATTAAGTTGGAAAGGGCAATGCCACAGCTTTATTTAGTTTCCAATACCAAACCAGTACACGTTTAGAGCAGTTGTACTATGAGCACTCTAATGGGCCATACACACTATAAGATTTTCTGAAGACTTTTTCCTTTAGACTTACCAAAACCATATAATATGAGGTCAAACCTAAACACTTTCAATTTGGATGCAATCTGGCAGGCCCTTGCACTACATAGAAAAGGTAAATCTGAAGGAAATCTAACCACAAAAGTTGGATAGTGTGTATCCAGCTTTAGTCATTAACAACTTAAATTCCAAAAAGGGGAAGGGAGGAAGGTCTGTCCTTACCATCAGTGCATGGCAGACAGCCTACCCCCCAATTTACAAACAAGGGCATAGCCCATTACCGGAACTTTATACTGCTGGCAAGGTCAAAAACCGCCACTAAAGCTGTGACAGACTAACCGAAAAACAGGACGGATTCACTTCACCACGTTTCTTCTTCAAAGACCCAGAATTCCCTTGGGATGGTCCTCTTAACGGAGCTCAGGCCCAGCCCCAGCCCCATATCCAAAACTCCATCCAATCCTTACTCCCCTGCTTAATCCTAGCTCCTGGCCATGCCCCCATCAGTCAAGGCTCTCTTTCCCTAAAGGGATCAAGAGGCCTTCGTTTTATTGCCTGCAGCAGAATATACTCAAAAAGGCTTAAAAAGCCACCACCCCATATCAATATTGAAAATCTACCTATTTATTCATTTTCAAGATTAGGCACATGTCAAACACCACAATTACCATAAATATAAAAACATTGTATATAATTCGTCACACGCCTGTCCATAAAAAAATAATACATATGTAATGTCCACCCTTTCAGTGTACCAATACATTTTTTACATTGAAAAAGGAAGTCCACGGATCCCATTTCACCACATCTGTTAATTATTATTACACAGGATTTATATAGCACCAACAGTTTGGCATTTTACAGTTTAAAGGGAGACAGTACAGTTAGAATTCAAGACAAGAGAGTTTGGAGGAGCCAAGGGAGGGTCAAGTGGTACAACAGGTAATGAAGATGGGGGTGAGTTGATGGAGAAAGTAAAAGTTCAGAGGTTAGTTAAAGGTGAGAAAGGCTTCCCTGATGGGATGATTTTTCAGAAATCGCCTAAAGGTGGACAGAGTAGAAGACAGGTGGACAACTTGGGGTAGGTAGTTTCAATTGGGGGGGGGGGAGGCTAGGGAGAAGTCCTAGAGGTAGGAACATGAGGAGGTGATGAGGGAGCTAGAAGCTAGAGAGCAAGAGGTTTTGGGAGGAGTGGAGAGGACAGTTTGCGTGATATTTTAGGACAAGGTTAGTGATATAGCATGGGGCAGGATTGTGTGCAGCTTTGTATGTAGTTGTTAGGATTTAGACATTTTGGCATGCAAAAGCTAGTGGAGAGATTGGGAGAAAGGGGTATTGGGTAGCAGAGCATTTGGATAGGTAGATGAGCCTGGCAGAAGCATTCATGATAGACTGCAGAGGGGATAGTCAGTGTCGAGGTTGGCTGACGAGGGGGTTGCAGTAGTTGAAGCAAGAGAGTAAATTAGTAGTTTGATGGTGTCATTGGTTAAGATGGGGCATATTTTGGGAATGTTATGGCAGTGAAGGAGACAAGATTTAGACAATAATTGGATGCAGGGTATATTACAACGTGACACAATGATTCATCTTTCCCTAAGCACCCAAGCTAAGAATATACTTTATATTTTAAATAATTTGATAAAAATTATAACAAATTTATAAATATCTTTAAGAAATTCTTCCACATAGACAATTTGAGCTCAGATAAAAAGGTACTTAGGATTGGCTCCAACACCCAGATGATAGCTTGGATCTAATAGGTGGATGCCTAAAAAAAAAAACATAGTCCTAAAATAATGATGCATTTATGGCGGATATTTTTTTATCAACATTTCCAGCCCCTCCACAGATTGTGGCTTTTTTTTAGCTTTTTATTACCATTTGCATCCCTGTGGAGGATGGGAAGTCATGGGAAATCTCTCCTACAGAAAAACAGACAAAAACACATAATTCATAGAGTGAGAAAAACTTAGAGCTTCAGGCAATGCTTTAACTGCTGACTATGCTGTCCTGTCTTGGTGATGTACTCCACCATTACTTACGGGTGTCAAAGGTACATATAGTGCAGGAAAATCTCTGCAAGGACAGAGAGAAATAAACCTGACAAAAAATTCTTACTACTCTTTAAAAACTGAAAATTTCAGACTTTAAAGACATTTTCCTGCAGTGAAATACATTAATTTTGTGGTAGAAAAAGACAGACAAAGAACTCCGTTCAAAGCACTACAAAGCCTCCCCCTGCAGTTTAAAGAACACAAACATGTGCCGCCGTACAAAAAGTTCCTTCAGTCTAGCAGAAGAAAATCAGAAGACAGAAGGTGGAAACACTGCACACTAGAGCCCAGTCATGTTACAGGAAGATGAAGATACAGCTCCAGCCTAAGCTCCTCCTGACTACACTCCCCTGACATGTTTCGCCTCAACCATGTTGAATTCTGTATGATTGAGCCCCATGGGTGGGGCAAAACATTTTAGAGGAACATAGCCGTATCATCACCTTTCTGTATAGTGACTGGGCTCTGGTGTGTGGCTTTTCCACCTTCGGTCTTCAGGAAGCTTCCAGGGTTGAGATGGTCCTGCATATACATGGCAGCACAGTGGTGCACCTTACTGGTGAGCTGCCTTATATACACATACAGCCGGTGTCCCTTGTTTATGTTAAAAGCACACTTACATAGCGCCCCACCAGTGTGACCGCACTCTCACCGACAGCTTCCAGTCACTGTTTAGAATCAGGAGACAGGGACAGGCTCCTGAACGCATGACAGCTAATCATAGTGATCACATGATTGGGAAGCCTGCCTCCACCTCCAGGCACTTAAAGTGTCAAATCATAAAAAAACTATCAATAAAAGGTGTATTACATGCTGTTCATACTCACTCAGTAACTATGAGATTTGTTTTCTGTATTTGGCAAAAAACCTGGTTGATCCTGCTGTTCAATATCTCCACCTTCGGTCCATGTCCCCAATTCAGCTAGGGATTTTGCAGAGTAATGTTGACAGCTCTGCACGTGCTCAGTTTTTAGTGAGGTTCTGTGCTAAGCATTTCCTCCCTATCATATCTGGGCAGCCCATGTGACTATAGAGTCACACATGTGACGTATACACAGTGGTAAATGACAACCCATTCCCTCTCTCCTCCTCCTTGCGCATTAACCGGCTAACTACAATGGGAGTGGGATATTACATGAAGATTGATGGAGGCTTCACCTCCCTCTTTTTTATGTAGCACTGCCCCCTTAGGAACGGCTGGATATTCACTCCGTAGGTTCCCCCTGGTTACCAGTAGGGATAATCGAACTTTTCAAAAGTTCGGTTCGGCCAGAACATCCGAACTACCCGAAAGTTTGGCCCGGATTTCAGAACCCCATGGAAATCAATGGGACCCGAACTTCGGTAATCAAAAAACACCATTTTGAAGCCCTAAAACCCAATAAATGCCCCTAAAAAGTGCCTAGGGTTCTGGGTCATACCCCAGGGACTATTAATCACACAAAAAAAGTTCTTAAAAATTGTCATTTTTGATAGAGAGCCAATTATTGGAAAAATTAAAAAAAAAATAAAATAAAAAAAATAAAAAAATTCTTTGGATTTAGTATCTGGGGGGTCTAAAAAGGGTACCTGTGAAGTTTCAGCTCTGTAGCATGTCCAGAACCAGAAAAAAAGATAATTATTCAGTAGAGCATGGATGGTGGGACCCTCCTTTTACACCTATATGATCTTTTTTGGGGGGTTCTGGACATGCTACAGAGCTGATACACCTTTTAGACCCCCCAGACACAAAATCACACAAAAAAAGTTCTTAAAAATTGTAATTTTTGATAGATTTTTGATAGAGAGCCAATTATTTAAAAAAATAAATAATTATTTAAAAAAAATAAATAAATAAATAAAAATTAAAAAAAAATAAAAATTTCTTTGGATTTAGTGTCTGGGGGGTCTAAAAAGTGTACCTGTGGAGTTTCAGCTCTGTAGCATGTCCAGAACCCCCAAAAATTAGCATTTTTCTTATAATTTTTATTAGAACAGGAATACGGCTTCTCTACGGCGTTTTTTCTTGCAGGCATTTATCGGGCATTTTTGGAGGCAGGCATGACTTTTTTTGGATTAGTGTCTGGGGGGGTCTAAAAAGTGTACCTGTAAAGTTTCAGCTCTGTAGCATGTCCAGAACCAGAAAAAAAGATAATTTTTCAGTAGAGCAGGGATGGTGGGACCCTCCTTTTACACCTATATGATCTTTTTGTTGGGGGTTCTGGACATGCTACAGAGCTGAAACTTCACAGGTACACCTTTTAGACCCCCCAGACACAAAATCACACAAAAAAAGTTCTTAAAAATTGTCATTTTTGATAGAGAGACAATTATTGAAAAAATAAAAAAAAAATTTTAAATTAAAAAAAAAAAAAAAATTTCTTTGGATTTAGTGTCTGGGGGGGGGGGGGGGGGGGGTCTAAAAAGTGTACCTGTGAAGTTTCAGCTCTGTAGCATGTCCAGAACCATAAAACAAAAAAAAGATTGTTTGTATTAGAACACTTTCAGCGCAGGATGTTGGCTTCTTGCTTTTCACACCTTGCCGGTTTAATAGCAGGCGTTTTTTTGGGCATTTTTTTGGGTTTTGAGGCAGGAAAAACATCTGAACTTGTGTATAGTGGTATATATACCACTATACACAAGTTCAGATGTTTTGCCTGCCTCCAAAGAACCCAGAAAAATGCCCAAAAAAACGCTAGCTTCAAAAAAAAAAAAAACGCCCAGGTGTGTTGTTGCAGGCATTTTATTTGGGTTTTTGGAGGCAGGCAAAACATCTGAACTTGTGTACACACACATACTTATATGTATTTTACACTTAGACATATATAGGTGTTATAGGAGCGTAATCATATTAGTGTAAATGATTTCATTAGCGCAAGCATATATTTCTGCTGCTATCACACCTATATATGTCTAGGTGTGTATATATACATATAAGTATGTGTGTATATATACCCGTATACACAAGTTCAGCTGTTTTGCCTGCCTCCAAAGAACCCAAAAAAATGCCCAAAAAAACGCTAGCGCCAAAAAAAAAAAAACACCCAGGTGTGTTGTTGAAGGCATTTTTTGGGGTTTTTGGAGGCAGGCAAAACATCTGAACTTGTGTATATATACCACTATACACAAGTTCAGATGTTTTTCCTGACTCCAAAGAACCCAAAAATATGCCCAAAAAAACGCCTGCTATTAAACCGGCAAGGTGTGAAAAGCAAGAAGCCATATTACAAATCTATAATTGCACTAATACAAACAATCTTTTTTTTTAGGGTTCTGGACATGCTACAGAGCTGAAACTTCACAGGTACACTTTTTAGACCCCCCAGACACTAAATCCAAAGAATTTTTTTTTTTTAATTTTTTTTTTATTATTTTTTCAATAATTGGCTCTCTATCAAAAATCTATCAAAAATGACAATTTTTAAGAACTTTTTTTGGTGTGATTTTGTGTCTGGGGGGTCTAAAAGGTGTACTTGTGAAGTTTCAGCTCTGTAGCATGTCCAGAACCCCCAAAAAAAGATCATATAGGTGTAAAAGGAGGGTCCCACCATCCCTGCTCTACTGAAAAATTATCTTTTTTTCTGGTTCTGGACATGCTACAGAGCTGAAACTTCACAGGTACACTATAAACAAGTTCAGATGTTTTGCCTGCCTCCAAAACCCCCAAAAAAAATGCCTGCAACAACACACCTGGGCTTTCTTTTTTTTGACGCGTTTTTTTGGGCATTTTTTGGGTTCTTTGGAGGCAGGCAAAACATCTGAACTTGTGTATAGTGGTATATATACACACATACTTATATGTATATACACACCTAGACATATATAGGTGTGATAGGAGCGTAACTATATTGGTGTTAATTATTTCATTAGCGCAAGTCGTTTTTTCTGCTCCTTTCACACCTATATATGTCTAGGTGTATATATACAGACATGTTCATGTGTATGTATATCTACCCCCTATACACATGTTCAGATGTCATGTCTGACTCCAAACATGTGCTCAAAAAAGCACTAGCAACGCCTGCAGCCAAAAATGCTGGCGGCGGTGAAGCCATATCCCTGCAGCGAAAGTGACACAAGAGAAACTAGCTTTTCTCTATAGCGGTCACCCTGATATGGAAGGGTTTGGTCACCCTGCCATAGCAGTCACTGTCAGTTCACCCTACACTACATTACGGTCACCCTGGTATGGAAGAGTTCGGTCACCCTGCCATAGCAGTCAGTTAACCCTACACTACATTATGGTCACCCTGACACTTCACACTTTCCCTACAGAAACTAAATTTTTGAAGCTAACTAAAGTGTAAAAGAGCACTCTAACTACACTAGATATCCCTTTCCTCACACTAATAAATGCTAAATGACACTTTTAAAGTAAAATTAGCAGAACTGCTTCCACTCTCTTCCATGTCCTGTATAACAATGCTAGGAATTTGGCGGGGGGCTATCTTATATACTGGGGGGCGTATTCACTAATAATTGGACTATGGACCCCCTAGTCACTCCAATCACATTCCTAGCATTCTTCTGCCCCCTCAATTGGATTTTACTAATGGTTCTGGTCCAATCACAGGCTTTTAAAGCCCATTTCCTGAACCATTGCATTTTGGTCGGTTATGGTTGCCGATTTCCGAACTTTTTGGGCAAAAAGTTCTAAATTCGGCCGAACCTCGAACACCCAATGTTCGGGCCGAACCGATGGTCGACCCGAACCGTTAGATCATCCCTAGTTACCAGCACCCAACCATAAGTAAAGACCAGTCCTTGATTTTCCTTGACTCACACTTCAATAATCAGTCCAGTGATATTTGGTTGTTTTTGTAGTTTATTGTATAATGGTGATAGGAGAAGGAAATAGTGGGATATTCCAACTTTAACTATTCACAGTGATTGAGGACTCCTATCGTCTCTGCTTTACTATAGATTTGGAACAGCCAGGCTGTTGATTCATGCTGTCACTTTGGATGAATGTGGATTAAGTCTCTTATCCTTAAGATGGCTTGGTGAACAAATGGTTATCTTCAGGACACTCTCCCTAGTATCCTCTCTTTCCTCTTCAGCTGACACCCGTCCACTGACTGTCCTACTAACAGGGATGCCCCCCCCCCCCTCAGGTCAGGCCCATTGACACGAGACCCTGTACTCACGATACTGTAGTCCCTGGGTCTCCAGTGTCTCCCCCTTTCAGTCAGCTCTCCTGGACCCCTAGGTTCAGCTCCTTTCCACCGCTCCTCTGGTCCTCAGGACAACTTCCTGCGACCGCATGGAACCTCTACAGACGAGGAGGCAGCCTCCCCCTCCCTCCTGGACTCCGCTCTCCAGCCAAAGACTCCGCAGCACATGTGCTCCTGGCTTCTATACAGTATCCCAGAATGCACCAAGGCGACCTGCCCTCTGCCAATAATCAGGACTGTATCAAAAGGCTATGCACCCATTCGTCAGGTTTCCTCACACTGTCGAACATGCCTCCTTATTGGACCAGCAGGAAACACTCTTCAGACTGAATAAATAGCATGCTGAGCACAATGAGCAGACCTCACTGACAGATCCTGCTGGTAAGCAGACAGAGTTCAAAACTATACTCTCTCACTAGCACCTACCTAGGAGGGTGCTACATTTAAAACACTGGCTGTAGAAGGGTGTGGCGAAAATCCACCCACACCATGTTATTGCCAAAAAAATAATAAAGATTTAATTTTAAATATATATTTGTATGACAGTTTAAAACAGTTTATACAGTATATATTACTTATTTATATTTTCTCTGTATCCCAAAGGTTGTTTTTTTTTTTTTTTTTTTTTTTTGAACATATGACTAGCAGCAGAGGACTAGAAGCTCCTCCTACTTAGGTTTCCCTGTAGACAGGCTGGAAAAGATCTGGGTCATGTGACAACTGTATATCAATTAGGAAATTAAACAGGGTGTGTTCAGTATCTTTAAGAACCCATTAAAGGGTCAGCTAGCATCAGCTGGAAAGGGCTAAAGCACTAGTCTCCAAACTGCGGCCCTTTGCTTGCATTTATATAGCCATTGGGGCATTATTTCATTCACTGATACCAAGAATGGGGTATAATCCCCCCCCCCCACTGACCCCAACGAAGGGGCATAAATCCTCCCAATGACACCAATAATGGGTCTAAATTCCTCCCAATGACACCAATAATGGGGCAAAATTCCTCCAATGACGCCTAAGCCGGGGCACAATTCCTCCCACTGACACCAAAGGTAGGGCATTTTTTTCCACTGACATCTGGACCTTTTCTACCCCCAATGGCCACAGTCTGCCCCCCCCCCCCCCAAAGTCTTAAGGACAGTAAACTGGCCCTTTGCTTAGAACGATTGAAGACCCCCTGGGCCAAAGTGACCTTGTTTGCAAACACAACCATCCTGTTAAAGAATATGCTGAATGTGATGGTGAGGAAAATCTTTGCTCTGTTACAGAGCTATAAGCACCACTGCTATTTAGCACTTCCAAGTGTATGGGACATCTGGTCCCCTGCAAGGCATTGCAGTTCCTCCTGCCAGCTGCTACATCACTGCTGTATCCTGCAATTAGTAGCGATTGGCAGGAGGAACCACGGCATCAAGAAGTAGATATACTACTCAGCTATCCCAGACATGCAGAATAACAGTTGTGCTTTCAGTGATTTAACGCCTCCATTAGAAAGGTAAGTATTTACCACCTTTTTTTTCACAGGGTAGCTGTGTTTGCCCTTTATTATCCTTAAAACAGAATCACTTTAAAGATAATGCAGAAGAGAAGAGTGGACACCGAGGCACATACATGATTCATATTTAGGTCTCTACCTCAATTGGATTTTTAAGACTTGCTTAAAAGTGGACATCCCTTTTTAAAAAAAATGTAAATAGGGATTTAAAAAATATAAAATAGCCAATAATAAACCTCCTTGGATTATTCTGTCAGTATTATCTATATTACCCAGACTGACTGAAGGCATAAGCTCTCTACAGGGCTAAAAAAAAAAAAAAAAAAGAAGTAATGGAAAGAGAAATAAGAGAGTTCTGTAGAGTGAAGGACAAACCAGGCATACTTCACTTTTCAACCCTATATTTCTTAGATCTGTCAATGAGCCATTGTGCTCCAGTCTAAACTTGGCAAGTTCTGCACAGCATCGCCATGCATGAAATATTGATTTTTCACCCGTGCCGCCGCACACTGCCTTTTAATCCACAGTAATCACAGCAGTAGGGGTTTCTTTGTTGGTGTTTGGAGCGGATTAGAGGGCATTGCATACAGAAAGTAGACTCAGCAAATGAAAGACTCGGAGCGTTCTGCTATAGTCACATTTGCTGATCACTCTTCATTTCAGATGAGAGATGGTTTTATGATAAGGACTAGAGAAATATATTGATGTGAGATGCTTCAGCTTGCAAATGTTCAAGCTTGGCCAAGGTTGCCGGCATTGGTAATTGGAAATATACGGGACAAGGCTGGGGGAAAGTTGAGCACAATATAGGTGTTCTCATCTAGATATTTAATACTGTAAAAAACTCTATGTATAGATTGTAGTTCTATCCTTACATTAAAAGCAGACCTACTGCTAGTTGCCCATACGTGCATTATGCTTACTAGCGCTGCATAAAACTTAGAAGTATAATGCATTAAAAACAATTCAGTGCCTAGGTGGCTCATCATGTAATGTTGTATCCTTAGGGCCCTTCCACACTGGCTGTCTGATCAGGTCCACCTGTCAGTTTTTCTAGGTGGACCTGATCAGACCTTGCAGTCTCCCCTATGGTGGGGCGGATGTCAGCAGACAGATGTCCGCTGACATCCGCCTCTATCCAATCCGATCCTGCCCACAATATCCAGGTGGATCGTGGTTCTATTTTCCATCCATCTAATGGATCTGATCAGAAGGAATTGGACAGGTGAATTTAATCCATTTGAAATAAGGCTGTAACATAACAAAATGTGGATAAAGTAACATACATAGAGCAGGGGTCCAGAATGGGTAATGCACATAGTGCAGGGGTCCAGAATGGATAACGTACATAGTGCAGAGGTCCAGCGTGGGTAATGTACATAGTGCAGAGGTCCAGGGTGGGTAATGTACATAATGCAGAGGTCCAGGGTGGGCAAAATACATAGTGCAGGGGTCTAGGGTGGGCAACAAACATAGTGCAGGGGTCCAGGGTGGGCAGCGAACATAGTGCATAGTCAAATGGGAGTGGTTTCATAATTATCTATCAGCTGTAGCAGCTGCAGGGCTCTAATAAGGAAAGCTGCTGGGCCTGCATACCATTAGATGTGTTCCTATTGGGAGTATCTCACCAAAAATGACATTTTTGTTGCAGGGGATGCCAGAAATCTGACTTGTATCTCAGGCAGACTTATGGGAAAATTGGTGAGCCAACCACACAAGCAGGAAATGATGTTTCTGGGGTGTGGTCAGGGTCGGTGCTTCCACTGGGCAAACTAGGCAGCTGCCTAGGGCGCATTGCCACCTAGGGGCGCAGCCAGGAGTCGGCACTCTCTCTCCATTATGAATGATTATTGTGAGCTGAGGGGAGAGGTGGCGGTAGGGGAGGAAGAAGGGACAGAGAAAGATGCCAGGTGTCTTGGGCACTGGGGGAACTATCAGGCCCTGGCTTTCCACCCCCGTTGGAGGGGCCCCAAGAGGCAGGAATAGAGCCCACCAGAGTGCTGCCTGCATGATGATCCTCTTTAGCTGGAGCTGAACGGCCTTAACCCCAGGCATGAAGTGACTCTCTGCACTGAGCTGGTAGGCAGCCGTTCATTTCCCTGGGTAGGTATTAAGCAGGGAGCGGAGGAGAGCTGAACCTGAGCCGGAGCTCGGCACTGGAGGGCGGAACCTTTACTGGGGCAGAAGCAACGAGGCACCGCAATAGTTTGAGGAGGTTGGTAATGAAGGACATGCAGAGCTCTCTGACTGCTGCTTTTCCCTCCACTAGGAGCCAGTTGGAGCTGTGGTGAGCACTGTGGTCCAGGAGAGAAGCGTCCTGGGAGAAGGAATCAGCAGGGGTCCCTGGGTGTGCCATGGGGAAATGGGGTCCCCAACTGTGACATGGAAAAACATCAGGGTCTGACATAGAGGAACATTGGGGTCACTGAGTATGACAGCATGACATGAAGGAACACGGGGGTCCCTGGGTGTGACATGGAGGAACATCAGGGTCAGTGGGTATGACAGCATGACATGGAGGAATATTGGGGTCCAAGGGTGTGACATGGAAAAACATCAAAGTCCCTGGGTGTGACAAGGAGGGACATTAGGGTCCCCGGGTGTGACATGGAGGAATATGGGGGGTCACTGGGTATAAAAGCATAACATGGAGGAACCATCAGATCAGGGTCACTGGGTATGTAATAGAGAAGTTTTTAACCCCTTTCCTTTTTTTGGGGGGGGGGGCGCAAGTAGCTGGTCTTGCCTAGGGCGTAAAATAGTCTAGCACCGCCCTGGGTGGGGTCAGTATACATGCTGTGTAAAGAACAGCTCCAGGTGGCCATATTGCATTGTATTTTCTGAAAATTACAAACAGCTGCAGATTGAAAAGGAAAGGTAATTTTTAATAACATTCAATCACAATATGATTTGTGTCGCAATTGTATACGCTATATTGTTTTTTCTTTATTTGCTGTTTTTTTTACCCTACGAAAGTGGAGTTATGCTTTAAGCATTGCTGGGTCAATTTCAGGAAGTTCCCAGGTATGGTCATTTGTTGCACTACCATGAGATACATTTCTAAGGAAATTCTACGACGCTCTTTATGAATTCCAGGGATTATGTTTACCCTGTTCAGAACTGCGTCTGTTCCAAAATTGCATATTTGTAGTACCAAACAGCAATGGAGGGTAACAATAGGCCAGATTCTGGATATTTTAGGCATAATGTGATGAAAATCCTAGATGAGGGACCCCCCTGTTCCAATAATGTCACAGAATGTAACTGACGGCGAATTGTTGGGCTCACATGCCTTTGTCTCTCTATATAAACTGCCAGCGTGGTACAGTTCAGGAATAAAATGAACGCCATTTATACAGCATTGATTTTCTGTGTCATATACAAAATATCAGCTTTATAAAGCATGACTGAAATCTCTTTGATAGAACGGTTAGTATCACCTCAGGCACTTTGGATTAGTGTAAAGTAGAAAATAGCATCTTGAGATGGGGATTTGAACACTTGTCAATTGTTAATTCTAGCCGTGCAGCCACACACAACTTTTCGGTTTCTCTTCTCCGGTTAGATGTAACAGGATATAATTGCGACAATTGTGGTTTTAATTACTAACAGGTGTTTTTTGTTCATGAGCAGGATGCATAATATCACAGATCAGCATATCATCTATTATAAAATAAACATCTCATTCTTTCTAAAACGAAATTCCAGGTAAGCAGCTGAATACACATACACTATATTGTCAAAAGTATTGTTACGCCTACCGTTACACGCACACGAAATTTAAAGCTGTAGTATACGACGCTTTTTAAATTTTTACCTACAGGTAAGCCTATAATAAGGCCTACCTGTAGGTAAAATTAATATCTCCTAAATCTGCACGGTTTAGGAGATATTCACCCTGGATGCAGCCGCTGACACCAGTGGCGCATGCGCTCTGAAGGTCCAGCGTATCTTGCCGGACCTTCAGAGCTCCTTGCCGACTCCTTGCCGGAAAGTGAACTCCCGCGCACATGCGTGAGTCGCGCTGCACTTTGTGAATGGTCCCGCAGTCTTCTGGGACTTGTGCGTGTCCCAGAAGGCTGCGGGGCATGCGCGGGAGTGACTTCATCGGGGCTCCAGTCACTCACAGCGTCGGAGCCACCGAACTGGGAAGAGACGCCGAGGGAACATGTCTTTATGGACCTTGCTTTTCAATTGGCTTCAGGTGCAGGCGCCGGGCATCTTAGGTAAGGGAAACCGGCAGTGAAGCCTTCCAGCTTCACAGCTGTTTTTCTACTGCGCATGCATGAGTCGCGCTGCACTTTGTGCAGTCTTCCGGGACTTGTGTGTGTTCCAAAAGGCTGCGGAGGAAAGGAGGAGGGGCCATATTTCCTAGTAGATCGTAGCAATGATCTGACCCAGATGTGGGAGCGGGTACCTGTCAAAACTACATATCCGCTTCCCCTTCCTCCCCAAAAAGTTCCAAAGGTGAGGGGGGGGGGGTGCAAACAAGCGGAGCTTCCCCTTTTGGGTGGAGCTCCTCTAATAGGTGCCCTCACCTCCAGGACTTTTCTCTATTAGGCCAGGTTCACACATATGCAAATTGAATGCGGGTTTCCCTGCATCCAATTCGCTTGACAGGAGAGTGTGACCAGCTCCCAATGGAGCCGGTTCACACAGCCCTAGGGCAGCTGCGGTCTGCATTCTAAAGGGGTCCTGTGCATCTTTGGTTTAGATTCAGGCAAAAATTCGGACCTGATTCGCACCTGAATTAGTGAACAGGGACAAATCGGGTCCCCTGCAGTGAGCCGCGGCTGCAGCATATGTGAACTTATATGTGACAGGTTTATTCAACTTCCAGAGAACACATTCCGGCTGTAATAGGAGAAAAGCACACACAGCAAATCTGCCCCTTCCCCCTGCTGCCCATTCACAGAAGCCTTTGTATTTAGACACATTTACCACATCATACCACATTTCCCATATTACCAAGGCTTCTGTAAATGGACAGATGGAGGGGAGGGGCAGGGCGGACATGGCAGTTTCAGAGACTCTTTGAAGAAACTGAGACCACAGTAAGCAGATAGGAGCTCCAAAACCTAACTTTCTGGAGCACAATAAACCTGTCAGATGTGGAAAATAGAGATACGTCGTTAGAATAAGTGTCGGTTCACACATATGCAATGTCAGACATCGCATGTGATTTGCAGCGCACTGCTGTGCGATGTCTGTGCAATGCGAATTCAGCCATACAGATTTCATGGCTGAATTCGCATTCGGACCAAGGTCGCGCAGGACCCTTTTTTTGGTCTGCACCAGAATCGGATCGCATTGGGTGTTCACAGCCAATTTAAAATCATTTTAATATTCAAAGCAAACTCACCCATCCATACATGTCTCCATGCTTTATTTTTTTGAGAAAACACTTTCAAAAACACCCCCGTAGCATTTCTGGCCAAGGCCATCTTGAGTAAGGGCAGATGATTCATGTAGCATTTACTTCCTGGAATCCATCTGCCCTTAACTCAGGCCTGCAGACAGGAGGGTGTGCTTAGCTGAGAAAGCCAATCCTTCACTCCTCCAAATGAAAGGTATAAAAAAAAAATGCCCATGAAGATCCCAGGGATGTAGGACATCATTTTGTCCTAGGCCAGAAATCAGCAACTGAAAAAAAGAAAAGAAAGTTTAAAACAAGTAAATATAATAAAGCTTCCTATCTATTTACTAAGGGTAGCAGTATAAGGAGTAAAACTAGTTAATGTTGACTGAGAGAGTTTAGCTCGGCTTTAACTCTCGGAGGATCTGACATTTTTTTTTATGTTTTTGCAGTTTTCTCTCTTCATTGTGTGATGTCCAGATTTCCGTACATAATACCATGCTGTTCTGTTCTATGGACACACTGTTTACAGCATGGCACAAAGGCATAATACAACGCTAAAGGCCAAAGTGGAAATTCCTGTCATATCGAAAACTAAAACGCCAATCTTCACTTTGTTTGAATAGAAGGGCTAGGCCACCTTTAGTTCAATTAAACAGAACAGCAAGCCTTCCCAGATCTTCCGAATCACTCCATAAGGAACAAAGGCTTATACCACGGTGCCTGATTGTCATATTGTAATATATGTTGGTAAAGTAAGCCCTCACATCAACTGACCACACAATGTGCCCGGAATTACCGTACTTTATCTTCTAGGTGAAAAATAGCCGAATTTCACCTCGCAGCACCCGCAATGCAGTCTCTCTATAGGCTTATGAGAAGGGCCAGAAATACATCTCAGAGGCCTATTGGCACAGAAACCTGGAAACCGTAACCAATTTCTGCCCACGCTATAGCCAAAAGATGGCTACAGCGCGGGCTTGCTTTGCCGGAAGGGGCGTACATGGACGTCCTCCTGTGATCGCGCTCTAATCAGGGTAAAGAGCCAATCACAGTGGCCCTTTACCACCCGATCAGCTGTGTCTGATAACAGCTGATCGCGGATGTAAACACAAGACAGTTATTGGATTTAATTTTCTTTCCTCACGCTGACAGTGTGAGAAGAGAAGAAGAGAGCCGATAACATCGGCACTTATTAATGTCCTAATTATGAGTGCAGTCCCAACATTGCCCACCAGTGCTGCCAATTACTGCCCATCAGTGCTGCCAATCAGTACCTTCTCATCAATGTTACCTATCAGTGCCCATCAGTGCTGCCTATCAGTGCTGCCTATCCGTGGCTGCCCATCAAGGCCACCTATCAGTGCTGCCCATCAGTGTCACCTATCAGTGCTGTTCATCAGTGCCATCTATCAGAGCCCATCAGTGCCACCTATCAGTGCCCATCAGTGCCACCTATCTGTGAAGCCTATCAGTGCAGCCTCATCAGCGCACTTTGAAGGAGAAAAAATTACCTGTTTGCAAAATTGTATAGCAAAACTATGATTTTATCTATTTTTTTTTTTTTTTTTTTTTAATTTTTGGTCTTTTTTGGTTTGTTTAGCAGAAAGAATAAAAAAAAACCCAGTAGTGATTAATTCCACCAAAAGAAAGCTCTATTTGTGTGAAAAACAAATGATAACAGTTTCATGCAGTGTTGCATGACCGCTCAATTGTTATTCAAAGTGTGACAGAACTGAAAGCTGAAAACTGGCCTGGGCAGGAAGGGGATAAAAGTGCCCAGTAGGCAAGTGGTCAAAGTGTTACTAAACCCAGGAGCTGGGATTCACTATATCTGGTCTCCGACAGTACACAGAACATGGAAATGCAATTATTTTATTAAATATAAACTGCTAAATACCTTTTCTCATCAGCAGTATATAGCAGTCTTGTGACTTCTATTAGTGTCTGTTTAGTTTACTAAAGGCATACAGACTGTGCACTATGCAAGAGCAATTACTCCAGAGCTTAGTAAATGAGATAAAACTTCACTTTGCAAAGAGTACCCAATCACATGTAAGGAAAATAAAAAAAAAAAACGCATTTTTGCTTGCACATGATTGGATGATGGAAGTCAGCAGGGCTTCTGCTCATTTACTTATCTCTGGAGCAACTGCACTTTGCAAAGTGCACAGTCTATTTGCCTGTAGTAAATCAACCCCATAGCCAGTGTTGGGGTAGTTACTCAAAAAATGTAACTAGTTACTAGTTACTTCTGTAAATTGTAATGAGATTACTTTACTAGTTACTGCATTTGAAAAGTAACTTCACTACTTATTACTTTACTTTCCTCTTTCTTAATTGACTGTGTAGAAGAAGATACATGACACTCTTTCTGCATAGAGTTTATTGTATAAACACAGGCTTTGGGAAACATGAGAACAAAACCTGAAAAAAACAGAATAAAACATAAAGTGCAACAAAAAGTCATAAAATTCATCCCTCCCTATTCTTCGAAATAACAATTGTATCGCACTGCTTGGGTAACGCAGGAAAGCGCGTTCCTATAGCCTAGTAAAGTAGTGCAGTTACTTCCTATAGCCTAGTAAAGTAGTGTAGTTACCAATATTAGTATTGTAACTAGTTACGTTACTTCGTTACCAAAAAAAGTAATGTAGTTACTGTAATCAGTTACTTTGTAACTCGTTACCCCCAACACTGCCCATAGCATACTCACCTTAGTGGGCCCTGATCCCCCTCCTCTAGTTTTATAAGAGCACATAACTTACTTGTCTTCAGCACTGTGGCCAGTTCAGAGTGGCACAGACTCTTCTTCAAAATCATTGTAGTCGGCCCAACACCCCAGGCAAGTATGGCTCAAACCTAACTCATCGAAAAGTTGGTATATTACTCACTTATTGACGTATGGTCTTTCTACTGGAGTGAATGAAATCTATGGAGTGCGGTACTAAACTTCTCAAAAAAAACTGACAAGTACTCCTATTTGTGGGGTTACCTATAAGCCTGTACCCAAGCCATCTTAATGAGGCTTAAAGTAATATTACATTTTTTTTTTTTTTTTTTATAACATACATGTCATACTTACCTGCTCTGTGCAATGATATTGCACAGAACACATGCAATCCTCTTTTCTCAGGCCCCCGTTGGTGCACCTGGCTTGACCAGTGCCCTCATTAGCAAGCAGGTTGGTATGGGGGCACTAACAGGTGCTCGCTCCAGAGCTCCACTCTATGCATTCAAAAGACACAGAGCAGTGGGTTGGCCCTGCCCCCGATCTCTCCCTATTGGCTCAGTGGCTGTGATTGACAGCAGTGGGAGCCAATCTGATGTGCACCAACCAATGAGAGAGAGAGACTCGGGACAGCTGAGGCTCCCGTGTACATTGCTGGATCAGGTATTAGGGAGGGGCTGTGGGGGGGAGGAGCAGCACAGAGAACCACTTTAACTGCTTCCTGCCAGTAATATGTAGATGACCTTTCCCCTATGTGGAGGGAACATTAAACAATATCACTTTTTTCACAGCTAGCAGCCTACATTGTGTACAGTTGCTGCCTATCACCTGGGGCTGTCACTGCTAGCTCTGATCCCCACTAACGATTGTGAACCAGAGTGGTTGCCTATTATGTAATCACCATGTCAGCTATGACATAGCGATTTTGTGCAGGTGGGAGACCTCAATTACAAAATAAGCCTTTAGGCTGGCAGATGCCACTGCAGTCTGAATAGGTGTGTGCTGCTGATAAATACTGCAATTGTCAGATACAATTTCAGTAATACATTCAAAAAAGTGTCCTTAATTAAATATTTAATTAGGTAGCCAAATTAGTCATATGATTATAGTCAGGTTGATCTTGTCAGCTGATGTATGCTGATGCTGTTAACTATTTCTATTGAGGGATTTGGGAAAGGGGGTGTGCATTTTGGTGGTGTGTCTGAGATCCAACCTTGATGCTTTAAGACACAGCTTGGGGTCTGTTCTTCTTACTATTTTAAATTCGCACTAATTTTTCCATGTGACTTTTTCTTTTACAGTAAATGTCACAAACATTTGCAATTTAAGGCAAAATATGGTTAAAAAAAATTCCCAAAATGAGCTTATCAGGGAAAACCGCTTATTAAAATGATCATCGGATTCAGAGGCATAGGCGACTACAGTTTGTGAACATTAACCCCATTATGTTTTACTTCGTACATAGAAGGTAGCTAAAACATATTCCAGCAGCAGTTACTAAGTAACATAAAGATCCTTTTTAAACATTTAATTACAATACAGTTTATGTTCAGCGTAAAATATTTTAACAGTGCCGAAGGTGGAAAGATCACTCGTTTGTGTTTTCTAATTCTGTAGCATGTATGTCATGTAAAAGCGAAAGACAATACTGTATTCCGATGTCACATTACTACATGAGAACAATATGTCAGAATGTTAGGAATTAAATTCTTTGTGGAGAAGAATAGTGACAGTGACATCTGCAGGCTACTTTGCATTACCAAATCAGGTACAGATGTTGCAAAAGATTGTATATGATGGTCAAGGGGACTCAGATTGGTACCTGCGGAAATTGGTTTAGTTGATTTTTGATTGGTACTCAGGTCACACTCCATTGGGCAGCAATGGACTTTGAACTGGACTTTGAGAGCTAATTTTCCATCTTGGGTTTGGTATAGGCAGGTCAGTTCACCAGGTCTTTTTCAGCTGAGGTCCTGAAGTCACTTTCTACAGAGGATCTACTGGTACCCACCAAAATTGGTTTTTGATTGATGCTAAGGCCCCGTTTCAGACTTTATTGCATTGCCAGCAGGTTAGGGTGAGGGAGAATCATGGTTCACTAGAACACGTGTTCTTCTGACTGATGAGGGAGATGCTGAGACACAACTGTAACGGAATCCCGACCCACACTGTACTTGTGGGCTTCCGTCAGTATACGGCTTCCTACAGTCCAGTACATAGATATATATTCCATCCGCCCTACATACAAAAACTAGCCTGAACATAGCTTGTGTATGTGTCTGAAAACATCAACTCCTTTATTGAACAAGAAACAGACTTTTATACACTTGAAAATTATGTCAGTCACTACATGAACAATGGCCTGAGTATTTATCCAAAACATCACACAATGATTAGTTAACGAGGTACAGCTGACTCATGGCTAATCCCATCTAGACAAGGTTACCATTCACATGCTAATTAACTCAGCATACTTAAACCAGACTGGGGTGACAAGACTGCCTGGCAACAAAGCTAAAACAAAATACAAAATGACACATTATCCTAATTATAAAAACAGAACACCTTATCATGCAGCCAATGGCAAGAGACCCTCAGTATCAGCCTGTCCGTCTCCTAAGTACATGGAATACACATTATTAGAAGTCTAAATACAGAGTAAATCAGCATAATTACGAGGTGTGGAAGACAGGTGATTGAGCTGATGATATCATCTGCTAGGAGTCTGACTGTGTGAAGCCTTATTGGCAATAGGCAGCTAGGCCTAGGGTCTTCATATATTCTTTGACATATATTGTTGACAAATATTACTGTCCCACTTGAAGCAATCCAAACCATTAAGTATCTGTCTCTCACTCCCAGTGACGGTGGGTACCGTCACAACAACTGAAGGCCATTAGCTAGCCAAAGCACAACATATTATCTGATGCTTGAGAGCTGTTTATTCCTGACTAAAATCAACACAAATGCTGTAGACTGGCTTGTAACTCAGTACAAGTGCTGGAAATTATTAATATTTTTTATATATTTAGCAAATACTATTTGTCAAGTGCTGGAAAATGTTTAATTTGTCAGTGCAGACGTTTGAATTGGACTTTGAGAGTTGATTTTCTATTTTGGGTTTGCTATAGGCATATTTGTCCACCAAAGGGTCTTCCTCGGAGTTCTACAGAGGATCTAATGTAGGGCACAG
This sequence comes from Pelophylax lessonae, assembly GCF_965119305.1. Classification (NCBI taxonomy): domain Eukaryota; kingdom Metazoa; phylum Chordata; class Amphibia; order Anura; family Ranidae; genus Pelophylax; species Pelophylax lessonae. Next base: position 673,638,001 of record NC_138769.1, on the reverse strand, counting down.
AATTTTCAATCCATTTGGTCTCAGTGTCAGGAGCACCAGTATTTTCAGTGCGAAGGTCTTTCCAGAGTGCGAACAGATAGATCCTCCTGCTGAATCGAAGCAGAACGGAATAGATGTCACTTTTGTGACATCCACGTCTTTTTAGTATTTTTCTGCATCTTGTAATAGACCCATGTTAAGTCTATGGGCTGAAAGATACAGTATAAATGGACTTGTGTCCAATTTCATCCGTTTACGTCCTATCTACCATGTTTAGATGCAAAAAAAAAAAATGGAATAGGACAAAATTTTTTATTTTTTCTCACCTAGATGGACTTGGGGAAAGTTGGAGCAGACTAACATTGAGCTTCTGCTTAAATCTGGCTGTAAAACTGACAGGCACATCTGATCAGAAAGCTCATCTGTAAGGCCCCTTACTGTACAGTGGTAATAATAATCATTTGGTCCCCTGCAGATTTTGCAAGTTTTTCCCACTTACATAGAAATGAAGAGTCTATAATTGTTATCAGAGGTGTATTTTAAAGCGTAACTCCACTTTGTTGAGAAAAATAACTCCCCTCAGGGTGATCTCTGTACATTGCAAGAATTATAATAACCTTTGTTGCAGATTCCTACCTTTTGTTATTCTGAAGAAATCAATGTTTGTTCCTCTGTGCTGAGTGGGTCTAATGGGAGTGGTTTCATAATTATCAAGCAGCTGTGCAGCTGCTGAGCACTGATGAGGTAGTCTGCTGGGCCTGCATCCCTTTAGACGTGTTCCTATTGGGAGTATCTCAAATGACATTTTTGTTGCAGGGGATGCCAGAAATCTGCCTTGTATCTTAGTACAGACTTCTGGGAAAATTGCGAAATTCTGTACGTGTATGGCCAGCATTACTCACCCAACCACACTCCTCCATCTTTGCTCTAATAAATCAGTTCTGGGTATAGGAAAGCAGGCAACTCTCCCATGTTCCGCTGCTCTGACCTGAACTGCTTAAGGGTTCTTTCACACGGGCGGTCCGATCAGATCCGCCTGTCAGTTTTTTAGGCGGATCTGATCGGATGCCCCATTCAGCCCTATAGAGCAGCGGATGTCAGCGGAGACATGTCCGCTGACACCCGCTGCCATCCGCATCCGATCCTGTCTGTGAAATCCGGACGGATGGAAACCCTATTTTCCATCCGTCCTGGGGATCGGATCGGATGGGATCGGATGAGAGCGGACAGGCGGTCCGCTCTCATCCGATTCCCCATAGAGAGCAGCGGGGGCTGTGACACCACCCTCTCCGCACTGCAAGCGGAGACGGAGCTGTCATCCGCCGGCTCAGCGGGGATCGCAGATCGATCCCCGCTGAGCAGCACAGATCCGCCTACGGAGGCGGACCGTGTGAAAGAGCCCTAAGGGTTAGCATAACAGCCAGGCAACTAGCATTTTTCAGAAAAAGAGGTAAGCCGTGGCAGAACCTGTTCTTTTCCCATCATGACAAGTTTACCCAAACCCTTTAAACTCCAACGCTTGTAGTCTGATCCACCTGTTTATTTAAAAAAAGTTTGCTGGATTCAGACTGGGTGCCTTCCTAAAAAGTATTTTAGGGGGCTGTTTACATTATCGGTTGGGGGGGGCGGTAAAACCATGTGGTTGAACTTCCTATTTTTACGCTCCTCAACAGCTCCCTTTTTAGCTGCAAAGGCTGCAACCTGGGGTGTACAAATGCTGCAGCTGCAATGCTTTGCTTCACAGCTACAAAAAGAATTATACACCCCGATTCTTTCAGCGGGCACTATTGCCTACAAAGTGTGACCCATGCAAGTGAATTAGGCCACAACGGAAGGGCACCACAACCTCGCCCAATGTACACTGTTGCAGCTTGGTAGTCTGGCATTTAGAAGGTTAAAACAGGCATTAAAGAGGTGATACAACACCTTCTCGCCGCCTGTCAAATGCGCTCTGAAGAAGAGTAAATCAAACACAAATCGCTCTTCAGAGGGCACTATAAGTGTATTACTAGGCCCAAATGTGTGGTATATTTTACTGCATGATATGGAATTTTGTATGTTTTCCTGAATCATTTAACATGGCAAAACATGTTCAGAACACATTAAAATTCACAAACCCACAGCAATATATACATTAAAACACAGCCAAATGTGCTAAAACACTCATTAAAGATTCACGATAAAATGCATTTTTATTGCACTATTGTGTGAACCCAGCATGACCAACTTATCCCATTAATATTAAAAGGTAGAGAAAAAATAATATTCAAATAATGAAATCATAAAGCTATTATGCCCATTCTTCTCAAACAAACGAAAAAGCCACGGTTATCAGAAAAGGGATTTTTTTCTATAATATTCAGTAATATTTACATGGTATAGAAGCCCCTCAGCCCTATGGTTATGTCCATTTTAATCAAAATAATTACACATTTACATTTCTCATATCATTGCTTAGACTGATAAGGCAGGAGAGCGGCCATCTGGTAAATGGACAGGAACCCCCAATAACCAGGTCACCTGAAGAACAATGGAAAGGTGATTGCTGATTGATTGATACCGGCCCTGAAACACATTCTTTGTCTTAAAGGACACCCACTGTGAAATATGCATTTCTTTCTTTTCCATAGAATAATGTTCCATTCACATGCTGCGTACATCGTCTTTTTTTTTTTTTTTTACTCTTACTGGTTTTTTTCTAATTAATTAAACTGGACCTTTCAGGAACTTAACAGTAAATTCCTGACATGACCTACAGCACCAGTATGATCTTAATTAGGAAATGATGTGCTATTTACAATTAAAAAGCAGTCCTTAAAGTAATTGTACATTTTTTATTATTTTTTTAATAACAAACATGCCATACTTACCTGCTCTGTGTAATGGTTTTGCACAGAGCAGCCCTGATCCTCCTCTTCTTGAGTTCCCCGCTGGTGCCCCTTGTTCCTCCCCCCTGCCGAGTGTTCCCGTAGCTAGATGCTTGCTATGGGGGCACTTGTGTGTGCTTGCTCCTGAGCCCCGCTGTCTGTGTCCATAGACACAAAGAGCGTGGCTTGGTCCCGCCACCAACCCACCCCCACCACTTCCTCTTCACTGACTGATTGGCAGCAGCCAGGGGCTCCCACTGCTATGTCTGAGACAATGAGGAGGGAGAGAACCCAGAGAGCTGCAGCTATTGTGGAATCTCTGGATCAGGATTGGGGTGAGGTAGCTGCATGTTTTTTACCCAAATGCATTAATGTAAAAAATCTTCTGAGTTTAGAACCACTGTAAAGTGGGGCTAAACCACTCGAGAATTACCCCCAACCACTCTTTTTCCATGCCACCCTTTACAACAAAAAAAATGTGAGTGAGCAGATGCACCACCAGTCTCTTTCAGGCACTTAGGAGCTGGAAGAGATGGGCCACACATCTCTGCATGAAGGCCGGAATCCCACGTATGCCCACAAATGCTGCCAGCTTCTGGTGGATGGGTGGTATAGCACCCAGTGGCATTTTTGTGCAAACATTGAAATCTACTGTGCATGCACAGATTATGTGCCACTGAGAGCCTGAGCCAGACACTCCTGCCCCCTCCACTGCCCAGCGCTATAGTGAGCGCAGGGGGGCAGAGCAGACAGCTCAACAGTGTTGAAGCTGGCAGAGGACAGATGCAGCATCAATAAGAATCAGTATGATTCTTAAACAAAAAAAAAAACTCCATACTTCTCTTTGAAGTGCTGGTTCACACCAAAACTCGATGCTGGAACGACACATTTCCAACGCGTTCTAATGTGTTTTCTTTGCAATGTGCAACAGCACCCCCAAACGCAGACCTCATTCTCTTCCCCCTCAATGAATGATAACACATGATAAATGTATAGCGATTGCAAATGTAAATACTCAGAGGAGTCAACGTATAAAAAAATTTGCTTTGCAAAAGTCTCATGGATTCCCACAGTCATCATGAATAATCCCCGCATCCCTGCAATTTGCCTAATACATTTATTACATATGATTTGTCAGCTCCATCTAGTGGCCATAATGTGGTGTTTTTTAAATACCTCAATCAGGAAAGTACAGCATTATGGCCACTAGTCAGAGCTGACGATCATAAGAAATAAACATAGTAGGCAAATTACAGGGATTATTCAAGATGGCTGTGCTAATGCTTGAGAAATTTGCACAGATTTCTTTTTTTTTTTTTTTATGCCCCTTTCACATATACGGACCATTCATTTAATCAGTTCAGTCACGTCTTTTTGCCATCCGTTTTTTCAGTCAACATCAGTTTTTCATCCTTAGGCCCCTTTTACACTGGCTTTCCGATCCGGTGTCCACCTGTCAGTTTTTTCAGGTGGACCTGATCGAATGCTCCATGCACCCCTATGGAGCAGCGGATGTCAACGGTGACATGTCCGCTCCCATAGAGGAGAGCGGGGATCTGACAGCTCCGTCTCTGAAAAGTAAGCGGAGATAGACCTGTCATTCACCTGCCCTGCTGGATCGATCCCCACTGTCATCAGTTTTTCATCTGTTGTCATCCGTTTTCATCTGTTGTCATCAGTTTTTCATCCATCTTCATCCATTTTTCATCTGTTGTCATCCATTTTCATCTGTTTTTTATCCATTGTCATCCGTTTTCATTTGTTGTCATCTGTTTTCATCCGTTTTTCATCTGTTTTTCATCAGTTTTCATCAGTTTTCATCCGTTGTCATCCGTTGTCATCCGTTGTCATCCGTTTTCATTCGTTGTCATCCGGTGTCATCAGTTTTCATCTGTTTTTATCCGTTGTCATCCGTTTTCATTCGTTTTCATTCGTTGTCATCCGTTGTCATCCGTTTTCATTCGTTGTCATCCGTTTTCATTTCGTTGTTATCTGTTTTCATCCATGTTCATCCGTTGTCAACTGTTTTCATCTGTTTTTCATCCATTTTCACCCGTTGTCATCAATTTTTCATCTGTTTTTCATCCATTATCATCTGTTGTCATCAATTTTTCATCTGTTTTTCATCCGTTTTTCATCCGTTGTCATCTATTTTTTTATCTGTTTTTCATCCGTTGTCATCAATTTGTCATCTGTTTTTCATCCATTTTCACCTGTTGTCACCCATTGTCATCCATTTTCTTCTGTTGTCATCCGTTTTCATTCGTTTCCATCTGTTTTTCATCCGTTTTCATCCGTTTTTTTATCCGATGTCATGAGTTTTTCATCAGTTTTCACCCGTTTTTCATCCATTTTCATCCGTTGTCATCTGTTGTCATCCGTTTTCATCTGTTGTCATCCGTTTTCATCCATTGTCATTAGTTTTTATCCGTTGTCATCTGTTTTCATCTGTTTTTCATCCGTTTTCATACGTTTTTCATCCATTTTCATCCGTTGTCATCCATTTTCATACGTTTTTCATCCGTTTTCATCCGTTTTTCATCCATTTTCATCCGTTGTCATCCGTTTTCATCCATTGTCATTCATTTTTATCTGTTGTCATCCGTTTTCATCCATTTTTCATCTGATCCGTTTTTTTAACGGATGAAAAATATATTGTTTTTTTTTTTTTTCCAGAATTGTCGCTCTTTTTTTGTTTATAGGGCAAAAAAGAAAAATCGCACAGGTGATCAAATACCACCAAAAGAAAGCTCTATTTGTGGGGAAGAAAAACAACATCAATTTTATTTAGGTACAGTGTCACACGAAATAACGCAGTGCCGAATCGCAAAAAATGGCCTGCTCATTATGGGGGCAAATCCTTCCGATCCAGAAGTGGTTAAAGTGGGTCTACAGCATATTTTGGAAACATCATGTATGTATAAGAAACAAATTCAGTTTCTTTCATTTCATTTCCTGTTGTGTCTCTGTAACAGGAAGTGAGGGGGATCTCTCTAATGATGAAAATACTCAAAGGTTCCAGTGCTCTGCCTCGCTACCCAAAACACAAACGCTTGGCTGCAAATTCCACTTCCAGTCTGAAATATAATGTACTCATTACACGGCGGCACAGCTAATAATAAATGGACAATAAACCCAATGATACATGTCTAAGTACTGGATGCCTGTGTAATATCTACAAGAAGATTACCTGTACTAGGAGGCACAGGCGGCTGGAGCGGTGAATGTGGCGATGTCGGATTTAAAGCTTGGGTGAAGCTTCCTAACATGTTTATTATTGACCTTGAGCTAGTCATTGAAAGCAAATGTTTAATTCCTGCTGATGGGACTCAATTATGCAAGGTTATAAAATCAGAGAGTGATTTCTCCACAGAAGGACTTGGATAAACTGGAGGTTTGGGCAGGAACATGACGGATGGCTTGCACTGTTCTGCATTTTAAAAGTGAAGGAAGGAGGTTGGCACACAGGGGAGAACAGATGTATGGAAAAGACAAAAGATCTTCCTTATAGTTCAATCTAAATCCCCGCTGTTAATTCTGCCCGCAACGTATTTCCTTTATCTGTTCTTTAATTGTTTACCTTTGTTTAAAAAAGGCTGGTTTCTTTTGGTCTGAGGCCAGGAGTGTCTCATCTGATCATTCCGTCAGCTGGAGTTGGGAATTAACATGGGGGTGAAAAGTGATTTAGTACAAAATAAAGAATTAGTCCCCTTTCATACATGCTGTCCGTTTGTCCATTTTTCATCCATCTGTTGACGGATAAAAAACAGACATCAATACATTCCTATCAAAAAACTGATGTAAATGTTTTCATCCGCTTACATCAACACCTTTTTTTTTTTGACGGATGAAAGCCCTTTTTCACTTTCTGCTATATAACATTCCCAAATAAAAAAAAAAAAATCTAAATTTTTTAACATATTTTAGGCCAATTTGCTACATATTTTTGGTAAAAAAAAATCACAATAAGCGTATTTTGATTGGTTTGCGCAAAAGTTATCGCGTCTACTAACTAGGGGAAAGATTTATGTAATTTTTTTTTTAACTAGTAATGGCGGCAATCTGCAATTTTTAGTGGGACTGTGACATTGGGGCGGACAGATCGGACCCCTAACTGACATTTTTGACACTTTTGGGGGGACCAGTGACATTACTACAGTAATCAGTGCTAAAAATATGCACTGTTACTGTAATAATGACACTGACAGGGAAGGGGTTAATACTGTGGGGGATCAAGGGGTTAAATGTGAGCCTAGGGGAGTGATTCTAAATGTGGGGGGAGGGGATTGTGAAATGATCATAGAGACCTGTGATCCTATATAGAAGGATCACAGGCACTCTGTGACAATTGCGGAGAGAAGAACGGTCAGCTGTGTTTACAAGTGATCGTGGGTGTCAGGTGGCAATCAGAGCCGCCTGCAGAGCCGGTGCTTCCAGTATGCAAACTAGGCAGCCGCCTAGGGCGAATTGCCACCTAGGGGCGCATCCACGAGTCAGCACTCACTCTCCGTCATGAATGATCCTTGTGAGCTGAGGGGTGGGGTGGCAGTGGGGGAGGAAGGATGGACAGAGGAAGATGCCAGGTGTCTGGGGCAGTGGAAGAACTACCAGGCCCTGGCTTTCCACCATTGTTGGGTGAGCCCTAAGGGGCAGGAAAGGAGCCCACCGGAGTGCTACCTGCATAATGATCCTCTTCCTCCTGGAGCTTAGCAGCCTAAACCCTGGGCGGGAAGTGACTCTCTACACTGAGCTGGTGGGCAGCCGTTCATTTCCCTGGTCGGTATTAAGCAGGGAGTGGAGGAGAGCTGAGCCTAAGCCGGAGCTCTGCACTGGAGGGCGGCACCTTTACTGGAGCAGAAGCGACGAGGCACCGGAATGGTCTGAGGATGTTGGTGATGAAGGAGGTGCGAAGCTTTCTGACTGCTGCTTCTCCCTCCACCAGGAGCCGGTTGGAGCTGTGGTGAGCACTGTGGTCCAGGAGAGGAGTGTCCTGGGAGAAGGAATAAGCAGGATCGCGGTGAAGGAGGGCAGAGTGCAGGCCACTCTCTTCATACTGCCCAGTGAGTGTCCCCAGAACAGGGAATCAGGGTCCCTGGGTGTGACATGGAGGATCCCTGGTGTGAAAGAGAATTGGGGTGACCAGGTATGCCATGGGCAATCAGAATCACCAGGTGTGACATGGGGGAGAGGGGTCACAAGTGTAACAGGGGTTCAGGGTCACCAGGTGTGCCCTGAGGAATTGGGATCCCTGGGTGTGCCATGGGGGATTGAGGTCCCCAGGTGTGACATGGAGGAACATCAGGGTCCCCAGGTGTGACATGGAGGAACATCAGGGTCCCCAGGTGTGACATGGAAAAACATCAGGGTCTCTGGGTATGACATGGAGGAACATCAGGGACCCCTGATGTGACATAGAGGAACATTGGGGTCACTGCGTATGACAGCATCACATGGAGGAACCATCAGATCAGGGTCACTGGATATGACATAGAGCAGTTTTTAAACCCTTCCCTTTTTATTTTTATTTTTTGGGGGGCCGCAAGTAGCTCATCTTGCCTAGGGCGTAAAACAGTCTAGCACCAGCCCTGGCCGCCTGCCCCGTGTATCTGAGTCCCTGCTGCTCACCGTGATTGGCTCAGCACAGTATACTGTATGTGGCCGAAGCTACGATACATACAGTATTACCGCACATCCAGCGGGCTGACAGATTAGGAACGTTTGTTTGGGGCCAGCTCCTGAACCTGGAGTCCTCTTCCTCTTAAGGTTCACATTTTATACTCCTGTTTGATTAGTGGGTGTAAATGGCTGCTAGAAAAGACCCCATCATGAGGTAGGGGGGTAGTCTAATACGGCGAGTATAGCTTAAAACCTATGTTATAACTGGAAAATTAGGGGGTCATCTTATACGCCGACGTATATGGTATATAAAAAACATGTGAGGCCCTCCTATTTCACTGGTATTATACCCCAGATCACCATTAATCAGTTTACCTGTATATTTAAGAAGTGTGATGTAAGTCTAACGTGTTCTTGCTGTTCCACACATGTTGGTCATACCCATTTATACAATGACTTTGCAGTAGCGCATGCTTTACTGCTTTACGGCAACCCATGGCAAAGTGCATTACATGTAATGGGGAGCAAAGTGGTGGCATTCAAATGAATGGAATAACATCACACCAATGTAGCAATACATGCTAGTTAAAGATGCAATTTTCACACTCAGCATTATTTTGCTCCCATTGGAATCCCAGCACTACCTCTAAGGGTTACCTTTTTGTGGCTAGTAGACTTATACTCTATCATCATTCTTACTGTTGGCAGTTGGCATTACTGTTGGCACTTGATGGCATTAAAATTAAGGCAATCTTTATCACCAAAAAAAATTTTTTTAACAACACTCTTAAAAAAACATTTTAAAACATGGTAACCTTGACTTCTATTGGCTACTAATTTTTTAAAGTCTAGAGGACTAACCTTTCAGAACCGGCCATTCTGCCTATGGCTGGATACTACAACCCCTCCCCCCTGCCTCCCCCCCCCCCCCAACTTCTAACTTATTTCCCTCTTCTAATTCCTAAACCTTGCTATGATGAAGCCTGATAGATAAACAAAATGTCAGTTTTATTATCCGTTGTCAGCTTATTCTTTCCCCAAACTAAAACCTTTTTTTAGTTTACAGACTCAACTAGAGTTCAGCCAGAAACATTCCAAATTAATGTAGATTATCCGTAATCCATAGATTAAATGGCACAATAGACTCTTGCACGTTGATAACCATTATGTATATAGTACTGTAAATTCTAAAATGCTCCCCACATTGTACTTTTTCTTTGTACTGTAATCTAACCCTGCTTTGTTCTATCCAAAACAAAAAGTCGACCCGAATATAAGCCGAGACCCCTACTTTTACCACAAAAAAATGGGAAAAATGATTGACTCGAGTATAAGCCTAGGGTGGGAAATGCAGCTGCTACTGGTAAATTTTAAAAATAAAAATAGATACCAATAAAATTACACCTCCACCTCCAACCCCCCCTCAGCCCACATTAGGCATTCACCTCACCTCCATTCCCCCCCCCCCCCCTTCCTCTCAACCAGCATTAGGCCTTCACCTCCAACCTCCAACCCCCCCCCCCCCCTCAACTCACATACCAGTAACAGTTTTGATCAGTGGCAGAAAGAGCCATCACCAGCAAATAGGTGGCATCACAGAGGAAAGCACATCACTGTCCTTGGGGATGTTACTTGCTTTTATTTAGTCATTACAGGGCTGATTCTGGATGCCATGGAGAACACACGATAATAAAAAGACTCCAACCCAGGTTACCGTAATCATAAATAATAAATACCGGTAAATAAATGGTGGTAGGTGTTCGGGTAATGGTTCCCTCAGTGCCTCCCACTCCCGGCCCGGCAGCTCACTTCTTCACTACTTCTTCTTCAGCAGCGCGGGTGCCAGCACTGGCTCCTCCCACGGTGTGACGTGCGGGCGCAGCTCGTCTACTGACTCTCCGCTGACTGTCTCCTCCGCTCGGTCAGGCGGCGGGTCATGTTATTCCAGCATATTACTGTATTAACGGCGGCGGATACGGGGCGGGAGGGTCGGGGGTGAGATACACAGTAATTCCTGATCGTTCCTGCCATTTCTCCATTTTCATTTTTTTTCTCACTCGAGTATAAGCCGAGGGGGTGCTTTTTCAGCACAAAAAATGTGCTGAAAAAGTCGGCTTATACTCGAGTATATACGGTAAAAGTTGTGGCTGGGGTTGGACTTTAGGTTTTAATGAACAATTCCTTTAACCTCCCTGGTGGTCTGATTATGTCAGGGTTTCGGTGCTAAAAGCGGTACATTGTTTTGCATGAAAATCTGTTTTTTCATATTTTAAAACTCAACTTCCCCCTGAGATCCCCGTCGTCCTCCCGCTGTCCTCCCCCGCCGTCATCCCGCTGTCCTCCCGCTGTTATCCCGCTGTCCTCCAGCTCTGTTCTGGTTCCCTCCCTGCGACCGTTGCGACGCAGGGGGTGGAACCGGCGGCAATTTCAAAAGTGTAGATACACTAAATGAGATGATACAAAGCTGTGATCCTAACGGATTACACTGTATCATGCCATTTCACCACAGTATTTCACCTGGTGACTTTTCCAGTGCCCTGCCTGTGCTTTTCCAGTTCTTTGTGCCTGGAAAATAGAGAATGACCATGGCGTACAAAAATCGTTCTTTTTGCGCAAAAGCGATTTTAGACAAACTGCAAAACTGAGTTACTTGAAGAACTGAGCGATAGCGATTCGGGGAAAAATTTGTCATCCGGTACGGAAAGGGACGACAGTGACGATTCTGATGTCTCTTTCTGGCACATCGCTCCGTTGGAAATTCTGAAGAATCATTTGATATACTTCCCAAATTCTACAAGCTATGTGCCAGAAAGAGACATCAGAATCGTCACTGTCGTCACTTTCCGTACCTGATGACGAATCTTCCCATGAATCGCTATCGCTCATTTCTTCAAGTAGCTCCGTTTCGCTGTCGCTGTTTTCCAGTTCGTCTAAAAGCGATATTGCGCAAAAAGAACGCTTTTTGGACACCATGGTCGTTCTCTATTTTCCAGGCTCAAAGAACTGGAAAAACACAGGCAGGGCACTGGAAAAGTCACCAGGTGCAATCCTGTGGTGAAATGGCATGATACAGTGTGATCTGTTAGGATCACAGCTTTGTATCATGTCATTTAGTGTATTTACATTTTTGAATTTGCCGCCGGTTCCACCCCCCCTAAGACCTTAGAACCGAGCAATCAAACACCGCTGATCGCTCAGTTCTCAGTGCTCCATGAGCAGAGAGCTAGTGACTGTCAGGGCCTGGCCTGTGGAGAGGGCAGGAACGGCTGGCTCAGGCTTTCAGTAGCTGCCTAAGAGGCTGAGCCAGGTGCCGGTCCAGGCTCCTCGTTGTATCCCAAACATATGCGATCTTTCCCCAGCCTGGAGTGTCTCTGCTGACAGCAGGCTTTGGCTGTTCTTCTTCTTTAAGAAGAGATAGAATTACAATATACAAACATCTAAATGGTGATTCTAGCACAGGGAGATTATTCAATCTCAGGTCTTTCAAGAAAACACTCCACTCAGTAAAGTCTGACAAGAAGGGGTTTAACTTTAAACTGCGTAAGGGGTTCTTTCTGTTAGAGCGGTATGGATGTGGAACTCCCTTCCACAGTGGGTGGTGTCAGTGGTTAGTGTCAATAATTTAAAAAAAAAAACTTTTAGATGGGCATCTTGGCGATAACAATATACAAAGATACTGGAAATGGTAGTGGCATAAACACACACACACCTATTGAACTGGATGGACTGTTTTTTTTTTATTCAACTTTACCAACTGTAGCTGTATGTAACTAGAGAACACATACCAAAGATGGGTCCCTACCGTTTTCCCTAAAGCACCATATTTACACCACCTACAAGGATCCCCATACTGTCAAAACTTCTGCTACTACCAATATCTAATCATCATGAACCAATAATAAGGGTGAATGGGGGGGACATTTACCCGATAACGACTTCTGATCTGTGACTGGATCTTCCATATATCTGGCCTCAGACTCTTTCCAAACACCCTGCTTCTTTGGCCAATTCAGTAAGTACCGGATTACCCAATTAACCCCACACTGCCTGGTTCCCCTTCCACCCAATCATGTATGCCCTTCCCCCTTATTCACTTCTTTCATAGCTTCGGGCATGCCTTTACTGTGCAGAATGATGTACGTTAGTAGGGCTTTCTGAGGCTGTTGCATTTTACATTGTAGCCTACGAGTTCTGTATAGATGATTTATGTTGTTTACATGCAGTAAATGGCTAGTCCCAGTGGTCAGATTATATCACCATCTCTCCAACTAGCATATATTTCTGTCTCCATGCATATTATCAATGCATTTACAAATATATTGCTACAGCAGCCTTTTAATTAGGTGTAATGTATACATGTAATATGTTTCCATGACACCGTTATAATCAATAGGTCTAGAGATTACTAGCCTACGCTGAGCATAATTACTGGGCCAAACCCACTTACTGCTATTTATCTGCTTAAAATAATGTTATAAATAATCTCCATTCCGGGGAGGTCATTGTGTGGACACAGCGAGAAGCATTGTGGATCGCACTGTTCATGCCTTAATTGACTCCCCGGTTATTAAGTGCTGCACAGCAATCTCACTTCTGGAATATGTTGGCTTGGCGGCTACTGTAATTACTCAAGGATGACATTTCCACTGCGTCTGCATACATAGATGCTTAGAAAATGCTTTACAATATACTTGTGGTTTTGTGCCCCTTAGTACTTTGCTCTGACTACAACAGTTTTAAAAATCTATGGGAAGCCTGCAAAATGAATAAGTCACACGTGTCATACTTTGAGTGGGCTGAATATGTATTCTTAAAGTGGAAGAAAAGACTAACTCCAGCTATTCCTAAAAATATTCCCTTCCCCCTCCTCCTACGTATCCAGCCTAACCTTCATAAATGAAGATCTGTATACTTACCTCTTTTAAATCCAGTCCCATGATCCTGCAATTCTGGTTCCCCTGTGTCCATAAGCGGGTGCTGCAGGGGCAGGGCCGTCTTTAACATTGATTGGGCCCTGGGCAAAAATTTTCTTGGGCCCTCCTAAATCCACTTATCAACTATTTGGGGGCTCAAGGGGCAGCTGCTTTGGGCCCCACAACAATGACTGGACCCGGGGCAGCTGCCCCTTTTGCCCTGTGTTAAAGACAGCCCTGTGCAGGGGGAGAAGGGAACGCCAACAACGTCGGGGCCATGGGAGCCAATGGATGAAGTCACAACGTATAGGTGACGTCATATAGCTGAGTATACAGGATAGTAAAGCTGCACGATTCTGGATAAAATGAGAATTACCTTTTTTATTTTTTGCTTAGAATAAAGATCAGGATTCTCGGCGTAACATCATCTTTCACATTATAAATAAAAATTGGGCTAACTTTTCTGTTTATTTTTATTTTTTTTTTAATTAATTGAAGTGTATTTTTTCCCCAAAAATTGCTTTTGAAAGACCGCTGCGCAAATACAGTGTGACACAAAATATTGCAACGACCGACATTTTATTTTCTAGGGTCTCTGCAATAATTCTAGCATGAGACCTCCTCTGTAATGCTAAACAGGTAACCGTTTAAATTTTTTAAAGCGTCACCTATGAAGATTTTTAAGTACCGTCGTTTTTCGCCATTCCAGGAGTATGTGCAATTTTATAACATGACATGTTAGGTATCTATTTACTCAGCGTCACATCATCCTTCTCATTATACAAATAAATTGGGCTAACTTTACTGTTTTTTTTTAATTCATTGAAGTGTATTTTTTCCCCAAAAATTGCTTTTGAAAGACCGCTGCGCAAATACAGTGTGACACAAAATATTGCAACGACCAATATTTTTCTTTTCTAGGGTCTCTGCTAAAAATATATATATAATGTTTGGGGGTTCTAAGTAATTTTCTAGCAAAAAAAATACTAATTTTAAATTGTAAGCAAAAAATGTCAGAAAAAGGCTTTGTTTTTAAAGGAGTTGTAAAGGTTCTTTTTTTTTTTGTTTTTTTAAAATAAAAAAACATGTTATACTTACCTGCTCTGTGCAAGGGTTTTGCACAGAGCAGCCCCGATCCTCCCCTTCTGGGGTGCCCCGGCTTAGCTTCTGGTTCCTCCTCTTCATCGGGTGGCCCCATGGAGAGCCGCCTTCTATGGGGACCCCAGTGCGGGTGCGCTAATGAGTCCTGCTGCTATGTCCATTGACACAGACAGCAGGACTCGGCCCCACCCCCCACTCATATGTCACTGGATTTGATTGACAGCAGTGGGAGCCAATGGAACTGGAGCTGCTGGGCTCATGCTCATTACTGGAATATTTGGGTTCAGGTAAGAATAATGGGTGGTTTCGGGGGCAGCTGCAACCAAGAAGGTTTTTCACCTTGATTCATAGAATGCATTAAGGTGAAAAACCTTGAAACTTTACAACTCCTTTAAGTGGTTAAATTGCCCTCATATGCAGACCAAGTTCATCCTTCCTTTGATCTAAAAGAACCAAATGATACAATGCTGTTTTTATCTTAGCGCTGTGCAAAGTTGTGATAAACTGTGTCAGCTGCCTTTTTTTTTTTACAGCTCTGAGCAGAGAATGGCTCTGCACTTGTTATATGAATCGTAGAAATGCCAAATTAAGATCGTAAAGGTGGGTTGAATCGAGATAGCGATTTTTTATCGATTAATCGCGCAGTTCTATAGGATAGGTAGAAGGAAGAGAGAGGGATCATTTGTAAGAATATTCCTTCCCCCGGAAGCTGGTGCTTTCCATACCTGTCCACTTTTCCCGCTGTATTTGGGTGGACTTCGGTGGCCTATGCAGTGCTGTATCTTGGCCTAGGCCAACAAGGCCCAGGCCTAGGGCGGCACTTTGCCAGGGGGGGTAGCAAAAATCTGCACCCTGCACAGAAAAAAAAAAAACAGCGTCCTCCCAGCACGAAAAGGGTCCACGCCGGCTTGCGCTACACTTTTTGTATAGTGCCAGTCTTATGTGGTGAATTGGGCAAATCTGTCTGGTTCCCCCATAAAGCGGTCACACTGCTAACTACCAGTATGATAATACCGGCCCGTCAGGACATTTTGACAGACCGCAGGCCGCCGACCACACTTAATACAACTGGCCCGACGGCCGCCAATGCTAATAAGTGTGGCACTGCAGCCAAATGCTCCGCCTACTCTCCTCTGCCCCCAGGCACTGATGGGCACTCATATGCTGCACTGATGGGAGGTAATAGGCTGTACTTATGGGCACTAATATGCTGCTCTAATGGCCGTTGATGAGGCGACAATGGTGGGTACTGATAAACTGCACTGATGGTCACTAATGAGGCTGCACTGATAAGGCAGCACTGATATGCTGCAATGATGGGCACTGATATGCCGCACTGCTGGGCACTGATATGCTGCACTGATGGGCACTAATATGCTGCACTGATGGTCACTGATGAGGCTGCACTGATGAGGCTGAACTTATGGGAACTGATGAGGCTGCACTGATAGACTGTGGTTGTGGTCTGGGGTTTACAGATGACAGGGCGGGTCATAAACAGGAAGGGGTGTGGCATTTATAGGAAGGGGTGGGTCATATTTAAATTAGGGGGTGCACAAGTTTAGTCAGGCCTAGGTCAGCACAAAACCTAAATACTCCACTGGGCCTATGTACTATGTGTTCTGCGTTATATGGGGTGACATCCAAGAGCTGTTACCAGTTGAGCAATGAAGAGAAACAGCCTTGGGGGGGGGGGGCAGTTGTACACAGAGAATTAAGTTTGTGGGAGCAAGTAATAAGGTAAGTATATCACCTCATTCATCATCCTCTAGCTTTTGTAGTGCAAAAGGGGATGCACTGCAATGGAATCCCTGCTGAATCATATCAAAACGGAAACAGATTTTGTAACCTTTGTAACATCCATGTGCATTCCGATTCTGTTCTGTTTTTCCTCCATCTTGACATACCAGAAAAACTGACCCATGTAGATCCTATGGGCAGTCAAAATGAGAAACTTGGGATAATCCCCTCTAAATCCCCAGGTAAAAAAGGAATGGACGATCTCGGTGCCCAAAGGGGAATTCAGGTGTACATGGATGTGTAGCCATTTACAAATGTTGACATCCATTCCTTCCTGTTCAGGTCTGCAACAGCGGACCTGGACGCAAAATGATTGTATTTGGTCTGATGAACCTGAACAGACCCAGATGAAAACGGTGCAAATGCATGTACCTCCAGCTGACCATTGGGATATATTGAGATCAGTTTTATTGAGGTCTAATCACAGGTCAACAATGGAATTAAAGAACGCCCTTGGGAAAAGGAACACATGAGAACAAATCCAGGTTGTCCCTCTTCCTCAATGCATCATATTAGTGCAGGCCTACGGTAAAAAAGTTTATTTCTCATGATGCACTGGGAGTCTTTTTTATGAATTGGTCTGCAACGTAGCATGACTCAGCAGGTAAGTGGGCACAGACATATTCTTTCTGAAGGTATAAGGCAAGGGTCTTCAAACTATGGCCCTCCAGTTGTTCGGGAACTACAATTCCCATCATGCCCTAGCCATGTCTACGAATGTCAGAGTTTTACAATGCCTCATGGGATGTTTAGTTCTGCAACACCTGGAGGGCCGTAGTTTGAGAATCCCTGGTATAAGGGATGCCCGGGGCTTTTTTTCTCAGAGGACAAGTGCAGGAACTCTCTCCTTCTGAGCCACCCCTTGTCTCCACCTTCTACCCACCTCGGAGCATCGTCCTTTGTTTCCACCTCCACCCATCTCCCAGTACCACCCCTTTTAGAGAATACAGAACTAATTATTATTTTGTGGTGCTAGGAAACGTTTATGGAATTTGTTATTAATATATAGAATGGCAGTAAAATAGATCCGCTGCCGCTAGCAATGATAGACCCCACCAGCAACAATAGCCTACCCAGCAGCAATAGGCCCCCCTCTTCCTACCAACAGAAAATCCTTTTCACAATAGACCCCATGGGCAATAATGATCCCCCTGTAACAAAATACCACCCCAGCAACAGTAGACCCCAACAGCCAACATCAACAGACCTGGGAAATGGCAGTTCTTTGGGGAGTTTGGCAGAGGACATCACTGCAGATAAGGTGGGTATGGCTATTGATAAGCTTGCCATTAACCTCCCTGGCGGTATGATTCTTTCGGATTTTAGGTGCTGAAAGTGGTGCGGTACCATTATTTTGCATGTAATTCTTGAGAATGAGCAGCCCAAACCAACTATTTGCATTTTTTTTTTTTTTTTTTTTACTGTGCGTTCTTCTTTAGAACATATTGGGTATGATAAAGTTTGAGACACAAAATCATAAATTATAATATAATAAAAAACTATAAATAAGTTAAGTATGTATGTATGTATACATATATATATATATATATATATATATACACAGTATATATATATATTTATATATATATATATACACGTGTGTGTGTGTGTATATATATATATATATATATATATATATATATATATATATATATATATATATACATATATATACATAAAAAGTACAGTAAAACTGCAGGAAAGGGCACTGGGGGGCAATGTAATGAGAATTTATTTTATTTGGAATGCTATCAGTGTGTTTGGTGTGTTTTACATTTGAATTTGCCGCCGGTTGCACCCCCCTGTGAGCATCACATCGCAGGAGACGGAAGCCGAGGTACGGAGAGGATCGGGAGGAAGATCCGCCGCCGCATACCGCTCGCATACATAGCTGGATAGCGGCAACAAGGTAAGTAACCTCTTTTACAGGATCCAGCGATGCTTCTGGCGGTACCCCGAGTGTGGCTCGGAGTCACCGCTTTTGGCTCTGAAATTTAACCTCGAGCCACCCTCGGGAATACCGCTAAGAAGGTTAAGAAGTCACCTGGGCCAGATGGATTGACAGCTGAGTTTTACAAGCACTTTAAGGTTACTCTGGCCCTGCATTCGGTGGAGGTTTTTAATGGCTGCCTTATCAAGGTCCCTCCTGCCCAGGAGGTCAACATAATATGACCTGGCGGTTTCCAGGATCCCCGACTTAGACTTTGTTAAGGAACCCGTACTGTCAACCAGGCCTACAACTGACTTAACTGCTCTACCTTGTTTGCAATTCTGGTAAAGGTCAGACGAGGAGTGATATTTCCCATAATCCCTTTCCAGAACCAAAGAGGCAGGCCTGTCATATTGACACTCCTTGAGCAAGAGTTTAACTTAAGAGATCCTCTCCGGATCTCCATTATTGGAGACAAGCCTATCGCTTTATTGCTATCTGTAGGAGCCACTGTAGTTTACCAGTCAGACTCCAGTCCCCTATATACTGTAATCAACTATGTTAGAGGACCCCTCTATGTGACCTCTTTATGTTACAACTCGGACATTTATTAGTTATCTGTTATATAGCTCGTCATGATATCATACTTTTAATGAGACCAAAATCCTTTAAAGTGCTTTAAAAGAGATCCAGCCAAAAAACTTCATTCCTAGCCCTTCACTTTCCAGTGGCCAGTAATGGCAGCGAACACAATGAGTGTATTGATGATCTATCTGGGTCAGTAAGATGAATTATTCTTTCTGTATAAGTGGGAGTGAATTCTACAAGATGTATTGCTTGTTTTTTTTACGGCAATTCTTGTTTGTTCAGGAATGTCCATCATGCTAATTAGGTCACTACTGAAAATCTTTCATTAGAGATGGCTTCCTTTACATTTTAATTTGTCCAATCTAATTGTCATGTTGACATTTATACACAAACAACATTTTTTTTTATTTTTTTTTACAGTGCATGTATAAATAAATACATATCCTTTTAAATTGGCGTATCGTGAATTTTTGAAGCATAATGGAATTCAGTGGAATACCTACACTCATTCCACTCCTATGCAGTTATAGCAGCCTCTAGTGGACCTAATCTGATAACACAAGATGCTTTGGCTAATGTACAACATGCCAATATATAATATACAGGTGCATCTAATAAAATTAGAATATCATCAAAAAGCTAATTTATATCAGTAATTCAATTAAAAAAAGTAAAACTTCTATATTTTATATAGATGTATTACACACAGAGGGATATATTTCAATCATTTCTTTCTTTTAATTTTGATGATCATGGCTTACAGCTTTTGAAAACCCAAAATACAGTATCTCAGAAAATTTGAATATTACATAAGACCAATTAAAAAAAGGATTTTTAATACAGAAATGTTGGTTTACTGACAAGTCTATACAACACAAATTTAAAGCAGCGCTAGCCCTTAAAATTGTATAAATAAATAAATAACACTAGGTATCTCCTAGGTAAAAAATGTGACACTCTCAAGTAAAAAATGTGGATATTAAATTTGGTTAAACAATTTTTAGAAACAACTATATATTAAATAATGTGAAAATGACAATATTTCGGTGCTAAAATACATATATAATTATAAAAAGCTGTGACATCGTGCTAAAGTCCATAAAAAATATGAAATGATAACCCTTAGGTGATCAAAGTAAGGTGCTCCGGTGCCGGTTATACAATAAAGTGCTCCAAGGTGAAAAGGTGCCCCTCTTGGTTCGCTACTCACCACAACGCCAATATTTAAGAGCCTCAACAGTATTGCAAATAAGCCTTGACACCAGGATAATTTCCTCTGTACGCCTTTCACTGTATATATGGGTCCGCTTGCGCATCCACCATTAAAAGAAATAAAGGGCGTATATAGTGAAGTAAGTACGTAAGGGTTTATTTCTGCTTAGCAGCCAAGTGCATACTTACAGCAAGTAAAAGATAATTAGGCATATACAAACAGTGCCTCGTGGTTATGCCGCTCGGCGTGCGTTCCACGGACAGGAAGTGACGTTTTGACGCACTTCCTGTCACGCACGGAGCGGCACGTCATTTCCGGTTCATCACTTCCTGTCCGTGGAACGCACGCCGAGCGGCGTAACCATGAGGCACTGTTTGTATATGCCTAATTATCTTTTACTTGCTGTAAGTATGCACTTAGCTGCTAAGCAGAAATAAACCCTTAGGTACTTACTTCACTATATACGCCCTTTATTTCTTTTAATGGTGGATGCGCAAGCGGACCCATATATACAGTGAAAGGCGTACAGAGGAAATTATCCTGGTGTCAAGGCTTATTTGCAATACTGTTGAGGCTCTTAAATATTGGCGTTGTGGTGAGTAGCGAACCAAGAGGGGCACCTTTTCACCTTGTAAATGTGTATATGTATTTTAGCACCGAAATATTGTCATTTTCACATTATTTAATATATAGTTGTTTCTAAAAATTGTTTAACCAAATTTAATATCCACATTTTTTACTTGAGAGTGTCACATTTTTTACCTAGGAGATACCTAGTGTTATTTATTTATTTATACAATTTTAAGGGCTAGCGCTGCTTTAAATTTGTGTTGTATATCATTCCTAAGATTTTCTTAGTGTCGCAGCAGCTGCTCATTTATAATTATATTATTTCTTTGCACTGAATTTATACACCATTTGATCACTTGGAGATTTATAATTTAGCTATTTTATTCCATAAGCGCGGGTATAAATTAGTTTTTTCACATTACTGACAAGTCTGTCCATGTACAATATAGTATGCACTCTATACTTGGGCTGGGCTCCTTTTGCATGAATTACTGAATCAATGTGGTGTGGCATGGAGGCGATCAGCCTGTGGCACTGCTGAGGTGTTATCGAAGCCCAGGTTGCTTTGATAGCGGCTTCCAGCTCCTCTGCATTGTTAGGCTACATTCACACCTGAGCGTAGCGTTTTTCCCGCGTTTTTTACCGCGATTTTACCGCGATTTTTGCGGCGTTTTTTACCGCGATTTTACCGCGATTTTTACCGCGATTTTTGTGCAGGCGTTTTTAGATTTAATAGAGATCAATGGAAAACGCCTGTAATCTGCCCAAAAAGAAGCTCATGTACTTTTTTGAGCGTTGGGCGTTTTGTATACAGCGTCAAAACGCTCAGATGTGAACAGGGGCCATTGAAATGAATAGGATTTGTCTTGTTGGGCGTTTTGAGAGCTGATCCTAGAGCAGAAAAACGCCCCAAAAACGCCCCAAAACGCCTAGATGTGAACGGAGCCTTAGGTCTGGTGTCTCTCATCTTCCTCTTGATAATACCCCACAGATTCTCTATGTGGTTTAGTTCAGGCGGCTTTGCTGGCCAATCAAACAGTGATACCATGATCATTAAACCAGGTATTGGTAGTTTTGGCTGTGTAGGCGGTGTCGAGTCTTGCTGGAAAATGAAATCAGCATCTCCATAAAGCTGGTCAGTAGAGGGAAGCATGAAGTGCTCTAGAATTTCCTGGTAGAGGATTGCGCTGACTTTGGATTTGATAAAACACAGTGGGCCAACTCCAGCAGATGACATGGCTCCCCAAATCATCACCGACTGTGGAAAATGTTGCATTTTATTTGTAAATCAAGGTCCCAGAGTCAGGAGGAAGAGTGGAGAGGCACAGAATCCAATTTGCATGAGGTCCAGTGTGAAGTTTCCACAGCCAGTGATGATTTGGGGAGCCATGTCATCTTCTGGTGTTGGTCCACTGTGTTTTATCAAGTCCAAAGGGTTAAGATTCATTCACTTGGAGTGTACTTAACCCATGTGTTTGCCTGCACAGGGTGCACAGGTGTTCCATGCATCATTGAGCAGGCAGTCCCATTCATGACTTTTGGAAGCAGCTGATTCTCACACTGTGTGCCATCAGGGACACACATACCCTCATGGATGTTAAAATCAGAGTGGCTTTGTTCATGCAGCCGCTACTCCCAATAGACGTGAACAAGGCCTTTTATCATAGCTCCCAACTACCCCTGATTTCGAGGGACTGTCCCTGATTTGGAACAAAGTCCCTCTTCCTTCTTCCTCATTTTGGTCTGATCTATATAGTTGTATATAAAATTCACTACTTATCTATTAAAAAGTGTTTCCCAGCGCCAAACCCTTTATCAAATTTCTAAATTGCTGCATTTGTAAATTCCAAAAGCCAGTATAAGGGAAAAGTAATGGTTAAAAAAACATACTTTTACTAAAAGGTGTCCCTCATTCCCATCTCAGAAAGTTGGGGGTATGCTTATAGCCATGCACCCCAGAATTCCTCTGGTAATCCATTAAAGTGTCACTAAATCCACATCACAAACTGTAAACAAATGGTGTTTTACATGCGGTTCATACTTACTTAGTCACTATGAGATTCATTTTCTGTATTCTGCAAAAAACCTGGTTGATCCTGCGGCTCTCTGTCTCCACCTTCTGTTCATGTCCCTAATTCAGCCAATAATTTTGTAGCTGTGGTGGCAGCTCTGCACATGCTCAGTTTTCAGTGAGTTTCTATGCTGAGCATTTCCTCCCTATCACATCTGAGCAGCCCATGTGAATATAGAGTCACATATGTGGGTGTATACACAGTGGTAAATGACTGCACACTCCCTCCCTCCTCCTTCATGCCCACTAACCAGCTAAACACAATAGGGGCAGGATATTACATGTAGATTATTGGTGGCTTCACCTCCCTCCTATTTTAAGACACAGGCTGGAGGGGTGTGACACAGCCTGTGACTGGCAGAAATCCACCCACACCATGTTATTTCCACAAAATAATAAAGATTTGATTTTAAATATATATTTGTATGAGCATTTTTTTTTTAACATATTACCAGCAACAGAGGACTAGAAGCTCCCCCTGCTTATGTTTCCCTACAGACAGGCTGGGAAAGATCTGGGCCATGTGACAGCTGTATATCGATTAGGAAAAAGATACTTATATTTTGTTTTTGTTTTTTTTTATTAAAATAATTACAGTGCCTTCATCCGCATACAGAAATAGAAGGGATAATGTTTAGTATTACTTTAAATTTAGCTAACATCATTTTCGAAATGCATAATATTAGCAAGTTGTAGCATGTGGTAATGAGCATCTGCTTCTAACTAATAGAGATGTGAGAAATTGAGAGTTTTAATTTCCCAAAGTTTCTGCTAAAATATGGAGAATTCAGTGAAATTCGCAGTGATTTGTTGTTTTTTTTTTTTTTAAAGATCCAGTTGGTTTAAATGGCTCCTAAGGGCCTTGGAAGTCTATCCTGGACCTATTCTTATGCTGAAATATTGACTATTCTGAAACAAAAAAAACAGCGAATGAACACCCTAAATAAACTACTCTTACAAGTAACCTCTACATAAAAGGAAAAATAGTTTTCTGTTTTTAACACACATTATGATAAAGCTAAAGTTTAGGTATGGCCTTGTTTGCATTGTTATATTGGACCAGTTAGGACCAATGGAAGTATGTATGTATGTGTCACACCTGTGGGAGGCAGGTGGGAGCTCGAAATCGCCACTACTATAGTGATCTCCACTAGCTTCTGGGTCCCATGCCAAATGGATGCCCTGCTGCATTGTGACCACAAGAGACCACTCCCTCCCTTCTCAATGAATGCAAAGCTTTCTCTGATTGGATGAGGTGAAGATTATGACATCACCACCTCTCTCTAAATAAGGCCCGATAAATGTACATCCGGTATTCTGAAACAGTTTTACCAGAGGTACACATTTGGCCTAGCCATACACATGTGAATTTCTCTTGTTCAGTCCTGTGGGCTTTTTGAGAGAAATCAGTGAATTCCCCCATCCACGCTAAACAGCACTGCCAGCTATTGTATTCAGACAGGTGCAATACCTGCGACTGCATGCATACCTGAACAGTGACTACAGTTTCTTAGGATGCAGTCAATAATTTCCCACCCAGCTCAGCCAATTTTATAATTGACTTCTATCAAGCTTGGTGGTGTCAACAAGGCCACCCGCAGCTTGAGTCAGTAGAAATCAGCTGAAGTTAAAGTTGTGCATGACTAACTTAACAGTTACCCATGGCCTCCCCTCTTTATCTTGTTGTAGATTATCTTTACAGTAATCTTATTTTCATGTCAGGGACAACACAGTGACTAAGTGGTTAGCACTTCCACCTAGCAGCACTGGCGTAGTCGGTTGGATTTCAACCACAGTACTACCTACCTGGAGTTCGCATGGTCTGAATGGGTTTCCTCCCACACTCCAGACATGCTGGAAGGTTAATTGGCTCCTGTCTAAATTGGCCCTAGTATGTGTATATGTGAATTAGAGACCTTAGATTGTAAGCTCTTTGAGGGCAGGGACTGATGTGAATGTACAGCATATACTATATTACCAACAGTATTGGGAAGACTGCCTTTACATGCACATGAACTTTAATGGCATCCCAGTCTTAGTCTGTAGGGTTCAATATTGAGTTGGCCCACCCTTTGCAGCTATAACAGCTTCAACTCTTCTGGGGAGGGACTGATGTGAATGTACAATATATACTATATTACCAACAGTATTGGAAAGCCCGCTTTTACATGCACATGAACTTTAATGGCATACCAGTCTTAGTTCGTAGGGTTCAATATTGAGTTGGCCCACCTTTTGTAGCTATAACAGCTTCAACTCTTCTGGGAAAGCTGTCCACAAGGTTTAGGAGTGTGTCTATGGGAATGTTTGACCATTCTTCTAGAAGGTCAGGTCAGGCACTGATGTGAACGAGAAGGCCTGGCTCACAGTCTCCGCTCTAGTTCATCCCAAAGGTGTTCTATCGAGATGAGATCATGACTCTGCAGGCCAGTCAAGTTCTTCCACCCCAAACTCACTCACCCATGTCTTTATGGACCTTGCTTTGTGAACTGGTGTGCAGTCATGTTGGAACAGGAAGGAGCCAACCCCAAACTGTTCCCACAAAGTTGGGAGCATGAAATTGTCCAAAATGTCTTAGTATGCTGATGCCCTAGGAGTTCCCTTCACTGGAACTAGGGGGCCAAGCCCAACCCCTGAAAAAACAACCCCACACCATAATCCCCCCTCCACCAAATGATTTGGTCTAGTGTAGGCCAGTCAAGTTCCTCCACCCCAAACTCGCTCATCCATGTCTTTATGGACCTTGCTTTGTGCACTGGTCCAAATCATTTGGTGGAGAGGGGATTATGATGTGGGGTTGTTTTTCAGGGGTTGGGCCTGAATGCCATTAAAGTTCATGTGTCTGAAAAGACAAGTGTCCCAATACTTTTGGTAATATCGTGTATATGTGTAAAGAGCTGTGTAGATAATGGTGCTATATAAGCACCTGTAGTAATAATAATAATAATGTTAGTTTGATTATACCGTTTAGCACTTTTGACCAGCAAGTGATTAGAAAGGTTGCATTTTTTGGCAGGGTCTAAATATTGAATTTTTTCCAGTTGTGCCTCCAGCATTGTGTTACCGGCCTTACTTGTATGTTATGTAACAAATACATTGCTGTAGGCACTGACTATCCAAATAAATCTTTGTATGGATTGTTTGCTTTTGGCCAGCAGTCTACTATTCATGCCTTTATGAGCTTGAGTTATGTTCTCTCTTTTAAAATCCTTCATGCATCGTAACAGTAGAGGCCTGTGGTTACAGATGTTTTAGTCTTCCTAATGGAATTACAGTCATGTAAAAAAGTAAGCACATCCCATGGAAATTGACTTTTTCAAGGTATTTGAACAGGCAAACATTAGATCTTGTTTGAAATAGTGGCTACAGATAAAAGAGCTGACTGTTTGATGCTAAAAGTGGTCTTAAAGTATCCCAAAATCTTTACGGGGTGTTCAGCTAACTCTTGCAGCTGTTTGGTGCCAAAGTGCGTGCATCCACCATCAGAAGAGATTGCACCAACACGTATACAGGGACAGGATGGGAAGCAGTGTTAATTTTGTGTACTAAAATATTTCATCGACTAAATTAACACTATTTTAGTCAACTAAAATTAGACTAAAACTAAAACAAAACAATTCAGATGACTAAAATACAACTAAAACAAAAATTGCGTTTTAGTCAAGACTATGACTAAAAGTAAATCTAAATTTTACAGCAAAATTAACACTGCACCACCACATACGAATAAGTAGGGGGCATCTGCTAAGCTGCTGAAAGATAAAAAAAAGGCTTTCCTTATTTTCTTTTTTCTTAATATTTAACGCTGCAGGTCTACAGACAATTCCTTGGACTTGGTTTGTGCTCTGACATGCACTGTTAATGTGGGACCTTATATAGAAAGGTGTGTGCCTTTCCAAATCATGTGCAATCAACTGAATTTACCACTGGTGGACTCTAATCAAGTTCCCGCGCGCATGGGTGGGAGTGACGCCATCGGCGCATGCGCTCTGAAGGTCCAGCTTCCCTGCCAGACCTTAAGAGCCCGTGCCGCAAACCGCAGCTCCCGCGTGCATGGGTGGGAGTGACGTCAACGAGGCTCCGGCCACTCACACCACCGGAGCCCACGAACTCAGAAGAAACACCGGGGAAGATGTCAGCCGTCTCAGTGGTGCGCGGATGCCACTGGAAGGCTTAGTTCTAAGGTTTTTTTAGATTTTTAGGTTTTTTTTTATTTTAGAATGAGCTAGTATGGCATACTAGCTCATTAAGCCTTTGTCTTACAGGTTTTGTTTTTTGTTTTTCTTGAGGTTTACAACCACTTTAAATAGAGATTCAATGTTTGCCTACTCAAATGTAGTGAAAAAGTCAACAATTTCCATGGAGTGTATTTCATTTTAAAATGACTGTAGGTCTTCAGAAAAAGCCAAACTTCACCTCCGCACAGTAAAAACTGATATAAATTGTGGCCCTGGTGACTTTAGATAGCTAGAGCTGTCTAGGTGATTTTTAGCAGCTCCCTTTTTTGATTCATTGGTGTAATTGGCAGAAAAACAGATGGAACAAATGGTTCCATATCTGTAAGCTACACAAGTAGCATGCATGGTGATTAACACACAACTGGAAAATCATGAAGTAATGTCTAACTACATTAAAGTAGATTTAATCCCTAACTGAATGACATTTTGCCTGCTAAAGCATTTTATATCATGAACAATGGAGATTCTTTTTCCCATAAAATGCTGTTTTCACCTTCTTCAAATTCTTTGTTGCATATCCCTATGGTATCTTGCTGCCTCTATGCAGAAACTTCCAGTCTACTGGCGTTATAGTGATGGCATACAGATTACAACAGTGGACCATGTCTGTGCAGTGACACAGAAACAGAATGTTGTCACCCTATGGTCTCATTCACATGGGAATATAAAACGCTATGTTCAGACCCATATGGTTTTGTACAGAAATGATTGCAGTAATATTTTAGGCTATGGGCCATTTCACACAGATGCATTGTTGTTAGTATAAAGCAAAAAAAAAAAAATTGTTTTGGAAAATCAACAATTTTTACTGTATTTTATATAGTATATATGCAGACTTGTATAAAGTACTCAAAATTTCTACTTGAGTAAAAGTACAAGTGCTCGATCAAAAAGTGACTTGAGTAGAAGTGGAAGTGCTCGCAGAAAAAGTTACTTAAGTAGAAGTACTAAAGTATTCAACATTTTTTTTACTTAAGTATTGCAAGTAGTTTTTTCAAAAAATTTGCTACTTAAGTACTAAAAGTAAAAAGTACCAGTAGTTTTGAAAAAAAAATTCTACTCAAGTACTGAAAGTAGAAGTACAAGTACTGTGTTATGTAGTTATTAAAGAAAGAAGTCAAAAGTTTGAACATCATATTGTTTTTTATTATTTCAAATGATTTATTCAAATGATTAACCTGTGTTTTTTAGCAGTTTCTTGATGCACTTTAAGCGCTGTAGCACCATTTATTTGTTTGTTTCATATTTTCTTTTTATTGGAAAGATTTGGTATAGCAGCTTTTATTATACACAGCCTTTATTTTCGTATGCGCTGATTTACAAATGACATTATACACATTTTTTTGAGCTTTATGCAACCTGCCATCTACTGTTCTGGCAGTGGTAATTTTTTTAAAAGTAACTAGTAACTATGCAGCACAAAAAAAAAATACTTGAGTAGAAGTATTGAAATCATCGAAAAAATGTAGTGAAGTAAAAGTAGAAGTAGGAGAAAAAAATTCTACTCTAGGAAAGTACAGATACCGCATTTCGGTACTTAAGTACAGTACTTAAGTAGTTCTACTTCGTTACTATACATCTCTGTATATATGTAAACTTCTGTGCAAATGGTTACATGTGTAACACGTATTTGACATGGCCATATGCATTGCCATCTCTGACTAGGAAATTTTAGGGCTGAGGAAAATGTAAACATAAACATTGTATAAGCAGCGGCCGTGCAGAATGAACTTAACATTTGGTCATTTTGATTGACTGAAGGCCGAGCTAATTTTGTGCCTGCACTGCTCATCCTTCGCAAATTTTAACCTGTGTTTGTAAGTGCTTTTCCTTTTTTATAATAAATGTGTGAGAATATATTACACTATTGGCGCTTTTTCTTTCTACTTGGGCTGGTGTATTCAATACCCTGTTACTGAGAACCCTACAGCATTTATCTATTGATGCCATTTGGTCCCGGAGTCTATCTATGATGGGGAAGCGCAACAAGTGACCATACTGTGCATATTACTTATTATCTGGTAAGAGGCTTGCAGTGCTCTTGGGTGTCGTGTTGGCTTCTTGGTACATCTGAGATAACCATATTCTGCTCACTTTATTTTCCATTTGGTAAGAGGCTTCACATTCGGTGGTGGTTTCCCCTTTATCCTTTCCCAACACTGGGTTATTCACTGGCTTAATTTTTTATTTGGTAAGCTGCTGCACATTTGGTCAAGGATTTGCACACATGTGGTGGTGGAATCCAATCTGATTCATACAGTTGATCACTATATTTCACTTAATATCTGTACGGTATCACACTATGGAGAATTTTTTCTTTCATGTTTAATATATGACATCACCCATTGAGGATCCTGACATATGAATTCCAGTCAATCTCCTTGGCCTGTGAATACACCTCGACATATGAATCTTGCAGATTTTTAGTGGTCGTTCGGTAAGCACATTTCCTAAGAGACCTTGGAGGTTGTTCAAGATTCTCGTTTTTCAACACCATTCACTATTCAAGTTTATTTTGGGACATTTGATTGTTGGACATTGATTTGTTTATTCCATATCACTCAGCGCGACTTATTTTTCTATCTATTCTGAATAAATTACTTTGTACATAGGCTGCATCTTAACCCTAACCCAATTCTCATTCACCCATTTGTAGCAAAACAGAAAAAGAGACTATGGAAATCCCACCTCTCTCTTATTCTCCATATCACTTATTTCCAAACTGGGCCAGATGCGGTCCTTTGATTGCCCTTACCTGCCCCTTGGGGCAATGTTCCTCCCACTGATATGATTATTACTCTCTCTGACACCAACAATGAGGCACCATTTTTTTCCACTGATGCCAACAGTAAGGAATTATTCCTTCCACTGACACCAACAGTGGTGCAATATTCCTACAACTGATAAAAACGTTTGGGCACTATTCCGCCCACTGACATCTACAACAGCGCTCCATTCCTTCAACAAATGCCAATGATGTGGCACTATTCCTCTTATCGACATCTACAAAAGGGCTCTATTCCCCCAATAAATACCAATGATGGGGCACTATTCCTCCAACAAATACCAATGATTGGGAATTATTCCTCCAACAAATACCAATGATGGGGCACTTTTCCTTCAACAAATACCAATGATGAGGCACTATTCCTCCAACAAATACCAATGATTGGGCATTATTCCTCCAATAAATACCAATGATTGGGCATTATTCCTCCAACAAATACCAATGATGGGGCACTATTCCTTCAACAAATACCAATGATGGGGCACCATTCCTCCAACAAATACCAATGATTGGGCATTATTCCTCCAACAAATACCAATGATGGGGCACCATTCCTCCAACAAATACCAATGATGGGGCACCATTCCTCCAACAAATACCAATGATGGGGCACTATTCCTCAGCCAACTGACCACAGATGCTATGTCATTTTTGTTACTCCCACTAACTACCAAGACTGAGACATTATCTCCTCCAACTGAAGCTGGGGTATTTTCTACTCTTGGTGGCCACATTCTAAGCCCCCCACCCCCACCAGAACATACTGATCCGCACTTGCAGCCATTGGCTGTAAGCGATTATCAGATGCTGGTTTTCCAGCATGTGTCCTCGACAAAAGCCAGTTGTTAAACCGGCTTGTTAGACAGACCGCTGTACACACTGAGCAAAAGTTGATTTTCAGCCAGTGTGTACCTAGCTTTAGGCTGTCCAAACATTTTTTTTCGTTCAACCAGCAGTTTGAATGAAGGAAAATGACTCTATTCCGCCATCTATGCACTCGATATGGATGGGGGAATCCCTCCCACTGTGTCGCTGTATTCAGACAGCGGGGAGACCGGCATCACCAGAGAACATTTTCCAACAGGCCGGTTGTATGGATCAAAGTTCAGCCAGTCCCTGCTGAATTGGCTGAATGTTGATCCATGCATGGCCAGCTTAAGGGACATTAAATTGACCCTTTGTTTAGAACATTTGGAAACCCCTGCTCTATACCATAGAGCAGTGATAGGCAACCTTAAATAGGTGGAGATCCACCTGAACAACATGGGAGAAGTCAAATATCACTGGGCACAGTGTCGCCTCCCCACATCTGATGTAAAGCTCTAATTGTTGTACTACCATGTTGCAGTCACGTTCACTGCACTGCAATCATGGGTTTAAATCAGATGGTAAGGAGGCAACATATCACTCCTCATGGGACAGGAGCCGGCACTACAGAGGAGGCATCGGCTTAAGTGGCTCTTGCTCCCTACTACAGCTCTAACTTTACAAGCAGTCCCTCTGGATTGCACTCTGTTTGATTCTCTGGGATGGCGGGTCAGCAAGCCGAGACCCTGATCACCAATCACCTGGCCGCGATCTACTGGTATAACGCAATCTACTGTTTGCTGATCCCCACCATAGAGGGATGTGGTTTTGTATCGCTCAGAAATAGTTGAGAACAGTGTAATTGATAACAGTCAGCTTAGATAGAGAGCACACAAGATTAACGGGTATTTTTGTTGCATTGATCAAGGAAACATAACAAAACACTTTTAATTCTGTATATACAGATCGAAAGGGAGTAGGTAAGAGACGTTTATTGTTCTGCTACATACACTTTAGGCTTGAGTGTGCAATGTGATTGGTCATTACATATTAAGTAAATGGAATTTCAAGCAATTTTGTCCTCTAGTAACTCTCTGCTGGCCAGTTATCCAGAAGGCGTTTGAGGATTATTCATACACCATGTGTTTTATATGAAACCTAAACTATTATCATGTTGCTGTTTGTGTTGAGGCTGTGTATTGCCTACAGTGCTGTTGAAGTTCTTTACCTTATATATATATATAATAAAAACCCGCAGGACCATGCCTGTTAGTGTATGTACAAAAGAAGTTCACGTTCAATCAGGGCCTTGCCCTGTCTTCCCTTTCTACATTATTTCTTGTTGGTTATACCCTATCTATAATACTGCACGGTACAGAGATACAGCCTTCGGAGACAGCCCCACTTGAAGATTCCGCTAATAAACTAGGTTGAGGGCTCTAGTAAGAGGTTAAACAAACTCCCTCATAATCTTTCCTGCTGGGAAATAGCAGGGGATAATAGCATTTGTTTTATTTGATAGATTTTGGTGCATTTATGCCATCTTGGAAAGCTAGAATTTCTGTATGCTATAACCTGCTGCCATCTAGTGGTATTTTGTTTTGTTGCTGAAGGTGTATTATGTTTTTACTTAAAGTTGACCTTCGCCCTAAACTAACTTTACTTTTTCCCTTTCCCCCATTCACAATTGTATATTGATTCTTAAAATATTTTTTTTGTGCCGCAAAGTAGCACATCTATATTTCTCACCCCCCTCCCAGATTCTGTGCCTGCACAGGTGTGCCGCAGGGTTTTGGATCCCGACTGAGCCTTGTGGCATATTTGCACAAATGGGGGTTTCCAGCGTGTCTGCATGCAAACGGTTTCCCTGTACATTTGCAAAAACCTTGGCATGCTGGAAATCTCCTGTGCCAAGGGCTCTGCCAGAACCCGAAGGCCAGTCACAGTCCATAGGCATATCTTCATATGTGCTATATTAGGGAACATTGCAGGGACAGAGGGGAAGGGAGCCAAGTTTCTCTTCATCAGACCAACATGCACGTCTTCAACGCATCCATGCACATTTCATTGCATTGCCCATTCATTTTATTGGGGCTTCAATGTGTTTCAATTGATAAAAAAAAGCACCTGCTTCATTTGCACTACATTGATGGGCAGGTGCATTTATTTACAGTGCACTGATAGACTAGTGCATTTTTTTACTCTGTGTATGTGCATTAGGGTTACATAGAAAATGAAAAGCAATGAACTACAGCACGCTTAGGGCTCGTTCACATAGACAGCCAGGGGGCAGTAAAAACAGCCAGTTGATTTGAATTTCTACCGCCAGCCTGACCACCCACCTACAAGCGGACATAGCAGCAGGAGGTGATTGTACATATTCCACTGCCGTGAATCTTTGCTAAGTTTGGCAGCCACCACTGATTTTCATAAATCAGGAAATTATGTCTCCCATGCGAAAGAAGCCTTACACAGTACCAGGGCTTTTTTTCAGCGGGAACGTGGGGGAACGCAGTACCGGCACCTCCAGCACCTCCAGCACTGAATATATGTAATGGCAAGGGGTGTAGGGTGTGCTGGAGGGTCTAATAATGCTGAATGCTGGGGAATCTGTTGTCACTGGTGGGGACTTGTTTTTGTGTGAGGGTCTAATTTTGCTGGTGGAGGATCTATTATTGCTGGGGGGGGGTCTTATTTTGCTAGTAAGGATCTACTGTTGATATAGAGGTATATTGTTGCTGGCTGCTTGGAGATCTGTTGTTGCTGTTAGGGGATATATTGATGCTAGCTGCTTGGAGGTCTGTTGTTTCTGCTGGAAGGTCTATTGATGCTAGCTACTTGGAGATCTCTTGTTGCTGCTGGGAGGGTCTAATGTTTCTTAGGTGGATCTTGCATTTCTCAGGGTGGTATTTTGTTGTGGGTGGTCCATTGTTGCTACGTGGGGGGTCTATTGCTGCGTGGGGAAACTATTGTTTCTGGGGTAGAGTCTATTGTTGCTGTGGGTGGTTTATTGTTTCTGGGGTGGGGTCCATTGTTGTTGGGGGGGTGTCTATTATTGTGTGAGGGATCTATTGTCGCTGTGGTGGGGTCTACTTTTGCTGGGGGGGGATCTATTTTACTGCTTTTCTTGTTATTAGACCAGAATAAATTCCATATAAATTATTTAGCATTATTGGGACAGTCCTGAGAGGAGGGTAGGGGGTGGAATCAAGGGACAGTGCTCAGAGGAGGGTAGGGGGCAGACACATGGGGGTCGGGGCTCAGAAGGGGAGAGTCCCTGCACCTATTCTCTGAGAAAAAAAGCCCTGCACAGTACATTGTGGTGCACATACACAGTGTGGTGCGGTACATGCATGTTAACACATACAATAATACATACTTGAATGCTTGCATTGATGTGTAGCTGTCCCTTTTCCTTTTTGGCCTCGTTCACAAAGGCACTGATGACCGTACATGGCAAATGGGCCATTTGGTTATCAATCCCTAGCCGGCAGGTGCTGTGTCCAGGCAGCCCATTCATGTCTATGAGGACGCAGTGGCTGCTTGTCCAAATGTGACAGGCGGTGCAGGTACGGTTGAGTCCTGCTGCCTGGGGATGGATAATCCAAAATGGATAAAAATGGATAACCGAAACATGGAATAGCCCATTGTGTATGGGCATCAGCACTGGATGCAAGGAGCCTTAGGCTGGCCATACACTATACAATTTTCTTGTTCAATTTTCCTTTGGATTTACCAAAACCATATAATATGAGGTCAAACCTAAACACTTTCAATTTGTATGCAGTCAGGCAGGCCCTTGCACTACATAGTTTAAGGTAAATCTAAAGGAAATTGAATAAGAAAATTGTATAATGTATGGCCAGCCTTAGACTGTAAGATTTGGAATCTGTTGATTCAGATTGTATTCAGATTGTATTGGTGTTTATTGTCTATGCTAGCTGTATAGCCCTTCTATGTTCTTACTTTTGAACAGCTTAGTAGAAGATGTTGGTGATACATAGAATTCATTACTATTTTTGGTTTAAATGAAAAATAAATTAAAATAAAATGCTTGCCACAATTTAAAGAGGCATAGCTTTGTGCCATTTAGTGCATTCACATAAGAAGCAGATGTGGAAATTTCAACTTATCAACTTAAGATGGGTGAGACAATTACTACCCTACATGTTTATTATGACCAGGCACTGCCCAGCATTGTAGTGAGAGAGAGAAAGACAAGGAATGTGCCATTGCCACATTTATGAAATCCTAACATTTCAAGAGCACCAGAGAGGGTGTCACTTGGCAGCCATAGTAGAGAAATGCAGGAACCAAATATGCACAGTGTGCTAGACCAGTCTTTTTCAGCCTTCCTTTGTGCCCTGGTGCGCAGTCATGTTGGAACAGGAAGGGGCCATCCCCAAACTGTCCCCACAAAGTTGGGAGCATGAAATTATCCAAAATGTCTTGGTATGCAGATGCCTTTACTGGAACTAAGGGGCTAAGCCCAACCCCTGAAAAACAACCCCACACCATAATCCCCCCTCAACCAAATTATTTGCACCAGTGCACAAAGCAAGGTCCATAAAGACATGGATGAGCAAGTTTGAGGTTGAGGAACTTTACTGGCCTACATAGTCCTGACCCCAACCCGAAAGAACACCTTTGGGATGAATTAGAGCAGAGACTGTGAGCCAGGCCTTCTTGTCCAACATCAGTGCCTGACCTCACAAATGCGCTTCTGGATCAATGGTCAAAAATTCCTATAGACACACTCCTAAATCTTGTGGACAGCCTTCCCAGAAGAGTTGAAGCTGTTATAGCTGCAAAGAGTATGCCAGCACAATACTGAACCCTACGGACTAAGACTGGGATGCCATTACAGTTCATGTGCGTGTAAAGGCAGGTGTCCCAATACTTTTGCTAATATAGTGAATATATATATATATATATATATATATATATATATATATATATACATATATAGAGAGAAAAGTCCACAGTGATTGCTGCACAAATAATTTATTTTATTGGAAAAACATCCAAAAAGTACATACCAGTACAATTCCAGAGTATTTCATCATGTAACAGTTTCGGGCTAGTAGGATGACGCCCTTCCTCAAACCAAAATACATTGCAGATGTATTGGACTGTGGACTTTTCTCTCTATATATGTAGCCGGTGGGATGGCTTGATTGCTTTGCACATGAATCAACAAAACAAATGCTGTAGTGCTGCTCACCGAATCTGTGATATATATACACACACACATATATATATATATATATATATATACATATACAGGGCTTTTTTTCTCAGAAAATAGGTGCAGGAACTCTCCCTTTCTGAGCCCCACCCCCCCCATGTGTCTACCCTCCTCTGAGCACCGTGCCTTGATTCCACCCCCTACCCTCCTCTCAGTACTGTCCCAAGTATTATTTTGTGGTGCTAAATAATTTATATGGAATTTATTCTGGTCTAATAACAAGAAAAGCAGTAAAATAGATCCCTCAGCAAAAGTAGACCCCACCACAGCAACAATAGATCCCTCACACAATAATAGACCCCCCCCCAACAACAATGGACTCCACCCCAGAAACAATAAAACACCACAGCAACAATAGACCCTACCCCAGAAACAAAATACCCCCCACGCAGCAACAATGGACCACCCACAACAAAATACCACCCCGAGAAACGCAAGATCCAACTAAGCAACATTAGACCCTCCCAGCAGCAACAAGAGATCTCCAAGTAGCTAGCATCGATATACCTTCCAGCAGAAACAAGAGATCTCCAAGCAGCTAGCATCAATAGATCCCCTAACAGCAACAACAGATCTCCAAGCAGCCAGCAACAATATACCTCTACCTCAACAGTAGATCCTTACTAGCAACATACGACACCCCCCCAGCAATAATAGATCCTCCACCAGCAAAATTAGACCCTCACACAAAAACAAGTCCCCACCAGTGACAACAGATTCCCCAGCATTCAGCATTATTAGACCCTCCAGCACACCCTACACCCCTTGCTATTACATACATTCAGTGCTGGAGGTGCCGGAACTGCGTTCCCCCATGTTCCCGCTTAAAAAAAGCCCTGCAAATTTATGTGTGTGTATATATATATATACACCAAACAATATGTACAGCATTACGTTTACCTTAAGGTTTAACTAAAGGCAAAACTTGTGTTTTTGTTTTGGATAGAGTGGAGAGGGATTAGATCCCCTATCCGTTTTTATTGCTGTCTGTGGCCCCATTAGGTAGATTCACCTTCTCTATTTGTCCTGTTTACTCTTATCATTGAAAGTGAAAGTATAAAAAAAAATCCCACATTTTGGGTTGTCCCCAGAAAAGTAATAGAGGGGAAATCTTCCAATGGGGACACTAGTTCTGGTGACCTGGGGATCCCCAAGGGATTCCCTTAATTTACAAGGATTTCTGTTCATTTTCTGTTTGGCTATGGGACAGGAGGTGAAGGGAAACCCCTACAATGGGACACAGATGGCAAAAAAGAAATCTGACGGGGTTATAAATAACCCACCTTTGCTCTATCCCTAATGAAATAAAACATGGTTCCTATAGTTCTACTTAAAATATATGTATTAATATTCTAATATTGTATTTGTATGCTTTAACATTTAAAATAATGAACTATAATAAAAATAATAAAAATACAATAAAATAAAATAATAATATAATAGTGCTCCTGTGGACTTGTATATTTCTAGAGATGCAAATTTCAGAATAAAATCCACCCTGGGTATTTTGTTTTCTGTCTTCCTCTTGACAAATGCATGTTGTTTTCCAGCTTGCCAGCTTTTACAACTCGCAGATAACCAATATGTCCTCCACCGCTGAGGACGAGCGATATTTATGGTTCACAATTACAGGCTTAACAAAATCTTGTAATCTAACCAGTGAGCACTTGAAATAATTTATTTGCGGATGGCTGCTGAGGTGAAATGTTGAATTATAACATTCGTTTTTCTTTGCAGTCGAAATCATGGATTTAAGGACACTTTCCCTATGGAACGAATTGCCGGCTACTCATCTTCATGCCAAAGTCATATTTAACGTTTTTTTCCCCTTCTTAATTGAACCTTGAAGCCGACTTCTTTTAAAACGAATGATATACCATTAATTGCAAGTGGCTGCTTATCTGTAGTAAATCTGAGGCTCTGCTGTTTACCTTATCCAGTCTGGAGTATTCATTGCCTGTTTTTTTTATTTTTATTTTTTACCTTCGCAGCTTCTGGCGTTCCTCCAGGGTCTCTTTACCTTCTATCATGAGGGATACGAGCTGGCCAGAGAATTTACACCGTACAAAGAGCAGCTGCAATTCAATTTGCAAAACGTAAGTTCGTGAATAATTGAGCCTTTGAAATTTATATTGACGTAAGGCATTTGTTCTTTAAAGGTGGACTCCAATTAAAAAGTAGGTTTGAAAATGATAATTAAAATAGCTAAAGAGCAAGCCCCTGTGTACTGTATAATAGTATAATAAACATTATGCCAAAAAGGAGGGGTTAGGCTGGAGGGTAAGGAGGGAGGAAGCATTGCTCCAAGAATTAATTTTTCTGGACAGCTATATCATTTTCAGGGCAAAGTATTAGGTCCTTCTCTAAGGCTCCATGTGCACGGGACGTTGTTAAAAGTCCCTTTGAATGCTGGAATTTTTAGGACGTTTGAAACGTCCATTTAGTCGCGTTTGTACCTGCGTTTAGCGGGCGTTTAGCAGCGTTTGCGTTTAGAAGCGTTCCTAGAGGTCATAAAAATTATTCCCCTTTAAAATGGAAAAACGCGAACGCTAAACGCGGGTCATCGCGTTCAGACGCGTTCGGACGCGTTTGTGCATTTGAAACGCCGGGAAACACACGTTCGAACGCAAATAATTGCGTTCTAAAAACAGTCCCTGAACGCAACTGCCTGCAAATGACTGTAAATGACCTGGTGTACATGGACAGATAAGATAAAATGTAGATGGGTTCAGGGGCTTCTGAAAAAAACGCCCAACTGCTCCTAAACGGCCATTTCCAGCGTCCCGTGTACATGGAGCCTTAGAAGATCCATTCATGCACTTACCTTTCCATTGCTTCGATCTTCTGAAGTCAGGAGTCTTAACATAGGTTAAACCCTTGGAGCCATGGGTAAATACTTGACCCTTCCTGGTATGAAGGAGCATATGACCTCCTCCTAGGATTTAGTGTTTTGGGCCTGATTGGCCAATCCCCAACCCTAAACATTATCACACAAGGAGTAGGAAAAAGCTGACCCTGCTTAAGCTTCAACACCAGCTAACACACAGCTTTCAGGGGAATAAGACTCCCGGCTAAGATGGAGGAAAAAATTGGGGGAAGGTGGGTATCAGTAAGTGACCCATCACTCATACAGTGTCCACCCCTTCCTTTTCCAGCCATGTCCGCAAATTAATATTTTGAGTATTAAACATAAATATTCTATTAAAACAGTCATGTTTTAGCTTTGTATGATTACATACCCCCAACAGGTTGTCTAATATGCCCCCATACCCCCTTGACTAGACTATCAAAATCATCTTCAACACCAGCCCTATTAGGTACTAGTGTGGTTTTAGCTATGGATAGCAGGGAACAGCTGAATTTATTTATTTTTTTAAAATAATTTAATCATATTTATATAAAAATGCAAATCACAAATGATTCGATTTTTCCTACAACTTACCAGTAAAATCCTTTTCTTGGAGTACATCACAGGACACAGAGCAAGCCATAATAATGACTTCTTAGTTTAAACGCCACCTATAGGTGTATGTACTGCAAAACAATAGACAGGAAGTTCCCTCTATATAACCCCTTCCATACAGGAAGAAACTCAGTTTTTGTAGCAAGCAGTGAAGATCCCAGACAAGAGGGGAGGGATCTCTGTGTCCCGCGATGCACTTCAAGAAATGGATTTTACAGGTAAGTTGTAGGAAAAATCCAATTTTCTTTATCGTACATCACGGGACACAGAGCAGGCCATAATAATGACTATCTTGGATGTCCTAAAGCAATGCCCTTGAGGGGAGGGGGGGGGGGAAACACAGTAATCCCAAGACCGCCCCCATAAAAAAAAGGATCTATACTGCTGCTTGTAGCACACTATAGCTAAATTGAGCCCCCTCTCGAGCTCTAACATCCACCTGGTAGAACCTAGTGAATGTATGTACTGGAGACCAAGTAGCAGCCTTGCAAATCTGAGCCATAAACACTTGATGATGCACTGCCCATGAAACACTTACCCTTTTGGTAGAGTGCACCTTTAACCTAAAGGGTGGGACCTAACCCTTTAAACCATACGCCTGAACAATGACCTGACCAATCCATTTAGAAATAGTCTAATTTGTTGCTGTCTGGCCTCTCTTAGGCCCTTCTGGCAGGACAAAAAAAGCATCAGTGCTCCGAATTAGTGCTGACATTTTCAAATAGACCTTGACTGCCCGTACTGCGTCGAGAGAATGTATTAATTTTTCTTCTGTGGTTTGAGGATTCGGAAAAAAGGAAGGCAGAGTGATATCCTGGTTTAGATGAAAACTGGAAACCACTTTAGGGAAAAAGGCTGGATGGGGACGCAAGACAACTCTGTCCTGGTGCAGGACCAAAAATGGCTCCTTGCAAGAAAGGGCTGCTAATTCTGGCACCCTTCTAGCCAAGGTTACAGCAACCAAAAAAAAAAGCAAATTTCCTTACCAAGAGAACCAAGAGAATATGCCTGATTGGCTCAAATGGTTGCTTCTGTTACACAGAGAGCACAAGATTTAGGTCCCAGGGACATAAGGGCGGGTTGACCGGCGGAACCATGCGAATCACACCTTGCAGAAATGCTCACACCAACAATTGTGTCGCTATCGGTCTCTGAAAGAAAATAGATAATAGGGCTAAGACCTTTGTAAACACCCGGGGAGCCTTGGCTAGGCCGAATGGCAAGGCCATAAACTAAAAAAGACACTACCCCGCTGTGAAACGCAGAAACTTTTGATGGGGCCTGAAAATTGGCACATGCAGGTATGCATCTTTGATTTCTACTGATGCCAAAATTTCTCCATCCTTCAGAGAAACTATCACTGAATGAACTGACTCCATGTGGAAGGACCGAACGATCAAAAACTGGTTCAGAGTTTTGAGATCCAAAATGGTTCTCACCTCGCCGTTTGGTTTTGGCACCGTAAATAGATTTGAGTAAAAACCTGTGAACCTTTCACTGGTCGGAACCTCCACAATCACACCCTGTACCCACAAGCATTCTAGGGCCTGGAACAAGGAATGGACTTGTGGGAACATTTGAACCTAGAAACTGTGAGGGAGTGAGGGAACTCCCGAAACTCTATGTTGTATCCCTGAGCCACCACGGACTAGACCCACCTGTCCTGTACTACCTATTTCCAAGCCTCTGAGAATTGAAGAAGCCTTCCCCCCACCCGTGTGAGTGGGGGCGTATAAAGCAGACTTGGAGCCTGTCTTGGCAGGCCTCTGGACCCAGGGTTTTTTCTGACCCTGACTCTGAGGTCTCCTAAACTCTGATGGCTGTGGCCGTCAAAACTGTTTGGAAGACAACATATTAGGAGGCACAGGAACACTAGGGACCTTAAAAGATGGATTTTTATTCCTTCTTTTTTTTTTCCAAACAGCGAGTTTATTGAAAAACAAGTGCAGTACAAACAGGATAGCAATGAAAAAAAGCAGTACGGTTAACAGCCAACATCATAAATCGTGTACAACAATACAGGCATTTCACTTCAAACAATCATCATGACATGTGAGGAACATATGCATCTGGTATGTTAGGTACAGTCCATTCATGCCCGGTAGCAAATATTGATGCAATGGTATGAGGACATGCGAACTCAGGGCCCAGTGTGGCAACAGCCATATCCTGGACAATCCTATACATTGGTGTCCGGGCAACTCACCCATCTGTCCCAGATCTTATCGAACTTGGCAGGATTCCCCCTATGCTTATAAAGTAGTTTGTGGAAGGGGACAATGGTGTTAACCTCCCGTAGCCATGCACTAAAAGTTGGAGGGTCACTACGCATCCATGTCCTGGCTATTAATTTCCTGGCCACAAACAGCGTCTCCTGCAGAAAGATAGTCATGAATTTGTTCATCTCCCCGTCCGGATAAACACCAAGGAGACACTGCCTGGGGTCCAGTTGTATAGGAGAACCCATCTTATCGTGAAGAAAGGCCACCACCTGTTGCCAGTACCCTCCAATACGAGGACAGCTCCAAAGTAGGTGGAAAAAGGTGCCCGCATCCGCCTTGCAAAGTGGACAGTCAGGGTTCGGGTCAGAGTGGAACCTGGACAGTTTGATAGGTGTGAGGTAGGCCTGATGGATAATAAACGTTTGGGTAAGTCTATCCGACAATTTCGGTGACACCTGCCGACAGGTCTCCAGCGCCTCTCCCCATTCCTCATCCTCTATAGGCCCTACCTCCCTAGTCCAGCGGTCCTTCAGGCCATATGCTATCACAGTAGATGAGGGCTTGTGCAGCTCGGTGTAAAACAGGGAAATTAAGTGAGAAGGTTCCTGGCATTTGATCAGGTCTAGTAGCAACACAGAGTCCAGGCTCGGCGGAGCCCCGGAGAACTGGGCGCGGAACGCATGGGTCAGTTGTAAATACCTATAGTACATGTGGGCAGGGAGGGAGAACTGTTCTCGCAGGTCGGAGAAAGACCTCAGGGTACCCCCCGCCATTATATGTCTCAACAGGAACACACCCCGCCCGCTCCACAAAGAGGAGTCAGGCAGTGAGCAGAACTCCTGAAGAGACCTATTGTGCCACAGTGGGGTGGAGTCATGAAGGGAAGGGCCCTGGAGCCTGTGCATCACCACCTCCCAAACCCGGCTGTAATGGAAGAGCAAGGACGCAGGGTCCATTTGCTCCACCGCTCCCCGTGTACCTCGTAATATGGCAGTCAGTGGGTCCTGGGAGTGATGAGTCCACGCCGGGCACAACAAGATCAGGAACCTATCTCTATCAGTCTTGTCAATATGAAACATCTGGGAGAGCTGCGATGCCAGATAGTAAAGGTTGAAATCCGGAAGCGCCAGACCCCCCAGATCTGTTGGGTTTTTAAGCTTCCTCCATGAGATCTTATGCCTGCTCGATCCCCAGACAAAGGCCTTGAGGAGCGACTCCAGTTGTTTGAAATGTTTCAGGGCTAGATATACTGGGGAGTGCCACACAGCATATAATACTTTGGGGAGGAGAACCATTTTGATCAAATTTACTTGACCCATGACCCCCAGGGGCAGTTTGGACCATACCTGAATTTTGGATTTTATCAGAGGGAACAGAGGCTGGATGTTGTCCGTGACATAGTCCCGCGGGTTCTTTGTCACCTGTACCCCCAGATATTTAAACCGGGGGACACATTTAAGGAACGGGTTCGCAGGAGTCACTGCTGAAGGGGCAACGTCTATAGGGAGTACTTGTGTTTTATCCCAATTGATCTGGAGGCCGGAGAATCTCCCGAAGCGTTCAATAAGGAAAAGGGCTGACTGCAGGGAGTTATTCGGGTCCTCCAGATAAAGCAGGGTATCATCTGCATACATGCTGATCTTTTCCGTGAGGGAGCCTCTACGGAAGCCACGGATATCAGGGTGGTCCCTAATGGCAATTGCTAGAGGTTCCGCCGCCAGGGCATAGAGCAGGGGGGACAAGGGACACCCCTGACGGGTGCCCCTGGAAAGGGAAAACTCAGACAAGGTCCATCCGTTAGCCAGGACCTTTGCGACCGGCGCACTGTATAGTAGCTGAACCCACCTCGTGAATTTAGGTCCAAAGCCATATCTCCCGAGGCATGCCCACAAGAAGGGCCACTCAACCGAATCGAAAGCTTTGGCCGTGTCCAGTGTCACCACAACCCTCCTCCCTGAATTGTCATGATCGGCTTGAAGGTTCATGAAGAGGCGACGCAGATTAAAAGAAGTGTTCCTACCCGGCATAAAACCTGCCTGATCAGGGTGGATGAGGGTCAGTATAACTTGATTGAGGCGGATAGACAGAATTTTAGCAAGGATTTTCACATCTACCTGGAAGAGGGAGATGGGGCGATAAGATTCCGGAAGGTGGGGATCTTTACCTGGCTTAGGGATAAGAACTATCAGCGCCTCTCTCATTGTCGGGGGAGCTCTCGGTCTTCAAAGAATTGGTTAAAAAGTGCCAGGAGCTTGGGTAAAAGGAGCTCCGAGTATTGGGCATAAAATTCCACTGGGAGTCCATCTAGCCCCGGGGACTTCGATCTAGGGAACCTGGACACAGCCTCCGCAATCTCATGCTCGGTGAGTGGCGCCTCCAACAATGCCACTTGTTCGGGTGACAACTGCGGAAAATGGACCGTCTGTAGAAAAGAGTGCATGTCCGAAGCTGGTCAGCTGGGGCACGAGAGGTATAAAGGTCACTGAAAAAAGTGCAGAACCTGTCCGCAACCTGTGGGGGGTCGGTCAGGGGAGCGCCACAATCAGTCGTCAGGGAGATTACAACCGGGGGCGGTCCTCACAATGAACTAGGTAAGCAAGAAGCTTTCCCGCACGTTCGCCATGAGCGAACAGTCGTTGCCTCTGAAAGAATAATTTCGTCTTCGCTCGTTCATACTCTAACTGGGACACCAGCTTGGATGTCAGCTTGTATTGTGATTCATTGGCCTGAGACGGGTCCGCCAAATAAGCGCTCTCGGCCGAGGCGAGGTTGGCCGTTGCCCGGGAGTAGGCCGCCGCCGAGTCTGCCTTAATAGCCTTGACTCGAGACTGCAGGGTGGTTCTGGCGTGCAACTTGAAGGCTTCCCACACGGCCCCCGAGGAGGCAGTGCGGTCGTTGTCTGCGAAGAACTGACACCAGGAGTCTGCAAGCCCGCCGTCCTCAGCCAGCAGGGTCAACCACGCCGGGTTGAGCCTTCATGTCAGCGGCGGCCGACTGTGGGGCAAAGACAACACCACCCAATAAGGACAGTGATCCGACAGAGATCTAGGGGAAAACCCAGCCTTAAGTAATCTAGGGAGCAGGGGCCGGGACACCAGTATCAGGTCAATTCTAGACATAGTATGATGGGAGGCCGAGAAACAGGAGAACGATCGCTGGGAGGGGTACAGTGCACGCCACGTGTCCTGAAGACCAAAACTATCCATCATCCTGGCAAATCTAGTGCCGCCGACCGTGGCCCGTGGCTGGAGTGCGGTACCTAGTCTATCCAGGGTGGGATCTAGGACATTGTTGAAGTCACCGACCCACACAGCCGGCAAGGCCGGGTGCTGAGCCATAAAGG
Organism: Pelophylax lessonae; assembly: GCF_965119305.1. NCBI lineage: Eukaryota > Metazoa > Chordata > Amphibia > Anura > Ranidae > Pelophylax > Pelophylax lessonae. The sequence continues at coordinate 673,593,244 of NC_138769.1, read as the reverse complement.
TAAAGCCCTCCAGCAAGACAGAGCCACAGAACGGAGGAGGTATATAATAAGCCAGTATGAGCATAGGTTCACCAAATATAGAGACCCGTAGAAAAATATATCTACCATGAGGGTCGACATGAGACTCCAGAAGCTGAAAATGAATGGGCTTCGCCACCAATACAGCCACTCCTCGGGAATGGGAGGTGTAAGCCGAGTGGTAGACCCACCCCACCCATGGGCGTTTGAGTGACAGCTGCATACCGCCATCAAGATGCGTCTCGACTAATACCAATATGTCCGCCCGCAGCTGCTTGAGAGTGTTAAATATGGCCGTCCTCTTAATCTTATCCCTCATACCCCGTAGGTTCCACGTTGAAATTTTCAAGGTGGCCGTACCCATTGAACCAGACAAACAAATATTTGAGCTCCCGGGATCCCAGTCACAGCCTCGCTACCCAGTAAAGGACAGCTGTAGACAGGGAGCCACAGAGGGCACATCATGGTCATGATAAAATACACGAGTGGTACCTTAGTGAAAACATCAATAACATGTCCGTACTTGTATATACAAAATTGTTGTACTAACTGCAAAACTTCAGCCCCCCACCCTGCCCTGCACCATCCCCAACTCGTGCGGGCTTGGATCCCCAAAAAAACCAACAAAAATAGAGTCCCTGAGACAGTCTTAACACAGCATAAGGACCAAAAAAAGGAGGATTGCAGGGTCCATTCGCCCGTCAAACACAGCCCCCCGAAAGGCGCTGTGCACAGAGGGACGGCACGACCAGTTACAAACAGGGGCATACTGAAGGGTAGAAAAAAATGAAACAGGGAACATACACCTGATACTACAGGTGCAAGGGGCGAAAAAAAATTCGCTGGGCAGCACAGTCCGTGAGAGATGTCCGCTCCGCAGGAGGCGCAGACGGAAGAAATAAAAATGAGGAGAAAAGGCAAATGGAACATAGGAAGGAAAAAAAGGAGATGAAGGGGAGAAAAAAAAAAACAAAAACAAAAAAGGGGCAAACTTGGTGTTGCAACGCTCCGCCGGAACATGCGTCTGATCATGGGTCCGCTGGCAAAAACTGGGTAATCGCCGGGCGGCGATAATGAATCTTGACAGCAGACCGGTGGCTCACCGAGGGAGGCCAGATAGCAGACCTAGTCCACAGGAGAAAGTTGACATGAAGAGAGTAGACAGTTCCAAGGATGCGATTTAGGATACTCCACACAGGAAGATTCCAGGCAGTAGACAGGTCAGTTCATAGCAGCCAGGTATCAACACAGGGGATAGTCGGGTAGAGAAGTCAGCGACCCCCTCATCCGTGGGCTTCAAGGTGCTCCAGCTAGGTGATGACAGACTCTGGGTCCTCAAAAAAGTGCACCCTGTCTTCTCCTTCCACCCTGAGGCGAGCCGGGAACATCATGGCATATTTCAAGTTCTTAATACGCAGTCTGCGTTTGGCCTCCTGGAAACTTTTACGCCGCCTCTGAACCTCCGCAGAAAAATCCGGGAAGACCGCAACCCTTCCATTTCCCATCGGTATGTTCCCCTTCACCCGTGCCAGTCGCAGGATAGCGTCCCTGTCCTTGTAGTTTAGGAACTTTGCTATGAATGTGAGAGGCGGTGCTCCCTGTGGCGGCGGGCGGCCCGACAAACGGTGGGCACGTTCCACCACAAAAGTGGGTGATAGGGAGTCTCTACCATAGGTTTGGATCAACAGGTTTTCAAGGTAGGAGGTAGGATCAGCGCCCTCTGATCCCTCAGGCAAGCCGATAAACCGTAAGTTGCAGCGCCGCAGCCTGTTCTCCATATCGTCTTGCTTCTGTAGGATTTGATGTACTTGCTGCTGCAGCCTGTCTGTGGTGTTCTGCAGGGGGGGGAGGGAGTCCTCAAGCCCGCTGATCCTGTGCTCAGATTCAGTGACACGCTCCCTAAGTTTCTGCATGTCTTGCCTGATTAGGGATATGTCCACCTTGACCTCCTCGATCTTAGCGGTGAGGGTCGTCTGGCAGACCGATATCGCTTCAAGCACCCTGGCAGTGTCCTGTCCCGCCGCCGCTCCTGCCTCGTGTTCCTGGGCAGCGCCATTTTGGGATGTAGTGTCCTTCTCCTGGCGGCGGAATCTATCAAGTTTTGCCACCGTTTCCGCGGGTTTTTTCGGCGGGGACATGTCGCCGCGGGTGCCCGGAAGGTAGGTGAGTGTAATCGGGGTGTTCAACGGCCGTGGGACCCCAGGATATTCAGGTAAGGATATCGATCCGGCGGAGCTCACTTCACCAGCGTCTCACTTTATGCTGCGCCAGGCCATGCCCCCTTTTATTCGTTCTTTTAACAGGCAACAGCCCACTCTTTCCACCTGAAATCTTTTGGATATATTTATCCAGATCCTCACCAAATAGATGTTCCCCATAGAATGGGAATCCCATCAGTAACTTCTTACATGGCAATTCTGCCTACCCAGTCTTCAGCCACAAGACCCTGCTCATGTGTACTGAGAGAAGTGCAAAGCGAGACACCTGTTGAATGGAACCTTTGAGAGAATCTGTTGCAAAAGACAAGGCACAAGGAAGTTCCGCCAGTTCCTAAGTAGTTTCCCCTTGGGTAGGCAGGTTCCTAGCCAACCCCTTAAATTGATCTTTTAAGGACTGGCAAATTCCTATTGCCGCTACTGCTGTCTGAAACGCTGACCCAGCAACGGCAAATTAGGCTTTTAGTAATTGTCAACCAGACAGGTTAAATTTTTATTCACAGAAGAAATAGCAGCGTCCACCAAAGGCATACACCACTTTCTTTTGAACTTTTCCTCCATAGGATATATCAAGGAAATCCTTTTTGGAGGCATAAACACCCTATCAGGGTGATTGCAATGCGCAAACACCAGCTATTCCAGTAGAGGGTGTAAAAGAAAAGCCTGGGAACTCTGCTGAGGGCGTAAGGAGCCCAATGAAGAGAAGGAGGCTTCTGATACCTCCAAGGGAGGCAATTTAATACCAGCCTGGACCATTTCGGTAAGAGATTGAATCAGCAACTTTTGAGAGTGAGATGCTGAAAATGGCTCCTCAGAGCCTGACTCCTCTGAAGAGGAATCTCCAGCCTGCCCCTCTTCCAGGTCGTTCACAGCTACTTTCTCAATATCCTCTACCCACTTTAACCCATGGGTCGCCCCTCAGGCCTGAGTGTCCAGGTGCTCAGCCAGATCCCTGCTGGGCTCGGACTCAGGAGGGGCAGATTTATCCAAATTCTTTCCCCCCTGCGATACAGAGGCAATCATTGTGGCTATTTTACCCTCCAAACTAGCCAAGGCAGATGCCAAGTCATCCTTTGTGACATAGGATGAGGCAGAAGCATTGGAAGTAGCAACAATACCTGACAAGCATAACAGCTGAGATTGGCCAGTTGCTTCAGGCCTTTCAGGGGAAGATAACAGAGCAGGAATAAGACTGGGACCCTCCAATCCTTATGGTGGAGAACTTGCTCCCCTTCCTGCTGCCCCCCCCCCAAAGTCACGCAATTTTTTACAGCGTTTTGTGCCGCAAAGCAATGCCTATTACATTTTTCTGTTTGCGTCCCCCAAAAAATTTTGAGCATCAGCCGCCACTGTTCGGCAAGTACCAAAAAAAAATATCTGTACTTGTAAAAAAAAAAAGGTATAGCTGCATCCCTATTTTATATCCCCACTGGCCACAATCAGGCCCACATAAAGTCTGAAGGATGGTAAGCTGGCCCTACATTTAGAAGGTTTGGAGACCTCTATATTAGATGAAAAGTAGCCTGTTTTTGCAGGCAATATTATAATTATACAGTATATTAATTATATTATATACTATTATAATTATACACTGCTCAAAAAATTAAAGCAGTGAAAACACATCAGATCTCAATGGGAAAAAATATTGTGCTTATGATACGGATGCCACATTGTTTGATGGAAATGAAAATGATTAACCTGCAGAGGGCTGAATTCAAAGACACCCTAAAAATCGAAGTGAAAAAATGATGCAGCAGGCTAGTCCATTTTGATGAAATTTAATTGAAGCAACTAAAAATGGTTTGTATGGCCCTCATGAGCTTGTATGCATGCCTGACAATGTCGGGGCATGCTCCTTTTAAGATCTGTGAAAAGCACAGGGCGCCAGTGGTGGACCTGCCAATTCTGGTGTTCAATGGCAAATGCCAATCGAGCTCCACAGTTCCGGGCAATGAGCACAGGGCCCACTAGAGGTCATGAAGTCTGCTCTGATTGTTTGGTCAGAGACATTCACAACAGTGTCCTACTGGAGATTTGTTTTGTAGGTCTCTAGCAGTGCTCATCCTGTTCCTCCTTGCACAAAGGAGCAGATACCGGTCCTGCTGATGGGTTAAGGACCTTTTTTGGCCCTGTCCATCTCTCCTAGAGTAACTGCCTGTCTCCTGGTATCGCCTCCATGCTCTTGAAACTGTGCTGGGAGACACAGCAAACCTTCCGGCAATGGCACATATTGATGTGCCATCCTGGAGGAGTTGTACTGCCTGTGCAACCTCTATAGAGTCCAGGTATCGCCTCATGCTACCAGTAGTGACACTGACCCTAGCCAAATGCAAAACTAGTGAAAAACAGTCAGAAAAGATGAGTTGGGAAAAAATTTCAGTGGCCTCCACCGGTAAAACCATTCTGTTTTGGAGATCGTCTCATTGTTGCCCATCTAGTGCCCCTATAATTTCATTAACCCCAAAGCATCTGAAACTGATTAACCACCCCCTCTGCTACTTAACTGACCAGATCAATATCCCAGGAGTCTACTTGACTTGATGCTATACTCTGATTAAAAAGTGTTCCTTTAATTTTTTTGAGCAGTATATTTGATTGTATAGCCAACCAGTGCAGAGAAGTAGTGAAGAGAATACAGCTGACTGTAATTACAGCTTCAGACAGTCTTGCAGCTCTTCTCCGTAAACCTTGTACTTTCTTTCTGCTTACATGAAGAATTTACAGTAGAATGAAAAATAAAAAGTGAAATAGAATTACAAATGTGATTTGGTGCTGAGAAATACCTTGAAACAATTGAATCAGTATATTAAAACATCTCTCCAACAGCATCAGAATCACTTTAACTAATTTATATTACTATAAGTAAGCATACGTGTTCTGTATGTAAGTGTGTAAGTACACCAGGATTCAGGAAGAATTACAAAATTGTCTTAAATTTCCATTACATTTTTATTTCCATTGTCCATAAATTTGTTTCTCTTAATGCAAGCCTTCAACCTCTAGGTCATCTGGTGCACAGCTGGGTGACCACCGTCTTGCATGATTTGTCTTTGTAGTATTGGTGTAAGAGCTAAAAATCATCAGATCAAACTCTTTTTCAGACAAGGAATAACTTTGAAAGCACTCGGCAGGAAATGGATCGACTAATGCAGAGGATGAAAGCTGCAGACCAAGATTACAGACCGCCCGGTCAGCGGACAATGGAGGGATATTTATACGTCCAGGAAAAAAGTGAGTCTCACAGGTGTAGCTCTGTGGCTTCCTTCATGAGCTTGGTTTTTCATTTCTGCCAAACTGAAAATGGGTTAGTGACTTGAAATATCACTCACACAGCTACATAGAAATATTTTAAAAAATACTTCCATTACACCCAGGATTTTGGCAGGCTCTATTAGTACTTACCTTACACCCAGGCTTTTGGTAGGCCCACCTAGATTAGGGTCATGTCAATCATGGGCATCCGCAGATAGGGGCAAGGGGGGGCAAATGCCCCCCCTGGAATCTCAACTTCCCCTTTCAAGTGGTTGTTAAGCCACTTTATACCATCCTGTTTGGTCTGTTTAATAATCCTGTGTGCCCCTGTGTCTGTGTTTTGAAAAAAAATAAGCCCATCTTTACCAGTTTTCAGAGGGCCGAGCGTCGCTCACGTGACCCGTCGGCTCTCTCCTCTTCCCATCTGACAGGTGCCTTCAGTGGGCGGGGCCGAGGATTCCTCACTGATGTCATTCAGGAGGGGGAGAGGAGGAGAGAGGTGGCGGGTCACATGAGCGATGAGTGGTGCTCTGAAAACTTGTAAAGAATGGCTTATTTTTATAAAACACAGACACAGGGGCACACAGGATTATTAAACCGACTGTGGACAGGATATGAAACTTTAAATGAAACTACAGCAGCAGGAGGGGAGGGGGGAGGGGGGGCACTGACACAGGAACAGACAGGCAGGGAGGGAAGGGGGAGAGAGGACAAAGGAGGACAGGAGGGCTGCAGATGACGGAGGCACGTAAACTGACCACAGTGTCAGGGCTCAGCAGCCATGGTATACCGTGGTCAGTTTACAGAGGGGAGGACAAAACCATACAGGATCAGCCAGGTATTTTAGGTGATTGAAGGGGCAAAATTACACAGCAAAGCACTGTGCTGTATAACATGCTTTAAGGGAACAGGATCAATATATATATATTTTTTAGGCTAACAAATGCTTTAAAATAAATGCTGCCTTTTGCTCTTTACAAATAAATACTCAAAATAAGTAAAATGACTAAGCCCCTCCCCTTCATGACATTGTTGAAAAGGGGCGGAGCATGTGTGACCTTATAATGATGCCCCCCCCCCTGAAAAAAGTTCTGCGGACGCCCATGATGTCAATGGTTCTTCTCACTGGATCCTGGGAAAGCTGAGGAATCCAGAGAATGCGCTCCTGCAAAGCAGTGGAGTAGGGATGAGTTTAGGCGTGTTCGGATCCTAGTCTGAACCCACCTGAACAAACCTACCAGGAAGCTGACACTGTACTGGGCATTCCCCACCCTGCAGCCACACGTGTACACTTTGAAAAACACCCCCGTAGAATTTTTAGCCGCGGCCATCTTGAGTAAGGGAAAGATGATTTAGCTCAGGCATTCAAGCAGGAGGGTGTGCTTAGCTGAGAAAACCCCTCCTCTCATCCTCCAGATGTTAGAAAAATGCCAGCGAAGACTCCTGGGACGTATGACCTCATTTAAGCTTGGGTCAGAAACCAGGAAGCCATTGAAGATATGCTAGAAACATAATACCTAGTACCTACGTTGAGAAAATTGGATGAAAAATGCCGCTTTCGAACAGATCATATGATAATTTGATCGTTACTACACAGCTTTTAAGAACAGAACATGACAGTTCATGCAAATTTATCCAAAGGGACAAGCGTGAAAAATGTTCTCGTACGATACCAGAACTAATGATTTTCCTTTAATCCGTACAGTATTTGTCCGAAAAAAATTAAGTGACCAAGACCGTGCATTCTCTGAAATGAAAGAATACATTACAATACAATACAACAAATTACATCACTTCTGAAGTTGTATTCTGTCATATGGGAATTTTCGGAATTTGCGTAATCATTATTTTCAAACTAAGACTAGCATGCAAATGCAAAAAAAACGAACAATCATTTTTCTGCTATTCTCATCATGTGTTTGAGGCCTAAAGATTAATAATTATTGTTGATTGAAAGAGTTTTGTTCCTCTTTAAAGTTGACTGGTACAAACATTTAGCATTTATCAGTTAGGTGTCTCTTAAAGCGGAGTTCCAGCCATTTACTCACCTGTCCAACGGTCCAGCGATGCGGCCGCCGGAAGCCTCGATCCTCTCCCTCGGCGCCGGCATCACTGCTGTGGGCACCCGGCTGTTACAGTTTGCGGCTTCACAGCCGGGTACCCACTGCGCATGCGCGAGTCGCGCTGCAAGCCGTGATTGGCCGGCAATCTTCTGGGACCTCTGACGTGTCCCAGAAGATTGCAGGGAGGGAGGGGGAGAGGAGAACTTCCGCTCAGGGCGCCGCGGCGCTCCGAGCGGAAGTGGGAGCGGGTACCTGTCAAAACTAGGTACCCGCTCCCCCCCCCAAAAAATGACATGCCAAATGTGGCATGTCGGGGGGTCAGGACTCCCTAAAGCGGAAGTTCCACTTTTGGGTGGAACTCCGCTTTAACCACTTACCGACCGCTCGCCTCAGATATACTGCGGCAGGCTGGCTCGGCTGCGTGAATTGCTGTACCCATATGTCACTCCTCAGGAGCGAGCGTAGGGGTGTCCGGTGTGTGGGGCAATTTGTGAGAGGGAAAGCTGATTTGTGGGGCCAGCCGCCGCCACTGCTGCCGGGCACCCGCGATCGCTCCCCGAGAAGACAAAATTGCGGTCTGCCATTGTAAACACAGACAGTTGTTCTGTTAGCAGTCAACACAGGGCTCCTGTGTTCTTCCTGCTTAGGATCACAGGTCCCTGTGTTGATTCCATAAGCCCACCCCCCTCACAGTTAGAAAACACCCCCTAGGCATACATTTAACCTTTTGATCGCCCATGGGTTAACCCCTTCCCTGCCAATGTCATTATTACAGTAACAGTGCATATTTTTATCACTGATTACTGTAGTAATGTCACTGGTCCCCCAAAAACTATCAAAAATGTCAGTTAGGTGTCCAATCTGTCTGAGGCAATGTCGCAGTCCCGCTAAAAATCGCTGATCACCGCCATTACTATTAAAAAAAAAATTACATAAATCTTTCCTCTAGTTTTTAGACGCGATAAATTTTGAGCAAACCAATCAATATACAATACATTGTATACAATATACAAATATGTGGCAGAATACAAATTGACCTAAAATGATGAAAACATTTGATTTATAATTTTTTTTTTTATTGGGAATGTTATATTGCAAAAAGAAAAAATCTTGTTTTTTTTTTTTCAACATTTTTGCTCTTTTTTTGATTATAGCACAAAAAATAAAAATTGCAGAGGTGATCAAATACCACCAAAAGAAAGCTCTATTTATGGGGGAAAAAAGGACATCAATTTTATTTGGGAACAGCGTTACGCGACTGCGCAATTGTCGGTCAAATAACGCAGTGCCGAATCGCAAACAATGGCCTGGTCATTAAGGGGGTAAAACCTTCCGGTCCTTAAGTGGCTAATCGATGTCTTTCATCCCTTTATTTACAGACAGGTAAATGGTACATTTCCATGGCTGGTTAATGTTTGCTGTAAGCTATGGAAAGTGAACGGCACGAGGAAACATTGCCTATACCAGTACGGCTCAGCATGATCGGCTCCAGGCTTTGCAGAGGGTGTTCAGCATGTTAACACATTCCTTTTATTTTTCTGTGTCTCATTTACATCTTACAAGCCATGCAATTACTGCGTCCTCTGCTCCTATTAATGGCTTACTGTGTTTTCTGATGGCATGCATTGCTGAAGGTTAAGCTTCCTTGTGAAATAGCTGTAACATTTTTTTCAATTAAAATTCATCACAATCTAATGCCAGTACAGTAAACCATGACCAAAAAAAAAACCAGGAGATAAGCATACTGGTATTTATTGCTCTGAGCTAGAGCAAAAATCTAACCAAACCCTGAAATACACAATTAATAATTGCTATATGGGAATGGGTGTACCTCAGAAAATAGACGTATCTTTGTAAAGCCAACCCTGATATACACTTAATAGCCACTTTATTAGGTACACCTTTCTAGTACACAGTTTGACCCCCTTTTGCCTTCAGAACTTCTTTATTTCTTCATGGCATAGATTCAACAAGGTGTTGGAAACATTCCTCAGAGATTTTGGTCCATACTGACATGATAGCATCACACAGTAGCTACAGATTGTCGGCTGCACATCCATGATGCGAATCTCCCGTTCCACCACATCCCAAAAGTGCTCTATTGGATTGAGATCTGGTGACTGTAGAGGCCATTGGAGTACAGTGACCTCATTGTCATGTTCAAGAAACCAGTGGTGAGATGATTTGAGCTTTGTGACTTGGTGCATTATCCTGCTGGTAGGAGCCATCAGAAGATGGGGACACTGCAGTCATAAAGTGATGACATGGTCAGCAACAATACTCAGGTAGGCCGTGGCTTTTTAAACAATGCTCAATTGGTATTAAGGGGCCCAAGATGTGCCAATAAAAATATTGTCAGCCGCATAGGTTGTCATTACAACACAGCCGACCGTCGGCTATGGATGCCGGTACCGGGGTGATGCCTCTAGCTGCAGGCATCACTCTGGTACAAGCACTTTCCAAAATATCGGCAATATCGGTCACCTTGGTGGCCAATTCTGATATATCGGGGAAAGTGCAGATCAGCCTTCGATATATCGGCTTTGTCAATAATCGGTCGATCTCTAATCCAATGCAATTTATTTCAGATAACTGCAGTACAGAGCATGTTTTTACAGTCTTTTGAAGTGTAAGAAGACAATGACCTTCCTAAGCCCTGTCTTTGCGAAGTACTAACAATGACTGAGGGAACATGGAAGAAACTGGGAAGGTCTCCTTCAATAGTGCAAAGTCCCTTGCGGCTGCCAGCATCTTCTACCTGGCTTCTCGGCTTCTTCCGGATGCTGGGATGCTGTTGTCTTCATTGGCCGGAGCGGGATGATGTCACTCTCGCGCAAGAGTTCATTCATGTCAGCACAAAGAATCTGTGCAGGAAAGTAAACTGTGTAAACAGTGTACATTCTTTAGAAGACTGTCAGCAGGCATCTCTCTTCTGCAATAACAAAAAAAGAAAAAGAAAAACCCTGCTTGCTTGCATTTTGTTAAATTTACACTTTAGGCCCCTTTCACACAGGTGGACCGTTCAGATCCGCCCAAAAAAAAATTACAGGCAGATCTGAACGGTCCGCTGACGTCCGATCCGTCAAATCTGGACGGATGGAAACCCTATTTTCCATCCATCCAGTGGATCAGATTGGATGGGATCGGATGAGAACGGACAGACGGTCCGTTCCAATCTGATTCCCCCATAGAGATGTATGGGGACCTGACAGCTCTGTCTCCGCACACAGAGCAGAGGTGGAGCTGTCATCCTCCTGCTCAGCGGGGGATCGGCAGATTGATCCCCGCTGAGAAAAACGGATGCCACCTGACGGAATCCGTGTGTGAAAGGGCCTTTAGTTCTGCTTTAACGGGGCAGGGGGAACAGAGGAAGATAACGATCATCTAAAGTGGATGTAAAGGTGAAAGGTTTTTTACCTTAATGCATTCTCTGCATTAGGGTAAAAAAAAAAACCTTTCCACGTCAGCTCCCCCCAGCCCTCCTTTAAATACTTACTTGTGCTTGATCCCAGTCCAGCATGTGCCCGTCTGCAGCAGTGCTACTCTCCTGTCCACTCCACTTTTTTCACAGGAGGCTCAGCAGTAGGGAGAGCCATTGGCTCCTGCTGCTGTCAATCAAATCTTGAGAGCGGGGGGCGGGCGGGGCTGAGCCGCACTGTGTGTGTCAATAGACACACACAGTGCTGCCCTGGGATCAATCCAGCACGAGTGCCCCCCCCCCCCCCTAGCAAGTGGCTTGTTATGGGAGCACTTGGAAGGAATAAGGAGCCAAGAGCGCCGGCAGGAGGCCCCAGAAGACGAGGATTGGGTCGGCTCTGTACGAAACCATTGCACAGAGCAGGTGAGTATGACATTTAAAAAAAAAAAAACCTTAACAATCTCTTTGAGTAATCAAGGTGTAGTGTCCCAAAACCTCCACTAAATGTCAGCATACTACAGAACAATAGTAACCTGATGCAGTTCAATACAACACAGAAAACATTCATATAAGTGGGAAAGAATAGATATGTATAAATATATGGCAGTATACTCATACAGATCACAATGAGAAGGGACTAAAGCAATTAAAATTGCTGCAATCCGTACATAGCACAGTAAAGCCTTCTTAGAAAAGAAGGTATTTATATTTCTCGTTCCATCATTTTTCACCAAAAATAAGAGAACTAATTCAGAATGAAGAGTGGAGCCACACAAATTATTCCTTTACATAGCATTGGTCAGATGCACATGCCGGTTTGCTGGTATAGAGTGCAAATATAGCTTTTTCATCCTAGTAATATAATTATAATATTTTGGTTCTATAACATTATGGCTATACTGTATTTGCTCTTTACACCAGTGACTCTGAATGTGCACCTGGCTAATGGATTGTAAAGGAGTGAGTTGTATGGCGCTGCTCATTGTCCTAAAATGAAAAATAATTCTCTTTTTCGGGATATGGGATATTTGGAGATGGCCTCTTCCTGTTCCAACATGACTGCGCACCAATGCACAAAGCAAGCTCCATAAAGACATGGATAAGCGAGTTTGGGGTGGAGGAACTTGACTGGCCTGTACAGAGTCCTAACCTTAACCCGATAGATCACTTTTCGGATGAATTAGAGCGGAGACTGTGAGCCAGGCCTTCTCGTCCAACATCAGTGCCTGACCTCACAATAGCGCTCCTGTAAAAATTGTCAAACATTCCCATAGACACACTCCGAAACCTTGTGGACAGCCTTCCCAGAAGAGTTGAAGCTGGTATAGCTGCAATGGGTGGGCCAATTCAATATTGAACCTTACAGACTAAGACTGGGATGCCATTAAAGTTCATGTGTGTGTGTAAAGATAGGCTTGCTAATACTTTTGGTAATATAGTGTGTGTGTGTATATATATACAGTGGGTACGGAAAGTATTCAGACCCCCTTAAATTTTTCACTCTTTGTTATATTGCAGCCATTTGCTAAAATCATTTAACCACCTTGGCGGTAATCCCGAGCGTGACTCGGGGTGGATTTTTCATTGCAGGAGCGGTAACCCCGAGTCACGCTCGGGGTGGATTGCAGAGAGCGCAGCGGTGTTCTCTTACCTTATCCTGGCGATCCAGCGGTGATCTCTCATTGCTGAGATCGCCAGCCGAGAGTCCCGCCGCTCCTCCGTCCCTCCGTCGGTACGATCACTTCCTAGTTCCGTTCCCTGCAGCAGCAATGCTGCATGGGAGCGGAACTAGGGAGGGAAATTAAAAAAAAAAAACGTTGCACAAAACACAAAACACATTTTATATTATATATATATATATATATATATATATGCATATATATATATATATATATATATATATATATATATATATATATATATATATATATATATACCGGTGTGTATATATGTATATATATATATATATATATATATATATATATATATATATATGCATATATATATATATATATGCATATATATATATATATGTGTGTGTATATATATATATATATATATATATATATGCACACACACACATATATATATATAAAATTATATTATTGATTCAATTATAATTCATGCGTTATATATTATATATATATATATATATATATATATATATATATATATATATATATATATATATACACATACACACACACATATATCTATATATAATATATAATGCATGAATTATAATCTAATCAATAATATAATTTTATTATATATATTATATATTAAATAATAAAATTATATTATTGATTCGATTATAATTCATGCGTTTGTGTTTCAAAATTATCACATCTGGGATGTCTACTAGAGTCTTGTTTTGGTCAGGTTTAAGTCAGTAATTACTAAGAATTGTAGGCCTATAATACATAACGCCAAATTTCCATGAAAACAATTGTACCGCTTTTGGTATGTAATTCCTGACATAATCATACCGCCAGGGAGGTTAAGTTCATTCTTCTTCCTCATGAATGTACACATAGCACCCCATACTGACAGAAAAACACAGAATTGTTGACATTGTTGCAGATTTATTAAAAAAGAAAAACTGAAATATCACATGGTCCTAAGTATTCAGACCCTTTGCTGTGACACTCATATATTTAACTCAGGTGCATTTAACCCAAAATGAAAATGTCCAAATTAGCCATTTTCCCTCCCCGGTGTCATGTGACTCGTTAGTGTTACAAGGTCTCAGGTGTGAATGGGCAGCAGGTGTGTTAAATTTGGTGTTATCGCTCTCACTCTCTCATACTGGTCACTGAAAGTTCAACATGGCATCTCGTGGCAAAGAACTCTCTGAGGATCTGAAAAAAGAATTGTTGCTCTACATAAAGATGGCCTAGGCTATAAGAAGATTGCCAAGACTCTGAGATTGAGCTGCAGCATGGTGGCCAAAACCATACAGCAGTTTAACAGGACAGGTTCCACTCAGAACAGGCCTCACCATGGTCGAACAAAGGAGTTGAGTGCATGTGCTCAGCGTCATATCCAGAGGATGTCTTTAGGAAAATAGAAGTATGAATGCTGCCAGCATTGCTGCAGAGGTTGAAGGGGTGGGGGGTCAGCCTGTCAGTGCTCAGACCATACGCCGCACACTACATCAAATTGGCTGTCGTCCCAGAAGGAAGCCTCTTCTAAAGATGATGCACAAGAAAACCTGCTCCATGCTCCATGACCAAGAGGGTTAAGGCAGTGCTGGGAAATAATGGTGGCCACACAAAATATTGACACTTTGGGCCCAATTTGGACATTTCCACATTAGGGGTGTACTCACTTTTGTTGCCAGCGGTTTAGACATTAATGGCTGTGTGTTGAGTTCTTTTGAGGGGGCAGCAAATATACACTGTTATACAAGCTGTACACTCACTACTTTACATTGTAGTAAAGTGTCATTTCTTCAGTGTTGTCACATGAAAAGATATAATAAAATATTTACAAAAAGGTGAGGGGTGTACTCACTTTTGTGAGATACTGTATATATATATATATTACAGTAAAACCTTGGACTGCGAGCATAATTCGTTCAGTAAACATGCTTGTAATCCAAAGCATTCTTATATCAAAGCAAATCTCCCCATAGGAAATAATGGAAACTCAGGTGATTCGTTCCACAACCATTTACTTATAAGTCTTTCAGGTTATATTCCATATAAAAAGATTTAGCAATGTGATTGGTTGTGTACCCATAAAATGTCCATCCACAAATGGCGCCTCCACAAGGGGACTAGAAGCAAAAACCAGCAGTGCTCATGGAGCACAGTGTGGAAGGAATGACGTTGAAGGCAGTGCGGAGGACGGTCTATGTGGACAGCTTTACCCCGGATGCCTGCATATTTAGATGTGCCTGCTTTATTCATCAACCATGTGAGTTGCTAAATGTTGAACCTTCATTAACCACTTGCTGACCGCTCACGTTGACCGTACTGCGGCAAAGTGGCTCGTTATCGTCCATCGACGTAGACCTATGTCGCTGGACTCCTCCCCCAGCAGGCGGCGCTCGCCGCTGTTTTCTGTCACAGCGGGAGTCGGGCCAGGGGAGGAGTAGCGGCAATCGCCGCTGCTCTTCCCCGATCGTCGGGGAATCGAGTCTGGAGATCCGCCCGCTTGTGTAAACAAAGCGGGCGGATCTCCTAAGTGACAAGGAGTGACAGATTGCAGGGTTCAGCTTGGCTGAACATGCGATCTGTCCTTGTGTCACTCCCCCCCCACACGTTAGTAAGCACCAGGCATACATTAACCCCTCCCTCTCCAAGAAAATTAACCCCTTCCCTGCCAGTGTCATTTTTACAGTAAGGCTCCATGTACACGGGACGCTGGAAATGGCCGTTTAGGAGCAGTTGGGCGTTTTTTTCAGAAGCCCCAGGTCGTTTACAGTCATTTGCAGGCAGTTGCGTTCAGGGACTTTTTTTAGAACGCAATTATTTGCGTTGGAACTTGTGTTTCCCGGCGTTTCAAACGCACAAACGCGTCCGAACGCGTCTGAACGCGTCCGAACGCGATGACCCGCGTTTAGCGTTCGCGTTTTTCCATTTTAAAGGGGAATAATTTTTTTTTTACCTCTAGGAACGGTTCTAAACGCAAACGACCGCAAACGCCGCTAAACGCGGGTACAAACGCGACCGAACGGACGTTTCAAACGTCCTAAAAATTCCAGCATTCAAAAGGACTTTTAACAACGTCCCATGTACATGGAGCCAACAGTGCATATGTATAGCACTGATTACTGTAGTAATGTCACTGGTACCCCCAAAAGTTTCAAAAGTGTCAGTCAAGGGTCCGATCTGTCCGCCGCAATGTCTCAGTCCCGCAAAAAAAAATCGCAGATTGCCACCATTACGTGTTAAAAAAAAACCCACCAAAAATGACAGAAATCTTTCCCTTAGTTAGTTAGTAAACGAAATAACTTTTGCGCAAACCAATCAAAATACGCTTATTGTGATTTTTTTTACCAAACCTAGGTAGCAGAAAACGAATTTTTGTCCAAAAATTTAAAAAAATTTTGATTTTTACATTCTTTTGGGGGGGAATTTTATATAAAAAAATGTTAAAAATATTGTTATTTTTTCAAAATAAACGCTCTTTTTTTGTTTATAGCGCAAAAAGTAAAAATCGCACAGGCGATCAAATACCACCAAAAGAAAGCTCTGTTTTTGGAAAAAAAGGACGTACATTTCTTTTGGGTACGGCGTCGCACGACCGTGCAATTGTCAGTTAAAGTCGCACAGCGCCGAATCGCAAAAAGTGGCCTGGACGTAAGACAGCAAAATCCTCCGGTGGTAAAGTGGTTAAATGTAATCATATTGCTACACTTAGGCGCATTGCCATCTTAAGAGCCTTATAGGCCCCCGGGCAATGCAGTGCACTGGGGCCCGGCCTACACAATCACCCACGAGAATAAAAATGCAAATTATCGATAAGACGATATTTATTGGTACCTCCAACAAAATCAGTGTTTAAACATTAACACAACGTTTGGACAATATAAGGATGTACAGGACTGATATAGGATAGCACACAGAGGATGTACATGGCAGGTATAGGATGGCACAGACAGAGGATGTACATGTCAGGTATGGGATGGCATAGACAGAGCATGTACATGGCAGGTATGGGATGGCACAGAGGATGTACAGGACAGATATAGGATGGCACACAGAGGATGTACAGGAAAGATATAGGATGGCACATAGATGATGGCATACAGAGGATGTACATGGCAGGTATAGGCTGGCACACAGAGGATGTACATGGCAAGTATAGGATGGCACACAGAGGATGTACATGGCAAGTATAGGATGGCACACAGAGGATGCACATGGCAGGTAAAGGATGGCACAGACAGAGGATGTACATGGCAGGTATAGGCTGGCACAGACAGAGGATGTACATGGCAAGTTTAGGGTGCCACACAGAGGATGGCACACAGAGGATGTACATGGCAGGTAAAGAATGGCACAGACAGAGGATGTACATGGCAGGTATAGGATGGCACAGACAGAGGATGTACATGGCAAGTATAGGATGGCACACAGAGGATGTACATGGCAGGTAAAGGATGGCACAGAGATAAAATGTACATGGCAGGTATAGGGTGGCACACAGAGGATGTACATGGCACACAGAGAATGTACATGGCACACAGAGGATGTACATGGCACACAGAGGATGGCACACATAGGATGTACATGGCACACAGAGGGTGGCACACAGAGGATGGAACACAGAGGATGTACATGGCACACAGAGGAGGTCACACATAGGATGTACATGGCACACAGAGGATGGCACACAGAGGGTGGCACACAGAGGATGGCACACAGAGGATGGAACACAGAGGATGTACATGGCACACAGAGGAGGTCACACATAGGATGTACATGGCGCACAGAGGGTGGCACCCAAAAGATGGCACACAGAGAATATACTGTACATGGCACACAGAGGATGGCACACAGAGGATGTACATGGCACACAGAGGATGTACATGGCACTCAGAGGATGGCATACAGAGGATGTACATGGCTTACAGAGGATGTCACATATAGGATGTACATGGCACACAGGGGGGGGGGGGCACACAGAGGATGTACATGGCACACAGAGGATAGCACACAGAAGATGTACATGGCACACAGAGGATGTACATGGCACACAGAGGATGGCCCACAGAGGATGTACATGGCACACAGAGGATGGCCCACAGAGGATGTACATGGCACACAGAGGATGTACATGGCACACACAGGATGGCACACAGATGATGTACATGGCACACAGAGGATGTACATGGCACACAAAGGATGTACATGGCACACACAGGATGGCACACAGAGGATGCACATGGCACACAGGATGGCACATAGAGGATGGAGAGAGAGAGAGAAGGAGAGAGAAAAATCAAGAATTCTGCAGCAGTCTGATTACCTTCCACAGCAGCACAGCACATGAAGGGCGGAGGTGGGTGGAGCCATTCTAGGGGCAGAGGAGGACGAGCCGAGGAGGATCCTCTTCCCTGTGCATGCTGAGTCCCCTCTGCTCAGGACATCACTGGTTGCTAGATACCATTTAGCTGCCTTCCTAGCAACCAGTGCAGCGGAGACTCAGAGCCACAGCAAAGCAGCCGACACCCGTTCCCAGGGGACAAACTGGTCTGGGGGGGCCTAGACCACTAAGTAAACTAATCTGGCCTGGGGGGGACAGATCATTGCCACCCTGTGTGTGGGGCCCCTTGGCAAGTGGGGCCCCTGGGAACCCGCCGGGCATGCCCATTCGGAAAGATGGCCCTGCTTAGGCGCCTCTCTTCTCTTTTATACTCAGTCGTGAACTGACGCTTCTTGTATATCAAGGCATCGCTTGTTTATCAAGTCAAGAAATTTGCTTGTCTTGCAAAACATTCTCAAACCAAATTACTCTCACTCCAAGGTTTTACTGTATACATTTGTATATATATAGTATATATGAGAGTCCATGCGGAAAGGAAAGGGGAAAAGCCGTCACTTGGTTTACACATTATAGGAGAGGAGTCGCTGCTGGTAAACTTGTTTGCAGCGTAAGTATAAAAAAATCCCCAAAAGTAAAAGCGGAATTATTTCAGAATTCAGAGACAGGTGTGGAAACCTTTTGGATATTTGTGGTTACACAGCCGGTCTGCCTTAACTTGTAAATGTGTCACTTTCGAGCGTCTTTAGAGAATGATTTATGGTCCGGACAGACAGGACGTGTTTTAGTTGAGTTGGAATCAATATGCGGACACCTGTAACCTGCACGCCGCTTATCACATCCGCCCTCAGCTCCAGCTAATGAGCCCCGATGGGGGGGAAACAGCTGTGTGCCGGTTGTGTTGTGTGTGTGCTGTCCTACTTGTGTCTTGGAACTGAGGACGGGGATGCCGTTATTACACTTCTGTGGCTGGGAGAATAGCTCATTAAGCTGCCACTTTTCTCATACTGATGAGATTCGTGCAGCTGGAGGTCAAGATGGCTGGGATCCATAGCCAAATGACTACATTCAAGGGAAGAAATAGCCTGATACAGAGATATCGTCTTTATAGCTTGGGAAGAACTACGGTCCAATTAAAGAACATTAGATATTCTTTTTTTATATATATAAAAAGAAAAACGGTTACACATAAAAATACTGAAGGCAACTTGGCTATGATTTAGTTTATTGAACAGCCATTGAGCACTGGTCACACATCTATCACTTTAGTTGGGCTGATGTTAGACAGGTGATTTTGCCACTAGGGCAGGATCATTAAAGGGGCCACCTGTGTGTCCTTATTATGGAATTGCTCCCTCTATAGCCATACACAGCCAGATGTTGCTTTGTCACTGACATGAACACGATTCCATTGGGACAAGCAGGCAGCCTCTTAGCGATTCTAGTGGTGATTTCGTCAAACTGCCTGTGGCAGCGGCAAAGGTGTATACTGCGTTGTTTAGTAAATCTTGGCATAAAGGCAAAGATAATATGGGCATTGCTTGCATTATATCTTGCAGGACAGATGCCATTCATCATTAAAGGGTATTTCAGCTCTAGCTATGTACGTGTCAGATATGTACGGTGGCAAAGGGGGTGGACTTTAACCACTTAAGCCCCGGAGGATTTGGCTGCTAAAAGACCAGGGGGTAGTTTGCGATTCGGCACTGCGTGACTTTAACGGACAATTGCACGGTCATGCGACGCTGTACCTAAACGAAATTGACGTCCTTTTTTTCCCACAAACAGAGCTTTCTTTTGATGGTATTTGATCACTTGTGCGATTTTTTGATCATGCGCTATAAACAAAAAAAGAGCGTAAATTTTGCAAAAATAACAATACTTTTCACATTTTTTTATATGAAATTCACAAAAAAAAAAGTAAAAATCGAAATGTTTTAACATTTTAGGCCAATTTGTTTTATGCTACATATGTTTGGTAAAAAAAAATTGCAAAAAGCATATTTTGATTGGTATGCGCAAAAGTTATTGCGTTTACTAACTAAGGGAAAGATTTTTGTCATTTTTGTTGTTTTTTTTTAACGAGTAATGGCGGCGATCTGCGATTTTTTTTGCGGGACTGCGACATTGCGGCAGACAGATCGGACCCTTGACTGACATTTTTGACACTTTTGGCAGGGAAGGAGTTAATTTTATTTGAGAAGAAGGGGTTAAGTGTGTACCTAGGGGCGTGCTTCTAACTGTGATTGGATGTGGCTTGAGGTGTAAGAACAGAGATCAACGGTCCTACATAGCAGAACCGTATGATCACTATTCCTACACAGGGGAGAATGACAGGCGGCTGTGTTTACATTAGCCGCCTGCCTTTCTCCCGCTGTAACGGACAATCGCAAATGCGGGGGGGGGGGTCCGTGAGCGAGCTGGAGCGTGCCTCCGGCGGTGCGCGCTCGCTCCCTAGAGCCTCACAGGCTAGCGACGTAGACCTACACCGATTTGCCTGTGAGGGGCTGATTGCCGACGTAAATCGTCGTTAGACATTCGGCAAGTGGTTAAAGGCTATTTCAGCTCTAGCTATGTACATGTCAGATATGTGCGGTGGGAAAGAGGGTGGACTTTAATGCCCACATGCCGCACATTCTCTATATATTCATGGACAGCCGCGGTTTCTGAAATTAAAACGTACAATTACAGTGATCAGTAACAATACAACCTGCCCTGTGTTCTTTCTCCTTTTGAATGGAGAATAAGAAACATTGTATCTTTTCTTTTTGCTAGAAGAGAAGTACAGTGATGTGCAAAAATGTATCAATTTACAAAATGCAAAGTAAGCAAACAGAAGAAAAATCTAAATCAAATCAATATTTGGTGTGACTACCTTTTGGCTTCAAACCAGCACCGATTCTTATACCCACACACTTGCACAAAGTCAGGGTTTTTTAGGTTTTTTTATCAGGTAATGATTACCCAATTACACCAAGCAAGTACTAATGATCATCAATTTTATATGCAGGTTGAAACACAGTCATTAACCAAAACAGAAACAGCTGTGTAGGAGGCTTAAAAATGGGTGAGGAACAGCCAAAGGCCCCTTTCACACGGGCTTTCCGATCCGGTCCGCCTGTCAGTTTTTCAGTCGGACCTGATCTGATGCTTCATGTATCTCTATGGAGCAGCGGATGTCAGTGGAGACATGTCCGCTGGCACCTGCTGCTCTCTGATACGATCCCGTCTGTGAAATCTGGATGGATGGAAACCCTATTTTCCATCCGTCTGGAGGATTGGATTGGAAAGGAGAGGATGAAAGCGGACAGGCGGTCCGTTTTCATCCGATCTCCCATAGAGGAGAGCGGGGCTCTGACAGCTCCGTCTCTGAAAAGTAAGCGGAGACAGAGCTGTCATCCGCCTACTCAGCGGGGATTGACGGATCGATCCCCGATGAGCAAAATGGAGTCCGCCGAGCGCACCGCTCGCGTGAAAGGACCCAAACTCTACTACTAAGGTGAGGTTGTGGAAGACAGTTTCACTTCACAGGTCATACACCATGGCAAAACTGAGCACAGCAACAAGATACAAGGCAGTTATACTGCATCAGCAAGGTCTCTCCCAGCAAAGATTTCAAAGCAAACTGGGCTTTCAAGATATACTGTTCAAGCTTTTTTGAGGAAGCACAAGAAAACGGGCAATGTTGAGGATCATAGATGCAGTGGTTGGCCAGGGAAATAATACAGCAGATGAAAACCACACCATGCTTCCCTTCGACATTGGAAGATGTTCAGCATCTGAACTGGCAGAAATCAGTGGGACCTAGGTGTACCCATCTACTGTTTGGAGAAGACTGGCCAGAAGTGGTCTTCATGGAAGAATTGTGGAAACAAGGCTAAGCGACTCAACTATGCATGAATAAATAGAAACTGTGGTGCAGAAAAATGGCAGCAGTTGCTTTGGACTGATAAGTCA
Organism: Pelophylax lessonae; assembly: GCF_965119305.1. Taxonomy (NCBI): domain Eukaryota; kingdom Metazoa; phylum Chordata; class Amphibia; order Anura; family Ranidae; genus Pelophylax; species Pelophylax lessonae. The sequence continues at coordinate 673,571,324 of NC_138769.1, read as the reverse complement.
AAAAATTAAAATACAATAATGAGTGTCTACATTTAAGCATTGTGGAGGTTCCTTGTAAGTTTAGACCACAAACATACAGCCAATGTCATTAGGAACTATCAGCACAGTGGCGGAAATTACCAGGGTCACACTTACGACCTGGCCCTGGCGTTTTGCCACTTTCAGGGGGGCCCCAGCGGGGTTGCTGGCTGCAGGGCTCTGAGCTGAGAGCATCTCAGCCTCTCTAATCTGTGCAAGGGAGGGGGTACTGTCAGTGCAGGCTCTGGACTGTATGAGAGAGAGAAACTCTCAGCACAGAGTCCTGCTGAGGAGGCATTTACTGAGGAGGCAGGGTCCTGGAAGGATGTCCATGGATGCCCTCCAGGAACTGGAAGCCAGGGGCTTGGATGGAAGGTGGGGGGGGGGGGAGTCAGGGAGGCCCTTCATGGTTTCTTGCACTGGGCCCTGAAGGTTCTAGTTATGCCTCTGTCAACGTAAAGAAGAACAAGGAGCTCTGAAAGTGATGGTTTGGCCCCCACAGAACCCTAATCTCACCATCATGGAGTCTGTCTGGGATTACATGAAGAGACAGAAGAATTAAAGGCAGCCTAAATCCAAAGAAGATCTGTAGTTAGTTCTCCAAGATGTTTGGAACAACCTACCCGCTGAATTCCTTAAAAAACTGTGTGCAACTGTACCTAGAAGAACAGATGCTGGCTTGAAGGCAAAGGGTGATCACACCAAATATTGATTTGATTTGGATTACTCTTCTGTTCATTTACTTTCCATTTTGTTAACTGATAAAAAATAAACTATCAACACTTCTATATGGAAGCATTCTTAATGTATAGCATTTTTCACACCTACCTAAAACCTTTGCACAGAACTGTATGCCAACAAAATAAAAAAATAAAAAAATAAAATAAAGATAATATTAGTGAAAAAAGTCTGGTGCGCTGCAGTGTTGTCATCATAAACAAGTGTTGGTGTTACCAAAAAACTCTTGACCTTTTAAACAAATAGTGATGATAACGAAAAACAGTATGTACAACGTGAATAATTATTCTTTAAAAATAATTCCTTGAAACAATATATTGCAATTATCACACAAAAATCAGTCCTGGTGCTCCTGGCTTATGACTCAATCCGAGGTTCTGTCTTGCAGAGCAGCCACATGGGTTGTAAGATAATATTGCTAGATCAGGGGTTCATCTAGGTCAGGTCAGGATCAAGGTTAAAGTTGATAATTCAAATAAAATTCGGAGACATCTATTAACCTTTACCACCAAATGAAGGCCCAGTGTTCCTGTAAAAATAAGTTGCAATTCTCCTCGATATATTAAGGCTGACCCTGCACTATACAATATGATTGTTCAATATCTGTACAATGTACTTTCGGTTTACCAAAGCTATGTATTATAAGGACAAACCATAACAATCCATTCCAATTGTATTTAATTAGGCATGTCCTTGTACTGCATAGTCAATGGTGGTCTAAAGGATGTTGTACAATTAGATTGTAGAGTGTATAGCCAGCTTAAGTAATTGCAGAGGTTTTTACTAAAACATGCCAAAGTTGCAAAGCTAGTTTAAGACAATAAAGCTGGCAATACATGGACTGAAGTTTGGCTGGCTAAGCAGGGACTGATCCATATATGGAACCAATCAACTTCTGAAGAACAAAACCTGCCGGATGTTCCCCACTCGATCAACACTGCAGGCTATACCGGCAGTGCTGATCAGTGTATTCAGTGTATAAAATACCTCAGTTGAGAAAATTCTCTTATCCATATCGAGTGTGTGCATTAGGGAATTAGGGAGTATTTTTTTCTTTCTTTAAATGATTTCCATTGATCCCTGGGGGCCTCATGCAGACCCTTTGGTATATAATGTGTGGCCCTCAGACCATAGCAGTCTGTAGTGGGAAGACTGATTAGGGTAATAGCATTGATCTCTACTAGCCACATGTAACATGTCCCCAGTTTCATATTGTCTTCTGCAGCATATCCCCAGCCAAGAATGTAACATTTCCACACTGTCTGACCATCATTTCCACTATTAGGTCTGCAGTCTCTGACGGTCCTCTCAAGCATTTAATATATTGAATATTATGTGCGGCCCTTTGGTGCTGTTAGGTGCCACATTTGGGCCCCCCTTTAGCCCACAGGTTGACAACCGCCGCTCTAGGTTCTAGGTGGGTGTACTACTAGTTTAGGCCCATTCATTGAGCAGTGAACAGAGCTCAGTAAAAACATATCAAGCACGGAGGTCCTGCATTTCACAAGCTAAGATGTCATAGATGCCAACCATCCCAGGTTTGCTTGAATGTTCCTACATCTAGGTGCTCTTTGTCTACGATGCTATGTTTTAAGCTGTGTCCTATGATTACAGCATCATCCTTATTTGAGTTACTCAGCATGTGGGTGGGTGTAGCGTGGTGTGGTGGCAATAACACACACTCAGTCCAGATGTTATTGAAATAGCTTGTATTGAAGTCAAGGAAAAACTGTTCACAACAAGCCCGCCCAACTGGGGACACTTACGGATGAAGACAGCGTGTAGCGATCTGGAGGGGGGGAAAGTCAATCCGGCTGGTCCAAGCACAGGTGGGTAGGTTTTCAGGAAGAGATGTGGAACCCCACACTTTCCCTGCTCATCTGCAACCTTTCCCTACAACTTATACAGTCCCTGACAGATGGATAACCTGTCCCTAAACTATCCACACGCTAAAAGGGTGCCAAACCAAGGAGCCAGGGTCTTAAACAGACTCTGCCTGACCCAAGATGGCCACCAGAGTCACATGAGCTGTCAGCATCCAACTGGATCACTACCCCAGTGACCCAGAAAACCATAGAGGAAACATGTTCCTCCTGACTTCCCTATCTCTGCACTGCCGCTGTGGTGGAGAAAATAGACTGCACCTGCCTACAAGCATGCGCAGTAACTCCTAAAAGCTTATTAGTTGAGGGGATTGCGGCGGCAAGTATGTGGTTCCCCAAATGGATATTGTAACCGCTGGGAGAGTGGGTTATCATGGGCTATGGGTAGAGGTGACAGTGTCCTGGGGGCTTGCACAAATATGTTGGCAGGTATGACATATCCTTGCACTAACAGCAACATCTGCATATACAGTAAAATCTACAAATCATCAGAACAGCGTGATGTGACACTTCTTCTACCTTTTTTATTTTTTATTTTATATAGGACCTCTCGGATTTACATGGACGCGGCATTACTGTACTTATGACAAAAGCAGCAAAACATTTACTATGAGTGTATCAGAAACCAAATCAGGAGGAAAAGTGGTAAGTAATGGCTTCCTTTGTTGTGAAAAACTGAGGTTCCATCATAAACCCAAACAGCGCAGAAGACAATCAATGTAAAGCAGGCCTGTAATGTAGAAGGCTTACCAACCGCTGACCTCTCCCTCTGGAAATGTTAGTCTCCCGGGTGTCATTTTGATCCAGGACCTTGAGTATTTTCTGAGCCAGTAACCCAGAGTCAGTATATAAATCAGGATTCTAATTCCACTCGGACTTTCCTTAGCTACATGTTGCTTCCGGTCTCAATGGCTTAGAAAGTATTCCAGGTAAAGACAGCAGGACAAAGCATATTTTTAGAAGGTAGTCAGTAAAAGCAGCCGCTGTATTCTTCTTAGGTTTCCATTGAGCAAGTTAAAAGATAAGCAGCAATTTACAAACATTTTATAAAGCTATGCTATGTGTATGGGGACATGCAACAAATATTAAGTAGGTGTTATCCCAATTTGGCTGTGAAAGTGGAAATACACTTTAATATGTCATTTGATTTTAGGTCTGTTTTTGTCAGATGTGGCCTGCACTGAGGGTTAGGCCTCATTCAGACAGGTAGCAGCCCTTGCCGCACCTCTGTAAGTGATCTGCAGTGGATCTGCAGATGGAGAGAACAGTTGACAGGCAGCTGGGAGGCGATATGTCGCCTTTCCCCTGTATATGCAGCCTTGTTCACATGGACTCCAGCCTGTACTGTAATGGTGTATATGGCAGGCTTTGAGCAGATCTGCTAGTACTTTTAGCAAAGAAACTTGCTAAAACCTGCTAGCAGCTTGTTTAGAGTGACAATCAACAATCCTATTAGGATTTTTGATTAACATTCTCAAATTGGATCTCATGGATACTTTAACCTGCTAGCTGCACCAACATATGGCATATGTCAATGGGGGGCTACACACACTCGTATATAAATGTGGTAGTAGTACGCTGCCACCTAGTGATAGAAATTAGGAAATTACAGGGTGCAGCTGCTGCAATCACCAAATGTGTTACCACATCCGCAATCAATCAATACTAAAATATGTGATCGCACTGCCTCTAAATCAGGGTAAAAATAGTAACTAGTGACAAAAAATTTACTAAATAGGTAGGTGTCTTATATATATATATATATATATATATATATATATATATATATATATATATATATATATATAGTGCCAGTGCAAATTAATTCTATAAAAAAAAACATATAATGCAAAAAAAAGGCCAATGCAATAAATAATAAAGCTGGGTGGGCTACACACACTCGTATATAAATGTGGTAGTAGCACGCTGCCACCTAGTGATAGAAATTAGGAAATTGCAAGGTGCAGCTGCTGCAATCACCAAATGTGTTACCACATCCGCAATAAATCAATACTAAAATATGTGATTGCACTGCCTCACCTCCATTATAGACCCCTAAGAGTCAACAAAGCAGATCAATCTGATGGACCAAACTCAGGTTTTCAGGTTCCTTTCGGAACAATGGAATTCCCTCTCCAAGATGGCTCCACACAGCTTACACATAGGTCATAGGCAACAAACAGAAAAAAACAGCCTCCAATAGTGCAGTACCTGGGTTATTAAGTTCAATGCACCTCACAGAACTCACTTAATAAAAATCAGTCACATTTATTAGGTATAAAACAAGCTTATATTAAAATGTAAAATGTAACACGTAGAGGTTGAGCCACCAGGTTCAACCTCTACGTGTTACGCCACCAACGCACGTGGCTTCATCTGGAGGGAAGCCAAGCGGCAGTGGCAGGGTATATTTATATGAAAAGGCAATAGTAATCATTTGATTACACAAACTCGTAACTGCTACAATGTGTATAAATATGACAAACCATCTATCAGCTGTCAGATGGAGTCGATCGTGCAGTGGTACAGCCGCCTGATCGCTTCCATGCACCTCTGGTACACACATCCCCACCAGTGCATAGGGACATATGTATCAGGGTTGCACGAAAGTGATCAGGCAGCTGTACAACTGCCCAGTGAACTCCATGTGACAACCAGCAGGCCAAAAAAGACCTCTGATGACTCATTAAAGAGAAATTGGATCACATAGGCGACTTGTGGCTGTTTTTTTTTGGTTCCCCTTGCCTCTTTGCCTGCACACCTGTTCTTGTTTAAAAATTCAAACAAATTAAAATACATTTTGAAAAAAATGTAAAGCTACCCTGTGCCTGCATGCACAGAAGTGTGAACGCAAATGCACTTACAGCGCACACATAAATAAAGTCAAAGAAAAGACTCAGTGGCTGCACACCAACAAGACCTGAATGTACTATGAATGAAAGCGGCTTCAGCTGTGCTCCGCCTAGGCCACACCCTGACGCGTGTCGCCCTGCCCCCAGGGCTTAGTTATGAGCTGGTATTAAGCCTCTTTCATTCATAGTACATTCAGTTCTTGTTGGTGTGCGGCGTTTGGGTCTTTTCTTTCTTTTGACTGCATGCATCGAGCCAGAAAGGGTTTTTTCCACGCTAGAACCATCTTTGTGTAAGCCACCAGAGCTGGAGATGGGACACTTGGGTGGCACCGGAAGTTTCCTTCACAAATGTATGGTCACACATAAATGAAGATTGCGATACATATATTTGGTATCACCACACACACAGTAGTAAGAGGAATAAAACTTGGGCAATTCTTTGCAATTAGCTCTCAATTTATGAGTTGTAAAGGTTTTATAGCACCATCTCTGTTAAAATTTGGGGTACTTTAGTTTGTTAGCGTTCACAGCCAGATAACATTTTAAGTCTTGATATATGTAGTGTCTACTTACTTGACCGTCTCTTTGATAATTGACAGAAATGTTTTTGTGTTTGTGTGCTCAAAATTATTTTCTTAGTATTTTTTACTGAAAATATAGACATCATTTGCAATAATATCATGCAACATAAAAACATCCGTGTTTTTATTCTGTGGTTCCTCCTTTTTCTGAAAATGTATAATGTTTGGGGTTTTAAGTTTATTTTCAGGTTAAAAAAATGTGTGTTACAAAATATGCATAAAACAATGGAGAAATGCCAGCAGTGAAATGTTTAAGGGCAGTAAAATGGAAAGGGTTGCCACCTAGTGGCAAAGCCCCTGTATCACACCAAGGGAGCTGTTACTTTTTTAAAAATTATTCTTCACTTTTCACAATACAGGCTCTTTGGTAAATAAAACAGCACTATGTGCGTTATGTGAAATTGCTCAGTAAAAAGTATCTGTTTAATCCTTTGGTGATCTAATTAATTCATTGATTAATCATTTATTAAATTTAGCAAGTCGCTGAATAAAAAAGACCTGGAATTGGGTACATAAAACACAGTCATATCTTTTCTCCGCTATCTATAATTCCTATTAGCGTCTCGGTGCGGCAGTAAAGAATAACATTAAACAGACTAATTGTGTGTGTAGATTAGCAGTAAAGTGAGATAAAATGTGATATTGAGTGAATAAATCACATCTGCATGAGTTGTGTGTGTTATATCCTGTGAATACTAAAACTAACAAAATGCATAATGCAAAAAAAAAAGCTTTAATGCCTTATTTACATTTTAATATTAAAAGGCCAGTTTAAGAAAGGTCAACTATCAACAGGCTGCTACATGCATCGCCTGTTTAAAGCAAATAGGGCAAATGGGCAGATAGGCTTGTGCAAATAACAGGGAGCAAAGATCAGTTTAGTTGTTAGAATTTATGCTTTGCAGCATTGGGGTCTTTGGTTCAAATTTTGGACAAGATCAGGGCTCTGCAAGGATTTTGGACACCCTAGGCGAAACCCCTTTTTGCCGCCCCCCTTGCCTCTGTCTCTGACTCCACCCCCTTTGCCCTGCCCATGAGTGTGGTATGCTTACTGTGGGAGGATTCATACAGAGTGCAAGGTTCATAAATGCGTTGTATAGGGTGCAAGGTTCAGGGGTGCATTTCATACAGCGTGCAAGGTTCAGAACTGTATTATACAGGGTACAAGGTTCAGGAGTGTGTTTTGTACAGAGTACAAGTTTCAGGAATGCATTGTACAGGGTGCAAGGTTCAGGAATGCATTCTACAAGGTGCAAGATTCAGGAGTGCGTTTCGTACAGGGTGCAAGGTTCAGGAGTGCATTTCGTACAGAGTACAAGGTGCAGGAATGCGTTGTACAGAGTACAAGGTTCAGGAATGCATTCTACAGGGTGGAAGGTTCAGGAATGCATTGTATAGGGTTTCAAGGTTCAGGAATGCATTCTACAGGGTGCAAGATTCAGGAGTGCATTTCATACAGGCTGCAAGGTTCAGGAGTGCGTTTCGTACAGGATGCACAGTTCAGGAGTGCATTTCGTACAAGATGCAAGGTTCAGGAGTGTGTTTCATACAGAGTGCAAGGTTCAGAAGTGCATTGTGCAGAGTGCAGGTTCAGGAATGCATTGTACATGGTGCAAGGTTCAGGAAAGTGGTGTACAGGGTGCAAGGTTCAGGAATGTGTGGTACAGGGTGAAAGGTTCAGGAATGCATAGTACAGGGTGCAAGATTCAGGAATGCGTTGTACATGGTGCAAGGTTCAGGACTGAATGCGTTGTACAGGGTGCAAGGTTCAGGAATTTGTTAAACTGCAAAGACACCAATTAATTAAACATAGTACACTTACATCCTTAAATCTTGATCAGCAGCATACAGAAGCTGAGGGAAGAATGGCGGCATCAGATGGATCATGGATAATAAATGAGAGCAGCCTATAGCAGGACATGCAGCAGTGTAAACCTCTATCCAGCACAGCCAGAGATTGGTCGGCAAGCCAGCGGGTTGTACAGCCGCAATGAGCGAGTGTGAGTCTGTGAGTGGAGCTGTCAAAGCGAAGCTCTGATGTCGAGAAGGGCGGGGCTGATATTCGGGGCTTTGCCCCTTTGTCCCCTGCATAGACAAAACAGCCAAAGTTTATACATTGGTGGGCAGGGAAGAAGGTGGCAGAGGGCAGGATCAACTACTGCATGTACACCCACAGCTGTGTATAATCAACCTGAATTACCCCCTGCCACCTTCTTTCCCATCCACCAAAGTGTAAACTCTGGCTAAATAGATGGCTCCGCATATTAGCCCCGCCCATCCCCAACATCAGAGCTTCGATTTGACAGCTCCATTCATGGACTCACACTCGCTCTCATTGCGGCCGTACACCTGTCGACTTAGGACTATTGGGATTGAAGGTATGCTGCTCCAAATGTGATAGGCGCTGGGGGGGGGGGAGAGAGAGGGAAGAAGAGAGGGGGGCAGGCGCAATCCCCCACTGATGTGCGCTCTAAGCTGGTGCCTACTTTGCCTATAGGTAGCGCCGACCCTGGCAAGGATACTATCTGCATAGATTTTTTGATGGGTTCCCACACACACCCTCCATAATTTTTGTTGGTTAGTTGACTTCTGTGGAATCAATTAACCAAAAAAAATATCCTTGTTGGCCTTATGTGTGTTCAGATTTGCTATGCACATATATGACTATATTCTGCAATTTGGGAAGGGGGCTTGAGGAAAGACCTGTTGACTTACCTGTAAAAAAATTAAATGAGAGAATTCTATGGAAAAGGCTTTCAAATCTATCAGACATAGTTCCAATATTGCCGACCCATAGAATCCATGATAGTCAGATACTACTAAAGGAATACACACTCACCGGCCACTTTATTAGGTACACCTTGTTAATACCGGCTTGGACCCCCTTTTACCTTCAGAACTGCCTAATTCTACATGGCATAGATTCAACAAGGTGTTGGAAACATTCCTCAGAGATTTTGGTCCATATTGACATGATAGGATCCCGAAGTTGCTGAAGATTTGTCGGCTGCACGTCCATGATGCCAATCCCCCATTTCACCACATCGCAACAATGCTCTATTGGATTGAGCTCTGGTGACTGTGGGGGCCATTGGAGTACAGTGACCTCATTGTCATGTTCATGAAACCAGTGGTGAGATGATTTGAGCTTTGTGACATGGTGAATTATCCCGCTGGAAGTAGCCATCAGAAGATGGGTACCAGTGGCGGCTGGTGCTCAAAAGTTTTGGGGGGGCGCAAAAAGAAAAATGTGCGGCAAAACGCGGTAAAAAATTGCGTGACTTTGACTGACCACCAGCTTGCTGTGCCCCCATGATCATCAATGCAGACTGACCACCAGCTTGCTGTGCCCCCATGATCATCAATGTAGACTGACCACCAGATTTCCGTGCCCCCATGATCATCAATGCAAACTGACCACCAGCTTGCTGTGCCCCCATGATTATCAATGCAGACTGACCACCAGCTTGCTGTGCCCCCATGATCATCAATGCAGACTGACCACCAGCTTGCCGTGCCCCCATGATCATCAATGCAGACTGACCACCAGCTTGCCGTGCCCCCATGATCATCAATGCAGACTGACCACCAGCTTGCCGTGCCCCCATGATCATCAGTGCAGACTGACCACCATCTTGCTGTGCCCCCATGATATCAATGCAGACTGACCACCAGCTTGCTGTGCCCCCATGATCATCAATGCAGACTGACCACCAGCTTGCTGTGCCCCCATGATCATCAATGCAGACTGACCACCAGCTTGCTGTGCCCCCATGATCATCAATGCAGACTGACCACCAGCTTGCCGTGCCCCCATGATCATCAATGCAGACTGAGTGACCACCAGCTTGCCGTGTCCCCATCATCAATGGCAAATTTGTGTGACCTGACCGGCAGTGACCACCAGCTTGTCTGCCTGGCACGCCCCCCCCCCTCCCCATCAATGCAGAGAAAGACCAGCGTGCGTGCGTGCCCCCTTCAAAGCACCAGACTGGGACAGTGTGCGGGCCGGGCCCCCCCCAGGCATCACTTACCGGCTCACTGCTGCTGCTGAGTGCGGGTCTGTCTGCGTCTGCGGCCTGCGGGAGTAGTGTCTCTGGGCTGGCTCTGCGCCTGTGGCCTGCCTGCAGTGCGGAGTCTGCGGAGTCCGGACTGTCTGTGAAGAAGTGTGTGGGGAGTCTGGGACTAAGAACGTTCTCAGCGGCTGTCCGACAGTGTCACTTGAGGTGGTCACTCACTCCTCTAGACTTCTTCTGCGACTGCTAACAAACTTTACTTCCGACTCTCTCGCCTCAGTCAGTCGAGTCCTCACGCGGCTCTCGCTCTCCTCTCTCTGAGCCGGTGGGCGGGAACGGAAGGTGATCACGTGACACCGGGGTGGTGCACCGTCCCCACGTGTCACGTCCCGGGATGTCCTCCTGTGATTGGTCCAGGCTGGAGTCTGGACCAATCACAGCCAGGACATCAGTAAAGTGGGGAGTGTCGGGGCACATTGCTCTGCGCCCCGATGACCCCCAGAAGGCAGCCAATCGGCGCCTCTGCCCGCCGCACGTGGGGTGGAAAACCCCACCCCCCCCCATACCCACCACTAGGTCCGGCGCCCCTAGTGAGCTGAAAATGGACATTTTTTTTTTTAATCTTCTTTTTTTACTGGCCACAGAGTGGGGGGTGGCGCCCCCGCGCCCCCTATCGACAGGCCACCACTGATGGGTACACTGTAGTCATAAAGGGATGAACATGGTCAGCAACAATACTCAGGTAGGCCATGGCGTTTAAACGATGCTCAGTTGATACTAAGAGGCCCAAAATGTGCCAAGAAAATATCCCCCATGCCATTACACCATCAGCCTGAAGCGTTGATACAAGGCAGGATGGATCCATGCATTCATGTTGTCTATCCCAAATTCTGACTCTACCATCTGAATGTAACAGCTGAAATCAAGATTTATCAGACCAGGCAACATTTTTCCAATCTTCTATTGTCCAATTTTGATGAGCCTGTGCAAATTGTAGCCTCAGTTTCTTGTTCTTATCTGATAGGAGTGGCACCCAGTGTGGTCTTCTGCTGCTGCAGCCCATCTGCTTCAAGGTGCGATGTGTTGTGCGTTCAGAGATGGTAGTCTGCATACCTTGGTTGTATTGAGTGGTTATTTGAGTTACTGTTTCCTTTCTGTCATCTCGAACCAGTCTGCCCATTCTCCTCTGACCTCTGACAACAAGGCATCTTCCTCCACACAACAGCCGCTCACTGGATATTGTCTCTTTTTCGGACCATTCTGTGTAAACCCAAGAGATGGTTGTTTGTGAACATCCCAGTAGATTAGCAGTTCTTGAAATACTCAGACCAGTCCGTATGGCACCAGCAACCATACCACGTTAAAAGTCCCCTAAATCCCCTTTCTTCCCCATTCTGATGCTCGGTTTGAAATTCAGCAAGTTATTTTCCCCACATCTAGATGCCTAAATGCATTGAGTTGCTGGCATTTGATTGGCTGATTAGCAATTTGTGTTACCAAGCAATTGAACAGGTGTACCTAATAAAGTGGCCGGTGAGTGTATATACAAAGTCACTGAGCAGTATTGTTAGAATCTAATTGGATGTTCAGTTTAAGTTGGCTAAATACATTCCACACGCTTTAATAGAAAAGGTGTCCAAAGTCTTGCAGTGTGTTTTCTTTAGAAAGTAGCCACAGCCTGAATAGAAAAACCTGTCTCCTGTCAGAATGTTGCAGAGAAGGACCCATTCTGTCTGTTTGGAAGCAGTGGCCTCTCTAAAAACGTCTAACACACCCCCTGAGTAAGCACAAGACATCTCCAATCAGCAAAGCTCATGCGCTCACACAACTGAAGATCTCTATCTCTGACTCAGCAGGGGGCACAGTGTACCTTTGCAGAGAGGTCGCTGCTTTCACATACAGATCATGGGTCCTTCTCTGCAGTATTGGCAGATAAAAGGCTTTTTTAACACTCACTTTTTTGTGCCAATAAACCATAAATATATTTAGCTGATTTAGGTTATACTAAACACACACTGTTTAATTTACATTGTTTCTTCTCTTTCTGTATATGGATGATGGCACTGTAATTATTTTATTAAGATAAAAATATCGAAGTTCCTTTTTCCTAACCAATATGCAGCTGTCACATGACCCAGATCTTTCTCAGCCTGTCTGCAGGGAAACATAAGCAGGAGGAGCTTCTAGTCGTCTGCTGCTGGTCAGATGATCAAAATAAAAAAACGGCCTTTGTGATACAGAGTAAAAAATAAATAAATATCAATAAACTGTTTTAAAATGTCATACAAAGATACATTTGAAATCAGATCTTCATTATTTTAGGCAATAACATGGTGTGGGCGGATTTCTGCCATTTACAGGCTATGTCATGCCCCTCCAGAAAAAGGAGGTGAAGCCTCCATCAATCTACATTGATGCCCCTCCAGAAAAAGGAGGTAAAGCCTCCATCAATCTACATGTAATATCCCACGCCCATTGTGTTTAGCTGATTAGTTGGCATGGAGGATGAGGGAGGGAGTGGGCTGTCATTTTACCACTGTGTATACGCCCATGTGTGACTTCATAGTCACAAGGGCTGCTCAGATGTGATAGGGAGGAAATGCTCATCATAGAAACTCACTGAAAACTGAGCATGTGCAGAGCTGCCAACATTGCTCTGCAAAATCCCTAGCTGCATTGGGGACATGGACAGAAGGTGGCGATAGAGAGCAGCAGGATCAACCAGGTTTTTTGCATAATATCAAAAACAAATCTCATAGTGACTGAATGAGTATGAACAGCATAAAATACACCATTTATTGATAGTTTTTTATGATGTGACACTTTTACCTGAAAGTTGGGCTTTAAGCAAGGACCACCTGTATCGATGGTAAACAATTATGGACGCTTCATTAACCTATATGTTTGCAAACTGTACACAGAAGCAAGGCATTTAACATTTTCTAAACGCATTGATAACTTTTTAAATATAAAATAGATTACTCTGTGTTCCCATGCACATGTACTGTACAGTATATCCACGGAAACCAACAATTACATTTAAATGCTGTCAGTTTCTCCTAGAGTTCAAGTTTACCTCTGTCCGTTTCAAAACTAAGCTGAAATAAAAAAAAAAAAAACTCTTGAAACAGCGTGGAGAAAAATGTAATATTGCACATATACTGCATATGCAAGGATGATTGTTATTGGTGTTATCTAATGGCAGCACTAGTGTTGGATAGAGTAGGGAGGGGTCAGTACCCTGGCGGTCGTATTCTTAGTGGAGGTATTTTCTTTACATTTGACACAACAGGAAGTGAGAGGAAATCTTTCCAAAGTGAGAGTGAAGTCCCCTCTTACTTGCCATTGGAACAGGTGTGACCATTGGAAAATTTTCCTTCACGTCCGGTTACACTGACAACCTTGGCTTTCCTATCACTTTTCTCAGGATAAGTAGGATGAATTTCCCCAGTGGGGACTGATGAAGGTTCTAACACTTCTATGTTCTATCAAAATTAGAAAGTATTTTATCCAAAGATCTATGTTTATGCGTTCTTCTTTCCTTTCACCAGAACGGACTGGTCTCCAGCGCTCCAGAGATGTTCAAGCTGAAGATGTGCATAAGACGGAAGACAGACTCTATAGACAAGCGGTTTTGCTTTGACATAGAAGTCATAGAAAGGTTTGTACAAATGTTCCATGCAGTGTGTCAGTACTTAGATTACTCGCTGCTCTAATGGAGGGATTTTCTTTAATGAGAAGCATTTTATATCATACTATATATACTATATTATACCATATTATACTTCCTTCGTAAAATAGGAGAGCATCTGCTATGCATATCCAGGATCCAGCGCCATCACAACCTAGGTTGTTGCGCCTTTCTTCTACCTTTTTAGCGTGAAAGCTCATGTAGGATCAGAGCAGGAAAAACTAACATTGCATCATGGGAGCTGCTCTTTTTAACCAAATCTGGACCGGAAGGATTTGCCCCCTTAATGACCAGGCCATTTTTTGCGATTCGGCACTGCGTTACTTTAACTGACAATTGCACAGTTGTGGTACACTGTACCTAAATAAAATTGATGTCCTTTATTTTCCACAAATAGAGCTTTCTTTTGATCACCTGTGCGATTCTTATTTTTTGTGTCTGGAAAAAAAAAACAATATTTTTCACTTTCTGCTATATAACATTCCATAACATAACATAACAAAAAAAAAAAAAATGTTAAATCTAAAATTTTCATCCTTTTAGGCCAATTTGTATTCTGCTACATATTTTTGGTAAAATAAATCCCAATAAGTGTCTTTTGATTGGTTTGCGCAAAGGTTATCGTGTCTACAAACTAGGGGAAAGATATATGTAATTTTTATTTATTTATTTATTTATTTTCTAGTAATAGCAGTGATCTGCGATTTTTAGCGGGACTGCAACATTGCGGCGGACAGATCGGACCCTTAACTGACATTTTTAACACTTTTGGGGGGACCAGTGACATTACTACAGTAATCAGTGCTATAAATATGGACTGTTACTGTAATAATGACACTGGCAGGGAAGGGGTTAACCCAGGGGCGATCAGGGGGTTAAATGTGAGCCTCAGGGAGGTTTTTCTAACTGTATGGGGGAGGGACTTGTGAAATGAACATAAAGACCTGTGATCCTGCATAGGTCTCTACAGTATACTCACAGGTCTATACGGTATATTCCATTTTTGATTTTGGGTTTAGATACACTTTAACCAGTTCTGGACCAGAAGATTTTACCCCTTACCCAAATAAAAATGATGTCTTTTTTTTTTCTCACAAATAGAGCTTTCTTTTGGTGGTATTTGATCATCTGTGCGATTTTAATTTTTTTGCGCTATAAACAAAAAAAGAGCGACAATTCGGAAAAAAAACAATATTTTTCACATTCTGCTATATAATTTGTATTTTGCTACATAATTTTGGTAAAAAAAAATTCCAATAACAGTATTTTGATTGGCCTCACAGATCAGCTTCCCCACTGGCGAAGGGGCGCACGCGTGCCCTCCATGATCGCTCCCGCGAGGTGCCGTACAGGTAGGGCAAATCGTGGGAACCTGCCGATCTGCTGCAGTGGTCAAGTGGTGGTTAAGGACCTTTTCATATGACTGTTCCGATCAGGTCCACTTGTCAGTTTTTCAGGCAGACCTGATCGGAAGGTCCATTAATCTTTATGGACCCAGTGGGCGTAAACAGACTTGTTGGCGCCTACCTGGGATCCAATCCGGTCTGCTAAAAACAAACAGAAGGGAATCCATCCTCCTCCATGTAGGCAGATCGGATTGGAAGTAGTCTGATGTAAACGGATAGCCAGTCCATATACACCGACCGCCCATAGAGCTGAGCAGACTCTGTTCGTGTCCGTTCTGTATAAACTGAGCGGACATGGATCTGTCATTCCCCCACTCTGCTCAGCAGGGGATCGGGGGACAGATCCCCTGCTGAACAAATCAGATCTCCCCTGTGTAAAAATGGGCCTTACCGTATTAGACCCAAAGCGAAAAATTTATTATATTGCAGTTAAAAGTGATGGCTGTATTACAGTGTTCCTTTTTTTTTTTGGCTATTTTGCTTTATTTTTTACTTAGTTATCCAGCTAATAAGTCTGTTATGGTTCAACTTATTTATTTATTTATTTTTTTGATTATAAACGTTTATTGAAAGTATATTCAGGCTACATTCACACCTGAGCGTAGCGTTTTTCGCGCGTTTTTTACCGCGATTTTACCGCGATTTTTGCGGCGTTTTTTACCGCGATTTTACCGCGATTTTTACCGCGATTTTTGTGCAGGCGTTTTTAGATTGAATAGAGATCAATGGAAAACGCCTGTAATCTGCCCAAAAAGAAGCTCATGTACTTTTTTGAGCGTTGGGCGTTTTGTATACAGCGTCAAAACGCTCAGATGTGAACAGGGGCCATTGAAATTAATAGGATTTGTCTTGTTGGGCGTTTTGAGAGCTGATCCTAGAGCAGAAAAACGCCCCAAAAACGCCCCAAAACGCCTAGATGTGAACGGAGCCTTAAGTACAAAAAAAAAAACATTTGTAACATCAATATAAAAGTACATTGTTAATAGATCTTTTCAAGCAATAGTTATGTAAGTTAATTTATTAAGTTAATAGTTATGTTAAGTTATTAAGTTATTATTATTAATGTTAAGTTATTAAGTTAATAGTTATGGTTCAACTTATTTTAACAGACAAAGCTGTCCAGCTAACATAGCAGTTAGAAGGTTGAGGCAAAGAATTTGACACTGACAGGGGTGCTTACATTAATCGGCTTTTGTTCATTTATGTAAAACATTTATCCCAAAAAGGAAGAAAAAAACCTGTTGCTATAACTGCTTATAAAGTGTTAGCTGGAGTTTGGCTTTCATTTGTCAGTCAACGCTACCATCTCTACAAACTAACAAAGCTGCTGGCTAAAGGTGTATCCTTTACTTGTCCAGTACAGTGGGGATACCCTAAACGGGAAAAGTACTGGCCAGATCTCCAGTTGAAAAAAAAAATTAAATTAAAAAAAGAAAATGATTGCAGACATCACATTTAGGCATTGGTCATTTGCAATATGTTCATTTTTTGTTTTTGGGTTTAATACTTTTTAAGGTTCTAACCTCCTTTATGGTGATGTGATGAGGAGGAATGGCCAGATTAAAATTCATATATCTCTGTATTTAACTCATTTAACAGTTGCAGCATTAAAAAGATAATTGTGTTACACTTAAATGGCAAGTTAAGTATGAATTCCAGTAAAGAAATTCAATTGGTGTGTTTTGAACAATATTTTTTGTCATTTTTTGTGTTCTTTGTTGTATTTGCCAGGATGGGAGATTTTAATATATATATATATATATAGAGAGAGAGAGAGAGAGATATAGAGATATAGATAGATAGATAGATAGATAGATAGATAGATAGATAGATAGATAGATAGATAGATAGATAGATAGATAGATAGATAGATAGATAGATAGATAGATAGATAGATAGATAGATAGATAGATAGATAGATAGATATATAGATATAGATAGATATATAGATATAGATAGATAGATATAGATAGATATATAGATATAGATAGATTTATATATATATACAAACCCAATTCCAAAAAAGGAATGGACTCATTTATAAATCTCATAAACGTATATTTTATTCACAATATAATATAGATAACATATCAAATGTTGAAAGTGAGACATTTTGAAATGTCATGCCAAATATTGGCTCATTTTGGATTTCATGAGAGCTACACATTCCAAAAAAGTTGGGACAGGTAACAATAAGAGGCGGGAAAAGTTAAATGTACATATAAGGAACAGCTGGAGGACCAATTTGCAAATTATTAGGTCAATTGGCAACATGATTGAGTATAAAAAGAGCCTCTCAGAGTGGCAGTGTCCCTCAAGGCAAGATGGGCAGAGGATCACCAATTCCCCCAATGCTGCAGCGAAAAATAGTGGAGCAATATCAGAAAGGAGTTTCTCAGAGAAAAATTTGCAAAGAGTTTGACGTTATCATCATCTACAGTGCATAATATCATCCAAAGATTCAGAGAATCTGGAACAATCTCTGTGCGTAAGGGTCAAGGCCGGAAAACCATACTGGATGCCCGTGATCTTCGGGCCCTTAGACGGCACTGCATCACATACAGGAATGTTACTGTAATGGAAATCACAACATGGGCTAAGGAATACTTCCAGAAAACATTGTCGGTGAACACAATCCACCGTGCCATTCACTGTTGCCAGCTAAAACTCTATTGGCCAAAAAAGAAGCCATATCTAAACATAATCCAGAAGCGCAGGCGTTTTCTCTGGGCCAAGGCTCATTTAAAATGGTCTGTGGCAAAGTGGAAAACTGTTCTGTGGTCAGACGAATGAAAACTTGAGGTTCTTTTTGGAAAACTGGGACGCCATGTCATCCGGACTAAAGAGGACAAGGACAACCCAAGTTGTTCTCAGCGCCCAGTTCAGAAGCCTGCATGTCTGATGGTATGGGGTTGCATAAATGCGTGTGGCATGGGCAGATTACACATCTGGAAAGGCACCATCAATGCTGAAAGGTATATCCAAGTTCTAGAACAACATATGCTCCCATCCAGACGTCGTCTCTTTCAGGGAAGACCTTGCATTTTCCAACATGACAATGCCAGACCACATACTGCATCGATTACAACATCATGGCTGTGTAGAAGAAGGATTCGGGTACTGAAATGGCCAGCCTGCAGTCCAGATATTTCACCCATAGAAAACATTTGGCACATCATAAAGAGGAAGATGCGACAAAGAAGACCTAAGACAGTTGAGCAACTAGAAGCCTGTATTACACAAGAATGGGACAACATTCCTATTCCTAAACTTGAGTAACTTGTCTCCTCAGTCCCCAGATGTTTGCAGACTGTTATAAAAAGAAGAGGGGATGCCACACAGTGATAAACATGACCTTGTCCCAACTTTTTTGAGATGTGTTGATGCCATGAAATTTAAAATCAACGTATTTTTCCCTTAAAATGAAACATTTTCTCAGTTTAAACATCTGATATGTCATCTAGGTTGTATTCTGAATAAAATATTGAAATTTGAAACCTCCACATCATTTCATTCTGTTTTTATTCACAATTTGTACAGTGTCTTTTTTGGAATCGGGTTTGTATGTATATATATATATATATATATATATATATATTTTTTTTTTTTAACAGGTAAAGATTTATTTAAATTACTGCACAAAGCGAATACAGGCTGATATTTCTTTTAACAAATAAATATTTTATATACATGCATACAGATTTGCCTTATATACACATAATTATGAACTCCAGGAGCATTGATTGCCTGGATTCCTCCATTATGTGATTCTCTCAGGATCGGATCATTTTGCATTCACACATTCAGTAGGACGGGGACATCAAAATTCATGGGAAAGATCAGATTTGCACAAATCCGTCTGATCTCCGTACATCTCTGTAGAACCTCCTGTTTTAGGAACCTCTGCTGAAAGACCGTAACGAGAGAGATGAGGGATATAACAGATGGCTGACCTCCTGTTGAATGTATGTTGCATACGTATTTATTTGTATGCAACTATTTTTTTCTCATCCTTTCATCTCCTAATAATTGTTTGTATTTTTTCCTACAGACAGGGGATTATTACACTTCAGGCTTTGTCTGAGGCCAACAGAAAACAATGGCTTGAAGCAATGGATGGAAAAGAGCCAGTAAGAACCTTTTTTTAAAAACTTCAGGCCAACTCTACCAAACAAATGTGTTAATTGTTTGAAGGCACCAGAATGTTGAATCCTTTGACAGCTTATATATAGAAATTGTGAATTGTGGGGAAATTTTCTACAGTAATTTGTGTCTACAAGACCATATTAAGAGTGTTACCGTCTCACAGCTAGTTCCTCAAATATATATCCATTAAACATTATAGAGACTCATCTTTTGAATGGTGGTAATCCCCCCCAAAAGAAGAAGAGGAAGACAGACCCAGGTGGTAGAGCCTGTCGACCTAAAGTGCAGTAGGAGGAATACCTCCAAGAAAAAGACAGAACAGGTTAGAGTAGAATGGAAAAATTGTTTGAGGGCTAAATGGAATTTTTCAGGTGGTACCGTACTATATCATGTAGAATGACACATAGGAGTAAAATATATAGAATTTATTTATCCAAGATTTAATGGAGACTCAGTTGAGGAGTGTGAAATCGATATTTGATTTTGTGATGGCCATAGCAGCTGGGCCAACCCCAATAAATACATCTCGTCTGGAGGCCCCAAGAGTTATGAAGTCAGGATTCTACTTAAGTCTATATACCTATAAAGAGATAGGAATAGGATTTTCTATTACTTTCTGATAACAATGGTCACCTGGGCAAATAAAAATAGGGAATCCCCCTAGCGGGAACACAAAGAGCAATGACAGAGGTTCTAACCACTCACCACACTATCCAATACCATGAGTACATATCTCCCAAGCTGCTAAGAAGGGAAACCTTTTAGCATGCAATAGTGTGGCAATGGACACACCCTTGCACACATGTAGGTGCCGCTCAGGCACCTAGAGGATCCCAATCAATCGCCAACTGCTGCGAGGTCCCGCCGGGAACGGAGCTCTTCTCAGCTCCAAACATCAGCATATAGTGAAGCAGAGGTCCCTCGAGCTGCACATCACTGCAAATTTATTATTGGAGAGGTATCTGACAGTCTCAGCCTGGGTTCCAGCCATGACCCTAACACATTTTGCTCTGCCCCTGGAGCTTAATCATGGCGATCCCCATGATTAAGCTCCGTAAGCAGAGCATGGCCTGACTAAAGCCCATGCCGAGATTGCCGCATTCTATATTAGTGGATTTGCAGTGATGTGTAGCTTTGAGGGACCTGTCCTTCACTACAGTGGACACACACTTGCTAACTATTCAGTGTTGGCTTCTATGTGTTATGTTGTACTTTTTTAAAGGACATTGATTTTGATCATTAAAAGATAATTGATTTAATTGCCACTAAGCATTATGATAAAATTACCCCATGGACCATGCTATCATTTTTTTTATGCTGTTCACTGGCGTTGAACATAGGACAGGCATCCAGGCTGGCAGGAGGAAGTATCTGATATGGCAGTATCTGGGTAGGCATAATTCAGTGAAATTTTCTCCTTCCAATTTTTCAGAACACCAATGCCCCAACGCTGTTTCTGGGGCAGGAAGGCAAAGACAAGTTTGTCAGAGCCCCTTTATAAACACAGATATACAAATACTGATTATACATTTATAATATAAGTGCATTTTTATCCGTTCTATAATTTTCTGTCCATGTATATACAGTATTTTTTTTATTATTACATTTTTTTTTTTTTGTTTCCCATATGTTGTATTTCTTGGGGTCAGTTTTATAATTGCTGGTTATTTACAAGTTAATGAACAGAAGGATTTTCCATAATATCTATTTTTTAATTAAAGTTTAGAACAGGAGATGATCAAACAGATTGGTACAGAGAGTGCAAGAAAATTCAGAGAAATAAATATATGTCAGCTGAGATTTTGGTATAAATAGTACACAATTCAGGTATGAGATCAGAAATAAAAATATAGTCCTAGTATGAAGCACATATCTATATAATCTCCTAAATGGGTTAATAGAAAGTATGACAGCTAGGTGGGAGGGCCCGAGAATTGGCACAATGTCAGGATTCGTTGGGGTATTATGATGGTTTATCACCATACCTAGGTAAATAAGCTTTTCACATGTCAGGAGGGTGAATGGCAAGGTGGGGTAAGTGGGCAGTGTATGGACAGATAGAAGACAGTGGGGAGTAATAGTAGAAAAACAAAGCAAAAAAAGAAGGAATTTGGGTGATAAAGGAGGGAGGGGGTTGGGGGAAGAAAAAGAGGGGCGTTGGTCCAGGGAAGGAGTGGGGGTGTGGGCTCTTTTGGTCGGAGAGGGTGACTGTTAGACAGATACATAGATCAGCCAAAACTTTATGACCACCCACCTAAAATTGAGTAGGTGCCCTTTTTGCTGCCAAAAAATCCCTGACCCATCAATGTATGGACACCACTAGACCTCTGAAGGTATCCTGTGGTATCTCTATAAATAAATGATATTGTGAACATATGAATGTCCATATACTATAAATAAAATCCCATTGAAGCATTTCAAAGTGATAAAAAGAACCCAAGCTCCTTGAATAGTGATGAAAAATATTGGTGGTTTCACCAGCTCGTGATCTCACACTGCGCTTACCGTGTGCAATGTGACCCCTTAGTAAGGGTGGTCTCACTCGCTTTATTTAAATGAATAAACCAAGATCCAGATCACTGGGATATCATTTCCTTAGCCGGACAAATGGCACCATGGGGACATATACATGAATTGCATCCTCACACCACAACGTATGCACAAAAGGAAAGCTCAGGAGACCCGGGTATCATGTAATAAAAACGGCTCACATAGCGTAATAATGGTGAGATAATTTATTCAAAAAAAGAGTAACACTCACTTCAGCAGCTTCAAAAGAAGTATATGATGGTGACAATTGTTTGTCCAGTAGTCACAATGGCCGACATTGACCGATCATGCATGGTAGCATGTGTGCGTAGCTCTTCTGACACATTTCGGCATACGTGACATCATCAGGGGCACCCATCCAGACCCATCGTCAATGTTCTGGCTGAGGGAAGAAGGTTCTCATCCATTGTTTTCAATCCATGATTTTACAATACGTGGCCATCCA
This sequence comes from Pelophylax lessonae, assembly GCF_965119305.1. Taxonomy (NCBI): domain Eukaryota; kingdom Metazoa; phylum Chordata; class Amphibia; order Anura; family Ranidae; genus Pelophylax; species Pelophylax lessonae. The sequence continues at coordinate 673,548,998 of NC_138769.1, read as the reverse complement.
TTGGCCCCTCAGTACGGCAAAGTCGGCCTGTACGTATAGCAGAGAAACAACCCCAAAACATAATGTTTCCACCTCCGTAATTGACTATAGGGATGGTGTTCTTAGGGTCATAGTCACCTTTTTTTCCCCTCCAAACACGGCGAGTCCCAATCCTCAAGAAGGCACATGTATAGGCCAATCTGAAGTTTGCCAAAAAACATCTAAATGATTTAGAGAAGGATTGGGAGAAAGTGCTGTGGTCAGATGAGACCAAAATTGAGCTCTTTGACATTAACTCGACTCGCCGTGTTTGGAGGAGGAAAAATGCTGACTATGATCCTAAGAACACCATCCCTACAGTCAAGCACAGGGGTGTAAACATGATGCTTTGGGTATGTTTCTCTGCTAAAGGCACAGGCTGATTTTGCCGCATTGAGGGGCCAATGGATGGGGCCACGTATTGTAAAATCTTGGATGAGAACCTTCTTCCCTCAGCCAAAACACTGAAGATGGGTCATGGATGGGTCCTCCAGCATGACAATGACCCAAAACATACCACCAATGCAACAAAAAAGTGGCTCAAGAAGAAGCACATTAAGGTCATGGAGTAGCCTAGTCAGTCTCTAGACCTTAATCCTGTAGAAAATTTATGGAGGGAGCTGAAATTTCGTGTTGCCATGCGACAGCCAAGAAACCTTAAGGATTCAGAGAAGAGAAGAGTGAACCAAAATCCCTTCTGAGATGTGTGCAAACCTGGTCACCAACTACAAGAAATGTCTTACCTCTGTGCTTGCCAACAAGGGTTTCTCCACCAAGTACTAAGTCTTGTTTTGCTTGGGGATCAAATACTTATTTTACTCACTGAACTACAACTTAATGTATAGGATTTTTTTTTTTTTTTTTTAATTTTCTGGATTTTTGGTTAATACGCTGTCTCTATCATTTAAAATACACCTATGATAAAAAATATAGACCCTTAATTTCTTTGTAAGTGGGCAAACTTACGAAATCTGCAGGGGATCAAATAATTATTTTCCCTACTGTATATATGTATGATTAATGAAAGGAAAACCCAGCAGTGAGAGGAAAAAAACTCTGAGACTTTTGTCTCACCTCCTGTTCTACAGTAGGGTGGAAATGGGTTTTGTGACTCTCAGCCACCTATAGCAGCCTTATTTTTCTCAGAATGGCTTGCAAGTTTGACCTATTATCTACTAGAAGGAATGTGTGTTTTCTTGTAATAAAACAATAGTGTATTTATTAAAAGACTGTACATTCGATAAGAGCCCTTTAATCGAGTGGGAGAAATCTGAGAATACCTCTGAGGCTCCCTGCTGGGTTCCGTTATGTAATTGGCGCACAAGACACAGCAATGCTGTCCAGATTAATAGCGCTCTGTTTATTTCTCACTAAGCAAAAAAAAAAAAAAAAAGCTTATGTTCAAGCTTTTCAGACAGAAAGTATAAGTATTGTGTATTATCAACTACTGATGTAACATTTATTCACGTATTTTTTTTTCTTAATATTTTATGTTTTTGCTATATCTTTTTTGATCATAATGCAAAAGGTTTTTAGCATTAGGCCCTCTAGTGTTTAAAGTGACACTGTCATCACCGAAAAACAAATCCCAAAGCAGTTCCTTGCAAAAAGACTGAAGAACCACAGTCTCCATCGAGATTTTCAGCATTTGATGCTTCTGTGAGTGTCAGATGTCTATGTACCTCAGTAGTGACCTGCGGTCAGCAGATGGAACCACATCATCCTTCTGGGTACTCAGGTATCCTACATAGTAACATAGTTAGTCAGGTTGAAAAAAGACACAAGTCCATCTGGCTCAACCAATAAAAAAAAAAACAAACATGTCCACTTATATTCTCCACCAGAACTGCGTTAAAAGGGTGACAACGCATGAAAGCAACCGAGAGACAGGGACAGCGGGTTGTCACCCATACCAAGCAGTTCCTAACCATTACCTTCCTGACAGGATTAGCAGGAATAATTTTAATGGAAGCTGCATATTTTTTAAAAACAATGTAACATGACTTTTCCATTGACATCAATATGTTAAAGATTATATGGGATTTTAGTGATTGGGTTTACTTAAAAAAAAAAAATGTTTCAGTACGCTTCCTGTAAACGAATGAATATTTTGTTTTATGTTATTTTCCTCTTTTAGATTTACACACTCCCAGCAATCATAAGCAAAAAAGAAGAAAGTAAGTATGAATAAATGATGAATGACTTGATTGCTTTTACTGTTAATGTGCTAATTTTATTATCTTTTCTGCTGAAAACTGGCTCAGAATATATCAGAATGTATCACACGCCCTCTAGTGGATTCTTCATGAAACGAAATTAAAAATACATTTCATGAGCGGACACCAGTGGTATTTGCTAGAATGCTAACACTAGGACTGTCAAAGCTGTGCACATAGGTGTGCGCAGCCTAATGCATTAGGGTGTGCACCCCAAAGCATAAACACACATGAATGGGAAGTTCCCTGTGCTGAATGGCTTCTTGTTCATTCACAAACTGAAGCATAGTAAATTAGGAACTATTTACTATTTACTAAATAGGAACTATTTACTAGCCTCTTCCCCTGCTCTTCATCCTGAAACATCCCTTTGCAGAAGTCGGGGGTAGAGGAGGGAAGCCAGCAGCACTGCAGAGCGGGGGGGGGGGGTTCCAACAGGGGGCAATGCACATAGAGATTAGGGTGTGCCCAGGCACACCTGGCATACCCCCTGCGCCCACCTATGGCTGTGTAGGACAGTATTAGAGTTCCTCTTTATTCTGCACTGATTGGGAACATTTAAAACCATATAGAGTAATGTGAATCTACCTAAAAATTAAAATGCTTTACAGAATTACAGCCCCCTTTTAGAAAACTCTCCTTCCTCCAATCAATAACTAAGACCACATGTTTCGTGATTTTTTTGAATTTATTCTTTTTGAGAACAAACTTCCCAAATACCTCAAATGAACTTGTTTTGCTTTCAGGCGGGCGTTGTCAGGTGTCCTGTGTGCTGAGCCTCTGTGTCTGTATCTGCCTTTAAACTGCACACAGGCAACCTTTACAAGTGGAAGCAGATGCAGCAGCTGCACAGATGCAGTAACATGTCAAAATGTGTCACGCGTGCAGGATAGGGTGTGCGGATTAAAACGCAAAGTGTTTGCACTTGAGCACCTGCTCATGCCAGCATGTCAAATGTTGACGTGCGGTTGTGTCCATGCAGCTGCTGCATCTGCTTCCACTTGCCTTATAGGTTGCCCGTGAGCATCTCCAATGCAGGCGCAGAAAGCAGCTGCTCAGCAAGCAGAATGAGTGTCAACGCCCACCTATATGAGCCCTTAAAAGGATATTTCCTGCCTAAATTAAACACTGCGTGATATCTGCTTTCATTTCATTAGCCAGAGAAGTGTCTTTTGTGTGCCTCTCTGATTTAGCTTCACTGGAGGTCCAATTTTACCAGTTTTACAGCTATTTTCTGCCAGATGAGATTGCTTCAGAGACATGCAACGGCACTCCCATTTGACAGTGGATGGCAGTTGGCAAGTCTTAACCCCCCAAATCCTTTATCCCAGCAAAACCCCCAATTCTAGTACAAATCCTCTCCCACCCAATTCCCCCTCTCCAAATCCCCCCAGCACAAAAACTTGTTAACTTAACACCTCAAATGTACAGTAAGTCACAAACACAGTGCGTTTGTCTGCACCAGGTTGCATGGTACAGTATTACCATGTGATACAGTTTTATTAAAGTAGTGCATGCACTACTTTTGGTGCGGTCTGGCGCAATTTCAGTTCATATAAATGAATGAGCTGAAATTGCACTGCACCTGTATCGCATGTGAATCACACAAGAATGCACTGTGCAATTCATGGTGTGAACTAGCCCGGAGTCCTGCAGCCCAGTGCCGGAACAAATACCAGCACTTGGCTCTGCTAACTTTCCCAGCAGGGGGGCATTAGCTTCGGCACCTGGGGCAATTGCTCCCCATCTCTTGCGGGGTGCCTGGGGTCCCAGGTGCCGCGATTGCTTTCTCTGCCAGCATGTCTTTGATTTGGGGAGGTAGGAAGAGGATATGTGATATGTGCTGGGAGGATGGATTTCATATCCAACCCCCCTTCTAGCAGAAGTCATCCCCTTCTTTAGTGCCCCCTAGCACATATCTCTGCCCCCCCCCCAAATCATCCTAAGTATAGAGCACGCCCCAGTGCCCCCTTAGCACCATAGCAAGCAGCTTGCTATTGGGAGAACTGGTGATGGGGGAGGAGCCAGGAGCGCTGGTGGGGGACCTGAGAAGGGGAGGATCAGGGCTGCTCTGTGCAAAACCAAGTGTACAGAGGAGGTAAATATAACACGTTTGTTTTTTGTTTTTTTTAAAGTTCAACCTTTTAATACCACTTTAAGATTAAGAAAATCAATAAGTGAAGCAAATAATTGTTTTAATAACTGCCAAGTATGCACACACTCATGGACAGTTATGAGATAAGCTAGAGTACGCTAGAGGGAGGAAAGTTGGGAAGAGTAGCCTCATACCCTAAATTGGCCATACACTGTGCGAAATGTGACATTCATTCAGTCTGTAAGCTAAGCAAAAAAAAAAAAAAAATCTATTAGTGTATGGCCAGGCTTATAAGTCACTGAGTACTTCTTTCAAATCTGGTGGTTTATTTGTTTAAAAAAAAAAAAAATGCATAAGTGTTTTAATATTGCACTTCTAACCGGAAATTCTGTTTTAACACCACCTTTTCATTTTTCTGTACAGTGTTCCTAAATGAAGCTGGCTTCAACTTTGTGAAGAAATGTATCGATTCTGTGGAGTTACGAGGTGAGGGTTTAATATGGGGCTTCCTTTACATCAGGGGTGTTCAACCTGCGGCCCACGGGTTGCATGCGGTCCAATACAGCTGTGGATGCAGCTTGACACTAAATTGTGAATTTACTTAAAAATGTTGCTTTTCGAGGGGGGGGGTTGTAAAAATGCAATTATAGTCAGCGAACAGATGCAGCTGAAAAAAAAATGGAGTTTTGTGGCAGTCTGTGGCAGAAGTGGTGCAGCCTTTTTACGAGGCATCAGAGCGGCCCAGGGGGTAATTGCCCCCCTGCCCCCTGGCCCAGTCCTCCCCTGCAACCATCAAATATCACTAGATTTATGTTGCCCTCTTTTACTTTTATAATAAAAAATATTACAAAAAAATGAAATTTTATTACTTAAATGATATTAATGTTATGTGAACACAAGCCTGTTTTTTATGAAAGATTGAGCCTATGCAAGCAAATTCATATGTACACTTTATGGACTGATTGTTTTGTCTTGTCTATGGTATACAATATATGGTTTGATTACTATGCAAACAGATTTAAATGGATACTAGCACATTAACATTTGGGAAGGCGGCACCACTTTTTATTATTTTGCACATTGATACACGTTTAGAGAGCGTGTATAGGTTTGAGCGATCCACTTTGTAAGTTTTTAGTTTTGTAGTCTTCTAGCACTCAGTAGCACAACATAACAGCACGCAAGTACACCCATTTATGCATTTTATAACTCAGATAGGTACATTACCTATATCAGTGATCGATAACTTGTGATCTGTCCATTTTGTTCTGCTCATCAGATATCCTTATTGTTAGTGTATTTTATGTGTGGCCGAAGACAATTCCACTTCTTCCAATGTGGCCCTGGAAGGTCAATCATTTGGACACCCCTGCTTTTCATTATCACAGTAGAGTAAAGGTGCTTATAGATGGATCAAAATTCAGTTAGTTCAACAGGGACCAGACAAATTTTTATTCATGTGTGGCTACTGCAGTTGAACAGAGGTCAATCTAAAAATGTACCAATGTACTTTACAAATCGACTTCTGTTCAGCCGCCCTGTCAGATAAAAGCCTCTCGATCAGTGGCGGCAGCCAATGGTTGCAGCACTGATCTGTGTATTCTGACAGCTGGGTAATGTCCCCACTGTCAGAATAAGGGAGGATTCTCCAATCCACCTCAAATGTTTTATTTTTTGTTCAGCCAGAGTATGGCCATGTTTGGCCACTTTAAAGAAGTAGTAAACTGCAAAATAATAATCCAAAAAATTGGGCTCCTACAGGATAATAGCATAATGTGTTAGTATGCATCACATACTAGCACAATATGAAAAACTTACCTTAGAAGGCAGCCCTCGTCACAGCTCCCGGCACTTCCATCTTTGCCTGGTCTTCCTTCCAGGTTCACAGCTTCGGCTGTTTGACTTTCAAGCCTCAATGACGTTAAACCGGTGCATGCATGCGGGAGACGTGGCCGCATCACAGCTGTCTCAATGGATGGCATGCCATTAACAGTTACGTCACCGGCTGCTACTATAGTAAATATCTTCTATACGGTGAACGTTTAGGAGACACTTACTAGACCTACAGGTAAGCCTTATTTTAGGCCTACCTGTAGGTGCAAGTAAACCATGGGGTCTTTATTGGAAAATCCACTTTGAGGGGGTTTTCTGGAATGTCAAGGCTGTCTGCCAACTGCTAGTAATAGCCTGTGTTTGGGTATAATGAAATATTTCAGGCCAGGCTTACTTATATTAGCAACAGCCGTAGGGCTCCTTATGCTTGACATTGTTTAAACCTTGTCTGTAAATACCAATAAGAAGAGCATCTTGACATTGTTTAAACCTTGTCGGTAAATGCTAGTCAGAGAAGCATGTTGTTCAGCATACCTTTAATAAGCATTTCAAAAGCTCCAAGTAGCTTTCTCAAATCCTTTTAGACGCCCTATGGCTCCAGTCTGGGAGTGCTGCATAGGGAACTTAACGGGAGTCCTGACTGTAGCTCTAAATAACCTTTAATAGGCATTTATGAAGTTTCAGCAGGGCTTACATATTTCCACATTTTTGGGTATTTTGCTCACAGAGCTGAGAAGTATCACAAAAAGAGAATATGGAATGATCTGACCGTGAGATGTTTCACAAGACATGTGCTCTGAGATTTCCAGGAACTACAGATCCTGGAAAGAAATTCTATTAAAATATTTCTTATTCAAGTCATTCAGATGTTTTTATTTAGTGTTCATGTTTTGCTACTACAAAATTAATTGCAAACTGGCCCATGCTATTTAAAATGCACAAGAGTTATCTGAAACAGCTTCTGGAGCATATTATTATTCCGATCTAAAGAATAATTTCAGGCATGGCTATATTATACATAAATACATTGATCCAGCTTGGACCAATGTAACTATGCATATACAGTACCTGGTCAATGTCCCAGTTAGCTAGAGATCACTGAAATAAAATACTGCTATTCCAAAGATCTACTCTTGCTTCTGGGTTTCACACCAAGTGACTGCTCTCCTTCTTACTGAAAACAGGAGCTCGGTTGATTGACATGGGCACCCTTCAGAAAATGCTTTGCATTTTCTAAGTGAATGCAAAGTGTTTTCTTATTGAATGAGACAGAGAGATGGGGCAGTGACATCACTCTCTCCGCCTCATCTAATCAGAGAATGCTTTGCATTCATTCAGAAATTGCAAAGTTTTTTCCTAATGAAGCCTGCACTGAGCAGTCAACCTCCTGTGTTCACAATACGTTGGGCTGGCCACTTAGCAAGGGTGTCTTCTTCAGCGATTTCCATCTTCCAGTGGCATCAGCTAGAAATGATGTATAAATAGTTACATTGGCCTAGCTGGACCAATGTAACTATACATATATAACACCCTCGAGTGTGCTACTAGAATAGTGCAGGCAAATTTATTAGCTCATGGTAAAATGAGTCTTGAATCTGGGTCAAAATTTTGTTGCAGGTCGGACTGGATAAATCATACAAGCAGGTACCCAGTGCTTTCCCCTGGTTCTGGAAGTTTGGAGAAATTTCTAGAAGCTGGAGGGTGGAGGCCAGGAGGGTTGATCTGCATACTTGGTGGAGTTTGGCCACTCCCCAGGTGGTGGGCCTGGCATGGTGGCTGAGCCAGTCCTTAAATATGGATGAGTCATGCCAGCAGGGAGTCAGTGGAAGATGGAGCTCTGAGGGGACTGTCGGTGGCCCTAGAGGGGAACCCCTGCCAGGGAGGGGGCTCTGCCTTCGGGCTGGAGCTTGGGCTGCCTTGGGAAGATCCTGACAGCAGTACAGTTTGAAAGGAATCTTACCTAAGAAGCAGTGGGAGCAGAGGACAGTGTGAGTACATCAGCACAGTCAGGGACCTATAAGGGGAAAGACTGCCACATGTAGCAACCCTTTCTGGAAGACAGCATTGTACCTAAATATTTATTTTCCCTTGCCCTGGAAGATCTTCAGTAGCACCCGGGTGGGCTTGTAAAGAAGCAACCAGGTGGGCTGGTAGTCAGTAGAACTGGGATCAGTGTCTACTATGGAATTGGAGATACTCCTGTATGCAACCAACAATATTTTGTGCTACTTTCTAAGGGACTGAGATTTACTAGTCCTTAAGAGGCTTTTGCATTTTTCTTCAGAGACTGTCAGTGTCTGGAAAGGAGGACAGTTCAAGACCTTGTACATAGGCAGGGAGTTGTCCCTGGTTTTTGTTCTTTGATTCAAGTTGGGCATCCCATATACCCCTTACCCCATCCAAGTTGTCACCTCTAATAAAACATAAAAACAAAGCCAAGGGACTGAATCTTTTGTTTGGATGCAATCGGAGAATGCGTGTTGCCTGGCTATTCAGGAGAAGGGGAACCAATTACCAGTGGCCCCTGCACGAGTAGTTCTATATATAATACAGTTATACCTGAAATTATTCTTTAAATTAAACTTTTCTCCAGCAATTCATCCCTAGCTGTCTCTAGCAACTCCTCTTCTAGCTCTGCTCCAGCAACTCATCGTCTAGTTCTGCTGTAACCACTCATTTGCTCCAGCAACTCATCTCCTAGCTCTCTACTACAGCAACTCATATCTTTGCTTTGCTCCAGGAACTCATATCTTAACTTTGCTCCAGCAACTCATATCTTAGCTTTGCTCCAGCAACTCCTCTCCAAGCTCTGCTTAAGCAACTCCTCTAATAGCTCTGCTCTAGAAGCTCATATCTTAGCTTTGCTCCAGAAACTCATCTCCTAGCTTTGCTCCAGCGACGTATCTCCTTACTCAGCCCAACCGACTCCTCTCCAAGCTTTGTTCCAGCAGCTTATCTTCTAGCTTTACTACAGTGATATATCTCATATAGCTTTGCTCCAGCAACTCATTCTCTTCTTCTATCTCTGTTCAGGTAGCTTATCTTCTAGCTCCACTACAGCGACCTATTTCCTAGCTGTGCTCCAGCAACTCATCACCAGCTTTGCCCTAAAAACTTGTTTACTGTTCTTCTGCATATAAAAAATACCACAAATTCTGCTTCTAACGCAGACCATGGAACCATCACCAAATTCCAGGATCTTGCCAAACCTATTGTGAGATCTCTGTAAACAAAGCAAACCGCTTCAAACAACACTTCCCGGTTTTAGCTTTTAATGTCATAATCACATAGGAATTCAGATTATAATAAGGGGAGTCAGTCTGTATTAAAGGGGAATTGTTTTATGTGTACCTAGGGAAGCATGCATTTTATTTATGTACTGGAAGTATTCGCTTTGAGTATGCAAATCAAAAAAAAACTTCTTTGCTCTTTAGTACTTTTATAGAATTTTCATATTTTATGTCTTCATTTGAAGGTATCACTATTTTGGGACTCTACAGAATTGGAGGTGTGAACTCTAAAGTTCAGAAGTTGATGAATACAGTTTTTTGTAAGTATTTTTTGCTCTACATATAAGGGGACATGGGAATGTTTCTGGCACGCATCCCAAAATAATAGAAATTATATAGATTCAATTTTCCTATTTTTTAATAAAAAAAAAAAAAAAATGGAAGCCTGCGTAATATAAAGCCAGTAAAGGACATACAGTAGTTCAACAGTAGTACGGCTCAAGCCTAAAATCCTTTACTTTCAACACAGGTTATCAATTTCCCCATTGCTCTTTCTTAAAAGGAGAGGGGTCCCACCACATAACATGCTGCGACAAGGGGGGCGGGGAGCTGTCCTGGTTACTTCCTTCTGGCGACCTGCAACCAACTGTGTTCAGAGCCCCTTTTTATAGGGGACCCCAAGAATTCCAAAACCTTCCAGGAGGTCAGGTGACCTTTCTTGACCTATCCTGATTGACCCCCCTGGATTCTGGAATGTTCTTAGGGTTCACCTGACTTTGCTGACCTATCAGAGAACCCCCACATACTAACAGCCCAGTAGGCAGAATTATCTAGGGATATTTGTTCCCATGGCACAGATCTTGCAGTGGCCTTCTGGCACAATAGAGGAAATAAAGCAGGACATGCTATCCTATTTCTTACGTTGTATATATTTTTGGTATTCCTTGCCACATTACATTACATTTGTTATTTGAATGCCATAATCATTATTAAGAATCATGTAAATTATAATAGCTTTTTTAAAGATCTGTTTATTTCTATGTGATATTGTTCTCTTTGCTCAAACAGCTGCTCCTGATGCCCTTCCCCAGTTTTACCCCTGCTGGTGTATATGGCTCATGCTAAATGGCATCTTCTTTGTAACAGAGGAAACTGCTCTCTATGCTCTTCCACACTTCTTGTCTCTGTACACAGACAACCGCTCGCAAAAGACAACATAATTTTCCTTTAAAGCAGGGGTGTCAAACTCAGCTTCATCACAGGCTTCATCAACAGTATGGTTGCCCTCAAAGGGGCGGTTGTATCTCGTGTGCACTGCATACAGAGTGCAGGGTTCAGGAGTGCGTTATGTGCAGGGTTCAGGGGTGGGCTACATACAGAGTGCAGGGTTCAGAAGTGTGTTATGTGCAGTGTGCAGGGTTCAGGGGTGGGCTACATACAGAGTGCAGGGTTCAGAAGTGTGTTATGTGCAGTGTGCAGGGTTCAGGGGTGGGCTACATACAGAGTGCAGGGTTCAGAAGTGTGTTATGTGCAGGGTTCAGGGGTGCGCTACGTACAGAGTGCAGTTCCAAGGGTGCCCTATTCACAGAGTGCAGGGTCCAGGTGTGTGTTACATACAGAGCGCAGGATTCAGGGGTGTTGTGTATACAGAGTGCAGGGTTTAAGGGTGTGCTATGCACAGTGTGCAACCCCAACTTACTGATGGCACTAATAATGGAGCTTCTACGTTCACTAGGTAGTATCTGGATTTGTAAAGACATTTTTTGTGGAGTTCAGCTTAAATTCATTCAAAACATCTAACATGTTATGGATGGGTGCTGCCAGTGCCTGGACAAGGTCATCTAGAGACCAGGGCGAATATGTCAAACTGACCCCCCCCCCCAAGATGTATGAGAATTATGATCAAAATCCCCCCCCCCCCCCCCAGAAAAAAAAAAAAAAACACTGAGCACCAATCTGCATGCTCACCCCCTAAGCATATATTCCCCTCCCTCCCAGTACAAGTCCGCCCCCCCTGCTGAAACTCCCCTCTCAGCACAAATCTTTGCCACCATCCCTCACACACCCCCCCCCCCAGCTCAAATTCTCCCTCCAAACAAAATCCCCCCCTCCTAGCACAAATCCTCTACCCCTAAAATGTCCCTTCCTAGTACACATCTTCTCCCCCCCACTCCAAATCCCCCCTCCTAGCACAAATTATCTTCCCCCATCCCCCCCTTCCAACACAATTTCCCCTAGATCATCACTCTTAGCACCACCCAATTTCCTCTCCTAGAACAATACTTACCCCCTGCTGGCCCCCAAATGCTCCCTTCCAACATAAATCCCCTCATCCCCTCCCCCCCAATCTCCTTGTGGCACACCCCCTCCCACTTCACACACCTCACATGATACCACAGTGCCGAGGGCAACTGCCCCCTCCTGCTCACCCCTTGTCCTGGGTGCTGCTGTACTGTATCACAGCCTGCTTGTTTTTTCAGCGGCAGAGCTCTCACCACTGGAATTCTTCATAAATATAAGAGGCCTAGAGATGAAATAATAATTTTAGGTGGATTGAACTATTAAGCTACACTCCTGGTGGTTTGGGGTTCTACTAATGTTCATCAGCCGTGAAAGAAAAAAATATTTTTTAATCATTCTGTGTCAATGCATTTTTTCCATTGAATAACAATTATATTTAAAAAAAAAAAAGAAAACAAAAAAAAAACTTTTAAAAAACTGGAAGATAATCTCACTGGTGATTTAACTGTGAATGAGAGTGACCTATGAATCAGTGTTTCATTTAGGACATTTGGGTAAAAAATAGGTCTGCACACCTGACCTTGTTACACTTTGCTAGCTAAAGCAAAGGGGCGACTATACGCATCTAATTAGATAAAAATGGTGCATTCAAGAATGCTGTAAAAGCATGAAATAATATTCAGGGCAAGCTGACATTGTCATATCTCAGTACAAGCCTCTTCTTGCAGGATATGGATTTTGTAAGCGTGGCTTTTATGAATAGACTATTCAAAAACATCTTCAAAACTTTTTGAAGCGAGAGTCGCTTTTAAATGTAATGCTGAAAAGATGGGCATTATGAGAGGAGATGCAGGACACAGATTGATGAATATTACAGCTAATATTTCAAGTGCACATGAACTCCTACTGAAGCTTCTCAGTTGAGCACCCCTTCCCCCCCCCCCCCCCATATACATTATAGGTGCCATCAGAGCCAGAATTATAAGGGGGCAAAGGGGAATATTGCCCCAGGCCCCCCTAACAGAAGGGGCCCCCCTCTATACCAAAATGATATAAAACAATAATAAAATGATATATACCATAATAAAAATATAAATAATAATAAAATAATATAAAATGTATAATAAAAAGTGCTTTATTTTATTAAATGTATCTTGGAAAGTAATATTTTGCTGGCCATCATCTCTATAACTTTGGACTGGTACAGTATCTCACAACAATAAGTACACCCCTTACATTTTTGTAAAAATTGTATTATATCTTTTTATGTGACAACACTGAAGAAATGACACTTTGCTACAATGTAAAGTAGTGAGTGTACAGCTTGTATAACAGTGTAAATTTGCTGTCCCCTCAAAATAACTCAACACAAAGCCATTAATGTCTAAACCACTGGCAACAAAAGTGAGTACATCCCTACGTTAAAAAAGGCCAAATTGGGCCCAAAGTGTCAATATTTTGTGTGGCCACCATTATTTTCCAGCACTGCCTTAACCCTTTGGGCATGGAGTTCACCAGAGCTTCACAGGTTGCCATTGGAGTCCTCTTCCACTCATCCATGACGACATCACGGAGCTGGTGGATGTTAGAGACCTTGCACTCCTCCACCTTCCTTTTGAGGATGCCCCACAGATGCCCAATAGGGTTTAGGTCTGGAGTCTTGCTTGGCCTTTACTCTCATGCTTGGGCTTTACTCTCAGCTTCTTTAGCAAGGCAGTGGTCGCCTTGGAGGTGTGTTTGGGGTCGTTATCATGTTGGAATACTACTTGTGGCACAGTCTCATATATAAATGGGTGGCACAGTGGTGTAGTGGTTAGTACTTTCACCTAGCAGCAAGAGGGTTGCTGGTTCGAATCCCAACCATGACACTACCTGCCTGGAGTTTGCATGTTCTCCCTGTGCCTGCGTGGGTTTCCTCCAGGTACTCCGGTTTCCTCCCACACTCCAAAGACATGCTGGTAGGTTAATTGGATCCTGTATAAGATTGGCCTTACTATGTGTTTGTATGAATGTGAGTTAGGGACCTTAGATTGTAAGCTCCTTGAGGGCAGGGACTGATGTGAATGTGCAATGTGTATGTAAAGTGCTGCGTAAATTGACAGCACTATATAAGTACCTGAAATAAATAAATATATATATACTGTATATACATCGATCAGCCACAAATTTATGACCACCCAACTAATATTGAGTAGGTCCCCCTTTTGTCGCCAAAACAGCCCTGACCGGTTGAGGCATGGACACCACTAGACCTCTGAAGGTATGCTGTGGTATGTGGCACCAAGCCTCCAGCAGCAGATCCTTTAACCCCTGTAAATTGCGAGATGGGACCTACATGAATCGTACTTGTTTTTCCAGCACATCCCACAGATCCTCAATTGGACTGAAAGCTGGAGAATTTGGAGGCCAAATACCTTGACCTCAAACTCATTGTCGTGTCTCTCAAACCATTCTTGAACAATTTTTGCAGTGTGGCAGGGCGCATTATCCTGCTGAAAGAGGCCAATACTATCAAGGAATACTGTTTCAATAAAGGGGTGTAGTTAGAGGGAAAAAAGGGTTCTACAACATATTGGTGCAAATGTGGACCCTTTTTTCCCTGCATCAAATTTGCATTACGTGGGTGTGAACACCCATGTGATGCGATTCTATCAAGCTCACTGCATTTTGAAATCTGTTTTGGGGTGTAGTTCATGGAACAGATTCCCAAAAGTAGTTTCTGCACTACATTTGGTGACTTCAGGGCAATTTCAATAGACATCTGTGCATGAACCCGTACAGATGTCTGTCAAATCGCCCTCGAAGTCGCATTGACATGCAAGTTTGAAGTCATGTGCTCTCAGCTAAATGATTTCAAACCCGCCCTCACTGTGAACCAGTGCTGTTGCCAGCAATAGGCTCTGACTTGACATGCGATTCAACATGACAAATCGCATGCCAAATCAGCACAATGTCAACAGGGCTTCGAGTTCCATGAATAATACCCCGAAACAGATTGCAAAATGCAGTGCGCTTGCCAGAATCACATCCCAAGGGTGTTCAGACCCATGCAATGCGATTAGGTGTGGAAAAAAAGGGTCCTACAACATTTTGGTGCAAATGTGATGCAATTTGAGCCATACAAAATATATGGCTCAAATTGCATCGCACAGACATCACATGGGATGTGCACAGGAATGCGGTGCGTTTTTGGTGCAAATCACATGGGGTGTTTAGCATGCACCAGTGTGAACCCAGGCTATGTTCCATGAACGACACCTTGAAACATAACCCAGGCTTAGAAATAGCAATGGAATAAAAAACGTCAAAAAACGCCAGTTAGCAGAGTTTTTTGGCGTTCGTCAGCGTTTATAGACATTAGAGCGTTTTACAGCTGAAAAACGCCACTAAAAACCCGGGTTTTTTTTACAGCCAGAAACTGCCCCTGACAAAAACTGCTGATAACAGCAAATGTGTGCATCGACACATAGGATAACATGCTGGGGCATTTAATGGCTGTAGAAAAAAACGTCTGACTCCAAAAACAGCCGCTGTAAAAATGTCCCGTGTGCATGAGGCCTAAGGACAACATGTTTACTTGCTGCCTAATATATTCAATCGACTTTCAGATACCATTGTAATGAGATAATCAGTGTTATTCCTGTTATTCCCTTGTCAGAGGTCATAAATTTATGGCTGATCGATATATTATATCATTGTCCCCGTGTGCTATAAAGTTGTTAAACATCACAATGTACTTGTTCTATGCCAGCCATCAGCAGGACGCAGGTCAGACTTGGCTGGATTTACTCCCTGTGGAGGATTTCTACAGTTTAGGGAAATGTTTGTTTAATAAGCGGGTTTATATTTCAGATTTAATAGACTTGCTGAAGACAGATTTATACCACTCATCAATCTGAATCTTTTTTTTTATTATTTTGTTTTTAATTTTAAAGCTCCTAAAGCACCTCCTGATATGGATCTTGATTTAGAGCTATGGGACAATAAAACGATAACCAGCGCTCTGAAAAACTACCTCAGGTGAGTACATTCCTTGTAGCATTGTTGCTTTACAGTTTAGTGCAGGGGTCGGGAACCTTTTTGGCTGAGAGAGCCATGAACACCACATATTTTCAAATGTAATTCCGTAAGAGCCATACACTTTATTTCAGGGGTCGGGAACCTTTATTTAATATTCATACTCATGGGCCGCAGCTATACAATGAGTAGATGGAGCCCTGTGAAAGTGCCTGGAGTCCGGTCGGGAAGAGAGCAGATCAGGCAGGTATGCAATGAGGCCGGAGTGGTGAAACGCCTGCAGGCCTGCGAGTGGTGGAGGTGAGTATAGGCCCTGAGAAAATGGCAGCCGGCCGCTGAAGGTCTCAGAAGTATATTTGAGAGGCAGCTCCCACTGTCTGTCGGGGCACAGGGAGCGGATGGCAGGTCTCCTTACCGGGCGGTGATTGCCAAGGCCCTCAGATGCACAGCACACGAGCCGGCGGCGGTACCACGAGTAGGCCGAGGGGTCCATAGTGTGGCAATCCGGTCACCCAGAGACGAACTGAGGGTAGCAGTGGGTAGACCACAAAGTGTACCGTCGATGGGTGCAGAAATCTCCTTGGCACTGGGCACAGCTACGCAGATTGCACTGGATTGAGTGGTAGACTACAAGTCCAGCGCGGCTCACGTCTGGAAACGCCCCCTTTATTAAAGATTTGTCTGCGAGCCAGATGCAGCCATCAAAAGAGCTACGTCTGGCTCGTGAGCCAAAGGTTCCCTACCCCTTGTTTAGTGTATGAGCAATAATTGTATATTATACATTGTGCAGCCACACTTCAAATGCAATTGCTTTTCCAGTTTATTGGTAACGGATCAGTGAATTGTGATTGGTTGAAGAGATCCGTAAAAGGTAAAACCTTTCCTGACAGTTTCCATTTAATCTGGCAGCCAATCACAGTGAACAAGTTGGGCCCTATCTGTTCTTGTGGGGAGATGCGCAAATCTCTTTTTTTACCTTTTGTTACTAATTAGAATCAGGCCTATGTGTGTCACCCCTAAATTTCAGTTGGGGAGAATGATGGAAAATTCTAAGGAATATGTTGATGCTTTACATCAGATCACAATGCCATCTGAGAGTCCTGCTTGTACATATTTTCTTCTGCTTACTTTAAATGTTATCTACAGATTTCTGCAAACAGCTCAGTCAATAGTCAATCCAGGAGATGTTGTTTTTTTTTTTGTGTTTTTATTGAGAACTGGGATAGGAGAAGGGATGGGTGGGATACTCCAACTATGAACTATGCACAATCTTGAGGACAATTAGCTGTAGTGTGCGGCAAGGCCTCTGCTTCACCTTGCCGCTGAAGTGAAGATAGATTAAAAGGTCCCTGCTTTAGTTACTCTCTTTAGGGTTCTGAAACTGACAACCCCTTTACTCTCAATACCGGTGTGCTGACACCTGTCCGCTGACCCTAGCTTCTGGAGTGGTCCCCTTTAGTGATCGACCGATATCGTTTTTTTAATGCTAATACCGATACTGATATTTTGGTCATCGGATATCGGCCAATATTTTCGGACATTTATTTTTTTATTTTTATTTTTTCACAGGTACTCCTTGTGAAGGGATCTGGGGGTCTAAAAAACCCCAAACCCCTCCTCGGCACTGAAAAGCATTCAAAACACCAAGCTTGGCTGTTTTGAATGCTGTCAGTTTTTTTAATTTGGTGCCGAGTACCCAGATGGGAGGTCATGACATAAATTCCGGGTTTTTACATTGAGACCCGTTTAGAGCCGAATGCGGCTTTGATCGAGTCTTTGGCGGCCGTGCAGGTAGGATGCCCGGGTCTCCCTTCCCACCGGCGAGCCGCGGAGGCGGCGGGAGAGGGGGAGGATGTCCCCTCCCACTCCTTGTAATGATAGCAGAGCGGCTTCTCAGCCGCATCGGTTGTCATTACAAGACAGCCGACCGTTGGCTATGGACGCCGGTACCGGGTGATGCCTCTGGGGGGCTGGGATCTGGGGGTCCTCTTGTTAAAGGGGGCTCCCAGATTATGATAAGCCCTCCTCCTGCAGACCCCCACAACCACTGCCCAGGGTTGTAGGAAAGAGGTGCTTCTCACCATCAGCAAGGTGCTTTGGGGTGGACCCCATAGCACCCACCCATGTTGAGGGCCTGGTATGGTTTGGGGGGGGGGAAACGCTAGCTCATCCCCTGCCTTTCCTGACATGCCAGGCTGCATGCTCGGATAAGGGTCTGGTATGGATTTGGGGGGGCCCATGCCATTTTTTTTTTAATTTTGGCATGGGGTTCCCCTCCAAATTCAAACCAGAAGGGCCTGATATTTTTTTTACCAATTTTTTTTTTTTTTTTTGCCAGCAATTCTTTTTTTTTTTTACATTCAGCTGTCAGCGGAGAACCCTGCTGACAGCTGATGACTCATAGGATGTTAAGAATGTGGCAGCCGGCTTCCCAGCCTGCTAATTAGCAATCAGCTATATACAGTGTTTTTAAAGGGGAAAAAAAAGAAACAAACACAAAATGCATGAAAACTGCAGGCAAAAACACATTAAAAAAAAAAAAAACAAGGGTTTAAAAATGCAAAACGCACTACAAATCGAGCCAGAAAAATGCATCAAACTCAGCCCGCATAGATGTGAACCTAGACTAAATGCTGCATTATCACATACATGTGAACCAGTCCCCCCAGAGATATGTTGAATTGGAAAGCTCTTCATGAAATTTATGTCTTTGATGTAATTAGATTTTTTTGTGCCAACAGATGTCTAACTGAACCTCTCATGACGTACAAATTACACAAGGATTTTATTCTAGCAGTCAGTAAGTACATCAGCTTTTAGTAACTACAGCTGAATCTAGCCACAGTTTGAATAAGGATGTGAGACTTTCAGTAACACAGAGAAACCAGTCTGATTTAGGATTTTTGCAGGCAGATTTAGAGATAAGTTCTGATTGGTTGATGTGGGTTACTGCACTTTATACACCCTCATAGCTCTTTGCATTGTCTGACCAGTGAAGTCTGTATTTTTTTGGAATTTTTTTGTAGACTATATATTGTATTTTCATAATAAAGAGTCGTTTTTCTTACTTACTTAATGCCCTCATTTTTATTTCTGTCTTTTAGGCTCCATGCACACAGGGCGTCAGAAAAAACGAGCTGCAGAGCCACTTCTAACGCCAGGAAAAAGCAGCTGTAAAAACGTGCTTTTAGTAGCTTTTTCCATTGGCGTTATTGCGCGTTTGGCCACGTCGGCTTTTAGCAGCGTTTTTTCTGCCTCCATTCAAAATCAATGGTTGCCTAGGAGCCGTCATTGATACGGCTTTCAGCCCATTGATTTGAATAGAAGTCGTATCACAAGTCGGATCAGGATCATCCGACTTGCGGTGCGACTTGCGCTTTGAGAATCTTGAGGGGGAACGCCATGCCAAAATGGGAAAAAAAAATGGCGTGGGTGTCCCCCCCCCCCCCAGGTTCCAAACCAGTCCCTTTGGGTCTGGTATGGGTTTTGAGGGGAGCCTCACGCCGAAAAATGGCATGGGGTCCCCCCCAAAGTCCATACCAGACCCTTATGCTAAACATGCAGCCCGGCAGGCCAGGAAAGGGGAGGGGACGAGCGAGCGGCCCCACCCCCCCTGGACCATACCAGGCCACATGAACTCAACATGGGGGGTTGGGTGCTTTGGGGCAGGGGGGGCTCTGCACCCCCCCACCCCAAATCAGCTTGCCCCCATGTTGATGAGGACAAGGGCCTCTTCCCGACAACCCTGACCGGTGGTTGTGGGGGTCTGCGGACAGGGGGCTTATCGGAATCTGGAAGCCACCTTTAACAAGGGGGCCACCCAGATCCCAGACCCCCTCCCTATGTGAATGGGTATGGGGTACATTGTACCCCTACCCATTCACCCCATAAAAGGCAGTGTATGTAAATAATGACAGGAGACGTTTTGAAAAGTTTATTAAAAATCTTCATCCGGTCTTCTCTGCTCTGGTCTTCTCCTCTCCACTCTTCAGTTCTTCTCCCCTCTGCTCTTCTGCCCTCCGCTCTTCTCCCCTCTGGTCTTCTTCTTCCTCTGGTCCTCCTCTGACGCTGTCTCCGGTGATTATGCCAGCTCCGGTATATGCAGCTTATTATATAGCCATTAGGGGTGTGACCTCCCGGTGACATCATCAGGAGACCACGCCCCCTTATGTCACAGATGACGTCACCTGTGGCAGCAGCTGCAAAAACACCCTGTGTGCATGGGGCCTAACTGTCTCACATTTATAGTTCTGTGAGAGTTATAGACTGACAGATCTATTCACATTCCCATGAAACACATTCTACTGACTCCTTCTATGAGTATTTGGTCCTTTTAGGTCTCCATTCAATGGTGACAGCTCATTGCATCTGAAAAAATAAGTCACAAGTCACCATAAGCCATAGGTCACCATAATGTTAGAAAGACAACTCTAGATTTAAGTTGAGTATTGGAGCAAAAGCTGCTGGTTTTATTACAATATCTTTAGATAGAATATTCATTTTTTTTTATCTGTCTGCTTTAAAGCCTAAATTCACAGAAAGTTGAAGGAAGCAGCACATGTTTTCCTAGTGTATGGGATGAAACAGAGCAATACTTACCTTAACCTGCTGTCCTGCAACAGCCATTGGTTATAGAGGTTCTTCATCCTGTTTGAAAGAAATTAAAAGTCAGCAGGTAAAAATAAAAAACTGTAGCTGCTGACTTTTAACTAAAGGACACTTACCTTTCCAGTGCTGTCCTCACCCGGGCCAGTTCTATGCCGGCCCCCAGGACTGGCATGTTTTCAGTGGGACAGTGCCAGGGCTAGGTCATACAGTGCCCAGGGCGAACATGGCAAGCTGCCACCCCCCCCCCATCCTCTTAGATAGGGCTAATAATGGTGTAAGGTTTGATATGCATGTAATGTTTAAGATATGCACTGAGATAGTACTAACATATCATCCGACTTTTGAAGTTGAAATAAGGAACATTTCAGTGAGAAAGTGGCATGTGGCGCACATAGCCATAAGTGGTTAAATTATGATGACCAGGAGGGGGCAAACTGCCACCCCCTAGGTGCCTTATTTGCTACACCCTTTAACTGCAGAGGGTTAGTTTTGGGAAGTACACATGCTGCGGCCATGCTGTTTTGCTTCACTACTGCCGCATGAATGATACTCCTTGTTGAACTTGACCCATTGAAGTGAATGGTGCCCCACAACTTTGTACAATGCACATGGTTGCAGCATGCTAGTGCAGGGTTGGGGGGGTTAAAGCAGGCATAAAGGAGGGGATACAATGGCTCTTCATCACCTGTCAAATGCTCTCTGAAGAGAAATCTGAATGCTGATCACTTTTCAAAGACCAAAATACATGACCAAGCCCTTAATTATTTATTTTTTTATATAGTTTTTAGAATGTAATCATTTTTTTTTTTTGTTTACACTTTGAACTGCCCTGTTGGGGGGCTTTGATGAATATCAGGGCTCTAAACAGACTCCAGATGTTTCACTTACGAGACACTATGTGGTTTGATGTATGTGTTAGCAGATGGGTTTTTGTGTGTCGGTGTGGATAGCGTGTTTCTGTGTGTCAGGAAAGTCACAAATGTGTGGAAAGGTGTGAACCTAGCCTTATAGGGGGCTTACGCTGGTGCACTGCGGTTTGGCCACAGTGTGATTTTGTGTGCGGTTTACCTGGGTTTTAAGTGCGCTCCCAATGAATTCTTTTACACAGTGCATTTTCTGAAACCGCGTCAAATATGCAGCACACAGGACTTTGATGCACTTTTGTGAAATCGCACTGTGTAATGTAATTCAATGCACTGCAGATATATGGAGGGGGCCGCTGATAGAAGAAGGTGAATGGTTAATGTGAACTGCAGAGAGGAGCAGAAGAATCGTTGCTGACTTACGATTGTGCCGGGAAGGTAAAAAGACATGCTGGAAGTGGTATGAGCCAGACATATTGGTGTCCAACAGGGAAGACTGAAGTGACCTAGCCGGGAAGGAGAACGAGGCGTAATTAATGGGTGCAGGAGAGATAAGGCAGAGTTGAAGTTGCTGGAATGGAGGAGTTGGGGAATCGATACTTTATGCAGTAACAGGAGGGAGAATGAAAGTCACTGCTGTCAGGCAGGAGAAGCAGCAGAAGCTCCAGTGCACCCCCATCACAGATTTGGACACCGCCCAGGGCAGGTACCCCTCCTGCCCCCCTCTGTACTGGCCCTGCTGTGGGAATCCGGCTGTGTCTCCTTGCAGTTTCACAGCTGTCTTCCCACTGTGCATTCCCAAGCAGCGCTGCTCCTTGTGCATGGTCCCACAGCCTTCAGGGACCTACAACATGTCTCTGGAGGTTATGGTCGGAATTGCCTCGGCGATCCAAGCAGAAGTGGAAGCATTTATTCCCCTCCCAAAATAAGTTCCAAAATTAGAAGAGGGGGGCATAAAGCCGAAATTCCCCTTTTATTAAGCCCTTATATTTCCAGTGCTGGTATTTGGACGGGCACCTATATCAGCATCCTAATCCTTTCCTGTGCCTATGGTCCTCAATTGTATGTTCTGATGTTGGTGAGATCAGTGATGACATTACTGGTCTGAGAGCCATAAAAGAGTGCCTTTTGGGGCCAGTCATCACTAGAAGATTTCAGGACACTGAATTAAGGTAACCAATATTTTTTGTTATCCCATCCCCTAGCCAAAATAAAAACTGGATTCCTTATCTGCTAAAGGTGAAGAGTTAAGCTGTAAATCTGTGTTTATCTGAAGGAAGGTATTAAAGAATAGAGGAGACCCAACCATTGGCAGCTATGGCAATCAGAAGAGTTGACATCATGACATGTACAGTTCTCCCTATTTTGAAATGTTCTCACCGTCCAAGGTGTTGTTGTTCCTGATAATCAAATTAGAGTTAACCTATCCGGTTAGTTGTGAAAATTGCTCAGTGGAGTTCTTATTTCCTCACAGAATCAGATGATCAGAACTACAGAGTTCAAGCGGTTCATGCCTTGGTTCACAAACTGCCTGAGAAAAACCGAGAGATGATGGACATCTTAATCAAGCATCTTGTCAAGTACTGTGACATTCATATATGTATCGCTTATCCCAGATTTAAATGCATTTTTCTTTCTAATACACTAAGTGATACTCTTTGAACTTGTGTATCAATTATGTTTTTGACTTCTATGTGTACATTAAATGTGAAAATCTAGGTTTAAGTCATTTTTTGTTTTTAAAAATCAGCACAAGGGACAGTATTAAATTTAACTAATTGCCGACCCACCACAGTACATTTACTGCGGCAGGTCAGCTTGTATAGGCCCAAACATGTACTTATGCGTCCAGGCGCGCTCACGCATGCCCGTGCAGACCCAGAAGACTGTGCTGTCATTCACTGCAGCACAAGCCAATCAATGAACATTGCTTAGTAAGTTCGGCACACGGTACACACAGCAAACATATTTAGACATACATTTTAACCCTTGATCGCCCCAGATGATAATCCTTTCCCAGCCAGTGTCATTAGTACAGAGACAGTGTATATTATTAGCACTGATCACTGTATTAGTGTCACTGGAGATGTGAATGGCAGTTAGTCAGTTCCCTTTAGCATCAGCTAGTATCAGACTGCCCGCCACACTATCACAGTTCCACTATAAGTCACTGATCACTGCCATTAGTAGTAAAAAAAAAGTTCCAGTATTTATACCATAGTTTGTAGACTTTCACGCAAATCAGTCAATATACACTTATTGGGATTTTGTTTTTACCAAAGACATGTAGCAGAATACATATTGGCCTAAATATATTAAATGTGTATATATATATATATATATATATATATATATATGTTTTATAACAGAAAATAAGAAATATTATTTTTTTTTTCAAAATGTTGGGTCTTTTCTTGTGTATATCTAAAAAAAAAACAAAAAACAAAACAGTGGTGATCAAATACCACCAAAAGAAAGGTATATTTGGTAGAAAGAAAATGATATAAATGTAATTTGCGTACAGCATTGCATGACCACGCAATCAAACAATCACCAGTTAAAGTAGCAAAAAAATGGCCTGGTCATGAAGGGGGTAAAACCTTCCAGAGCTCAAGTGGTTAAAGAGGAGTGTCCCTTGTGCTAAGGCCAACTGTCCTCGTAGAAATCCAAAGTGTTCTGCCCCCCTCCCCCCATGCCCCCACAGCTGTAATCTTCATGTGCTGCAGGGAATAATACAGGTACTGGACCTGTCCTTGGCGCTTGTCAAGATTGACAACTATGCCCACCTTTTCTACCCCCTCCTCCAGTCAAGGAAGCTGTACTATAGCATCCATTAGTTGAAAGCACTCTATTTATGGAGGAGGTGGACCTTTTTATTAATCTGCCTGTCCCCCATTCCTACAGCACTTTGCATTCATAGAAACCTGCCTGGATGTGTGGGGTAATAAACGCAATAGTGGTAACTACTCCACGCTGGATCCCTTAAAAATTACCTAGGGAATCTAACACAGGAATGTTTAAGTGATACAGTATGTATATAACACCTGCTGGCATTATATACACTGGTGTACTGGCTACTCCATTATTATTGGCCTAGATCTGAGGAAGGGGAGTGTGCCCCCGGAAACACGTCAGCTTGACACCCCTACATGGTGCAATTGGAGTATTTATGTTTGCACTATATGGCATCTTTTGATTCATTGGCCTTTTTTAGTTGCTACTTTGTGAGTATCCATATGTAGCAGTTTTTATATCGCTAATAAACGCTATTGGTACTGCACTAGGTGCATGCGCCTTCTTGTCCATTTGTTTTGTAGCTTTTACTTTAAAAGTGCAATTCTTGTCTTCAACTACCAATCAGATTTTTTCTGAATTCTTCTTAATTTTCCTTAATAAACTCCTGACAGGCAGAGCTCATAAAATTCTTTAGGATGGATGGAGGGGCAAGATTTGACACACCAAGGAAGTGTCTGAATTTCTTAAAGAAAATTTAGAATATGCATTCCTTTTTATTTGAACCTGAAATTAAAATAATAATAATAAAAAAAAATCCATAAAAGCACTTTTCTGCAGTTTTTCTCATTTAGCATAAGTTTCACCAATGTGATCAATTACTCTAGGCACGATATATTATGTTGTGACAATTATATTTTATCCCATAGGGTTTCACTGCATAGCCAACAGAATCTTATGACTGTTTCTAACCTGGGGGTGATCTTTGGGCCGACTTTGATGAGAGCTCAAGAGGAAACTGTAGCAGCCATGATGAACATCAAGTTCCAGAATATTGTGGTGGAAATTTTAATAGAGCATTATGAAAAGGTATAGTCAGCACAGTGAAAGATTTGTACCTGTATGTTTGGTTTATGAGTATGAAAGCCCAGGAACACATTTTATATTTATGAATTGCAGCTTACCAGTTCTTTTGGTTACTTATCATTTTATTGATTTAAAAGTGTAAGGAGGAAAAAGTACATAAGTAGTTGTTACGAGTACAAATGTCAATGTACATGTGTCAAAGTACCAATGCTATCAGCAATGAGAGGACCCAGAGGCTCATGGTTGTAGGAGGGTGCAACCTCCGCAAGTAATTACAGAAATAACAAAATACAGGTTTGGTGGGTGAAACCTGCATGCCATCAAAGATACTGAAAACTTCACATATGCTTATCACCTTAATGCGAAGAACAACAAAACTTAGAGCGTTAGTGTGTGGTCAGAGGCTAAGGAGAGGTTGTGTGAATAAGAAAAGTGGGAACGGAGAGATAGGGATCGCTAAATGAAGCATCAGACAATCTCTTATAGTTACTGCTGGGCTGTGCAGACTTCCGCAAATGGCAATTTGGTAGGTCTAGGCCACAAAGTCAAAGGGTACGACAGAAGTGGGAGGCTATCCCAAAGTGGGAGGCTATCCCAATTATTCTAGCACGGTCAATGTATTGGTGCTGATCTGGGGGCCTCTTAACCATGGATCCCAGTGTTTGAAGGATTTGGGTAAAGTTAAGCAGCTTGCCAGTTCTTACCTTGACCAACAGTGTGCCGCTCAGGCTCGATCACTGTGGGGAGTAGTGTGCAGGAGTGCCAGCAAGGGATGGAGCTCGTCCCGGGTCCTGTAGTCACTGGAAGGAAGAGAAGAAAGATCCCTGGTGCCACACATCCACGGAGTCTGATGGTGGTAATGAGAGAGCCAACCTCAGCCTGGGCTCCTGCCAGGCCACGGTTCCAATGCGTTTCGCTCCGCCCCTAGAGCTTAGTCATGGGATAAGCTCCGGGGGAGGAGCGAAACCTGTTGGGGGTCATAGCCTTGTGGCAGCACAGGCTGTGATTATCTTTCTCATTACCATCACAGGACTCAGTGGATGTGCGGCACCAGGGATCTTTCCTCTCTTCCTACCAGTTCTTACATAGCAGCCGCTACTGAGGCGAAATCACTCCAAAAGCAACACAGACAAAGGGACATTTTTAGTAGAGAGAATGCCTTAGGCCCTCTGGCAGTGATTTTATTATAGTGCATGGGTGTGTACTTGTTAAACTGGAACATACTGCATTTAAAAGCATTTAAAAGCACTGCATTGTAATGCACTTCAACACATTACAGCGTGCTGAAACGCATGTTGAGCAAAGAAAATGAGTGTAAGTTGGCTTCTGCTGTGCAGAAAAACCCACACATTAATAATGCACATCAATGCAATGCATGAAAAAAACTGATTGCAATACATGTCAGCTCAGGTGCATTTAATGTGCATCAAAGCCAAATAAATGCAATGGAAAGGGTGCGAATCTAGACCGAGGCTGCTGCTTGTGTAATCAAGTACACTACCAGCTGGGACCTTACCTAGAAAGGAATATTAACACATTCCACTATATTTGCACAGGCATCCAGCAGCGATCATCACAGGTAATCGCTGGCTGGGCGAAGTCGCTCACACCAGTAATAATCAGTAGCGGGAAGCCGCTGTCATTCGCATCGCGTCTGTACAAATGTATTCATATTCACCTTCAAAAGAAAGCAAAAAAAAAATGATTTTCATTATACATTCCCTTAAACTGCGGGAACAAAACTTTGTCATTTTGTCCTTTGTTTTCTGAATTATAAACATTTTAGTCACAGCATAATTAAATACTTGAAGGCTGAAATCACATAAATCTTTTATAACAGTTCCAAATTTAAACAAATCCTTATTTTTAGGCCTCATGCACACTGGACGTTTTTACAGCTGCTGTTAGCAGCGTCAGACGTTTTTTTTTGCAGCTGCAGAACGCCCATCCATGTTATTCTATGGCCTCATGCACACATAGAGCTTTTAGGAGCTCCAAGTGGCATAGGCGTTTTACAGCTCCAAAAAAAACCCAGAAACTGTGGGTTCAGGAGCTCCAGCGTCAAGCTGCAAAAAACGTCTGACGCTGCTAAAGGCTCCATAACGTTGCTTAACGTGCGTTAAGCCACGTTATACGTTTTTTTTCTTCCATTCAAAATCAATGGTTCCCTATGGGAGCCTATTGATTTGAATGGAAGTCACACCGCAGGTCGGATCAGGGTGATCCGACTTGCGGTGCGACCTGCACTGTGAGAATCTTGAGGGGGAACTCCACGCCAAAATGGGGAAAAAAACGGCGTGGGGTTCCCCCCCAGGTTCCAAACCAGGCCCTTCGGATCTGGTATGGAATTTGAGGGTAGCCCCGCGCCGAAAAAACGGCGTGGGGTCCCCCCCAAAATCCATACCAGACCCTTATCCGAGCATGCAGTCCGGCATGCCAGGAAAGGGGAGGGGACGAGCGAGCGGCCCCACCCCCCCTGGATCATACCAGGCCACACGCCCTCAACATGGGGGGGGTGTGGGTGCTTTGGGGCAGGGGGGGCTCTGCACCCCGCACCTCAAAGCACCTTGCCCCCATGTTGATGAGGACAAGGGCCTCATCCCCACAACCCTGGCCGGTGGTTGTGGGGGTCTGCGGGCAGGGGGCTCATCGGAATCTGGAGGCCCCCTTTAACAAGGGGGGCCCCGATCCCGGACCCCCTCCCTATGTGAATGGGTATGGGGTACACTGTACCCCTACTCATTCACCCCATAAAATGCAGTGTATGGAAATGACGACAGGAGACGTTTTGGAAAATTTATTAAAAATCTTCATCCGGCTCTTGTCCTCTCCGGGGGTCTTCTCCTCTCCGAGGGTCTTCTGCTCTTTTGCTGTCCGCCCTTCTTGTCTTCTCCTCTCCGGGGTCTTCTGCTGTCTTCTTCTCTCCGGGGGTCTTTCTGCTGTCTTCTCTCCGAGGGTCTTCTGCTCTTTTGCTGTCCGCCCTTCTTGTCTTCTCCTCTCCGGGGGTCTTCCGCTGTCTTCTCCTCTCCGAGGGTCTTCTGCTGTCCGCCCTTCTGCTGTCCAATCTTCTTGTCTTCTCCGCTCCGGTCTTCTGCTCTTTTGCTGTCGGCTGTCGGCTGTCCTTCTTCCTCCGGTCCTCCTCCGACGACGTCTTCAGCGATTATGCCGGCCTCTGGTCTCCGCAGCTTATTATATAGCCATTAGGGGCGTGGCCGCCAGATGACGTCATCAGGAGACCACGCCCCCTTGTGTCACAGGTGACGTCACCTGTGACACAAGGGGCGTGGTCTCCCGATGACGTCATCTGGCGGCCACGCCCCTAATGGCTATATAATAAGCTGCGGAGACCAGAGGCCGGCATAATCGCTGAAGACGTCGTCGGAGGAGGACCGGAGGAAGAAGGACAGCCGACAGCCGACAGCAAAAGAGCAGAAGACCGGAGCGGAGAAGACAAGAAGATTGGACAGCAGAAGGGCGGACAGCAGAAGACCCTCGGAGAGGAGAAGACAGCGGAAGACCCCCGGAGAGGAGAAGACAAGAAGGGCGGACAGCAAAAGAGCAGAAGACCCTCGGAGAGAAGACAGCAGAAAGACCCCCGGAGAGAAGAAGACAGCAGAAGACCCCGGAGAGGAGAAGACAAGAAGGGCGGACAGCAAAAGAGCAGAAGACCCTCGGAGAGGAGAAGACCCCCGGAGAGGACAAGAGCCGGATGAAGATTTTTAATAAATTTTCCAAAACGTCTCCTGTCGTCATTTCCATACACTGCATTTTATGGGGTGAATGAGTAGGGGTACAGTGTACCCCATACCCATTCACATAGGGAGGGGGTCCGGGATCGGGGCCCCCCTTGTTAAAGGGGGCCTCCAGATTCCGATGAGCCCCCTGCCCGCAGACCCCCACAACCACCGGCCAGGGTTGTGGGGATGAGGCCCTTGTCCTCATCAACATGGGGGCAAGGTGCTTTGAGGTGCGGGGTGCAGAGCCCCCCCTGCCCCAAAGCACCCACACCCCCCCCATGTTGAGGGCGTGTGGCCTGGTATGATCCAGGGGGGGTGGGGCCGCTCGCTCGTCCCCTCCCCTTTCCTGGCATGCCGGACTGCATGCTCGGATAAGGGTCTGGTATGGATTTTGGGGGGGACCCCACGCCGTTTTTTCGGCGCGGGGCTACCCTCAAATTCCATACCAGATCCGAAGGGCCTGGTTTGGAACCTGGGGGGGAACCCCACGCCGTTTTTTTCCCCATTTTGGCGTGGAGTTCCCCCTCAAGATTCTCACAGTGCAGGTCGCACCGCAAGTCGGATCACCCTGATCCGACCTGCGGTGTGACTTCCATTCAAATCAATAGGCTCCCATAGGGAACCATTGATTTTGAATGGAGGCAGAAAAAAACGCTGCTAACAGCTACTGTGGCCAAACGTGCAATAACGCTAGTAGGAAAAGCTACTGAAAGCACGTTTTTACAGCTGCTGTTTCCCGGCGTTATGTAAACAGCTTTGGAGCACGTTTTTATGACGCCCTGTGTGCATGGAGCCTAATACAAAAAAAAAAATAAATAAAAAGGAAATAACCAGTTTCATTTCACAGCTGGTGTCCACTTTGTTCATGAAGAATTTGTTTTGTAGTTTCTGAAGAAAAAAGAGAAAGACCGCATGCTGCTTCCATAATAGAAATACAAAGCTTGTTACCAAAAACTTATTTTTTACAATATGGGAAACACATTTTAACACCAACTGCCATAGAGGTGAATTTGCATTTTAATGAGACGTTGGAGTTGACACACTAAAGGCATTTAGGCTGTTTAGCTAGTACAGGGAATTTTCACTTATCTTAGGCCTCGTACACACGATCAGATTATCGGATGAATTGTCATCCATTTTTTGTTGCATGATATTCTCATATGGAAAGTGAAGAAGTTATTCTCACACGAAAATTCTCATACGACAGAATTCAACTTCAGCAGTGATGTCATGTGTTGAATTGTTTTGTATGTATTCTGAGCATGCCTAGTCTTGCTCTTATGATTTTTTTCGGACGAAAACTGTACTAATTAACCACTTGCTGACCGCTTAACGAGGATTTACTGCGGCAGTCAGCCGCTGCTGGGCAAAGCAATATAGACCTATGTTGCTCGCCCACAAGCCTGTAGGGGGCGTGCTCCCGCCCCCGCTCGTTCCCTGGGGACCTAGCGCGAGTGACCGGCGGCCCCAATGTCCACCGGTCACTCACGATCGGGGAGGGAGAAAGACAGACGGCTAATGTAAACACAGCCGTGTGTCATTCTCACTGAAGTAGGCACAGAGGCTATATGATCCTGCTGTATAGGATCGCATGTCTCTGTGTTTACTTAACTAGCCACGCCCCCTAACAGTTAGAATCACGCCCCTAGGGACACACTTAACCCCTTGATCACCATTAAAGTTACCCCTTCCCTGCCAGTGTCATTTTTACAGTAACAGTGCATATTTATAGCACTGATTACTGTAGTAATGTCACTGGTAACCCCAAAAGTGTCAAAAATGTCAGTCAGGGGTCCGATCTGTCTGCCGCAATGTCGCAGTCCCGCTAAAAAAAATCGCAGATCACCGCCATTACTAGTTAAAAAAAAAAAAAACAATAAAAATGACATAGTAGTTAGTAAACGCAATAACTTTTGCGCAAACCAATCAAAATACGCTTATTGCAATTTTTTTTTTTACCAAAAATATGTAGCAGAAAACAAATTGACCTAAAATGTTAAAAAATTTAGATTTTTACAATTTTTTTTTTGAGAATTTCATATAAAAAAAATGTGAAAAATATTGTTATTTTTTCAAAATTGTCGCTCTTTTTTTGTTTATAGCGCAAAAAATAAAAATCACACAGGGGATCAAATACCACCAAAAGAAAGCTCTGTTTGTGGGAAAAAAAGGACATCCATTTCATTTGGGTACAGCATCGCACGACCGCGCAATTGTCAGTTAAATTCACGCAGTGCCCAATCGCAAAATAGGGCCTGGCCTTTGGGCAGTCAAATCCTCCGGGGCTTAAGTGGTTAAATGAAAATCAGACATTGTGTTTACATACTATAAAAATTTTATAGCCTGCACATCCAGTTTTTTGTCATCTGAAAATTCGTAATCGACTGCAGAAAGCACCATACTAACAATCCTAAAATCAGAAAATTGTTCGATGAAATTTTACTTCCGATTTTCTTATCGTGTGTACGGGCCTTTAGTGTTCGGGGAGAGGTACTGCTGATTTCAATCATCCGATCATGTGCAAGCATAAATCTTGTTTTTTTAATTTTTCCTGCAGCCCTGAGGATGCACACTAGTGATATAGCGGCTGTGGGTGGGAAAAGGCAGATGGGGGGGGGGGGGGATTAGGCATACCAAAATGCCTGCACCCCCCTGTGGATTGTTGCAACTGCAACTCCCAAATGTGTTAAATGCTGAAGATGTTGACTAAAGCAGAGCTTCAATGGATTGAAAATTGATGGCACAGGTAAGAAAAAAAAACGATCACATAGGGTAGATGAAGATTTCATGTGTGTGCCAAATATAACAGTCTGTATTTGTATCATCCAGTGCACTGTTATAGCTATAGATATTATAGGTGCTATAGCGAGGAGACGGGGGGTGCCATCCAAAGCAAAGACCAAACACAGAGGTCTCACCAGCACGCCATTAAAGTAAAAGTCCACCTTAACACTAAAATCCCCACATCTACAGCCATCTATGATCTAACACCAATCTATCTAGCCCTGTAAAGAAGAAATCCATACACATACCTTTTTTGAAGCCGAACCGATCCCACGCTTAGATGTCAGCCATGGCTTTGCTGTGTAGGCGGATGCAGAGGACACAGCCGACAACGGAAGCCCCATAGTAACTCTAGGGGTGACATCACATCCCATTCATTTCACAGCCAATGTCAACTGCATCTTCTGCAGAGCTTCCTCCGCTGGAGATCGGGTCGGATCAGCTTCAAAAAAGGTAAGTATACTAGTTTCTTCTTATAGGGCTAGATAGGTTAGTATTAGATCATGGATGTCTATAGATGCAGGGATTTTGCTTTTAGGGTGGACTTATCCTTTAAGTTCACACCTCATTTTCTGTGTTTCAGATGCGTTTCTGCATGCCCCTCTCCCCATTTTTTTTCTTTATCTCAATTGAGCAGTGTTCATTCTGTTAAAGAAAATATTTTCGTCAACAAAATTAACACTATTTTAGTTGACTAAAGTACAACAAAAACTAAAACAATTCAAAATGACTAAAATACGACTAAAACTAAAATGGTATTTTAGTCAAAAGACTATGACTAAAACGAATTTGAAATTCGTCATCAAAATTAATACTGGTTTTATATCACAATGGCTCAGTCTGTGTCTGAAGTTCATGTTCATACCTTAATACCACAAATAATTAACTTATTCAGTTTTTAATCCAGGAGTATATAATAAGTTTGGAAATTCTAGAGAAATGCTTAAATAATACATTGCAATTTAACTAAACCCATTAGATTTTAGTTGACTAAAATGTACTGGAGATTTTAGTAGACTAAAATACGACTAAAACTAAAACAATTCAGATGATTAAAATACGACTAAAACTAAAATGGCATTTTAGTCAAAAGACTATGACTAAAACTAATTTGAAATTGGTTATCAAAATTAACACTGGTTTTATATCCCAATGGCTCAATTTGTGTCTGCAATTCATCTTCAAACCCTAATACCATAAATAATTAACATGCTATTAGATTTTTAATCCAGGAGTATATAATGAGTTTGGAAATTCTAGAGAGATGCTTAAATAATACATTGCAATTTAACTAAACCCATTAGATTTTACTTGACTAAAATGTACTGGAGATTTTACTAGACTAAAATACGACTAAAACAATTCAGATGATTAAGATACGACTAAAACTAAAATGGCATTTTAGTCAAGACTATGACTAAAACTATGTCGAAATTTGTCATCAAAATTAACACTGGTTTTATATCACAATGGCTCAATCTGTATCTGCATACCTTAATACCATAAATAATTAACATGTTATTAGATTTCTAATCCAGGAATATATAATGAGTTTGGAAATTCTAGAGAAATGCTTAAATAATGCATTGCAATTTAACTAAACCCATTCGATTTTAGTTGACTAAAATGTAATTGAGATTTTAGTAGACTTAAATAAGACTAAAACTAAAACAATTCAGATGATTAAAATACGACTAAAACTAAAATGGCATTTTAATCAAAAGACTATGACTAAAACTAAATAGAAATTTGACATCAAAATTA
The DNA here is from genome assembly GCF_965119305.1 of Pelophylax lessonae. Classification (NCBI taxonomy): domain Eukaryota; kingdom Metazoa; phylum Chordata; class Amphibia; order Anura; family Ranidae; genus Pelophylax; species Pelophylax lessonae. The sequence goes on along the minus strand of NC_138769.1, from coordinate 673,515,773 downwards.
ACATTGCAATTGAGGACATGTTTATTCCAATACGGTTTTATGCCTTTTGCCATGTTCTAGATGTGTTCCAATCAAACAAAAAATGCAACATGTTCTACTTTTGTGGGCTGCAGAGGAAAGCACTGCACTGGTGTGAACAAGGTCCATTGGAATCCATGTTAAATTCTGTCCATGCATTTTGGATGCAGAATAAAAACACACTGGAATTTACCTGGTTTGAACCAGCCTTCAAAATCAGTGTAAAAAGTACTTATCTTATAATAATGAAAAATGGGCGCTGGTAATGATGTGGGCTTGTAAAATATATGTTGTGATTGTGGGTAAAATATATCTTCAATGTGAGTGTAGACCATATATAATATCATTACCCAATAAATTGTAAACAGTGCATATATAAAGGTAGACACAAAAAATTATTATAATAACTTATTGTGTCAAAATTATACTTATGATGTCAACTTAATAAATTATCACAGGAAAATGTGAAAAAATTGTGACTTTTGGTGATAATTAAAATAATACAAATGTGTGTATAGATATAATAGATATGCACAGACTATTTCACCAGTTGCACAAATACTTTTATAAATCACAGATTTTATTGTCAATTATATGCGTTTTAATGATATTATGATAATCCAGTTTTCACATATAATTATAAGTGTCACACATTTGTATTATTTTAGTTATCACCAAAAGTCACAATTTTTTCACATTTTCCTGTGATAATTTATAATATGTGATAATATAATATGTGATGTGATAATATCATAAGTATAATTTTGACACAATAAGGTATTAAAATATTTTTTTGTGTCTACCTTTATATATACACTGGTCACAATTTATTGGGTAATGATATTATATATATAAGGTCTACACTCACATTGAAGATATATTTTACCCACAATCACAACATATATTTTACAAGCCCACAACATTACCAGCGCCCATTTTTTATTATTATAAGATTTGGAATTTTGTTGGTACTGGTACCATTGAAATAAAAAGGGCAGCAGGTATCTTCATTTTATATAGGGCCATACATCAAAACCAGGCGCCTTCACCTTGAAAATCAAATAAAAAGTACTTCTATTCATTGCCATAGAAAAAGTGACATTTTGGAGCCACTGCGAGAACTGTTACATAGTTACATAGTAGTTGAGGTTGAATAAAGGCAAAAGTCCATCCAGTTCAACCTGTGTAGGTGTGTGTGGCTGTAATCATTTTACAATGTGACAATCTGTATTGTTATATTATTATTATAAAGGATTATTATTATTATTATTAAGGATTTATATTGTGTTAACAGTTTGCACAGCCCTTTATAAAATGAAGGCAGCCAGTACAGGTACAATCCTATTCATTAGAGCTTTCACTGTATATTTAGTGTGCCAAATACGGCAAACACGAGGCCAATTGTTCAGATGATTCCAGCTGACATTTTTTCCTGCTTCGGAAAATGGAAATGAAAGCTATTTTGACAATTTCCTAAAATGTGAATGGTTGTTGCTTAAAATTGTGAAGTTTGCATTCCCATTTAATAATGAATCTTACTCTGCACAGATCTTTCACACAGCTCCGGACCCCAATGTTCCTCTCCCCCAGGCACAACAACGTTCCTTCTCCAGGAGAACCAGAGCCATTTGTCTTTCCACTGGACCAAGAAAGCCCAAGGGGCGATATACACCGTGTCTGGCTGATCAAGACAGTGAGTGCGACTAGAATAGCTGACTTAATCGGGACACCCCCACCGTTTATAAAGCTAACATTATGGGGGGGGGGGATTTTATTAAAACTGGTGCACACAGAATCTGGGGCGGCTGTGCATAGTAACCAAATAGCTTCTAGGTTTTAGCCCTCGTTCACATTGAACACGGGTTTGTAATTGTGCGAGTTCAGCTGAACTTGCACGATTTCAAGCCTGCATTTCAGTGTGAGTTCGAGGATGATTTGAAAGACATCTGCGCGGGTTCATGCACAGATATCTATTGAAATCGCCCCTGAAGTCACCAAAAGTAGTGCAGGAACCGATTGGGACAGTGCCGTTGCCAGTGTTCTATCAGAATACCGCTACCTATCAGATTCTGCTACCGGAAGTGATGTACGGACTAGAACAACTTACTGCGCTTGTGCCATGCGTTCCAACATGGCCGCTATGCGTTCCAGTAGGTTTCCTAATGTGACAGAACACCAAGCAGAGGCGGACATCTTCTTACACCCACGTAAGTCTTGAATTTTACATTTATTTTAGATGTGAACTCACCTTATATACTAAAATAAGCTATTTCACTGCAACCGAGTGAAATAGTCTATTTCACTCTATAATCAGTTTCTCACTGAGCAGTGCAGGGTGTACCAAGATGGCCGTCGCCACCTTCTACCTGCAGGTTTCTTGCTATACTTACTAGAATACAATAATAATACAAATGTAATACTGTTATTTATTCTGTAAGGTGAGTTTACTGCTAAAATTAATGTAAAATTCAGGACTTGCTTGGCTGTAAGAAGATGTCCGCCTCTGCTTCATGTTCTGTCACATTAGGAAACCTACTGGAACGCATAGCAGCCATGTTGGACCGCATGCGCAGTAAGTTGTTTTAGTCCGTACGTCACTTCCGGTAGCAGAATCTGATAGGTAGCGGTATTCTGAAAGAATGCTGGCTACTGCCCATTTGGTTCCTGCACTACTTTTGGCGACCTCAGGAGCGATTTCAATAGACATCTGTGCACTACCCATAGCAGAATCTGATAAGTAGCGGTATTCTGACATAAAACCGGCAACGGGGGCTTACTGTCAAAGCATAATTAAACAAGCTGAAGTTAGAAGCTGATTGGTTACCATGCACTGCTGCACCAGATTCTGAGTGCTCCAGTTTAGGTAGATCTCCCCCTATGTCATACAGGGTATCTGTTACTAAAGGGAGACTATAATGATTTGGGGACAATTTTATTTTCATTTTTAAACTTACATACTTTTAAACTGTCTTATATCTGCTTTTTAGCTATTTATAACTTTTGTTTTACAAAAGAATATTCGTTGTACACTGAACTTATGACACAAAATTTAGAGTATTATGGGTTTTCTGTACAGATTTTGCATAAAAGAAGCTGTTTGTCTTCAAAGTACCTAATTGAACCTTCCTTTCGAGGAGATAAGAGAGTGAGAAATCACTGCTATGACTCATTCACTTGGGTAAAATTCAACTTCCGATATTGAGTTCTGTAAACAAAAGGCCCCTAAAAGAAACAACTAAGGATAACCTGGAAAACATGCAAAAAGGAATTTCATCTGATGGCTGAAATGAGAATACAAAAATATTCATATGCAACATTTTATCTTTATCTGCATGATAAAAGAGGAAAAAATATGAAAAGAAAATATGTATAAAACCATTATAGATTCCTGATGAATCTACTCGGAAGACTTACACATACTACCAAAAAATTTTAGCATTTTGAAAACTAATTTAGATACATTATAGGTGTAATATATATCTATAAACAGTCATGTGAAAAAGTGAGTACATCCTATGGAAATTGTTGACTTGAACAGGCAAACATTAGATCTTTATTCAGATGGTGCCTGCAAATAAGGCTAATATATATGAACAAGTAATTCATGATGTATTCATTTTTATTATTTAAATGATCAAAATACAGATTTGTCAAACAAACTGAAAGTAAGGGCACCCCTACAGTTACCACTACTTCAAATCCATGAAATGAATCAAGGGGTTCCAGATTAGGTTCCAGTAATTATAACCTTATTAGGGAGTATGCAAGTGGAATCTGTCTTATTTAAACCTTTAGACATCTAGGGTTGGTGTTCTCTTTGCTATTGGCATGTGTGATATCATCATGCCAAAATCTATAGAACTCTCTAAGATCCTCAGAAATTAATTTGTGGATGCATATAAGTCTGGCATGGGAATAAAATGGATTGCCAGCAATAAAATATAAGGTGACAACTCTGTCTTCGAATTGTGCTTCTGCATTTTCATACTGTCCCATGGGCTTCTGATAGAGACTACAGGTGGTCATTTTAATGTTCATTGCACATTCATGGTCCACTGTTTTCACAATCAGGAAATGCAATGCAGCCTTCTCAGAAGTGTTTGCATGTCTTGACATGGAGGGCTGATATCTACTTTTTTCTTTCCTGCAGGTGACTCTTATAGTAGCAGTCCAACCAGCACTCCTATGGGCAGTGTTGAATCGCTATCTTCACATTCCTCAGAACAGAATGTAAATTCAAGGTCAGCTTCTTCACCACAAAGAGACAAGAAAGGGAGTAGCATTCCATGGGTGACCTCTACGCCTTCCTCTAATGGCAAAAAAAGCTCTAGCCTTTGGACCACAAGTCCCGAGTCGAGCTCCAAAGAGGATGCCTCAAAAACCGATGTGGAGTCAGATTGTCATAGTGTGTCTTCTGTGACCAGCCCTGGAAATGTTTCACCACCGATTGACCTCACCAAAAAAGGACACTATGAGCTTTCTGGGCTCAAGCGCTCTGCGGCCCCCTCACTTCGCTCCTTAACTTCAACAGAAGGTAAGTGTTTGATGATTTTTGAGTTGTCGGTACTGGGTAAGCTAGCATTATTGGAACACACCACATGTGACTTTATTTTACACAACCCCCTGAAATCTGACAGCTACCTCGTCAACTACCTTAGGGCACAAACTGCACATTTAGAATTTGGGAGATTGTACTTTATATGGCAAGGCTGTTGACAGCAAGAGCTAGACTCCAGGTGGCCTTTGACTGTCTACTAAAGAAAATACACATAACTGTGTCAGAGGAAGAACACACTCCCCATATTTCTATCCTACTAGATGGCTTTTAAATTCTAAGGCTTTGCTTCTGTTACTTAGAAGTATGCACATGCTTAGGGGTCTGTTTATAAAAAAAATGTTCTGTGTGAATGGCTCAACATTTTCACAGCCATTGCAAATAATTTCCATAAAATGTCTAATATGTGTATTACCTATGATCATCACCTCCACCTAGTGGCCATAATGCAGTATTTTCCTGAAATACTACAACCAGGAAAACACAGCATTATGGTGTTGATGATCATAGGAAATATCCATATTAGTCCCATTACGTAGCGGCTGTGCAAATGCTGAGGCATTAACATTGCAAAGTTTTTGTAATTAGACCCTTAAAGGCCAGTTAAGAGACAAGCAGTGCATTACTAGGAAAGAGAGAGAGAAGTGAAAAACCTGGAACAAATAGAAGAAAGCAATGGAAAAATTGGCGTGGTTCGGACCATTCATTATGTTTGATTCACAAGCGTTAAGCCCCGTACACACGTACCGATGGTCGGCATACAAATGTTCCTCTTTTCTCCCCGGGATGTCGGTGTCTGTTGAAAAGTGCAAAGACAGCACAAGGACAGCACAAGAATTTTGTCTGCAGACTTCAGCTGACTGCAGAAGTGATGTCATGTAATGGTTAACTTTCCCTGTGTTTTTAATTTTCTGAGCATGCCCAGTCTTGCAAATCTGCGGTCTGTCGGCCGAATTGTGTACTGACAGGCGAACAATCGTCCGTTCTGGTGTCGGCATACAAAAATTTTCATGTTTGCAAGAAAGACTTTTGTCCGCAGATTGTGCGCAGACATCTGTCGGAGGCACCATACTAACACGCGTACAATCGGCAGATCCTTCGTCCACCGACGTTTGTATGCCGACGATCGGTACGTGTGTACGGGCCTTAAGTGTCCATTCACACTACCGTGACTTGTCAGGCGACTTGTCAGCCTGACAAGTCGCGGTCCGTCGCGGTCCATGCAGTGCTACAGGACCCGTTCGAATAGGAGCGACACAAGTCGCTCCGACTTAGAAAAAGGGTCCTGTACTACTTCGGGGCGACCTCGGAGCGACTTGCATAGACATTCATTATATGAAGTCAGTGCAAGTCGCGCCGAAGTCGCGGTGCACGCGACTTCACAGGTCGCCCCCGAAGCCGGAGCGTCCCTAGTGTGAACCCAGACTTATACTTCTATCATATCTATATAAAGCCTGTATAAAAATATTATTCTAATAACAATATGTACAATACAATGCTGAATTCTGATATTTGTAGGAGAGAGCCTATTTTTCTAACATTACATTTTGTATAATGTCAGAATTCAGTTCTGTTAGAAAAATATTTGTATTAGTTACACTGTTTATTGATTTGGCTTCAATGATTTGCAAACTATCTTTATTCAGCCACAAAAATAATTTGCTGTAATTTGATGCAGAATGCAACACAGAAGATAATGACAGTGAATGATTTAGGTGACACCATACAGGGAGGTCTATTTACTAAAGGCCAATATACTGTACACTAGAAGTGCACTGGAAGTGCAGTTACTCTAGATCTGAAGGGAAGCTCTGAAATGAGGGGAAGCTCTGCTGATTTCTATCATACAATCATGTGCAAGCAAAAATGCATTTTTTTTATTTTCCTTGCATGTTCCCCTCAGAGCTAGAGCAACTGCACTTGCAATGCACAGACTATTTACCTTTAGTAAATTAACCCTATCAACTTTATTCATAAGCTACTGATTTGATGAAAGATTAGACATATAGAATTTTTTCTGTTTAGCTTGGTGGTGTAACAGAAAAGAATCTAACAGATTCCTTCATCCATGCTACACAGCATGAATGGATGAGTCTCTCGCTGTGGCTACTGTATTTTGACAGCCGACCCTGCTAGCTATTAAAATACCCAAACAGCAGCTGCATCTAGTTGGACAGTTTTCCACTGGGCTCCATTGATTTTTAAATTGAGGGATGTTGGGTAGGAGATGGCAAACAGGGCCACCCAAAGAGCAAAATTCTTTCATTTTCTGGAGCTTTTTTTGTGCACAATAAGCTGCCTTGGAGGAGTTATAAATATAGCATACAGGATAGAGATCCTGCAGGGTCAAATTCAGCCTACGCCAAAAACCATTTGAAGACCAGACCTTTTTCTGACACTTTTTGTTTAAAAGTAAAAAAATTTGTATTTTCTGCTAGAAAATTACTTAGAACCCCCAAATATTATATATTTTTTAACAGAGGCCCTAGAGAATAAAATGGGGATTAGCAATTTTTTTCTGTCACACGGTATTTGTGCAGCAGTTTTTTGAATGCAACTGTTTTGGTAAAAATACACTTTAATAAATTTGAATGCGCACAAACACAGTATAACACCCATTTTTTGGTGCTACGCTGATTAAATAGATACTTAACATGTCACGCTCGTGGAATGTCACGCTTTAAAATTATGCACGATTGTGGATTGGCGGCAAACTAAACTTTTTAAAATCTCCATGGGCAACGCTTTATAAGCCTTTACAGGTTCCCAGTTTAGAGTTACAGAGGAGGTCCGGTGCTAGAATTATTGATCTCTCTCTGACGGTCTGACGGTTTGCTTCAATACCTTTTTACCATATCACTGATTACGCATGGGTGCAGGTCCAATACGTGGGTTAGTCCAGTGGTCCTCAACCCTGGCCTACAGGGCCCACTAACAGGCCAGGTTTTAAGTATTACCTTGGGGAGATGCAGACTAGAATACTGCAATCACTGAGCAGCAAATGATATCACCTGGGATGTATTTCAGTTATCTTGCAAACCTGGCCTGTTAGTGGGCCCTGTAGGCCAGGGTTGAGGACCACTGGACTAGTCTTTGCACACAAGCACAGGGGGAGGTGGGATCTTTTTTTTTTTTTTATAATTTATTTTTTTGATTTTTACACTGTTCCTCTCTTTCTTTTTTTTTTTTTTTTTTTTTTAATGAAAACATCACTTGTGACAGCAAATGGCAGTGACATGTACTCTTTATGGAAAGCTCTGGGGTCTATTAGTTCCCAGATGTCTCCTCTGCATCTTATCACACCAGTATTGGTGTGTTCAGATGCTTTCACAATTTAAAAATAGTGCTGTTTACATACAGGGAAACCGGATGAAAAGACAATGCTCCTCACATCTGGTTTCCTATACCATAGACCTTCCAGTCCTCGAAGAGCTCTATGGTAAGCCGACTTTCATTTCGGGCTCGCTAATTAGCTGCTAGGATTGCTTTTACGTAAAAGCTGATCGCCTCCTGTAAAAAACAATACTGGGACGATGCCTGTAGCTGCAGGCATCATCCCAGTATAACCACTTAAAATCAAATGATGTACATGTATGTGATTTGGCGTTAAGTGGTTAAGTCTGGGTGTCTCAATCAATGCAAGTATAGACCAATATTCTCATAGTAAGAGCTCAGTAAGGAAAGCACACCTTCAGCTTTTTTACCAGATCCAGGGATACCAAGCAGCTTTGCTAATTAACCACTTACCTCTGCCATAAATTATGATCTAAATACTACTCTGCACTCATGTAATCAGTGGAGATCACAAACTGCTAGAAGTAGGCAGCCCATTCATGTATAGGGAGCACATGTCTACATATTAGAACCACAAGGAAGACATCAGAGATTGATCTGGATGTGGACTGGAATTGTGTAATATAAGGATGGGCAGAACTTGGCTAAGTCATGTAGGGACTACCTTACTTTAGCAGTTTGTTCGCTCCATCCCCAGTCTGCATTTACAGATTACAGCTACTGTATGAAATCACAGGGATGATTGTATATAAGTGCCCTCACAGGGTTTTTGATTCAACTGAGGGCTGACTCCTAACAGATCTCCTTTCCTCCTCTGTGTTCATATGTTTGGTTGCCACTGTTGACAGACAGATGAGGTAGTCATAGGTCAACTCAACAAAAACAGAAAAATAAGCAAAAATAGAGGGGTTATCTATTGATAAATGGAAACAGTTTTTAAGTGATGCCTTTTTTCAGGAGACCAGCAGGTCATTATGAAGATGATTTGGCCAAAAGCTAGTAAAGCTTAGTGCTGGGAGGTAAAATACTTAGAAATAAAATGTATTGAAGATGTTATATTTTCTTTAGGTATTAAGAGCAGAAGTCCATCTACTCAGAGCCTAACATCTGTAGAGTTAAAAGACATTGGAAAGGGATTTCCAGAGTTGCCGCCAAAGGTGATGAGACGGAGGTTGGACACCGGCTCCAGTAATGGCTACCAGAGGCCAGGATCAGTGTAAGCGCTCAATTTCCTGTTTGCTGTTATACAGTTTATGCATAAGCTATGAGAGCTATGAGGTTGTGATCACCTGCAGGCTGGGGGCTTAAGCTGGCCATACATGGATTCAACAGGAACTGGCTTAATTTCAACCCATGTGTGGTCATTGTAGTTGTTTCACCAATCGACCTCTGTTCAACCTCCCTGTTGGTATATTTTTGCTCATAATAGGCTGCAGCACTGATAAGTGTATTCTGATGGCGGAAGAGTCTCCCTGCTGTCAGGATACAGTGACTTAGCAGGGTCGATTCCCACAACCGCATTGAATGCGTGGTTAGTATGTGGTCAGTTTTTTTTCGTTCAACTGGTGGGTTGGCCATTAGGGATGATCGAACGGTTCGGGTCGACCATCGGTTCGACCCGAACATTGACTGTTCGAGGTTCGGCCGAATTCCAAACTTTTTGCTGAAAAAGTTCGGAATTCGGCAACCAGAACCGACCAAAATGCAATGGGACAGGAAGTGGGCTTTAAAAGCCCGTGATTGGACCAGAACCATCAGTAAAAGCCAATTGAGGGGGCAGGAGAATGCTAGGAATGTGATTGGAGTGACTAGGGGGTCCAGAGGCCAATTATTAGTGAATACGCCCCCCAGTATATAAGATAGCCCTGCCAAATCTCTACCATTTTAATACAGGGCTGTGGAAGAAAGTGGAATATCTAGTGTAGTTAGGGTACTATTTTCCACTATAGTTAGATTTAATAATCTAGTTTCTGTAGGGAAAGTGTTAAGTGTAAGGGGACCGTAGTGTAGGGTTAACTGACTCTGACTGCTATGGCAGGGTGACAAAACCCTTCCATGTCAGGGTGACCGCTATAGAGAAAAGATCGTTTCTCTTAGAACACTTATAGAACCAGATAGTGGCTTCGCCCCTGTCACCCGGCTTTTTGTTGCAGGCGTTTATAGGGCTTTTTTGAGGACATGTTTGGAGTCCGGCATGACATCTGAACTTCTGTGTAGGGGTATATACACACACACACATGTATGTATATATATATACACATACACATATATAGGTGTGAAAGTAGCAGAAACCAATGCTTGCGCTAATGAAATAATTAACACCCATATGGCTTCTCTGCTATAACACCTATATATGTGTATGTGTATAAATACATATAAATGTGTGTGTATATATACCCCTATACAGAATTTCAGATGTTTTGACTGCCTCCAAAGACCCCCAAAAAATGCCCAAAAAAACGGCTGCTGCAAAAACACACCTGGGCGTTTTTGTAGCTGGCGTTTTTTTGGGCATTTTTTGGGCGTCTTTGGAGGCAGGCATAACATCTGTACTTCTGTGTAGGGGTATATATACACACACACATATGTATATATACACATACACATATATAGGTGTGAAAGTAGCAGAAACCTATGCTTGCGCTAATGAAATAATTAACACCCATATGGCTTCTCTGCTATAACACCTATATATGTGTATGTGTATAAATACATATAAGTGTGTGTGTATATATACCCCTATACAGAAGTTCAGATGTTATGCCTGCCTCCAAAGACGCCCAAAAAATGTCCAAAAAAACGCCAGCTACAAAAACGCCCAGGTGTGTTTTTGCAGCAGGCGTTTTTTTGGGCATTTTTTGGGGGTCTTTGGAGGCAGGCAAAATATATGAAATTCTGTATAGGGGTATATATACACACACACTTATATGTATTTATACACATACACACATATAGGTGTTATAGCAGAGAAGCCTTATGGGTGTTAATTATTTCATTAGCGCAAGCATAGGTTTCTGCTACTTTCACACCTATATATGTGTATGTGTATATATACATACATGTGTGTGTGTGTATACCCCTACATGTGTGTGTATATATACCCCTACACAGAAGTTCTGATGTTATGCCTGCCTCCAAAGACCCCCAAAAAATGCCCAAAAAAACGCCTGCTACAAAACCGGCAAGGCGTGAAAATAGCGGAGCCACTATCCTGTTCTATTGCAATTCTAATACAAACAAACTTTTTTTTTCTGGTTCTGGACATGCTACAGAGCTGAAACTTCACAGGTACACTTTTTAGACCCCCCAGACACTAAATCCAAAGAAATCTCTTTTTTTTTTTCAATAATTTTTTCAATAATTGGCTCTCTATCAAAAATGACAATTTTTAAGAACTTTTTTTTTGTGTGATTAATAGTTCCTGGGGCATGACCCAGAACCCTAGGCACTTTTTAGGGGCATTTATTGTGTTTTAGGGCTTCAAAATGTTTTTTTTTTGATTACGGGAAGTTCGAGTGTTCTGGTCAAACCGAACTTTTGAAAGGTTCGATCATCCCTATTGGCCATACATGGGACAGTTTTTTTCTTTCAACCAGCAAATTGAACAATAAAAACTGACCCATGTATGACCTGCTTCAGCCACAATAGAACTGCAACCTGAAGATGGCAATGTGCTTCTGTTTAATACTGTAATTGTCAGATACAGTAGTAGTAAAAGAGAAAAAAAATTACATTAATTTAAACATTACAAATCCAAATCTGTTATAGAGGCACTCATGGCTCCTGCAGAGAAAACAGATCTCCTCTTTTTCAAGAACTGAGCTTTATCGAAACATCAACAATAAAAACGCTGCTGTCTCTTGATCTGTCTCCTCTGCAAGACTCGTGAATGCTTCTGTACCAGTTTTGGATTTGTATGGATTTCTTTGCTGGTGAACGCCTGGGCATTTACCTCAAACATAGCGTGCCCAAATACCCTTGGGACTATTTAATTGGTGTCATAGCAATGGTGTAATGTTCTTCACCTTGTCCAATCAGAGAAGAATGCAAAACATCTTGTGAATGATGGCAGTGCTGAATAAGAGACCCCCCATATGGTTACTATGTAGAAGGAAAGCTGCTTGGCACAAATCCTCCATTTCCTTCTTGAGTGCCCCAGAGCCCCTAAAGTTGGGGAAATCTAATATGCATATATTAAATCACAGTCATCTATTAGTCAGTGAGGCTGTATTTCACATAAGGGATCTATAGAGAGCCAGTGAGAGGTGGGGCCAGCCCTTATTTTTCAATACTTACAAATTAGCCCATGTTTAAAGCCTCCCAGGATCTCTAGAGGATAATATCATCATGCACCCTTGGGCACTAACACGGACAGTCTAAAAGTAGTTTACATTGGCTGATATGAGTACATACACTGGTGTCCCTTCCACATACATAGCTGCAGTTTTGATTAAAAAAAATACAAACAAAACTACATTTTATTAAACCAATACTTTTAAAATGTTATAATTGAATACAAGTTCTTCTTTTCTTTTTTTTCTTATCCAGAGTGGCAGCCAGAGCACAGCTCTTTGAAAGTGCGGGGTCACTGAAACAGTCCACAATCGGGCGGTAAGGATTATCTACTATTAGATTGTACAGTCTGGGGTAATTTCATAGATGTATGGGAGAACAGCACAGGGGGTTTTGTACTGCAGTACTTCACATGCAGTATTCCTCTTAGGAGTGATTGTATATAAGCTTCGGTGTAGGCACAATTTAGAGGATGAACACATTGCTGATTACAGTGGAAATGTTTTTGTTGCTAAACATCAAAGTGCTAATTTGGGTGGATTTCTGGATTAAGAATGAAAGGTTAAGCTGAATTGATTCAAAGAGTCCTTATTTGGGATAGCACAGGACACATAGATTGGACTGGAGTTTTACATGAGGTCTCACTAAGTTATGGGACCTACAACATGAAATTCTGGCTTTTTTCTCTGATTTAGGAAGGCCAAGTGCTGCATAGAGCCATACATAGCCATAGCCTCTGTACAGTGGTATAATTTGGTGCTGAAATACACCAATGTATGGCGTACTTGTGGACTGGGCCAGTTGATTGGTACCTGAGATGGAGTAAATGACCACAGAGAGCAACTAAGGTGACACAATTATTATTTAGTAAAGTAGAAGTAACAATTAAAACATGGATGACAGCAACAATAGTGCCAAACACTATGGCACAGGTGTCAAACACAAGGCCCGCGGGCCGAATGCGGCCCCCCCAGGCCATTTCATGTGGCCCTCGGACCTCTCCTGCAGCTGCAGCACCCCCTTGTCTCTGCCCCCACGTTGTCTCTGTAGCCGGCAGCAGAGAGGATAGAACTCCTTTGCAAGATCACCCCCCCTCCCTTCTCAGCAGTCCACAACAGAGGGCAGAACTCCTCCTACAGATCCTGCACCTCTCTGTGCAGCCGCAACACCACCTTGCCTTTGCCTCCCCTGGTCTCAGCATTCAGACTCTGGAAGCTGACTCCAGCCCTCCTCTAGTTCTCCTTCAGACCCTGCACTTCTTCCCAGATCCTCCCGCATCTTCTTCCTGGCAGTAGCACAAGGTAAGGGGGTGCATTGTGATGTAAGTAAGGGTGGATGACTCTTGACGTCTGATGGTGGGGGGGCTCTTGACATCTCATGTAAGGGTGTAAGGGGGCGTGGGGGGCTCTGGACATCTAATCCTATAGATATAACCAGCCTTTTGAGGGTCACCATAATGCTAATGCGGCCTGCGATTAAATTGAGTTTGACACCCCTGCACTATGGTAACAGAGCTTCAATATTACAGACAACCCAGGTATAACAGTGCTTAACAACATTGGCAGTACTTTAATGCAGTCTTTGTACTTAAGAGAACACTTTGGTAGGCTACATTACCAAAACAGCATCTGATGAAGGGAGGGGGGGGGTGTGGCTGTTAGGCAGAACAGTGGTTCAGACACCTTTGGAAACTAGATAGGAAGGTCCTCGTCCTAACTCTGTATGGTTCCCAGATGGTGGAGCCAGGTGTAGTATCTTGCACTATCCCTCCTTGGCCGGTGTTCTGTCAGAATACCATACCCTAGCAGAAAACCATACCTCCGTCATTTCCGGTTTGCGGATCAGATGTGGCTTCGTCATGCGGCAGCTGTAGCCTTGTCACACATCCTAGTGTGCATGCGCGGACTAGGTAGGGAATTTTGATAACATCGCAACGAGTCAGGCATGCGCACCAACGGGTCGGGCCACGGCATCTCTTATAACAAACATGCATACGATCTCCATGGCCCACACTGCACCGGCCCGACACTGCACCGACCCGACAATGGGACAATCCTATTCCCTACCTCCACGTGCATGCCCACTGTCCATTTGATAGCTATATGCCATTGTCGGGTTAGTGCAGTGTGGGGCATTGAGATCGGATTTTCCGGTCGGTGCAGTGTCAGGTCGGTGCAGTGTGGGGCATGGAGATCGGATGGATGTCTGTTATAAGAGATGCCGCTGCCTGACCCGTTTGTGCGCATGCACAGTAGGACTTTTGCATGATCCGTTACGATGTTATCTAAATTCCCTACCTATTACGCGCATGCGCACTAGGATGTGTGACGCGGCTACAGCTGGTGCATGGCGAAGCCACAGCTGATCCGCACTGGAAATGACGGAGGTATGGAATTCTGATGGGGTATGGTTTTCTGATAGAACACCGGAACCTTTTCCTAGCACTGTCCCTAGCCAGAGGGGATCCTGTCCTGACACTATCCACTTTGCAAATGCGCACCAACTGCAGTGGAGCAGCACTGTTTATTAGCATTGCCCTCATTAAAGATGGCTGCGGAGGTCATTCAATGCAGCAGCCTCCAATCAGACGACTGTTCCCTAATGAAACCTATGGAGGCCTCAGAGGATCAAAAGCTCCTCACAGCAGCTGCAAGAACAGCACTACCTACAGAAGGGAGGCTGAACCACACCTTTCTACACTCTGACGTATTCTGTAAATGTCCAGACCCTATACGTGAGTTTGCACGAGTAAGTCTGTGCACCTTTACACAGCAATTCATGTCTACAGGCAGCTGTATGCAGCACCTGGGCTTCACGGGCATGGTAAAAAACTGAATTTTATGTTGTTTGTCCCTGATGAACCCTTGTGCATAAGGCCTTAGAAGCTCTGGATATGATTCTGTGTATATGGAATTCCAGTCATTGGCTGTAAGTTGATTGTTGCCATCCAGAATCTTTGTCAAAGCTGCCCTGGGAGAGTGATCGTAAATATTTTATTTGTACTTTAATTTAGATGTGTAAAACCAAAACAATTAGGGCCCATTCACAACTATATATTTAAACACACGCCAATGCAGGAACACAGGTTAGCCATTGTTTTAAATGGTGCCAATTCCCATTTCAATAATTTGCTGGTGTGCCCAGTCAATTTTTTTGATGCGTTAATGAATATTATTGGGTCAGTTGATGATAGTGGCAGCTCATAAAAATGCACAATTGTTGGTAACTCATGAACATGTCCATAGAAAGGTGTGAATCTAGTCTTAAAGTGTATTTCTGATTTGGCAGCCAAATTGGGACAATTTTTTTACTTTGTATTTGTTATATGTTCCCATTCGCATAGCAAAAATATAAAAGAAATATTTGAAACATTGCCTTTTATTGTATAAAATGATTCTATGTAATGTCAAGGAGGGGGGGGGGTGATGATTACCAAGAATAATCCTGTCTGTATTGTGCTGGCAGATCTCATTATCGGTTTTAAAACTTGGTGTGCACACTGCCTGTTCAACAAAGGGTGACCTCAAGAAGCTTGGGTAGTAAATTCTATATTAATGTACTTTTAAAGCCCCTTTGAAGAAAAATAAATCTACTCTTGCTGTGGGGTTCCACCATACTGCAAAGTTGAATGCTTGTTAAGTCTAAGGGGTATGATAACAGCCATTATTACTTACCATACACCCCTGCTTTGGCCATCTCCAGCACTCTTATCTTCTCCTAGAAGCTCCTGGTTTGTGGGCATCATCATGTACAATACAGGGCTATTACCCTGTATTTTATGTTTGGGAGGCAGGAGTGTGACCATGGCCAGGAGAGGCTTACAGAGGAGGCTATGGGGATTGGTTGCACTGATAAAGGGGCCCAGCTGGAATAAAGTAATAATTTCTCTTAATTCCAGACATAAGCATTTAAGATTTTTTTTTCTTAGGCTGGCCATACACTATACAATTTTCTTGTTCAACTTTCCTTTAGATTTACCAAAACCATGTAATATAGGGTCAAACCTAAACACTTTAAATTTGTATGCAGTCAGGCAGGCCGGCCCTTGCACTACATAGTTTAAGGTAAATCTAAAGGAAATTGAATAAGAAAATTGTATAGTGTATGGCCAGCCTTACTTACGGAGTTGGGCTTTGAAACTGTCTTTAATCTGTCCCCTAATTGAAACATATTCTGAACAATAGAAGCTGCCTTCAGAGTCCTATATATAATCCTGCTCCAAAAAAAAATATTTTTATAAAGTTTGATAAAAATATACAATTTAAAATGAATTTATTTATTATTTATAGGTATGCTGTGTGAATAGGAATATATAACAAACATATAGTGGAGGTTTCCAAAACTTGACTACAAAAGTTGAACCGCGCTTTAATGATACTGAAATTAAATGGTTAACAGGAAAATGACTCTGACATAAAATACACAGCGCAGAATGTGTCTGACAACGGGAGGTCAGAGAGGCATGGGAAATCATTTCTGTGAATGCCAGCTATTCCATGAATTATTAATATTTGTTTATTCTCACAATTAATTATGTCTTCTGGGGGTAATTATACTTGGTTACTAGAGTAGCATGTTCCCTGTGAAGGAGGAGAAGGACTTTTTTTATTTTTTTTTTATTCGGGTATAGAGGTAGATGACCAAAGCTCCGGATAGTCACTTGTCCATTCACTTGCTGGGATTTGCAGCTCCACGGTATTTGGCAGGCACATAGAGTACATACTGTACATGTGTCAGCCTGATGAAAAGCAATGTTGAGTTTCATTGTATAGCTCCTCCATAGTTGCAATCAATTCAAAATAATTTCCAGGCTCACAATACTGCCTAGCTGGGGTAACACAACTCAACATGCACAATGGGGATGATTTACTAAAGGTAAATAAATTGTGAGCATTGCAAGAACAGTTGCACTCATTTTCCACAGAGCTTAGTGAATGTGGTAAAGCTTTACTTTGTAAAGAATACCCAATCAGGCAAGGAAAATAAAAAAAACTGCATTTTTTTTGCACGTGATTGGATGATGAAATCAAAAGAGCTTTATCCCAGTTGGACCCAGGCAGCAGTTTGAGAGGGGGAGCAAATTGAAGCCAAAGATTTTTTGTTTCCAACTGCCCCCTCGGCCGCTCCACTGCCCTGTAAAAAGGCTGCCCTGCTGCCCTAAACACGCATACTCATAGTGCCAGACACACAGTCTAATACCTGATGAAGGTATTGGTCTCCGCGCTAAGGAATATGTAGTGTGTGTATAAGTAGGCTGCAGCCCCCCCAGAAATATAGCCAAAAGGCTATATCAGAAATGTAAAAATAAAGGTAAGGGAATGGCGCTGTCTACTAAATATAAATTAATGTAAATGGTGATGTATAGTGCAAGAGATGTGTACAGTCAATTTAAATACCAAAAATGGATAATGAATAGCACAATAAATAAAATACAATGGGCTAAAATATGTGGTAAAATGCAATACAAATGAGTGGTAAACAAGTGTTTATTGACAAATATCAATCAATAAAGGTGACCGAGTGCTATCAGAGAAATAATATGTATAGGTATCAATATCCCAAATGAATCCATAAAGTGACCAAGGGCATACAAATAAATATATAGGTAGCAATGTCCAAGGTACTCTAAAAGTGGTGTGTGTTCAATAAAATGACAACAGATATGAGCAAATAAGTGAAAAAAAATGCATATCTTAGTGAAACCAAAGTATAAAAGTGGCTTAGTGACAGGATATTAATCCAATAAAGTGACTCAGTGGTATAAAAAGTCCACAGGTGGATAAAGCGACAAAAATCTTCTGTATAAAATATACACTGGAGGTGACCCCGTGGTGGGTAGTGAGGTGAGGTGCTTGGTGACCCCTAAGGTAGGTAGCCAACTCACCAGAAATACCCACCCACACAGGAGTATAGAGCGGGTATTAAAATGATGGTCCCTCAAATGGATCCTGGTTCCCTCTGGTGATCCCAGATAATGGATATACTGGAAGATCCCTGTAGGGTTCCGGGGTGCACAGGGGTTCCTAAAAAGGATGACCGGGGTCTTGTGGGGTCCGTATTTCAAATGGGGTATTAACTCCAGTAATCGAGAAAAATTGTCAGTCTGTCTCAGCGGGACAGGGTGTATACAGGTAGGCCAAAATAGAAGTGTAAGGCAAGCGGTGTACAGATCGCTGGAATGCAATGCGTTCCACGTCAGTGCCGGTACAGGAAGTGATGCGACGGCGCTGTGCGCGTTTCGTCATCCAACGTAGGCTGCTGAAGACGTTGGGTGACGAAACGCGTACAGCGCCGTCGCATCACTTCCGGTTACGGCACTGACGTGGAACGCATTGCGTTCCAGCGATCTGTACACCGCTTGCCTTACACTTGTATTTTGGCCTACCTGTATACACCCGGTCCCGCTGAGACTGACTGACGATTGTTCTGGATTACTGGAGTTAATACCCCATTTGAAATACGGACCCCACAAGACCCCGGTCATCCTTTTTAGGAACCCCTGTGCACCCCAGAACGCTACAGGGATCTTCCGGTATATCCATTATCTGGGATCACCAGAGGGAACCAGGATCCATTTGAGAGACCATCATTTTAATACCCGCTCTATACCCCTGTGTGGGGTGGGTATTTCTGGTGAGTTGGCTACCTACCTTAGGGGTCACCAAGCCCCTCACCTCACTACCCACCACGGGGTCACCTCCAGTGTATATTTTATACGGAAGATTTTTGTCGCTTTATCCACCTGTGGACTTTTTATACCACTGAGTCACGTTATTGGATTAATATCCTGTCACTAAGTCACTTTTATACTTTGGTTTCACTAATATATGCATTTCTTTTCTCATTTATTTGCTCATATCTGTTGTCATTTTATTTAACACACCACTTTTAGTGTACCTTGGGCATTGCTACCTATATATTTATTTGTATGCACTTGGTCACTTTATGGATTCATTTGGGATATTGATACCTATACATATTATTTCTCTGATAGCACTTGGTCACCTTTATTGATTGATATTTGTCACTAAACACTTGTTTACCACTCATTTGTATTGCACTTTTACCACATATTTTAGCTATTGTATTTTATTTATTGTGCTATTCATTATCCATTTTTGGTATTTATTTGACTGTACACATCTCTTGCACTATACATCACCATTTACATAAATTTATATTTAGTAGACAGTGCCATTCCCTTACCTTTATTTTTACACAGTCTAACACCGGCTGTTAAACACCCGAGCTCACCTGTGTGTGCTGCCGGGGACTGGGTACCCACAGGAGACAGAAAGCCGAGAGCTCCGTCAGCAGCCCCTATACTGCCCTAGCCCTCCCTATACTATCCTAGCCTGCTCCTATACTACCCTAGCCCGCCCCATTACTGCCCTAGCCTGCACCCATAGATGCCCTAGGGTGCCAAGATGGGGAGTGTAACATGGTGGTATGTCATAAAATTTGGCATATAGACAAGGTGCTGTTGCATGTAAATCTTACTTCCTGGTACGTTTATTTTAGTTGTAGTGATCATGATATAAAATAATTGATCTGGGGGCCCTTTGGTGGGCATGATTGTTTTATTTGTGGGAGGGGCGGCATTTCATTTTTGGACCCAGGGAGCACAAAGTCTTGGGCCAGCCCTGATCCTAGTTACTAAGCTATGTGGAAATATTACTGCAACTGACCTTGCAAAGTCTAATTGCCTTTAGTAAATCAACTCCAGTGATTCTATCAGGGCACAGAACGCTATATGCCTAGTTGGGAAATGTCTTTCACATGGGAACATTAGCTCATTTCTGTATTTTCAATGTCATGTTTATTAATAAATATGTGCTTTAGAAATGCATGGGAGCTAAATGGTTATTACTTTTATCTTGAGTTCATATCCTACCAGAAATAACATCTGCATGGAGTATGAATGTTCTGCTCATGTCTCTGTGGTTTTTAAATATGGTTCTCTTTGTTTAATATCATACTGGTATGTTAATTGGTACCTGACCCTGGAGTGAATATGCGACCAAACTGACCCTGGTGTGGGTGAATGACCAAACTGACCCTGGTGTGGGTGAATGACCAAACTGACCCTGGTGTGGGTGAATGACCACACTGACCCTGGTGTGGGTGAATGACCACACTGACCCTGGTGTGGGTGAATGACCAAACTGACCCTGTGGGTGTGTGACCAAACTGGCCCTGGGTATGCGAACTGCATTTGGCAGCCTCATATTTTTTTCAGTACAGATTTACTTAAAAAATCAGGCAGAAAGAAGGGCAGCACCACATTAAAAATGTTGCCACCCTCTTTATAATATACAGTTGTATAATACAACACAGGTTTTCGGATCCCATGCACAGCACAATTATTTTGCAAGGTTTCTATGTATGGGTTGCAGTTGTGTTTCTGCCTGTTTGTCTAGAGTTGCTCTTTATGTGTATGAAGCACAAGAGAATAATAGACGTCCTCATTGCAGCCAGTTTTATTTTCATACATGCTGTAAAAAATGACAGAACGTTTCTTCTTTCTTTTTTTTTTTTATTATAGTAGAAATGTACAGAGCAATATTTCCAATCAGTTTTGCTGATGAAAAACAGAAGTGTTTTACACTTTAAATATAACATTTTATTGTGCATGTAGCTTACTTTATTGTATGCTTTCATTTTTTAACTAACTTCCTATTTTCATGACATTTTTAAGGCAAGCAAAAGCAATGTACTCGTGTAAAGCAGAACACAGCCATGAGCTCTCCTTCCCCCAGGGGGCGATATTCTCCAACGGTAAGTCTGTGCTCTAATACTGGATCACTTGGGCTTTCTTTTATTCAGGATGTTACATAGCCAACATTTATTTTCTTTAATCTGTCCTATTACATCCCATCTTCTACTACATAATTTTCTTCTTCATTTCAGTATAATTATGAGCGCCTTTAGTAACTGTTCTGATCTATTCTTCTTGAATTGGGGATGATTGTACAGTATTTGTCTTTTTTTTATAGCGAAGGAGCACTCAAGACAGTTAGGTAATAGGTAATCACAATGAATAGCTCCCTTGCTATTGTTTTGGACGAATTGTTTGAAAATAGTATAATAAATACTAAATAAAATATAATTAAAATTGAAATTTAATTAAAAAACTATTTTAGGCATGCAACAAGTGGCCTACCTGACAAAAGCATAGTTTTCTGCATCTATGTCACAATTCTTTGGACAACTAACAGTCTTAATAAATCCACCGTTGTCCTGGGCTACAAAACACCATGCCCCTTTTCTAGCTCCTCTATCTCTTGCGAAGTCAGATCCCGATATACCTGCCCTAGATGCCTGCTAGTGTAAATAGACTCTGCCCTTCATGCCTGCTAATGTAGATAGACTCACTACTGCTGTGTGCGAAAGCTTTGGCACTCTACTTACAATATTTAATTCTCACCAGGACCCTTTGTGTACAAAGAGACCTGTAAATCTATAAAGATGTTCCCAGTTTATGAACAAATAGAATGCGCAATCTATAATGAATGGACTACTCCAGAAAAGATTTTCACCCTCCAAAAAATCTTTGCCGGACTCCAATAGAAAAAGTGTTCACTAAAATGTGGTCCGTGCCTGTAGTTGACCCTCCCATCTCAGTAAACATCCCAGATGGGAAGTTTGATATGCTTTTATGGCTCGTTTCCACTGAGCTTTCTGGTACGGTTCGGTACGGTACGCTATTTATGCCGTTTCCATTGTGAATGGTACCCTAATTCCGAACCGTACCGTACCACTTTTTTGGGACCCTTTCGTTGGGGTACCAAGCACATTAGTACCGTACCAACAGGGTGGAGCTACACTCTGCAGAACTTTGATTGGTTGACAGAGAATCGTCTATCACAGCTTTCCTGCTACACCACGCCTATCATGAAAGTTTACTATTGGCAGTGGAAACGCAATGTGTACCGTTCCTAACTGTACCGTACTGAACCGAACCGTACCGTACCACTCAGTGTAAACGAGGCATTAAAGGCTCTCTTTACTTATGCAGGCCTAGTCCTGCAACCAGCTCTCAATGCAATGCCAGTATGTCAAACTGCAGCAAAGTGGACCAACATAATCCTGTTTCAGGGCCGTACTTTACCAGAGAAATTACAGCAACTACCTTCTGCTAGGCTCTTTTGTGTGAATCCCCTAGAACATGTGATAAGACAAATTTCCAGAATGGTTCCAATATCCATTACCATGTGCAGAATCTTGTGGCTCGCAAGAGAGGGGGGGAGGATGTCTGTTACAGTTTGCCTCTCTCTGGGTCACAGACATCCTAGACCTGTGGGTTCAATTAGTGGTTTCAAGGGGTACAACATAGAGTACAAAACCCTAACCCCTCACCAGTTTCTTCTCTCAAATCAACCAAAACCTGTCCAAGGACAGTGAGATTTACAGAATGCTCTTAAACTGTCTCACCCAGGGAGTAGTTGTGCCATTATCCCCTCAAGACGGGTTAAAAGATTTATATTCAAACTTGTTCACTGTACCAAAGCTATTCATCCTATTCCCTCAGTTCTACCAGGTAATTGTCCAGTCTTCTGTGTATGCAGCATTCAGCCGCAATGATATTGCAGCAGGACTCTGATGTTGGACCTTTTGCCCCTTTCTGTTAGACCTGTTGGCACAGTTATGTTTCCCTAGTTGTTGCCTAACCTCATTGCTTGAGGTTGTTCCAGGGTCTATGATTGCTTTACCCATGTCCTGTACTGTACAGTTAAGACGAGAAGACTTTTGACTCACCAGTAAATTAATATTTTTAAGTACAGTACAGGACACCCTCCCTCCTATTCCTGGGATACTTTGCATCACCTGAACGTATTAGCCTATAACCCAGGGTCTATTAATATTTTGCCTGTGTCCTGTACTGTACTCTAAGATACAACATGTACAGGTAAGTAAAAATTCCCCTTTTTAAATCCTTTGCAACCAAAAAAGACAATTATAAAGACACAAAAAACCATGAAACCTGATTTTGAACTTTAACTTGATTGTGTTGACCAATTTCACGTGTCAAATCGTATTAATCTCCATCTTTTCCATATTACCCAGTGCACAGGTCTGTGGAGCCAGGCTGGTTAAAGGCAACCTACGAGGGCAAAACCGGATTAGTTCCAGAGAATTATGTTGTCTACCTCTGATGATGTTGGTGGATAGCCGTATTTTCATGGTATCCATGTTGACAAATAAGAAGCAAATACAGCGATGAGCCAGATGAAGAAGGGTGTAGGCATTTGTAGGCCTCTTTGTTTGAAGGATGGCTTGGCAGGGTGGTCCACCAAGACTTGTTAAAGACTTTACTTATACTGTATACAATCATATGGTCATGTTTCTGCGTATGTGTTCAAAGTGACCAGAAGCTTAAGAGATTCGGTACTCAATTCAAGATGGAATTGCACTGATCCCATTATCCGGTACCTAACTCACTCAATGTTGACCTCTGAATGACATGGATTGTGAGGGTAGATTGTTGACCTAAGTGCATATTCTTTGCATTAGTAATTTACTTTTTTTAATAACTATATTTTATCTTCACGTTGTATGTACAAGTGGGTATTTAATTGTGATTTATTTTGCCAACAAATCACTAACTTTGCCCTCCATGAAGGCTATAGGTATTGATGTGTATGAGATTTAATTTTAATGCAAATGTCCTGTCTGTAGAAGATTCCATGACAAGTTATGTTTTCTGCAATCTATATACACCAGCACATTTAACAGATTATAATGTTATTTGTAGAGCTCTTTGGGCCTCTGTATACCTTGGTGTTCTAAGATGCAAACAGTGACAGCTTTTGTGGTTACTGACTCATGCCTGTCCTCTCCAGTGCCTTAACTCTGTGCCATTATTGCCAATATACAAGGAGCAGAAGAATTGGTAGGCAAAAGCCTGAACAACGAGCAGACACCTTCTTATGCTTTCAATACATTCTATAATTTGCATGTCTACATTATAGCCACAGGTTTACATACAACTTACTATAGCCAGTTCACCTGGATAAGTAAGGATTTGTGCCAGTAAGGACAAGAACCAAAGAACAAATGACCCTAGTGCTGAAGAGCTGAAAAGGTCCTACTGGTAGGTAAAGTCAAGTCTTGCAGCTAAAGATATTAGGCTGACTACTTATGGCAACATGAGAAATTTCTGCACCTAGGAATGCTTTGTTTATGTAGGTGTACTTCAGTGCTTTAAGTGGGCCGGTATACACAATTGTCCCCCCCCCCCCCAAGGATATTTCCCACTCCAGAGCCAGACCAGTCACCACCAGTGAGTCCCCCTGCTCTGGAGTCCCAGCCCAGGCCAGGGGGGTGCTCTGCGGGGACCCTGATGTGGGGGTGGAGGATGCAGCATTTTTTTTAGGCTATAATAGAGTAACAGCACCTCTTTTGGGCCACTTAAAGCACTGGTGTACTTTAATAGCATCTTATTGAGTTACCAGCCATGGCAGGCTAAAAAAGGCTTACCAGTGACTGTATGGCATATCCTTCAGTTGGATTGTCCCTCTGTGACAAATTGGTTACAGCTTGTTTCATATACCATACCATCTGATAATCCCATACCGAGATAATGAAAAAAACATTTCATGGAAAATTTGCCAAACATGTCCTGAAGGTTGAACAAATTCCCAGACAATTTAACCACTTTACCACTAGAGCATTTTGCTGTCTTACGTCTGGGCCACTTTTTGCGATTCGGCGGTGTGCGACATTAACTGACAATTGCGCGGTCTTGCGACGCCATACCCAAACAAAATTTACGTCCTTTTTTTCCCACAAACAGAGCTTTCTTTTGGTGGTATTTGATCACCTGTGCGATTTTTACTTTTTGCGCTATAAACAAAAAAATAGCGTAAATTTTGAAAAAACAACAATATTTTTTAAATTTTTTTATATGAAATTCCCCCCAAAAAAATGTAAAAATAAAAATTTTTTTAAATTTTTGGCCAATTTGTTTTCTGCTACCTATGTTTGGTAAAAAAAATCACAATAAGCGTATTTTGATTGGTTTTCGCAAAAGTTATTGCGTTTACTAACTAAGGGAAAGATTTCTGTCATTTTTGGTGTTTTTTTTTTTAACGAGTAATGGCGGCGATCTGCGATTTTTTTGCGGGACTGTGACATTGTGGCGGACAGATCGGACCCTTGACTGACATTTTTGACACTTTTGGGGGTACCAGTGACATTACTACAGTAATCAGTGCTATATATATATGCACTGTTACTGTAAAAATGACACTGGCAGGGAAGGGGTTAATTTTATTGGAGAGGGAGGGGTTAATGTATGCCTGGTGCTTACTAACGTGTGTGGGGGGAGGTGACTGTGTGACACAAGGACAGATCGAGGGTTCAGCTATGCTGAATCCTGCAATCTGACCCTGCCTGTCACTTAGGAGATCCGCCCGCTTGTGTTTACACAAGCGGGCGGATCTCCACACTCGATTCCCCGACGATCCGGGAAGAGCAGCGGCCATCACCGCTGCTCCTCCCCTGGCCCAACTCCCGCTGTGACTGAATACAGCGGCAGCGCGCCGCCAAGAAAGGGAAGTGTCTGGCGAAGTAGGTCTTCGTCGCCAGACGATAATGAACCACTTTGCCGCAGTAGTGCTCGAGTGAGCAGACGGCAAGTGGTTAAACTGCTAATAAAAATATAATACAACAGAAGATTTAGTGACTGTGTTATGGTACAGAGTAAAATCTTAAAAAAACATACAGCAAGGTGGCTACTACACACGCACACCGTATCACAGACTTAGCTATCTGGTATAGTGTGTGTGTACACCAAAGGAACAGATATACTTCTCTCCCCAATTCGATATTATATATAACCAGAAGCTATAGGCAACAATAGTAAACTATTAAAAATATGAGCACTTACCAAATAACCCCTGCTTCTTGCCTGGATTCAGCAGCAGCTTTCCCTTGGGCAGGACATGTGGTCTCTGTTCTTCTCTCTCTCTCTCCACTTCCTTCCTCTGGGGTTTCTAACCCAACTAGCAGGGATAGGAAATACCTGTTTAAAACCAACCAACTCTGTGGTAGTTAACAAAAAGCCATTTAAAAATACAGACAGTTGAGGGCAGCAGATCCCTAAGATGCATTTGTAAGGACATATTGCTTATCTGCTTCATGCACAAAAGACATGTTTTAATATTTTTCAGCATGATTCTGTGCCTATGTCTTCTCTGTGCCTCAGTCAGCTGTCTAAGCAGCTTTCAGCTAATATTATGAAGTAGTCACTCCAGTCAGAGGCTTGCAAAGCTATTTGTGGCACTCAGTTTCCCCTGATGTTGCTTGTAGCATTTTGTCAGTAATCACTCTTCTTTTCTTGTTGCTTGAATCCATTCAGACAATAACATTTTTGTCATTTTTATTGAAGTTGCTAACAATATTGTTGACAAAGGTTTTGAGGTGCTATTTTTTTTTTGTTTTTTTTTTATACTTGCGGTTCACCCCCATTTGGTGTTTTTGAATGTCTTATATTTTGAAAAATTTTTTTTAGAAAATTGCTAAGAAATAAAGAAGACTTGCACTGAAGGGACATAGAGGGTGCAGCTGCTGATCTCCTTCTAATAATGCTT
This sequence comes from Pelophylax lessonae, assembly GCF_965119305.1. NCBI lineage: Eukaryota > Metazoa > Chordata > Amphibia > Anura > Ranidae > Pelophylax > Pelophylax lessonae. Next base: position 673,489,019 of record NC_138769.1, on the reverse strand, counting down.
GTTCTCTGGCTATCTGACACCAATACTTTCCAAGTCACTGACCATTAGTGAGCATATTAGAAAGTTAGGGTTACAAGCATCTTATCTGTATACCTACAGTCAATGAATTAATGTAAACCAGGCAACTGGCTTTTTTGGAAAGTGAGATTAACAATGGCAACCTCCTTATTGTTTCAGAACAGGTTTTACTTTAAACACATGCCATTCCTTTCGCTATCCCATATAACAGTACCTATGCATAGAGACTGTTGTATGCCCTTTATTGCTCCCTTTCATGCCACAGTGTTCTAGCAATCCCTAGATAGCAGCTGTGAAAACTCTGTGTTTAGTTTACCTGAACACACTGACATCATCCCTCCCTTCCTGTTTGGCTGGAAATATTACTCTTTGTTGGCAGTCAGTGGGCTCCGTCAATAGAAAAACATAATAATTCTAGCTAAGGAGTAACATAGGGATAGAGGAAGATAAACTGAAAGTGTTTTTTTTTTTTTTCAGTTGTCTCAGCTACCATCCATACGAAGAGTTATGACATAAAAGTTTAAGCAATAAACTGCTTACAATAGCCTCTATGCAGAAGTACTGTTAAAAGGGAGTGGTTAAGGTTATTTTTAGATTGTAGGCAGACCAGTGTATTTGCCACATGTGCTACACATATTGGAATCAACCCTCCTTGCAGATACTTAGTCCCGGTTCACACTGGGGCAACTTGTCAGGTGACTTAGACGCCTGACAAGTCGCGCTCCATTCTGTGCAATGGAACCATTTTAATCAGAGCAACTCTAGTCGCTCAGACTTAGAAAAAGGTTCCTGCACTACTTTGGGGGCGATTTGCATTGGCTTCTATTAGAGAAGTCGTTTGCATGCCCCGCTGAGAAGTCTCGCTGCACTGGGCGGCTTGAGAGTCGGGCAACTTTGAAGCCGCCCCTGTGTGAACCCAGGCTCAGGGGCTAATTTATTATGGAGAGCAGATATCGCTGTCTGCTCTCCATTATGCTCTGAAGGATTATGGCATACTGTGACCTTCATTTTGCAGATCATTCATAACATGCAGGTTTCAGTATAGAGCAGAACTTTTTGTTTGGAGGGCAACTGGTTACATGACTTTGAATGGTCATGTGATTGGGCTCTCCTCCCAGCTTTTTTCTGAATACATTTTATTGAAGCCAGCTGAGTGCAATGCACATCTGTGGTGGTCCTTTTTTTTTTTTCTTTAAGTGGGGTTATGGCCCCTGCTTTGTGAATGTACCCCTCTGTGATGTACAGTATATCTTTAACATTTATTTTTATTAACTGCTGGATACAATGTGGCTTAACTTCAATGTGCCCGTGCCACGTCCAGATGTGCTTCACATCATGAGGCATGTGGCAGCAAAACTGAACTCAGGACTGAATTTATAATTCCTTCTAAGTTAGGCTACTATCTTCGGCCATTACTTCCTACCCCAAAAAAATATTTCCCAGTAGTATTATCGAAATATAAAGATCAGCAGTTATAATTTTCTCATTTGTGTCAGGAAATCTAGAACCAATAACTTGGGGCCTATTCACACTATTGCGTTGAGTTACCCTTCAAGAAGTGATACATGCACCTTTTTGGTGCATTAGGCAAGCCCATTCTTTCCCATGAATGTACCACTGTGCAATTTAGCCGTCTACTTAGAAGTAGATGGAACCAAGTGGGTGAAATGTAAACACATAATAGACTACTCCACCAACTTCCCAACATTATCTGTGCAGGGACTGCAACAATGAAGACAAATCTAGATGGTACTGGCACACAGGGGGTGTCTGGAGCATTTTAATTATAATCAAGATTTTGGTACATTTAACAGCATGACGTATGGGTGGCTGCCATCCCTGGTAGCCATTATGCCCTAGGCCATGGCTTGTGTTGACAATGCAGAAAAGCCAGCCCTGTCCAAATGTTGAAGTGTAAGTCCAGTCGATTTTTTTTTTAATTGAATGGAGAAGGATAAGAACCCCTGTCAGGATTGAACTACTATTCAGAGGTTTGTAAGAGAGAGTTCTCCTTATACATACCTCCCAACTTTTTGAAATGAGAAATAGGGACACCTTTTAGCAAAAGTATGTAGGGATATGACAAACCCCTGCCATGCCCCCTTAAAGGCAAATTCTACAAAAAAAATGGTTAGTTAAACCCACAAGTGCTTTTTTACCACTGCTACTCCTTTATATTTGCTTTTGGAATTTAGAAATGCAGCAATTTAGAAATTTGATAAAAGGTTTAGCACTGTGAAACACTTTTTGAAAGATAAAAAGGGAATTTTATATACAACGTTATAGATCAGACCAAAATGAGGAGGAAAGAGGGACAGAGGGATGGTGTTCCAAATCAGGGACAGTCCATCCACAGGGACAGTTGGGAGCTATGCTTATAGACAGTCGCCGTGACAATGGTTTCATGGGACAACTGCCAGGGGTTCTAATCCTTCCCAGATCTATCCAAAACAAAAAAGAAATCTTTTGGCAGGACTTACGCTTTATTAAGTATGGATCTCAGGAGTTGGTGAACAGAATCTGATATTTAGGGAAATGTATTGTTCTTTGTTTTGTTTGGGGGGGGAAAGGGGGGCTATGTCAAGTCTCTACAGTGGATGTACCCATAAAAAATCATGGAGGACAAAAGTGGTCTTTGTTGGACAATGTCGCCACCTGCAGGATGGGAGGTGTAACATGAATTAAAAATAATTATTGGAATCAACACAGCTTTTATTGTATAAACCACTGAGGATTTTTTTTTAATACAGCCTTTCTTTGTTCACATAGAAATTATTACTTCTATGTTATCAGATTTAGAGGCTCTCAAAATTTTGATTTCCATTAACCCACACATACAATTTAATTTTATATAAATATAAATTGCTATCTTTGTAAATAATTGCACCTGAAAACACGCTGTACATATATTCCTATGTATAAAATGTTATGTATAAGTTGTTGAATAAAACCATATTTATAAGCAGAAAAGTTGTGATGGTGAAATTTGTAACCTATTGTTTTACCTGTCTGCACACAAAGCCTAAATAAGCTGTTTATCTTAGAGAAAAAAATGATTTTTGTATCATGCATTTGCTATTACTGGTATAGCTACACTGCTGCATGAAGGCAAAATATACATAATGGAAGGATAGGACTTTAAGGCATTCTTATATTCACAAATAAAGCCATAAAAACGTTTTGATGAAAAAGTATATAATAGAAAATACATTAAAAACCACACATCAAGCTGCATATATCGTGTTTTCCCAAAAATAAGCCCGGGTCTTATATCACTGTTGGCACCAAAAGACAAAGTAGGGCTTATTTTCGGGGTAGGTCTTATCTGTAATGTGCTGTCTCCTCCCTCCCTGCCTGTCAGGAATCCCCTGTGTGAACCTAGTAAATGTGGTTTAAAATCCAAGCATCCACTCTATTACTGTGATATATAATGTCCATTGTGTTTCTGTAATATAATTGTGTGAAATACCTTTGGTAAAGTGCCTCTCAGCGCTCAGCTCCTATCCCGCTCTGCTCTCCTTCTCTTCTCCCCCCGCTGACAGCTGGGGGTCACGGAAGCGCCAGCAGAGGGAGGAGAGAGCCGCGATACATTAATGTGTGCGATACCAACAGCGGCCAGCAGGGGGAGGGGGATAGCTGAGATACAGGAATGTGCACGATACCGACAGCGGCCAGCAGAGGGAGGAGAGACCTGAGATACAGGAATATGTGCTTCCATGACCCGCTCTGAACACTGCAGAGGGGAGGGGCTGAGATTCCCTACTGATGGCTATGAGAGGAGGAGAAGAGCAGAGCGGGAGATCAGCTGAGAGCCGAGCGGCGCTGTACCGAAGGTATTTCACACTATTAGATTACAGAAACACCCTGGGCATTATATAACACAGTAATAAAGTGGATGGTAGGATTTTACAGACACTAAAGTAGGGCTTATTTTAGTGGTAGGGTTTATTTTGCAGCCTTCCCCGAAAATAACAGTAGGTCTTATTTTCAGGGTAGGTCTTTTTTTTTCGGGGAAACACTGTACATCCAGTGATAGACATATATTGGGTATAATTCTCTATTAACCCAACATGTCTCAAAATTGCTTTCTTCCTCGGGTGAAGTAAGAATTTGTAGAGAAACACCCAAAGATCACCACACAGGCAGCCATGAAAAACACTACTGTATTGGAGAATCGCAGAAGTAACCCTCTCAAGAGGCCACAGAATCGTATCCCTTAACAGGATCTATGGGTGCCTCTTCTTATATATCATCATATTTGTTTGAAGTGTACATGTCTCATGTGTATGTAGGCATGAAATCCCAAAAGAAGTAGGAAAAAATTCACAGGACCAAGGTTGTATGACACCAACAGCAGAAGATCACACAATAGAATCCAGGGAGCAGACCAAGAGAGCACCTCTGAGGAGTATGGTCCTTAACTCAAAACCATGCCAACTTCTCAACTATGGGACATACAGGTGCATCTCAAAAAACTAGAATATCATCAATGTATTTCAGTAATTCAATTCAAAAAGTTAATCATATATACTGAACAAAATTATAAATGCAACACTTGTTTTTGCCCCCATTTTTCATGAGCTGAACTCAAAGATCTAAGAAAACCAGGATTCATCCATGAAGAGAACACCTCTCCAAAGTGCCAGATGCCATTGAATGTGAGCATTTGCCCACTCAAGTTGGTTACAATGAAGAACTGCAGTCAGGTTGAGACCCCGATGAGGATGATGAGCATGCAGATGAACTTCCCTGAGATGGTTTCTGACAGTTTGTGCAGAAATTCTTTGGTTATGCAAACCAATTGTTGCAGCAGCTGTCCGGGTGACTGGTCTTCGATCTTGGAGGTGAAGATGCTGGATGTGGAGGTCCTGGGCAGGTGTGGTTACACGTGGTCTGCGGTTGTGAGGCCGGTTGGATGTACTGCCAAATTCTCTGAAACACCTTTGGAGACGGCTTATGGTAGAGAAATGAACATTCAATTATCGGGCAACAGCTCTGGTGGACATTCCTGCAGTCAGCATGCCAATTGCGCGCTCCATCAAACCTTGGGACATCTGTGGCATTGTGCTGTGTGATAAAACTGTGGCACAAGTGGTCTTTTATTGTGGTCAGCCTAAGGCACACCTGTGAAACAATCATGCTGTCTAATCAGCATCTTGATATGCCACACCTGTGAGGTGGATGGATTATCTCAGCAAAGGAGAAGTGCTCACTAACACAGATTTGTGAATAATATTTGAGAGAAATAGGCCTTTTGTGTACATAGAAAAAGTCTTAGAGCTTTGAATTCAGCTCATGAAAAATGGGGGCAAAAACAAAAGTGTTGCCTTTATAATTCTGTTCAGTATAGATTCATTACTCACAGAGTGATATATTTCAAGCATTTCTTTCTTTTAATTGTGATGATTACGGCTTGCAGCTAATAAAAACCCAAAATGTAGTATCTCAAAAAAAATAGAATAATACATAAGACCAATAAAAAAAAAAAAAAAAAAAAAAAAAAAGATTATTATACAGAAATGTGGCTTAGTGAAAAGTCTGTCCATGTACAGTATAGTATGCACTCAATACTTGGTTGAGGCTCCTTTTGCATGAATTACTGTATCAATGTGGCGTGGCATGAAGGGGATCAGCCTGTGGCAATGCTGAGGTGTTACAGAAGCCCAGATTGCTTTGAATATGGCCTTCAGCTCGCCTGCATTGTTTGCTCTGGTGTCTCATCTTCCTCTTGACAATACCCCACAGATTCTTTATGGCAACTGACCACGCTGTGTTCTCCTGCTTATTGTGGTCAGTTTTTTTTGTTTTATAGGAAAGCAAAGGAACACCAGGGATTTCACATAATGGAAGCAATACAAAAAGAACAGGATACTTTCTCATACAAGTGCATGGTATAGCAGGCACATATCAGGGATATGAAGTTTGGGGTAACAAATGCTTTAATAGGAACAATCCACCATGATAGTTAATCACCTGTCAAACTTTTTTCTAGTTCTGTCCTGGGCTACTTGGGGCTCCATCCGTAAAAGTACTCTTGTTTTCTTTGTAAAAATCCAGCAGGAGAATGAAGGATGATTCTGTTTACTTTTAGTGTTCCCTGCAGACACGTTCCACTGGGTGTCAGCGAGGTGGCGTGTCAGAGGGAAAAGCCATGCATGCCCCTGGAATTTGATGTCAAATTCCTAAGGAAGGGGGACGTCCACCCCTGAAACGTGTAGAACTGAGGATCTGAGAAGTACTACATCATTCACTACATGCGCATGCACAGCTTGCCCCAAGTGCGAACCCCAAGTGTCCCGAGTGTGAGCGTGTCCGCAGCGATTGCCTAAAGTGCAAAGCATCATTTATCCCTCTCCTGCTGGATTTTACCAACTACTTAGGAGAAAACAGGAGTTTATTTAGAGGACGAGACCCTCCGTAACCCAGAACACAACCAGCTAAAGTCTGACAGGTAATTAACTATCACAAGGGATTGTTTATAGAAGTCTCTGAGGTTTATATTATCCTATTCATAGTATGAGGAGCAGTGCAGCAGACGGAATGAACTTCCCTGTTACACTACAGATTTCTCAGGAGGGTGACACTAAACTCACATTTTTTTATATATTCTAAGTGCAATATGTCTAAATATAAGACAAATGTTTCTTCTATCTCTCTCTTCTTTTATTTCATCTCTCAATGACCAGCTATTTTCTGCTCTTCTCATTCTCCATGCCCTCTTGAGATGGACTACACATCTACTGTACATCACAGGCTGGATTCATGTGAACTGACTTTGTTTCTAAGATACTTATCAAAAGCCCCCTCTTTGGAATATTTGTGCCTTGACTATTTTGACTACCATGCTATCTTTATGGTGACTTACTTACATTGGGTCTGGATGGTTTCCCATTGGGAAGTTGGTCCTTTTATTTTAAGATGCACAAGACCATTGGCTGTTTACCATAGGGGTGTCCAGCCTATTGCATTGCTCAAAAACACGTGTGTGTGTGTGTGTCTACATATATATGGCCCCCAGCACAGTGAAAGAGAAGTCCATAAACACTTCTCCTATGGCAGAGCCGATAAGAGGGAAATATTTCCTATCTTCCCGCTGGCACACAAAGCGACAATGCTAATGCACATGGGGTGCTTAGCGTGTGCCCAGGCCCTGTGCGCAGGGCCGCTGATAGGGGGGGACCACCAGCCCTCTTGTAGGGGGCCTGGGCCCACACAGAGAGGGGGATTAGTGATGGACAACAAATACAGAAATCTTCCTCCAGCACCTGAATCTGATCTCTGTCCCTCTCCCTGCTATCAGCTTTTATCTGTTGAGAAAGAGACAGTTGTCCTTCCAACCTCCCTTTGTGGGCCCCCCTCCCAGCACTGGCTCTAATGTTTTGCTCTGCTCCTAAGTTTATCTCTAACTTTGTTTCTCTTCCTCTGTCTCTCTGATCCCAGAGCTCCAACTGCCCAGCCTGTAAATTTTTTTCATCTCATCTTCATTTTTATTTATTAACATCGTTTTTCTTTTAGATTTAGCATGCATTATGTGAGTTATGCTGTTATTGTGTCTGATAATAGTGATTTTGTTGTCATTTTAGCTAAATATATCTTTTATATTTTCTTGGGGGGGGGGGCCCTGCCAGGTAGTCTGTACGGGGCCCCGCGATTTCTAACAGCAGCCCTGCCTGTGCGCACACCTATGCTATTTGCTGAATGTACCCTAATTTTCCATCTGGGAGGCAAAGGCTTCACCTTGGCTTACACATTTGCACCTCTATGGGCAACACACAGTACACATGATATGAATTCCAGTCTACCCTACCGGCTGATATTACTCTATTAAAAATTAGGAGTGGGTTCCAGTGTACTGATTCTGTCACATGTGCTCATGAAGAAGGATTCCTGAAATGGGTTCAGTCCACATGTGAACTGTAATCAGAAACTTTGCATGTTGTGAACCCCTGTTGTTGTTGTTGTTCAGTCATTTTGTCGTGTCCAACTCTTTGTGACCTCATTGACCATAATGGGCAAGGCTCCAAGAGGCTTCTGTCCTCCGCTGCCTCCTGGAGCTTGCTTAACTTCATGTTCATTGTTTCGATGATGCCATCTATCCTTCTTGTTTTCTGTCATCCTTTTCTCCTTTTTCCCTCCATGTTTCCCAGCATCAGTGTCTTTCCAATGAATCCTCTCTTCGCATTAGGTGGCTAAAGTATTTGAGTTTCAGCTTCAGGGTCTGTCCTTCCAGTGACTATTCAGGGTTGATTTCCTTCAGGATTGACTGGTTTGATCTTCTTGCTGTCCAAGGGACTTTCAAGAGCCTTCTCCAGCACCATGTTAGCCCCTATGGAGAGAGTAATTTATAGTGCTGTGTAATTGTTTTTTAATGGTACAAAATAAGGTAGTTTTTATGGTTCCTCTTCTATATGTCCACAAAAAGTCCACAGATACATATTCTGTCCATAGTTGTACATGTTTTGCTGCTAGGATGTGGACTAATAGCACACACAGTCTGGACTTCTCCCCCACTTTAGATACACATCTACTGCAGATCATGTGACTAGATAGATCGGCAATACTTGCTTTACACTAGTAGTAGTGAGGTGCATCGATGGAGGATTAGAAGCTTGCACAGGACAAAAAAAGCCTGACAACAACAGTAAAAGACATAAAAAGAAAATAGACCCATGGTATACTTGATATTTTAGATTGATTGGTGTAAAAAAAAAAAAAAAAAAGTTGATAATTTTAACGAGACACATTTAAAAGTTCAACTAGTCTAAACTTTTTTTTTAGTTTTGGATAACGCGGAGATGGATTAGAATACTTATTTTTGTCTGTGCCCCCATTAAGGAAATTCACGCCCTTTATTTGTCCTGTTTACTGTTATCAAAAGTAAAAGTGAAGGAAATCGCAAATTTTGGGTTGTCCCCAGAACAGTAATAGAGGGGAAATCTTCTAATGAGGATATACGTTCTGGTGACCTGGGAGGTCTCAATGGATTCCCTTAATTTGCAGGGATTTCCAGTGATGTCCAGGGACCAGGTTGGAACGCAGCATACGCCACGTGACGTCACCGGAGCAAAGGGTGACACAACGCGTTTCAGAGCATGCGCCAAGCTTGCAATGGGCATACGTGCTCTTTTTTAAAGTGTGGGATCAAAAAAGATTTTGTTTGCTCCGGTGACGTCACGTGGCATACGCTGTGTTCTGACCTGGTCCCTGGACATCAGCTGAACCCGGAAGATGCCCGGCCGGCCTTTCCCGTCTACCGGTTACACCTCACCGGCTGCTTACATCCATCTTTCCGGTACACCTGGACTTTACAGCCTCCCTCCACGGACCACCGGAGCCATTACAAGCCGTTGATACCACACTTTTTATGTGAGTTACTACATTCTGTGCTTCCATTGTTATCAATAAATACTGCACTTAGAGGCGCTCTGTGTGTTCTTCTAAATAGCATTAAAAGTCCTTGGCTCAGTCAATAATCAATCCAGGGGATGTTGTTTTTTTTGTGTTTTTATTTAGAACTGGGATAGGAGAAGGGATGAGTGAGATACTCTGACTATGAACTATGCACAATCTTGAGGACAACTAGCTGTGTAGTGCGCAGCAAAGCCGCTGCTTCACCTTGCCACAAAAGTGAATATAGATAATGTGATCCTGTTTAAGTTATTCTTCAGGGTTCTAACTTGGCACACCCTTTCTCACTTGCTGTGTGCACTGACACCTGTCCACTGACTCTCCACTGAAGCGGTCCCCTTTCCTATGCAGACCCTTGGCAAGCTTCCCGGTACTCACAGACACTGTTTTTCCCAAGGTTGCTCTGTCTCCAACTCCACTTGTCAGCTTCCTGGACCTCCTGGCTCAGCACCACACTCTTGGCTCACTAGGCCGACCGCTGTGACCACCTTCCATACAGACAGGAGGAGAGACAGCCGTCACCCTCCTCCTGGGACCTGGCTTCCCACCCAAAGACACCCTGTCACATGTGCCCTTGGCTTTTATAACATATCCCAGGATGCACCACTGTTTGTGACAACCCCCTGGGATAGCCATAAAAGCCCGTGTGTCACTGGCTGTGTTCCCTCCACTGTCCAACATGCTCCCCTATTGAATACAGTGGGGACACTCCCTCAGCCCAGATGAATCACACCCTGAGCACATGTAACAGGCCAAACTACTGATCAGGCTCCCCTGATAAGCAGATGGAGCAGAGTATGATTTACCTGCTACTCCTCTGTTAAGCTGGCAGAGCAAACTATTCTCCCTGCCTAGCACCTATCTATTAGGGTGCTACATCTATATATATATATATATTTTTTTACAGCAAAACTACTTAAACCCTTTCATAATGGAAGGTAAAACAAATCTTAACTCCTGTACACAGTTTTGCAACTGTAATATGTGCTAATAAAACTGTACATATCATCGCAACAACTTAGTGTATCCAGGTGGATTATACCTTGGGTTTTTTTCAGGACAAATTGGACTTTCATTTGGTGGTAAATAGTAATGGATAGCCAGCAATTTGAAATTATTATTATCAAAGAAAAACTGGCCACCAAAGAACAGCCTAAAATAAATTCTCCTTTTCCTGATGATCGCAGTGATGCCACATATGTGTATATTATTTGTTGTATGTATCCGAAACAATTGCTTTTTTATCCTACCGAAAACACACTGATCCTGACACCAATACTAAATAAAACCCCTATCCCTTTGACCTTAAAGCGGAGTTCCAGCCTTTTCACTCACCTGTCCCACGGTCCAGCGATGCGGCCACCCGAAGCCTTGATCCTCTTCCCTCTGGTCTCGGCGGCGCCAGCATCACTGGTGTGGGCAGTTTGTGGCTTCACAGCCGGGTACGCACTGCGCATGCGCGAGTTGCGCTGCGCGTCTTGATTGGCCGGCAATCTTCTGGGACCTCTGACATGTCCCAGAAGATTGCAGGGAGGGAGGGGGAGAGGAGAACTTCCGTTCAGGGCGCCGTGGCGCTCCGAGCGGAAGTAGGAGCGGGTACCTGTCAAAACTAGGTACATGCTCCCCCCCCAAAAAAAAATGACATGCCAAATGTGGCATGTCAGGGGGTTATTACTACCTAAAACAGAAGTTCCACTTTTGGGTGGAACTCCGCTTTAAGCTTTAATCCTAACCTTGACCCTTACTCATTCCTGAAACGGACCTAGATAAAACCCTGATACAGCTATTTTTTTTCACCTTTATTTGTTTACTTTTTTTCCTCTAGTGTAAAATGTATTTTTTTCTCTTTTCAAGAGAAGAAAATAACACAAGGGGGGCTTTACCGTGACTGATCATTGTGATAGGCAGTCAGAGGCTATCACAGCATTCAGGTGATCTGGAACAAGGCCACCCAGTTCAGGATCATTAGTACAATACCCAGGACTCATGGAGAACCCGGTTGCTGTGTAGATAGCGTGCTGTGTAACTCACTCTCATCACAAGCATGGCAGTCCATATATGCGGCCCTATGGAAAAGACTCACTTTTCTGAGGCCGCATAAATGCATTCACTCGTTGGGAAAAAACACTGATCAAAATAAAAAAAAGAAACATTTAACATTTTTTTTGCATCTTCTTGTCTATAGGGGCCATAGAAAATTAAATAATTTTTGGAAACAATATTGTCTAGTTTGTCCAAAAGAATAACAATGTATCTATTATTTTTTTTATTTTTATTTTTTTATTTCAGGTACTTATATATATTACTTTAAAATTTTAACCACTTGCCGACTGCCCCACGCAGATTTACTGTGGCAGGGCGGCTCGGCTGCACCACCGGAGCCGCGTTCCCGCTGTGATTAGACACAGCAGGAGCCAGACCATGGTAGGAGCGGGCTCGATCGGCGCCGGCCTCCCGCGATCTTCAGGGAAACTGACAGGAGAGCCATCTGCCTATGTAAACAAAGCAGGCGGCTCTCCTGTCAGACAGGCACAGTGAGATTGTGTGTCTCAGCTAAGCTGAAACACCGATCTGTGTGTGCCTGTCACAGAGCCCCCCCCCACAGTTAGCAAGCACATTTAGGCTTACACAGTGCTTTAAGTGGCGCAAAAGAGGTGCCGGTACTCTATTATAGCCTATAAATTTTGTTGTCCCCACCCCACATCAGGGTCCCCACAGAGCAACCCCCCCCCCCTGGCCTGGGCTGGGACTCTGGAGCAGGGGGACTCACTGGTGGTGACTGGTCTGGCTCTGGAGTGGGAAATATTCTGGGGGGGGGGCAATTGAGGGCGTAGATGTCCAAAATGAGCGTACTGGTATGCTAAGGCGCACGGAGAGGTGGCGGTATGCTCAAAAGCCATATTTGGAAGTGGCGGTACTAAGTACCAGTGCATACCGGCCCACTTAAAGCACTGGGCTTACATTTAACCCCTTGATCACCCCAAGTGTTAACCCCTTCCCTTCCAGTGTCATTTATTTAGTAACAGTGCATATTATTTAGCACTGATTACTGTATTAGTGTCACTGGTCCCCAAAAAGTGTCAAAAATGTCAGTTAGGGGTCCGATCTGTCCGCCGCAGTCCCACTAAAAATCGCTGATCGCAGCCATTACTAATAAAAACAAAAAAATAAATAAAAAGTCCAAAAATGTATCCCATAGTTTGTAAATGCTATAACCTTTGCGCAAACCAATTAAAATACGCTTTTTGGGGTTTTTGTTTTACCAAAAATATGTAGCAGAATACAAATTGGCCTAAAATGATAAAAAAAATGGATTTTTAAAAAAAATGTATTGGGAAGGTTTTATAGCAGAAAGTAAAGAGCATTGTGTTTTTTTCAAAATTGATCAAATACCACCAAAAAAAAAGCTCTATTTGTGGGGCAAAAAAGGACATCAATTGTATTAGGGTACAGCATCGCATGACCGCGCAATTGCTAGTTAAAGTAACGCAGTGCTAAATCGCAAAAAATGGCCTGGTCAACAAGGGGGTAAAACCTTCCAGAGCTTAAGTGGTTAAAGTGCAACTTTACACTCCCAATCAACATTGATTATCTTTAATCCTCATGCTGCTAGCACTACTAAAAAGATAAGAAAGGATATCGTTATTACTTGTTTTAAACTTTTTTTTTTTTACATTTCTTTAGCTACTGTACTTCCTGGTTTCCATGCCTAGGCAAATGATGTCATACATCCCAGGAGTCTTCAGGAGGAGAGGGAAGGAGGAGGGGTTTTCTCAGCTAAGCACACTCCGCTAAATGCATACTTGAGTTAAGGGCAGGAAGTAAATGCAACAAGAATAATTTGCCATTACTCAAGAGGGCCACAACCAGAAATGCTCGGGGTGTTTTTCATAAAAAAAAGCATAAAGACATGGATGGATGGGAGAGTTTGCTTTGAATATTAAAAATGAATTAAATATTGTTATTGCCTTGTGGTGCTCATATGCAGCTTTAACCACTTGCCGACCGCCCACAGTATATTTACTGCGGCAGTTAGCCCCTCCTGCGCAAAGTGACGTAGTACTAATGACACCATGGATAGCAGTAAAAACTCCTCAGGGCACCTAAGGGTAAAACATATAATTGAAACCCTGAGATCATGATTTGTCGCTGAAGTTTCTCTTTAATCTAGATACGAGGGGCTAGTGCCTCTCCAAGAAAGCAATTAATTTGCCATGTCCTCTCTGTTGGTGGGCCCTGCTGCTGTTTGTGATGAAAATTGCATGGCCAACTAAGGGATCAGCCTCAGGTTGCATTAAGACTTTCTAGCAAGGTTAATAATAATAGTGAACTATGAGTACTCTAGGTTTTGGGAAGCAATCATTATTGCCCCCTTCATGGCACTAAATAGTCTTATAATCACTCAAGTGTTTTCCTGCTCCATCCGAAATGAAGAAAAACGTTTAAGCAAATTTAGCTTTATTCTCCCTTTCAAATGTTTTCTTTTGTCTCCTTTGTTGTTTACAGAGTTCAGTAGCTCAAGTTGAAATTTACACATACAGGTAAGGTAAGTCAGAAAAATGTCTGATGTTTCAATCTGACAAAGTAAGCATGATAGCAGGCTACTACTGTACTGTGCTGTTTCTTTAGATAACCTGCAGGGTCCTGGAAAGCCACTGTATATATTAATCACTTCCTGCCTCCACCCCCCAGCCCTTTAATAGGTTCTAAATGCCAGGAGGTTAGCAGTCATGGCGCTCACATGATCAGAAAACTACCAATCCCAAGTATGCATCAGGACCTTTCCGGTACCTATGGTTACTGTGCTGGGTGCAGACAAGGAGCACGCTCTCAGCACATTAACATGTTTACATAGGGCTGCATATGCAGCAGGTAAAATAAGTATTAAACACATCACCATTTTTCTAGATAAATATATTTCTAAAGTTGCTATTGACATGAAACAGTAACAACCCATGTAATCCATACATACAAAGAAACCAAAACTGATAAATTCAGAAATTAGATTATGTGTAACAAAAATGGAATTACACAGGGAAATAATATTAACCACGCTAAATGACGTTTTTTTAACCACTTCCATCCCAAGCCAATTCTGACACTTCTCTCCTACATGTAAAAATCAAAATTTCTCAGATTGCCCAAACATTATATACAGTATCTCACAAAAGTGAGTACACCCCTCACATTTTTGCAAATATTTTATTATATCTTTTCACGTGACAACACTGAAGGAATGACACTTTGCTACATTGTAAAGTAGTGAGTGTACAGCTTGTATAACAGTGTAAATTTGCTGTCCCTTCAAAATAACTCAACACAGCCATTAATGTCTAAACCGCTGGCAACAAAAATGAGTACACCCCTAAGTAAAAATGTCTAAATTGAGCCAAAAGTGTCAATATTTTGTGTGGCCACCATTATTTTCCAGTACTGCCTTAACCCTCCTGGGCATAGAGTTCACCAGAGCTTAACAGGTTTCCACTGGAGTCCTCTTCCACTCCTCCATGATAACATCACAGAGCTGGTGGATGTTAGAGACCTTGCGCTTCTCCACCTTCCGTTTGAGGACGCCCCACAGATGCTCAATAGGGTTTAGGTCTGAAGACATGCAAGGTTGTCCATCACCTTTACCCTCAGCTTCTTTAGCAAGGTAGTGGTCATCTTGGAATGGTGTTTGGGGTCGTTATGTTGGAATACTGCCCTACGGCCCATTTTCCGAAGGGAGGGGATCATGCTCTGCTTCAGTATGTTGCAGTACATGTTGGCATTCATGGTTCACTCAATGAACTGTAGCTTCCCAGTGGCGGAAGCACTCATACAGCCCCAGATCATGACACTCCCACCACCATGCTTGACTGTAGGCAAGTCACACTTGTCTTTGTACTCCTCACCTGGTTGCCGCCACACACGCTTGACACCATCTGAACCAAATGAGTTTATGTTGGTCTTATAAGACCACAGACATGGTTCCAGTAATCCATGTCCTTAGTCTGCTTGTCTTCAGCAAACTGTTTGCGGGCTTTCTTGTGCATCATCTTTAGAAGAGGTTTCCTTCTGGGACGACAGCCCTGCATACAAGTTTGATGCAGTGTGCGGCGTATGGTCTGAGCACTGACAGGCTGACCCCCCACCCCTTCAATCTCTGCAGCAATGCTGGCAGCACTCATATGTCTATTTCCCAAAGACAACCTCTGGATATGACACTGAGCACGTGCACTCAACTTCTTGGTCGACCATGGCGAGGCCTGTTCTGAGTGGAACCTGTCCTGTTAAATCGCCGTATGGTCTTAACCACTGTGCTGGTTTCAGGGTCTTGGCAATCTTCTTATAGCCTAGGCCAGCTTTATGTAGAGCAACAATTCTTTTTTTCAGATCCTCAGAAAGTTCTTTGCCATGAAGTGCCATTTGGAACTTCCAGTGACCAGTATGAGAGAGTGAGAGCGATAAAACTAAATTTAACACACCTGCTCCCTATTCACACCTGAGACCTTGTAACACTAATGAGTCACATGACACCAGGGAGGGAAATGGCTGATTGGGCCCAATTTGCACATTTTGACTTAGGGGTGTACTCACTTGCCAGCAGTAAACACATCAATGGCTTTGTGTTGAGTTATTTTGAGGGGGAAAGCTAATTTACACTGTTATACAAGCTGTACACTCACTACTTTACATTGTAGAAAAGTGTAATTTCTTCAGTGTTGTCATATGAAAAGATAATAAAATATTTACAAAAATGTAAGGGGTGTACTCACTTATGTGAGATACTGTATATATTTTTTAGCAAAGACCCTAGGGCAGTGATGGCAAACCTTGGCACCCCAGATGTTTTGGAACTACATTTCCCATAATGCTCATGCACTCTGAAGTGTAGTTGAGCATCATGGGAAATGTAGTTCCAAAACATCTGGGGTGCCAAGGTTTGCCATCACTGCCCTAGGGAATAAAATGGTGGCTGTCACAACTTTTTATGTCACACAGTATTTGCGCAGCATAATTTGAAACACGATTTTTTAAAAAACAAAACACTAAAGTTAGCCCAATTTTTTTGTATAATGTGAAAGATGATGTTGATGTTATACCCAATAAATAGATACCTAACATGTCGCGCTTTAAGATTCCGCACACTTGTGGAATGGCATCCAAACTTCGGTACTTAAAAATCTCCATAGGCTACGCTTCGCACATTTTTATAGGTTACCTGTTTAGAGTTACAGAGGAGGTCCTGTGCTAGAATTATTGCTCTCCCTCTAATGTTTGCTGCGATACCTCATGTGTGTGGTTTGAACAGGTAAAAATATCACCAATGTATAAAATAACTTTAGAAGCACTCACATTGTTCAGTGCCTGAAATACAATTATAAGATCACTTGCTCTCTTTGTTGCCATCTGCACAATACAGCATATGCAGTCACTGCCTCCTGTTCCCCACGCGCTCCCTACATTTCATTGACTTCTACAGGGATGCAATGTTTTCCAAGTACCAGGTATCCAATCTCCATGGCAACATGTAAATACAGCTAAAGTATACGCCATAACTCAATGAATGAAAAAAACTCTTTCTTGCAGACTTTTTCTATTTATAACCATTAGGTTCATTTTTTTGCCCGTGGGAGATGTTGTGCTTGTAAAACTTTAGAAGTAAATAAAAAGAATGTATTTAATTTTCTACAGCTGAAAGAAGACAAATATAAAATATTATCTCCTGTGACACAGGTTTATTTACTACAATGCCCATGTGGCAAATAATACGTTAGCCAGACTACAAGGAATATGCAGCTGGTAGTAAGATTAACAAGCAATGCTAAGAGTGTGATTCAGGCATTGATCAATGTGAGTAATATCTTTTGTTATTAGCATTCAAAGTCAACTCACCCATCCATCCATGTCGCTATGCTTTAGTGTGTTGAGTAATCACTCTGAAAAACACCCCCCTAGCATTTCTAGCCGCAGCCATCTTGAGTAAGGGCAGATAATTTGTGTACTTCCTGGAATCTATCTGCCCCTCCTTTAGGCGGGATGGTGTGTATGAAGGCCCATTCTCCTCTCTTGAAGACTCCTGGGATGCATGACATCATTTGCCTAGGCCTGGAAACGAGGAAGTAACTGAAAACATTTGAAATGTTTTAGTTGGTGATGGGTGAGCCAAAGCTAAATTTATCTAACAGCCTAACTAGGGGGGTGCTAATTACACTAACAAATTTAGGCTGAACCCCAGCTAATACTTTTTGGCTCCTTCTGTAGTCAAGGGAGCAGTGATTGTTTGCTCTTGTCTGTTCATGGTTTCACAGTCTGGGGGTTTAATTCATTCCTCCTGCCTCTGGAAGAAGTTATTAGAGCGTAGGGAGGGAAATTTCAAATAAACCAGCCTGAATATTAATCAGGGCCTACTAGCCAATACCTGGTGAGGTATGCCCAGATGGTGGCTGGGGATGCTGATAAATAGTCTGAAGCCTTAGAGAGATTGTCTTCCCTAGCAAGGAGAAGTTTCTAGTTTTAGGCCTCATATACACTGCAGCTGCTAAATTGATGTTTAGGAGCATTTGGCACCCTGAACTCTCCACTATGTTATGTATTGTGTACATGTACACTCAGTCATGTATAGTAGTTTAGAGGCAGTTGAGCTTACTGGCATTTTTTGAAAGCAGAAAAATCGCGTTCAGGACTATAGTTTACCAGCATTTCAAACGCCAAATACTTGTAAACTCAGTAACCCGCGTTTATGCACGTTTGGGTTTTAAGCATTTTTAAAAGGGGAAACCATTTCTGATACTTTTGAACATATAAAAATGTTGAAAAAACACAAATTTGACCACATGCTGTTGCCTGCATCAATGGATGAGTCCAGTAGCAACGAAATCTGGTCCTGTAACGGCACCCCGGACACCGTTAAAACCGTTTAGGAGATCTTCCCCTTCCAGAGCTACAGGCACAGCTACTTGCAGGACACCAAACTCCCGAACTGGAAACTAAGGAATGATGCAAACAGTGTAGCTGGAACCTTATGAATGCTGCATACAGCTGAATATGAAAAAACATATGAAGGATTTACACTCCTAGCAGTCAAACTGGAACAGTATACAATAAATCCCCCCAATAACGAGACAAGGCTCTGTGTTGAGGGTAAAATAGGAACAACATTTATTGGAAGAACACAGCACACTTTTATACAGAATTTGGAACATCCTGCCCCCAACAACCGCTTTCCCATTGGTCAATTGCACAGTACCTGCAGTTCCCCATAAGGTCCTCTCCAGCCATGCAAATGAGGGCTTGAAAATGAGTCAGCAGTGATTGGTCAGATAGCTTGACCAGAAGGACTGCCATGTGCAAGGAGACAGAAGCCCCCAGGGGGTAATCAATGTACACAATAGCCAGACACAGAACAATGGTTCCCTAACGAGCCCTCAATGCACATTACTCTGAGTGTCAATACATCTCTTAGCAGACAGCAGGCAAGTTCATTAGCACACCCGACAATAGGTGAATGGAGAGCCAGCTCAGACAGTCCGTCTCCTCATTGAACTTCCTGGAATGACCATATTAGGAGTGCACTTCCTGTGCCTTACAGTTTACAGGAATAAGGTTTAGCTTCCAGGATAGAGGCAAGACTCCATTAGCCACATGGTTAAAGAAACACAAAAAGACACAAAAATGCATAACTCCCAGTCTACTGAACAGAACCCCCACATTCAACCCATCCCCAGATAGCCTGGATCTGAGCGCTCAACATATCCAAACAGCGCTCAGATGCCACAAACACAGTCAAATCGCCATGGGGTTTACGTTTAGCATGGGCTGATGAAAGGGTCCATAGTCACATTGCAGGAGGCGAGCAACCAGGCTTCTCCAATGCCCAGTGGTGAGATTGGTCTCATCACAGGTCCTCTCACAAAATGTTCTATGTGTTTAGAGCCTCAGTAACAGCAACATCAGGAGCATGTCCTCAGACATGCTCATGATGGGATCTATAATGAAAACACAAAAAAATAGGACAGCTATCTACAAGCATACTGCTGCTGCTCTCTCTTTTCTCACAGAATGGCTGAAATAAATAATAAATTATTTGTTTTTCATGCATTGTGGGCATTTGGGAGGGTCTCCTGAGGTTATCTTTAAAAAAGCTTCTACCATCAAATGCTCATAATGCTTCTAAACCCGCAAAAACTCAGTATGTTAAAGCTGTAAAATGGACATTTTTCACTGTTGGCTTCCAGCTGTCAGTTTCCAGCGTTCAGAAGAGGTTTTAAACTGCTCTGTGTACATGAACCCTTAGAGGGGGCTGTTGCCCCTCTGAGACAAGCCTTTGGGTGTGCTACTGTTCTCTCAGCAGGGGGGACCTGGAACTAATTGCAGAACTTCACCAAAGGGATCTCCTCTAGAGAAGGACTGTTCCACTTACTTGGAGGTGTCTGGAGAAAGCTGGAAAATGGTAGCTGTCCTGGGGAGTTCTTAGCAACAACCCTGAGTTGATTCCTGGTGACTGTGTGCTTTTTGGATATGCCACATGTTGCTCAGACTGAGACTGCTCTCATAGGATCTCAGGCACTGGTCATTCCCCATCTTCAGCATTGTCCTGGACTGTGAGCTTAATAAAGAGTGTCTTCCTGTACTGTGCAGTGTTCCTGAAGTTGCACTGGTTACATACAGCTTTGCAATTGTGCAAGGTAACAAGGTGCCACAGAGACTTACCTCATGGCCCCCAGCTGTGAGGCTAAGATTGTCCAGTACTCACAATTACTAAAGGGAAGATTGCCCGTTAAAGAGATTGGCCTCATGGTCTTTAGCTGTGAGGCTTTAGACTGCTCTGAGATTTAACTTATGGTCTTCAGCTATAAGACCTTAGACAGTCCCATTTCTCAACAAGTTCTAAGGACAAGATCGCATATACCGAAGAGACTTTAGGTTTTAGCCTGCTCAAAAGGTCAGCTTATGGTATTTAGCTGTAGAGAGTTCAGACTCAGAGAAAAGACCATTCTCCAACTGTTATGTGATAACTATTTTGGTGTCCCGTACCCCCAACCCCTCTCTTGTTACAAGTTTTATCAGCAATAAGTCACAAAAAGACACCGCCTAGACACTGTTTATTAGAGCCGGAGTAAATTAACTGTTGCTTGGGTGGCTGTTGGCCTCTGTACTTTTTGGAGAAGAACCAATTGAAATCAGTGACCCCTGTGGGGGTAGCACTACATGTATTAAAACATCTTCCCCCCAGACTGACAATGATGCTGTCCCAAAGTGCCCCTTGGGCTCTTTCATCAAGAGTGGTTTCTGTGTAATATAGGAGGTGTATTACTGGCCAGATCAGTGTTTTTCAACTGAGGTGCCGCAAAGAGTCCATAGGGGTGGTGCCGCAACATCCCGGTCTAAGTGTGACCCTGCATAAACTTCCGTGCACAGAGAGGAGAGAGAACACGCCCCGTGCTGCTGTGTACTATTGTCGGCAAAACAGAAAGCTGGGCAGGCCACTCGCCCAAGTCCCACCAATTGATGACATCATCAGTTGCTAAGGACATGTCGGGCAGCACACAGCTTTCTGTTTTGGGGGATGGGGGGAATTCATGCTAGGAGGAGGAATTTGGGAAGAGTAGAGATCATTGAATTCTGCCTCACAAATGACATTTTTATTGGTAGAGTAATATTATGATGTGCTGGAAGCTTCTTGAATACACGAAAGAACCTTACTTGCATAAAGGATAGCAGAACATGTCTTAACAGCATAGAAACAGGAACACAACAGAACACTGAGGAAAGGCACTTCCCCTCTTTACATCATACCATAGATTTACATGCACATTACACTAACACTACAGCGCCACCTGCTGTATAGACATATATGTAGTCACAGTACATAAGCAACTTGCTGTTGTTCTTCCAACACCACTTCTCAACACTATTTGCTTTGTCAAATTACATTCAGCTTCTTCTGGATATAAATATGATGTTCCTTCGATAAAGGCTTTTTGAGTGCATCAGCGGTCATCTCCTCTGACGGGGAGTATTGAATGTCAATATCATCTTGTTTTGGATTATCCCTCAGTAGGTGATACTTGACACTGATGTGTTTGGTCCTAAGATTGACTTTTTCTGATTGCGTAAGCTTTATACATCCCTGGTTGTCTTCAAAAATGGGAATTCGTTTTGACATGTCTACCATGATGTCCCACAAAAAGTTGATGAATCCATATCATTTCTTGACACTTGTGTGGTGCTGCAATGTACTCTGCTTCAGTTGAATATAGAGCGTCAGTTACCTGCTTTTGACTAGACCAACTTCTGGTTCCTTCCCCATACTGGAAGATGAATCCACATGTGCAGTCCACGGCCCAATTAGCATCCAGATACCCAACCAGTTCTGGATTTGATGGGAAATGTAACTTCATCTGAATTTTTCCTTTGAGGTACTGCATCACTCTTTTTACTGCGTTCCAGTCTCGCTGACAGGGAGCTGAGACTTTCCTGCATAGTATGCCCACTGCTGCGGCTACAGTGGCGGAACTACCAGGGTCGCAGCAGCACTTGTGACTGGGCTCTGGAGTTCCACCACTGTGTGGGGCCCGCCGTTTTGGCTGTGCCACTGGTAGAGGCTTGCCCTCCTGCCCGTCTCTTCATTCCACCGCGCGGAGAGGAGGCTGAGCCTGAGCACTACATCATTTGAGTCTGAACCGCCCCGCCTATCCTCTTCAAAGAGAGAGAGAAATCAATCCATGTAGGAAGGCGGAGGTGGACACTAAAAGGGAAAGTCAGCTGACCAGCTGCCACCAACAGAGTGAAGGAGGAGGAGGTCTCCCCTCTACGAGGAGACCCCATGACACAGAAACATTACTGGTGGCACGTGAATGCTGAGGGGTAATCGATTGATTCACTAAGTAAGTGACAAATTGCCAGTGCAATTGATCCCAACCTCTCCACCACCTCTGCCTCTTACTGATCCTGCCTCCCCCATCGCCACAGATCTCATCCCCATCACCTCTACAACAGAGTTGATGGGGGGGGGGGATAGGGATGAGATCTGTGGTGGTGGTGGTGGGGGAGGATGACACCACCACTGCCACCAATCCCACCCCCCTCACCACCACTGATCCCACCCCCCTCACCACCACTGCTGCCACTAAAATTTACCGCCCTCTCACCACCACAAATGCCGCCTATTCCACCCCCACCACCACCACTGCTGCCACTGATCCCACCCACCCTCACCACTACTGCTGCCACTGATCCCACCCTCACCACCGCTGCCACTGATCCCACCCTCACCAACACCACCTCTGCCACTCATCACCCCCCTCATCACCACCACCGCCACTCATCCTACCCCCCTCAACACCACCGCTGCCACTGATCACCCCCCTTTACCACTGCCACTGATCCTACCCCCTTCACCACCACTTCTGTCACTGATCCCACCCAGCCTCACCACCACTGCTGCCACTGATCCCACCCACCCTCACCACCACCACCGCTGCCACTCATCACCCCCCTTTACCACTGCCACTGATCCTACCCCCTTCACCACCACTTATGTCACTGTTCCCACCCACCCTCACCACTACTGCTGCCACTGATCCCACCCACCCTCACCACCGCTGCCACTGATCCCACCCACCCTCACCAACACCACCGCTGCCACTCATCACCCCCCTCATCACCACCACCGCCACTCATCCTACCCCCCTCAATACCACCGCTGCCACTGATCACCCCCCTTTACCACTGCCACTGATCCTACCCCCTTCACCACCAGCTCTGTCACTGATCCCACCCTCACCACCACCACCGCTGCCACTCATCACCCCCTCACCACCACCACCTCCACTGATCCCACCCCCCTTACCACCACCGCTGCCACTGAATTTACTGCCCTCTCACCACCAGCAATGCCACTGATCTCACCCCCCCACTACCACTGCTGCCACCGATCCACCCACCCTCACCACCACTGCTGCCACTGATCCCACCCCCCCTCACCACCCCCACCACTGCCACTTATCCCACCCAGCCTCACCACCACCACTTCTGCCACTCATCTCCCCCCTCACCACTACTACTCATCCTACCACCACCGCTGCCACTGATCACCCCCTTTTACCACCACCACTGCCACTGATCCCACCCCCTTCACCACCACTGCTGCCACTAAAATTTACCGCCCTCTCACCACCACAAATGCCACCTATTCCACCCCCACCACCACCACTGCTGCCACTGATCCCACCCACCCTCACCACTACTGCTGCCACTGATCCCACCCTCACCACCGCTGCCACTGATCCCACCCTCACCAACACCACCTCTGCCACTCATCACCCCCCTCATCACCACCACCGCCACTCATCCTACCCCCCTCAACACCACCGCTGCCACTGATCACCCCCCTTTACCACTGCCACTGATCCTACCCCTTCACCACCACTTCTGTCACTGATCCCACCCAGCCTCACCACCACTGCTGCCACTGATCCCACCCACCCTCACCACCACCACCGCTGCCACTCATCACCCCCCTTTACCACTGCCACTGATCCTACCCCCTTCACCACCACTTATGTCACTGTTCCCACCCACCCTCACTACTACTGCTGCCACTGATCCCACCCACCCTCACCACCGCTGCCACTGATCCCACCCACCCTCACCAACACCACCGCTGCCACTCATCACCCCCCTCATCACCACCACCGCCACTCATCCTACCCCCCTCAATACCACCGCTGCCACTGATCACCCCCCTTTACCACTGCCACTGATCCTACCCCCTTCACCACCAGCTCTGTCACTGATCCCACCCTCACCACCACCACCGCTGCCACTCATCACCCCCTCACCACCACCACCTCCACTGATCCCACCCCCCTTACCACCACCGCTGCCACTGAATTTACCGCCCTCTCACCACCAGCAATGCCACTGATCTCACCCCCCCACTACCACTGCTGCCACCGATCCACCCACCCTCACCACCACTGCTGCCACTGATCCCACCCCCCCTCACCACCCCCACCACTGCCACTTATCCCACCCAGCCTCACCACCACCACTTCTGCCACTCATCTCCCCCCTCACCACTACTACTCATCCTACCACCACCGCTGCCACTGATCACCCCCTTTTACCACCACCACTGCCACTGATCCCACCCCCTTCACCACCACTGCTGTCACTGATCCCACCCCTTTACCACCACTGCTGCCTCTCATCCCACCTCCTTTACCACCACCGCTGCCACTCATCCCACCCCCCTCCACCACCACCACTGCTACTCATCCCACCCCTTCACCACCACCACTGCTACTAATCCCATCCCACCACAGCTGCCACTGATTCCATCCCCCCACCACAGCTGCCATTGATCCCATCCCACCACCACCACTGCCAGCCATCCCATCACCATTGCCACTGATTCCATCCCGCCATCACTGCTGCCACTGATCCCATCCCACCACTACCACTGCCACAAATCCTATCCCATCCCCCCATCACTACCACCACCACTGCCACTCATCCGGTCTGCCCACCACTAAAACCACCACTGCCACTCATCCCATCCCATCCACCCCACCACCACTGCTGCCACTTATCCCATTCCCCCCACTACCGCTGCCACTAATTATATCCCACACCCCCACTACTACCACCACTGTGCCACTGATCCCATTCCATTCCCCCATCACTACCACTACTGCTGCCACTGATCCTATTTCATTCCCCCCATCACTATCACCACTGCTGCAACTCATTCCAACCCCATGCTCCAGGGGGCCCATGCCTCACCCTTGTACACCTGGATAGGAGGGGCGGTGGGGCTGCATATAGAGGATTCAATCCCCTCTCTGCTGCAGGAAGGAAATGTAGGGGATCAGTTCCTCTATATGCCGCCCCTCCTATCTAGGTGTACAGGGGTAACACATGGGGCTGAGTCACCCCAGGGGTCAGGGGGGCTATGTCTGGTCTTGTCACAGCAGCAACATATAGCAGCTTACCAATTGCTCTGCGATACATGTCATTGTTGAGCAATGAAGCAGATAACGTGCTACCCTTTTGATAGCCTGGTTGCATATAATTTTTCACTTCCTTTGCATCTTGCATATGGAATTGTTCCAAGATTTCGGAGATGTTCTGAGACTGGTTGAGAAGATAACTTCCATTTTCTTCTCTCTCTATTTGGATTCCCAGATAGTAATGCTCCTTATATAATAGTAATGTTCCCTAGCTCTTTAATTTCAAAATTGTCTTTCAGCTTGTGAACTATCTTCTTGTTCAAAACAAGGTAGAATATCATCGACATAGATAAGGATGTATACCCATCTGTCTTCTTAAATCCTGGAGTAGAGACAGGGGTCTGCTTTACTTCACTTTCTCATTCCACATCCTTGCAGATTGTTTAAAAAATCAGTTTTAACGTCTAAGTGTTTACTTGCATGCCCTTCCCGGCTGCAACGCTAAGAAGCACTCTTGATGCAGTGTTTTACAAAGGGAGCGAATGTTTCATCGTAATCTTCACCGAATTTCTCGAAGTAATCCTTGGCAACTAGTCTGGCTTTGTAGCTGTGGATATTCCCTTCTGCGTCTGGCTTTACTTTGAAAATCCACTTACTTCCTATAGTTTTGCAGTTAGGAGGGAGCTCTTTGAGTATCCGGGTTTTATTTTCCTGAAGTGACTTTAACCACTTAAGGACCGCCCCAACATACATTTACTACGGCAGGGCGGCCCTTAAGCGCAAATTCACGTACCCGTACGTGATTTTTTTAGAAACGCTGTGATTGGACACAGTGGGAGCCACCGCCACCAGCGATCGTTCAGGAGAATGACGGAAAGGCGGTCTGCCTATGTAAACAAAGCAGACCATCCTTCTGACAGACAGGAAGAAAGAGAGATCTTGTGTTCCACTCCACCCCTCAGTGTCTGCTGACCTCCAGCCACACTTCTGCCATGCCGAGGAGGAGGGTTGGCACAACTTTACACGCTGGTCCAGCACCCTCCATTGCCTTCACTACTCAAAAAAAAAAAAACAACAGTTGCAGACACAGACTTGACAACCACACTTTCTTATGCCTCGTACACACGCAACGATTGTTGGCCATGAATTTTCGGCTAACGTCCGATCGTCCGATTGTCGGCTTGTTAGTATGATGCTTCCGACAACCGACTGCGACTTTTCGGCCGAACAAAATCTGGTGTGCATGCTATAATCAGAACGGCCGATTGTTCGTCAGTCAGTACAGATTTCGGCAGACAAAAATCAGATGAGCAAGACTGGGCATGCTCAGAGAAGAAAAAACACACGGAAAGTAAACCAGCACATGACATCACTTCTGAAGTTGGTTGTTGTTGGCCGAAAAAATTAGTGTGCAGTCTAGAGCACATTTCAACCAACACAACAACACTGGACAAAAGACAGCCGATCGGTCGGCCGATAATCGTTGCGTGTGTACGAGGCATAACACTTACTGGGGAACCACAAATGGCTCCCTTCCAGCAGCAGCATGACTTTGTCCCGACACAGCCCTAGCATTGCTCCAACCCGGCACAGAATTTGTGGATTTAGTTATATTTACTGGCTGCATAGAAACCTCCGAATTTAAGTTCCTAATTTACCCACCACCTGATCCTCCCTCCTCCCCTCCCCGACACAGCAGTCCCGCTCACCATAGTCCCAGTACCACAATTACCAGCAGTCCCATTATCAGGAAAAGTCTTATGCTTAAAAAAACCAACAGTTGTTTTAGTGTCCATATGGCACTCCTGGTCTGCAGTTTTATTGTCCATACGGCACTCCTTCTCTGCAGTCTTAGTGTCCATGTGGGATTCCTGCTCCTTGTTCTCACAGCCAGCAGAAACATTGTTGTCTAGATTCTCGCCGTCTCCTCCTGTATTCCTTGCCGATTGCAAGGATCCATTGACAGATGCTATCTTGTCTGTGGCAGCAATCACAGCAAAGTCCTCCACAAACGGAGACAGATTCTCCATTGGCACTCCTTCACCAGCACTTTTCTGAACTAAAACAGTTCCAGCATGTCCACCATTTGCAGACACTGTAGCATTGTCGCCTTTTTGATCAGACTTAAATGAAAAATTTTCCGTAACTTTCTCCCTTACAGGCTGAGGGATGACATCCTCCTCCTCATCTTCATCTGACGAGTCGGTGGAAAACCAAAACTTCCTGCCCCTCAAGGGAATTTCCATTTCCTCAATGGCTTGCAGCAATCTGCCATTTTCTTCAACCTCCTCCTGAGATGACCCAGGCTGCTGGGGAGGGAGGAGGGCAGATATTGACTTAGACATGACAGATCCTGAGACAGGGGTAGAACTGGGGCCACCATGAAAAGCCACTACCTTACCCCCCATCTGTACTGTCGCCGTTGCTGTGGCATCCACCCTCTGGCTAGTACTCACACTGGCACCCTCCTTCATCTGTTGGAATCTCTCCTCATTTTCATACTTCTCCTTGAACTCACCGCTGCTCTCCTTCAGAGAGGCGACCAACTTCTCCTGCTGTTTCAATGCCTCCTCCAGAGACTTCAGCTTGGATTTTTCCCTCTTACTGCTCCTGGTCTTAGTATGCAGAGATTTATTTTTCCTGAAATCTGCTTATAGGACAGCAAGCTTCTGTTCCTCCTTAGTAATACAGCAAAGTCTGTTCATCACTCTATCCTGGAAGGCTGGTAAGGACTCCCTTGCAAAGGGACAAGCCCAGGATCCAGCTTGAGCACATGGTGTAGGCCTCTGAGCCTCTGCAGAGCCTCAATAGAGACATCGCAAACCTAAAATTTGCCGTTCGCCAACCACCATAGACTTCAATAGGCAGGCGAATTTTAAAACCCACAGGGACTCTTTCTGGCCACAATAGTGATGGAAAAGTTGTTTCAAGGGGACTAACACCTGGACTGTGGCATGCCGGAGGGGGATCCATGGCAAAATTCCAATGGAAAATTACGTAGTTGACGCAGAGTCGGGTTTTAATCCATAAAGGGCATAAATCACCTAACATTCCTAAATTGTTTGGAATAACGTGCTTTAAAACATCCAGTGTGTGTATACGATCAGGTATGATGTTGTATCGATCAGGTAG
The DNA here is from genome assembly GCF_965119305.1 of Pelophylax lessonae. Taxonomy (NCBI): domain Eukaryota; kingdom Metazoa; phylum Chordata; class Amphibia; order Anura; family Ranidae; genus Pelophylax; species Pelophylax lessonae. Next base: position 673,460,520 of record NC_138769.1, on the reverse strand, counting down.
TGTAAGGGTTACGCCCGCTTCACAGTGACAGACCAAACTCTGACAGACCAAACTCCCCATTTAACGCACCGCAAACAACCGCAAACAGTCCATTTGCAGTGGGTACAGTACAGTCTGTGGACCTGACACTCACTGGCAGGCAACTATAAAAAATATATATTTTTTTTAATTTGCAAGGTGCTGTGCCACCATATATATGAGTGGTGGGCACTGCAGTGGGCACAGTACACTCTGTGGACCTGACACTCACTGGCAGGCCAGGCAACTGCAATTTTAAAAAATATATATTTTTTTAATTTGCAAGGTGCTGTGCCACCGTATATATGAGTGGTGGGCACTGCAGTGGCCACATTACACTCTGTGGACCGGACACTCACTGGCAGGCCATGGAACTGCAATTATAAAAAATATATATTTTTTTAATTTGCAAGGTGCTGTGCCACCGTATAAATCAGTGGTGGGCACTGCAGTGGGCACAGTACACTCTGTGGACCTGACACTCACTGGCAGCCGGCAGGCAACTGCAATTATGACAGAGGAAAAAAATATATTTTTTAAACTGCAAGGTACTGTGCCACCCGATATGAGTGTGGTGTGCACACAGTACAGTCTGTGGTGGGTCTGTGGCCTCTCACACACGGCAGGCAGGCAACTGCACAATAGATATATATATAAATAATAAAAAAAAATTGACTGAAATACCAGCCCTAAAAAGGGCTTTTTGGGGTGCTGTCAGGATGCTGTCCTTACAGCAGGAGTGGACCGAGAACACTATCTAACAACTGTCCCTATTAACAGCAGCAGCAGCAGCACTCTCCCTGGGGAGCCGCTGGAATATTGCTAAGGTCTTTCCCAGATGTTTTGCCCTGCAGCCAGGCACACAAGCTCAGTCACACATTTCTTCAATGACCAGCCTAGGGGTGTTGTTTTTAGTTTGAGAGAACTTGGATAGGGATGAGGGAATTGAAAGGAATACTCCAAAAACAAGAATTATGTACAACTTGAGGACTATGTATTCTTTCTTGGAAAAAAAAACTGTAGTAGAGTTTGTGCTTGCAACAGACAGTTCAACAGATTTGAAATAGTAGTAGTAGGTAAACTCACATTCCTTTCTTTAGTGCCACAAGAGCAGAGTCTCTTTTATAGAAAGCTGAGTGGACTAAGCTCTTCAGGACACCAGCCAGTGTCCCCTTTAACCACTTTACCACCGGAGGATTTTGCTGTCTTACGTCCAGGCCACTTTTTGCGATTCGATGCTGTGTTACTTTAACTGACAATTGCGCGGTCGTGCAACGCCGTACTCAAAGGAATTGACGTCCCTTTTTTCCCACAAACAGAGCTTTCTTTTGGTGGTATTTGATCACCTGTGCGATTTTTACTTTTTGCGCTATAAACAAAAAAAAGAGCGTTTATTTTGAAAAAATAACAATATTTCTAACATTTTTTTATATGAAATTCCCCCCAAAAAATGTAAAAATCAAAATTTTTTTAAATTTTTGGCCAATTTGTTTTCTGCTACCTATGTTTGGTAAAAAAAAAATCACAATAAGCGTATTTTGATTGGTTTGCGCAAAATTTATTGCGTTTACTAACTAAGGGAAAGATTTCTGTCATTTTTGGTGTTTTTTTTTTAACGAGTAATGGCGGTGATCTGCGATTTTTTTTGCGACATTGCGACGGACAGATCGGACCCTTGACTGACATTTTTGACACTTTTGGGGTTACCAGTGACATTACTGCAGTAATCAGTGCTATATATATGCACTGTTACTGTAAAAATGACACTGGCAGGGAAGGGGTTAATTTTATTGGAGAGGGAGGGGTTAATGTATGCCTGGTGCTTACTGACGTGTGTGGGGGGAGGTGACTGAGTGAGTCAGGGACAGATCGCAGGTTCAGCTATGCTGAACACTTCAATCTGTCACTCCCTGTCACTTAGGAGATCCGCCCGCTCTGTTTACACAAGCGGGCGGATCTCCAAACTGGATTCCCCGACGATCGCCGCCGCTCCTCCCCTGGCCCAACTCCCGCTGTGAATGAAAACAGCGGGAGCGCATCTCCGGCGGCGCGAGCGCCGCCTACAGGGGGAGGAGTCCAGCGACGTAGTACTACGTCGCTGGACGATAACGAGCCACTGTGCCGCAGTACGGTCAACGTGACCGGTCAGCAAGTGGTAAATAGACACACAGCTGACACTCTCTAACACCAAAGGGGTGGCAGAACCTTCTGTATTCACACAAGGCCCAAGGATGGCTGGTGGCCTCCTTCCAACTTCCAAGTGATGCCTATCTCCAGTGATACCAGACCAGATCTTCAGCAGCCGATCCTTAGTCAGTTTTCCAGGATCCCAGCATTCAGGCCCTCAGGTCGCCTACCTGAGGCCTCACAGACAGCAAGCATGTGACAGCATTGCCCTGGAGGGCAGCAAGTCCTCCAGGCTGGACTGATCCTCTCCAGGAAAAGACCCAGAGCCCTGTATGCTCAAAGAATATATACAGACACCCAGCATGCCATCAGGGCCCTAATCCCTGGGATTGGCCAGGGCTGCATAAATATTCATGCTGCCATCTACATAGCTCCAAACCTATGATCCAGAAAGTTGTCACAGCTTTTCTGGATACCAGAGGGACTAAAAAAGACTTACAGCAATTGAGAACACCGAGCAGACCTAACTAGTCAAATGCAGCTTTACTGAATACAGTGATCAATTTAATTTACCTAACACAACAATTACAACCATACTGAATACAGCATGACAAGCTAAATTTACCTATAAAAAAACAGCTCCACAATACACTGTTAGCCAACATTAAATCTATCTAGGAAGGTGTTACAGGAGAAAGCCCAAAGTGGAGACCCAAATGGGGAACCAGACCAGCAGAAGCAACATCCACCCAGACACATCGGCCGCCTTGACAAGAATTATTCCAAATGACAATAGTTATCAAGTTTAGTTCAAGCTCTGAAAAACGTATAACTTTATACTGTTTTGTGTTTCCTTCACATGTCTAGTGATTGCTGCTGAATTCTCATGCGTCCTAAGGAAGCAGAACAGAGAAACACGTTGACTCATGAGGACTTACGGCCACGACTATTACCTACATACATACTAGATACAGTAGTTGAATATATTAATCCATTATTTATGTAGTGGTCAGTAAGTCACGAGCTGAAATTGTTATGGTGTAATTGTGCTATGTATTTGTTTTTATGGCTTCCAGCCTGATGTCAATTTTGGCCTTTGTAATAAAGTATCAATTTTAGAAGGATTTATGAGTTCCCCATTTACTGCCAGTAAAGTCCACAGATTTTTTTTTGTCTGGATAGAAATCGTCTTGAGTTTAAACGATCCACACACCTAATCTCCAAAAATTAAAAAAGGGGGATTGACAACAAACATGAGCAGGATACCCGATAGTACATATTAACTTAAAAGATAAGTTCACCTTTTCAGACAGAATTCCACTTTTCATAATAAATAGAAGCCTTTTCCAATGCCATCTCTGGCCCAGCCATCCCAATGTGCTTTTCTCTCACTTACTTTATCCACAGAAGGTTTAAAATCTTGTCAGTTTATTTGAATTTTTCAAAGGATTTTCAGATTCCATCACTTCCTGTAAATTGTCTCTCAGCATTCACTTCCTGTAGGGCATATCCCAGAAGTCTTCACTTCTTTGTTGCGTCACAGAAGAGGGTGTGATAGGGTGTGTTCACCACGTGTATTCCCACATGCGTTTGTTTTGGGTGTTTTGGAGCGTTTTCACTCCTCGCGCATATTCACTTGAATGGGCTGCCCTACATGCAACAGTCACCCCAGAGAAGCTCCAGAACATTTTTTGGAGAGGAGCATGGTGCGTAACCGCAGTTTTTGGTGGATTTGCCGTACTTAGGGTTCACAAGCACGGCATGACAAAGCACGTATTTTCTGTGTAGGTTGCCTTGTGTTTGGAAACACACAGATGTGATTGGAGCCCCAATGTTCTTGGCAAACGCACCAATTTCACTTTCAGGCCTAGAGTAGTGGGAGCGCATGTTTTTTGGCTCGTTTTTCCAGGAACACACATAGGGCAGCCCGTTAAATTCAATTGGCTGGGCTACACATGACAAAGTAGCTCATGTTACATTTTGGCATGGTGCGAGTTGAACATTTATTTACTGTGTTTGTCACATGTTTTTTCATGTGGCAAAATGTGTGTTTGCCTCTGTGCTTGGTGTGCCATTAACAATTAATGACAATGAAAGCACAACTAGTAATTTTAGGTGTATAAATGTGGTCATACAATATACAATCTGAATGTACACTCTTCTTTATATTTACTAAAACTATATAATAGGAGGACACACTATATATCCAATCACTCTGTATCTAATCAGGCAGGCCCTTACACTACATCAGGGGTGTCTCTTGGGCAGGGGAGGACTGGGCCAGGGGGCAAGGGGTGCCCCCGCACCACGCTAATGCCCCATAAAAAGAATGCACCGCTTCTGTCACAGACATGCCTAAAGGATTCCTAGTGAAGAGAAGTAAAAAGTCCCCACCACTGACCTACTGAGTGAGGGATAAAAACAAGCACAAAGCACAGCCCTCCGACCCCAGCATGCATGGTGTAAGCTGTGTCTGAGCAGAGGCCAGTTCCATGCCCAACTGGAGGCTCTCCTCCTCCGGCCAGCCCTGACCGAGCTGTCCCAGCTCAACCCAACAGCCCCTGCTGGCCAGGTCAGGAAACCAAATTCGAGCGGTGAGTAGAGAGTACCTGGAGCGGAGTTTCAGCCTGGAATGGGGGTTCGGAGGAGGCCTGGGAGGAGAGAGAATGGGAGGTGAGCCGAGCCGCTGCACCATGGGCCTCTGGTTTGTATTTGTCCCCTTGGCTGAAAGTTGCCAGTCAGTCCCTGCCCTTGGGCTGCATGAGGCCCCAGGGAATTTAATAACTTGAGCCCACCTCAAGGGGCCCTGGAGAAGTCAGGCAAATGCACGTGTAGAGGAATGCCAGGAGTGTTGTGAAAACGTAGTTGATGGGTGAAGGTGTGCTAATGAGGTCTAATGCTGGCCAGTATTTGTAGCTGCTGACTTTTATTTATTTTTTTCCTAAATGGAACACTGCTTTATGGATTCTATCTGGAAGATTTAAAAAAATGTTGTAAACTTTATCCATTTTTTCTTTGAAAAAAACATGGCTGAACTGATGAAACCCTTGTGTCAAAGGGGCCTTACTGGTTTCTCTGAATACATCTAAAAATTTAAATAAACTGGCAGGATTTTAAACCTAAAGTGGATAAGGTGAGTGAGAGAAAGGCACTTTGTGATGGCTGGGCCAGGCTTCTAATTTATTATAAAAACTGAAATTCTGCCCAAAAAGGTGAACTTATCCATTAAAGTGTAACAGTCAGTCGGCGAATTCCGTTTTTCTCAGGCAGCGATCAATCCGCTGATCCCCCACTGAGCAGGCAGATGGCTGCTCTGTCTCCACCCTTTGTGCAGAGACAGAGCTGTCAGGTCCTCACTGTCCTCTATGGGGGAATAGGATGGGAATGGACCGTCTGTCCGTTCTCATCCAATCCCATCCGATCCCATCCACTGGACGGATGGAAAATAGGGTTTTCATCCATCCAGATTTAACGGATCGGATCGAATGTCAGCGGACATGTCTCCGCTGACATCCGATGCCCCATAGAGATGCATGGGACATCCGTTCAGATCCGCCAAAAAAACAGACAGGTGGATCTGAATGGTCCGCTGTGTGAAAGGGGCCTAACATTGTACATTTGCTGTCCCCTCAAAAAAACTCAACTCACAGCTATTAATGTCTAAACCGCTGGCAACAAAAGTGAGTACATCCTTTAGTGAACATGTCCAAATTGGGCCCAAGCCCAAGGTGCCAATATTTTGTGTGGCCACCATTATTTTCAAGCACTACCTTAACCCTCTTTGGCACAGAGTTCACCAGAGCTTCACAGGTTGCCACGAAGTCCTCTTCCACTCCTCCATGACGACATCACGAAGCTGGCTGGTGTTAGAGGCCTTGTGCTCCTCCACCTTATGTTTTAGGATGCTCCACAGATGCTCAATAGGGTTTAGGTCTTGAGACATGCTTGGCCAGTCCATCACTTTTACCCTCAGCTTCTTTAGCAAGGCAGTGGTTGTCTTGAAGGTGTGTTTGGGGTCATTATCATGTTGGAATACTGCCCTGCAGCTAGTCTCTGAAGGGAGGGGATCATGCTTTGCTTCAGTATGTCACAGTACATGTTGGCATTCATGGTTCCCTCAATGAACTGTTGCTCCCCAGTGTCGGCAGCACTCATGCAGCCTCAGACCATGACACTCCCACCACCATGCATGACTTTAGGCAAGACACACTTGTCTTTGTATTCCTCACCTGGTTGCCACCACACACACTTGACACCATCTGAACCAAATAAGTTTATCTTGGTCTCATTAGACCACAGGACATGGTTCCAGTAATCCATGCCTTTAGTCTGCTTGTCTTCAGCAAACTGTTTGTGGGCTTTCTTGTGCATCATCTTTAGAAGAGGCTTCCTTATGGAACAACAGCTATACAGACCAATTTGATGCAGTGTGCGGTGTATGGTCTGAGCACTGACAGGCTGACCCCCCACCCCTTCAACCTCTGTAGCAATGCTGGCAGCATTCATACGTCTATTTCCCAAAGACAACCTCTGGATATGACGCTGAACACCTGCACTCAACCCCTTTGGTGGACCATGGCGAGGGCTGCTCTGAGTGGAACCTGTCCTGTTAAATCGCTGTATGGTTATGGTTTCCATGCTGCAGCTCAGTTTCAGGGTCTTCTTATAGCCTAGGCTCTCTTTATGTAGAGCAACAATTCATTTTTTCAGATCCTCAGAGAGTTCTTTGCCATGAGGTGCCATGCTGAACTTCCAGTGACCAGCATGAGAAAGTGAGAGTAATAACATCAAATTTACTACACCTGCTCCTCATTCACACCAAGATCTTGTAACACTAATGAGTCACATGACATCAGGGAGGAAAAATGACTAATTGTCCCTAATTTGGACATTTTCACTTAGGGGTGTACTCACTTTTGTTGCCAGCGGTTTAGACATTAATGGCTGTGTGTTGAGTTATTTTGAGGGGACAGCAAATTTACACTGTTATACAAGCTGTACACTCACTACTTTACATTGTAGCAAAGTGTCATTTCTTCAGTGTTGTCACATGAAAAGTTATAATAAAATATTTACAAAAATGTGAGGGTTGTAGTCACTATCGTGAGATACTGTATGTACATCAGAAGGATTATAACAACCGTTGCAGATTCCTACCTTTTGTTAATCTGAATAATCAATGTTTGTTCCTCTGAGCTGAGTGAGTCAAATAGATGTGGTTTCATAATTATCAAGCAGCTGTGCACCTGCAGAGCACTAATGAGGAAATCTGCTGGGCCTGCATCCCTTTAGATGTGTTCCTGTTTGAAGTATCTCACTAAAAATGAAATTGCAGGGGATGCCTGAAATCTGACTTGTATTTGTGTAAACATATCGGAAAATCAGTGAGCCAATCACACAAGCAGGAAATGATGTTTCTGGGGTGTGGTCAGTATACATTCTGTGTACAGAACAGCTCCAGATAACCATATTGCATTGCATTTTCAGAAAATTTCATAGCTGCAGATTGAAAAGGAAAGGTAACTTTTAATAATATTCAATTAAAATATGACTTGTGTCACAATTGTATACGTTATATTATTTTTTTCTTTATTTGCTATTTTTTTCCCCACGAAAGTGGAGTTACCCTTTAAAGTGAGGGCCCATTTTTTTTACTATTAAATTGTGTCTTCTTCATTTAGGAAATCTGATATGGACAGCTCATCACACAAGGATTACCACGATGATCTATATGACCCTATAGCACTTATGGACACATATAATGATCCTGAAAATAAAGAGTTTATTGATGCTTTGGTGATACAGCCAGGTCGGATGCTGACAAGGACATTTAGCTCCGGTATGTTCAAAATAATTTTATTTCCATCATCAGCACCTTGCATAGTATCTCGCTCTCCTTGTGGGACAGATGGTGTACTGTATCAAGATCGCATTAAATGATGACAATGGTTTCCAGCTGGCTAAGGGCTCATTTACACCAGATGTGGTCGCGCATGCTTTTAAATGTAGTACTATTACATCTGCAAGGAAAAGAAATGGATTCTAATGAGCTAAGTTTACACAAATGTGGTGCATCTAAAAAAAAAAGACAGCATGCATTTTTTTGCATGTAAACTTACTAGATCGCACCACAAATGCAAGTAAATGCAACTCATTAACCACTTTACCACCGGATCATTTTGCTGTCTTACGTCCAGGCCACTTTTTGCGATTCGGCGCTGTGCGACTTCAACTGACAATTGTCGTGCGACGCCGTAACCAAACGAAATTTGCGTCCTTTTTTTCCCACAAACAGAGCTTTCTTTTGGTGGTATTTGATCACCTGTGCGATTTTTACTTTTTGCGCTATAAACAAAAAAAGAGCATTTATTTTGAAAAAACAACATTTTTAACATTTTTTTATATGAAATTCCCCCCCAAAAAAATGTAAAAACCAATTTTTTTTTAAATTTTTGGCCAATTTGTTTTCTGCTACATATGTTTGGTAAAAAAAATCACAATAAGCGTATTTTGATTGGTTTGCGCAAAAGTTATTGCGTTTACTAACTAAGGGAAAGATTTCTGTCATTTTTGGTGGGTTTTTTTTAAACGCGTAATGGTGGCGATCTGCGATTTTTTTTGCGGGACTGCGACATTGCGGCAGACAGATCGGACCCTTGACTGACATTTTTGACACTTTTGGGGGTACCAGTGACATTTCTACAGTAATCAGTGCTATACATATGCACTGTTACTGTAAAAATGACACTGGGAGGGAAGAGGTTAATTTTATTGGAGAGGGAGGGGTTAATGTATGCCTGGTGCTTACTGACGTGTGTGGGGGGAGGTGACTGAGTGACACAGGGACAGATCGCAGGTTCAGCTATGCTGAACCCTGAAATCTGACCCTGCCTGTCACTTAGGAGATCCGCCCGCTCTGTTTACACAGGCGGGCGGATCTCAAAACTAGATTCCCAGACGATCGGGGAAGAGCAGCGGCGCACGCCGCCGAGAGAGGGGAATGTCTGGTGACGTAGACCTACGTCACCAGACAATAGCGAGCCACTGTGCTGCAGTAGCAGCACAGTGAGCAGTGGTAAAGCGGTTAAATAAAAGTCATAAATAATACCAATAAAAAATGCTGCACTCATTTCTCTCAAGCGCAGGAACTTTGGTTTTCTAATTTGTACAGAACCCTAAGAACAGACACCACCCTGCCTGTACTCACTCACAAGATGATATACAATGGGAGCTCAGAGTGAGGCAGAGCAGGAAAGGAGAGTGATTGGTGGAGCAGGGGGAGGAAACATTCTCTTAGGCCCCTTCCACACCGACGGACCGATGAGGTCTGCCTGTTAGTTTTTCAGGTGGACCCAATCAATCGGACCATCCACTGCTCTCTATGGAGCAGCAGATGTGAACACATATGAGTCCATTAACACCTGCCAACATTCGATGCAATCTTGTTCGCTAAAAACAGACAGGTGGGAATCCATTCCCCATCTATCTGTCTGGTGGATCGGATCAGATGACAGTCAGATGGAAACGGACAAGCAGTCCATTTACACCTGACAGCCCATAGAGCCTGCTGAGTGGGTGGATCTCGTTACTGCGGCAAAGTGGCTCTATCCAGGGCCATCTTTAACACAGGGCAAAAGGAGCAGCTGCCCTGGGCCCAGTCATTGCTGTGGGGCCCAAAGCAGCTGCCCCTTGAGCCCCCACTGCCTGCAAATAATTGATAAGTGGATTTGGGAGGGCCCAAAAAAATATTTGTCCAGGGTCCAATCAATATTAAAGACGGCCCTGGCTCTATCATGTGAAATCACGTACCTGTACATGTTTTTGTGCAGTAGCCACTAGGTGGACCCATTCTCCACCGGCCACCCACAATCCTTCCCGAGAGAGGCAGAGTGGCGGTCTGCCTAAGAAAACAAGGCAGATCACCATTCTGACAGGGGAGAAGATAGGGATCTTGTGTTCCTGCTAAGCAGGGTCACAGATCTCTGTCTTCCTCCAGTCAGAGCATCTCCCCCACAGGTAGCAAGCACCCCCTAGGGACACATTTAACCCTTTGTTTACCCCTGGTGTTAACCCCTTCCCTGCCAGTGTCATTAGTATCGTAACCATGCATATTTTTAGCACTGATCACTGTATTAAAATGTCAGTAGTCCCCAAAAAAGTGTCAAAAGTGTCAGTTAGGTGTCCGATTTTTCGACTGCACGGTCGCAATCCTGCTAAAAATTGCTGATCGCCACCATTACTAATAAAAAATAAATAAATAAATAAAAATGCCATAAAAATATCACATAGTTTGTAGACGTGATAACTTTTGCACAAACCAATCAATATATGCTTATTGGGATTTTTTTTTTTCCAAAAATATGTAGCAGAATTTATATTAGCCTAAATTGATGAATAAATTAGATTTTTTACTGGATGTGTTTTATAGCAGAAAAGAAAAACAATTGTTTGTTTTTTTTTTCAAAATTGTGGCTCTTTTTTTGTTTATAGCGCGAAAAATAAAAAACGCAGAGGCGATCAAATACCACCAAAAGAAAGCTCTATTTATAGAGAAAAAAGGACATCGATTTTATTTAAATACAGTGTCTCATGACTGCACAACTGTCAGTTAAAGTAACGCAGTGCCGTATCGCAAAAAATGGCCTGGTCATTAAGGGGGTAAAACCTTCTGGGGCTGAAGTGGTTAAACACAGCCGGTTAGGGCCCAGTCACAGAACTGCATTGTGGTAACGTCGGTGCTGTGTGGTGAGATCCATCACTCCATAGGGTGCGGCATAGCATAAAAAAACATTCAGTGTTGAAAAAGCAATGTAAATATAATGAGAATCAATCGAATAAACATATGGCTGACTGTGGGTGGCTTTTTTTTTTTTTTAACAGATATTGATCATTTGTCACATTTTTGGATAAATAACAACCCTGCTCAGCACAGTACGGGGGGAGGATGGGTAGGGGTAACTGTGCCATACAGATGGGCAGAATCCTAATAGCCCTGTGTTCTGGATATTTTATAAATAGGCAACTCCTATCCTCATATTGATTAGTGGCTCCAAATTAATAACTACTGCAGTAGGGAACAGACACAAAAGTTACACTCCGCATCTTTCCAAAATAACTGTTCTGTTTTATTTAAAGCAATTGAAGGCTTTTATACACATGATTATGTAGGTATTACATCAATATAACAATTGTACTTTTATGGTAAGAAGGGGCGTAACATGTGCAGGCTAATTCTAATCAGGACTCCAAAGAATGCAAACACGTAATGAAAACAATATTAGCGCCGTGTGCACAATGAGTGTAGTGTGTAATACATACAAAATAAAATACAATAATATACAGGATGTACAAATTCCCTTTCCTTTACCCCTGAAATGATCACCCAAAGAATACTGTATTTTCCTGGATGGCATTTACAGTTTGCTAATTTATTGAATCGTCTAAAACTGAACAAAACAAATGCTCTGTTTTCACAAATATTCATATCACCGATTGCAGGTATTCTGAAGGGAGGCTCAATGATTGACTTAGTCGCTGGCCCGACCCTTGCCCATTTGTTTGTTTTTACTGATTACTTCAAGGAGATCATTGTATTGGATTCAGCGGATGCCAGTATATCCGAAATAAAGAGATGGCTGAAAAATGACCCGGACGCTGTTCACTGGTCTCATGCAGCCAAGCTTATAAGTGTGCAAAAGGGGGAAAGGTAAGATCTGATAACCTTTGTTTTATATCTATAACTGCCAACCTAACATTGTCATTTTATCAAACTTTTAACTCTTGTGTCTACAAGCCCCTTTAGATCATGAGATCGAAACTGGCTACGTTGGGTGAATGTCATATCATATCTGCATTGGAGGCCAGAGGAGAGATCTGGAGTCTAATAGACCCCAGATCTCTCCATAAAGAGGACCTGTCACGACCCATGTTATCACAAAGGATATTGTTCATCCCTTGTGATAGCAATAGAGTTGATAAAAATAAATAAATAAAGGGACAGTGTAAAATAAAATAAAAAAAATGTAAGTGCATACAGCCCCCCCCCCCCCCCCCCGGTGCTCACAAGCAAATGCAAACAAAACATATGTAAATCCCACATGCATATGTAAATGGAGTGAAAGCAGTGATTCTGGCACCAGACCTCCTGTGTAACTCTAAAATGGTAAACTGTAAGTCTTTAAAAACGCTGCCTATGGAGTTTTTTTAGGTACCATAGTTTTGCGCCTTTCCACGAATGTACGCAATTTTTTAAGCATGACTTGTTAGGTATCTATTTACTCGGCATAACATCATCTTTTATTTTTTCCAAAAAATGTGTGTTTGCAAAACCGCTGTGCATATAAAAAAGTTGCAGCGCCCACCATTTTATCCTCTAGGGCCTCTGCTTGAAAATATATATATATATACTGTTTGGGGGTTCTAAAATATGTTGATTTTACAAATATATGAGAAGTGTCAGAATTGACCCAATAGGCAAGTAGTTAAAGAGTTACTATACCCCCAGTGAAAACCAGTCTGTATATGCAGTAAAGCATGCTTGTTATACTCACTGTGGAACCTAAGTGGTTAATCCTCTGCATTGTGTAAAAAAGGCTGTTTGATCCTGTCTTATTTCATCATTCCTGTCTCCCACAGTCCCCAAACCATCTCCTGATAGAACAGAGCCTTGGGGGGGTCTGCACACATCTCAGGAGGGATTTTCTCCCACTCCTTTTTGCAGATCCTCTCCAAGTCATTAAAATTTTGAGGCTGATGTTTGGTAACTTAAACCTTCATCTCCCTCCACATATTTTCTGTGGGATTAAGGTCTGGAGACTGACTAGGCCACTCCAGGACCTTAATGTGCTTCTTCTTGATCCACTCCTTTGTTGCCTTGGCTGTGTGTTTTGGGTCATTGTCATGCTGGAATACCCATCCACGACACATTTTCAATGCCCTGGCTGAGGGAAGGAGGATCTCACCCACAATTTAATGGTACATGGCCCTATCCATCGTCCCTTTGATGAGGTGAAGTTGTCCTGTCCCCTTAGCAGAAAAATACCCCCAAAGTATAATGTTTCCACCTCAATGTTTGACGGTGGTGATGGTGTTCATGGGGTCATAGGCAGAATTCCTCCTCCTCCAAACATGACAAGTTGAGTTGATGCCAAATAACTCGATTTTTGTCTCATCTGACCACAACACTATCATCCAGTTCTCCTCTGAATCATTCAGATGTTTATTAGCAAACTTCAGACGGACCTGTGCATGTGCTTTCTTGAGCAGGGGGACCTGTGTAGGATTTCAGTCCTTCGCGGTGCAGTGTGTTACCAATTGTTTTCTTGGTGACTATGGTCCCAGCTGCCTTGAGATCATTGAAAAGATTATCTCGTGTAGTTCTGGGCTGATTCCCCACCTTTCTCATGATCATTGAAACTCCACGAGGTGAGATCTTGCATGGAGCCCCAGGACCGAGGGAGATTGACAGTTATTTTGTTTTTCTTCCATTTGCGAATAATCACACCAACTGTTGTCACCCTCTCATCAAGCTGCTTGGCGATGGTCTTGTAGCCCATTCCAGCCTTGTGTAGGTATACAATCATGTCCCTGAAATCCTTGGACAGCTCTTTGGTCTTGGCCATGGTGGATAGATTGGAATCCAAATGAGTAATTGCTTCTGTAGACACGTCTTTTATACAGGTAACAAGCTGAGATTAGGAGCACTCCCTTTAAGGGAGTGCTCCTAATCTCCGCTTGTTACCTGTATAGAAGACATCTGGGAGCCAGAAATCTTGCTGATTGATAGGGGATCAAATAATTATTTCACTCATTAAAATGCAAATCAATTAATAACTTTTTTGAAATGCATTTTTTTCTGGATATTTTTGTGGTTATTCTGTCTCTCACTGTTAAAATAAACCTACCATTAAAATTATAGACTGATCATTTCTTTGTCAGTGGGCAAACGTACAAAATCAGCAGGGGATCAAATACTTTTTCCCTCACTGTAGATACACCCATGTGAATGAGGCTTTAAGACAAATTACTAAGAATTATTATGTTAATGTATTTTGAAAAACTGTTTTCAATCTTTTAAAATGTACAGCTTTTATTTAAATAAGATTTGCCGATCCTGCCATGAAGGTCTTTATTCTGGTACTTCCTGTTATGGGATGGTAACTGTCTCTCAACTGTGCTCCTGCATTGTCATTCTGCCGCATGCACCTCTTGGAGTGTATTGACAAACATTGTGCAGACATGGTCCACCAGTGTCACTAGCAGGAAGCTTAACCACTTAAGCCCCGGAAGATTTTACCCCCTCCTGACCAGGGCCTATTTTGCGATTCGGCACTGCGTGACTTTAATGGACAATTGCGCGGTCGTGCGGCGCTGTACCTAAACAAATTTTTCGTCCTTTTTTTCCCACAAACAGAGCTTTCTTTTGGTGGTATTTGATCACCTGTGCGATTTTTTGATCATGCGCTATAAACAAAAAAGAGCAACAATTTTGCAAAAATAACAATATTTTTCACATTTCTTTATATGAAATTCCCCCAAAAAAATGTAAACATCAAATTTTTTTAACATTTTAGGCCAATTTTTTTTTACCATATATTTGGTAAAAAAAAATCGCAAAAAGCGTATTTTGATTGGTTTGCGCAAAAGTTATTGCGTTTACTAACAAAGGGGAAGATTTTTGTCATTTTTGTTGTTTTTTTTTTAACGCGTAATGGCGGCGATCTGCGATTTTTTTTGCGGGACTGCGACATTGGGGCGGACAGATCGGATCCTTGACTGACATTTTTGACCCTTTTGGGGTTATAAGTGACATTACTACAGTAATCAGTGCTATACATATGCACTGTTACTATAAAAATGACACTGGCTGTGAAGGAGTTAACTGTATTGGAGAGGGAGGGGTTAAGTGTGTCCTAGGGGCGTGTTTCTAACTGTGATTGGCTGTGGCTTGATGTGTAAGAACAGTGATCAATGGTCCTACATAGTAGAACCGTTTGATCACCATTCTTACACAGGGAGAACTGACAGGCGGCTTTGTTTACACTAGCCGCCTGCCTTTCTCCCGCTGTCACAGACGATCGCGAGTGCCCGGCGGACATCGGGTCCGCTGGGCACACGCGCGAGGGGGTCCGTGACCGAGCGGGAGCGCGCATCCGGCGGCGCGCGCTCGCTCGCTCACTCGCTCGCTCCCAAAACCCTTACAGGCTAGCGACGTAGCCCTACGTCGCTCTGCCTGTGAGGGGCTGACTGCAGATATAAATAGTCGTGCGGCAGTCGGCAAGTGGTTAAAGTGGTCGTAAACCCACTTTGATGACTTTTACCTATAGGAAAGCCTATAATAAGGCTTACCTATAGGTGCTCTAAATATCTTCTAAACTTGCACTGTTTAGTAGATATTTACATTGAATACAGCCGATGACATCATGCACTCCAAAGGAACGGCCGCCCGTACCGTTTCCTCAGAGCCGTGACCGGCTGCTCCCGTGCGCATGTGCGGGAGCGACGTCACGCTGCTCTGGCTGGTAATACAGCTCAAGTCCACAGACACGGAAGGAAGACGGGCGAAGATAGATGTGGCCTCCAGCAGGGACAATTCAGACTTCGTTGCAGGTAAGTTTCACATAATGTGCTAGTATGCAATGCATACTAGCAAATTGTGCATTTACCTTGGAGGGAAAAAGAAAAGGGAGAGTTTACTTCCTCTTTACCCTGAAATTCCATTCAGTTGATGCTGGAGTGTATGCATGTAGACAGGAAGTAGTTAAAAGAGGCTGCTGAAATGCAACAAAAAATGCAAAAATGGTGAAAATTGTTTTTTATGATAAAAAAAAAAAACATAATTGTTTTTAATACACAGTGCTTTAGCAAACTAAATGTCCTAAAGTTGAAGTTTAGATCTACTTTACCTTTTGCAGGAATACATGGGAAGAGGAGGAGGAAAAATTGAGAAAAGCCATTACACAAGTCTTAAAATGTGATTTCTCCAAAGACAACCCTGTGGAGCCAGCGGTACTGAATCCTGTGAACTGTGTGTTCTCTTCTTTCTACCTGGAGTCTGTTAGCAAAGATCGTGAGACTTACACTGCTAACTTGAGTAAGGTGGGGTCACTCCTGGTTATCCGAGGTCACCTTGTCATGTTTGTCCCCCTTAACATGACCTTCTACAAGATCGACTGCCACAAGTACTCTGTTCTGTCTGTGGATAGCGACTTTGTGATAAAATCGATCATGGAGGCAGGCTTTTCCATCATCCATTCTGAGCAGTACCAGTCTGCTATGAGAAGTCATTTGTGTGACCAATCACACGTACTCTTTGTTGTTGCAGTAAAAAAAAAATAAGGGGTGCATTTATTTAAAAAAACAAAATGTGTCTTCTGAAACTGCATATACATTTGTTCTGTGAGAATGCTGGCAAAATCGTAACTAGACTGGAAACTGGACTGGAAACGTTTCAGACTAGAAACTGTTTCCTCTTCAGGTCGAATGTTCTTTATTCATAGGAATAGCGTATTTTGGAAAATACAACATTACAACCACTAGATGGAGCTGATGTTCATAGGAAATAAATACTTATTTGCTATGATATTCAGCTCCATTTAGTCTATATAATAAAGTTATACTCTTATTCACAGTAATCTTATGAGTGAAAAACATCCTAAATGGAGAGAAAACCAAGCCAAATAACATTCGATTTTTGCCAGCATTCACACAGAATGATTGTACATGCAGTTTCGCAAACCAAATAGCTCTGCATATCTTTTTTTTTATACAATACCCTATGCAACACTATGTGCCGGTTCACACTGCAGCGGCACGACTTAGGGGGCAACCTGTGAAGTCGCGTGCAGCGAGACTTCGGCACGACTTGCACGGACTTCATAAAATGAATGTCTATGCAAGTCGCTCCAGGTCGCCCCGAAGTAGTACAGGAACCTTTTTCTAAGTCGGAGCGACTTGTGTCGCTCCTATTAGAACCGTTCCTGTACCGAACAATGGGAGCGCAACGGACCGCGACTTGTCATGCTGACAAGTCGGGGTCCAAATCAGATCAGTGTGAACCGGCACTAAAATATACCTAAATGTAAGCAAATATTTCTCTAAAAACATAACCTAAAGGATTAAACAACTATAGGAAAGCATATACAAATAGCCAGAGAATTGAATTAGGCCCTATCTGAAGAGTTATAGAGCTTTTGCATGGCTGCAGAAAGCTGAAATTAGATTTGCAATGAGGGAGCTTTTTTGTAATCTGCTCGGCAGGAAAGGGAGGTATAGTAAAACCTTGGATTGTGAACATAATTCATTCCATGAAACATGCTTGTAATCCAAATCACTCTTATATCAAAGCAAATTTCCCCATAAAAAATAATGGAAACTCGGATGATTCGTTCCACAACCATTTATTCAGTTTGTAGTCCATATAAAAAGATTATTGTAATGTGATAGGTTGTGTAACTATAAAATGTCCATCCACGAATGGTGCCTCCACAAGGGGATGAGAAGCCAAATCCAGCAGGAGCTACTGAGTATAAAAGAGAAGAGAGGCGCCTCTAAGTGTAGTAATATGGTTACATTTAATGAAGGTTCAACATTTAGCAACTCACATGATTGATGATTAAAAGAGGAACATCTAAATGCAGGCATCTGGGGTAAAGCTGTCCACATAGACCGTCCTCCGCACCGCCGACTCTCACCGCTGTCAGTCTGCAATCGTGACCGGGAAGACTACTCTGCAGGAGAGCGATCTGAAAGTGAGGCTTGAAGCGCTTGAGGATCGCAGCGTGGAAGGGGTGACGCTGATGGCGGTGCGGAAGACGGTCTATGTTGACAGCCTTACCCCGGATGCCTGCATATTTAGATGTGCCTGTTTTATTGTCAACCATGTGAGTTGCTAAATGTTGTACCTTCATTAAATGTAACCATAGTGCTACACTTAGAGGTGCCTCTCTTCTCTTTTATACTCAGTTGTGATGTGACAATACTTGTATATCAAGGCATTGCTTGTTTATCAAGTAAAAATTTATAAAAAAAAAAATTGCTTTTCTTGCAAAACACTCTCAATTCAAGTTACTTTTAATCCAAGGTTTTACTGTACTTACTTTTATGTGTGTTTTCTAGGGGAAGGTCGGTGCCACGGAGCCTGCAGAATACATCTTTAAATGCAGGTCAATGCTCTGATATTTTGTTGGAGTAAAGTCAATTGCGATGAATGAAGACTAGGGCCTGACTTCATGCTAGGCCACATTGAGGATGGCCTAGGGTGCTAGAGCTGCCAGTGTAGAAGGTGTTGTGACCCTCTGTTTGCTATGCAGACATACAGGCAGGGCTGTATTTAAAGCTGATGTCCATGTTTCTTGTCACCTTATATAGTTTAGAACAAGCTGGTCTAAATTAACTATTTCCTTCACTAAGTGCTGCAGCAGCTCTAAGCACTGTATATGTAGCTTCAGCTACATACAGTACACAGTGCTGGGTTCCGGCTGTGATACAGAGACTTCCCGTCTCACACCTGAAACAAAACAGAGTCTGACTGAGCAGTGCTCAGCTATTCAAAGGCAGCTTTGTATTCTGTGAATGAATACAAAGCTCCCTCTGAGTCTGAGAGCGTGACAGCCTTAGCCCGCTCCTTCCACTTAGCCAATCAGGAGTAAGCTTTGTATTCATTCACAGAATACATAACTGCCTAAGAATAGCAGTTCAGTACCACTCAGCCAGGCTCTGTTTTGTTCTGGGTGTGAGACAACACGTCTCTCTCTCACAGCGGAAACCTAGCATTGTGTATTGTATGAAGCTGATATTACATGTACTGTACTTAGTGAAGCGTTTAATGTCAAACTATTTAATGTCACTGGAAACATGGACATCAGCTTTAAATATCACGATGACCACTGCACCCTTGAATGATGCCCTTTTATACAAGCTCCACTCCTGGGGTCTTGTCATTATTTTAAGTAAAATCTACAAATAAAATACAGTATAGAAGGCAGTGTGGGGTCCATTATCATTTGTTTAGAGGAGCAAACAGGGAGATGGTTTCATCTTTTCTGAACCTGAAATATAAAGAGTCTTGTGACTCCTTTTAAAGTGGAACTACAGTGCCTTGAAAAAGTATTCATACCCCTTGAAATGTTCCACATTTTGCCATGTTACAACCAAAAACGTAAATGCATTTTATTGGGATTTTACTGTATGTGATAAAGTGGCACATAATTGTGAAGTGGAAGGAAAATGATAAATGGTTTTCCAAATTCTTTACAAATAAATATGTGAAAAGTGTGGTGTGTATTTGTATTCAGCCCCCCTGAGTCAATACTTTGTAGAACCACATTTCGCTGCAATTACAGTTGCAAGTCTTTTTGGGGATGTCTCTACCAGCTTTGCACATCTAAAGTGAGATTTTTGCCCATTCTTTTATGCAAAATAGCTCAAGCTCTGTCAGATTGGATGGAGAGCGTCTATGAAAAGCAATTTTCAAGTCTTGCCACAGATTCTCAATTAGATTAGGTTGGGCGTGGCCACTTAGTTCCAGTGAAGGGAACTCCTAATGGGCCATAAACACTATACAATTATCTTAGATTTACCAAAACCATATAATATGAGGCCAAATCTAAACACTTTCAATTTGTATGCAATCGGGCAGGCCCTTCCACTACATATTTGACGGTAAATCTAAAGGAAATCTAACAACAAAAGTTGTATAGTGTGTATCCAGCTTTAGGCGTCAACATGCCAAGACATTTTGGACAATTTCATGCTCCCAGCTTTGTGGGAATAGTTTGGGGATGGCCTCTTCCTGTTCCATGACTGCGCACCAGTGTACAAAGCAAGGTCCATAAAAGACATGGATGAGTGAGTTTGGGGTGTGGAACTTGACTGGCCTGCCCAGTGTCCTGACCTCAACCCGATAGAACACCTTTGGGATGAATAACAGCAGAGATTGAGAAAGAGGTCTTTTCTCCAACATCAATGCCTGACCTTACAAATGTACTTCTGGAAGAATTGTCAAACATTCCCATGTTATAGCTGCAAAGGGTGGGCCAACTCAATATTGAACCCTAAGGACTAAGACTGAAATGCCATTAAAGTTCATGTGTGTATAAAGGCAGGCGTCCCAATACCTTTGGTAATAAAGTGTACAGGTAATTAATTATTTTAGCCCTTTTTCATTACATTTCTTCAGTTGCTTCCTGGTTTCTGGCCTAGGCCAAGATGATGTCACACATCTTAGGAGTCTTCATGGCTTTTTGTTTTTCTTTTGGAGGAGGGGTTTTCTCAGCTAAGCACACCCTCCTGCCTACATGTCTAAGCTTAGGGCAGATAGATTTCAGGAATTAAATGTTACTTGAATTATCTGCCCTTACTCAAGCTGCCAGAAATTCTAGGGGTTGTTTTTGTAAACGACTTCTCAACAAAATAAAACATGGGGACATGGATGGATGGGTGAGTTTGTGCTGAATATTAAAAATACATTAAATAGCATTTTCAGTTTGTGGTGCTCAGATAAAGTCTAGTTCTACTTTAACATCCACTGCACCCCTTCGACCTTCAGTTTTATTGTTGAACTGAGAATAAATGTCCATTAGGGGGTCAGAAGGAAAAGGAAAGGAAAGAAAGAAAAAGCAGCCAATTTTAATCAGTGTCCCCACTGTCAATAAATACTAAAAAACCTAAAAAATCGTCGCTAATTCATAGAAGATCGATAAACTGCGTCCGTACAGATGGACAAAAAATTAAAAAAATATAAAAATATATAATCTTCTAATAAAAGCTAGATAGGTTAAAAATGGTGAATGATACCGACTAAAACTGTGTATTGATAATGAAACAGAATTCAGCGCTAATTCTTAACCACTTGCCGACCGCCGCACGACTATCTACGTCGGCGGTCAGCCCCTCACAGGCAAACTAACGTAGGGCTACGTTGCTTGCTTGTGAGGGTCTAGGGAGCGAGCGCGCGCCCCCGGAGGCGCGCTCCCGCTCCCGCGTGGTCACGGACCCCCCCGCGCGTGTGACCAGCGGACCCGATGTCCGCCGGCCACTCGGCGATCGGCGGGGGAGAGGGAGAATGTCAGGCAGCTTGTGTAAACAAGCTGCCTGTCATTCTCCTCGCTGCAAAGACACTGATCACATGGATCTACTATGTAGATCCGTTGATCAGTGTCCTTACAGCTGAAGCCACAGCCAATCACAGTAGAAAGCACGCCCCTAGGGACACACACAGCCCCTCCCTCCCAAATAAAGTTAACCCTTTCACTACCAGTGTATTCTTACAGTAACAGTGCATATATATAGCACTGATTACTGTAGAAATGTCACTGGTAACCCCAAAAGTGTCAAAAATGTCAGTCAAGGGTCCGATCTGTCCGCCGCAATGTCGCAGTACCGCAAAAAAAATCGCAGATCGCCGCCATTACGCGTTAAAAAAAAAACAACAAAAATGACAAAAATCTTTCCCTTTGTTAGTAAACGCGATAACTTTTGCGCAAACCAATCAAAATACGCTTTTTGCGATTTTTTTTACCAAACATAGGTAGCATAAAACAAATTGGCCGAAAATGTTAAAAAATTTTGATTTTTACATTTTTTTTGGGGGGAATTTCATATAAAAAAATGTGAAAAATATTGTTATTTTTGCAAAATTGACGCTCTTTTTTTGTTTATAGCGCGTGATCAAAAAATCGCACAGGTGATCAAATACCACCAAAAGAAAGCTCTGTTTGTGGGAAAAAAAGGACGCCAAATTCGTTTAGGTACAGCGTCGCACGACCGCGCAATTGTCCGTTAAAGTCACGCAGTGCCGAATCGCAAAATACCCCCTGGTCGGAATGGGGGTAAAATCTTCTGGGGCTTAAGTGGTTAAAACGATAAACTACATCCGTGCAGATGGACAATTCTATATGTTGTGGTGTATAATAAAATTGATAACTCCAAATGGTGCTGAACAAGTTAAGATAAAAATATACTATAATAGGTGCAAGTGTTGGTATGTGTAGTGATAATGAGACAATTGTCTCAATATGTGACAAAATGTTTCAAATGTTGTCAAAATAAATAAACAAATGGATAATACATGTGAATGAGCAGTAGGTGAAAAGAACACTTCTACTATTCCTACAAAAATCATGTATCAACAAGGTGAAGAAATGCTAAAAATCTATTTCAAATAAATCCAAATATAAAAATATGTGCCAATATATATATATATATAAACTAATTAGATTAAAATATATTGCAAGATGTCCCAGTCATGTGTAAAATAAATTGTGCTGAACAGTGAATATCTCAATCAATGTAAAATCTGTTAATCTTATGTATAAAAATGATTGTGCAAAAAAATTATTTTTTTTTAAAATTAAGTCACTCTTATAAACAAAAAAATGCCGAAATGATCAATATCGATAAATCCAAAATAAATGTAATATCCCAGTGAAATAGATAAGGAAAATAAAAATGGATGTGAAACAAATCAATCGTATTGCACTGTGTATGTCCCAATCCAATATATGTAATGAAAATCTGTAAACAATTGTCCACTCCTACAAAGCATAAGAGCACAAAGCATAAGATTCCACAATAATGTCCAAGATCTGATGCAGGAAAACGAGGTAGACCAACAGGTAAATTTCCCAATCTTGATGCTCTAAAGTGTGTAGTGGCCGCTTACCTCTAACACACACAAAGAAAGCATGTGTGTAATCCGATACTGAAAAGGGCTTTGCTCCAGCGCCGCTCCACAGACCACTCTCTTTGATGGATGGATGGCGGGATGCGCCTATGATGGTACGGATTCTCTATCCTCTTATGCCCAAAGCATCGATCTCATGGGGATGTAAAGAAACAATCGCTCATGGTGCAATATCTTCAGTAAACATTTGTTTATTTAAATAAAAGAAATGCACTCACATAGACACGTTGCACGCTGACACCGCTAATAGCGGTACACAAAAAAACGTTATCAATTGCACTGTGTATGTCCCAATCCCTTGATAAAGTCACGTGGTTAGTGACGCAACGCGTCGGGAGGAGCCAAGGTGACGTCACCTTCGTGTTCACGGCCGTAACCAGAGGTTTTTTTGTGTACCGCTATTAGCGTTGTCAGCGTGCAACACTTTGTGTCTTAGAGGTAAGCGGCCACTACACACTTTAGAGCATCAAGATTGGGAAATTTACCTGTTGGTCTACCTCATTTTTCCTGCATCAGATCTTGGACATTATTGTGGAATCTTATGCTTTGTAGGAGTGGACAATTTTTCACAGATTTTCATTACATATATTAGATTGGGACATACACAGTGCAATACGATTGATTTCATCTGCATAATAGGATTGATTTGTTTCACATCAATTTTTATTTTCCTTATCTATTTCACTGGGATATTACATTTATTTTGGATTTATCGATATTGATCATTTTGGCATTTTTTTGTTTATAAGAGTGACTTTATTTTTTTAAAAAAAATTTTTTTTGCACAATCATTTTTATACATAAGATTAACAGATTTTACATTGATTGAGATATTCACTGTTCAGCACGATTTATTTTACACATGACTGGGACATCTTGCAATATATTTTAATTTACATTTGCATCTAATTAGTTTATATATATATATATTGGCACATATTATATTATATTTGGATTTATTTGAAATAGATTTTTAGCATTTCTTCACCTTGTTGATACATGATTTTTGTAGGAATAGTAGAAGTGTTCTTTTCACCTACTGCTCATTCACATGTATTATCCATTTGTTTATTTATTTTGACAACATTTGAAACATTTTGTCACATATTGAGACAGTTGTCTCATTATCACTACACATACCAACACTTGCACCTATTATAGTATATTTTTATCTTAAAGCGGAGTTCCTGGCACAGATGTCATTTTTTGATGAACATACCCCCGGGACAGTCAGGGCTAGCACATTCCACAATGGCTAGCCCCTGATCTGTCCCGGTTCGCACTTACCTTTTAGAAGAAATACTTACTTATAAAATTTCTTCCACAGCGTTTCCATCTCTCTTGTGGGCAGCTGAAGCCGGCGCGGTCCTCTTCTGCGTCTTCTTCCGCGTCTTCTTCTCCCAGAATGCGCCGCACCGGCCCCTCTCGTCACTTCCGGCGCGGCACCGCATTCCTAAACAGCTTCTGGGCATGCCCAGAAGCTGTTTAGCGGGGGAATGCGGCGTCGCCTGGAAGTGACGAGCGGGGCCGGTGCGGCGCATTGATTCCTGGGAGCAATGACGTTTAGCTCCCAGGAATCATCGCAGCGCAGGAAGTGACGGGGTGAGCCGCGGCTCCGAGGGAGGAAGCAGTCAGAGGTGAGTATTTACGATCTTCAATAAAAAGGTGAGTAAACAAAAAAAATAAAAATAACTATCCAATTCCTTTTCAGGTCAGGTCTACCTAGCGGAGGGGCACAAAAAAATAAAATCGTTTTTTGTGCCCGGAACTCCGCTTTAACTTGTTCAGCACCATTTGGAGTTATCAATTTTATTATACACCACAACATATAGAATTGTCCATCTGCACGGATGTAGTTTATCATTTTAAGAATTAGCGCTGAATTCTGTTTCATTATCAATACACAGTTTTAGTCAGTATCATTCACCATTTTTAACCTATCTAGCTTTTATTACAAGATTATATATTTTTATATTTTTTATTTTTTGTCCATCTGTACGGACGCAGTTTATCGATCTTCTATAAATTAGCGCCGATTTTTTTTTAGGTTTTTTAGCATTGTGAACCATTGCAACCATCTAGAAGTGATGGACAAACATCGGCCGGGGCGGTTTGCGAACGCCAGCCGCGAACTTTCTCAAAAGTCCACGAACCGCGAGTTTGCGGCGGGCCCCATTGACTTTAATGGGAGGCGAACTTTAAAAACCTTTAGGTCATATTTGCAGCCACAAAAGATGTACTAGCTGTGCACAAATAGTCCCAGCACATGGACAATGTCATAACAGAAGTATTGCAATTGAAAAAGTTGCCCTAAATTTTTTTATTTTTTTTTTACAGCAAAAAATATAATTTTTTTTTTTTCATAAATCAGCCAGAATTGACAGCAGCCGGTAAATACATTGTCTAATACATATAGGGTCCATTCACACATCTGTAAAATGGGTCCGTATCCATTCCACAATTTGGCGGAACCTTTACAGACCCATTGTTTTTCATTTCCAGTCTGAAAAATTAGGCATTCACAGGATAAAGAAGTAAGTGTCGGCCATTCCAGGTCCCAAAAATTAACCCACATGCGTTTACCTGACAGCTAACTGTACAGACTGTAATGGACCCTAAAACGACATTGGAGCATTTTAAATGACTTTTGTGGACATTGACCAAGCGGTTTCTGTGCGACTGCAGCCAATCTCTAACTGTCCCTAAAGCAACCACAGAATACCTGGCCCTCATGTTAAAGAGACTGTAATAGACCCTAAAACGACATTGGAGCATTTTAAATGACTTTTGTGGACATTGATAAAGCAATTTCTGTGCGACTGCAGCCGATCTCTAACTGCCCCTAAAGCAACCACAGGATACCTCTCCCTAAGCTCAAAAGATACTAGACCTATACCGAAATACCAGCCCTGAGAAGGACTTTTGTGGACATTGACGGATCGATTTGTGACTGCAGCCA
Organism: Pelophylax lessonae; assembly: GCF_965119305.1. NCBI lineage: Eukaryota > Metazoa > Chordata > Amphibia > Anura > Ranidae > Pelophylax > Pelophylax lessonae. The sequence continues at coordinate 673,434,733 of NC_138769.1, read as the reverse complement.
ATCTCTAACTGCCCCTAAAGCAACCACAGGATACCTGTCCCTAACCTGAAAAGAGACTGTAGAAGGCCTATACCGAAATACCAGCCCTGGAACGGACTTTTGTGGATCTTCACAGCGCTATATGTGTCTAGCAAACTCTCCCTGACGAGCACAGCAGACCTCTCCCTACACTGGCAAAAAGCAGAATGTGAAATGGCCGCCAGATCGGGTCTATTTATAGGATAGGGGGACTGTCCATGTGCTGGAATGTTTCAATTTGCTGTCCCGTTCCACCTGACGGCTGTGTCATGGGTCAAAGTTCTCCCCATTGTAAACAAATATGGCCGCCACGAACAAAGCCATGTGTCCGAAAATCTGGCGGGTATCGAACAAGCAAAGTTCGCTGTGAACCAACCGCCAGGCGAACCGCAAGGCCATCTCTACCGTCTAGCCGCCAGAGTCCTAACAACCAAGGACATCATTAGAGGATAAGGGTTATGTCATGGCACATGCACAGCATCCTTGTTTGGCCCTCTCCATCAGGTCATATTAGCTGAGTAAGGTAGAGAAATTAAGGGAGAAGAGTAACTTTGGAATACTAGTCAGTCAGTACCAGTGTGCAAAGGAGTGTTTGCTTTGGAAGAATAAATCACTTCTAGTGTTGGGTGTCCTATGTATGTGTACATAGGTGTTGCATAGTTACATAATTGGTAAGGTTGAATAAAGACAACAGTCCATCTAGTTCAACCTGTGTTGGTGTGTCTGTGTGCGTGTTAAAAATAATGTCCCATATCCCCGTATATGGTGTTTGCTAAGATGCACGTCCAAGAGTCTTTTAAAACTATCCATACTTCTGCTGACATCACCAATTGTGGAAGAGAGTTCCACACCCTTGCCGTTCAGACAGTGAAAAACCCCCTACGCAGCTTAAGGTTAAACCGCTTCTCTTCCAGTCTTATCGTGTGGCCCCCTGTCCTCTTACACTCCCTGAGACTAAAAAGTTTCATACTTATGCTGGGATCGCCGTTGAGATATTTGTATATTGATATCATATCTCCTCTCAAACGTCTGTTCTCCAGGGAGAATACATTTAGCGCTTGTAGTTGTTCCTTTTAATTGAGGTCTTCCAGTCCCCATATTAATTTTGTTTCTCTTCTCTGGAATCTCTCCAGCTCCAGCACATCCTAATGCATTAGGGTGTGCACCCCAAAGCTCAAACACACATGCATTTCTCTGCGGCCTCAACTGCACTGGACAGTGAATGAATGGGAAGTGCTTTGTGCTGAGCGGCTTCCTGTTCATTCACAAACTGAAGCATAATAAACACAGTTTACTATGCTTCAGTTATGAATAAACATAGTGAGACAGTGTGTTCACTGTGTTTATTTAGAAAAGGAATGTGCTAGTAAATGACATATGTACTAGCACCTTCCCCCACTCCCCACCCTGAAACATCCCCTGCAGCAGCTTGGGGAAGAGAAGAGAAGCCATCAGCACTGTGGGGCAGGGAGACCAACACAGGGGAAGCCTGGGCAGTAGGGGGAATTGGCACTGCACATAGTGATTAGGGTGTGCCCAGGCACACCTGGCACACCCCCTGTGCATGCCTATGTATGTGTTGTTGCTGCGTTATGTAAAACTATTAGTTTTGTTTTTTTACATTTTAGAATAGGATGCCTCGAGATTGTACAGAATATTAAAGGGTGCCTTGACTGAAAAAAGGTTGAGAAACAGTGGTCTAAACAATTTGCTGCCCTACAGGAAACATGGGAGGAAGGACAGGGTCACAGATGTGTGTGTTCACCTTTACCATAAACGTTGTCGATAAAAACAAACTGTGCAGTTTTGACCAAAGTTAAAATATGCCTTTTCTATGGGTGTAGGACATTTAGATACCTCCCAAAGCCGGACTGAAAAACTCCCAGAGATGGCATTCACCCCCCTCCTGCTTCATAGCGAGGACAATGTCTGTCTATAACTGCTCAGTCCCATCATCACAGGAGTGCGTTCAAACCAAATGAAACCCCCATTCACGCTCACTCTTTCTCACATCACAGTATCTCTGAGCTCAGCTCTGCTGCTTCAGAGGAGATAGCGAACCATTCATGAGTGGGGGTTTGAATTGGAGAGAAAACTCACTCTTGTGATGGTGGGGCTGATCAGTAATGGTTGGAATCATCTTAGCGAGGTCCTAGCACCAAGGCAAGACAGAGAGATACAACCTCTGCGAGTTTTTCAGCCAGGTTCCAGGACTATAGGTAAATTGCCTGCACCTATGGCAAGGGCTTATCCAACTTTGGTCAATGCTCCACATTTTGTTTTCATGTTCAAATGCCCCTTACCTGCATGTACAGTTTTTTGAGAAAGGTGAACAAACCCTTCAACAAATCAACAGGTAAAACAGTTTCTATACACCGTATGTGCTGCAACTGTGTATTTAGCCATTTTGCAAAATAAAATAAAAAAGCAAATGTGATGGCGATGTTATGGTGATTCAAGCTTATTTGTGACTATTGCCTTTGAAAAGCTAATAAACACTTATTCTAATGGTTTGAGTTATTTACGTAAAGTGTATTTTGCATTGCACATTGGTTATGAAGATGTTCTGCTGAACAATTTCCAGAGACATCATTTTTCTGTGAAGAGCATGCACGTCTTATTGCAAATAGGATGGCAGCCCTGCCCACAATAATCTCTTCTTATATCTTTCGGGCTTTTTATTTTGAAAAGCAGCAGTGATGGGTATTAGAAAATACATGTCTGACCATCCTATACAATATTAACCTCCCTGGCGGTATGATTCTTTCCGATTTTAGGTGCTGAAAGCGGTACCATTATTTTGCATGCAATTCTTAAAAATGAGCAGCCCAAACCAACTATTTACATATGATTTTTTTTTTTACTGTGCGTTCTTCTTTATAACATCTCGGGTATGATAAAGTTTGAAACACAAAATCATAAATTATAATATAACAAATGACTATAAAGTATGTATGTATGTATATATATATGTATACTGTATATATACACACACACATATATATATATATATATATATATATATATATATATATATATATATATATATATATATATACCTATGTATGTATATATATATATATATATATACAGTGGGTACGGAAAGTATTCAGACCCCCTTACATTTTTCACTCTTTGTTATATTGCAGCCATTTGCTAAAATCATTTAGGTTCATTCTTCTTCCTCATGAATGTACACATAGCACCCCATACTGACAGAAAAACACAGAATTGTTAACATTGTTGCAGATTTATTAAAAAAGAAAAACTGAAATATCACATGGTCCTAAGTATTCAGACCCTTTGCTGTGACACTCATATATTTAACGCAGATGCTTTCCATTTCTTCTGATCATCCTTGAGATGGTTCTACACCTTCATTTGAGTCCAGCTGTGTTTGATTATACTGATTGGACTTGATTAGGAAAGCCACACACCTGTCTATATAAGACCTTCCAGATCACAATGCATGTCAGAGCAAATGAGAATCATGAGGTCAAAGGAACTGCCTGAAGAGCTCAGAGACAGAATTGTGGCATGGCACAGATCTTGCCAAGGTTACAAAAAGATTTCTGCTGCACTTAAGGTTCCGAAGAGCACAGTGGCCTCCATAATCCTCAAATGGAAGACGTTTGGGATGACCAGAACCCTTCCTAGAGCTGGCCGTCCGGCCAAACTGAGCTATCGGGTGAGAAGAGCCTTGGGGAGAGAGGTAAAGAAGAACCCAAAGATCACTGTGGCTGAGCTCCAGAGATGCAGTCAGGAGATGGGAGAAAGTTGTAGAAAGTCAACCATCACTGCAGCCCTCCACCAGTCGGGGCTTTATGGCAGAGTGGCCCGACGGAAGCCTCTCCTCAGTGTAAGACACATGAAAGCCCGCATGGAGTTTGCTAAAAAACACCTGAAGGACTCCAAGATGGTGAGAAATAAGATTCTCTGGTCTGATGAGACCAAAATAGAACTTTTTGGCCTTAATTCTAAGCGGTATGTGTGGAGAAAACCAGGCACTGCTCATCACCTGTCCAATACAGTCCCAACAGTGAAGCATGGTGGTGGCAGCATCATGCTGTGGGGGTGTTTTTCAGCTGCAGGGACAGGACGACTGGTTGCAATCGAGGGAAAGATGAATGCGGCCAAGTACAGGGATATCCTGGACAAAAACCTTCTCCAGAGTGCTCTGGACCTCAGACTGGGCCGAAGGTTTACCTTCCAACAAGACAATGACCCTAAGCACACAGCTAAAATAACGAAGGAGTGGCTTCACAACAACTCCGTGACTGTTCTTGAATGGCCCAGCCAGAGCCCTGACTTAAACCCAATTGAGCATCTCTGGAGAGACCTAAAAATGGCTGTCCACCAACGTTTACCATCCAACCTGACAGAACTGGAGAGGATCTGCAAGGAGGAATGGCAGAGGATCCCCAAATCCAGGTGTGAAAGACTTGTTGCATCTTTCCCAAAAAGACTCCTGGCTGTATTAGATCAAAAGGGGGCTTCTACTAAATACTGAGCAAAGGGTCTGAATACTTAGGACCATGTGATATTTCAGTTTTTCTTTTTTAATAAATCTGCAACAATGTCAACAATTCTGTGTTTTTCTGTCAGTATGGGGTGCTATGTGTACATTCATGAGGAAGAAGAATGAACCTAAATGATTTTAGCAAATGGCTGCAATATAACAAAGAGTGAAAAATTTAAGGGAGTCTGAATACTTTCCGTACCCACTGTATATATACGTATATATGTGTGTATATATATATATATACATATATATGTGTGTATATATATATATACATAAAAAGTACAGTAAAACTGCAGGAAAGGGCACTGGGGGGCAATCTAATGTGAATTTATTTTATTTTGCAAAGTATCAGTGTGTTTGGTGTGTTTTACATTTGAATTTGCCGCCGGTTCCACCCCCCTGCGAGCGTCACGTCGCAGGAGACGGAAGCCGGGGCACAGAGAGCATCAGGAAGGAAGATCCGCCGCCGCACACCGCCCGCATACATCGCTAGATCCCGGTGACAAGGTAAGTAACCCCTCTACCAGGATCCAGCGATGCTTCTGGCGGTACCCCGAGTGTGGCTCGGGGTTACCGTTTTTGGCACTGAAATTTAACCCCGAGCCACACTCAGGAATACCGCTAGGAAGGTTAAGGAAAATGACTGTTGATATCAACCAACCTGCGATCCTAGATCCCCCTCCTAACCTTGACTACAATGATCAGTGTGCAGGTGATATGCAGTCTAAAACAGGGTTGTTTTATTGTTCCTGCACATCAACTTACCCTCTATTGTCTATGATAGGGACCTGAGCTCCACCATTTTGTCTCTATACTTCATATTATGCAGCTTTGTGCTTTAAGTTTATGAAATCTCTTTCAGCAAAGAGATGAAATTCAGCCTATACGTTACTTAACAGAAATGACTCATGTTTCTTGTCACGGACACCACAGACATAGCTTAAAATATTACAAGTGCTAGTAGAACACCACAGACATTGCTTATAATATCTCAAGTGTTAGTAGAACAACCGCAGGCATTGCTTAGAAGATTGCTTAAAGTTATTTCTTTATATGCAACTGACATTATGTATTTCTCCACTATACCGTTAAGGTATAAAAGCTGTGTGATCAATAAATACATTGGAATTGATTCCAGACACACATGAGATCTCTGTCTTTCTTTCCTGAAGTCATTCTCCTGGATCCAGCTGGGCACACTGAGACTCCATTCAGAATAGGCAAAAGCTCCCCCAACAGTCTATGGGTAGCTTTAGAGCCCATTCACACCTACGAATGCATGTTGCAGTGCATGTGGTAATACATATTAGGAGGCATGGATGGGCCCCCATAGTTTCCTTTAAAATACACTAAACTGTGGCCTGTGGATGTGAACCAGCCATATACAGGTGCATCTCATAAAATTAGAATATCATAAAAATGTTTATTTATTTCAGTAATTCAATTCAAAAAGTGAAACTCATATATTTCAAATAGATGCGTTACACACAGAGTGATATATTGCAAGCATTTCTTTCCTCTAATTTTGATGATTATGGCTTACAGCTAGTGAAAACCCAAAATTCAGTATCTCAGAAAATTAGAATATTACATGAGACCAATAAAAAAGGATTTATAATACAGAAATGTTGGCTAACTGAAATGTATGTCCATGTACAGTATAGTATACACTCAATAACTGCTCCGGGCTCCTTTTGCATGAATTACTGCATCAATGCGGTGTGGCATGGAGGCGATCAGCCTATGGCACTGCTGAGTTGTTATGGAAGCCCAGGTTGCTTTAATAGTGGCCTTCAGCTCGCCTGCATTGTTGGGTCTGGTGTCTCTCATCTTCCTTTTGACAATATCCCACAGATTTTGTTTAAGGTTTAGGTCAGGTAAGTTTGCTGGCCAATCAATCACGGTGATACCATGATCATAAAACCAGGTACTTTTGACTGTGTGGGCAGGTGTCAAGTCCTGCTGGAAAATGAAATCAGCATCTCCATAAAGCTGGTCAGCAGAGGAAATCATGAAGTGCTCTAGAATTTACTGGTAGAGGGCTGCTCTGAATTTGGACTTGATAAAACACAGTGGACCAACACCAGATGACATGGCTCCCCAAATTATCACTGACTGTGCAACATTTTGCATTTCATTTGGAAATCAAGGTCCCAGAGTCTGGACTAAGAGTGGAGAGGCACAGAATCCAAGTTGCATGAGGTACAGTTTGAATCTTCCACAGTCTTTGATGATTTGGGGAGCCATCTCATCTGCTGGTGTTGGTCCGCTGTGTTTTATCAAGTCCAAAGTCAGCGCAGCCCTTTACCAGGAAATTCCAGAGCACTTCATGTTTCCCTCTGCTGACCAGCTTTATGGAGATGCTGATTTCATTTTTCAGCAGGACTTGGCACCTGCCCACACTTCCAAAAGTACCAATATCTGGTTTAATGAATATGGTATCACTGTGCTTAATTGGCCTGCAAACTTGCTTGACCTAAACCTCACAGAAAATCTGTGGGTATTGTTAAGTATGCCATGTAAGTCTGCAGGTCTTTCCTCTTGTCTTGTCCACACCCAGTAAGCAATAGATTCTGCCACTGGGACTTTGAGGTGGAGCACGCATTTCCGGCAAATGGAGGCTGTTACAGGCTGCACTAATTTTGGTTTTGACCATGTGGTGACAGGGTCATGTGAAATTCCACCTGGCTTTTCTTAAATATGCAATAGTCCAATATGTGCTTATTCTTGCCCCATCCCACAATGCAAAACCTTTAGGTAAGTTCCACCCCTTGTCAAAGGGGTGTCATGTCTAGTGCAAACAGCCACAGCCCAAAGGAAATGAACTGCCATTAGTATCCCAGGAGAAAGAAAAATACAGTTCATACATGACCCTTTGCTCCATTCCATGATCAGTTCCTTCTCTGCCTCCTCTCTGTTCACTCTTCAGTCAGTGACCTGTTCCTCCTCTGCAATCCTCTCTTATGGCACTTTTCCACTGCAAGTACCGGCTCGTACTGGCTCGGCTCTACTCGGCCCTGCTTGGCCCGGTTTGCTTTTCCACTGCTGGTACCGCATGGTATAGTGTCGGAACGGTTCGGTACGGTACGGTATAGGTTTGCTTTTCCACTAAAGTAGTACTAAGTTAAGTGGGTGGGATAACAACGGGGTGGGTGGGATTATCTGACCAATCAGTGGCTAGTAGTGACTGCATGCAAAGGATTGTGGGATATGGTACCAGTTTGGTACCTGTTGGAACCACAATCGAGTAGGTACTGTTTTTTCAGAGCCGTACCGTACCGTACCATTCGGTTCCATGCAGTGGAAAAGCAAACCTATACCGTACCGTACCGAACCGTTCCGACCCTATACCATGCGGTACCAGCAGTGGAAAAGCACAAAAGCGTGCCGAACCGGTACGGTTCCATGCAGTGGAAAAGCGCCATTAATGAACACTATCACCAGTCTTACCAGTGTCTCCCCTGCACTCCTCAGAAACAATCAGTTCTCATGTTCCCTATCCATGATCATCTCCTGTTTTACCTCACTTCCTCCTGCAATCCATAAATCTAACTGTTTAAGCAATTCTCTTACTGGTCCATGATCAGATCCCACTAGCCTTTCCATAACTGTCCCTGGTTCTCACATGTCATTGAGGTAGTGAACCCTTTGCTTCACCAGATAAATGTAGGCGAATCAAGGCAATTGTGTGCATCATCCCAGGCTCAGGTTTCCCATTGATAAGTAACATCTGCGATTTTTACATTTTAAAATGGAGTGTCTTGAGATTTTGCATATTTTTAAAGGGTGCCATGATGGAGAAAAGGTTGAAAAACGCCCTAGCTAGGAGCACCATTCTTCTCTTCAGCAACTAAGCTACCCTGCTTTCGGTCACTGCAGTGACTCCCACCATCAGGCTACCTAACTGTTTACAGTGGAGTGTTATTCCTCCTTCAAGACTCCGGCAACTCTAGAACTGCATTAGATAGATTGTATTGTCTAGACCAGCCTTTCTCAACCTTTTTAACATTAAGGAACCCTAGTAATACCTTTTGGGTCTGAGGGAGCTCCTGATAACTATATCTACAACCCAGGGAACATTGGGGTAAACAAAAAAAGACATACTTTAATAATTTGACCAAGGGCTGATCTATAAACAACATTATTTTCAGTAATACTAATTAAAGGGAACATATAATAATGGCCAGAAAATGAAGACAGTGAAAATTGTAGTGTTCCATCACAATGCTGGTCCATGCTAAAGTGTCCCCTTACACTACTGGTCACTGAAATGTTTCCCATTGGTGGTAAGTGGAGAAAGAACCCCTTAGATTGTTGGTTAGTGGGAGAAGGACCACATTACATTGGCGAGACGGAACTATAAGCCCAATGAGATCCTTGAGGTTAGTGTTAACTTTTTGTTCAAGAAACCCCTACCAACCTCTGGAGCACTCCTAGGGTTCCATTGAACCCTGCTGAAAAAGGCTGGTCTAGACAGCAGTAAAAACTTTCCACACTCTATAAAAATGAGTTGGACTTTTACTTGAAACAGTTATTCTAACACTGATTGATGAAATGCACTGGCATTTATAAAAACACCAACTTTACATTTGTGCTGAAATTGTGCCCAAACAAATTCAACAACAAAAATGTTGTTTCCACAATACTATACAATGATGAATCAGTGTCAAAAAGAGCCACGATGTTTGGACTGAACACAACTGATATGTCTTATTCTTTTATTTGGCATAAATAGGCAAACAAATTTAACAAAAAATGTAAAAAGACAAATTATAGTAACATAGGAGGGTAGGATGTAAAATTCAGCTAAACGTTACAGCTCCGAGCAAACAGTTTGCTTCTCTTTCACATTTTCAATGAAACATAAACCCATAGAGAAGTGACAGCAGAAAAAGAACACTAAATCTGTCCCTTTTTTTTTTTTATTTTTATTTTTTTGTAAATTCTTTATTTATAAGTTACTTTAAAATGTGGGAGGGGTTATCAAATTTACCTTCGGGCTGAAGCCCCTGGTCTTTGTCCAACCTAGCAACACCCCTTATGGACGGTGTACTTATCTGTATGTGTGCTTCACTGTATTTCCTGATATGTAAATAAATAATGCATTCTGTATGCAGTGGTGGTGGTGGTGAGGGGGTGGGATCAGTGGCAGCAGTGGTGGTGGTGAGGGGGGGATCAGTGGCAGCAGTGGTGGTGGTGAGGGGGATGGGATCAGTGGCAGCGGTGGTGGTGAAGGGGGATTGGATCAGTGGCAGCAGTGGTGGTGGTGGTGAAGGGGGGTTGAAATGAGTGGCAGTGGTGGTGGTGAGGGGGGTGGGATCAGTGGCAGCAGTGGTGGTGGTGAGGGGGGTGGGATAAGTGGCAGCGGTGGTGGTAAGGGAGTGGGATCAGTGGCAGCAGTGGTGGTGAAAGGGGTGGGATCAGTGGCAGCGGTGGTGGTGGTGAAGGGGGGTTTAAATGATTAAATGAGTGTCAGTGGTGGTGGTGAGGGGGGTGGAATCAGTGGCAGTGGCGGTGGTGAGAGGGGATAGGATCAGTGGCAGCGGTGGTGGTGGTGAAGGGGGATGGGATCAGTGGCAGCAGTGGTGATGAGGGGGAGTGGGATCAGTGGCAGTGATGGTGGTGAGGGAGGGGATGGGATCAGTTTCAGCGGTGGTGAGGGAGGTGGGATCAGTGGCAGCAGTGGTGGTAAAGGGGGGTGGGATCAGGGGCAGCGGTGGTGGTGGGGGGGTGAAATCAGTGGCAGTGGCTGTGGTGAAGGGGGGGTGGGATCAGTGTCAGCGGTGGTGGTTGCCAGGGGGGTGGGATCAGTGGCAGCAGCAGTGGTGGTGAGGGGGGTGGGATCAGTGGCAGCGGTGGTGGTGAGGGGGTGTGATCAGTGGCAGTGGTGGTGAGGGGGGTGGGATCAGTGGCATTAGTGAGAGGGGTGGGATCGGTGGCAGTGGTGATAGTGAGGGGGTGGGATCAGTGGCAACGGTGGCTGTGTTGGTGAGGGGTGGGAGTGTTGGCAGTGATAATGAGGGGGGTGGGAGTGGTTGCAGTGGTGATAAAGGGGGTGGGATTAGTGAGAGTGGTGGTGGTGAGGGGGGGCAGGATCAGTGGCGGAGGTGGTGAATAGGGGGGTGGGATCCATGGCAATGGTGGCGGTGAGGGGGGGGGGTGAAAGCAATGGCGGTGGTGATGAGGGGGTGGTATTAGTGGCAGCAGTGGTGGTGAGGGGGGTGGGATCAGTGGCAAGGGGGTAGGATTAGTGGCAGCTGTGGTGGTGAGGGAGGGTGGGAATGGTGGCGGTGAGGGGGGTGGGATTAGTGGCAGTGGTGGTACCATCCTCCCCCACCACCACCACAGATCTCATCCCTATGAGAACTGTGGTGGTGAGGGGGGTGGGATCAGTAAGAGGCAGAGGTGGTGGAGCTTGAGATCAGTTGCACTGGCAATTTGTCACTTACTTAGTCAGTCTATTTCTCCTCAGCATTCCCGTGCCTCCAGGGATGCCTCTGTGTCATGGGGTCTCCTAGCAGAGGGGAGAGCTTCTCCCTTCACTCTATTGGTGTCAGCTGGTGTCCACCTCCGCCTCCGTGCATGTATTAGCTTCTCTCTCTCTCTTTGGAGAGGATAATCGGGGCGGTCCAGACTCAAGTGATATAATGTCCAGGCTCAGCTCAGCCTCCCCTCAGCGGCCTACCAAACACCCCCCCCCCCCCCCACCATGCATGCGGCAGAACGAACGGACAAGTGGGAGAGTGAGCCCCTAACAGTAGTACAGCCAGAATGGGCTGACAGGCCCCTCACGGTGGGAGAACAGGGGGCAGGTGGGCCCCACCACAGTGACAGAACTCCAGGCAGGGCTGGCCCAAGACATTGTGCTGCCTGGCTCCAAGAATGAAATGCTGCCCCCCCCATAAAAAAAAACGCCCTCTACGAGGCCCCCACATTCTATAGGACTATGAAAGCAGTCAGAGGGGTGTGAGTGTGTACGGAGTGACAGCAGAAGCAGGACAGAGCAGTAGACACTTGGCAGATGAGCGCACCAGGCTTTCTACTGTCTATAGTGCCACAGTGCCCTGCAGTGCTGCGGGCATGGTACAGGAGAATGCAGGGCTGAGTGCAGCACTGCATCTTCTGTAGTATGCTTGCAGCCCCGCATAATGGCAGGTAGTGTGGAGCAGCCTCACTTACCTGTTCCTAAAGGCGCCTTAGGATTTAAAAATGGTGCTGCCCGGCGCCAATACGTCACCGCGCATGCCCCACCGCCGCTCGGTAAAGCCCGAACATGTTCGGCTATTTCCGGACCTTTTTTTTTTTAATCGAGTGATAGCCGAAGAAGAGAAGAGGCGGCCGGGGGCCGCCCCTCTCTTAGTGCTGCCTGGGTCCCATGGTCCCACCGGGACCCATGGTAGGGCCTGCCCTGACTCCAGGGCCCAGTTGTAAGTGCAATGGCTGCGACCCTGGTAGTTCTGCCACTGAGCAAAGTTGAGGTCAAGACCAGTCAAGTTCTTTCACGCCAAACTTGTCAAACCCTGTCTTTATGGACACAGCTCTGGGCATAGGCGCACAGTAATGTTGGAACATAAAAAAGGCTTCCCCCAAACTATTACTACAGTGTTAGAAGTATGCAATCTTCTAAAATATCTTTGTCTGCTATAGTATTAAAAGTACCCCTCACGGGAAACTCCTAAATGCCATCATTACAGGGGTGCTTACATAGTTTTAACTAAATACAGGTGCATCTCATAAAATTAGAATATCATCAAAAACTTTATTAATTTCAGTAATTCAATCCAAAAAAAAAAAAATTAATGTAAGAGTGATATATTTCAAGCATTTCTTTATTTACATTTTGATGATTATGAATTACAGCTAGTGAAAACCAAAAATGTAGTATCTCAGAAAATTAGAATATTACATAAGACCAATAATAAAAAAAAAAGATTTTTAATACAGAAATATTGGCTTACTGATAGGTATGTCCATGTACAGTATAGTATGCCCTAAATACTTAAATTGGGGCTCCTTGTTCATGAATTACTGCATCTATGCAGCATGGCATAGAGGCGATCAGTCTGTGGCACTGCTGAGGTGTTATGGAACCCCTGGTTTCTTTGATAGTGGCCTTCAGCTCATCTGCGATGTTGGGTCTGGTGTCTCTCATCTTCCTCCTGACAATACCCAACAGATTCTCAATGGGATTTAGATCAGACAAATTTGCAGGCCAATCAAGCACAGTGATACCATGATCATCAAACCAGGTATTGGTATTTCTAATGTTATGAGATGTACCTGTGGTAGGTGTGATGGTCAGGTATCCAAAAACATGTAACTGTGTATTTAAAAGGTGAGTGAAATCCCAAATCCTTTCACAAAGTCCAGTCCAGTTGCAGCTTTACACAATAAATCTTCTGCTAAAATCCTTATATCCCTCCCTCTAGTTTGATTGAAAGTCCTTGGGGATTTACAACACATATTGCTAAAGAAAAACTCAGGTCAAACGAGTGTCATGGATTTATTTTCAAATTTATGGTTGTCCTAACTTCAGAAAGTTCTGGCATTTAAGGAAAGTCTGTGATAAAAAGTCATAAAAGAGATTATATGCCATTGCCAGGTACTTTATTCCTCTTGTTTATATTCCAAGTCACTGGAGATACAATTTAGTAAGCATTGAATGTATTTGCTCCAAATGTACTTCTTATTTTGCAAGAAACCACATTTCCTGAAGTGCATGTAGACCTTTTATCTAGTAATAAGTATATTATTTGTATCACAATTATTATTCCAAAGCACAAGGTCACTTCTTGGTGCAATCAATACAGATTCAGCATCATGAGGTCATGGAGACCTTTGTCCTCTTCCAATGAGTGTATTGCCCAGATGTCATTGCATTTGACTTAGTTATTTTAAAACAATTGTTTTTTAGAATGCAGTTTATTCAGAATTGAATTACGTATGGTCCATGTTTAATTTACTAACAGGCAATGCACATTAGTAAATCCTGAATCACTTCAATCTAAATTTTAGAAAGAAGCAGTTTAGAGGCAAGATCCCCATATGATGGCAATCTTATCAGTACTGTTGTGCAGTGTTAAATTTGACATTGAATTTCAATTTAATTTTAGTCGTAGTCTTTTGACTAAAGTGCAATTTTGGTTTTAGTCATATTTTAGTCATTTGAATCATTTCAGTTCATGTCATATTTTAGTCAACTTAAATCTCCAGTACATTTTAGTCGACTAAAATAATTTTAGTCAACTAAAATCGAATGGGTTTAGTTAAATTGTAATAAATTATTTAAACATTTCTCTAGAATTTCCAAACTCATTATATACTCCTGGAGTAAAAATCTGAAAAAAAGACGGGGGGAGGAGGGAATGGGGAGGGGAGGAGGATGCACCTCCAACACAACAATGGAAGGGGATAACAGCGACTTCCTTCTCTCTCGTCAAAAAATGAAGGGACATTAAATGTGCCAAGACAATGCGGAGACAAAAAAGTGAACAAACCAAAACTTAATAAAAATTCCCTAAAATCATTGCATAATAATTAAAAACAGCTGTTTTTATTTAATATTGAAACCAGTTTTTACTTAAGTTTTGGTTTGTTCACTGTTTTGTCTCCCCATTGTCTTGACACATTCAGAGCCCATTCAGACAGGGGCGACACGACTTGCTGGGGCGACCTGTGTAGACCTCGGCGCGACATGCACAGACTTCATATAATTGAAGTCAATGCAAGTCGCCTCCAGGTCGCCCCAAAGTAGTACAGGACCCTTTTTCTAAGTCGGAGCGACTTGTGTCACTCCTATTAGAACGGGTCCTGTGCTAATCAATGGCAGGCGACCGACCGCGACTTGTCAGGCGACCAAGTCGCCTGACAAGTCGCGCTAGTGTGAATGGACCCTTAAAGTCCCTTCATTGTTTTGGCTGGAGAGAGGGTTGCTGTTGTCCCCTCTTTTGGTTGTGTTGGGAGTGCATCCTCCTCCCCTCCCTTTTCCCTCCTTCCCCTGTCTTTGTATATATTTTTGTGGATGTTTCACAGTTCATCCTCTGACCACATACATAAATTGTATAAAATTCTAAGAACATGTTATTATTTATGGTATTAAGGTTTGGACATGCACAACAGACACAGATTTAGCCGTGGTGATATATAACCAGTGTTAATTGTGACATCAAATTTTGATTTAGTTTTAGACATAGTCTTTTGATTAAAATGCCATTATAGTTTTAGTCCTATTTTAGTCATCTGATTTGTTTTAATTAACAAAATGAACACTACAAAGAACCATCTATGAAATTAAGTGAATTTAAGCTGCTAACATTTTTCACAATCCCACTCATGTGCTAACTAAATCAATACACAATAAATGCTGTGCTATGTGAATGCTAAATGACTATACAATCAGAATATAACAATATCAAAATAATAATAAAAAGTGCATAAATATAGTGAAAAATTGTCTGTGTTTTTCTTGATTTTTTGATTTTTTTTTTCTTTATATTTTCTTAGCAAGCAATCGTTTGCATGGACTCTTTTGTTGTTATATGGTGATTGCACATTTACGTTGGACAATTTTCACTATATGTTGGACAATTTTTCACTATATTTATGCACTTTTTATTATTATTGTGATATTGTTATAATCTGTAAAATGTATAGTCATTTAGCATTCACATAGCGCAACATTTATTGTGTATTGATTTAGTTAGCACATTAGTGGGATTGTGAAAAATGTTAGCAGCTTAAATTTACCTAATTTCATAAATTCACATAGCGCAGCATTTATTGTGTATTAATTTTTGCATATGTATCCTGTATATGGCAGACACACTTTTTTCCACTATATCACTCTTTTTTACCTCTGCTGAAGCCATTAATGGTAAAACATGTTGGGTTTTTTCTTTTTTTTCTTTTGGGAGTGGGCATTTTTTTTTTTTTTTTTATTTATCGCTGAATGCAAAGACTCTTGAAAAATGACTATTGTGAGAGGAGAGGTATCACCCTAAATGTTTTTGTTCCATCTGAAACAATGTGATAGCTGTATTCTCAAGATGGTCCTGGTGGTCCTCCTCCATCTTCACTTTGATAGGATATTTGCACTGTAAGTAATATACAGGGATTACATTCTACTTTCAGTCAACTTACTATTTATTTTATGAGTTGATAGAATAAAATTTAACTTTTAAAGATCTAGTGGGATGGATGTGCAGTGAGAGAGTGCATCACCCTGCATTGAAAGTCTACAGAGTAACTCCAAACAACAACAAATCAAATGGGTAAAGTGGAACTCTAGCTGAGTTTACAAGAAGTGGGTCGGATGACCTAGTGGTGATGATCTAGTGGCAAAGAAGATATACAGTGGAGGGAACTTGGGAAGTTCTAAATTGAAGGTACTTATTGCAGAAAATCCTAAAAACTAAGAGGATATGACATCATTGATTGCTATGTGATTTTATGTAAGATAACAGAATGATAAAGCTCAAAGTGAATGTTTGCATTTTCATTTACATTTTTCTTTTACCACTTTGGGGCTACATAGCGACGCATGCAGGAAAAATAATCTGTTTGTACAAAATGTTTCCATAACATTAAGATAAGATCGAGTCTCTTGCGTGGACACAAATTTGCATGGCAGTGACATTCTCACAAGTTTGCAATTGCAAATTCTCCGAATGTCATTGTACTCCTTGATACACAGCAGTAAATACAACTGTCATCCAGAGCATCTAACACATTTGCTCAGATCTGAGGATTAATGGGGGAGGGGCATGATATAAATATAATCTATAAATATTTATTCATGGGGAGGGTTTTCTGGATCGGATAAGAAATGACCTGATCTAGCTCCCCCATGAGCGCTGAAGCAATAGACCATTTCTGATAGTGATATGTTGCTTACTGTAATCAGCTAGCAATTGCTTGTTTTTTTCTAAAAGTTTCAGCAGGGTTTTGAGAGCCTCTGGGAATGGGGCATATTGCTGTTCTACATCACACCTCACATCACAAAAATAAAGTTGCACCCTACAAACTACGCCTAGAGCTATTTCTGTAGTGTAGACCCAGTTTCTGAATGATGTGTTTCAAATAAGTCAAGGGAATACACAACTAGATAATACATGTGCTGTATATTAAAATATATGCTGCTGTGTTTTCAGATGGGCAGAATTTGGAGTTGATCTTGCAGGACTGGGAAGACGGAGTTCTAATAGACTGGCAATTGCTATTGATGATGTGATAAGAGCCAAAGAGCTTTGAGATGCGTACCCACGCCCATCTATATCCAGTTCCGCTGGTGGCGACCTTACATCCAGTTCAGCGTTCCTGTGCGTTCCAGCTTGGTTTCCAGGATTTACTGGTTCATTTTGCAGTGGTAGGTCATCTAGCTGGTGGTCTTCACAGTATCCTCTCAAAGCAATTCTTCTGACATGGAGATATGCATTACTTGATGCACCAAATGTGAGTTGCCATTTGTCTTTGCTCAATAAATTATTCCCATACTACTACACTAATGCTGGCCATACACTAGCCGAAAAATCGTTAGCAAATCTGTCATTTGGTCCATTCGTTCGTTTTTCGTTCAGTTAATGGGCACAAATAGAAAACCGGTTTTAACTTTTCAGAGCCAAAAAATCTAAGGAACAGTTTTGAAAATTCTGCCGAACAAATGATAAGTTGAAAGGGTAATGTGTTTCTTGCCCAGACTGTTTGCCCTAGGCATATGTGACAAAATGAATGAAAACTGATTAATTTATATCCATTGAATGATTTATCGTTCGAAATTCAGTCATTTACATGATGGCACAATCGTCTGCTCTCACAGCCGATTTTTCGTTTTTCGAAAATGAGTTTGAACGATTTTTCGGCTAGTGTATGGCCAGCATTAGTCTGGCACCCTCTGCTGTCCCATTTTATTCCATTAGAGATAACTTTAGTTTTACGAGGAGTTTACATACTTATATATAAATGTACTTTTTATATGGCCACTGAGGAGCTTATATATTTGGACTAATATATCACTTGGCAGCGCTATTTACTGTTTTTGTCTGTGTATGGGCAGGTAATCTCTACAGTGCACCATCTGTTTAATTCTGTTTTTGTAATTACTTTTGGCATGTCTTCCAACTTTCTGAGAGCAAAATTTAGAGCAAAATATTTAGGCAAAGTCTACCCATGCCACAACCCCAATCACATGAAAGATAAAGAATTCTTGTGCAAAAAATTATCAGTTAAAAGGAATGTATAGTGCTTTTGTATACATTTTCTTTATTTAAAATAAACATTTACAATAAAATAATAAACATAAGTTGTGTAGATATTTATCCAGCCATCAGGTGGAGTTTTAGTCTCTGTTTCACATTTTCTTCTCTTGCTATCCCATAGTGCTCTCACAATCCTTTGTTGTCTAACAAAGGTTTATTTATAAGACAAATACTATCTCTGTATTACCAAAAACAGTTGAAACAGTTTAGAAATTTACAAACTTTAAAATATTGACCCCCCCCCCCTCCTAAAAAAAAAAAAAAAAAAACAAAAAAAAAACTATAGTCTACCAGTGTTTCTTACCACTGCTTTAAAAATTTGTAAAACTCAATGACTGGATAAAGAGTAGATATAAACCCTAACTAAAAAACATTTCTTTTGTAAAAACTATGTGCATGATATGTATTTGCCATTTTTTAAAATAAATAATTTATTCAGTTTTTTCATCCTTTGTTACAACTCAGTGCTGTTGATCTACTACAGTCTCTTTGCAGCCAATTCTTGTCTCATATATACTGAACAAAATTATAAACACAACACTTGTTTTTGCCCCCATTTTTCATGAGGTGAATCCAAAGATCTAAGAAAACCAGGATTCATCCATGAGGAGAACCCCTCTCCAAAGTGCCAGACACCATTGAATGTGAGCATTTGCCTACTCAAATCGGTTACGACGACGAACTGCAGTCAGGTGGAGACCCCGATGAGGACGACGAGCATGCAGATGGGCTTCCCTGAGACGGTTTCTGACAGTTTGTGCAGAAATTCTTTGGTTATGCAAACCGATTGTTACAGCAGCTGTACGGGTGGCTGGTCTCAGACGATTTTGGAGGGGAAGATGCTGGATGTGGAGGTCCTGGGCAGGTGTGGTTACACTTGGTCTGCGGTTGTGAGGCCGGTTGGATGTACTGCCAAATTCTCTGAAACGCCTTTGGAGACAGCTTATGGTAGAGAAATGAGCATTCAATTCACAGACAACAGCTCTGGTGGACATTCCTGCAGTCAGCATGCCAATTGCACGCTCCCTCAAAACTTGTGACATCTGTGGCATTGTGCTGTGTGATAAAACTGCATATTTTACAGTGGCCTTTTATTGTGGTCAGCCTAAGGCACACCTGTACAGTAATCATGCTGTCTAATCAGCAACTTGATATCCACACCTGTGAGGTGAATGGATTATCTCAGCAAAGGAGAAGCGCTCACTAACACAGATTTACACAGATTTGTGAACAATATTTGAGAAAAATAGGCCTTTTGTGTACATAGAAAAAGTCTTAGATCTTTGAGTTCAGCTCATGAAAAATGGGGGCAAAAGCAAAAGTGTTGAGTTTATAATTTAGTTCAGTGTACTTCAAGGATGGCTGCATGGCATTTTCAGTTTTTTCAGGATGGTGGCAACAGTGGACCATGCTTGTGTATTAAAACATCCCCTGGTAGTCTCTATCACAGTGGCTATCAACTCCTGTCCTCAGGATCCACTAACAGGCCAGATTTTAAGTATTACCTTGGGGAGATGCAGACTAGAATACTGCAATAACTGAGCAGCAAATGATATCACCTGTGATGTGTTTCAGTTATCTTGCAAACCTGGCCTGTTAGTGAGTCCTGAGGACAAGAGTTGAGAATCACTGCTCTATCGCAAGCCTATAAGGCCCCTTTCACACGGGCTTTCCGATCCGGTCCACCTGTCAGTTTTTCAAGCCGACCTGATTGGATGCTCCATGCAGCCCTATGAAGCAGTAGATGTCAGCGGATACATCTCCGCTGACACCCGCCGCTATCCAATCCGATCCTATCGGTGAAATCCAGACAGATGGAAACCCTATTTTCCATCCGTCTGTAGGATCAGATCGGATAGGATCGGATGAAAATGGACAGACGGTCCGTTTTCATTCAATCTCCCATAGAGGAGAGTGGGGATCTGACAGCTCTGTCTCTGCAATGTAAGCGGAGATGGACCTGTCATCCACCTGCTCAGCGGGGATCGGTGGATCAATCCCCGCTGAGCAAAACGGAGTCTGTCGGACGAACTGCCCATGTGAAAGGGGCCTAAGACAAGTTGGTAACACAAAAGCACAACTGGAAGATAGGGACAGATAGTTGTCACCCTAAAACAGAAAGTGCCTGAACAAGGACCTGGCAGGATGATCAGGTATTGTTTTAACCACTTGCCGACCGCCGCAAGTACATATACTGTGGCGGTCAGCCCCTCCTGGGCAAAGTGACGTAATGGTACGTCACTCGCCCACGGGCCAATAGGGGACAAGCGCGTGCCGCCTGAGGCGCGCTCCCGCCCCCGCTCATTCCCTGACATGCCCGTGTGAGTGACCGGTGGCTCCGATGTCCGCCGGTCACTTGCGATCTCCCGCTGGAGAGGGAGAAAGGCAGGCGGCTAATGTAAACAAAGCCGTCTGTCATTCTCCCTGGTGTAACAGCAGAGATCATACGATCCTACTATGTAGGATCGTATGTCTCTGTGGTTACATCAAAAGCCACGCCCCTTGACAGTTAGAAGCACGCCCCTAGGGACACACTTAACCCCTGGATCTCTAATAAAGTTAACCCCTTCCCTGCCAGTGTCATTTTTACAGTAACAGTGCATATTTATAGCACTGATTACTGTAGTAATGTCACTGGTAACCCCAAAAGTGTCAAAAATGTCAGTCAGGGGTTCGATCTGTCTGCCGCAATGTCGCAGTCCCGCAAAAAAAATCGCAGATCACCGCCATTACTAGTTAAAATAAAAAAAAATTACATAAATCTTTCCCTTAGTTAGTAAACGCAATAACTTTTGCGCAAACCAATCAAAATACGCTTATTGCAATTTTTTTTACCAAAAATATGTAGCAGAAAACAAATTGGCCTAAAATGTTAAAAAATTTTGATTTTTTATCTTTTTTTTTGGAATGTCATATAAAAAAATGTGAAAAATATTATTATTTTTTTCAAAATTGATGCTCTTTTTTTGTTTATAGCGCAAAAAATAAAAATCGCACAGGTGATCAAATACCACCAAAAGAAAGCCCTGTTTGTGGGAAAAAAAGGACGTCTATTTCATTTAAGAACAGCGCTGCACGACCGCGCAATTGTCCGTTAAAGTCACGCAGTGCCGAATTGCAAAATAGGCCCTGGTCTTTGAGCAGCCAAATCCTCTTGGGCTTAAGTGGTTAATGAAAGCTGCATATTTAGAAAAAGAAAATGATTACTCAAATGCCATCAATGTGTTACTAAGACTCATAAGCAGTTTTAGGAATTGGATTAACACATCTACTATAAGTGGAATATAAAATTGTTTGCCATTTAAATGGGATTTTTGCATACACACAGGTTTGTAAATCAGATCTCAAAGATGGGAAAAAGGATCAGGGCATTTGGTTCTAAAGGAGGAACTGTGCCTTCATATGTAGGCCATTTGGAAGCAATGATAGACCTTCTTTGGTATTATACAGGAAAAGTATGAGCATAGACTTTATTACCTTTGTACAAAAGAAAAAAAAAAGCAGTACTTAAGCCAAGTTCACAGTGTACTCTATAATACAAACATGTGGCAATTCATGGAAACATGGTGACCTTCATGGTCTGAAGGGGTTTTCGGTTAAGAAGACATATTTTGGTAAATGGAATATAATCAGCAGTCAGTGTATTTTAAGCAAAGATGAGTGAAAGGAGGCGGCATGTTTCCTGCGGCTTTTGTCGTATCCTTGTAAAGATGACTTTCTGAACTATCTTAGATAGACCCCTTTCAGCTCCTAGTTTACAACAAAATTTAGAGATAGACATTCATTTTTTAAAGGTTGAAATCCATTTTATTTTTTATAATTTAGTTATTTTCCATTAGTTTTTGCACACTACTAAAAAAGAAACCGACCCTGATTTTTTCACATTAAAAAATGATGTTCTTTATTAAACTTTATATGCAAACAATATAATCAATATGTTTTAAAGTGTTAGAACATTTTATTTTAATAATTATTATTTAGTTGCTTATATACAAAGGCAATAACTAGATTAGTTAAAGTGATTATAAATGATGTAATTAAAAAAAGAGAAATAAATAACACAAATGTTTTATTTACCTGCTCTGTGCTATGGTTTTGCACAGAGCAGCGCCAATCCTGGATCCTGTGGATCACATTAGACCAGATAAAAGCAAAAAGGAGCAGGTGAAGAGGAGGTACCGGCTTATTCCTTGGACGTTTGCAAATTGGTTGCAAGCGTTCGCGGTTTTCGCTAGCATGATTGGGGAAAAATTTCCAGAGAAATATTCAGCTCTGTTTTGCTACTTGGAGGCCATCAGTGAGGCTCACAGGGTCTATAGCAGGCTGGCATGGATCTGCTATGATGAACAGTTTCATTACCTAAAAGCCATCCGCCCATTCATACGCTGTGATCACAAAGATATCAGCCTATGGATGAAGTTGATGACTTCTTCGAGGGTTGGGGAGTCAGTTTTTTCCCAGGGAAGTTGGCAGTGCATCCACCTCTTGATTGTTAGCCCCTAGAAGGAAGGGGATTTGTTGGCAATTCAATAAAGGAAGTTTGGAAGTACCTGTCGCTTCAGACACAAATGTTCAGGCTGCGGGAGAAACTATTTCCTCGTTTGCTGTTTTAGACAAGGGAAAGGGCGCGCTGGCAACCCTTCTGTAAAAAGGGAAGTTGTCAGTGAGGCTGGAAAGGAAGCTTCCTCTTCTAAATAGGTACCCAAATCAGGCGGCGGCCCATATCCGGGAATCAGGGTTTTTAATGAGGATATTCATGTCCCGAGTACTTTGCGGAAGGTTCCTCCTGTTTCCGATAACTTACGTTTCCTTCATCCAGCTATTGTGTCGGAGAAGCTGCTTTATGGAAGTAGCCTTGGGTCGCATGAGTGGCCCATTTCCTTTCCCACCTTTTCTGCAGCTGGTGGTTTCTTCATTGGGCGTGTATCCGAAGAAGGAGCCAGGAAAATTTAGGGTGATTCACCATGATGGTATCGACCCACGTGACTATGCGGTGACCTAAGCATCATTCAACGCTGCTGTTTCCCGGGTACATAGATATGACCAGGGCTCTGCTAGCCCCCCCCCCACACCCCAAAGTACCTTGTCCCCATGTTGATGTTGATGGGGATAAAGGCCTCTTCCTGACCGTCACCAACTGGTGCATGCTGGGTCGGTAAAGTCACAAGAGGGGGTGCCACCAGGTGACGTCACCAAGTGGCCCCGCCCCTTACCCATATTTTAAGAACTGTCAAACAGTAGAGCAAGCATTCCACAGTTAGCCTTTGTCGTGTGTGGAGCATTATTTTTTTTTTCTGTTTTTGGCAGTTCGGCAAGCACATCAGGGGATCAACATCAGGGGACATTGTTTTTTTTATTTTTTTTTAATAAAGGAATTGTCAAAAACTGCCTCTTGTCTTTATTTATTTTTGACACTTTTTTTAGTACCCCATACTCATTCACATGGGGGGATGGGATCTGAGGCCCCCTTGTTAAAGAGGGCTTCCGGATTCCAAGAAGCCTCCTCCCCGTAGACCCCCATAACCAGGGTTGTCGGGAACAGACCGTTGTCCCCATCAAGAGCCCCCCCTGCCCCAAAGCACCCTCCCATGTTGAGGGCATGTGGCCTTGTATGGTTCAGGAGGGGGAGCTTGCAGCTTTTTTTCACTTTTTTCTAATGTTTTTTCTATTGCCAGAAATGTTTTTTTTTTTCATTCAGCTGTCAGCGGGGAAGCCTGTTGACAGCTAATGACTCAGTTGACAAGGAAGCTGCAGCACGGAGTGTCAGTGTGATAAGAGGGTGGCGTGGATCACAAAGGCACAGATTATACAGCACAATTGATTGCATGATTGGAGCACAGTCTAGAGGTGTAAACTCATCACGGATCACACAGTTGGATTTTTATTTGCACTAAACTTTTATATGGACACTGATTTCTGATTTATTGGTGCAAAAGTATTTA
Organism: Pelophylax lessonae; assembly: GCF_965119305.1. Lineage (NCBI taxonomy): Eukaryota > Metazoa > Chordata > Amphibia > Anura > Ranidae > Pelophylax > Pelophylax lessonae. The sequence goes on along the minus strand of NC_138769.1, from coordinate 673,410,998 downwards.
ATACAGGTTTAACATTTTGTTGATTTTATTTTATTAATATACATTTTTTAAATTTTTATTGGAGGAATATTTATACCTAGCATTCATCTGGAGGTATCTTTATTAATAACGAATGTATTTATACCAGGGTATATGTGCACAATTCCACTAGGGCTCTTATTGGGTCCTTTGCTGATAATACTTGTTTGCTAATTAGATGAATGTACTATTATCAATCTTTTCTTAAATAAAGCTTTTATTATTTCCATACTGGCATGCATCTACATATTCTGCTCCAAATTATATTGATTTGATTATGGGTTAATTTTCCAGGAATTCTATGCCAATTTATTATGAAATCCACTCTTCCACTTAGCGATGGTTCCGGTTGTCTTATTTATGTACAGCACAATAGAATCAATTCACTAAGAGTTAAACAATGCTAAAAAAAAAAAATGCGGTAAAGTAACTCAGAATGCAGAAACAAATGTGTAAATGTCCAATTCACAAAGAATTTTCATGTGGTAATTTATCCCATTGAGCGTGTTGCTAAGGAGGGGGCCACGAAATCAGCCACTGCGTTCTTAACAACAGATGACTCATTAGCTGTCAGCGGGTTGTCAGCTGATAGCCGAATGTAAAGAAAGCAAGCCGGCAATCCAAAAATGATGGGAAAAAAAGCATGGGGTCCCATTAATGCAATCCAGGCAAAAAAAACGGCATGGGGTCCTCCCCTAAAATCTATACCAGACCCTTACCCGAGCATGCAGCCCAGCAGGTCAGAAAAGGGAGGGGACGAGCAAGCCCCCCCCCCCCCCCCTTGAACCATACCAGGCAAAATGCCCTCAACATGGTAGAATGCTTTGGGGTGGAGGTGGCTCTGCCTCCCACCCCAAAACACCTTGTCCCCATGTTGATGGGACAAGGGCCTCTTCCCTATAACCTTGTGCTGTGGTAGTGGGGGTCTGCGGGAAGGGGGGATTATCAGAATCTAGAAGCCCCCTTTAACAAGGGGCCCCCAGATCCTGCTCCACCATATGAATGAGTATGGGGTACATTGCACCCCTACTCATTCACCAAAAAGTGTCAAAAAGAAATAAAAAAACACACACAGTTTTGACAATTCCTTATTAAAAACACTGTTGTTTTTTTAGTAATTTTTAATTGAAGGCATGTTTTCTTTAATAACTTGCTGACAGCTGATGAGTCATCTGTTGTGATGGACGCGACGGCAAGCTTCCTAGCCCACTCCTTAGCAACCAGTTATTGTGGGGGGGGGACGACCCGCATTGTTGGTATTTTAGTGAAATTTAAAACAGCACATTTTTCATTTTGCGGTAAATACCGCATAACCTTTTTTTTTGTGTGAATTTACTTTTTTTTTACCGCATGTGATAATTTATGCAAATGAGTCACATGACCGTGTTATATGTAATAAACGTTAGTCAATGGACCACATTAGCCAGTTTGGCCTACACATAATATTCATTCACATTGGTTCCTGCCCTCAAGAAGCTTACAATCTAAGATCCCAGTTTCATATATATATATATATATACACACACATACTAGGGCCAATTTATATTGGATCTAATTGCCTACCAGCAGGTCTTTGGTATGTTGGAGGAAACTGGAGTTCTCGGAGGAAACCCATGCAAGCACAGGACGAATATGCAAACTCCATCCAGGTGCTAACCTGGTTGGGTTTTGAAATCAGGAACCCTAGTGCTGCAAGGCAGAAGTGCTAACCATGGTCCTCCCCAACCCTTAGAGGATTTTGGACAACTTAGTATGTAAACTGCTGACAAATACAATCCAGCATATAAATACCAAAATGCAAAAAAAAAAAACGACACCAGCCTGCTCCCCGATATCCTTTTACTGTATACCCCGCTGTCTGCCTTTATATTGCCTCTTGAACAGCATAAGATAAAGCCAGATTGTCAATCAGAGACTTCATGCCAATGACATCTCTGCCCTTCCCGTGATAGTCATGTGTCACCAGGCCCAGACTGGGACAAAAAATAGGCAAGGGCATTTTAGACTGAGCAGCCCATTTTTTTTTTTTAAACCAAAACCTTATTATGAGAGGAGGACCAAGACCCCTGCATGCTTATTAGACCAGCACAGCACCAGAGAAGAAGAATGAAGAAAGTATATGGCTATGCCCATAGTGTATCCTAAGCATGTTGCATATCCTATGCGATGTGCGTAGCCTGATTTATTCCTCCTCTGATGGGTTACCTAGGTTACCAGCCTACTATCCCTCCCTGGACGTGTTGGAAACCAGCCCTGTGTCCTGGAGCCCAGTGCCAGGACTTGGCTCTACTAACTTGTCTGGCGGAGGGGAACTAGCTCGGGCACCTGGGGCAAATGCACCGCATCTCTTTCGGGTTCCTTGGTTTATGTAGCAGTCAGCATCTTTTTGATTTGGAGGGGGTGGTGTCACATCCTCAGGTCTGATGGGTTCATGCTAGGACTTATAGTCCTTCACTTTTGGGGGTATGTAGATATTCGCCAGCACACCAAGGATCATCAATTTTGTCCAAATGTTTTTTTTTTATTTAAGAAAGAGTGTAGTGCAACATTTCTGAGCCATGCAGAACCCCTTCGTCAGGCATTTGATGAGGTCACATCCCCAAATGGACTATAAGTCCTAGCATGAACCCCTAAGATCTAAGGATATGACCTCTTCCTCCCCTTTCTATCCCTCTGAGGGTGTCATTTGTCATCCAGTACCAGTTCAGCTCAGTTGCCATCCTCTCTGTCACTTCATCTCTACCCCATGACAGCCCAACAGGTTTGCTCCCCGGCCTCACCTCACCTCAGACACTCAAATCCACTTCCCTCCCTTCCCTTTCTGAGAAGGGGGCCGCTGCCTCACAGGCAGGAGGAGGTGGGAAATTACATTCTTCTTCGCTCTGAATGCTGGGGCCTCTCTCTACATTACGTGACATCACTGGTTGCTAGACATCAGGAGGTCCTAACAATCCAACAGTGGATAGTGGCAGCCAGCGGTAGAACCAGTGGAACCGGGTCTCGGCCAGGACTAGTATTGTGAGTAAAGCAGCGGCCTTTTTTTGGTGCATCAGATCGGCCTAGGGGGCCAGTCTGCCCCTGACATGTGACCTGTCAGCCCCAGCCCACTGGGCAAATGCCTGGTGTGTCCAATAGCCAGTCTGGGCCTGTGTGTCACTGCACCTTGCAAATGTTCATGACCAAGGGAAAGAGTTAGAGGTGTGCATGAGGGCCTAACTGTTGACTTTTGACAAAATGTCGAAATCTGTAGATCCAATTTACTCTACAGAGCAGGTATGTCTGCTCAGGCTGCATATTTCTGGGAAATAAGGAGTACAAATAAAATAGCTAATGAAGGGGGTGTTTGCATGCTTGTAGGATGGAAAGGTTTATTTTCAAGTATAGAACAGAGGAGTGTATTCCTTATCTAAAATAAATCCGTCATGCAAGAAAAATAATAATTTTTTATAAATGGCTATCTCCCTGCCTTCCAGTATTACCTTCTCCCAGAACTAACATACAGCAACTGAAGTCAGAATCGCCAACATGCTTCCTTGTCTTGGGTCAGTGACCCACCAAATAGTGAAGCCACAGAATAGCCATGAACTAACAATTTGTAGAATAAAGTCAGAAGCGGCAGGAGGTGGAGTGCAGGCAATAAAATGAGAATATTTCAGTTATCCAGCTGCGATTTTGTGTTATCCTGTATTAATAATAACTCACAGTACTCCCTGTATTATTCAGGACAAGGCAATGCTGCCTGCCAGGCGTGTAATAACTCTTGGTGTTTTTGTTCTGTCACTTTGTTCTGCTCTTTTCCTGGGAAACTATGGAAGCCTTTCTTGTTGGAACTCTTCCTGGGATGTCTGCCGTTAAGGTAGTTTTAAACCCTCTGCATTTTTAGTTTAACACATTAAGCACAATAAAATAAACCGGTAAACTAATTGCTAAAGTCCCTACCCAAGCACTTGCTGTTTACAACGTTCAATAGTTACTGATTCCTGCTGTCTCAATGCTGCCTTGAACTTCTAATCTTCACAGGCAAGAGGTAAAAGTGGACAGTGCAGTCTCAACCAGTCTGTTAGCTTGGAGGAGGGAGGAGCAGGGGCGTTCCTTCTTGTCAGCCTAGCTATGGGGCTGTGTGTTTCTCTTGATGCACAAAGTGTAGGGAGACAGCTTTAGTCCCTGTATGCAAGTATGGCTCAATAGGATGATGCAAAATAAACAGGAAACCAGGGGAAGTGATCATGGCACTAACTTAAACTGTAACATATGTAAGGATTAAAAGATACAGAAGCTTCATAATCATTAGGTGTTTAAATCAGCTGCTGAAAGTGCTTAAAAATAAGGAGCAATTTGTTTTTAAAGTGAAACTCCACCCAAAAGTGGAAGCCCTGCTTGTTTACCCCCCCCCCCCCCAACTGCCATATTTGGCACCTTTTGGGGGGATGGGGGAGCAGGTACCTGGTTTTGACATGTACCCGCTCCCCCTTCTGGTTGACTTTGCCGCAGTGACCTCAGCCGAAAGTTTCACAAAGCGCGGCGAGCTTTGTGCATGCACAGCAGGGAACTGGCTGTAATGCTGCAAGACTTCACTGAGGTTTTAACTTAGCTGACATGGCGGCGGTGGCGGCACCCGAGAGCTGGATTCATGGACAGGTAAGTCTCCTAATATTAAATGTCAGCAGCTTCAGTATTTGCAGAGACTGACTCTTAATGTTTTCTGAAGGAGCCCGGAGCTCTGCTTTAAGCAATCTGTATTGCATATCTCAATATCATGACTTTACCCACTTCAATACCGGGCACTTTCACCCCCTTCCTGCCCAGGCCAATTTTCAGCTTTCAGCGCTGTCACACTTTGAATGACACTTAGAATGACAATTGCGTGGTCATGCAATGCTGTACCCAAATCAAATTGGTATCATTTTTTTTTTAGACAGATAGAGCTTTCTTTTGGTGGTATTTAATCACCACTGGGTTTTTTATTTTTTATTTTTGCTAAACTAACAATTTTGAAAAAAAAAAAAAAAAGTTTTTCTTAGTTTCTGTTATACAATTTTGTAAATGTTCTCCTTCACTGATGTGCGTTGATGAGGCTGCGCTAATGGGCACTGATGAGGCAGCACTAAAGGGCACTGATGAGGCAGCACTGATGAGGAGGCATTAATAGGCAGCATTGATGGGCACTGATGGGTGGCATTAATATGCAGCACTGTTGAAAACTGATAGGTGGCACTGATAGATGGCACTAATGTACATCCCTGATGAGCATTGATAGTTGGCACTGATTTGCAGCACGGTTGAACACTGATAGGTGCCACTAATATGCAGCACAATTGAACACTGATAGGTGGCATTGATAGGTGGCACTTATAGGCAGCACTGATGAGCATTGATAGGCAGCACTGATAGGTGGCACTAATATGCAGCACTGTTGAACACTGATAAGTGGTACTGATAGGAGGCAGGAATAGGTGGCACTGATGTGCACTGATTGGTGGCACATTTTTCTATTCCAGGTTTACCCATAAATAAAAAAATAACATTCAATAGTTGAGTATTTATATTATAATCTTTATATTTTATGAATAAAATGAAAAATGATAAATATAATGCAGTCTGTTTAACGCATAAACAAATAAGTTGTTTTTCCGAGTTCCCCCTGTAACATAGTTTTTACCTGTTGGTCCTTTCAGTAGATCCATTAGTTCTCCACTTTCTTAGGCACGGCATTGTGAAGCTCCATAAAAAAAAAAAAACGATTACTGATCCGAGGCGTGCTGGTGACATTCTTATATAAATCAGTGGTCAGCTCATACATTTCTTGGCTCTGAATGACATTACTGACTCAGACATGTTCCTTCCTTGCTGAGTAGTGAGTAAGCAACCGGAGGGAGATAAGCTGCAATATAAAACCACATACCAGCTCGCTACCAGGCGCCAGCTTCTTTTTTTTAATCATCAACTTTTGTCTTTAGACAATCAAACAATCGTTGGGTTATTTTCCTTTCACTTTTAGCTACAACTACGTTATACTGCTCTAATTCCAGGAACAGTTTTTTTCCAGGGAACCCATTTTACATTACCCACAGAAAGGTCACAGCTTGGGAAAGGGTGCCAATACCTTCCATTCTATAGTCTGTGATGTACTCGTAATAAACAGGAAAATAACTGCTCTGGAAATATCTTTCTGACTGTTACAAATAGTTTTCTCTTGGACCCGCAATCCATTTTTTTTTTTATCCAGAAGAGATTTTATTAGTATTGAAATGGAACTATGCTGGCACAGACATGCACCAATACTGTACATTCAGTTAACGGAATTGATATTTGTTCCAGATTTTATTTTCTCATTTCAAGTAGTGATATTATTGTTAAATACATTATTTATAAACTAGAAAATTGTGCATTAAAGTGTAATTAAGCTCTAACAACCAACTTCAATTAGGTGGGATTTGATGCCCTGGAGGCTACAAGACTTTGGTATCATGTGAATGCTTTAATTGTCTCTCACAAGGAGCCCATCCAACTGGCTCCGGATTAAAAGCCTTGACCAAGAGCTGTCAGGGACAGTTCGGTGAGTGCACTGGGAGCGCGCTCTCTGTATACAACCTCCTGCTGCCATGGAGGCATATGTGTGGCAGTTGGGCGTCTTGCTACACGGTCATCATGAGTTACAATAAACTATTGTCCTGTCTTATCTCAAAGAGCCTGATTAAGCCTTTGAGTTTACAGTATGTATTATTTTATTACTGGTATTTATATAAAGCCGCCAATTTACACAGCCCTTTACATATACAGTATATTGTACATTTACATCAGTCCCTGTCCTTAAGGAGCTTACAATTTAATGTCCCTAAATTGCATTCGTACAATACTAGGGGCCAGAGGTGTAACTAGATTTCTCAGGGCCCCGGTGCAAGAAATCATGAAGGCCCCCCCCCCCCCCCCAACCCCGCCCGAAAAAGCATGTTTTTGACACTTTTTTTTTTGCAATATATAACAAAGTAAAACATTTCTGTTTCTGGTTTCAAATTACCATAACTGTAAAAAAAGGAAGCTTCAGGGTAGGACTTGACATGACTCACCTTACTGTCCTGCTGGCAGCCATCTTGGACATGTGCTACTGCTGCCTCTTATAGACTCTGTTGCTCTTCACTTCCTGCTGCCTGGGCCTTGCACATTGATGATGTCATTCACCTGACTATATATAGCACCTGCATTGTTAGGATTCATGGCCCTTGTGTACTGTCAGGGTGCCAGGAAACCAGACCAAACAGAAATGCAGGTAAAATGATGTTTATTGAGAAAAACAACAATAATAAATCGAACAGCGATAATAATCGCACAGGTTAAGAAGGAGCAAAAACAAGCCTGGATCCGGTTCAGGGATGGATGGATGGTTGTGCGGGTAGTCATAAGAAGCCAGTCGTCTGCCAAAGCGGGAACGTCAACCAATGCCGAGATGAGAGCCAGAAGATACGCAAGCCAAACCAAGCGTATCTTCTGGCTCTCATCTCGGCATTGGTTGACGTTCCCGCTTTGGCAGACGACTGGCTTCTACTGACTACCCGCTCTGGATTTGACCCCGGCTAGCACAACCATCCCTCCATCCCTGAACCGGATCCCGGCTTGTTCCTGCTCTTTCTTAACCTGTGCGGTTATTATTGTTGTTTTTCTCAATAAACATAATTTTACCTGCATTTCTGTTTGGTCTGGTTTCCTGGCACCCTGACACTCATGCATGGGAGAATGTCCATTTATGCCCTCCCGGCAATAAGGCCTGCACTGTAGCCGTCTTTCTGCTATAGCGCGGGTGGGTAGTGGTTAAAGTGAATGTGAACCTCAACAATGAATTTCCTTGATTTGCCTCCTTAGGATTGGTTAAATCTGACCTGGGGAATGGGATCAGTGGCAGGGCAGGTGGGGAGAAGGGGAATGGCATCAGTAATAGTTCTGGTGGGGAGAGGGGTAATGGGATCAGTGACAGGGCTGGTTGGGAGAGGAAGAATGGGATCAATAATAGTTCTGGTGGGGAGAGGGGGGAATGGGATCAGCAGCAGAGCTGGTGAAGAGGGGAATGGGATCAGTAATAGTGCACCATGGCGATGGTGGTGAGGAGGGTCGGAGCAGTGGCAGTGGTGGTGGTGGTGCGGGGTGTGGGATCAGACGCGGTAATGGTGGGGAGGGGCTTGGGATCAGTGGCGGCAATGGTGGTGAGGGGGGTGGTATCAGTGGCGGTGGTGGGGAGGGAAGGGGGATCAGAGGCGGTGATGGTGGGGAGGGGGCTGGGATCAGTGGCGGCAATGGTGGGGAGAGGCAAGGGATCAGTGGCGGCAATGGTGGGGAGGGGGGTGGGATCAGTGGCGGCGGTGGTGGGGAGGGGGGTGTCATCAGAGGTGGTGATGGTGGTGAAGGGGGGGTGAGATTAGTGGCGGCGATGGTGAGGGGGGTGGGATCAGTGGTGGTGGTGAGGGGGGGTGGATGGTGGGGTGGGATCAATGGCGGTGGTGAGGGGGGGTGATGGTTGGGAGGGGGGTGGGATCAATGGCGGTGGTTAAGGGGCGATGGAGGAGAGGGATCAGTGGGGGCGATGGTGGGGAGGGAGGGGGGGTGGAGGAGGGGTGGGATGTGGTGTCATCCTCCCCCACCACCTCTGTCTTACTGATCCCATCCCCCCACCACCGTAGATCTCATCCCTACACCCCCCCCCCCAACACCTCTGTTGTAGGCAGGGATGAGATCTGTTTTGTGCCAGGCATGGGATCATTGAGAGGCAGCAAGCCAGCATGGGTGGAGTTTGGGATCAAAATTCTTCAAGGCAAGTTCACTTACATAGCAGTCGAGTCGGTCAGAGTCAGACGATTCCCCCTGACTCAGCAACTCCACTCCAGCCAGGCAGGCACGCTTCTAGCAGGCAGCATGTGGTCTCTTCGCAGAAGGGAGAACTCCTCCCCCCCTGCACTCTATTGGTGTCAGCTGGTCAGCTGACTTTCTTTCAGTGTCCACCCCTGCCTCACTGCATCAGCCTCCTCTGTTTTTTGGAGGATCGGCAGGGCTGAGGACAGTGCAGGCAGCAGCAGATTGCTTTACAGAAAACTGCCCAGCCAGCCTCCTCTTAGCAACCGGTCGCTGTAGACACCTCCCCCCCCCCCGCACAACTATCGGGGAGGGCGGCAGCCAGTTACAGACTCAGTAGTAGCCACTAACCAGAACAGTCAGGCGGACAGACGGGCCCCCTCATGCCGCGGCCGTGGTAAGAGAACGGGGGCTGGCGGGCCCCCCGCGACTGCTGTGACCCTGATAGTTCCGCTACTGCTAGGGGCAATTTACCTATCAGCATGTCTTCTGGAGTGTGGGAGGAAACCCACACAGGGAGAACATGAAAACTCCAGGCAGGTAGTGCATTGGTTGGGATTCAAACCTTGGCTATCTAGGATTTTCCCTCCTGATTGGTTGAGACACAGTCAAAGTCAGTTAGCCAAACAGGAGAGAGGGGACAGGGCCAAACTGCTCTAAATGTCTGAATGGACACACAGAGCTGCAGCTCCACTCGGGTGCCCCATAGCAAGCTGCTTGCTGTGGGGGCACTCGACAGGAGAGAGGGGCCAGGAGCAGCAAAGAGGGACCTGACAAGAGGAGGATCCGGGCCGCTCTGTGCAAAACCAACTGCACAGAGGAGGTAAGTATAACATGTTTGTTATTATGAGACTTTACAATCACTTTAAGCACTGTGGGATTTCGTTTTGGGGCTAAATAAGAAGGCTGAAGACCAAAACATATTATGAGAAAAAAGAACGGAAAACTTCTGCAAACATCCAGAATCTTACAATAAAATAATATGGAAAAGCATAGGAAAGGAATAGTTGAAAAATGGAAAAATCCTTTAGGCTTAACCTAGTCCTGTGTGACCCTATGCTGTTATCTTGACAATACTGGGAAGAGCTAGATGTGACAGCCTCAACTTAGCACCTCAGAACATCACTGTGACCACAGAATCTTTTAAAACCTAACCTCCTTGCATTGGCAAAACACAAAAGGATAATGAGTTAAAGTGTCACTGAGCCCACATCGTAAAAAATTATCAATAAATGGTGTATTACATGCTGTTCATACTCAGTCATTGAGATTGAGATTCATTTTCTGTATTCTGCAAAAAAACCTGGTTGATCCTGCTGCTCTTTATCTCCACCTTCTGTTCATGTCCTCAATTCAGCGAGGGATTTTGCAGCTGTGGTGGCAACTCTGCACATGCTCAGTTTTTAGTGAGTTTCTATGCTGAGCATTTCCACCCTATCACATCTGAGCAGCCCATGTGACTATAGCAGTGGTGGCGAACCTTGCCACCCCAGATGTTTTGGAACTACATTTCCCATGATGCTCATGTACTCTGCAGTGTAGTTGAGCATCATGGGAAATGTGGTTCCAAAACATCTGGGGTGCCAAGGTTCGCAATCAATGGACTATAGAGTCACGTATGTGGGCGTATACACAGTGTTAAATGACAGCACACTCTCTCCTTCCTTCTCCTTCCTCACTAACTAGCTAAACACAATGGGGGTGGGATATTACATGTAGATTGATGTAGGCTTCACCACACAGGCTGGAGGGGTGTGACACAGCCTGTGACTGGCATAAATCCACCTATATCATGTTATTGCCAAATAAATAGTAAGTATTTGATTTCAGATATATATTTGTATGACAATTTAAAACAGTTTATTGATATTATTTCTGCTTATGTTTGCCTGCAGACAAGCTGGAAAAGGACTGGGTCATGTGACACCTGTATATCGATTGGGAAAAAAAGTATTTTCTTTTTTCTTTTAAATATTTACAGTGCCATTATCCATATACAGATAAGGTAAACTGTGTGTATTTAGTATTACTTTAACTGATACACAGACCAGTATTGAAGAGAATGTATGGTAGTTCTGAACATATTGTGCATTCTTTTATCCATTCTGCAGGTGGAGCTCTAGTGTTCTTTTAGTATATCTCACTTGCCCTCTCTTTACCATATGTTAAAAAAAAGTCTGTTGTTCACAGAATTCAAAAGTGCAAATTGCAAAGTGTTAATCCTGCCACCTAAAGTATTGTTATTGTTAGTACGCTTGCCCACACTGTTTTTACCCTCTATGCCTGTCTTTACAGGTGGCATTATTTGCTATGAAATGGTAACATGGTGAACAAAAGCTGAACAATAAGTCCTTAAGGAAATATTCCTACTCACAGGACATATGCTGCATCATAACCAGACTGGGCAGTGGTATAGATACATTTAGTGTTTTGGATTTTGATGCATTAACATTAGGGCCTAAAATGAGGCCAAACCCTAAAAAACGACCAAAAGGTTGGAGTGGGCGACTACTGGGTTGGGTAATGACTGCAGATAGGCAGAGTGTTTCGGTACTCACAGGGGTGAATTTACTAAAGGCAAATAGACTGTGGGGTTGATTTACTAAAACTGGAGAGTGCAAAATCTGGTGCAACTTTGCATGGAAATCAATCAGCTTCCAGTTTTTTTTCAATGTAATTGAACAAGCTGAACTTAGAAGCTGATTGGCTACCAGCTGCACAAGAGCTCGCACTCTCCAGTTTTAGTAAATCAACCCCAGTGCACTTTGTAAGTGAAGTTGCACTAATTAATTTTCCCCAGAGCTTAGTAAATGTGGTAAAGTGCTGCTGACTTTCCCCATCCAATCATTTGCAAGCAAAAATTATGTTTTTATTTTCCTTGCACCTGATTTTTCTTTACAAAATGATTCTTCAACACATTACACCGATGAGTGCACAGTGTATTTGCCTTTAGTAAATCAACCTCAATAAATTCCTGCAAGGACTTGGGATTCTCTTGGGATACCGACCAGAAATTCCAGAGCTTCTTCTCTCAGAATCCCTGCCAGGACTTCCAATGGTACTCACAAAATCCTGGTCAAGACTTTCAGAATTCCATTAAACGATTTTGGTTTTCTCCTATAAGTACCAGCCTTTTAAGTTGCTTATGTTGTTCTTTGTTCAAAAGAGCTATTATAATTCCTGATAGCCTTGTTGCTAACCTAGATTGACCTGACTACTCTCTTGCCTGCTGCCTGCCCAAGACCTCTGCCTTTACCTGATTACTCTCTGCTCTCTTGCCTGTCGACTACCCATATCTTCTGCCTGCAAATGACTACTGTCCTGCCTGCCGCCTGCACGCACCTTTTGCTTGAACCTGATATTTCTATTGCCTAATGCCTGTACATGACTTCTGTCTGAACCCAACTACTATTTTGCTAATTGCCTGCCCTCAAATGCCTGGACCTGACTACCCTTCTGCCTAGTGTTTCATGTACAGTCTCCACACCATAGCCTATCTGTTCCAGCTGCCCCCTTGGTGGGGCAGTTCTGGGGACTGCAAACTGTTCATAGCTTGCAGCAAAGAACAGAATTACTAGAGCTTTTGGCCTTTCTCCACCATGAGGAGCTCTGGTAAAGACTCCACGCCTTGGGTGAGCCTGCTTTATATGCCAGGGAAACACCATAACACAGAACGCGTGGCTATAGCCTGTTACTTCCAGGTCAGTAATATCTTGGATATACAGCTGCAAGAAAAAGTATGTGAACCCTTTGAAATGATATGGATTTCTGAACAAATTGGTCATAAAATGTGATCTGATCATCATCCAAGTCACAACAATAGACAATCACAGTCTGCTTAAACTAATAACACACAAAGAATGAAATGTTGCCATGTTTTTATTGAACACAGTGCAGGCGGAAAAAGTATGTAAACCCCTAGACTAATGACAACTCCAAGAGCTAATTGATTGGACTTCAGTTGGCTGACATCTCACTCCAATGAGATAAGATTGAAGGTTTTGGTTACACCTGCCCTGCCCTATAAAAAACACACACCAGTTCTGGGTTTGCTTTTCACAAGAAGCATTGCCTGATGTGAATGATGCCTCGCACAAAAGAGCTCTCAGAAGACCTACAATTAAGAATTGTTGACAGCATATAGCTGGAAAGGGTTATAAAAGTATCTCCAAAAGCCTTGCTGTTCATCAGTCCACAGTAAGACAAATTGTCTGTGAATGGAGAAAGTTCAGCACTGCTGCTACTCTCCCTAGGAGTGGCCGTCCTGTAAAGAAGACTGCTCAATGAGGTGAAGAAGAACCCTAGAGTGTCAGCTAAAGACTTACAAAAGTCACTGGCAAATGCTAACATCCCTGTAAGCAAATCTAAAATACGTAAAACACTAAACAAGAATGGATTTCATTGGAGTATACCACAGAGGAAGCCACTGCTGTGACAACAAAACATTGCTGCACGTTTACAGTTAGCACAAGAGCACCTGGATGTTCCACAGCAGTACTGGCAAAATATTCAGTGGACAGATGAAACCAAAGTTGAGTTGTTTGGAAGAAACACACAACACTATGTGTGGCGAAAACCCAACATCAAAACCTCATCCCAACTGTGAAGTATGGTGGTGGGGGCATCATGGTTTGGGGCTGCTTTGCTGCGTCAGGGCCTGGACGGATTGCTATCATCGAAGGAAAAATTAATTCCCAAGTTTATGAAGACATTTTGGAGGAGAACTTAAGGCCATCTGTCTACCAGCTGAAGTTTAACAGAAGATGGGTGTTGCAATGGGACAATTACCCAAAGCATAGAAGTAAATCAACAACAGAATGGCTTAAACAGAAGAAAATACGCCTTCTGAAGTGGCCCAGTCAGAGTCCTGACCTCAACCCGATTGAGATGCTGTGGCATGACCTCAAGAAAGTGATTCACACCAGAAATCCCAAGAATATTGCTGAACTGAAACAGTTCTGTAAAGAGGAATGGCCAATAATTACTCCTGACCGTTGTGCACATCTGATCTGCAACTACAAGAAACGTTTGGCTGGAGTTATTGCTGCCAAAGGAAGTTCAACCAGTTATTAAATCCAAGGGTTCACATACTTTTTCCACCTGCACTGTGAATGTTTACATGGTGTGTTCAATAAAAACATGGCAACATTTCATTCTTTGTGTGTTATTAGTTTAAGCAGACTGATTGTCTATTGTTGTGACTTAGATGATGATGATGATCAGATCACATTTTATGACCAATTTGTGCAGAAATCCATATCATTCCAAAGGGTTCACATACTTTTCTTGCAGCTGTATTTGATTTAGTGAACTAAAAGCTATTTGGCCAAGACAAAAAGAATTAGGGACAGGGGGCAACCTTGCCGAGTTCATTGGCATATTTGGAAGTTTTCTGAGCAATGTCCTATGTATTTCACATGTGCATTAGACGCAGAAATTAGTGCTTTGATCTAGGTTAAAAAATAGGAACAGCGTTCTTTAGACTTAGTAATATAAAACAAAGCAGGGACCAAAGTGAATTTGTTGCTTATTTATTTCACAAAAATATGATTACAGGCATATTTATTTATAGCATTTTCAAAAGATCCTGGCATACAATACAACATAAGTAAGATATATCATCAAATGACTGAGGAATGGTTTATGCAATAAAGTTCTATTACAAGTATTCAACAATATACCGAGTTACTGAAATGTAAAGAGAGGCATGACCTGTGTTCAGTTCAAACGCCCAATCAAATACAGGAAAATCTTTAAAAATAGTGCTTCTCATTTACACGATTGGATGTTTGACGTCAACAGCTTCACTCCATCCCCTTAAATACTTTACTAATCTGGCCACGGGACTTATGTCTCCACAGGCTTAAAAGACCATAAGAAAGAAAAGTCATAACAGTCAGCTAGAAACAAAGACACAACAAAAAATAATTGATGTTGTCGCTAGCAGCTAAGTGGAATCCAGCTTCCATGTTTCAAATGAAGGCTGAAGAAAGAAACTGCTCTTTGGCTCCTATGGGCAACATCATTATTAATGCACTGCACATTTTTTATTTTTTTTTTTTGATTGGTCATACTTTCTATGAACAAAGTAATCTGATCAGAACCTGTTGAATCTTAAATGCTTTTATTTTGTTACTCAAACGTACCCCAAAGAAACCATTTAGAAATGGTCTTGTCTAAAAATCTCTACACTGGCTGTTTCCTATACATTATGTAAATTTTATGAAGCGTCTACTTTCCAAGGTTACCAAATTTCAGTGACTGAAGGGTTGGGTTTTGGAAAACATTGGGAGTGGCTTAGACTGGGTTATGGTGGATCTAGGCAGGGCTTGGTAATACCGGGTCTGTGGTCATTTACATTTACACATATGACCAACTGAGCATGTGATTGGAAATTTATTTCACAAAGGATACCATTAACGCATACTGTTAATTTGGGTAATTTGGTTGGTAAGCAGACTGGTTGGTGAGTTAAGCTAGGAATTTCCTCTGTTTTTTGTCTTTTATGCGTTTGCCCTTCCATGTGCTCCTTGCTGTGAAGGCCAGTTATAGATGGGGCAGGGGCCATTTCTTTGTTATTGGTGTAAATTTAAGTAAGGAGACACACCAGACACCATTGCTGCAACTGTGCTATATGCTGGGTGTCCAGGGTGTCCCTGCGCCTTTAGGGAGGATTGGGCTGCCTCCAGGCCCACCTGCCCCCTATCTATCAATTAGAATGCATGTGCTCCCACTGTGGTGACTCTCATACATTTAGAAGGGTTAGGACTGAAAGTGATACAGGGTGCCGTGAAGGGGCCTTGCAGCTTACGTATGCGTTCGCAAATGTGTGCCAACTGAACCCCGGTTTTTAATGCATACTGTTGGACAGGTTCATCTGGTTGGTAAGCAAACTGGTTGGTGAGTTAAGCTGGGAATTTTCTCTGGTTTTGTCTTTAATGCATTTGCCCTTCTGTTTGCTCCTTGCTGTGAAGGCCAATTATAGATGGGGGTAGGGGCCATTTCTTTGTTACCATTAGTGAAAACTGAGTTTCAAAACAATCAGTGCTTCCTGATATAGGCAGCTGATATTATACAGTATGGACATCCCTGTAAAATCTGAGCTTGGCATGGATTCTTTATGAGCTTCCTTTAGGTCAATGAGGCCACCCATCACATTAAAGGACCGACAAGGAGGCTTCGGAGGCAAGCTTGAGGCAAAAAGAGAATGGGCCAAACATAAGGGCAAAAGGGGATGGGGCCGGGCCACATTTGACTTTTACAGAAAAAGTCAAGATTTGCATGCAACTTTAGCTGCCTAATCTGCTGACTGTTTTCCAGTGGATATAATCAATCCATTTGCATTGTTTCCACATAAACTCAGTTTGAATTGCCCAGGCTTGTAACTACTTTGCTTTAACCTGGGGAAGGTTGGCATCACAACATGAAATGAGCAGGTGCTTGTTTCTGTATGTGCATGTATACATTACACCACAAAAAAGGCCATGTTTTATGAATAAGCAACTTTTACAGAAGTAGTTTATCTAGCAGGCACAAATATCAGGCAATAGTGCAATAAACCTTATACACATATTAGGTTTGTTAGCAAAAATACCATTTTATCTAAAACATACTTCTTCTTTGACTTTTAGTACACTTATCCCAATCAGAACTCCCTCCCCCAACATTATCCTTTATTTATATGTGGACCCTTACATTGTAAAACAACCCATTCAATTTATAATAAAAATGGAAGGCAAAACTTAGTGTATATACATAAAAAAAATTATAAATTCCTTTTTTTTTTATAACGTGACCACGTGACCTCTTTTCTCAGCTATATAAGGGGCTTAGAAAGGTGGTGGTGGAGACTGCAGGGGGCAGAGAATAAGCAGTACACTAATCTCTCCATTGATTAGCTATGCAGGGGTGTCAGCACAAGTTTGACCACTGGAGTACAGGCAGGCTGTGTTCCCAAATAGAATGCAAAGAAGAAAACAGTCCTTGCCGGGATGGACATGCTTCCATATCTAGAGTGCTCAGTTTGAAAAGGGAAAGAAAGGGGGTTGGCCAGGATCGCCAGGTATTTCGCACAAAGGAAGCAATGCATAGAGAACAGGATAGATTTTCATACAAGCACATTGTACAGCAGGCACGTACCAATAATAAGAAATGATGGGGTAACATACACTTTGAGTTGCTAAGGCAGCTGGATGGGATTGTAAGCGTGAAGCAGCCGCAAAGCTTTTCTTCGGCAAAATGCGTACCTCCTGTCACGTTTAATGGGCAGCTACAAAGCGCTATCTGTTCCAGTAAATTGGGTTGGGCTGTGCAGCAAATGCGAGCTGAAACCCTGTCAGCTGCACCTGTACCGCTCTCCGAAAAGCAGTTCACCGCAGGTCTCCTTTTAGGCCCCTTTCACACGGGCTTTCCGATCAGGTCCCCCTTCAGTTTTTTCAGGTGGACCTGATCAGATGCTGCATGCACCCCTATGGTGCAGCGGATGTCAGCGGTGACATATCCGCTGACACTCGCTGCTCTCCAATCCAATGTGGTCCATGAAATCCAGAGGATGGAAACCCTATTTTCCATCCGTCTGGAGGATCGGTTCGGATAGGATCGAATGAAAATGGACAGGCGGTCCATTTTCATCCGATCTCCCATAGAGGAGAGCGGGGCTCTGGCAGCTCTGTCTCTGCAAAGTAAACAGAGACGGAGCTGTCATCCACCTGCTCAGAGGGGATCGGCGGATCAATCCCTGAGCAAAACGGAGTCCGCCGGGCAGAAAGCCCATGTGAAAGGACCCATAGAGACTAGCACAGGGGTATGCAAGCATTTACAGCAGCAGGGTTCATTTGTTAGTTTTGTTTTAAATGATTAATTTATCTTTTTGATAAAACTTGTGTTCCAAAAGATATTAGAAAAGTATGATATAATGAAAATAAATGTATTTTATCCTTAATTCTATAAGAGCATGGCTGTAATTCATAACAGTTCTCATATAATTATAAAGAGGGATGCATTATGCTGCCCCCATAATCTGTAGGAGATAAGTAAATAGTATGCAGGCTGCTGGTATGTACAATAAATGGTTCTTCTTGCTATGAACATTCTGCAGGACTGAGTACAGCTACACAGAATAGTCTATCATTTTAGTAATTGGGTACAGAATGTCAAAAATTAACTCCGCTGCTGATAGAAAGAATCCTATTTCCTATGTGTGAAGAAATTATAGAAATTACTAAAACTGTCTCCAGGAAACCCACAATGCTATTTTGCCTTTCTATGCTGGATAAACTTTGTTGGTATTAGCGTAAAAAATCTCATATAGTTGACAATGCTGCATATACGGAGAGTGGTGGAGTTACTGCTATTGTAGGCCAATAGGAAGGGCTGCTCCTACCATGGGTCCTGCTGGGTCCATTGGACCCAGGCAGAACATTGAGAGGGGAAGCATATTGACTCCCAAGATTGTTTTTCCACTAGTTTTGTGTGTCATCAGTTTGCAGTGCGTTACGGGCAGAATTTCCCCATCTCATACTGCCCCCGTAGTGCAAACTGATGACTATGAGGAGGCAGAGCTCATGTGATTGTGGTGTGCGCAATGACATCAGCACACTCCATCCCAAGCAGGGCAGGCTGGATCTTCTAGGGCGGTGGCCGTGGCAGACATAAAAGTAACAGGACAGACAGTGGGTGTTTGGTGGACCGGTCCGGCGGTGAGGAACAAGATAACAGTATATTTAATATCTTCTAAACTTTATATTTAATAAAGTTATTACTGTTTTTTTTTTTTTTTTAGTTTTGTTCCTATACCCAACAATGCAGCCCCCTAACACCACACACACACACCACGGATGTGGGGGCCTTTTGGTGGGTGTGATTTTTTTTTTGGGGGGGGGGGGGGCAGCATTTCATTCTTGGACCCAGGCAGAAAAATGTCTTGGACCAGCCCTGCCAATAAGTCTGGTTGTGTGTTCTATCAGAATACCGCTACCTATCAGATTCTGCAAACGGAAGTGATGTTCGGACAAGAACAACTTACAGCACATGCGTCATGCGTTCCAACATGGCCGCTATGCTTTCGAATAGGTTTCCTAATGTGACAGAACACGAAGCAGCTGCGGACATCTTTTTACACCCACGCAAGTCTTGAGTTTTACATTTATTTTACCAGTAAATATACTGAAATAGATTATTTCACCGCAACCGAGTGTAATAGTCTATTTCACTATATAATCAGTTTGTCGCTGAGCAGTGCGGGGTGTACCAAGATGGCCGTCGAAACCTTCTACCTGCAGATTTCTCGCTATTCAGTATATAAGGTGAGTTTACTGCTAAAATAAATGTAAAATTTAAGACTTGCGTGGGTGTAAGGAGATGTCCGCAGCTGCTTCGTGTTCTGTCACATTAAGAAACCTATTGGAATGCATAGCGGCCATGTTGGAACGCATGGCGCATGAGCACTAAGTTGTTCTCATCTGAACGTCACTTCCAGTTGCAGAATCTGATAGGTAGCCGTATTCTGATAGAACATGGGCGGTGATAGGTAAAATTAATGGTGGTATTTAGAGCTGTGCTAAACAACAAACATAAATTGTGATAAACTAAATCCGAAAAACAAAAGAAAAAAATCCAATTAGTGAGGATAAATATCCCAATAAGAATAATCATAAATGAATGTTACACCAACAGTGCAAGCAGTGATAAGATATATAAAAAGTCCAAATCAAGATGAAAAGTGTCCTTCCAGTGATAGCATCCAACACTGCAAATGAAGTGTGACCTCCACCAAAAAAAGGCACGCTTACCAGCTTGTATGTACCACCTATCATGGGAGGTCTATACCGCTTGTAGCTAATACCCAGCCAGGGCCTTTATCCATACAAGATGGGTATGAAAACCTGCATCCAATTCACATCAGTGTGAACCCAGTCTTAAAGCGGAGTTCCAGCCACCTGTCAAAAGAAGAAAAGTCAGCAGCTACAAAAAGTGTAGCTGCTGACTGTTAAAAAAACAGCCACTCACCTGTCCCACGGTCCAGCGGTGCACTCAGCCCAGCCGTCTTCATTCTCTGTCCTCCCTTGGCGGCACCGGCATCTTCACTATGGGCACACGCTGTGACAGCTTGCAGCTTCACAGACGGGTGCCCACTGCGCATGCGCAAGTCGCGCGGCTCATTGTGAATGGTGCATGCAGTCTTCTGGGACATGTCATTGTCCCGGAAGACTGTAAGGGAGACGGAGAAAGGAAAACTTCCGTTGCCGAGCACCACGGAATGGAAGTAGGAGCAGGTACCTGTTAAAATCGGGGGTACTTGCTCCCCCCGCTCCTCAAAAGTACCAATTGTGCATGAGGAGTGGGGGACGAGTCCTTAAAGCGGAACTTCCCCTTTTGGGTGGAGTTCCGCCTTACACCAGATCTAAACTTGGTGAATCTAGTTCTACAAATAAAATTAATTAAGCTTCCATTCTGCTTAAGGAAGAACCCAATAAAAATGCCCCTCCTATTAAAAATGATATGGTAGAGCACTTAATTATAATTGCAACTACACTTTGTAGTCCCACAGATACCCGTTGAACCTTCCAGAGAAGTCCACCTACTACAGCTTCCTATGATGATGTGGCAATGGTGCTGCAATGCTCCTGAAATCGGAGCATAGTTGCCACTGCCATGTAGGTTGTGCCTGCTTGCACTACAGTGGGATGAGAAGACCATGCTGGTTCACAAGCCTGTATCTTATCAATCAGTACCTGGCCACACCTATTCCCACCCCCTGCTTTCTGGATTGACAGCACTGCCTCTGTTGCAGAATCTCTCCCACTATGAGCTGCAGTGTCTGGGAGGGGGAGCGTGTGAGACACAAATGAAGAAAGATTTGGCTGAGTCAGGGAAGGTAAAATAAGTTTTTGTTTACTTTATGAGGCTTGTGTATCACATAGTCATGTCATACAGGAGCCTATTAGTTTATCCATACTGCCAGGGCCGGACTGGGTATGAAAACCAGCCCTGGAAAAAATTACATACCAGCCCCGGAAAAAATTACATACCAGCCCCATAGCATTGCGTCGTGAGACCAGCGTGCCACCCTTTCAATGCACAGTGACCAGCGTGCCCCCCTTTCAATGCACAGTGACCAGCGTGCCCCCCTTTCAATGCACAGTGACCAGTGTGCCCCACTTTCAATGCACAGTGACCAGCGCTGTGTGCCCCCCTTTCAAGGCACAGTGACCAGCGTGCCCCCCTTTCAAGGCACAGTGACCAGCGTACCCCCCTTTCAAGGCACAGTGACCAGCGTACCCCCCTTTCAAGGCACAGTGACCAGCGTGCCCCCCTTTCAATGCACAGTCACCAGCGTGCCCCCCTTCAATGCACAGTGACCAGCGTGCCCCCCTTTCAATGCAGAGAGACCAGCGTGCCCCCCTTTCAATGCAGAGAGACCAGCGTGCCCCCCTTTCAATGCAGAGAGACCAGCGTGCCCCCCTTTCAATGCAGAGAGACCAGCGTGCCCCCTTTCAATGCAGAGAGACCAGCGTGCCAGCCTTTCAATGCACAGTGACCAGCGTGCCCCCCTTTCAATGCACAGTGACCAGCGCTGTGTGCCCCCCTTTCAAGGCACAGTGACCAGCGTACCCCCCTTTCAAGGCACAGTGACCAGCGTGCCCCCCTTTCAATGCAGTGACCAGCGTGCCCCCCTTTCAATGCAGTGACCAGCGTGCCCCCCTTTCAATGCACAGTGACCAGCGTGCCCCCCTTTCAATGCACAGTGACCAGCGTGCCCCCCTTTCAATGCAGAGAGACCAGCGTGCCCCCCTTTCAATGCAGAGAGACCAGCGTGCCCCCTTTCAATGCAGAGAGACCAGCGTGCCAGCCTTTCAATGCACAGTGACCAGCATGCCCCACTTTCAATGCACAGTGACCAGCGCTGTGTGCCACCCTTTCAATGCACAGTGACCAGCGTGCCACCCTTTCAATGCACAGTGACCACAGCATTGCCCCCATTCATTGCAGAGTGCCACAGCATTGCCCCCATTCATTGCAGAGCGCCACAGCCTTGCCCCCATTCATTGCAGAGCGCCAGAGCCTTGCCCCCATTCATTGCAGAGCGCCACAGCCTTGCCCCCATTCATTGCAGAGCGCCACAGCATTGCCCTCATTCATTGCAGAGCGCCACAGCCTTGCCCCCATTCATTGCAGAGCGCCACAGCCTTGCCCCCATTCATTGCAGAGCGCCACAGCCTTGCCCCCATTCATTGCAGAGCGCCACAGCATTGCCCCCATTCTTTGCAGAGCGCCACAGCATTGCCCCCCTTCATTGCAGAGCGCACAGCATTGTCCCCATTCATTGCAGAGCGCCACAGCCTTGCCCCCATTCATTGCAGAGCGCCACAGCCTTGCCCCCATTCATTGCAGAGCGCCACAGCATTGCCCCTATTCATTGCAGAGCGCCACAGCATTGCCCCCATTCATTGCAGAGCGCCACAGCATTGCCCCCATTCATTGCAGAGCGCCACAGCCTTGCCCCCATTCATTGCAGAGCGCCACAGCCTTGCCCCCATTCATTGCAGAGCGCCACAGCATTGCCCCCATTCATTGCAGAGCGCCACAGCATTGCCCCCATTCATTGCAGAGCGCACAGCATTGTCCCCATTCATTGCAGAGCGCCACAGCCTTGCCCCCATTCATTGCAGAGCACCACAGCCTTGCCCCCATTCATTGCAGAGCGCCACAACATTGCCCCTATTCATTGCAGAGCGCCACAGCATTGCCCCCATTCATTGCAGAGCGCCACAGCATTGTCCCCATTCATTGCAGAGCGCACAGCATTGCCCCCATTCATTGCAGAGCGCACAGCATTGCCCCCATTCATTGCAGAGCGCCACAGCATTGCCTCCATTCATTGCAGAGCGCCACAGCATTGCCCCCATTCATTGCAGAGCGCACAGCATTGTCCCCATTCATTGCAGAGCGCCACAGCATTGCCCCCATTCATTGCAGAGCGCACAGCATTGTCCCCATTCATTGCAGAGCGCCACAGCATTGCCCCCATTCATTGCAGAGCGCACAGCATTGCCCCCATTCATTGCAGAGCGCACAGCATTGCCCCCATTCATTGCAGAGCACCACAGCATTGCCCCCATTCATTGCAGAGCGCACAGCATTGTCCCCATTCATTGCAGAGCGCCACAGCATTGCCCCCATTCATTGCAGAGCGCCACAGCATTGCCCCCATTCATTGAAGAGCGCACAGCATTGCCCCCATTCATTGCAGAGCGCCACAGCATTGTCCCCATTCATTGCAGAGCGCACAGCATTGCCCCCATTCATTGCAGAGCGCACAGCATTGCCCCTATTCATTGCAGAGCGCCACAGCATTGTCCCCATTCATTGCAGAGCGCACAGCATTGCCCCCATTCATTGCAGAGCGCACAGCATTGCCCCCATTCATTGCAGAGCGCACAGCATTGCCCCCATTCATTGCAGAGCGCACAGCATTGCCCCCCTTCATTGCAGAGCGCCACAGCATTGCCCCCATTCATTGCAGAGCGCCACAGCATTGCCCCCATTCATTGCAGAGCGCACAGCATTGTCCCCATTCATTGCAGAGCGCCACAGCATTGCCCCCATTCATTGCAGAGCGCACAGCATTGTCCCCATTCATTGCAGAGCGCCACAGCATTGCCCCCATTCATTGCAGAGCGCACAGCATTGCCCCCATTCATTGCAGAGCGCACAGCATTGCCCCCATTCATTGCAGAGCGCACAGCATTGCCCCCATTCATTGCAGAGCGCCACAGCATTGCCCCCATTCATTGCAGAGCGCACAGCATTGTCCCCATTCATTGCAGAGCGCCACACAGCATTGCCCCCATTCATTGCAGAGCGCACAGCATTGTCCCCATTCATTGCAGAGCGCCACAGCATTGCCCCCATTCATTGCAGAGCGCACAGCATTGCCCCCATTCATTGCAGAGAGCCACAGCATTGTCCCCATTCATTGCAGAGCGTCACAGCATTGCCCCCATTCATTGCAGAGCGCCACAGCATTGCCCCCATTCATTGAAGAGCGCACAGCATTGCCCCCATTCATTGAAGAGCGCACAGCATTGCCCCCATTCATTGCAGAGCGCACAGCATTGCCCCCATTCATTGGCAGCATGATGATATACTACTTACCACCAGCGATCACATGCTGGCTGGCGTGCGTGCAGTGTAGGAGACTGGGAGGGGGGAGGGATCGTCGGCGCCAGACTCCAGTTGAAAAGATGCACCAGGCAGCCAGAGCCAGCAGCACGGCACCGCCGTCCACCGCGCAGGCGCAGCCGGCCAGCCGCCCCGCCGTGACGTCATGCCGCTCACAGGCACAGCGGGAGCGCAGAGGGGGCCGGGGCAGTGCACGCAGCCTGGCTGCACAGCGTCAGCGGCCGCCGGCCAATCGGCGAGGAGCGCCGCGAGCGGCCAATCAGCGGCGAGCGGCCCCAATGGAATCCTTAAAGCGGCACTGCGGGCGGCCGGCAATATTTAAAGCGGCGCTCTGCGGGCCGCCCTATCAAAGCGGCCCCAGGGCCGACGGCCCACCGGGAAATATCCCGGTATCCCGATACGCCAGTCCGGCCCTGCATACTGCATACCATGGTCTGACTCATGATACTAGGTTGCAGTACATAGAAAGGAAATCTGTGGCCATCCCATTTTTTACTGATTGTATTTTACATACCACACAGTTAAAAAAATACTTATAGTGTAACTCCACTTTTGTTGAGAAAAAAAAACATTCCCCTCTGGGTGATCTCTGTACATTGCAAGAATTATAACAATCTTTGTTGCAGATTCCTACCTTTTGTTATTCTGAAGAGATCCCTGTGTGTTTCTCTGTATCCATGTGGGAAAATGAATCTAATTGGAGTGGTTTCATAGGTATCAATCAGCACCTGCAGAGCACTAATTAGGAAATCTGCTGGGCTTGCATCCCTTTAGACGTGTTCCTATTGGGAGTATCTCACCAAAAATGACATTTTTGTTGCAGGGGATGCCTGAAATTTGACTTGTTTGTTAGTTCAGAGGTCTGGAAAAATTGGGGAGCCAATCACACAAGCAGGAAATGATATTTCTGGGGGGGTGGCCAGTGCACATTCTGTGTACAGAACATCTCCAGGTAGCCTTATTGCATTTACAGAAAATTACAGTGGCTTCAGATTGAAAAGGAAAGGTAATTTTTATTAACATTCAATTACAATATGACTTGTGTCACAATTGTATACGCTATATTATTATTTCTTTATTTGCTATTTATTTTCCCCACTAAAGTGGAGTTAAACTTTAAAGTATTACACAGAATTAGCCAGAGTGCTAATAGCAGTAGCTGGTTCTGGATGGTATGAGTTCTCAACATGAAAGCATTTCTATTGCAGATTTTAAAAGGTAAGCCCAACCAAAAGGAATATGTTGCCTTCATGCTGGCCTTATACTAATTAGTCTGATCGTTCAAAACAAAGGTTTCTTCAATCTGATCAAATCGAGCAATGTTTGCTGATTTTGCCTTACCATTTGCAATGAAAACAATTGGAACACTGATTGTTATCAAGGGAGTCAGATGCTGTATGGGCAACCAATCATTTGTTTTATCCAATCAATTTGAAACCTAGAACTAATGCCTCGTACACACGCAACGATTATTGGCCGACCGACCGTCCGACTTTTGTCCAGAGTGGTGTTTTGTTGGTTGGAATGTGCCTAGACTGCACACGAATTTTCTCGGCCAACAAAAATCTACCTCTCAAGTGATGTCATGTGCTGGTTTACTTTGCGTGTGTTTTTTCTTCTCTGAGCATGCCCAGTCTTGCTCATCAGATTTTTGTCTGCCGAAATCTGTACTGACTGATGGAAAATCGGCTGTTGTGTTGATGGCCAACAAAAATGTTATAGCCTGCACACCAGATTTTTTTTGGCCGAAAAGTCGGAGTCGGTTGTCGGAAGCATCATACTAACAAGCCGAAAATCGGCCGATCGGATGTTGGCTGAAAATTCTCGGCCAATTATCGACGCGTGTGTACGAGGCTAAAGGTTCAATGGGTAACTCAAAACAATCAATCCCATATTCCATCATTTCAAAGAAGTTTTACGTGGAATTTCATATTAACCGGATTCACTTCTTATTGCTCTGTTTTGATCAAAGAATACAATTGGTTTTGAATGTTATGACGCTTTCTTTGAAATGATCATTGTATTGAATGACCAATATAATAACTGGCATTGCAAAGGCTCTGTCTGTGGTGGGAATAGCCATTGAGAGGTGTTCTTGCTCTCTTTGCTGAATTTGCTGATTTATTTTTTGTTATTTTAGATAATGCACCCACAGGGTACTCCCTTGCTTGGCTTCATAATGGCTATTGTGTAATACTGTATAGAAGTACAAATTTGGATGATTTTATCTTCAGCATCATCAGGAGATATAAGTAGAAATTAGATGAACAACAATGTCAATGCCACTTTAAATATGTTTTAGTTGGATGGGTCCTTTGAATATCTGCAATACAGCACAGTGTCATAGAGTTCACTTTACAAAAAAAAACAAAAAACTGGGAAACAGAAAGCTGGAGCAAAGCTTCAGAAGTTGCCTATACCAGCTAATCAAATCCCTTGCTTTATGTGAAAGAAGAGCCGGATTTTCCATAAGGCACAATAATCATATACTTATAAGCATCACTCTGGTGGTGGCATCAAAAAATTTCTGGGACTAGATATCATTTTGAAAGATAGGTTCCTGTCTAAACCAACTGACACCCACTGACATCCTGGCTTCATTACTAAACCCACTGATACCAATGAGACTGTGGGCTTTATTACTATCCTCACTGACACCAATGACACTGGGGGCTTTATTATTAAACCCACTGACACCAATGCCACTAAGGGCTTTATTACTAAACCCACTGACACCAATGGCACTGAAGGCTTAATTACTAAACCCACTGACACCAATGGCACTGAGGGCTTAATTACTAAACCCACTGACACCAATGGCACTGAAGGCTTAATTACTAAACCCACTGACACCAATGGCACTGAGGGCTTAATTACTAAACCCACTGACACCAATGGCACTGAGGGCTTAATTACTAAACCCACTGACACCAATGGCACTGAAGGCTTAATTACTAAACCCACTGACACCAATGGCACTGAGGGCTTAATTACTAAACCCACTGACACCAATGGCACTGAGGGCTTAATTACTAAACCCACTGACACCAATGGCACTGAGGGCTTAATTACTAAACCCACTGACACCAATGGCACTGAGGGCTTAATTAATAAACCCATTGACACCAATGGCACTGAGGGCTTAATTACTAAACCCACTGACACCAATGGCACTGGGGGGTTTAATTACTAAACCCATTGACACCAATAGCACTGGGGGCTTAAATACTAAAACCACTGACACCAGTGACACTAGGGGGGTCTTTAGCACTAAACCCAGTGACGCCAATAACACTGGGGGATTTATTACTAAATCCACTGACACAGATTAAACTGGGTGCTTCATTATTAAACCTGACACCAAGACACTTGGGGCTATATTACTAAACCCACTGACACCAATGAGACAAGGCACTTCTCTTTTGTGCCATGCAGCATAGATAGAAGCATAGATAGAAGAACTCAGGTTGGCTGCCAGATGTGTCAGCAGAAAGGTAGGAGTGCTGTTGGCAATAGATAGATGGGCAGCAGCATTGTTAGTGTTGTTAGTGGGCATAGTGATGGGGTGATGCCAGACTGCCAAGGGCAATTAAAAATAGAAGCTTGGTAAAGTAATTTTCCACATATAGGAAAATAAATGTCATCATGCCTAAGCTCATAGGTAAATGTTAAAAAAGCAACATGGGTTTTGCTTGAGTATAGGTGATTTATTCAAGTCTAATATTCCTTTCTCACTGATAGTAAATTACATTTACATTTTTTCTTTGGACTAGGGTACCTTGAGATTTTTTATACTTTTAAAGGGGGGCTGGGTCTGAAAAATGGTGGAGAAAAGCTGCTATAGCCACTTGCTCCACGTTTGCTGCAGTATCACATGAACTGCCCTCCAGTTTGAGTGCAGATTCACTTGTCCATCATTGTAACAATATACAAACAAAAAGTTTATCACACAAGACAGCTAAAGAAAATAAATAGGTATGGAGAATAGAAAGAACAGAGCATTCACTTCTTGTGAAAGACCAGCGGTTTTACCATCCCTGCGAGGATTTTGGGGAGCTGCGCCGATATGACCTCTGTCATCATTTCTGGGAACTCCACGCTTAATGCACGAGACTGAAGGAAGGTGTTGAGGCAATACAGGTGGAGCTGCTTGACCAACTGTTGGCAGAAAAAAGTGGAGGATGTTACAGGAGAGCTCACCACCCAAATTTCTGAAATTAAAAAGAGCCTATAAAGTAACCTATTCAACACATTCACAAATTTAGCAAACTCTTTATAATTGGAAACTACACTATAATACCAAAGGTATTGGGACGCCTGCCTTTACACGCACATAAACCTTAATGGCATCCCAGTCTTAGTCTGTAGGGTTCAATATTGAGTTGGCCCAACCTTTGCAGCTATAACAGCTTCAACTCGTCTAAGAAGGCTGTCCACAAGGTTTAGGAGTGTGTCTTTGGGAATGCTTGACCATTCTTCCAGAAGAGCATTTGTGAGGTCAAGCACTGATGTGGACGAGAATGCCTCATGCACACTGGATGTTATCAAAAGGTCAGTAGAAAGCTGTAGCTGTAGAAGGCGTTTTTAGCTTTTTTGCAGTAGCGTTTTTCTGGATTTTTTAGCTTTTTTCAGCTGTAGCGTTTTTTTACCTTTTTTTTAGCAAAACTATACTTCCACAAAAGCTTATGGCTCAAAAATGTTGATAAATGCCAAATAGCCGTGTTTTTCAGCTATTATTAGGGTTAGAGAATTTTTACAGCTGAAAAACTCCTCTCAAAACCCACTAGTTATGGGGTTTTTTTCCAGGCAGAAAACGCCCCTGACAAAAACTGCTGATAACAGCCTATGTATGCATGGACACATAGGATAACATGCGGGGGAGTTTATTGGCTGCAGAAAAAAACATCTGATGCCAAAAACAGCCGCTGTAAAAACTTCCATTGTGCATGAGGCCTTATTAATACTTATTCATTCCAAAGGTGTTCTATCAGGTTGAGGTCAGGTCTATATGCAGGCCAGTCATATTCCTCCACCCCAAACTCGCTCATCCATGTCTTTATGAACCTTGCTTTATGCACTGGTACAAATCATTTGGTGGAGGGTGGGTTATGGTGTGGGGTTGTTTTTTTAGGGGTTGGGCTTGGCCCCTTTGTTCCAGTAAAGGGAACTCTTAAGAAGTCAGCATACCAAGACATTTTGGACAATTTTATGCTCCCAACTTTAAGGGAATAGTTTGGGGATGGCCCCTTCCTGTTCCAACATTACTGCGTACCAGTGCATTAACAAGGTCCATAAAGACATGGATGAGTGAGTTTTGGGTGGAGGAACCTGACTGGCCTGCACAGAATCCTGACCTCAACCTGACAGAACACCTTTGGGAGTTAGAGGGGAGACTGTGAGCCAGGCCTTCTCATCCAAAATCAGTGCCTGACCTCACAAATGTGCTTTCGGAGGAATGGTCAAACATTCCCATAGACACACTCCTAAACCTTGTGGACAGCCTTCCCAGAAGAGTTGAAGCTGTTATAGCTGCAAAGGGTGGGCCAACTCAATATTGAACCCTACAGACTAAAGCCCCGTACACACGCATCGATTATTGGCCGGGAATTTTCGGCCAACGTCCGATCGGCCGTTTTTCGGCTTGTTATTATGATGCTTCCGACAACCGACTCCGACTTTTCGGCCGAAAAAAATGTGGTGTGCAGGCTATAAAATTTTTGTTGGCCGTCAACACAACGTCCGATTTTCCATCAGTCAGTACAGATTTCGGCAAACAAAAATCTGATGAGCAAGATTGGGCATGCTCAGAGAAGAAAAAACACACGGAAAGTAAACCAACACATGACATCACTTCTGAAGTAGATTTATGTTGGCCGAGAATATTCGTGTGCAGTCTAGGCACATTCCAACCAACAAAACACCACTCTGGACAAAAGTCGGACGATCGGTCGGCCGATAATCTTTGCGTGTGTACGAGGCATAAGACCGGGGTGCCATTAAAGTTCATGTGGGTGTAAAGGCAGGTGTCCCAAAACTTTTGGTAATATAGTGCATATCTAGTCCCTGCTGAAACGGCCAGATTTGGATCCACCTATGACCAGCTTAAAGTGGAACTTTAGTCATAAAATGAAGTCCTGCTACATCACTTCAGGCTGGCCCCTTTTGCAGGTATAGCTATGTAGAACATTAAAAATAATTGTCTATACTGTTTAAAATCCAGTAATACACTTTGACAGCCTCCAGCATGAAGAAACAAGCGCAATGCTGGAGGCAATTTACCACACACACTAATTTTTGTAGCATAATTATAAATGTGGAATGTATGTTCTTTGCTAAAGAACATTATTTTTGATCAAGTTGTTATGGGTAAAGTTCCACTTTAACAATTTTTTTCAGTACACAAAGTATGTCCTTGCTAATGGATCCACCACTTTTAACCAGGTAAATTATCCACAACACGACGTGTTCTGAACTTCACATCAAATGTGCTCCAACTGTGTTATCTGCAACCCCCCTTAGGCTGGGTTCTCACATATGCAAATTGGATACGGGGTTTCCCCACATCCAACTCACATGACAGGGGAGTGTGCCGGCTCTCAATGGAGCCAGTTCACACAGCTCCACGGCAGCCGTGGTCCGCATTTAAAAAGGGTCTTGTGCGTCTTTGGTTCCGATTCAGGTGCGCATTCAGGCTAAAATTTGGATCTGATTCGCACCTGAATCTGTGAACAGGAACGCACTGGACCACATGCTGTGAACCGCGGCCACAGCATATATGAACGGAGCCTTAGAAAGGCTCACTGACCAGAAGGGATGGACCTCAAATTCTAATGGTCTAAATCATATTTCACTATTATCTCTAGATCTCTCATAGGAAAAAAAAAAAGAAAAACACTTGGATAGGAATAAGCAATTAAAGGGGAACATTACCCAGTTGAGTTGAGGCCATAATGGTTAATCTGGATCGAGATCCCTGGCTCTAACCAGCAAAGATGGGAAGGACCTGTCACTATCTTACTCTAGTCACTCGAACAACAGGTGGCGCCACCCGTGTCCAGAGCCCTATTTATAGTAGAATATATTGATTTCCTAGTACATTTCGCACATATCATGCATGTTTTATGATCCACTGATTAGCAATGTGCTGCACTCAATTACTGAACTGAACAAATGTCTGGAAAACATTTATTGTACAAAATAATTAAAATGAATAAAATGAAAAAGTTTTGCCCAGTGCATCTTGAAAGTATTCGCAGCGCTTCACTTTTTCAAAATGTTTTTGTTACAGCCTTATTCCAAAATGGATTGAATTCATTTTTTTCTTCAAAATTCTACAAGCGATACGCTATAATGACAATGTGAAAGATATTTGTTTGAAATCTTTGCAAATTTATTAAAAATAAAAATGAAAAAAATCCCATGTAAATAAGTATTCGCAGCCTTTGCTCAATACTTTGTTGAAGTACCTTTGGCACCAATTACAGCCTCAAGTCTTTTTGAGTAGGATGCTACAAGCTTGGCACACCTATTTTTGGGCAGTTTGGGCTCTGACTGGGCCACTCACGGACATTCACAGAGTTGCCCCATAGCCACTCCTTTGTTATCTTGGCTGTGTGCTTAGGGTCATTGTCCTGTTGGAAGATGAACCTTTTCCCTAGTCTGGGGTCCAGTCCTCTCTGGAGCAGGTTTTCATCAAGGATGTCTCTGTATATTGCTGCATTCATCTTTCCCTCTGCCCTGACTAGTCTCCCAGTTCCTGAAAAACATCCCCACAGCATTATGCTGCCACCACCATGCTTCACTGTAGGGATGGTATTGGTAAGGTACTGAGCGGTGCCTGGTTTACTTCAGACATGACGCTTGCCATTCAGGTCAAAGGTCAATCTTTGTTTCATCAGACCAGAGAATTTTGTTTCTCATGATCTGAGAGTCCTTCAGGTGCCTTTTGGCAAACTCCAGGCAGGCTATCATGTGCCTTTTACTGAGGAATGGCTTACATTTGGCCACTCTACCATACAGCCCTGATTGCTGCAGAGATGGTTGTTCTTCTGGAAGGTTCTCCTCTCTCCACAGAGAAACGCTGGAGTTCTATCAGAGGGACTATCAGGTTCTTGGTCACCTCCCTCACTATGGCCCTTCTCCTCCAATTGCTAAGTTTGGCCAGGCGGCCAGATCTAGGAAGAGTCCTGGTTTTTCCAAACTTCATCCATTTATGGATGATGGAGGCCACTGTGCTCATTGGGACTTTCAATGCTGCAGACATTTTTCTCTACCCTTCCTCAGATATTTATCTTGATACAATCCTGTCCCAAAGGTCTACAAACAAAATTCCTTGGACTTCAAGGAGTGGTAAAGATTCAAGGTTTTTCACCTTAATGCATTCCATGGAGGGGGCTGAGTCCCATTGTTTGTGTCAATGAACGCAGTAACAAGGCTCGTGAGCATGCCCGTACGGATGCCCCCATGGAAAGCGGTTCTCCATGGGGCCACTCAATAAAGAGGAGCCAGGAGCGCCACCGGGCACCCCAGAAGAGGAGGATTGGGGCTGCTCTGTGGTGAAAATCCTTGCACAAAACTGGTAAGTATAACATGTTTGCTATTTTGAAAAAAAAAAAAAAAAACAAACCTTTACAATCACTTTCATGGCTTGGTTTGTGCTCTGACACTTTTAACTGTGAGGCCGTATATAAACAGCTATACGTTTTTCCAAATCATGTCCAATCAACTGAATTTTTACCACATGTGGACTTCAATCAAGTTATAGAAACATCTCAAGGATGATCAGTGGAAGCAGGATGGACCTGAGCTCAATTTTGAG
This sequence comes from Pelophylax lessonae, assembly GCF_965119305.1. Classification (NCBI taxonomy): domain Eukaryota; kingdom Metazoa; phylum Chordata; class Amphibia; order Anura; family Ranidae; genus Pelophylax; species Pelophylax lessonae. Next base: position 673,378,141 of record NC_138769.1, on the reverse strand, counting down.
TGTCATGGCAAAGGCTGCGAACACGTACTTGTGATTTTCTTCGTTTTTTATTCTTAATAAATTTGCAAAGATTTCAAATAAACTTCTTTCATGTTGTCACTATGGGGTATTGTTTGTCGAATTTTGAGGAAAATAATGAATTTAATCCATTTTGGAATAAGGCTGTAGCATGACAAAATGTGGAAAAAGTGGAGTGCTGTGAATGTTTTGCGGATGCACTGTATACTTCAAGTGTAATCAATTTTAAATTGTAGAGAATTGTTCCTTATCCCCACCAACTCGTCTTTAGATTGACCAAAACTATTTACAATGAAGTCCTATCTAAACAATCCATACAATTTGTATCTAGTAGGATTTGCCTTTGTACTTCATTACTTATTGTTGAACATCGTGCAATACAACTGTAACATGCGGTATACCTTAATTTGTGTGTATGGTGGATGAAGTAGTGGAATATACAATCCTCTATAACATTACTGCCTAGCAAGCAGAATCTATGGTTTTGTTCTGATAGGCCCCAGATTAATATTAGCAGCTTATTTGTACTGTCATCCTCCAACAGCACTGACTTGTTCCAGTGACGCAGGAACCATTTTACTTGATTCAGAAACGGTCTAGTATTTTGCCTCTTAAACTGAGCTGCATGAGTAGAGTAGTAAATATTATCACAGCCAGTGTTACGGTACAATGATCAGTAAAAATGGCCTTACCAAGGAAACACTTACTTCATGCATGGAGTCCATTACTTTGGTTAGGTGGTAGAACCGCTGAGAACTTGCAACAACTCCTTTGTGCCTTAAGTTGATGGCCTTTGCCAGTTCTCTAATGTAATTAGACCTCATCTCATCAAAATGACTTTGACTTTTAAGACCTTCCAAAGGAACTAAATGGAGAAAAAAGGGAAAAAAATGATTTGCAAAATAAAACAAAGAAAGCCACCAGTTCCAAGCATGGAATTAGCGGCACAATGTCAGTGTGTAGCTCCTGCCCCAACGCATCCCCTGAAGACATGCATTCATATGAAATACATTGGGGAAGGAGTTACACGCTGATGTCTCACCACCACTTCCATGCTTGGAACTGGCGGTTCTCTTTATAAGTGCACTGTTTTATTTGTTGTGACAATTGTTTTACTGGCATTTGGATGAATCCTTTTACTTTTTTATATGGAATCTATAATTTTCCTCTGGCAGCTTTAATGTTGGTGATTGCATTTTAGTTCTGTTGCTCGTGTGTGGTGGAGAGGATTTTCATTGGCTGGTAAAAGACACTTTCTTTGCGGTGATATTTATCACGTTTTGGACTCTTTTGCATTGGACTTTATTCACACTGATTTATTTTTATGATCATTTTTGAATATTGTGGATGATTTTTTGCACATTCTGATTGTTGTGTTGATAGAACATGCTTTAAGTTTGTAATATTCTATATTTAGAGGCTCTGCATTGTTTTCTTGGTTGGTTTGTTTGGGTATTGTATATTTACCTATTGCACGCTGCCCATTTCTTTTCTTTAGCGCTGCCTGCCTTTTATATTTTCATAAAAGTCTACCTTAGTCCCCTATTGCTTTGGGAAGGCCATTAAGCTGCACCAATAGAGGACGTTGGCAATGAAATACAGTAAACCCCCGTTATATCGCGGTTCAGTTTTCGAGGTCCCGGTATTTTGCGTTTTTTTCTGTAAGACCTAATAATAATATTATATTAATTAATTCATTATTAATTAAATATTTTTTGTGTTTTCCATTGCTCTTGCTCTCTCTCTCAATATCTTTTATGTGTTTAAATGTGTTTTTATTGTTTAAAAGTGTGTTTAAAGACCTTAAAATGCTTTTAAAAGTACAGTAAAAGTTATAAAAACATGCCTAGGGTGTATTTAAATAGGATATTTCTATTACACGGATTTTCACTTATCGTGGGTGGGTCTGGAACGTAACCCCAGCGATGGAGGGGGGTTTACTGTAAAGGTAATCTGTCACTTTGCCTATTCAGGGAAGTGACACGTTCTGATAGACAATGTTTACCAGCATATCCTAATGCAAGAATTGTTTCCTTTTCTTCATTCAGAAATAAAAGGCTCATAGCTCTGGACCATCCAAGATGCCTTTTCCAAGGCAAAGTGATATCAAAGTGCATTTGCAACATTTGCCAAATGGTGAAGGATAGGTTAGCATGCCCTGCTGGGGTTGGGGTTGGGGGTTAGGGCAAATTCATGAGTAAAGCACAACTCATGTATTTGCCCTAACCCCAACCCCATCCCCAGCAGGGCATGCTAACCTATCCTTCACCATTCTCCAACCTATCTTCCTCCATCCTCCACATACTGCTCTGTTCAATTGCCAATTACCAAGCATTGGAAAAGTCCATAGCTCTGCGTAAGCCATGACTTGAGTAAACACAGAGCAGCTTCTTCAGTATAGGAATGGAAAAAGGGCACACGGGTAAAGCACATGTTCACTTTAAAGCTGTGCTCCAGCCATAGATCTCCCTCCCAAAAACAATACTACCACTTCCTCTTACTTTTGGCTGCGGGAATAAAAAGAAAAAAACGAATAACCCCTTTTCATTACTTAAGAGCAATTGTTTTCCATGTGCACATTTGTTCTGCCTGCATTGATCAATGCACATCAATGCACCTGGTGTGAACAAGCACATAATGCGTGATCATGTGGTCCCGAGTTTCTCTCTTCCTCATTGCAGAGAGGAAAGATCCTCCTACAGGTACCCATTTTTCTACTTTTATCCAGTGGTGGGGTCATCTTAAGCCCTCAACAGTCCAATGATTTTAACATTTATAATGAGGGGAACAGCCAACGCTGGGGAGCACACTGCAGCGCTGAATTACCGGTTTCCAGCAAAGGACAGGTGTCAACAGACAGCTTAAAAACTCTTTAAGAAGCCATTTTCTTTTTAAAAATGACAAAATAATAGAGTGTGGAAGGGGTGGGTTGAATGAGTAGGCAAAGTCTCCTTAAACTTAAGCTGGATACACACTATACAAATTTCTTTAGATTTTTTCCTTTAGATTTACCAAAACCATATAAACCTAAACACTTTCAATTTGTATGCAATCGGGCAAACCCTTGCACTACATAGTTGAAGGTAAATCTAAAGCAAATCGCACAACAAAAGTTGTATAGTGTGTATCCAGCTTTAGCCTAACCATAACCCAACTCTTAAAGTTAACCTTAAAGGATAACCAAATTTGCAAAAATTTGCCAATATAATGTATTACATTTTCTAAAAATAAACCCTGATTCCAGCAGTGGTGTCTGGCCTACGATTGCCTCCATCTTTGCTGTAACCAAGCCACTACTAGAGGGCGCTGTTTGGAGATAGGGGATCTGCTTTTATTGAGCTGAATGAAGCGCCCCTGTCCGAGGAGGAGATTTTTCAGCACATAGCAGGATATACTCTGAGCCTGGAGGTTGCAGTAAGTACTACTGGAAGAAGTTGCCTTCAGTAAAGGTGACCAGCAGTGATAGGCTCAGGCGTGTGCAGATCCAAGTCCCAATCCACCTGAGCAATCCCGCCAGGAAGCCATCACTGCACACCGCCAATCATAGGCAGTGCAGCATTTCCTGGTCTGGAGCCCTACATACATACGCCCTGACTAGGCTGCTCATGATTGGCAGGGTACAGTGACGGCTTCCTGGCACAATTGCTCAGGTGGGATGGGACCAGGATCCAAAACGCCTGAGCCCATCCCTAGTGATCAGTCATATTGTCATTGGAAAGTTTCTAATCATTCTCTTAAATCCAGGCATTGTAGTGAGGGATTTCCATAAGGATGGAAGATACAATGTTTTTCATTGTATCTCAGGGATCATCTGTACGCAGTACACAAACAAGTTCTGTTTTAATATATTTATGTAGAACACCAAAATGAATAAAACATCTTATATTTTCCTCAAAATCGAACACTAAGTACAAGCATAAAACCTTCCAATGTACTGCCTGGTGGGTGACATGTGCATATTAATCAGATTATCTGCAGACTTTTCTGTTTTGTTCTGGTTTAAATAACATGATAAATGGGGCAAGAGTGGACTATTTATTCATCATCTCCAGGAAATCATAGTGTATTATTTTACAAACTGCTTAATTGCTCCAGGAATAAGCTTGGCGCTCACGTCTTAATTTTATTAGATGAATCTAGCCATTTCTGTTCCTCATTTGCGGGTTGGCTGAATATTTTCTGTTTTAGATTTTGTGTGATATTAACTACTTGACCTCCGAAAGATTTACCATCTTTCATAACCAGGCCATTTTTTGCGAAACGGCACTGCTTTCATTTTAGTGACAATTGCGCAGTTATAGGACACTGTACCCGAATAAAATCAATGTCCTTTTTTCCCCACACAAAGAGCTTTCTTTTGGTGGTATTTGATCACCTCTGCGCTTCCTATTTATTGCGCTAAAAACAAAAAAACACCAACAATTTTGAAAAAAATAAAACCAATATTTTTTATTTCTGCTATAAAACCCATCCAATGAGAAAAATTTAAAAATTACATTTCTTCATAAAGTTAGCCTGATATGTATTCTGCTACTCATTTTTGGTAACAAAAATTCAAATAGGCCTACATTGATTGTTTTTTGCAAAAGTTATAGCGTCTACAATCTATGGGATATTTTTATTTATTTTTTTACTAGTAATGGCGGCGATCAACAACTTATAGCGGGACAGCAATATTGTGGCAGACTAATTGGACACTAATTGACACTTTTGACAGTTTTTGGGGACCAGTAGCACTAATACAGTGATCAATGCTAAAAAAATTGCACTGCCACTGTACTTATGACACGGGCTGGGAAGGGGTTAACATCAGGGGGGATCAAAGGGTGAACTGTGTGCCTAGCTGGTGTTTTTCTACCGTGTGAGAGGTGCCTTTAATAGGGGAAGGTATGTTGCAGCAACACAGGATCCATGCCTTCCCTACTAACAGAACTACAATCTGCCTTGTTTCCCTGGAAGAGAGGGATCAGGTATACTGTATATATATATATATATATATACATATATGTATATATATATATATACGTGATCTGGTGCAGAGGTGCCGCGTTGTAGCAGCAAAATTGCTATAGGGCGGCCCTTAAGTGGTGAAGCTGTACTTAAAGTGGAGTTCCACCCTATTTTTATACTTACCTCCATCTTCTCGCTCCGGGTCACCTGAAAAAGAAATGGATAATCGCATATTTTTTTTTTTTTTACTTACCTCGTAGCGAAGAAAATATACTTACCTTACTTCCTTCTTCCTCCTTCCTCGGCCGCGGCCCGTCGTCACTTCCTGGCTCTGCAATGATTCCTGGGAGCTGGACGTCATAGCTCCCAGGAATCATTGCGCCTGCACCGGCCCCGACGTCAGTTCCGGGTCGCGCGCGTCATCCCCTTCTAAACAGCTTCTGGGCATGCCCAGAAGCTGTGGAGGGGTGAAGGCGCGCGACCCGGAAGTGACGTCGGGGCCGGCGCAGAGCATCGTGGGACCACAGAAGGCGGAAGAAGACGCCGAAGAGGACGCGCTGGCTTCAAGCTGCCCACATCTGAGATGGCAGCGCTGGACAAGACGTTTGCAAGGTAAATATTTCGTCTTGCAGGTAAGTGCAACCCGGGACAGATCAGAGGCTAGCCATTGTGGAATGCACTAGCCCTGACTGTCCCGGGGGTATTAAAAAAAAAAAAAACAAATCCAGGGTGGAACTCCGCTTTAAGCTGAACTCGGATAATATAAAGGCTAATGCACATAAAGGCAAATGCCTGTACAGCATAAAAACTGGGCATATTACAGTGCCAGGATGGTGTGCACAGCCTACTGCCAGCAGCCTGTCAATATTAATGATGATCTGAAATATGCAGCAGCTGTATGCCCAACCTAGTGATACAGATTTTGACAGGCTGCTGGCAGCAGGCTGTATGCACCATGTACAGTGTGTTACTCTCGTGCTATCAATATATGTATAATGCAATTGATAATACGGCTGCTGCTGGCACTCTATAGCTTATCCACAGCTATTGTTAATGGTATAATATATAGTGAATAGTGCTGCGCTGCCAATTAGATCGTGCTCTATTTGTGGATTTGCACATTGCACGTTATATATGCGATTATCTATGTGCCTTTTATTTGATCTGAGTCGCATTAATTTATGTTTGTGGATCTGAACAGATATTTATTCACTTACATTTTATTTTCACCCTTTTGCTTGATCATTATATAAAATACACACAGGATAGTGCAGCACTATTCACTTTATATAGGCAGTATGCAACACCTCTGACTCTCAGGAGCTGTAACATGCCCATTCTTACGCTAAATGCTCAAATGCATCTGTGTGCATGATCCCTAAAAGACCAACCTTTAAGCTTGACTTTGGAGCACCTCTTGGTGCAACTTTGATCTGACGTTACATTCAATGGATCTAAGTTGCATCAAAAGGTGCACCAAAGTAGAGCAGGCCCGTTTTCAAAGTTGCTGCGACGTTAAGTTGCACCGATTTGAACATGTGCCATTGAAAAGATTAGGGTGCCACTTGTCATGTTACTTTGATGTGCAACATCTCATGACAAATCGCACAAGTGTGAATGGAGCCATAATCTAGTTATGTGTTCAACTTCTTGACCCCTACACCAGTGGTGGTCAACTTATGAGTTAAAAGGGGCCTCAAATGCGACCCTTGACATTGCGAGGGTGTTCATATATATAATTCTTGAGAGAACTGAAGACCTAATAGAGGAAATGAGGGTCAGAGGGTGTGGACATGCCACATTTTCTGCTGGGTATATGTTGCAGAGGACAATACGAAACTGGGAATATGATACTTGAGGCCAGCAGAGACCAATGCTAATACCCTAATCATTGTTCCCACTACAGACTACTGAAGTCTGAGGGTCACGCCTGATATTCCAAAGGGCCGCTTGCAGCAGCAGGTTGGAACCCGGGCTCTACACAATAGGATTCCTAGGAGGAGGGGTAGCACTGTAACCCAGTCAGGCTCTATTGGATTGAATGGTGCTTATCAGTCTAAAGCTGGGCACAGATAGATCAAAATTCAGCCAGTTCATCAAGGTTTGATCTGTGTGTGGCCCTCCCTGTTCAACAGAAGTCAATCGTTAGAAAGCTGGAAAACTGTGTCCAATCACAGCTGGCCACATGTCAATGAGGAGGTGTCGTTTATCGGCGTTCCACGCCTCACACTGTCAGAGTGTGTGGCGAGGAGAGCCGATTAGGGGCTCCTCCTCAGAGGGAAGTCCAGGAAAGGTAATCAGGGCACTGATCATCAGTGCCCTGATTACAGTAAAGTTTAACATAGTAAAAAACAGTGCCCAAACAGTGCCCCATCAATGCCCATCAGTGACACAAAACAGTTCCCAATCAATGCCCATCAGTGACACCAATCAGTGTCAACAGTGACCTCAATCAGTGTCCATTAGTGATGCCAGTCAGTGCCCATCAGTACCTGCTCATCTGTGCTGAGCATCAGTGCCATCTGTCAGTGCCATCTGTCAGTGCCCATCAGTGCCGCATATCAGTGCCAATCAGTGCCACCTATCAGTGCTCATCAGTGCCGCATATCAGTGCCACCTATCAGTCCCCATCAGTGCGGCATAATAGGGCCTCCTCATCAGTGCCCATAAGTGTCACCTCATCAGTGCCCATCAGTGCAGCCTATAAGTGCCCATCAGTGCCGCCTCATTAGCACACATCAGTGAAAGAGAAAAATTACTTATTTACAAAATTTACTGACAGAAATTAAGAAAAATGTTTTCTCTTTTTTTAGTAAAAAATAAAAAACTCAGCGGTGATTAAATACCACCAAAAGAAATCTCTATTTGTGTGACAAAATGATAACAATTTCATATGGGTACAGTGTAGCATGACCACGCAATTGTCATTCAAAGTGTGACAGCGCTGAAAGCTGAAAATTGGCCTGGGAAGTAAGGGGGTGAAAGTGCCCAGTATTGAAATGATTAAAGCCATAACCATAGCTGCCCTAGGATTGCTGCAGGTTTCCACCACAACCATGACTAGCGATTCCATCACTAGTTTTTGAAAACTAGAGTAAGAAGGTAAGGCAAAATCTGCTGCCCATGGTTGCTTTTCTTCATAAGTGTATCCTGATTGGTGTTTTTAGCGGTTTACCTGGAGTATCACTAAAAGTGTGATAGTTTGTGCTACCCTTCCACCTACATGTACCTACTTGTATTCAGAAGCAGAAGAGCCTTCATGCACAGGAACTCCTCCTGGCTTATCTGTAATTTCACAAACTCCTGCGGCAGCTGCCTCATAGCTATACAGAGGGAATAAAACGATGACTCTTTCATTCTTTGTCTGAGGAAACAAACATTTGACAACTGTTATGTTCAGAAATACTTTGTTATATTCTGCGATGATGATGAAATGAGACCCAGTAGGCTCATGAATGAGATTCAGTAGACTCGTGTCCCCGCTCCTGTTATATTTGAGTGACAATACATGGAGTTTTTAAAAAAGAAAAGTATTATTTTAAAGGACTGCGCTAAGGGAACATTTGCACCAGATGCATTTGAACGATTTTTTAATCGCAGTATGAACACATATGCAAAAACAAAACAAGAATGTATTTCAATGAGCATAGTTTACACTACTGTGTGCTTTAATGTGAGACTAAAATAAAGTACAGCAGCATACTGCTACTACACACATGATTGCATCACAAAAAATATATATATAAGCATACAAACGCACTAAAAATACATTATCAATCATAAGTGTGCGCAGCCTATTACATTAGGGTGTGCGCCCCAAAGCTCAAACACATGTGTGTCTGTGTGAATATATACAGTGGGTACGGAAAGTATTCAGACCCCCTTAAATTTTTCACTCTTTGTTATATTGCAGCCATTTGCTAAAATCATTTAAGTTCATTCTTCTTCCTCATGAATGTACACATAGCTCCCCATACTGACAGAAAAACACAGAATTGTTGACATTGTTTCAGATTTATTAAAAAAGAAAAACTGAAATATCACATGGTCCTAAGTATTCAGACCCTTTGCTCAGTATTTAGTGGAAGCCCCCTTTTGATCTAATACAGCCAGGAGTCTTTTTGGGAAAGATGCAACAAGTCTTTCACACCTGGATTTGGGGATCCTCTGCCATTCCTCCTTGCAGATCCTCTCCAGTTCTGTCAGGTTGGATGGTAAACGTTGGTGGACAGCCATTTTTAGGTCTCTCCAGAGATGCTCAATTGGGTTTAAGTCAGGGCTCTGGCTGGGCCATTCAAGAACAGTCACGGAGTTGTTGTGAAGCCACTCCTTCATTATTTTAGCTGTGTGCTTAGGGTCATTGTCTTGTTGGAAGGTAAACCTTCGGCCCAGTCTGAGGTCCAGAGCACTCTGGAGAAGGTTTTTGTCCAGGATATCCCTGTACTTGGCCGCATTCATCTTTCCCTCGATTGCAACCAGTCGTCCTGTCCCTGCAGCTGAAAAACACCCCCACAGCATGATGCTGCCACCACCATGCTTCACTGTTGGGACTGTATTGGACAGGTGATGAGCAGTGCCTGGTTTTCTCCACACATACCGCTTAGAATTAAGGCCAAAAAGTTCTATTTTGGTCTCATCAGACCAGAGAATCTTATTTCTCACCATCTTGGAGTCCTTCAGGTGTTTTTTAGCAAACTCCATGCGGGCTTTCATGTGTCTTACACTGAGGAGAGGCTTCCGTCGGGCCACTCTGCCATAAAGCCCCGACTGGTGGAGGGCTGCAGTGATGGTTGACTTTCTACAACTTTCTCCCATCTCCTGACTGCATCTCTGGAGCTCAGCCACAGTGATCTTTGGGTTCTTCTTTACCTCTCTCCCCAAGGCTCTTCTCCCCCGATAGCTCAGTTTGGCCGGACGGCCAGCTCTAGGAAGGGTTCTGGTCATCCCAAACGTCTTCCATTTGAGGATTATGGAGGCCACTGTGCTCTTCGGAACCTTAAGTGCAGCAGAAATCTTTTTGTAACCTTGGCAAGATCTGTGCCATGCCACAATTCTGTCTCTGAGCTCTTCAGGCAGTTCCTTTGACCTCATGATTCTCATTTGCTCTGACATGCATTGTGATCTGGAAGGTCTTATATAGACAGGTGTGTGGCTTTCCTAATCAAGTCCAATCAGTATAATAAAACACAGCTGGACTCAAATGAAGGTGTAGAACCATCTCAAGGATGATCAGAAGAAATGGAAAGCATCTGCGTTAAATATATGAGTGTCACAGCAAAGGGTCTGAATACTTAGGACCATGTGATATTTCAGTTTTTCTTTTTTAATAAATCTGCAACAATGTCAACAATTCTGTGTTTTTCTGTCAGTATGGGGTGCTATGTGTACATTCATGAGGAAGAAGAATGAACTTAAATGATTTTAGCAAATGGCTGCAATATAACAAAGAGTGAAAAATGTAAGGCGGTCTGAATACTTTCCGTACCCACTGTATATATATATTTATATATATACACACACACATACTATATAGAGACATGGATGAGCGAGTTTGGGGTGTCCTGACCTCAACCCAATAGAACACCTTTGGGATGAATTAGAGCGGAGACTGTGAGCAGTAGGGCAATAGACAGTGTCACTAAAGCAGTGGACCGTGTCAGTAGGGCAGAGATTGGTGGTGGTAGTTTATTTATTTATTTATTTTTTTATTATTGTTTACTATTTTATTTTTTCCCTTTTTTAAATTTTTATATATATATATATATATATATATATATATATTTTTTTTTGCTATTTTTAGGAGCCCCATTAGGGGGCTTTGGTGAAATATCAGGGGTCTGTCACTTTTGAGACAGAGAAAGGGACTGAGAACAGAGATTCCCCAGTCTCTTTCTCTGCAGCCAAGCAGCAGGGGGAATGTGCGCAGCACAGGGTGATTAGGGTGTGCCCAGGCATATCCTGTGCACACGCCTATGTAATTAATGCATGCAAGCATGCATGCAGAACAACATACTGTTCGAGGGGACTGTGGTATAAAAGAGGCCTAAAGGTATCTACAATCCACGTCAGATTGAATATTATGGCATGCTATAGAACACAAGCATCATTTGACATCTTCATATAACCTTTAGTCAAATTAGTATTATTGCAGTACTTACAAACATTCTTTATAAATTGCTAAATCACCTAAAATGACATCCAGGAACAGACCTGTTCAACCTTTAGGCCACATGTCAAACACAAGGCCCGTGGGCCAAATCCAGCCCGCCAGACCATTTCATGTGGCCCTTGCACCTCTCCTGCAGGTGCGGCACTCCCTCATCTCTGCCTCCACCCTTTCTCAGCAGTCGGCAGCAGAGAGGGGGACAGAACTCCTTCTACAGATCCTGTGCCTCTCTGTGCAGCTGCAGCACCCCCATTGTCTCTGCCTCCCCTGGTCTCAGCAACCAGGAGACTCCAGCAGCTGACTCAAACCCTCCTCTGGTCCTCCTCTAGACCCCCTGCACTTTCTGCCTTTCAGGTCCACCTCCAGTTTCTACCTGACAGCAGCACAAGGTAAGGCAATTGAACAGACAAGGACTCACTGCTCAAGGTGGTGTAATTGCCTGATGACTCACACAGGTGCATGCCCCGGCTCGCCTCCGTGAAAACTTGATAAAAAAAAGGAATTGGCAGCACTCCAGGTTGAGTCAAAATCCAGATTTATTGACTGGACATCCAAATATGACAATCGTGACAAGGTAGACGTGTTTCACACACTGACTGTGTGCTTAATCATTAGTTGATCATTTGGTAATGATTAAGCACACAGTCGGTGTGTGAAACGCGTCTACCTTGTCACGATTGTCATATTTGGATGTCCAGTCAATAAATCTGGATTTTGACTCAATCTGGAGTGCTGCCAATTCCTTTTTTTTTTATCAAGCACAAGGTAAGGATGGGGGGGGGGGGGTTCACTGTGATGTAAGGGGGAGTGAGGAACTCTTGACTTCTGATGGTGGGGAGGCTCTTGACATCTGATGTAAGGGAGGTTGTGTGCTCTGGACATGTGTTTATAAGTTTCATGGGAATAGGACAATTCTATGGTAGTTGAAAAGGAGGATCACACACCGCTGGTATTATAAGTTATTACTACAATTGAATGCAGAGGCAATTATTTAAGATGATAAAGAGCAGATACATTTATATCAGGGGTGTCAAACTCAATTTCATTGCGGGCCGCATCATCATTATGGTTGCCCTCAGAGGGCCAGTTTTATCTGTAGCCCACCACTATCAGAAGTCAAGAGCCCCCATCCTCCCTTAAATCACAGTGCATCTCCTTGACCATGTGCTTGCTGCTGCTGGAAAGAGGCTGGAGGCAGTGCTGGGAAGCAGCAACTGCAGGGTCTGGAGGAGGGCTGGAGTCAGCTGCCGGTGTCTGCTGAATGCTGAGACCAGTGGAGGCAGAGAGGAGGTGGGGCTGCAGATGCACAGAGAGGTGCAGGATCTGTAGGAGGAGTTGTGTCCTCCTCTCTGTCCTCCTCTCTGCAGCTGCAGGGGGAAGCACAGGATTTGGCAGAGGAGTTCTGTCCTCTCTGATGCCGTCTGCTGAGACAAGGTGGGGACAGAGATGAGGGAGATGCAGCAGCTGCAGGAGAGGTCCAAGGGCCACATGAATTTGCCTGGAGGGCCGGATTCGGCCCGCGGGCCTTGTGTTTGACACCTGTAATTTATATTGTTTTACTGGCCCTTTAAGTGAAACCATAATGCTGATGCAGTCCACGATTAAATTGAGTTTGACACCCCTGCTGATTGAGCAGCAGTTTTAACGTCTACTCTATACTAAACTAAGCATGCCAATATCTTCTATCCAGGATGTGGAAACCTTACAAGCGGACCTGAACAAAATAACGGGGTGGGCAACTACATGGCAGATGAGGTTTAATGTTGAAACATGTAAAGTAATGCACTTGGGCTACAGAAACACGAAAGCAAGCTACTTACTAGGGGGGGAACCTCTGGGTGAGTCTAGGATGGAAAAGGACCTGGGGGTCCTAGTGGACAACAGGCTTGGCAGTGGCATGCAATGCCAAGCCGCTGGAAGCAAGCCAACAGAATACTGGCATGTATAAAAAAGGGGATTCACTCCAGAAATAAAGAGATTATTCTCCCACTCTACAAGACTTTGGTCCCGCCAGTGGCGTCACTAGGGTTGGTGTCACCTGGTGCGGTAAAACATGGTGTCACCCCCCCCCCCCCCTATATACGGGCCGGGCAGCAGCTCAGCGTTGGGAGTTTTTTGTAGCAGGTTGCGACGGTCAGTAAGGCCTAGAGGATAGCAGGTTAGGCACTTCCTAATGGCTCAGTCCCTAGGAGTAGTAATGGATAATGGCTGTCAGGCCATCGTGCCAGACCCAAAAATGCAGCAGTGATCCCTCTGGTTAGACGTTCGCTCCCTCTGGGTTGACCAGGCTGACTTTGGTCAGTAGTGTAGCCCGTCTGTACCCTGGCAGTGACGCAGTCTTTCTCTCTCTGGTGGTGCTGGGCAGCAGCATGGCCCTCTCTCTGGTGGTGCTGGGCAGTGTGGCCCTCTCTGACTTCCCCCAGCACAGTGCTCTCTTTATGGTGTAGCACTCACTCCCTCAGCTTTTTCCCAGGTTCCCAGTCCTCAATCTCTCCCCCCAGCAGAGTGCATGCTGGGGGCTGTGGTCTGCTCCTTGTGGACAACAAATGGGGCTGCCAATCTTCCGGAACTACAAGTCCCATTATGCCCCCTAGTCTCTTCTGATTGGCTGTCCGCGGTGGCCAGCGGGAAGGGAAACAGACTGGGCAGTAAACTGGGTGGCAATCAGATGGAAGCCACTCTCTCTTCTCCTGCACTGCTGACAGGAGAAAAGGGGGGGGGGGATGAGGAAGATAAACTGACAGCCCGGAGCTCGCTACCTTTTCCGCTTAATCATACCTCCCAACTTTTGAACTTCAGAAAAGATCTGCGGCACGCTAGGTCGCTGTAAATTGTGGGAGGGGCTTAAGGGATATGTTTAAACAAAACCCAGGCTTCCTTGTACCTATAAAATATGCTTTGATTGCTTTGTCTGAGCCTACCTTAAAGAATAAATTCAATAAAATAGTCAGGGACTGCATAGCAACAAGCAACTGTTGAGACAATGAAGACTCTGGTGAAAAGTATATAATGTACAGTATTGTGTATATAGTGCGGGAGTGTGTAAAGCAGAGCACAGGGGTTGGGGAGTGCTGCAGCCACTGACGGGTTTAGGATACATAGTGCAGGCTGCAGGGGTCCAGGGTGTGTAATGCAATGGGTTCAAGATTTAGATGAATGTAATGCACAGAGGGCTGTAGCCAGTGCCAGGTTTAGGAGTACATGATACACACAGAGAGCATGGTCCAGGAGTACATAATGCACAGAACGCAGGGCCCAGGAGTGTGTAATGTATAAAAAAAAAATGAGGAGTACAAAACAAAAAGAGTGCAGGAGACAGGGGTGTGTAACTCACAGTGTAGGGGTAAGGAAAGGGCAAAATTCCTCCCACATACAAGAGATGGTCAGAGATTACAGACATGATAAGTGAGATGGTCAGAGACTGCGGAAATAATACAGGAGATGGTCAGAGACTACAGACATGATACAAAAGATGGTCAGAGACTGCAGACATGATACAAGAGATGGTCAGAGACTGCAGACGTGATACAAGAGATGGTCAGAGACTACAGACATGATACAGGAGATGGTCAGAGACTACAGACATGATACAGGAGATGGTCAGAGACTACAGACATGATACAGGAGATGGTCAGAGACTACAGACATGATACAGGAGATGGTCAGAGACTGCGGACATTATACAGGAGATGGTCAGAGACTACAGACATGATACAGGAGATGGTCAGAGACTGCAGACATTATACAGGAGATGGTCAGAGACTGCAGACATGATACAAGAGACTTTCAGAGACTGCGGATATTATACAAGAATTTTGATTTTTTAAATCTTTTTGGGGAATGTTATATATCAGAATGTGAAAAATATTGTTTTTTTTTTTTTTCAAAATTGTCGCTTTTTTTTCAAAAATTAAAAATAGCACAGGTGATCAAATACCACCAAAAGAAAGCTCTATTTGTGGGGAAAAAAAAGGACATAAATTTAATTTGGGTACAGCGTCGCACGACCATGCAATTGTCAGTTAAAATAAGGCAGTGCCGAATCGCAAAATATAGCCTGGTCAGGAATGGGGAAAAATCTTCCGGTCTTAAAGTGGTTAAAAATACGCTCATTTAAAATTTTTTCGTCAACGACATGTAGCTAAATACATTTTGGCCTAAATATATGACAAAAATTGAATATATTGGATATTTTTTAACTGTCACAGTAGAAAATGTCAATTTTTTCGCATAATTTTCGCTCTTTTTTTATTAATATCGCAAAAAATGAAAAGCGCAGAGGTGATCAAATACCACCAAAAGAAAGCTCTGTTTATGAGAAAAAAAGGACGTAAATTTAGTTTGGGTACGGAGTTGCATGACCGCGCAATTGTCAGTTAAAGTCGCGCAGTGCCAAGTTGCAAAAAAGTGGCCTGGACATTAAGCAGGAAAATCCTCTGGTCCTAAAGTGGTTAAATGAGGCGAATCCATCACTGCCCCCTCCCTTTCCGCTGAATAACCCCATGCTCTTGTGCTCTGTGTAACATGAACCACGCATGAAACTGTCCTATTTATTGGTAAGGGTGATTTTATATCAGTCATATAGAAGATTTGTTTTTACTGCCAAAGGATTTGAATTAGGGATAGACCGATTATCGGCAAGGCACATATGCACTTTCCCCGATATATCGGTATCGGCCCTGGAACTGGTCAATATTTTTGTGACATCATTCTGCCTTCTTAGGCCGCCTTCGTCACCTTGGATAGCCTCATCTGGAGTCGGGACTAATCTCGCGGGTGTGTATCACAGCCATACACCCACCCACAGCAGCCGTTGCCAGCCAGCCACCCACAGGCCCTGTACCAGCCACCCACCCACCCACCACAGGGTGCCAGCCAGCCACCCACCACAGGGTGCCAGCCAGCCAGCCAGCCACCCACCACAGGGTGCCAGTCAGCCAGCCACCCACCACAGGGTGCCAGCCATCCACCACAGGGTGCCAGCCAGCCACCCACCACAGAGTGCCAGCCAGCCACCCACCACAGAGTGCCAGACAGCCAGCCACCCACCACAGGGTGCCAGCCAGCCACCCACCACAGAGTGCCAGACAGCCAGCCACCCACCACAGGGTACCAGCCATTCACCACAGGGTGCCAGCCAGCCAGCCACCCACCACAGGGTGCCAGTCAGCCAGCCACCCACCACAGGGTGCCAGTCAGCCAGCCACCCACCACAGGGTGCCAGTCAGCCAGCCACCCACCACAGGGTGCCAGCCATCCACCACAGGGTGCCAGCAAGCCAGCCATTAAGCATTAAACAAAAATTAACATGTTCAATACCAGATTTGTGTCAAAAATTGTCTTTAGTCTTCAAAACTTTAAATGTACAAAATATCGGCCCATATCGGCCGATACCGATACGTTGTGACCAAAATATATTGGTATCGGTATCGGCCATGAAAAAAACATATCAGTCTATCCCTAATTTGAATTTCTGATCATCAAGTTCTGAGATTTATGCAACTCTGCCACATCAAACGCTCCTTTAGGGCATGGGGGGAAGATTTTTCTTTAGGCTCGGTTTCCACTAGTGCGACTTGCGGTGCGACTTGACACATGTCAAGTCGCACAGCAAGTCAAAAGCCATTGCTTTCAATGGGACCCGTTTCCCCTGCCGCGGCTTCAGTTGCGGCGACTTCAAAAGTAGATCGTGCACTACTTTTGAGCCGCCTTCGGTGCGACTTCCCTCTATATATGAGGGACAAGTTTAACTGAAGCCGCAGTTTACTTTCGCTATGAAGTCGTGCTAGAAGTAGCACGACTTCGTAGCCACACTAGTGGAAACCTAGCCTTAGTGACGTTCAGTAACACTTCTCCTCCCCACCCCCACCATGTGACTGGACAGAGAAAGGAGAAGCAGCAGGCTGATGAGATCATCTCTCTATTCTCTCCTCCTATCAGCATACCCCTTGCACTACAGCACAACTGATTGGCTCCTTGTGCTGCTACTTCTCTCTCCCCAATCTGAGCTCTGCTGTAGAGGGACTGCAAGAGGCTGATACCAACTTAATGGTATCAAAATTGAGAAAATAAAGGGATTTTTTACTGTTAGGTTTACATACATTGAGGTGTGTTTATAAATGAGTTGCATAGCAATTCACCCAATAAAAGTACATGTACATACCAATGAGACTGCCCCCTCCTGGGTGCCGAATGGCATTTTTAAATAGGGAAACTGCATTGCAGCTATGGGCCTAGTGTTTTGATTTCAGCAACTTTTAGATAAATAGGGGGCCCATAGAATGAAAAATGAAATGAAAAAAAAAAAATAATAATTTGCTTTTAGTTTGACAATTTTGAAGTAAAATGTAATATAAAAGAAATACTCACTCATTCAGAACTAGATCTGGTGCAAAGTAAAGCATTTGCCCGCTGACGTGCTTATAGGACCTCCATCCCATAGCAAACACCATCAGACTCATCCAGGAATATTGCAGGAGGATAATCTGATCGTCAATGTGTAAATTTCTAAAGCCTGGGGAGATAAATGAATGGTAACTTCCCAAAGCATAGGCTGCTAAGAACTCAGATCAGTTAGTAAGGGCAATTTACCATCAGTCTAAACAATGGTGTCACCTGGCCTATGATGGATTCTCCATACCTGTATGTTCATGAGGACCCAGGAGCAGGGCTACTGTGAGAAATCACGGGGCCCCGTACATCCTACCTGGCAGGCCCCTCCCCCAGAATATATCAAGACAATAATTTCACAAAAAAATTAGACGTGGGAGTAAGTCCCACATGTGCAAGTCACAAGCAAGTCTCAAGTCTTAACCTTCAAGTCTCAAGCAAGTCCCAAGTTACTGTGGCGAAAAGCAAGCAAGTCAAGTCGAGTCCCTGCTAGAAATCAAGCAAGTCATGTCAAGTCATTTATTTTGGTCAAGTCACAAATCAAGTCAAAATACTGATCTACCCCAATTTTCACCTTTAAATCAGTTAAAAGTCAGTGGTCAGGAAAGGTTTTGTTTTATTTTCAACATTAACAAAACTGCTTAGTTCTTTTTTCTTGGCATATTAACCACTTGCCGACCGCCGCACGACTATCGGCGGTCAGCCCCTCACAGGCAAAGTGACGTAGGGCTACGTCACTAGCTTGTGAGGATCTAGGGAGCGAGCGCGCGCCGCCGGAGGCGCGCTCCCGCTCCCGCGTGGTCACGGACCCCCCTGCGCGTGTGACCGGCGGACCCGATGTCCGCCGGCCACTCTGCGATCGGCGGGGGAGAGGGAGAAAGTCAGGCAGCTTGTGTAAACAAGCCACCTGTCATTCTCCCCTCTGTATGAGAGCTGATCATATGGATCTACTATGTAGATCCGTTGATCACTCTGCATACAGCTGAAGCCACAGCCAATCACAGTTAGAATCACGCCCCTAGGGACACACACAGCCCCTCCCTCTCAAATAAAGTTAACCCCTTCACTACCAGTGTATTTTTACAGTAACAGTGCATATATAAAGCACTGATTACTGTAGAAATGTCACTGGTAACCCCAAAAGTGTCAAAAATGTCAGTCAAGGGTCCGATCTGTCCGCCGCAATGTCGCAGTACCGCAAAAAAAATCGCAGATCGCCGCCATTACGCGTTAAAAAAAAAAACAACAAAAATGACAAAAATCTTTCCCTTAGTTAGTAAACGCAATAACTTTTGTGCAAACCAATCAAAATACGCTTTTTGCGATTTTTTTTTACCAAACATAGGTAGCATAAAACAAATTGGCCGAAAATGTTAAAAAATTTTGATTTTTACATTTTTTTTTGGGGGAATTTCATATAAAAAAAAGGGAAAAATATTGCTATTTTTGCAAAATTGACGCTCTTTTTTTGTTTATAGCGCGTGATCAAAAAATCGCACAGGTGATCAAATACCGCCAAAAGAAAGCTCTGTTTGTGGGAAAAAAAGGACGCCAAATTCGTTTAGGTACAGCGTCGCAAGACCGCGCAATTGTCCGTTAAAGTCACGCAGTGCCGAATCGCAAAATACCCCCTGGTCGTTTAGCAGCCAAATCCTCCGGGGCTTAAGTGGTTAAAGAAACACTTTGAATGCCCAAACAGCTCAAAATCCTTCGTCCGGTCATGTTTCAACACCACAGTCACTAAAAACATGTAAAGTATTTCCATTGTTAAACAGCCAGTGTCCTAAAAATCAGAACACACTGAGATGTTTTAAGTGACTGTGGTGTCAGAAACATAACAGGCACATTCATTTTGCTTTAACACATCTTGAGAAAATGAAAATATTTAACAACTTAAAAAAGTAAAGTCATTTCAAGTCATATGTCTCAAGTCAACATCAAGTCTCAAGTCATGAATACCAAGTCAAAGTCAAGTCGAGTCTTTTATTAATTTTAGTCAAGCAAGTCTCAAGTCCTCAAATTGGTGACTTAAGCCTGACTTAAGTCAAGTCCTGTGACTCGAGTCCCCCACCTCTGCAAAAAATACACTAAAATAATTATTAACGGACACAAACATAACAGAGAACATGTGTGAATTAGCCTTTTTCATTTTTTTTTCACATTTAAAAAAAAATATATATATATATATCTTTTTTTTTTTTTTAAATGTTCACAATTATTTAATTTTACAATTTTTTAAAACTATTTATTACATTTTTTTACAGGACAGGGCAGCCTGCTGCACTGCGGGGGGCAGGAGGTCTGCACAGTGAAAAGGGGGAACATGGGTGGGGGGTTTCAGAAGCAGGCAGAACAGAAAAAAAAGTGTTATTATTATATTATTATTTTATAGTTATTTATTATATTATAATTTAGGATTTTGTGTTTCAAACTTTATCATACTCGGGATGTTATAAAGAAGAACACACGGTAAAAAGAAATCATATATAAATTGTTGGTTTGGGCTGCTCATTCTCAAGAATTGCAAGCAAAATAATGGTACCGCTTTCAGCACCTAAAATCCCAAAGAATCATACCGCCAGGGAGGTTAACGGACAATTGCGCAGTCGCAATAAAATTGATGTCCTTTTTTTCCCACAAATAGAGCTTTCCTTTGGCGGTATTTGATCAGCTGTGCGATTTTTATTTTTTGCCCTATAAACAAAAAAAAGAGCGACAATTCTGGAAAAAAAACAATATGTTTCACTTTCTGCTATTCAACATTCCAAAAAAAATAACGTTTTAGGCCAATTTGTTTTCTGAGACATATTTTTGGTAAAAAAATCGCAATAAGCGTATTTCGATTGGTTTGCGCAAAAGTTATTGCGTCTACTAACTACGGGAAAGATTTATGTCATTTTTAGTGTTTTTTTTTTTGTTTTTTTTTTTTACTAGTAATAGCGGCGACCTGCGATTTTTTGCGGGACTGCGGCATTGCGGCGGACAGATTGGACCCATAGCTGACATTTTGACACTTTTGGGGGGCCCAGTGACATTACTACAGTAATCAGTGCTAAAAATATGCATTGTTACTGTAATAATGACACTGGCAGGGAAGGGGTTAACATTTTGGGTGATCAAGGAGTTAAATGTGAGCCTAGGAGAGTGATTCTAACTGTATGGGGGCGGGGCTTACGGAATGACCATAGAGACATGTGATCCTATATAGAAGGATCACAGGGGCTCTGTGATCATTCCAGGGAGAAGATCGGTCAGCTGTGTTTACAACAGCCGACCGTCCTTCTCTCTCAGCTGGGAGCGATTGCAGGTGGCAGGCGTCAATCGGAGCCATCTGCCCCGTGCATCAGAGTCCCCACCGCCGAGTGGGGGCGGGAGCGCTCCCCCTAGCTGCAGGCGAGCGACCGACGTAGCATTACATCGGTTCGTGCAGGAGGGCCAGCCTGCCGCAGTCCAGAAGCAGTTAAAGGAAAAAGAAAATGACATGAACAATCATGTTACCTGGTAGTGATTTGGACCACTTCACGACACAGAGGAGTTGTCGCTCACATAATTGGTTGAGACTACACAGCAAGGCGCTGGGGGTTTCTGGCTTAGTGTTGTCATATCCAGCGTACACCACCTCGGGCTCTATACTCTGTAGAATCTGCAACAGTTCTGGAAAGTACTGAACCTCTTGTGCCGAAATGGTAGATATTCTTCCCGTCAGAGCCTGCTGGCATTCCATGGGGGTGGAGGTGGACTGCTGTAACACAATCCTGTCAAGCTCCCTTCCAGGTTTTAGTCTGTTAAACTTTTTGAACTTTCGACCTATAAAACAGGGAACAAAAGATGATTTTACTGAGATAGCATGGCAATAATGCAGACAGGTTCTAATAACAGCAAAATCACTACATATAATGTGCTGATTCATAGGTGTGTACAGCCTATTGTATTAGGGTGTGCACCCCAAAGCTCAAACACACATGCCTTTCTCTGCAGCCTTAGCTGCACTGAACAGAGAACAAATGGGAAGTGCTCTGTGCTGAGCGGCTTCCTGTTCATTCACAAACGGAAGCATAGCAAACACAGTTTACTATGCTTCCATTATGAATGAACACAGCGAGTAAGTGTGTTCACTGTATTAATTTAGAATAGGAAGGGGCCGGTAAATTACATATCCCCCACTTTCCATTCAGAAACCTCCCCCACAGGAGGCGGGGGGCATAGTTGCCAACATTTGAAAAAAATTTCCAGGGACACTTTGCAGCACAGCTATCAATTACTTACCACACCCACTTCCCTGAAGCTCCACCCACTCCACATAATTAATCTCCGCCTGCTTATCATCAGATTATAGGGTCTACTCAATATAGAAAGAATTACAGGAAATTAAAAAGGGAATTTCAAACTTAAGGCCAAAGTAGCAGAGTTGGAATAATTCTCCCATTCAGCTGCACTACTTCTGCCTAACATTTACGGGCAGCCCGATTAATGGGCACTTCCAGGGACAATATAAATTACCTGGGACAGGCTCCTATTTGCCGGGACTGTCCCAGCAAAAACTGGACAGTTGGCAAGTATGCGGGGGGAGAGAGGAGGGAAGCCAGCAGCAGCACTTGGGGGGAGTGCAACACGGGGGGGGGGGGGAAGCCAAGGCATAATAGTGGGAATCAGCAGCACACGCAATGATTAGGGGGTGCCCAGGCACACCTGGCACACCCCCTGTGCACGCCTACGTGCTGATCCATGATGTCTTCCATGTTCTGAGGTCTAGTCTGCAGCTATATTGATCAAGAAACTATTTGATGCAAAATGCAGACAGGATGAACAGAAACAATGACATGTTTCCAACGGTCCGGGGTTGTAATGAATGGCTTTCAAAACACAGCGGAAAGAACAGGCAGCTGTAAAAGACTATGGGGTTGATTTACTAAAGATGAATACACTGCGCACTTTGCAAAGTGCAGTTGGTCCAGAGATTAGTAAATGAGCAGAAACTGTGCTGACTTCCATCATCCAATCATGTGCAAGCAAAAATGTTGTTCTTTTAATTTTCCTTGCATGTGATTGGGTACTCTTTGCAAAGTGAACCTTTACTTCATTTACTAAGCTCTGGAGCAACTGCACTTGCAGAGTTGACAGTCGTAAAGAGTTGCTTTATTTCCCTAAATATATTTAATCCTACTATCCCTAGATATAAAAACAGCTAATGCATAGCTTCCAACTGTTCCTGATTCTGAGGGACTGTCCCTCATTCGGAACAAGTCCCTCTCTCCTCCTCATTTTGGTCTGAAAGTATTCACAGTGCTTCACTTTTTCCACATTTTGTTATGTTACAGCCGTATTGCAGCATGGATAAAGGCCCGTACACACACGCAGATCGTCGGCATACAAACGTCGGCGGACGAAAGATCTGCCGATTGTACGCGTGTTAGTATGGTGCCTCCGACAGATGTCTGCGCACAATCCGCGGACAAAAGTCTTTCTTGCAAACATGAAAATTTTTGTCTGCGGACACCAGAACGGACGATTGTTCGCCTGTCAGTACAGAATTCGGCCGACAGACCGCAGATTTGCAAGACTGGGCATGCTCAGAAAATTAAAAACACAGGGAAAGTTAACCATTACATGACATCACTTCTGCAGTCAGCTGAAGTCTGCAGACAAAATTCTTGTGCTGTCCTTGTGCTGTCTTTGCACTTTTCAACAGACACCGACATCCCGGGGAGAAAAGACGAACATTTGTATGCCGACGATCGGTACGTGTGTACGGGGCTTTACATTCATTATTTTCCTCATAATTCTACAAACATTACCCCATAATGACAATGTGAAAGACGTTTGTTTGAAATATTTGCAAATTTATTAAAAATTAAAAAAAACAAAAGAAATCCCATGTATTCAGCCTTTGCTATGGCACTCAAAATTGAGCTCAGGTGCATTCTGTTACCACTAGTTATACTTTTTTTTTTTTTTTGTTAAAGGTAACTTTATTGCACATGGACAAGATAACGTACATAACATTTTTGCAAATTTAACACATAAGTCAACATAAAAAAGAAAAAGAAAAAAGAAAAAGGGAGAGGATTGAGTAAACATTGCTTGACCGGAAGGATTTGCCCCCTTAACCACTTGCCGACTGCCTAACGACGATTTACATTGGCAGTCAGCCCCTCACAGGCAAAGCGACGTAGATCTACATCGCTAGCCTCTGAGGCTCTAGGGAGCGAGCGCGCGCCTCTGGAGGCGCGCTCCTGCTCCCGCTCGCTCACGGACCCCCGCGCGTGAGTGACCGGCGGACCCGATGTCCGCCGGTCACTCAGGATCGTCGGTTACACCGGGAGAAAGGCAGGCGGCTAATGTAAACAAAGCCGCCTGTCATTCTCCCCTGTGTAACAGCAGAGATCATACGGTCCTGCTATGTAGGACCGTTGATCTCTGCTGTTACACACACAGCCACATCCAATCACAGTAAAAACCACGCCCCTAGGGACACACTTAACCCCTCCTTCTCAAATAAAGTTAACCCCTTCCCTGCCAGTGTCATTTTTACAGTAACAGTGCATATGTATAGCACTGATTACTGTAGTAATGTCACTGATACCCCCAAAAGTATCAAAAATGTCAGTCAAGGGTCCGATCTGTCCGCCGCAATGTCGCAGTCCTGCAAAAAAAATCGCAGATCGCCGCCATTACTCAGTAAAAAAAAACAATAAAAATTACAAAAATCTTTCCCTTAGTTAGTAAACGCAATAACTTTTGCGCAAACCAATCAAAATACGCTTTTTGCGATTTTTTTTTGACAGACAAAAGCCACCCAAATCCCCAGATTTACAGCAGCTCGACTTGTGTGTGGTATTGGAGGTAAGGCATGACCGTGGATAACTGTGTTACTTTAGTGACAATATGAGGCGCCGAATCTGAAATTGCTAAATGTTAAATAAATAAATGGTGGTAATAAATAAATATTAAATGTGAGAAGCCAACAACCTGTTCTATAACTGACCTAATACAAACAATCTTTTTTTTTTCTGGTTCTGGACATGCTACAGAGCTGAAACTTCACAGGTACACCTTTTAGACCCCCCAGACACAAAATCACACAAAAAAAGTTCTTAAAAATTTTAATTTTTGATAAAGAACAAATTATTGAAAAAAATAAATAAATAAATAAAAAAAAGAAAAAAATTCTTTGGATTTAGTATCTGGGGGGTCTAAAAGGTGTACCTGTGAAGTTTCAGCTCTGTAGCATGTCCAGAACCAGAAAAAAAAGATTGTTTGTATTTTGTCACTTATAAAACAGGTTGTTGGCTTCTCGCTTTTCACACATTGCCAGTTTAGTAGCAAGCGTTTTTTTTGGGCATTTTTTGGGTTCTTTGGAGGCAGGCAAAACATCTGAACTTGTGTATAGTGGTATATATACCACTATACACAAGTTCAGATGTTTTGCCTGCCTCCAAAGAACCCCAAAAAATGCCCAAAAAAACGCTAGCGTCAATAAAAAAAAAACAAAAAACGCCCAGGTGTGTTGATGCAGGCATTTTTTGGGGGTTTTTGGAGGCAGGCAAAACATCTGAACTTGTGTATAGTGGTATATATACACACATACTTATATGTATTTCACACTTAGACATATATAGGTGTGATAGGAGCGTAACTATATTGGTGTTAATTATTTCATTAGCGCAAGTAGTTTTTTCTGCTCCTTTCACACCTATATATGTCTAGGTGTGTATATACATATAAGTATGTGTGTGTATATATACCACTATACACAAGTTCAGATGTTTTGCCTGCCTCCAAAGAACCCCAAAAAATGCCCAAAAAAACGCTTGCTACTAAACCGGCAACGTGTGAAAAGCGAGAAGCCAACAACCTGTTCTATAAGTGACAAAATACAAACAATCTGTTTTTTATGGTTCTGGACATGCTACAGAGCTGAAACTTCACAGGTACACCTTTTAGACCCACCAGATGCTAAATCCAAAGATTTTTTTTTTTTTTTTCAATAATTGGCTCTCTATCAAAAATTACACTTTTTAATAACTTTTTTTTTGTGTGATTAATAGTCCCTGGGGTATGACCCAGAACCCTAGGCACTTTTTAGGGAAATTTATTGGGTTTTAGGGCTTCAAAATTGTATTTTTTGATTACCGAAGTTCGGGTCCCATTGATTTCAATGGGGTTCTGAAAACCCGGCCGAACTTTCGGGAAGTTCGGATGTTCAGGCAGAACCGAACTTTTGAAAAGTTCGATCATCCCTATATATGAGTACATACAAAAAAGTGTTATTTTTTAACATAATAATGGAAAGTTATATTTTTATTATAATAAGAGCACAACAAGCATTAAGTACCAAACTGTACATATTCCCCTAATTTTGTTGTATTTCTTAATTCCCAGTAGAAATTACCGTGAATGCATTAAGGCATTAGGCACTGCCATTACTAATACTTAACTCTAAGATAATTACAATCAATTCCCTTTAATTTTTTGACTGCAGCTTTACCCAAGCTTATCTTCTATAATAAGTTAATTGGCTCGCCAACACAAATGACAAAGTATTAAATGAGAGCTTTATTATTTGTAAAAAAAAACAAAATAAAAGACAGTATTAAAGAAGAAGTCTTGCTTCCAATTTTTGTTCTCTGTTTCCCAGGGCACGCAGTACATGTAGTAATTTGTCCCATCTTCCTTGGTGTTATGTAAGGGTAGTTGAACACTGCACCCCTCCTCCCTACATGGCCATCCAACAACGCAGCTAGCAAGGAGACAACTGCATTGACAGATGACTCTTTTTTTCTATCCCCAAGCACTCATGTGGAACATTGTGGAATGCTCCTGCATTCATGAGATCCTTGTCTCCAGTGTTGGGGGTAACTAGTTACAAAGTAACTGATTACAGTAACTACATTACTTTTTTTGGTAACGAAGTAATGTAACTAGTTACAATACTAATATTGGTAACTACACTACTTTACTAGGCTATAGGAGGTAACTACACTACTTTACTAGGCTATAGGAACGCGCTTTCCTGCGTTACCCAAGCCATGCGATACAATCGTTATTTCGAAGAATAGAGAGGGATGAAGTTTATGACTTTTTGTTGCACTTTATGTTTTATTCTGTTTTTTCAGGTTTTGTTCTCATGTTTCCCACAGCCTGTTTTTATACAATAAACTCTATGCAGAAAGAGTGTCATGTATCTTCTTCTACACGGTCAATTAAGAAAGAGGAAAGTAAAGTAATAAGTAGTGAAGTTAATTTTCAAATGCAGTAACTAGTAAAGTAATCTTGTTACAATTTACAGAAGTAACTAGTTACATTTTTTGAGTAACTATCCCAACACTGCTTGTCTCAAGCAAGTGCTTAGAGACAGGCACGGTGCCATCTGCCAAATCAGTAATCTCCTTGTCACCTGCATCTTTGGACTGCCACGGAGGGAGGATGGGTGCCCTCTTTAACCTCGCAGGTAGCCTAAAGCCGGCCACAGACGTTCGAATCCTGGCCGATTCAGCAGGGACCGCCGGCCATGTATGGGCAGACTCATTGTACCCAAATTGATTGATTGATCAACTTGGGCACAACCAGACTTTTGGTATTTTTGTGCTATAGCTGTAGCTGCTAGCAATAACCGGCGTGTTCTCCCAGCAGGGAGACTCCCTCTGCCAGAAGAACACAATAGCTCAGCGGGAAGGATTCCCGTATCAACACTGACTGTGTTGATGGGGCAATCAAGCTATTTTCTTTACTGCAAACTGTGTTTCCATTTGTATGATTTCCTTCACTTCCTGTTTGGTCACTATGACAGGAAGTAAGGAGAAATCCCCCAAAGGGTGCCACCAAGAGCAATAAAATCAAGAGGTTTCTAGCTTTTACCAACTATCCGAAAATATAAAAAGTTGGCTGGAGTTAAGCTTTAAGCTGCTGCATTCAGCTATTTCAATAGCTCCCTGTTTTGAAGCACCTTTCTGCTTTATTAATGAGCTTATATCGGCCTCAGCATGTTATTCTCTCTATCAGTAGCAGGTCTGCTTTAAAACACAAATAGTGGCCAATGCCAGCTCACATACATATTCATGCAGTACACCCTACTTTGCTATTCTGATTTTTATAGAGAGCTCATGTCTCCGTGTCTCCGGTCCTCATGAGAAGTCTGATGTAATAACATCATCCCAGCCAAGATACCGAGGTCACAGTGCCCTGTAACGGCTCTTGCTAAGTACAGTCATAAACACTTTTCTTTCTCTGTAAAAAACATTGTGACTCAAGCTACAAAAGGAAAACAAATGGACCAATTCGACACAACTTTGTATTAACTTTTATCATATGAAATCTGGCCCTGATGTTTGGGGCTTTTGCATAATGAGTTCTTGTATCTGAGGATATTTCTGGCTTAGTTTGTATGCATGCAGATAATCAGCCTTCTTAACCAGCCAAACTCATTGCTGGCAATGGGCAGGTCAAACTTGGCTGTGATACAATGTTGGGTGTAGTGGTTCTGTCAATGCATTCTGGCAGATACACAGATGGGGGGACAACGGTGCCTGGAATGCCCACTTTTCGGAGACTACTATTTAAAATATAATTTAAAATATGTGGACACTGATGCTGAAACCAGCTTTAGAATCACACAGGTCATTCATGCTCCATGAGCAAACTGAAGCCAGGTTGTCCAATAAAATGGACTAATACGCTCTATCTCAAAAGTATTGGGACACACCATTATTTACACGCACATAATGGCATACCAGTCTTAAGCCCTGTACACACGCACAGATTGTTGGCCGTAAATTGTCGGACAACGTCCGATCGGCCGATTTTAGGCTTGTTAGTATGATGCTTCCGACAACCAACTGCGACTTTTCGGTCGAAAAAAAATCTGGTGTGCATGCTATAAAATTTTTGTTGGCCAACAACAGAGCGGCCGATTGGTCCTCAGTCAGTACAGATTTCGGCAGACAAAAATCAGATGAGCAAGACTGGGCATGCTCAGAGAAGAAAAAACGCAGGGAAAGTCAACCATCACATGACATCACTTCTGAAGTTGGTTTTTGTTGGCCAACAAAAGTCCAGTGCAAATCTAGAGCACATTTCAACCAACAAATAACACTGGACAAAAGACGGCCGATCGGTCGGCCAACAATCTGTGCGTGTGTACAGGGCTTTAGTCCGTAGGGTTCAATATTGAGTTGGCCCACTCTTTGCAGCTATAACAGCTTCAACTCTTCTGGGAAAGCTGTCCACAAGGTTTAGGAGTGTGTCTATGGGAATGTTTGACCATTCTTCCAGAAGCGCATTTGTGAGGTCAGGTACTGATGTTAAACAAGAAGGCCTGGCTTGCAGTCTCCACTAATTCATCCCAAAGGCGTTCTATCGGGTTGAGGTCAGGACTCTGTGCAGGCCAGTCAAGTTTCTCCACCCCAAACTCACTCATCCATGTCTTTATGGACCTTGCTTTGTACACTGGTGCACAGTCGTTCTCTTCACTGGAACTAAGGGGCTAAGCCCAACCCCTGAAAAACAACCCCACATCATAATCCCCCCTCTACCAAATAATTTGGACCAGTGCACCAAGCAAGGTCCATAAAGACATGGATGAGCGAGTTTGGGGTGGAGGAACTTGACTGGTCTGCACAGAATCCTGACCTCAACCTGATAGAACACCTTTGGGATGAATTAGAGCAGAGACTGCCAGTCAGGCCCTTTTGTCCACCATCAGTGCCTGACCTCACAAATGCGCTTCTGGAAGAATGGTCAAACATTCCCATAGACACACTCCTAAACCTTGTGGACAGCCTTCCCAGAAGAGTTGAAGCTGTTATAGCTGCAAAGCGTGGGCCAACTCAATAGTGAACCCTACGGACTAAGACTGGGATGCCATTAAAGTTCGTGTGCGTGTAAAGGCAGGCGTCCCAATACTTTTGACAATATAGTGTATTTATAGTGACATAGCAGACCCTCATTTTTGACGCAGAACTTCTCCACCCTTGAGATCAAATGTGCCTGTGGTCCTTTCCTCTCCCTTCCTACCCCCTTCACTCAGTGGCGTCACTAGGGTAGGGCCAGAGGGGGCCACGGCCCCACCAAAGTTACAGTGTGCCCCCCCATATAAATTGATCAAGGGTCGGCGCCGGGTCCCGGGGTCCGCCACGCTGCCCCGCCATCATTCATCATCATGTGTGTGCTCAGTCGCCGGCCGGAGCCGCCACCCGCTGCTCCCTGAAGACAGTCCCGCCTCCCGCTGGCCTGCCGCCAGCGCCACCCAGAACAAGAAGACATGCCTTCCTGGGCTGTGCGGCTGCAAGTGAGAGCGAGGGACTGTGGAATTGGCGTGGCGGCGGGACTCCAGAGAACTGTCTCCCTCTCTGAAGGAGGGACTAGGGAGTAACACTGTGGCTGTGGGAAGCCTGTGATGAGACCACACGCTCAGAGCAGAGGAGAGCACAAGTCAGAGTCTGGAAGAATCTTGTTGCAGGGTGCCCGCTGCTGGACTAGTGGAGAGAGAGAGGCCGGAGTTGGACTTCAGGGACCACCAGAGACTGAGGGGAGACACAACACAAGGTACAAGTTTTTAAAGTTTAACTGAAGTATTTGGCGGAGGGGGCCATAAGGCCACCTCAGGAAGGGATGGGGCCTGGCCTGTTTTAAGGGTTCTTTATGGGGGAGGGGGCCCAGGGGGGAGTGGGGGATCCACCCTGGGGGGGGTCTATGGGTTGGGACAACTCACCAGGCCAGGGGTCCCCCCCATATAGATCCCCTAGAGCAGGCCAAGACCACCAGGAAGGGATGGGGCCAGGCCTGCTCTAAGGGGGATCTATGGGAGGGGGACCATGGACTGCTCCAAGGGGGATCTATTGGTAGGGGACCCTGGCCTGCTCTAAGGGGGGATGCGCTGTGTGACAGCAGAACAGGTGAAGGGAGGAACCAGCTGGAGCAGAGGAGGACACACGAGATCCAGGAGCGGCAGCA
Organism: Pelophylax lessonae; assembly: GCF_965119305.1. Lineage (NCBI taxonomy): Eukaryota > Metazoa > Chordata > Amphibia > Anura > Ranidae > Pelophylax > Pelophylax lessonae. The sequence continues at coordinate 673,347,666 of NC_138769.1, read as the reverse complement.
GCAGGCCGATGGATGGATGGATGCCGCCCACCCAGGCAGACCTAGAGGTCAGGTCATGGACCAGGCTGCAGTCTCAGAGAGTGAGACTGAGTGCACCAGCCTGAAGAGGAGGAGCCAGGCCAGCCAGAGCAGAGCACACAGCACAGGACATGAGGAGCAGCAGCAGGCCGGTATCCATTTTAGAGGGCAGGTCAGTGGTCACTGAGGTCAGTCACGGACCACCAGAGTCTGGTGAAGAGAAGGAGCCAGGCCAGTCACTGAGCCAAAGCCAGACAGCACAGGACAGGAGGAGCAGCGGGCCCAGGGCATCCATTTTAGAACGAGGTCAGCCAGATCATGGACCAGCCTGGCTGTGAAGACTGAGGGCACTGCACCAGCCCAGCAGACAGAGTGCTGCGGAAGGTTAAGAGGAGGAGACAGCCACTGAGCCATAGCCAGAGCACAGGATACGAGGAGCAGCAGGCCGGGGGCATGCATTACAGAGGTCACGGTGGCATTGGCGCATAGGTGAGTTGAGCAGTGAGTCCACTACAAATGACAATCTCATATGATTTTACAGCTGGACATATCAAACTTACTGGCATGTATTATAGATGTTTGCCATGTTCAGCTGTAAAATTCTGTCAGAGTGTCAGTCCACATTGTCCTTTGCAGGGTGAGGGTGAAATGAGTCATATCACCCACCCTAACCCTGCAAAGGACAATGTGAACTGACACTCTGACAGAATTTTACAGCTGAACATGGCAAACATCTATAATACATGTCAGTAAGTTTGATATGTACAGCTGTAAAATTCTGTCAGGAATATTTCATATATATGCGTTTGATGCCCATTGTTTCTTGACTGTGGGCATCAAACACATAAACATGAAATATTCCTGATAAAATCATAGGATTATTTCATATTTATGCTTTTGATGCCAATTGTCAGGAATATTTCATGTTCATGCCTTTGATGCCCATTGTTTCTTCTTCACAGTGGGCATAAAATGCATAAACATGAAATATTCCTGACAGTTGGCATCAAACACATAAATATGAAATATTACTGACAATGGGCATCGGTTAGGAATATTTCATGTTTCTGCTTTTCATGCCCCAGCCCATTGTCACAAATATTACATTTTTATGTGTTTAATGCCCATTTTCAGCAATATTCATCTAAAGATTTAAATTTGCATTTTGAAGAGCCAACCCTTCCTGGCAGTTTCTTATGGAAGCAGAGCCAAAGCAGCCCTTCTTACAGGACAAGCTAGCTGGCCCTTCATAATCAGGGCCGGTGCTAGACTATTTTGCGCCCTAGGCAAGACCAGCCACTTGCGCCCCCCCCAAAAAAAAAATCAAACTTTAAAACATTTTTAAAACACGGTCACTGCACTATGGGTAAGATGGGTTTTGGGTAGAAATGCATCTGCATCTGTGGTGTCACTGGAAAAAAGATTGTCCCTGCATCCTTGGTGTCACTGAAATAAAAAAGTCACTGCATTGGTGGTTTCACTGGAAGGACAAAATGTCCTTGTGTCCGCGTTGTCACTGGAAGAAAAACATTGTCCCTGCGTCCATCATATATGATGTGCACCAGTAAATTTAAGGGGCTTGGGTGGTAGGAAGCTTGCAGTGGGGTACAGGGGGGGATGAAGAGGACAGGGAGTGGGATGGTAGGAAGCTTATGGGGGATGAAGATGACAGGGGGTGGGATGGTAGGAAGCTGATGGGGGATGAAGATGACAGGGGGTGGGATGGTAGGAAGCTGACAGTGGGTGGGATGGTAGGAAGATGACAGGGGGGTTCAGGGGGGTGAAGATGTGGGGTGGTAGGAAGATGACATACATCCCCCCATCTCCATACGCCCCCAATCTCCACCCCTCCCCCCTTTCAAGTTTGTATTAGTTATAAACATCACAGACCTCAGATCAGAGCAGCGCTGTTGCAGAGAGTGGTGAGCTGCTCCCCGCCTCCTCTGTGTACAGGAAACACACAGTAAGGGGGAGGGGCGGGTTCAGTGCTCGCCGTTCTCTGCACTGACACAGGCAGCTGGGGAGAGACTCGTGGCATGCGGGAACCAAGCCGCCCGCACCGCCGCTAGCATTCTGGGAATCAGGGACGCTTGGGAGAGGGAGGTATGGCTGCGCCCTAGGTGGCAGTGCGCCCTAGGCGGCTGTCTTGTTCGCCTAGCGGGAGCGCCGGCCCTGTTCATAATGCAAATTTCTGTCTATTGGTCATGTTAAAGGGACTCTCCAGCTTCCTTCTCTGAAGTACGTCTGAGGGACTTTTTAGCATCTTGATGAAAGTCTCTAGTCAGATTGAAAAGTTGACGCTCAAGTGTATTGTATATTGCACAAATTAAACAAAGGTGAATTTGTTAGAAGACCTCTGGAGTGCATTCTATTATTGAAATATACAGTATATATATATATATATTGCATAGATATTGATCGCATTTTATAGTTGGCCCCCCTACTTTTGTCCCTGTCCCCCCATGTGCCCCCCCTAAAGGCCCGTACACACGTACCGATCGTCGGCATACAAACGTCGGTGGACGAAGGATCTGCCGATTGTACGCGTGTTAGTATGGTGCCTCCGACAGATGTCTGCTCACAATCCGCGGACAAAAGTCTTTCTTGCAAACATGAAAATTTTTGTATGCCGACACCAGAACGGACGATTGTTCGCCTGTCAGTACACAATTCGGCCGACACACAGCTACAAATCCCAACACGCATGATCAAACCAAATGAGTTCCCGGAAGAATTTTCTCTAGTAAACTCAACATTTTATTCAGAAAGAACTTTCGGCTCGCGGAAGTCCAAGAAATAGGTGAAATGCGGAGCACATGCTCATCTTGATAAATGTGAGAAGAAGGAAGATGCTGCTCATAATGCCATACTTTTCTAATAAAAAGGCATGTGTTCTGTTATGATGAAGATAATGTTTGTCTATTCTATCTGTTCTATCAAATTTTATAATTAAATAATTTGAACTCTTCACCATTATTTTTGTATTTTCACACCAAAGATCTAACTATTGATATGACCCTTTATTCTTGTATGAATTAATGTCTAAAACATATTTTTCAGGTTATGCACAATATTAAACATGTTAACAAATTCAGATAGGCCATTTTGTATTTTCAATTTCTTTATTTTTTGGATCTCAGCAAAAAAAACCAAAGCAAACATCAATACTTTCCGTATAATAAACTAAACATAAAAAAGGTCCATTTGGACAAAATTAAACTAGAAACTGGCAAACAGGGGTAAAATAAATAATAGGGGGTTACAAAAATTAAAGTTGCTGGTAACTGTAATCAGGTTGCCATGAGGGCAGGTTTGGATCATGCTGGCCATATTGCCACTGGCCATGTGGCATTTGGCGAGGTGGTGGGTGTTGTGGAGGTGGAGGTGGAGGTGGAGGTGGAGGGCACGGGTGCTCCTGGCATGCATGGCTGTGCTCAGTAAGTATGCCGTTTTCAGCCTTTTGTAGCACATCAAGAATAATTTTTCTGGCATACTGACACTGCCTGAGGTCCACCTTATCCAAAATTTTGGCAGTCATATTCCCGAAGGACTCATTTGCCTCCGGTTTCCTACGGAGGGCTATGGTGGCCTCCTGTATGAATTCATCTGTGATGTCGTCGATGTGTTTCCTCTTTTGCCTCCGTTTGGCAGGAGGAGGTGGTGGTGGAAAGAGTTCCGCAGGCTCCTCAGGCTCCTCAGGCTCCGCAGGCTCCCCAGGCTCCTGGCTGCAACCTGGCTCCTCCTCAGTGACACTTCCCTGTTGATGAAATGAACAATTGATTAGAATGTTATAGTGTATATAAAAATGCATGTTTGTTATATTATTGTGAACAAATAGCAGACTTTACATACAGTGGCGTATCTAGGGTCTCCAGTGCCCTTGTTGAGGAGCTGTATTTGGCAACAACCCCCCCCCCCCCCCCAAGATCAATGTAAAACTGTAACCCACCCCCCCAAAAAAAAATTAAAGGGCATTAAAAGTTTCTAATTTGCCCCTTGTTTGCCCAGTGTAGAGCTCTCTAGTGGGCAATCATTGTCTCAGGTGTGAAAAAGAAAGAGAGGGTTGAGAGCTAGAGAGAGGGAGAGAAAGAGGGGGTGTGAGAGAGAGAGGAGGGGGTTGCAGAGAGAGAGGGGCCTGAACTTGCAGAGGGCTTGATGTAGGGCATTGAGGGTGAAGCAGTGCAGGGAAACAGGAATAAGGAAGCCACCTGCCTTGCTGACCCAGAGTGAGAGACCAGAGACATGGAAGCAAGGATGGATGGATCATTTGCAGGAGCTGTTAGTTTTGTATTAAAAAAGGTTGAGCCAGAGGAATGCTGAGGCTACAGCAGTGTTTGTTAGGACCAGAGGTGTGCTGGGGATGCAGCACTGTTTGTAAGACCGGAGGTGTGCTGGGGATGCAGTGAGAGGCAGTCTCAGTCTCCTGGTCTTTTGGCTCAGCTGCTCTCAATGTTTTACACCTGCATGAAGCAGCTCTCAATGTTTTACACCTGCATGAAGCAGCTCTCAATGTTTTACACCTGCATGAAGCAGCTCTCAATGTTTTACACCTGCATGAATCCACCTGCAAACTGGGGGTTCTGGGGTGTGCAGGCTGAGTGGATTGTTAAAATAAACAATAAAACAATGCCAATGTTTTTGTGACCCACCCCCCTTGGCCTGCGCCCCTGGCGGTTGCCTGTCATGCCAACCCCTTGCTATGCCCGTTTACATAAAGGGTCAATTATGGTTTAGCTTATAATTTTGTTACATGATTACATTTTAGCAGACAATATATTGTGAAATGCCATACCTGAGTAAAACTCTCCTCCAGGAAATCCTCATCCTGGCTTGGATCTACCGACACTGAGCCCTCTGCCGAAGTAGAAGGCAGTGTTGAAATTGACGGCCTGGATTCCATGGTGTCTGCCAGGAATCGCATGTTATCATAGTACCACAGCCGTGGTACATATACATTCCGTGCCCCTGCTCCAGACTGGGTGGAATCTTCAATTTTTTTTAACTCCCGCCTGTAGGCAGTGCGAATACTGTTTATTTTTTTGCGTATATACTCAAAATTTGCCCCAGGACAGACGGGCTTGTAGAAGGCCACCAAATGTTCCATGGCCTGTTTTCTGAGTTTTCTATTTTTATAATCTGCGGACTTGACTTGCCACAAACACGGCAGTTGCCTGAATTCATCAATGAAACTGATGAGAAAGTTGTGGGTGGTGAAATTGTCCACCATATTGCAGGACAGTATATGCCTGCAAGACACAAAACAACACAAAACATATTAAAATAGCATGTATTTTGGCACATAATAAAGATATTCCTAATAAAAGCTGTATAGGGCCCAAAACACACACTTTCTATTAAAAGAGTCGTACCTTTGTTTGTGGGGAAAAGTCGTGATTCGCCGCTCGATCGTGCTCCAACTCTCGATATGTCCGCTAGCGAATCGTCGGCCGAACGATCTGGCGTCCTTTAAATACAGCGCAGGCGTCAACTCCTCCTCCAGTGGCGGGCTTGTGCAGGGGTGTGTACGTGCCGAAGATCAGGCCTACATGCGGCACTCACACCTGAGGCAGTGGAATAATCATTGTTTAATTAGGAACCATGTCTCAACAATCTGGGAGCTCAATTAGTGGGGGCCGAAGTGATTGGGCCACCCGAAAATCAAGGGCTACACCCATGTCAAAGCCAGAAATGGTGGAGATGGTCTCCATTTTAGAAAAAATGGATTACGATGGAAAGTTGGCAAATTACGATCGGCCCAATGCCAGGAAAGATGGCATCATGGACAAGGTGGTGGCCTGTTTGGTCAAAAAATTCGGTGTGGAGCGATCGAAAGATCAGATTCGGAAACGGTGGTCCGACCTCAAACACCGTGAGCAGGATCAGCTTTCCCAAATCCATCGGATTTTGAAAAAAAGTAAGTTTTATTTTTTTTTTTTTTTTTAATCATGCAATATGTTTTTTATAATTTTGTGTATGTTGTATTAACATGTCTAGATTATAATGTCTATGTAAAAAGTTAGATTACTCATTTTAGTTGTCATGTCGTGATTTGATCGATCTATTGTTGATGTTTTAGTATATGACATTAAAAGTCAGGAAGCCATAGTTAAAAATATATGTATTGTGTTGCAACGAACGTTCTTTCCTGCACGAATCTTCTCAGCAAACATTCCTATTAATCACAGATTATTATTCAAACCTTTAAATAGGAGAAAAACGTAAACTCCGTGCCAAACAATGGGAAAGGAGGAGGAGAGGTTTGGCAGCTCCATCGGCAGTTGTGGAAGAAGAGGAGGACATGGGCCCAGATGGTGGCACAGATTCCACTAAAGGTAATTGGTTCCTATGCACTGTCAAACATTAATGTACCATATTTTTCGTAGATAACCATGTACATGTCTTCATATTTGTTACTAAAAGAGCTATCAAGCAGGGCACCATGTCCTAACAAATGTACCTCTTGTGACTTTTATGATATGGCCAATGTTTTGTATTATGTAGATGAAGACATTATGCCTGAGGTGATTCTGGTGGAGCCTACAAGTGACCAGACACCAGAGCAACAAGAAGGTTGGTAGTCACAGATTTTTGTGTAGTGGGATCATAGAAATATGTGTATTTGCAATGATTGTTTAACCTTATATTCTTGTATTCCCCTTTACAAATTTACATTGCAGATGTTGCGTCATGCCAGGATGTGGCATCCCCAGCCAGGTCTGAACCAATATCTCCTGGCAACTTGCCAAGCAGCATGGAAGCCACTTCAGAAACTGTGGAGGAACCAGGACCAAGTGTCCAAGAGCCAATTGTGTGCCCACGTAGGTTTTTTCAGAATGATTTTTATCAGTGTTATTTTTAGCCTCCAATTTACAACACTAGTTCCCTATGGGAGCCTCTTTATTTGAATGGAAGTCGCACCGTAAGTCGGATCAGGATGCTCTGACTTGCGGGGCCACTTGCGTTGTGAAGATTTTTGAGGGGGAACTACACCAAAAAATTGAAGAACCCACCGTGGGTGTCCCCCCAAGTTCACAACCAGGCCTTTTGTGTGTGGTATTGAGTTTGAGGGTATGCCCACAACAAAAAGACAGCGTGGGTTACCCCCAAAACCCCTACCAGACCCTTATACAAGCATGCAGCTTGTCAGGCCAGGAAAGAGAACGAGCAAGCGGACCAAACACCCCCTGGACCACAGCAGGACACATGCCCTCAACATGGGGGGGTTTTGTTGCTTTGGGCCAGGGGGCCTCTGCACCGCACACCCAAAAGCACCTTACTCCCATGTAGAGGAGGACAAGAGCCTCATCCCCACAACCCTGTCTGGTGGTTTTGGGGGGTCATGCGGCCAGGGGGTTCCTAGGACTTTGGAAGCAACCTTTAACAAAGGGTGGCCCCCAGATCCCAGACCCCAATCACTATGTGAATGGGTATGGGGTACATAGTACCCCTACACATTAACCACATAAATGGAAGTGTATGTGAATAACGACAGGAGACGTTTATGAAATGTTCTTAAAGATCTTCGTCCGGTCTTCTCCACTCTGCTCTTTGGATCTTCTCCTCTCCACTCTTCTGCTGTCCAATCTTCTGCTCTTATGTTGTCTGCTCTTTTGCCCTAGGCTCTTCTTCTTCCTCCTGTCCTCCTCCAATGCTGTTGCCGTGCATTCTGCCCGTCTCTGGTCTCTGCATCTTAATATATATACATTACAACCATGCCCTCACAATGACGTCATCATGCGTTCACACCCCTAATGAATATATAGTAAGCTCAGGAGACCGGCAGAATCATCAGCAACAGCATCGGAGGAGGACAGGAGGAAGAAGAAGAGCCTAGGGCAAAAGAGCATAAGAACAGGGTAGGTATTAACTCGAGAGGAATTTAAGATTACCTGGACGTCAAATGTTTCTCTATTATTATGACCTCATGTAGGTGATTCACATTGACTCATTTTTTTTTAATTTTTACAGACCATGTTTTACATAGTTGCACATTAGCCAAATTGACCCGTGAGGCTCTCCAATGCTGCGCAGACCTGGAACAAATAAAGGAGACTGCAACGGCATTACAAATCAAAATGCGCAATTTTGTGGACATGATTGGCAAATTTTAAGCCACAATTTTCCTACGTTTTTAATGTTTGTATTGGGATGTTCCTGATGTTACAAATTTTTTATGATGTTTTATGGCATTTTAATTACACTCAGATGTTAAAGAGTGTACCCAAGTTTGGGAAAAGCACTTTACAACACCCTAACCCTAACCCTAACCCTAACCCTAACCCTAACCCTGTGAATGTTTGATACTAAAACATTTTTACATTCAACAATGTGTGTTCAATTCTTTATTAGACTTTCGTTGGGGGGTCGAGGTCTAAAGCTGTGTAAAGAAGCACTAAATGTATGATGGCTGTCCTATTCACATATTTACATGTTAATGAAAGCATTTTGGACACTGCCATATGCGAGTTGCTGGAGGTGTCAATGAAATGTTAAAGATACCCCCAGTTTTAACGCATATCACAGTGCGATCTGACATTTCACACAGGATCGGATCACACAAGTTTGAACGACTGTGCGATCCTATCCTGATGCGGCTGAATAAATGCATCATGTGCGACTTTTGTGCGAGTGCATTGCGAATTGAGCCATACAAACTGTATAGCTGATTTTCGCATGAACATCTGATCGCATGTAATAAAGGAGCAGTGCGCTACGATATTACATGCCATCAGATGTGCAGTGTGAATTGAGACATACACTTTGTATGGCTACATTCGCACTGAACACGCATACAAGTCGCACATGACCCTTTATTTCTGATGTATCTGGATTGGATCGCACAGTGCTTAACACTTGTGGAATACAATCCTGTGCAAAAAGTAAGTGGCGGGTCACCCTTCTGCAATGCTGGAAGGCTGCAAAGTCGCAGACTTCCCGCATCGCATAAGTGTGACTCAACACTCAAGGTACTAGCAGTCCTAGGATTCAATATGGCATTGATATTGCCAGTAGCAATCAGTGTAGGGAGATCAGTGTAATCTATAGTGTATTGCTTGTTCGTTGCTCTAGTTCACTTTCCATTACCTATATATATAACACTTTGAGATGAACAATGATCAAGTTTCACATAACACTGACATATCCTAACATTGGTGGGCAGTGAGAAGGATGTCATAAATGAACACAACATAACAGGTGTAGGTACTTTGTTAATACCCTAATGTATTATATGAAATATATAGTATGGGCAACTTCTGGACAATGAACACCAATGTAAGGTGACATTAGATGAACCTTGGGTGTGACCTAGTTCTCAATGTGACAGGGTTTGTGTACATTTTGTGGGGTGCAGAAGGCCCTTGTATTTACACCACTGGCTAAAAAATAACACATGGCCATCATCACTTTGGATCAGCTGGTGAGAGACTACAGTCAAGAAACACACTGATGAATGTATTAACCCTTCCAAAGTCACACATATATAACACATGATTAACCCAAATAATTGTGTTTGGCATATGTGCCCAAATGATTATAATCCATAATACAGAATCATTGCAATTTTTGTTTAATGTGTTGAAAAATAATATATCTCTGACATTTATCTTGTGTGTCCAATCTTTAACAAGATTAATGGGTGTGTGACAGTGATTGCTGCCAGGACACAGCTCCTCTCCCCACGAAATATTCCAGATATTCCTGGCGGATCTGACGGGCCCTGTGTGATGCCAATGCTGACCGTCCAACTTCCATTGACGGCATGGACTCCACTTGGTTAGAAGGTTGGGCCTCTCCACTTGTACCTGGCATAGCAGGGTCAGTATCCAGTTGCTGCAATACATAATTTTGTGCATTCCTGCGTAGGAAGTTGTGCAAAATGCAGCAACACAAGACCACATTATCCACTTTGTACAGTGCCAGGTTTATGGACGTCAGGAATATCCGGAACCGGTTGGCCATTATCCCGAAGGCATTCTCCACAACTCTGCGAGCTCTGGACAACCGGTAGTTGTAAATCCTTTGGTCTGGGGTGAGGTTCCTCTGAGGGTAGGGCTTCATGAGATGCTCCCCAAGCGCAAAAGCCTCATCTGCGATAAACACAAAGCTCATACCCTCAACAGTTTGCTCCCTGGATGGCAGGTTCAGAGTGCCGTTCTTTAGACGACGAGCGAACTCCGTCTGATCAATAACTCCCCCATCCGAATTGCGGCCATTTTTGCCAATATCCAAAAAAATAAACTCATAGTTTGCATTAACTATGGCTAGCATGACTATACTAAAAAAACCTTTATAATTATAATAAAATGTGCCGGAATTCGGAGGGGGGACAATGCGGACGTGCTTCCCATCAATAGCACCCCCACAATTGGGAAAATTCCACTTCTCCAGAAATTGATCAGAAATCTCCAGCCATTGCTCTGCGTTTGAAGGAAACTGTGGGGAAAAAATAAAAAAAAATAAAAAAAATAAAATTAGTGCTTGAGCACATCACATTATTAATTACACACACAGTTGTCTGTTAAATGCTTATGCAACTTGCTAAAAAAATATACAACAGGAAGGCAAAGGTTTGGATATGGGGATGTAACATCTACATACATTTCTTTTCAACCTCCTATTGTTCTTATATTGTAAAGGGCCATACACACTAGAAGATTCTCTGAAGACTTTTTCGTGCAGATTTACCTTTTCTATGTAGTGCAAGGGCCTACCAGATTGCATAGGATTTGAAAGTGTTTGTTGGACCTCATATTATTTGGTTTTGGTAAATCGGAAGGATAAATTGTTCTGACAATCTTCTAGTGTGTATGGCCCATTATACTCACCAGCTAGAGCTGAGATTTACAAACTACGGCCCTCCAGCTGTTGCAGAACTACACATCCCATGAGGCCTTGTAATTCTCTGACATTCACAGACATGACTAGGCATGATGGAAATTGAAGTTCGTGAACAACTGGTGGGCCATAGTTTGAAGACCTCTGAACTTGAGCTTTGGTATATGCTGACTTTGAGATTTAGCATGTGGGTGGGGGATGGGTAAGTAAAACTGGGCATTTATACATCAATAAGGGCTTGTGGTCAGTGAAGGTTTTAACATCATTACATAAACATACAGAATCATAAGGTGGGAATGGATGGACTGATGTATTTTAGATAAATCATTAACTAGGTACTAAAACATTGGCCAAGGAATAATTGTTTGAGGGAAAGCAATAAAATGACCCAAATTCAAAATACTGTTAACAGGCAATGCGTTTAGGGACACATAGGAGAGAATGGTGGGGTGGTTAGTGGGTAATTTTACAAATGGTTAAAGATAATCTACATCTTTACTACTATGTGCATGCGGACAGAGGGTAGTTTACAAATAATGGCCTGTGTCAATTGCTGTACATCCAAAAACATCATAATTCGGGTGAAACTAGTAATACATGTAATGTAATGTAAAAAATCAAACATACCTTGATATAGTCCTTCTGCAAGACCTTGATGATGGCAGAGCAGGTCTCAGGGATGATGATACCAAGTGCTTGGGGGGAGATGCCTGTGGTGAACTTCAGATCCTGCAGGCTTCTCCCTGTTGCAAGATACCTCAACGTCGCAATTAACCTTTGCTCAGGAGTAATTGCAAGCCGCATACAAGTATCCTGCTTCAGAATATAGGGGGACACCAGGGCAAGAAGACGGTAAAAGATGGGATCCGTCATCCTCAAATAATTCCTGAAGTCATCAGGATTATTTTCCTGGAGCTCCCTCAGCAAGGACATATGAGAAAATTGATCACGGTTAAGCAACCAATTTTTCGTCCAGGAGGTCCGCTTCTTCTTCCTATTGCTCGTACGTCGTCTCAGAGCCAAAACTCCAACACTAACGACAGCAACGGACGAATTCACGGTCGCCATAATAAATTCTCGAACGATGTCTCGGAAAATAGCGAAATGTCGTCAACCAAACAAATGCTACCGAAATCAGCGCGAGATGCCCAGAAGGGTCACGGCCAAACACTCACTTCCTCTTTTGTAGCGGCGAACGTGCGTGGAACGTAGTGACGTCATTTTCTGTCGGAAGACAAATGTCCTGGGCAAGTTTAGAGCACTTTTCAACAGACAAACAACAAACACACCAGCCGCGAACATTTGTAGGACGTTCTGTCGGCCGACGATCGGTACGTGTGTACGGGGCTTTAAAATGAAAGCTGGAGACGCCACTGCCTTCACTTTCTGTCCTCCTTAATCCAACTCAACCCTACTCTACCCCATCCTGCAGCGCATTCACGTGCGTTGTTTGATACAAACTGTTGAGGTCTACCGCTAAGATAGGCTACTTTTTAGCACCCCATCATTGTATCAGATATGACTGGTAATGAATATCTGTATTCTTCTGTAATATTCTCCTTTTTAATTGAACCTACTGGTAATATTAATTTATTCTATAAATGATGTGCGTGCTTCTGTGCATTTACAGCATGTATGTATACTATTCCTACTGAAAAACAAATCAAAATGATTGAAGAAAAAAAAAATTGTGCAAATGCCTTTTTCTAAAAAGTGAAAGAGGGTATAGAGCCGTGTTAGGTCTAAGCGAGGGTTGCCAACCGTCAGTAAATTTATCGACAGTTGGTCAAAATCAGTGATTTTTGCAACTGTCTGTAAATACCAGTGGCTGATAATTTGTCGTGCTGTGTTGACTTTTAAAGTGTAGAGAAGGCAAATTACTTGTTATGGGTATTGTCAGTGTTTGCATATTGAGTTCATACTGTTTTATTATCGCTTGTCTTAGTTTTTAATAGGAGTTGTCATTTTTTTAGGCTGTCAGTAAAAATATGCTTTTTTTTCACATTTTGTCAGTAATAAATGCTGCGGGAAGCTGGCAACACTGATCTAAGCACGTGGATTTTGTTTTTAAAGTAGAACTCCAATGTATATACAGTATAGATTACTTTTTTTTGCCCCATCCCCTTCTGTATTAAAAGAAAAAGTGCAGTGTTAAGGGGAGGGGGGGCTGTCAATTCCCTCCAATCAGCTCTCAGAGCTCTCCTCACTGACGTAACTTCAGCTCTCTGCCCGCTGCTTTTCAGAGCTGAAAGGTCCTGTGTAAATTCTGCACTTTGAATGTATGTAGGGGAAAGATGGCTGTAGATAAACAGGTACAACATATGCATGAGGATTTGTTTTATCTCTGTTTAACCTATGGATAGTCACTCCACTGGGTACATATGAGGGTTTACAACCACTTTAAGGGAGGCAACCATTGCCAATTACTATTGCTCATGCTCTGTAACAACTGAAGATCTGTGTACTGGACCTATCGAACATGTACTGGTCAAGCTATTGTGATTTATTGAATAAAGAAATGTATCTGGAAAACATGTCATTGTGTTCTTTTGGGGTCCTTTTACTCTGTTGTTAGGTCTTGCTACAAACTGTCAAAAACCTGGCCAATTCCAACTGAAAAAAATAAGGAAAACCTACATATGATGAGGTTACCCCGTATACACCAATCTGCTTTAACATTATGACCAATGCCAGGTAAAGTGAATAACACTGATTGTCCTGTTACAATGGCATCTGAAAGTGGAGAGCATACTGTATATTTGGACATGTTGTCCCTGAAGTTGATGCGTTGTAGGCAGGGAAAAAACGGAATTCGAGCGACTTTGACAAGGGCCAAATTATAATGGCTAGACGACAAGGTCAGAGCATCTCCGAATCTACAGCTCTTGTGGGATGATCCCAGTCTGCAGTAGTCAGGACCTACCAAAAGTGGTCCAAAGGAGGAAAACCAGGAAATAGGTGGCCAAGGCTCATTGATGGAGGTGGAGATTGAAGGCTGGCCCATGTAATCTGATCCAAGATTGCTAAAATAGTGAATGCTGGTTCTGATAGAAAGGTGTCAGAAAACACAATACATCAGTTTGTTGTGTATGGGGCTGTGTGGACATCAGAATTGGATCACGGTCTCATTAACCACTTGCCGACTGCCGCACGACTATTTACAGCGGCAGTCAGCCCCTCACAGGCAAAGCGACGAAGGTCTACGTCGCTAGCCTGTAAGGGTTTAGGGAGCGTGCGAGCGCCACCAGAGGCGCGCTCATACTCGCTCACGGACCCCCCCGGGCGTGTGCCCGGCAGACCCGATGTCTGCCGGGCACTCGCGATTGTCCGTTACAGCGGGAGAAAGGCAGGCGGCTAATGTAAACACAGCCGCCTGTCAGTTCTCCCTGTGTAAGAATGGAGTTCATACGGTTCTGCTATGTAGGACCGTTGATCACTGTTCCTACACCTCAAGCCACATCCAATCACAGTTAGAAGCACGCCCCTAGGGACACACTTAACCCCTCCTTCACAAATAAAGTTAACTCCTTCCCTGCCAGTGTCATTTTTACAGTAACAGTGCATATGTATAGCACTGATTACTGCAGTAATGTCACTGGTAACCCCAAAAGTGTCAAAAATGTCAGTCAAGGGTCCGATCTGTCTGCCGCAATGTCGCAGTCCCGCAAAAAAAAAAATCGCAGATCGCCGCCATTACTCGTTAAAAAAAAAAAAAAAAAAATATTTCCCTTAGTTAGTAAACGCAATAACTTTTGCGCAAACCAATCAAAATACGCTTTTTGTAGCATAAAACAAATTGGCCTAAAATGTTAAAAAATTTTGATTTTTACATTTTTTTTGGGGAATTTCATATAAAAAAATGTGAAAAATATTATTTTTGCAAAATTGACGCTCTTTTTTTGTTTATAGCGCATGATCAAAAAATCGCACAGGTGATCAAATACCACCAAAAGAAAGCTCTGTTTGTGGGGAAAAAAGGACGTCAAATTAGTTTAGGTACAGCGTCGCACGACCGCGCAATTGTCCGTTAAAGTCACGCACTGCCGAATCGCAAAATAGGCCCTGGTCAGGAAGGGGGTAAAATCTTCCGGGGCTTATGTGGTTAATCACGTTTTTTTCTTTTACATTACCTGGGGAATAGATGACACCAAGATGCACTATGGGAAGAAGGCAAGCCAGCATAGGCGGTGTGATGCTCTGCCTAGTGGTGCCCATGCCTTGATGGGTTGAGAAAGGGGACCTACTCAATATTAGGTAGGTGCTCATAATGTTCTAGGTGGTTATTGTATTCAAACAGTTAATCTAGAGCTGCAGGCAACTAAAGTTACAGATAAAGCCTGACTTCTGTTAGAAAAGTCAAACATTGGCCCTGTCCTTCCCAGCATCATCTCCCTAAAGCCCCGTACACACACGCAGATCGTCGTCATACAAATGTTCGTTTTTTCTCCCCGGGATGTCGGTGTCTGTTGAAAAGTGCAAAGACAGCACAAGGACAGCACAAGAATTTTGTCTGCAGACTTCAGCTGACTGCAGAAGTGATGTCATGTAATGGTTAACTTTCCCTGTGTTTTTTATTTTCTGAGCATGCCCAGTCTTGCAAATCTGCGGTCTGTCGGCTGATTTCTGTACGGACAGGCGAACAATCGTCCGTTCTGGTGTCTGCAGACAAAAATTTTCATGTTTGCAAGAAAGACTCTTGTCCGCAGATTGTGTGCAGACATCTGTCGGAGGCACCATACTAACACGCATACAATCGGCAGATCTTTCGTCCGCCGACGTTTGTATGACGACGATCTGCGTGTGTGTACGGGCCTTAAATCTCTGGATCTACTGATCGTTTAGAACAGGTGGTTTTTCTTTGAAGGTCATTTCATGCATTTCTTCATTACATGCTCCATACTGTGCACATTTATGACAGGTTACTTTCCAGCTGGCTCCCTCTGATTGAAACTTGGGACTGGGCCCTCTGATAAGGGATGAGTCACTCATCTGATGATGGTTCCAACTGGAACTATTGTAAACAGCCTTTTAACCACATGTGGTTACCAGATATTGTACTGTATATGAAGGGGAGACCAGAACGCCACCTGCTGGCTGACTAAATTAATACAAATGTACATGCCATACATATGGTCTACTTATCTCACAAACAGTTAATAAATTAGGAAAATGTATACACAATATCTACACATATTCCAAATGTATATCTAGGGCCACATTTTTTTTTTATTGTATAGAAAAGGGTTAAAACTCCTGTCAGTTCTTTTTTTTTTTAGCCATCTATGTCTAAATAAGGCAATCTCCCTTTACTTCCTGCCCTGAAAAATTAACAGGAAGTGAGAAGATATCTTTACAATGTGTAACAGGAGACACTGACAGCGGTGGGTGGCATAGGCTCTGCTCAGCCCTAAAGCTTGCTCCCATGGGTGCCTCTTTAGCACATGGCCTGCTGAGGGGCACCCAGAGGAAGGAGGAGCGGATAATGCCGACAAGGGACTGAAAGAAAGGAAGTACTAGTAGGAGACCGCTCTGTTCAATATCGTTGTACAAAGCAGGTAAGTATAACCTCTTGTTTATTTTAATAATAATTAAAAAAAAAGGTTTAGTATAACTTTAATGGGCAGATAGACAGCAATATAAACCCTGACAGAAGCATGGCTCTCAACTGTCCCTCATTTAGACAAACTGTCTCTCTTTTGGAACAAAATTCCCCCATCCCTCTTCCCTTCTCAGTTCTTTTTTGATGTATAGTGCATCCGGAAAGTATTCACAGCGCTTCACTTTTTCCACATTTTGTTATGTTACAGCCTTTTTTCAAAATTGATTAAATTAATTATTTTTCTCGAAAATTCTACAAATACCCCATAACGACAATGTGAAGGAAATTTGTTTGAAATCTTTGTAAGCTTATTAAAAATAAAAAAAGGAAAACATCCCATGTACATAAATATTCAGAGCTTTTGGTACCAATTACAGCCTCAAGTCTTTTTGAGTATGATGCTACAAGCTTGGCACATCTATTTTTGGGCAGTTTCTCCCATTCTTCTTTGTAGGACCTCTCAATCTCCATCAGGCTGGATGGGGAACATGAGTGCATAGCCATTTTCCGATATGTTCAATCAGGTTCAAGTCTGGGCTCTGGCTGGGCCACTCCAGGACATTCACAGAGTTGTCCCCTAGCCACTATCTTGGCTGTGTGCTTAGGGTTATTGTCCTGTTGGACGATGAACCTTCATCCCAGTCTGAGGTCCATAGCACTCTGGAGCAGGTTTTCATCAAGGATGTCTGTGTTTATTGTTGCATTCATCTTTCCCTCGATCCTGACTAGTCTTCCAGTTCCTGCCGCTGAAAAACATCCCAACAGCATGATGCTGCCACCACCATGCTTCACTGTAGGGATGGTATTGGCCAGGTGATGAGCGGTGCCTGGTTTCCTCCAGACATGATGCTTGCCATTCAGGCCAAAGAGTTTAATCTTTGTTTTGGTTCCAAACTTCTTCCATTTACTGAGGATGGAGGCCAATGTACTTATTGGGGCCTTTAATGTTGCAGACATTTTTCTGTTCCCTTCCCCAGATCTGTGCCTCAATACAATCCTGTCTCGGAGGTCTACAGACAAAATCCCTTGGATTTCATGGCTTAGTTTGTGCTGGACATGCACTGTTAACTGTGTGACCTTATATAGATAGGTGTGTGCCTTTCCACATCATGCCCAATCAACTGAATTTACCACAGGTGGACTCCAATCAAGTTGTAGAAACATCTCAAGGGTGATCACTGAAAACACGATGCACCTGAGCTCAATTTTAAGTGTCAAAGCAAAGGCTGTGAATACTTATGTACATGTGATTTTTTGCTTTTTCATTTTTAATAAATTTGCAAAGATTTCAAACAAACGTCTTTCACGTTGTCATTATGGGGTATTGTTTGTAGAATTTTGAGGAAAATAATGAAAATCTTTAATTTTGGAATAAGGCTGTAACATAACAAAATGTGGAAAAAGTGAGGTGCTGTGAATACTTTCCGGATGCACTGTATGTCTGATGTCTATACAGTGGGGAAATAATTATATAATCCCCTGCAGATTTTGTAAATTTGCTCACTGAACTGCAACTTAATTTATAACATTTGTATCATGTGTTTTTTTCTGGATTTTTGGTTGATATTCTGTCTCTATATTCTAAAATACACCTATGATGAAAATTATAGGCCCTTCACTTCTTTGTAAGTGGGCAAATTTACAAAATCTGCAAGGGATTAAATAATTATTTTCCCTACTGTACCTCTATACAAAAATGTTATAATTTCAGTGGCAGAACTACCAGGGTCGCAAAGGTCACACTTGGGACTGGGCCCTGGTGTTTCACCACTGTAGGGGGCCCCAAGACAGCAGGAAGGGAGCCCGTTGCAGATCATGGGCTCAGTTCACACTGCTGCAATCCCAAAGATTGGGGATCCTTGCAACTTTGTGAGTTAACTTTGCAGTCTATAGCACTCCAATCGTACCAAAATCTCAGAAAAGTAAAGGGGCCCCCAGGGGAGTAAAGGGCTCAGAGGGAAGGGCCACAGACTCAGAGGAGGGGCTTCGAAGGTCATGGGGGCAATTCATGTTTTTTTGAACCAGGGCCCTGAAGGCTCTAGCTCCCCCTTTGAATACTTACATAAGAAAAATGCTTTATTGCACTAAAGCTTTCATCAAATGTCAAAAATTACTGAACTTGTTCTTTTAAAAAGTCAAGCAAAGTAACACTGAAAATAAATTAAAGCGGAGTTCCGGCCTATTTTGCAACTTTAGTGATTCCTGGAGTGCTCGCTATGCTGATCAACAATTGGGCATTTTCAATTTTTTTCAGGGGTCCCTTACCTTATTTTCAGGGCATTTTTGATTGTACTTCCTCGTTCTCCCCCCTCTGTGGCCGCGGCCACCGACATCACTTCCGCCTTTGCATTGCATCCTGGGAGCTGTTTGTCATCACTCCCAGGAGGCTGGAATCAGGAAGAACTCCCAGAACACTCCCTGGAATCAGGAAGGAGGACACAGCAGATAACACTGCAGCTTCACATGCCCACATCCAAGATGGCCGCGCCCAGACAGCGTTTTAAAAGTAAGATTTTGACTAAAATCCAATACCGTACACCTTGTAAGTATGAGAATAGCGGTTCTGTAAAGGGTGATGGATTAGTATGATAGGGATATTTTACGTTAAAAAAGGTATTTGAGGCCGGAACTTCATTTTAATGTGGATTTAAGCAATCATGTTTTGTGTATTAATTCTTCATAGCATTTGTAACAGGGGTATGCTGGAGGTATGTTGTTTGCCTGCACTCTTTTTGCTGTAATATATCCCTCAAAGCAGAAATTTGGAAGCTATGCAGAAGGACCTAAGCCTTCCTCATACTAGAAGAGAAATTGATTTTGTTGCTGTGTCTCCGTTGCAGAAATTTCTCCTTACTTCCTCTTCTGTCTTACGGCTGCCAAATAGTTAATGGTGAGAAATCCTCCAAAGACAATGACAAGGTAATAAAAATTGACATAGGTTCCAAACCTTCCCCATGCTATTACAATACGGGAAAAAAAAACGATTTTTGCCTGGACCCATGCTTTGAGCCAGCAGTTCCCATATCAACAACTTAACCCTTTCTCTGCCAAAACTGTTTTTGTACATGCAATCTTTGTGATGTAGGAGCGCTGAACCTTATGCGGATGTGTTTTGATAGGATAGGTGGTTTGTGGTCCTAGAGGCAGCTCACCAGCAACTGTGGGGTCTTGCTGGAACCCCAGAGGGGTTTGTTTAAGTTTTGAAAGGATTTTTATTTTGGAACAGCCAACGCGTTTTGGGTGGGGGGGGGGGGGTCAGCACTCCCCCTCCATCAGGACTAAAAACAGGATGATGCAGGCACTTAGATTAGAAAGGGTGAGTGCTGAGCCCCCGGAACGCATTGGTTGTTACAAAATAAAATTCTTAAAAGTTTGTACAAGCTGGTCTGGTGCTCCCATCCTTTCAAAACTTCAACAAAACAGTTTTTGTTGTTTTTTTTTTACACGCACATTTAAAAAATCATTTTAGGACTAAAGATTTGTTTAAATCCCCAAATATTATGTTTTTTTTCTGAAAACAAATACCCTGGAAAATAATATGGTAATAGTTTACATTTTTTTATGTTTCGAAATATATGCTCAACGGTTTATGTGCAACATTTCAAGGTGCAGAATTTCAGTTTAAAATAGACTAAAGTTCATTTTAGGAAACACGAGTACAATAGATTACCACTTTTTTTGTACAATATATATGAGGAGGTTGTGCTGAGTAAATACAGTGCTTTGCGAAAGTATTCGGCCCCCTTGAACTTTTCGACCTTTTGCCACATTTCAGGCTTCAAACGTAAAGATATAAAACTGTAATTTTTTGTGAAGAATCAACAACAAGTGGGACACAATCATGAAGTGGAACGAAATTTATTGGATATTTCAAACTTTTTTAACAAATAAAAAACTGAGAAATTGGGCGTGCAAAATTATTCAGCCCCCTTAAGGTAATACTTTGTAGCGCCACCTTTTGCTGCGATTACAGCTGTATGTCTCTATCAGTTTTGCACATCGAGAGACAGAAATTTTTGCCCATTCCTCCTTGCAAAAGAGCTCGAGCTCAGTGAGGTTGGATGGAGAACGTTTGTGAACAGCAGTTTTCAGTTCTTTCCACAGATTCTCGATTGGATTCAGGTCTGGACTTTGACTTGGCCATTCTAACACCTGGATATGTTTATTTGTGAACCATTCCATTGTAGATTTTGCTTTATGTTTTGGATCATCGTCTTGTTGGAAGACAAATCTCTGTCCCAGTCTCAGGTCTTTTGCAGACTCCATCAGGTTTTCTTCCAGAATGGTCCTGTATTTGGCTCCATTCATCTTCCCATCAATTTTAACCATCTTCCCTGTCCCTGCTGAAGAAAAGCAGGCCCAAACCATGATGCTGCCACCACCATGTTTGACAGTGGGGATGGTGTGTTCAGGGTGATGAGCTGTGTTGCTTTTACGCCAAACATAACGTTTTGCATTGTTGCCAAAAAGTTTCATTTTGGTTTCATCTGACCAGAGCACCTTCTTCCACATGTTTGGTGTGTCTCCCAGGTGGCTTGTGGCAAACTTTAAACAACACTTTTTATAGATATCTTTAGGAAATGGCTTTCTTCTTGGCACTCTTCCATAAAGGCCAGATTTGTGCAATATACGACTGATTGTTGTCCTATGGACAGAGTCTCCCACCTCAGCTGTAGATCTCTGCATTTCATCCAGAGTGATCATGGGCCTGTTGGCTGCATCTCTGATCAGTCTTCTCCTTGTATGAGCTGAAAGTTTAGAGGGACGGCCAGGTCTTCGTAGATTTGCAGTGGTCTGATACTCCTTCCATTTCAATATTATCGCTTGCACAGTGCTCCTTGGGATGTTTAAAGCTTGGTAAATATTTTTGTATCCAAATCCGGCTTTAAACTTCTCCACAACAGTATCTCGGACCTGCCTGGTGTGTTCCTTGTTCTTCATGATGCTCTCTGTGCTTTAAACGGACCTCTGAGACTATCACAGTGCAGGTGCATTTATACGGAGACTTGATTATACACAGGTGAATTCTATTTATCATCATTAGTCATTTAGGTCAACATTGGATCATTCAGAGATCCTCACTGAACTTCTGGAGAGAGTTTGCTGCACTGAAAGTAAAGGGGCTGAATAATTTTGCACGCCCAATTTTTCAGTTTTTTATTTGTTAACAAAGTTTGAAATATCCAATAGATTTCGTTCCACTTCATGATTGTGTCCCACTTGTTGATTCTTCACAAAAAATTACAGTTTTATATCTTTATGTTTGAAGCCTTAAATGTGGCAAAAGGTCGCAAAGTTCAAGGGGGCCGAATACTTTCGCAAGGCACTGTATATCTCTCATCTATGGGAACACTTAAAAAACATGTAGTTGGTGGTACTGAGTGGGTGAAGCGTGTTTTCAAGTACTCTGAAGTCAGTTAAACCAGATAAAAGCCAATTCTTGAGCAGAAATTCAAACCAATAAAAGGTTAAGTATCAACATTGGGATGACTGCTGCAGTACATGGCACTTTCCAGATGGCTACAGTTCAGATTGAATTGGGCACGGATGGACAAAATGAGGAGAAGGTGCCAGATCTTTTAATGAAAAGACTAATTGGAAAGGGTCTTTACAATAGGCCTTTATATATTTTATCTTTGTGAGTGTAAATTCTCATTGCTTTCCTGTGTCTTTATAAAAGTCGGTACACTGTCAGCGATTGTTCTTTTCCAAAGGCTGTGTTGGAAAAGGAGATTAGGAGCGAACTATTGCCAGTTTATTACTTTTCACACAGAGGGGAGCGATTCTGCTAATCTGGAAACTATTCTACGTCAGGTGTATTGTATACAAGGACTAAGAACTGGCTTTTATACAGCTTACATTGTTTCCTATTGACTGGTATTTTTCATCAGATGGGATCAGAATTTGTGGTTGAGTAAAAAAAAAAAAATTGGTCACATAAAATAAAAAATGTTAGTTTTGTTCAAACTGTAAAATCTGACACAAGCTTTTATGTTTTTTTTTTTTTTTTTATCAAAGGCATATGCAATCCATGGGATGGGGTAATAAAATATGCTTTGAAAAATGTCCTAATAAAAAGGATCCAATGACGGGGACTGTAGGTAGACTCATTTACAATGTATTCCCACCTTTCCAAAAAAATCATTGACAAAGCCTCACAATAAGTTTATGCATTCCTATTCACATAACATACCTAAAAATAATTCTAAAAATAATATTTCTTGCCTTTCTTGTTGTTTTTTTGGAGCAGGTTTATACACAGGACTCTAAAGGCAGCCCATATGCCATCAATACATCCATATGTATGAGGACTTATGGTGCTCAATAGCTCAAGCTGAAATTTACATTCATACAACTGAAGGAATCAAAGGAGCTATTCATCCATTTCCCTTTTTTTGTGTATGGACCAGGGCTGTCTAACACATAAGGAAGGACGTGTGGCAGTTGCCCTGAGCCCACTAGTTCTTAGTGACCCACCAAAATGATAAAAGTATTGCATATATAACCCTAAATTCTCCCAGTGTACATTATCACACCAGAGCTTGAAGAGAGCTGAATCCCTCTCCCAGTCATTTGCCATCCCACATAGCCAACTGTCAACTTACTACATACCTGCTGCAGCAGTCTTACAATCTTCCTCCCCCAGAAAGGTAAGAAGAACTAAACTACTGTCATTCATCCCAGTCCAGCTCCATCCCCTGTACACATGCACCAAGCCATCCTACCTGACATGGCTAACACCAATCTGTAAAGAGAGACTGTACTGCACAAGATCATTCAGAGCTGTGCTGGTTGGGCAGCAAGTAGATGCCAAATACTGAGTACACCCACAACCCTGGGAGTAATGCTACTGCCTTGTATAGTGTAGTGCTTGGCTGTCGGCTGTGAAGGCAACATTCACCAGATATTCACTGCCAGTGAGTCTTTCTTTTAAGTTTTAAATTAAATCACAGCGAATGATTTATCACCTGTGAATGTTTGACGATTGTCACATTCACTACTTTTTTTTTAAATATATTGCCAAGTGTCCAACAATGCACCAATTCCAACATAACAGATTTGTTTATTATAACAACCATTTAAATATCTTCTGCTTTATTGCCTGTCATTAAAGCCTAAGGTTACCTTTACAAAAAATAAATAAATAATACTAATAAATGCTCATATTTTTGCAGAAACAAAATGTGCATTTATTATTTTTTTCCTGCAGGAGCCTGGAAAGCATTGCACGTGCGATGAGTAAATCATGGGTTCAATATCAGCTCCTGCAGACATATTCTGCAGATTTCAGCCCGAACCTCTGTATGGGCTTTCTGTTTGAAAGCTGGAGGACATGTTTGTGGGCTAAAAGAGATCAGTGCCTACCAGCCCATTGAAACTACACCACGGCAGGCGGTACTTGTAGTTTATTTATTCAGTTATCTGTGAGTGAATGACGTGTGTGTGGGGGGAGCCCCGCCAAACCACCCTGTTTGAAAAAAGTGACAGCAGTAGGAGAACCCCTGCCCAATGCCACAGGGATGGGGGATCAGAGGAGGGAGGGGGGCAGGAGATGGAACATGTTACATTTCCCATTCTAAGTACGGGTGAAACATGTAACATGTTGCAAAGGTGAACTTATCCTTTAAACAAATATATACAGTATATACACATAGGTGTATATATATATATATATATATATATATATATATATATATGCACAGTATCTCACTAAAGTGAGTACACCCCTCACATTTTTGTAAATATTTTATTATATCTTTTCATGTGACAACACTGAAGAAATGACACTTTGCTACAATGTAAAGTAGTGAGTGTACAGCTTGTATAACAGTGCAAATTTGCTGTCCCCTTAAAATAACTCAACACACATCATAAAGGAGAGAAAGGAGAGGAAAGACCCAAAGGGTCTAGTATGTAAGAAAACTCAACCCCAGATGGGGGAGCTATCTCACATATTTCTTCTTAAAAATAGGACTTTAAAGGCTGTGAAGTTGTAATTGATAATACGATAACACAATAATTAAAATTGCATCTTTATTTGTTTATCAAAAGAGATAAAAACAAGGTGTGTATAAAAAAAGATTTACAACCATAGTACAGGCATGTATGCCAAATCAAAATACTATAGATACAGTACTGGTAGGTCCTACGCGTTTCGCTGAGCATTTAGGCTTGTTCAGTAGCTTCTTCAGGGACCGCAATAAGTACTCATAGACTCCATAAAGGAAACCATTGTCAAGCATTCTAGGCACTCCCAAACAACCTTCCATGGCAAACTGTGCAGGCAGGTGCTCAGTGGTTTTGTCTCCCCACGGGAGTAGTAGGCACCCACATGGGGCCAACCCAATGAGGGTAGGCCTAATTGACGGGCACTGTACCGCAACCATATCCTACAGAGGCAGAACAGGACACGCAAACCAGGGATCAAGCGGAAATCCACTCCTAAATGGTGTCAAACACTGGTAAGGCAGAAAGAGGATCCCCCTTTAAGGTCCTGCATCTCCGGGAGCCGCGTTACTCAACACACAGACATTAACCCCACAGATGGAACGCAAATATGCGGCCTCGGCTTCAGGGGGTTGTACCCGGGGTGATGCCTGCAGCTAGAGGCATCACCGCGGTACCATTGTTTAGAGCCGACAATCGACTTTCCTGAAATGACAACTGATGCGGCTGAGCAACCTCTTGGCTCTCATTACAAGGAGCGGGAGGGGACGCCCCCCCCCCCATTCTACAGCCTTCTGCGGCTCGTTCATCCCCTGGCTGGTCGAAGACCTAAACAATGCCGCATTTGGCTCTTATCCAGGGGAGGACTGGGCCACTCTGATGCCCCATAAAAAGGCTGCACCACTTCTGCCACAGACATGCCTAGATGATTCCTGGTGAAGAGAAGCAAAAAGTCCCTGTTGCTGACCTACTGAGTGCGGGATGAAGACCAGGACAGCATGGATGGTGTAAACTGTGTCTGAGCAGAAGCCAGGTCCATGCCCCACTGGAGACTCTCCCCCAGCCACTCCCAACCGAGCTGTCCAGGTTGGGAACCCAGATTCAGCCAGTGGGTAGAGAGTACCTGGAGCGGAACTTCAGTCTGGAACGGGGTCAGAAGGAGGCCTTGGAAGAGTCACTGCACCATGGGCCTCTGGATTGTACTTACCCCCTGGGCTGAAAGTTGCCAGTCAGCCCCTGCTCTGATCGGATCTCCGATGTAAGAATCCGGAAGCAGTGTCATGATGACATTTAAAAAAAAATTGACAGTATTAAAAAACAGCCAAACTTGGCGTTTTGAATGCTTTTAAGTGCAGAGGAGGGATTTGGGGTCTTTTAGTCCCCAGATCCCTCCATAAAGAGTACCTGTCACTGCCTATTACTCTCACACGGGATGTTTACATTCCTTTTAACAGCAAAAAAAAGTGATCAAAAACATTTTTTTTTTAAATAATAGTGTAAAAATAATAAAATAATTAAGAAAAAAAAGTGTAAAGCGTCCTGTCCCTTCGTGCTTGTGCGCAGAAGCGAATGTAAACGCAACCCCCGCCCGCATATGAAAACAGTGTTCAAACCTTCATACTCAGTGTAACATCATCTTTCACAATATCCAAACAATTGGGCTAACTTTACTGTTTTTTTTTTTTTTTTAATAAATGAAAGTGTATTTTTCCACAAAAAATTGTATTTGAAAAACCGCTGCGCAAATACCTGGTGACATAAAATATTGCAACAATCCCCATTTTATTCTCTAGGGTCTCTGCTAAAAAGATACATATAATGTTTGGGGGTTCTAAGTAATTTTCTATCAAAAAATACTGATTTTATCTTGTAAGCAACAAATGTCAGAAAAAGGCTTAGGCTCCAAGGAGTTAATGTCTAAACCGCTGGCTAGAAAAGTGAGTACACCCCTAAGAGAAAATGTCCAAAATGGGCCCAAAGTGTCAATATTTGTGTGGCCACCATTATTTTCCAGCACTGTCTTAACCCTCTTGGCTATGGGGTTCACCAGAGCTTCACAGGTTGCCCCTGGAGTCCTCTTCCACTCCTCCATGACGACATCACAGAGGTGGATGTTACAGAATTTGCGCCCCTCCAACTTCCATTTGAGGATGCCCCACAGATGCTCAGTAGGGTTTAGGTCTGGATACATGCTTGGCTAGTTCATTACCTTTACCCTCAGCTTCTTTAGCAAGGCATTGGTCGTATTGAAAGTGTGTTTGTGGTCGTTGTCCTGTTAAAATACTGCCCTGCGGCCCCGTCTCTGAAGGGAGGGGACCATGATCTGCTTCAGTATGTTACAGTACATTCATGGTTCCCTCAATGAACTGTAGCTCTCCAGTGCCAGCAGCACTCATGCAGCCCCAGACCATGACACCCCCACCACCATGCTTGACTGTAGGCAAGGCACACTTGTCTTTGTACTCCTCACCTGGTTGCCGACACACACGCTTGACACCATCTGAACCAAATACGTTTATCTTGGTCTCATCAGACCACAGGACATGGTTCCAGTAATCCATGTCCTTAGACTGCTTGTCTTCAGCAAACTGTTTATGGGCTTTCTTGTGCATTATCTTTAGAAGAGGCTTCCTTCTGGGACGACAGCCATGCAGGCCTACTTGATACAGTGTGCGGCGTATGGTCTGAGCACTGACAGGCTGACCCCCCACCCCTTCAACCTCTGCAGCAATGCTGGCATTCCTCGTACATCTATTTCCCAAAGACAACCTCTGGATATGACGCTGAGCACGTGGATGCAACTTCTTTGGTCGACCATGGTGAGGCCTGTTCTGAGTGGAGCCTGTCCTGTTAAACCCCTGCATGGTCTTGGCCACCATGCTGCAGCTCAGTTTCAGGGTCTTGGCAATCTTCTTATAGCCTAGGCCATCTTTATGTAGAGCAACAATTATTTTTTTCAGATCCTCAGAGAGTTCTTTGCCGTGAGGTGCCATGTTGAACTTCCAGTGACCAGTATGAGAGAGTGAGAGCCATAACACCAAATTTAACACACCTGCTCCCCATTCACACCTGAGACCTTGTAACACTAATGAGTCACATGACACTGGGGAGGAAAAATGGCTAATTGGGCCCAATTTGGACATTTTCACTTAGGGGTGTACTCACTTTTGCACCAGCGGTTTAGACAATAATGGCTGTGTGTTGAGTTATTTTGAGGGGACACCAAAATGTACACTGTTATACAAGCGGTACACTCACTACTTTACATTGTAGCAAAGTGTCATTTCTTCAGTGTTGTCACATGAAAAGATATAATAAAATATTTACAAAAAAGTAAGGGGTGCACCTACTTTTGTGAGATACTGTATATTGTAATGTGTTGGGAATTATTCATACAGACTTGTGAAGTCACTGAGTGGTTCCTATTAAATTGAGAACCTCTTTATTTATTTATTTTGTGACTTTGCAGCTACCTCAGAAAAATGGAAAATCATTTTATTTTTCATTCCTTGGAGCTAATAAAAAGTACAATGTGATCAGAACAATACATAAAACAGTGAACAAAGCAGTGCAACATTTTGTGCTCCGGGCTATACTATTAAATGTTATTATATTTCAACAGCAGCTAATAAGTGTTCAGTGGAAGTCTATGGCTGGGGCATTGAAAAGAAATTGAATCACACTTCATTGTAAGCACAGTCTCTGCTTCCTACCCACCAAAGTCTGCTTAACCACTTCTGGACCGGAAGGATTTTCCCCCTTAATGACCAGGCCATATTTGCGATTCGGCACTGTGTTACTTTAACGGACAATTGTGCGATTGCGCAACGGTGTATTTAAAGAAAATTTATGTCCCTTTTTCCCCACAAAAAGAGCTTTCTTTTGGTGGTATTTGATCGTCTGTGCGATTTTTTATTTTTTGCGCTATAACGAAAAAAAGACAATTTTGAAAAAAAAAAAAAACTATATTTTTCACATTCTGCTATGTAACACTCCCAAAAACAAAAAAATGTAAAAATCTATTTTTTTTAAATATTTTAGGCCGATTTGTTGTCTGCTACATATTTTTGGTAAAAAAAAAAATCTCAAAAAGCGTATTTTGATTGGTTTGCGCAAAAGTTATCGCGTCTACTAACTGCAGGAAAGATTTATGTCATTTTTATTGGTTTTTTTTTTCTAGTAATGGCGGCGATCTGCGTTTTTTTGCGGGTCTGCGGCATTGCGGCAGACAGATCGGAGCCCTAACTGACATTTTTGACACTTTTGGGGGTACCAATGACATTACTACAATAATCAGTCAGTGCTAAAAATATGCACTGTTACTGTAATAATGCCATTGGCAGGGAAGGTGTTAACCTAGGGGCGATCAAAGGGTTAAATGTGTACCTAGGGGCGTGTTTCTAACTATATGAGGGGGGCTTGTGAAATGATCACAGAGACCTGTGATCCTATATAGGAGGATCACATGAGCTCTGTGATCATTCCAGAGAGAAGAACGGTCAGCTGTGTTTACAACAGCTGACTGTTTTTCTCTCTCAGCGGGGGAACGATTGCGGGTGTCAGGCGGCAATTGGAGCTGCCTGCCCCATGCATCGGAGTCCCCGCTGCCGAGTGGGGGTGGGAGCTCGGCGGCGGCGGTGCGCGCTCGCCCCCTAGCTGCAGGCGCGTGACCGACGTATACCTACAGCGGTTTGCACAGGAGGGCCAGCCTGCCGCAGTATAACTCCGGCAGGCGGTCCTTAAGTGTTAAAGTGGGCATATCAGTTATAATCTACAACTATTATTTGTAATTTTATCCGACATTGAGGGTCATATTAATGCAAAGATTTAAGCAGATTACACACAAATCCTAGCAAAAACAGGAAACCATTTTTGTTGCCTTTTTTGTATAATCTAATATGAACTTTAGAAGAGTTATCTCCAGGCACATACAAAAGGCCACCAAGTAATAAAAGCCTACTTGAACCCTCTTAATTTATTACCGTCATGCAGCCATACTGCATTGAGTATACAGTAATAAATATAGGCATCTTCTGTTTTGATTTTTCTTTACTGATAACACAGGAGAGCCGGCTTGCTTCCCTCTCACGCTATGAAGTGGCCAGGCTCCCCAGAAACCTGACAGCCCCCCCGAATCTTGCTCAAATCAACAGCACTCTTGCTCCCTGAGAAGCAGTGTAGCAATTTTTTGTGGGGGGGAGGTATTAAGCCCTTGTTGCTTGTTATCAATGACAAAAATTAAAAATGACACCCCTATTTCATACTGTAAATTAAAGTTGTACGATTAATTGTTAAAAAATTGCGATCTCGATTCCCCCCCCTCCCCCACAATCTTAAAACGGTGTGTCCTCATTTCTTACAGAGCTGTTCTGCTGCTCACTCACAGCTGTCAAAAAAAGAGCCTCTGGCAAATGTTTATCAACATTGTTAAGGCTGCTAGATAACTATAAGACAATGTTTTACAATGTATCATTTTGTTCTTTTAGATCAGGGGTGTCAAACTCCATTTCATCGCGGGCCACATCACCATTATGGTCACCCTCAGAGGGCCAGTTCTATCTGTAGCCCACCACTCAGAAGACAAGAGCCCCCACCTTCCCTTACATCACAGTGATCCCCCTTTTTCCATGTGCTGCTGCTGGGAAGAAGCTGGAGGCCGAGCTGTGAAGCAGCAACTACAGGGTCTGGAGGAGGGCTGAAGTCAGCTTCCAGAGTCTGCTGAATGCTGACACCAGTGGAAGCAGAGAGGGGGGGGTGCTGTGGCTGCACAGAGAGGTGCAGGATCTGTAGGAGGAGATGTGGCATCCTCTCTGCTGCCAACTGCTGAGTTTGAGAGGGGGGGGGGGGGGGGGGTTGGTCCTCTCTGCAGCTGCAGGGGGAAGTACAGGATCTGACTGAGGAGTTCTCTCTGCTGCCGTCTGCTCAGACAAGTTGGGGGCAGAGATGAGGGAGATGCAGCAGCTGCAGGAGAGGTGCAAGGGCCACATGAAATGGCCTGGAGGGCCTGATTCGGCCCGCAGGCCTTGTGTTTGACACCTGTGTTTTAGATCAAAGGAGTGAACTTCCATCGGTAAGTAAGGGCACTTTAACCTCTTAAAGGCTAAGTCATTCTCTGACCCTTGTTGCTTACAAGTTAAAATTAGTATTTTTTGCTAGAAAATTACTTAGAACCCCCAAACATTATATATATATATATTTTTTTTTAGCAGAGACCCTAGAGAATAAAATGGCAATTGTTGCAATCTTTTATGTCACACTGTATTTGCACAGATTTTTTTGTATAATGTAAAAGATGATGTTACCTTGGGAATCGTGATCTTTATTCTAAGCAAAAAATTTGTGATTCTCTTTTTATCCAGAATCGTGCAGCTCTACTGTAAAGACAGTCTAGCTGCATCACAGTAAAAATTGGGGACCGATCAAATGGGCGTTTAGGTGATCCTTTTGCTAAAATTGAAAACATAAGCAGCCCATTTAGAAATATTTAATAATTACCTTCCCAGAGGACAGTGAGTGAAGTCTTTGTACTTATGGTTGTGTGAGATACCTCATGCAACGTTGGGCACTCTGGTTCCTTCAGCTGGCTGCTTCCTCACAATTGTGTTCCATAGTGATAAAGCAGCCTTTGGGAGGAACGGCACATGGCTAAGGACCTCTTGTAGCTCTTCCAGAGAACCAATACAAACTCACCACATGCCAAAAAGGTACGCATTAAACCTTTTTTTTGACAGGCTGCTAGTATTTACCTTTTCACACTGTAGCAATACTTTAGGTTGTGGAGTAAATGTATTTTTTTAGATACTAGTACCAGAATCTGTCTTGATATCAGTGGGATACCCCGCACAACAGCACTATGGGAGAGGTAGGGGCAAATCATGCTTTACTACATTGCTTAAGCTGGTCATACACTATGCAAATTTCACTCAATAAGTGACCTTGTCAGCCCCTCCCACCCAACATCAATCAACTGAAATATTGAAGGAGAAGTAAGAAAAGTTTGTGGCCGAATAGTGCCTGCATCCAATCGGATTCATATTTTATTCAGGAATTCTGACAGCCACTAGCAGGGCCACTGTTAGAAATGATGGGGCCCCCTACAGCTGTCTTCATACCCTGCCTATATACTCCAACCTCCCTGGCCCCTCTGTTGACCTGATGGCACCCAGGGAAATGTAATTTAAGCCCTAGTAAGCAAGTAGGAGTGGGAGTGTGCTGAAATAAAATCTATTTAATCAATTAGGCAGCTATTAACAATAAAGCTGCCCTGGGCCCCCCTTTTTAGATGATGGGACCTGGGCCAGTACAACAGGACTAGTTGTACTGCCTTATCAGCGGCCCTGGCCAGTAGTGCTTACTGTCAGAATACAATGGGCCCAGCCAAAGACTCATCCATCCACAATATCAGGGATGCAGAAATCTGTTGGAGACTCAAAGAAAATCTATGGACAGTTTTAGACCAGACTGTACTGCTCAGCTGCAGAGCACTCTTCACAACCTAGCTATTGGTCCCTAGGACCAATCCATTCCTCAGCAGGCCCTTGGATAGGAGTCCAGCCATTTTGGTAGGGTGCATGAAGTTCCAGACCACCCCACCTAAGGGACCTTTGTCACATTCGACACAATTGCTCCCTTTCGCAATCTGACTGCTTCTCTTTCCTGATACTTTACTCACTTCAGCACCTGAAGAGTTAGTCTAGAGTGGTACACATTGTCATATAAGTTTGTTTAATTTAACTCACACTCTTCTTCACAAGAATCAGACCAGACATTCTCTCTTAATCAATAACTTTTTTTACTGTGCATTCATATCCTTTACAGGCAGTTCCTATTTATTTCATTTAAAACAGGTGTTCACTTGATGCAACATCCAAAATGCAGAACATCCCTTTTCTCAGGGCGCTGACCTGACTGATTCAATGGTGTCCCCAAATGGTGACAGATTGAAAGTCCAAGTCTTTTGACCAGTGCCAGGGTTCCACTGGGGGATAATATTTTCACATGTATAGTCTTTATGATACACTTCCCATAGACTCCCTCAAGACTAGACCTCTTCATGAATTTATCATCCACCAAAAGCACAGGAAGTGACACATGCGGGAGAAGCCACAGCACAGCACAGCACAGCACAAAACATTAATCCTTTTTTACCCAACAGGAATATTACTTAGTCACCTGCCTACAGGATCACTGCTGCAAGATCCAGTGCCGGTCATCATAGTCACTCATAGTACAGGGTGGAGTGCTGTGAGTGCAGAGAATGGTGCTGACATCATCACATCAGCCCAGTTCAGTTACATAGTAAGTCAGGTTGAAAAAAGACACAAGTCCATCTAGTTCAGCCAATAAAAGAGAAAAAAAAACATATACACAATCCTATACCTACAGTTGATCCAGAGGAAGGTGAAAAACCCCCAGCAAAGCATGATCCAATTTGCTACAGCATGGGAAATATTCCTTCCTGATCCCCAAGAGGCAATCAGATATTCCCAGAATCAACTTTACCTATAAATGTAAAGAGTATATAAAGAGTACCCTGCGTGTCATATGGATCTCCTGATGACATCTGAAAAAAGGTAAGAAAAAAATCAATACATGCAAGGGGATGAGGAATCGGGAGAGGATCTTATTGGGTTTCAAAAATGATTAGGCAACATGTCTCCTTATGCTTAGTGATACTCAAACTGTGGTCGTGGCTGGCCAAGTGGTCCATGGGCCAGGCAGTCATCAGTTAAATTAAATCTTGCAAGCACTTGCGGTGGGTGATGAACACTAATGGAAATGGAAATGATTGTAGAAAGACGTTTCACGTGAAAGATCTTTAGGAAGTTTGATTGTGCACAGTAGTAGGTATCTTTACAATCAGAAAAAGACTGAAAAGTTCTTCTGTAAAAGTAGGAAAGTATTAAGAAAAGGCGATTAATACTTATAATGACAGTATGATAGCTTGCCTTTGGAATGAACGTTGGACTAGTTCTTTCTACATACTCTATTGTACTCCAACAGCAGCCTTTCTCAACCAAGGCTCTGTTGGATCTTGGGGTTCCGCCACAGGTTACTAGGGGTTCCTTGAGCAATGAGCAATTTCTACTTCTCACATAAGTAACCATTTGGAAGCTTGATTTTGCACAGTGGCAGGTATCATTACAATCAAATAAAAGACTTGATAGTTGCTATCTTCTGTAAAAGTAGATAAAGCTTTGTGCAAAGTGGCAGGTATCTTTACAATCAGAAAAAGACTGGAAAGTTGCTATCTTCTGTAAAATTAGATAATAAAAATGGTAATAATTAAGTAAAGTAAAAATAGTAATACTTAGGCTCCATGTACACGGGACGTTGTAAATGGCTGTTTAGGAGCAGTTGGGCGTTTTTTTCAGAAGCCCCTGAACCCATCTACATTTTATCTTATCTGTCCATGTACACAGGGTCGTTTACAGTCATTTGCAGGCAGTTGAGTTCAGGGACGTTTTTTGGAACGCAATTATTTGCGTTTGAACGTGTGATTCCCGGCGTTTCAAATGCAAAAACGCGGCCGAACGTGACCAAACGTGACCGAACGTGATGAACGTACATTCACCCACGTTATAAGTTTTTTTCTTACATTCAAAATCAATGGTTCCCTATGGCGTCATCTGTGACATGAGGGGGCGGGGCCTCCTGATGACGTCATCGGGGACCACGCCCACAATGGCTATATAACAAGCTGCAGAGACCGGAGACAGGCATAATCACCGGAGACATCGTCGGAGGAGGACCGGAGGAAGAAGAAGAAGAAGAAGAGAAGAGCCGAAGGCAAAAGAGCAGAAGAGCGGACAGCAGAAGAGCAGACAGCAAAAGAGCAGAAGACCAGGAGACCAGGAGAGGGAGAAGACCAGAGCAGAGAAGACCGGATGAAGATTTTTAATAAACTTTCCAAAACGTCTCCTGTCGTTATTTACATACACTGCCTTTTTATGGGGTGAATGGGTAGGGGTACAGTGTACCCCATACCCATTCACATAGGGAGGGGGTCCGGGATCTGGGGGGCCCCCTTGTTAAAGGGGGCTTCCAGATTCCGATGAGCCCCCTGCCCGCAGACCCCCACAACCACTGGCCAGGGTTGTGGGGATGAGGCCCTTGTCCTCATCAACATGGGGGCAAGGTGCTTTGGGATGGGGGGGTGCAGAGCTCCCCCTGCCCCAAAGCACCAACACCCCCCCTATGTTGAGGGCATTTGGCCTGGTATGGTCCAGGTGGGGTGGGGCCGCAAATGGAAAAAGTTACTGAAAGCACGTTTAACAGCTGCTTTTTCCCGGCGTCAGAACTAGCTTTGCAGCATGTTTTCTCTAACGTCCCGTGTACATGGAGCCTAATAATAAAGGTGTTATAGCTTGCCTTTAGAAGGAACGTTGGACTAATTATATCTACCGTACTCTATCGTACTCCAACAGCAGTTTTTCTCCACCAGGGTTGCATTGAATCTTAGGGTTACCTCCTGAGGTTGCTAGGGTTTTTTTGAGCAATTTGCTACTTCTCAGACCACTGACACCAAAGATCTCTTCAGCAACAGTATTTGTATAAGGGGGGTTCTTCTACTGACCACAAATTTACGGGGCATTCTTCCCAATGACCATCACACTAATCTACTGTGAGCTGTAGATATGGTATTTATTAGTGGGGGTTCTCTGAGAACAGAAAGTTATTTTAAAGGTCTAGCAATCTTTAAAAGACGTATAAAGGCTGTGCTACAGTATACAACCTCTGCCTTCCTGCCCACACACACAGACACACACACACACAGACACGCACACACACACACAGAGACACGCACACACACACACACCTATTCTCATGAAAATGTGGAGTTGCCATAAGCTGCCAATTTCTTGCAGCTCCCAAAATGGGTGAAATGGTAATTTGTCATGTGGATATAATTTTATCCAAACATAACAACACAATGTTCAGGCTGTTCCGTTAAAAGCATATTTGCTACCATGCGGGGGCACGCTGACCTTCACAGATACTGTGTTAATAATTGACCCTTTCACGTTTCCAGCAACAAAAGCAGTCAGAACACACCCAATTTTCATTGCAAGAAAATAGGAAAACTAGTTAATTTATTGCTATACCCAGCTCAAGTACAATTCCAGGAAATGCTGAGAAGGAGAACTAAGAAACGAGCCAGCTAGCACTGTAGTTTATTAGCCAGGATCCTATAGAGCACATATTCTTTATTATGAAGATAATGGTGTGAAGGTGAACTGTGGGGAGAAATGCTAAATGAAGTTCTCCAAATATTTTACTGTATCTTGGAAGTTCTATGGTTAAAGTATATAAAATAAACTAATCTTGAGCTTGTAGTTGGCAGCAACTGTGCCATCCACATGCCCCCTTAGAAGTTTCTACTTCCTAACAGTGGTGATGGGAATCTATCTGCAGGTTCAAAAATTGCCATGTTTGGGTGGGAGCTAAATTTTGGATATGCAAAAAACAAGTTTTGTTAAGGTCACATTTTGAACTTTAACTGCATACTAAACTGCTACATTATTTTTTCTGGTGTCTAGCATTTAGAACGTGGCAATAATGTTTTTAGTTAGAAGCAGCAGGGCCTTAGATCTCACATGTCAGATATAATTGTGGGAATTTTCAGGGTATTGCTTAAGCAAAATGAACCTTTCAGGGACAGAAGATTAGGGCAAGGATCTACTACCTGTCTTAAAAAAAACATATTCTTTTCCTAGCATAAGGCTCAATTCATGAAGCAATCATGATTATTTGACATAATAACCTATGTTTTCAGCAAACCTTTCATTAAAAGCTAAAATCAATTACAGTAAATGAACCAGGAGTTATACCTCAATGAATGAATCCCTAAAGTGTTGGCTACCATTTTTTTTTTACAGGGAGAAACCTGTCAAATATAGAAATTCAGTGACTGAACCCCTGATTATCTACTCAAGGTTAAACGTCTTATTGGTCCAAATTTGAAATTATTACAGTTTTTTTAATAAATTATGTAATTAAAATACAATATAAGATAAGACTGAAGTTTCCTTTAAAAATAAAGCTTACTGAAGTTAAAAAAAAGTATTACACCACAACGCAGAACATATTAAGGGGATCCCCCAGCTAACAGCAGGGATGAGTTATGTCTGTTAGGATGCTGGCGGGCGGATATATGGTCCAATGTAAAAAAAGGATGTAAACTAATCTAAACTAATTTGAAAAAAACGAATGTAAACCGAATTCATTTTTTGTTTAAAAACAGACTGAACGAATAACGCCTATGTGAAAGTTGCCTAAGAGTTGTGAAGATGTGGAATAGACTCCCTCAATAACTAGTTCTGGCCAGCTCAGTAGATTGTTTTATAAAAAGTTTCCTAAATGCACAGGGGTGGTTGATCCAGAGATTATCCCATTTCCCCCACTGCAAATAGGATCATGCTTTATTGTTTTGGGTTTTTTTTTGCCTTGCTCTGGGAGTTGGTGGGTATAGTATTGTGTATACTGTATGGAGGTTTTCTATTTATGTGTGAGTAGTGTTGGATTTATAAAGGGGCAAAACCGCAATTGCCCTGGGCTCCCCTGCTGGAGGGGGCCCCAAACTTCTTTTTTTTTTTTTATGAAAATTATTTTTCCTCAAGACTTCAGTAGTGTGTTCATTGAGGAAATTGTCCAGTTTGCAGCCTTTGCCAAGCTTTGATCATTTCTCACTCCATCTCAACAGGCAGTTTTTTACATGATGCAAAATGTGTTTTCCCCATTTTTTTTTTAAAGTGTTCTTTTTTTTCCAGAAAAAAGAAGAAATATGGAACATGTTCTTTCAAAATTATATATATATATATATATATATATATATATATATATATACACACATACACAGTGCCTTGCGAAAGTATTCGGCCCCCTTGAACTTTTCGACCTTTTGCCACATTTCAGGTTTCAAACATAAAGATATAAAACTGTAATTTTTTGTGAAGGGATGTATTCCAGGGATAAGACTGTAATTCTTCCACTTTATAAAACTCTGGTACGACCGCATCTGGAGTATTCTGTCCAGTTCTGGTCGCCAGTCCTCAGGAGGGATGTGTTGGAGCTGGAGAGAGTCCAGAGTAGGGCAACTAAACTGATTAGGGGATTGGAGGACCTTGATTATGAAGAGCGTCTGCAATCGCTCGATTTATTCTCCCTGGAGAAGAGACGCCTGAGGGGGGACATGATAGCAATTTATAAATATCTCAATGGGGATCTCAGCTTAGAAAAAAAGCTGTTCAGTCGAAGGGATTGCATGAGGACAAGAGGGCATACAATGCGATTAGAGGAGAAGCGTTTTAACCTCAGGCAACGTGGGGGGTTCTTTACTGTTAGGGCTACAAGATTGTGGAATTCTCTACCACAAGAGGTGGTTTCTGCGGGTAGTATGGTGGCTTTCAAAAGATTCTTAGACGTACATCTCAAGGATCAGAACATTCAGGGCTATGTGAGATGATTACAGCCACACACACCTACACAGGTTGAACTGGATAGACTATTGTCTTTATTCAACCTCACCTACTATGTAACTATGCAACTATGTAACTATGTAACTATGTAATCAACAACAAGTGGGACACAATCATGAAGTGGAACGAAATTTATTGGATATTTCAAACTTTTTTAACAAATAAAAAACTGAAAAATTTGGCGTGCAAAATTATTCAGCCCCCTTAATTTAATACTTTGTAGTGCCACCTTTTGCTCCGATTACAGCTGTAAGTCGCTTGGGGTATGTCTCTATCAGTTTTGCACATCGAGAGACTGAATTTTTTGCCCATTCCTCCTTGCAAAACAGCTCGAGCTCAGTGAGGTTGGATGGTTGGATATGTTTATTTGTGAACCATTCCATTGTAGATTTTGCTTTAGGTTTTGGATCATTGTCTTGTTGGAAGACAAATCTCCATCCCAGTCTCAGGTCTTTTGCAGACTCCATCAGGTTTTCTTCCAGAATGGTCCTGTATTTGGCTCCATTCATCTTCCCATCAATTTTAACCATCTTCCCTGTCCCTGCTGAAGAAAAGCAGGCCCAAACCATGATGCTGCCACCACCATGTTTGACAGTGGGGATGGTGTGTTCAGGGTGATGAGCTGTGTTGCTTTAACGGCAAACATAACGTTTTGCATTGTTGCCAAAAAGTTAAGTTTCATCTGACCAGAGCACCTTCTTCCACATGTTTGGTGTGTCTCCCAGGTGGCTTGTGGCAAACTTTAAACGACACTTTTTATGGATATCTTTAAGAAATGGCTTTCTTCTTGCCACTCTTCCATAAAGGCCAGATTTGTGCAGTATACGACTGATTGTTGTCCTATGGACAGAGTCCCCCACCTCAGCTATAGATCTCTGCAGTTCATCCAGAGTGATCATGGGCCTCTTGGCTGCATCTCTGATCAGTCTTCTCCTTGTATGAGCTGAAAGTTTAGAGGGACAGCCAGATCTTCGTAGATTTGCAGTGGTCTGATACTCCTTCCATTCAATATTATCGCTTGCACAGTGCTCCTTGGGATGTTTAAAGCTTGGGAAATCTTTTTGTATCCAAATTCGGCTTTAAACTTCTCCACAACAGTATCTCGGACCTGCCTGGTGCGTTCCTTGTTCTTCATGTTGCTCTCTGCGCTTTAAACGGACCTCTGAGACTATCACAGTGCAGGTGCATTTATACGGAGACTTGATTACACACAGGTGGATTCTATTTATCATCATTAGTCATTTAGGTCAACATTGGATCATTCAGAGATCCTCACTGAACTTCTGGAGAGAGTTTGCTGCACTGAAAGTAAAGGGGCTGAATAATTTTGCACGCCCAATTTTTCAGTTTTTTTTATTTGTTAACAAAGTTTGAAATATCCAATAAATTTTGTTTCACTTCATGATTGTGTCCTACATGTTGTTGATTCTTCACAAAAAATTACAGTTTTATATCTTTATGTTTGAAGCCTGAAATGTGGCAAAAGGTTGCAAAGTTCAAGGGGGTCGAATACTTTCGCAAGGCACTGTATATATCTCAAATTATATAACATGAAGACTTTAATGAAAGATTTCTGAGACTTTATATAAAGTCCTAAATTAGTGTAAATTCTCTCAGCTGCAGACAAGCAAATCCTGGATTACAGTTCAAGTAGCACTATACTTCCCAATAAAATTATCAAACAAGAGACACATGCATTTTTGCCACTAGGAAGAATTGTAGGAGAAAAGCTCCAGTTTAGTTTGCTTTTAGGCTCCATATTGTACCTCCTGCGGGGGGGAATTTTAGTTCACAGGCCTCAGGCCATAATTGACAGGTAAGAAGGTAAATTTGTCTGGCAAATTAGTTTATTCTTATCATCTTTACCAGCTTCAATACTGGGCACTTTTACCCCCTACCTGCTTTGGTAAATTTTCAGCTTTCAGCGCTGTCACACTTTGAATGACATTTGTACACTCATACCACACTGTACCCAAATTAAATTTTTATAATTTTTTTGAGACAGATAGAGCTTCCTTTTGGTGATATTTAATCACCACTGGGTCTATTTTTTGCGAAAATTTTGAAAACAAAATGTTTTTCTTAGTTTCTGTTAGAAAACTTTTTAAAGAAGTAATTTTCTCCTTCACTGATGTTTGCTGATGAGGCTATACTGATGGGCGTTGATGACGCGGCACTGGTGGGCACTAGTGAGCACTGATGAGATGACATTGAAGGGAAGTCATGGGGTGGCACTGATGAGGAGGCACTAATATGCAGCACTGAAGGGCACTGACAGGCAGCACTGATGGGCACTGATAAGTGGCACTGATTGGCAGCACTGATGAGCAGGCACTGATGGGCACAGATTGGCATCATTGATAGGCACTGATTGGCATTACTAATGGGCACTGACTGGCATCACTGATGGGCACTGTTGGGGCTACATTGATAATCAGGTCAATGATGATCAGTGCCCTGATTCTCTGTGTAGGTCTCCCCTGTGAGGAAATGCTGCTGATCAGCTCTCCTCACCTCACACACTGTCAGTGTGAGGAGAGGAAAGCCGATAACTGGCATTTCCTTGTTTACATGTGATCAGCTGTGATTGGAGACAGCTGATCACATGGGCAAAGAGCTGTGTCATTGGCTCCTTACCAAAATCATGAATGTTGTGTCGTCATGTCCTAGGGACACAGCATGGAGCAGACCGCGGTCGTCCCAGGACAAGAGACCAACCCGCTGCCGTCCTTGGTCTATATGACGGGCGGGAGGTGGTTAAATGATTCCGCTTAATGTTTTCCACCATCACTGCATAATGTTTCCCTATAGTCTGGTCAGTAAATTGTTTTTTCCTTTCCTCCTCTTAGTAAAATGGTGAGACCAGCATTTAGAATTTGGAAACAATTCCACAGTGCAATTTCTGCTGAGGGCAAATCTGCAATTTGCAAATATCGTGAGAAGAAATATTCTTTTACAAATGCTACAAGGATGACAAAACATCCTGGCATGCCAGAGGTGCCCTAAAGACACTAAAAAATTATTTATGGAATGAAATGATGAGGACCAAAATGAAAGTGTGAGGAGCTTTTTCCCTCCAGAGTTCTCATTGAGGAAACACTCTTTCTGCTGCTTCTGGATCATTACAAAGTGTTTCTTCACCAGCAGCATCTTCGAGTAAGGAAGTGTTACAAACCACTGCCTCCTAAAAATACACAATCCCTTCATTTACAGAGAAAATGAGCCCCACCCTAAGCATACTGGCAACCCAAAACAGAGGAACCCCGACCTTTATCCACGCCAAAATAGAAGCTGTACTGCTGGACAAAGTATACAAATATGAAAAACTATGGTGCCCCTGGGTAGAGCACTACTTGCCCGCTAACTTCGATTACTCACTTTTACGTCCTAGAGCAGTGGTCCTCAACCCTGGTCCTCAGGGCCCACTAACAGGCCAGGTTTGCAAGATAACTGAAATACATCCCAGGTGATATAATTTGCTGCTCAGTGATTGCAGTACTCTTGTCTGCATCTCCCCAAGGTAATACCTAAAATCTGGCCTGTTAGTGGGCCCTGAGGACCGGAGTTGAGGACCACTGTCCTAGAGGACCTTTTCCCCCAGGGATAGACAACCTTGGCTCTTTCTCCTTCTCTCACATATTGCCCCTCTGTTATGGCTCACTGAAGCCTTAAAACCTTACACTTCCTCTCGTCTCCATGTCCAATAGTTACATTTTCTGTCATGACGATGCATTAGGTTAACTTTGTGTTCTGGACAGCAAGTGTCTAATGTTTTCTAACAATTTAGCTTCAGTTGGACTTGCATCAATATGATGTACTGGGCTCTAGGTTATACCCTTTCTTATCCCTAAATGATTTACTTTACCTTTCACAATATGTTACATTGTCTACCAGAGACATATTTTACTGTACCTTGTCCTTTTTTTGCAAATAAATTGTTTGATCAAGAGAAAATTATACTGGAAAATCAGGAGAACATTCATCAAGATCTTCATTGAGCAATACAGTAAATGCTTCTGGATCAGCATTGTCAATAACTGAAAATGCATATTGACAGGAAGCTTTTACATTATTACAAGTGAAAGGGGGGTGGTTATCTGTTCCCATATAAACTGTGGTTGAAATGTTCTTACAATCCTTAGTTTTCCATTTGTAATACAAAAAGCAAGTTTAGTGTATTTACTGAATAAGCTGTACTTTTATTGCAAGCATAATACTTTTATATAAGTTTTATTTCACGTTCCCAGTGTAACAAAATAACTTTAATTTGTACCACTTTTCCACGCTGAATTATGCTGAATTTTTTTTAATTTTTCTGAAAAATGTGTTTTTTTCCCCAGAAAAAAACAAGGAAAAAAGATTTTTCCCATGGCTTTTACATTTCTGGAAATTCTACACAAATTTAATGATAACCCATGAAAGACTAAGTGCTCCGTGTCTACTGGCTGTAGAGAGCATTGTTCTCAAGATGATACAGTTTGATGAGTTAGGCAGGGCATAGTTTATGCAAATTTATTTTATTCTATCATCAGTGGAAGGAAAGAAAATCACTTGATTCCCCCAGCAACACTGAATGTCTCCTGCAACTCCA
Organism: Pelophylax lessonae; assembly: GCF_965119305.1. Classification (NCBI taxonomy): domain Eukaryota; kingdom Metazoa; phylum Chordata; class Amphibia; order Anura; family Ranidae; genus Pelophylax; species Pelophylax lessonae. Next base: position 673,305,197 of record NC_138769.1, on the reverse strand, counting down.
TTGTGATCTGCCGACCTGCAGAGCACAATGGTTGCTGCTAGGCTGCTGACAGGCTCGCTGTAGCCAAATCGCTCGATAGATTGATTTGGGTACAATAAGGATTAGGGATCGACCGATTATCGGCAAAGCCGATTATCGGAGGACCGATATTCACTTTTACCGATATATCAGTATCGGCCCCGGAACTTGTCGATATTACAGATATTAGTGTATGTAATATTAGTGTATGTAAAATCCTACTCCTCCACTTTATTAGTGTTTTATATAATGTCCAGTGTGTGTTTTTGTAATCTAATAGTGTGAAATACATTTGTTATATCGGCACTCGGCGCTCAGCTGATTCCCCGCTCTGCTGTCTTTCTCCTCTCATAGCTGTCAGAGGGGAATTTCAGCCCCTCCCCTGTGCAATGTACACAGAAGTGCCAGGTATTAGATTAGAATATTGTGAAATACCATTCGTTACATCACCGCTCGGCCCTTTCATGACCCCCAGCTGTCAGTGGGGGAGGAGAGAAGGACAGCAGAGCAGAAGATTAGCTGAGCCCGGAGCGGGGATGTAACGGAAGGTATTTCACACTATTCGAATCTAATACCCGGCACTTGTGTGTACACTGCAGAGGGGAGGGGCTGAGATCCTCATCTGACAGCTATGAGAGGAGAAAACAGCAGAGTAGGAGATTAGCGAGGAGAGTCTGGAGCAGCGATGTAATGAAGGTATTTCCCACTATTCTATTACAAAAACACACACTGGACATTATATAAAACACTAATAAAGTGGATTCTAGCATTTTAATTACACTAAACTAGGTTCACACGGGATTCCTGGCAGGCAGGGAGGGAAGGGAAGACCGCACATTACAGCTAAAAGACCTACCCCACATGTTCAGTACCAGATTTATTTCAAAAATTGTCTTTATTTTTCAAAACTTTAAATGTACAAAATATCAGCCCATATCGGCCGATAACGATACTTTGTGACCAATATATCGGTATCGGCCCTGAAAAAAACCATATCGGTCTATCCCTAATAAGGCTGCCCATAGATGGATCGAATCTTGACCGGTCCCTGCTTAACTGGCCGGGATTTGATCAATTCATCCGTTCATTAAGTTAAAGATTTTGCAGTTGCTAAGTGTAGGAAGAAGGACTTTTTGTAAATATTGTAGTGTGGTGCATAAGTCCCCGTTCACACTGGGGCGACCTGTGAGGCGACCTGGTCGCCTCACAGGTCGCCGTAGGTCGCCTTAAATTGGGAAGCTGCGGAACCATTCTAATAGGAGCGACACAAGTCGCTCCGACTTAGAAAAAGGGTCCGGAGCTTCTTTGGGGCGACCCGGAGCGACCGTCATAGACTTCAATGTTATGAAGTCCGTGCCGGGCGCTCCGAGGTCGCGGGGGAAGTAGCGTCACTGCTATGTGAACTGGGCCTTACTGTGATTGAGGACTTACACTCAATAAAATTGAGAAAAAAAATAAGTACAACTGTCTTCTTCAGAATTTCACTTTCAGTTCACTTTTTTATTTGTCATATAATTTAATTTCTGTGTTGATGGGCCCCTGAACATGAAGTGCCCTGGGCCCCCGCAGGTCTAAATGTGGCTCTGTATGTGAGGTATTTTTTTTTTTTTTCTGTTGCCTGAACTAGGTGAACATGTGTATTTTTTCAACCAAAATGTAACACAAAATACATACTTCCTAAAAAAACAATGTAGTTTTGAAGAGTCTTCCATTACCAGTCATATATTGGTATGTAACAACAACAACAACACATTTGAATGTAGACAAAAGACATTTTAAAAAGTCTAGCTTAGTAAATTTTGGGGGTTTTTTTAAGTTGCTTTTATGCTACATAACTCAGGGATGATAACAATGTTTGCGGGTTTTGTATGACAGGCGCTCAGCACAAGCTGATTCTATCAAATGACTTATGATGAACCTGTAGCCAAGAGAAACTGGCAAACAACAATACAACACAGGAACATTGTGACTTGCTCACAGTTTTGTGTCATGAAGAATAATATGAAAAACAATTGCTGTCATAGAAAATTTCTTCTATAAACTGCAGATAGCAAGGTTGTGCTGCAAAGATATGGAGATTGCAAAAGGGATTTTTACACAGGAACAAAAGGAATTAAGGGCAGCTGATACTGTACTGCAGAGGTCTCCATATTATGGCCCGCAGGCCACATCTGGCCGTCTACAAGGTTATATCCAACCCATAGCTGATATACACAGACTGAGGATCCAGGTCAATTGGTCTCCGTTGATGGAGACCCTGATATAATGGTGACTGTGATGGGGACCCAGATGTAAGAGGTCTCTGATGAAGACTGTGATGAGGACACTAATGTAAGGGGGATTCTTATTGGGGACACTGATGTAAGGGGGGGCTCTGAAGAAGATCCTGATGAAAGGGGGGGCTCTGATGGGGATCCTGATATAAGGGGGGCTCTAAAGGGGACACTGTTGTAAGGGGGGCTCTGATAAAGACACTGGTATAAGGGGGGGGGGGGGGCTCTGATGGTGTGATGTGACAGTGCAAGACCCTGCTACAGTTTGAGATTAGCAAAGGGTTGTAAAGATGACACAGGATTCTGAAAATTTCAGTTTTTGAAGCTCCATCATGTTTATTGTGAGTGGAGAAAACTGTGTTGTAAGTTTTGCTTGATGCCTGTGGCCAGTGTGAGTACACAAGTGTACAGGGTCGCTATAAACAAGGCCTGAGTATAGCTTAGGGCTCCCATTTTGGAGATAGTAGGTCGCAGCCAGGGGTCAGGTGTGCTCCTATCAAAAGGTCAGAGTGTGGACATGCATGAAGCTGGAAGTTAGAGAAACAAGGAAGCAGTAGAAAAACGCAGAGCATGGCTTCTGTGAGATGGCTTGTCTCAAAGAAGAAGCCTGTACAGCCAAGTTGGTAATTTGTGTTCACTGGAAAGCAAAAGACCAAAGAGAGCAGGAGTGCTGCTGACCAGGGAGCCAGGTGGCTTGGCATTTTCTAGGTGTTTGCTTTGTGAAGTTCAAACCCCTGCGAGGTTATAATTTCAGACCGATACGTCTCACTAAAAATGCACCTTCCACATTGAGCTGATGATCCGATAGATAGATAGATAGATAGATAGATAGATAGATAGATAGATAGATAGATAGATAGATAGATAGATAGATAGATAGATAGATATCGACTCCAAACTCTATAGAAAAGGGCCAGTTTACTGTCCTTTAGATTTTAGGGGGGCCAAATTGCAACCAGTGGGAGTTAGAAATGTCCCATCAGTAGAAGCAAGCAATGGGGGAGATTTATTAAAACTGGTGTACACAGAATCTAGTGCAGATGTGAATAGTAACCAATCAGATTTCAACTTCAGCTTGTTCAGTTAAACCTAGACGCTGATTGGTTACTATGCACAGCTTTACCAGATTCTGTGCACCAATTTTAGTAATTCTCCCCCAATAAAAAAGTGAATAAGAAAGTTAAGCGCTAACACACAACATACATATAATACACGCTGTACATCAATTCATAAAAATCAATTAATATGCAAATAAAGAAAAAAAGTCCATAGAAAAAAAAAAGAAGTGAATAGTTATTTTTAAAACATTCTTTAACCACCGTGCCTTCTGATTATGAAGTGCAGAAAACTCCTTCAATTAGTACTTCACCATAATGTGTACAAAAGGCACACTTACCAACCACAGATGGTATTTACGCCTTGAATATTTTTGAGGGTATCACCTATTTTTGTTCCTCAGATCACAGTTATGATAATCCGCAAGTACACTGCCACATGTAATTGCACCAACCAATGGCCTTTCGCATCTCCTTTTCTCATTGGTATGCGAAATGCATTGAAGCTGCGCGTCCATCAACATTGACATCACTTACTGTTGGGTTAGGATTATCACGTCTGGTTGTTGGAACACACGCCGGCTCGGACTGAGTGGCCTGCAGGACAAAAAACCAGGCTGTATATTTTGGTGCTGACGTTAGCACCACATAATGTAAGTGCAAAATCACTTTTATACTTTCTATAATTTTTAATAAATGATATCACACTGAGGGGTTGATTTATTAAAACCGGAGAGTGCAAAATCTGGTGCAGCTCTGCATAGAAACCAATCAGCTTCCAGGTTTTTTTTTTTTGTCAAAGCACAAGCTGAAGTTAGACGCTGATTGGCTACCATGCACAGCTGCACCGGATTTTGCACTCTCCAGTTTTAATAAATCAACCCTTATGTCCCGAAATTACCTTTTTCTTCTGGGTCCCGAACTTGGGAAATAGAAAAATAAATTCTGAGGGCCATTGATTGGTGCAATTACATGTGAAAGTATACTTGCGGATTATCATAACTGTGATCTGAGGAACAAAAATGGGTGATACCTTTAAAAATATCCAAGGCCTATATAATATGTGTGGTTGGTAAGTATGCATTTTGTACACACTGTGGTGAAGCACTAAATGAAGGAGTCTTCTGCACTTTATAATCTGAAGACATGGTGGCTGGAGATTATTTTAAAAAGGATAATTATTTATTTTATTGTATGGACTTTTTTTTATTTGCATATTAATTGATTTTTATGGATTGATGTACAGCACATATTATATGTATGTGGTGTATGTTGGATTTACTTTGAGAAGCTGAAGTTGTGTGTTAGCGCTTAACTTTCTTATTCACTTTTTTATTTTGTTAGTTGGGCATTCACCCAAAGGGGCAGCCTGACACATTTATTCTATTTAGGTTGGGGTCATATCCCCCCCCCCCTTTGGCTCCCGCTGCTGTCAATCAATGTCAGTTAGCCAGTCAGGAGAGAGAGGGGGCTGTGTCTGATTGGACACAGGGAGCTGTGACTCAGCTCAAGTGCCCCCATAGCAAGCTGCTTGCTATGGGGGCACTCAACAAGAGGGAGGGGCCAGGAGGGCATAAGAGGGACCCGAGAAGAGGAGGATCCGAACCACTCTGTGCAAAGCAAACTGCACAGAGTAGGTAAGCATAACATGTTTGTTATTTAAAAAAAAAAAAAGACTTTAGAGTCACTTTAGGGTTTTTCACCTTATTGCATTCTATGCATTAAGGTAAAAAAACCTTCTGTGCTGCAGCTCCCCCTCAGACCCCCCCTTTTTTGTACCTGAGTCTCATCCAATCCAGCGATGTGCACGTGCTCAGAAGCTCCACCCGCTCTCCTCATTGGGCAGATTAATAGCAGCAGGAGCCATTGGCTCCCACTGCTGTCAATTAAACGCTGTGACATAGGATCAGGGAGTCGGTAATGAGTCCCAGTGTCTGTGTCAATGGACGCAGCAGCAGGCCTTGGGAATGAGCCTGCACGGTGCCCCCATGGAAAGAGGGGCCTGGAGAGCCGACAGGGGATCCCAGAAGAAGAGAAACGGGGCTTCTCTGTGCAGAACCATTGAACAGCGCAGGTAAGTATAGGCATATTTGTTTTTTAAAAATCGAATGTTTACAATTACTTTAAGCCACATGCCCAGTAATCACCCTGAAAAAATTGCGGGTATCCATGACCTAGGTTTTCAACCTGCTGTGAGTTTCTCATGGTTAATTGCAATTGATTACACCTGCTTGCAGCATTGTGCAACTGTGAGTGATCAATCAAGGGCAAGGAATGATCACAACACAATCACAACAGAACTGGCAGAAGGCTAAAGACAATGTTCACAGAGAATCTGAGATCAATGGTTGTTGTGGGCAACAAGAACCAAACTGAGTTGTTTATAAGCTAGTCATATTTGTAATGCAAAATCTATGACCCAGTTTGGTCAAATGGAATTTTCCTCATCAAATTCTTGTCTCTGTTTCAGGGAACTTTAAGAAAAATTGCCATCAGGATCGGTGTAAAAGAACTCCGGAAGCTGTGCCTAAAAGATGCAAGAAGAGGGCTTAGGACCAGTGCCTTACATATGGGCTGCCTGCAGCTGCTCATTTCTCCGTTACTGCCCTACCATTCATTGTTCTGCACTTTGTGTGGTGGAGGCCGTTTCAGGTGGAGCAATATGGCTTTGCTTCCTCATATTAGACGTGTCCACTGATGACTGGTGATCTAATAACTGGTGGGGGAATATTCAAGAAGCAGCACGAGTGGTTTACAAAACACAGATCCGTATACTGAATGAAGCAGAAGCAATGAGATGCATGCACTCAGAGGCAGCAGTACCTTAGATCAGATTTTAAGTATTACCTTGGGGAGATGCAGACTAGAGCACTGCAATCACTGAGCAGCAAATTATATCACCTGGGATGTATTTCAGTTATCTTGCAAATCTGGCCTGTTAGTGGGCCCTGTAGGCCAGGGTTGAGGACCACTGCCTTAGATCAGCAGTATCCAATAGTTTCATTATAAGGCCTGCAACATCTATTTGCAAGCCAAAAAAAAGCAGTTTTATAAATTAAGTCCCCCCTAACATCAAGGTCCCTATCAGCATCCCCCTTATATCAGATTCCCCCTTTATATCAGTGTCCCCAATAGATCACCCCCTTACATCAGGGTTCCCATCAGAATCCTCCCTTGTCACTCCCAGTGTTGCCAGATTGAAATTTTCTGACACAACACCCAAAATTTACTGGCACAGCTAAGTTTTTACTGGCATTTCCAAAAGTAACAAAATTACAGTTTTACGTGCAAATTTCATTATTTAGGCTACAAACAAAAACAGATTTCTTTTTTTATTTTCGATATAGTAAGTTACTCATGGACAAGGCTCAGGAGGGCAAGACATTAGAATGGCAGGCACACACGCACATGTGAAATTGACTCTCAAAGTGACCTCACCGACATGACACGTCCCCTCCTGAGTCAGAGTGACAGTCTCTCTCCACGCCAGGTGGGCCCTTCAGTCAACCCCAGTTCAAACAGCACTGACAGTCCCGCTCCTGGCTTGGCTTGCTCCCGTACCTCAGACCTGCATACGAGGCTCTGACTGTTTAGCTCAGCTCCCTAGCACAATGACATAACACAGCATGCTCAGGCACTGCCTCCACCAGACCGGCCCCTGCCAGCACCACCCGAACACACTGTGGCAGGCAATTGGATGGTCTCAGACAACTCGAGCCAAGCGTTGCAGCCATATTTTTTTACTGCCAGCCTTTTCCTTTTACTGGCAGGAGAAAAGTGCCCATTTTTTACTGGCTGCCAGTAAAAATACTGACAGTTGGCAATACTGGTCACTCCTTACATCTGGTCCCCGTTAGAGTCCCACCTTTAATCTGTGTCCCCATCAGAGCCCCCTTACTACTACAAGGTTTACAGTGGCAGGAGTCTGGAGCTGAAGCTGGTCTGGACAGAAGATCCAAACTTCCATCTTGCTCTAAATGCCTGGGAAAGCACAACATTCATTGCCAGGACATGGCAGTCCTAGCAGCCAACTATGGGGATAATGCAGCGAAGGGGGGGAACCTGTTCTGAAAATTTTAGGGGATTTTGGCGGAACCATAGGCAGCCTTAGCTGAGCTGAATTATCAATCTGTGCAAATTGAGCATAGCTGTGCGCCATATACAATTTTGTAACAGTTTGGATGTGTCCCACTGGTTGAAGTTTGCAGTCCTCTGCCTTAGATAATAAGATAGGATAACATTTTTCTGTCATTGTATACATACAACAAAATTTATCAAGTTACTCCTTTACAACATTAATATTAAAAACACTTCTCAACACAACCGCATATACATACTTCCTAACATATGCCCATATAGCTAACCTAAATATAGCAGAAATATCAAATAGTTTTTTTAAAAAGTAAAAAAAAAAATCACATTGCAGATATGTAGATATGAGACGGTAGATCCCCCTACATACTAGGATGTGCATTGCTATTTTTCAGGAGGCATTCAAGACAAAAGATAGATTTTTTAGTGTATTACTAGGCATAATAAAACAGAACTTCAATCAAAATTTACAATTTGTAATCCTTGTGCTAGCATTAGTAAATACTGTAGATAGGAAGCTACACTGCTCAAAAAAATTCAAGGAACACTTTGAAAACACATCAGATCTCAATGGGGAAATATATCATGCTGGATATCTATACTGATATGGACTGGGTAATGTGTTAGGAATGAAAAGGTGCCACATCTTTTGATGGAAATGAAAATAATCACCCTACAGAGGGCTGAATTCAAAGACACTTCAAAAATCAAAGTGAAAAAACGATGCAGCAGGTTAGTCCATTTTGCAGAAATTTTATTTTAGCAAATCAAAATGGTACTCAGTAGTTTGTATGGCCCCCATGTGCTTGTATTCATGCCTGAAAGGTCAGGGCATGCTCCTTTTGAGACGTTGAGATGGTGTCCTGGGGTATTTCCTCTCAGATCTGGACCAGGGCATCACTGAGCTCCTGAACAAACTGATTGGACCGAAACATAATGTCCCAGAGATGTTCTATTTGATTTAGATCAGGCAAGCATGGGAACCATTTAATGGTATCACTTCCTTCATCCTCCAGGAACTGGCTGCATACTCTTGTCACATGGGATCAGGTATTTTCGTGCACCAGGAGGAACCCAGGACCATCTGCACCAGCGTAGGGTCTGACATTGTGTCCAAGGATTTCACCCCGATACCTAATGGTAGTCAGGATGCCATTATCTAGCCTGTAGAGGTCTGTGCATCCCTCCATGAATATGCCTCCCTAGACCATCATTGACCCACCACCAAAACAATCATACTGAATGAGTTTACAGGTAGCATAACGTTCTCCATGGCTTCTCCAGACCCTTTCATGTCTGTCACATGTGCTCAAGGTGAACCTGCTCTCAACTGTGAAAAACACAGGGCAGCAGTGGCGGACCTTCCAATTATGGTGTTCAATGGCAAATACCAATTGAGCTCCACGATGACGAGCAGTGAGCACAGGGCCCACTAGAGGATGTCAGGCTTTCTGGCCAACCTTATGAAGTCTGTTTCTGATTGTTTGGTCAGAGACATTCACACCACTGACCTGCTGGAGGTCATTTTGTAAGGCTCTGGAAGTGCTTATCCTGTTCCTCCTTGCACAATGGAGCAGGTATCGATCCTGCTAATGGGTTAAGGACCTTCTACGGCCCTGTCAAGCTCTCCTAGAGTAACTGCCTGTCTCCTGGAATCTCATCCATGCTCTTGAGACTGTGCTAGGAGACACAGCAAACCTTCTGGCAATGGCACATATTGATGTGCCATCCTGGTGGAGCTGGACTGCCTTTGCAACCTCTATAGAGTCCAGGTATCGCCTGATGCTACCAGCAGTACCACTGATCCTAGCCAAATGCAAACTAGTGAAAACAAGTCAGAAAAGATGAGTAGGGAAAAAAATGTTGGTGGCCTCCACCTGTAAAAACCATTCCAGTTTTAGAGTGTGTCTCATTGTTGCCCATCTAGTGCATTTGTTGTTAATTTTATTAACACCAAAGCAGCTGAAACTGATTAACAACCCCCTCTGATACTTAACTGACCAGATCAATATCCCAGGAGTTTACTTGCATTGATGCTATACTCTAATTAAAAAGTGTTCCTTAAATTTTTTTGAGGCAGTGTAAATTATAATTAATTGTTTGAAAATTTTTTTTATCATTTCTTGGGTTGCTTCCTGGTTTCCTGGCCCAGGCAAAAATTATGTCATAAATCCCAGGAGTCTTCAGGAGGGGCTTTCTCAGTTAAGCACATCCTCCTGCCTGTATCCCTAAAATAAAGGCAGATCAATTCCAGGAAGTTAAAGTAGAACTACTTGCAAACCTTTTTTTTTTTCATTTTGGACAAAGTAAGGTAGGGTTATAAGCCCTGTGAAGTTTTTTTTTTTTTTTGCTATCTGTGTCCTATTGATTTCTCTTTACTTTCTGCCCCATAGCCAAATGGGAAGTGAGAGGAAATCCCTGAAAATTTAAGGAATTCCTTGGGAATCCCCATGTCACCAGAACTAGTGTCCCCATTGGAAGATTTCCCTATGTTACAACCCAAAATACGGGATTTTCTTTTACTTTCAATTTTCATTATAATGGTAAACAGGACAAATAAAGACGGTAAATCTATCTGATGACAGCACTAAAAACCGACGGGGTTGTAATACCTCTTCACTCTATCCAAAACTAAAAAAAAGTTTTGCCTTTAGTTATACTTTAATGCTATATGAATCATCTGCCCTTACTCAAGATGGCCAATGCCAGAAATGGCAGGGGGTGTTTTTCAAAGTGATTTCTCAGTAAAATAAAGTACGGAGACATGGATGGATGGCCAAGATTGCTTTTAACCTCCCTGGCGGTATGATTATGTCTGGAATTACATACCAAAAGCGGTACAATTCTTTTCATGGAAATTTGGCGTTATGTATTATAGGCCTATAATTCTTAGTAATTACTGATTTAAACCTGACCAAAACAAGACTCTAGTAGACATCCCAGATGTGATAAATTTGAAACACAAACGCATGAATTATAATCGAATCAATAATATTATTTTATTATTTAATATATAATATATATAATAACATTATATTATTGATTAGATTATAATTCATGCATTATATATTATATATAGATATATGTGTGTGTGTGTGTGTGTGTATATATATATATATATATATATACACACACATATATATATATATATATAATATATAACGCATGAATTATAATTGAATCAATAATATAATGTTATATATATATATATATATATATATATATATGTGTGTGTGTATATTATATATATATATATATGTATATATATATATATATATATATATATATATATATGCATATATATATATATATATATATATATATATATATGCATATATATATATATATATAATATAATATAAAGTGTATTTTGTGCAACGTTTTGTTTTTTTTAATTTCCCTCCCTAGTTCTGCTCCCATGTAGCATTGCTGCTGCAGGGAACGGAACTAGGAAGTGATCGTACCGACGGAGGGACGGAGGAGCGGCGGGACTCTCGGCTGGCGGTCGCAGCAATGAGAGATCATCGCTGGATCGCCAGGAGAAGGTAAGAGAAGCTCCGCTGCGCTCTCTGCAATCCACCCCGAGCGTGACTCGGGGTTACCGCTCCTGATATGAAAAATCAACCCCGAGTCACGCTCGGGATTACCGCTAAGGTGGTTAATATTAAAAATGAAATAAAGTGTGTTTTTGGTTCGTGGTGCTCAGATGCAGTGTAGTTCCACTTTAATATTTCTAGGTGCTCTCTATAACATAGCATACCCTCACTTTTGGAGCTTTTGTCCTTTTTAAAAAAAAAAATCTTGATTGAGATGAATACAAACCTTGCTGCTGCTAATCATCTTCTGAAAAAAAGTCTAAAGCCTCGTACACACGCACAGATTGTTGGCCGTGATTGTTGGCCAACGTCCGATCGGCCGATTGTCGGCTTGTTAGTATGATGCTTCCGACAACCGACTGCGACTTTTCGGCCGAACAAAATCTGGTGTGCATGCTATAAAATTTTTGTTTGCCGTCACCAGAACGGCCAATTGTTCTTCAGTCAGTATAGATTTCGGCAGACAAAAATCAGATGAGCAAGACTGGGCATGCTCAGAGAAGAAAAAACACACGGAAAGTAAACCAGAACATGACATCACTTCTGCAGTTGGTTGTTGTTGGCCGACAAAATTTGTGTGCAGTCTAGAGCACATTTCAACCAACACAACAACACTGGACAAAAGACGGCCGATTGGTCGGCCAACAATCGGTGCGTGTGTACGAGGCTTTAAGCCTTGCAAAACAGAAACTGACATACTATGGAGAACACTGTTGTGCAGAACTAAGCATCCTGATTCCTGATAGATCCCTTATTAAATTCCATCACCGCTCAGAAACACCAGCATTTCTGACAAATTCCATTATCGCTAGATGAAGCTTGCTATCTACAAATTATCTGTGTCCAGCCCTACCAGTCAGGCACATAACACTACATGGGGGAACACAGCTGAAAATGTTCAGTATTAAACAAAGTAAACATTCCTTACCTCCCAGGACCATGCCCGCCTGGCAGCACTTCCTGAGCCGACATGAAGGGCAATTCTTCCTTCTGATCTTATCAACAATGCAGTCATTCCTTCCAGCACATAGGTAATTGTGCTGTCCTAGATTGGCAGAAGAAGCATAGATCATTAGTTCTGTAAGAGGAGTGTAAGGGAACACAAACACTTATTGAAAAAAATAAATAAAATTTATAGTGATAAGCCAAATTTTTCTGTTTTAGGATGGGAGCAGTCACTGTACAAATAAGCTGATAAAATAAGTGGGAGCTGGCCTCTTACAGCTGGGTGCAAAATTTGTTCTTGCATGGGAAAGTTCATCAACCAAAAGCCTCAAAGATGGAAAACATGATTTTTGCAGACATTTAAAAAGAAAAAAAAAGTTTTAAAATTGCTGGCAAATGACTTTCTTTCACTGACAGCTTCTATGTTAAAAACAAAAAAAGCACACAGACCTACCCAAAGGGTCTGCTATGTATTTTTGAGGGTCTTTGGTGGGGTTTGTGTGCTTTTTTTGTCAATGAATATCAATTGCTGGCAATTTAACCACTTTACCACCGGAGGATTTTGCTGTCTTACGTCCAGGCCACTTTTTGCGATTCGGCGCTGTGCGAATTTAACTGACAATTGCGTGGTCGTGCGACGCCGTACCCAAATGAAATTGACGTCCTTTTTTTCCCATAAACAGAGCTTTCTTTTGGTGGTATTTGATCACCTGTGCGATTTTTACTTTTTGCGCTATAAACAAAAAAATAGCGTTTATTTTGAAAAAATCACAATATTTTTAACATTTTTTTATATGAAATTCCCCCCCAAAAAAATGTAAAAATCAAATTTTTTTGAAATTTTTGGCCAATTTGTTTTCTGCTACCTATGTTTGGTAAAAAAAATCACAATAAGCGTATTTTGATTGGTTTGCGCAAAAGTTATTGCGTTTACTAACTAAGGGAAAGATTTCTGTCATTTTTGGTGTTTTTTTTTTTTAACGCGTAATGGCGGTGATCTGCGTTTTTTTTTGCGGGACTGCGGCATTGCGGAGGACAGATCGGACCCCTAACTGACATTTTTGACACTTTTGGTGGTACCAGTGACATTACTGCAGTAATCAGTGCTATAAATATGCACTGTTACTGTAAAAATGACACTGGCAGGGAAGGGGTTAATTTTATTGGAGAGGGAGGGGTTAATGTATGCCTGGTGCTTACTAACGTGTGGGGGGGGGGGGGTGACTGAGTGAGCCAGGGACAGATCCAGGGTTCAGCTATGCTGAACACTGCAATCTGTCACTCCCTGTCACTTGGGAGATCCGCCCGCTCTGTTTACACAAGCGGGCGGATCTCCAAACTAGATTCCCCGACGATCTGGGAAGAGCGGCGGCGATCGCCGCTTCTCCTCCCCTGGCCCGACTCCCGCTGTGACTGAACACAGCGGGAGCGAGCCTCCGGCGGCGCGCGCGTGCCGCCCACAAGGGGCGGGGTCCAGCGACGTAGGTCTACGTCGCTGGACGATAACGAGCCACATTGCTGCAGTAGCAGCAATGTGAGCGGAGGCAAAGTGGTTAAACTAATTATTTTTTTTTTCTTTCTAAATGTCATTTTTTGTTATAGCCCCTCCTACAGCAAGAATAAAAAAAAAAACATTTTTGGTACCTAGCAAAATGCATACCAGACCTTTTGGGGAAGATATACTAAAACTAGTGCACACAGAATATTGTGCAGCTGTGCATGGTAGCCGAACAGCTTCTAACTTCAGCTTGTACAATTATGTTTTGGCAATACAACCTGGAAGCTGATTGGTTTCTTTGCAAAACTACACCAGATTTTGCTCCAGTCTTAGTAAACAACCCCCTTTGAGTCTGGTATGGATTTTAAAGCGGTAGTATACTCATTTTTTTTTACTTTTACCTACAAGTAAGCCTATAATAAGGCTTACCTGTAGGTACAATTGATATCTCCTAAACCTGCATGGTTTAGGAGATATTTGCCCTGCATGCACCCGCTGACGCTGACATGCCGGAAAGTGACTCCTGCGCGCATGTGCGGGAGTGACGTCATCGCGGCTCTGGCCACTCCCAGCGCCGGAGCCGCCGAACCTCTGAAGAGATGCGGAGGGAGCATGACAGCTCCCACAGAGGTGTCCGGGGGTCCGTGTCGGGCTTTGTTTTAAGGTAAGTATTTCATAATGAGCTAGTATGCGATGCATACTAGCTCATTATGCCTTTGTCTTGCAGGGTTTGTTTTTTTTTTCTTGTTTTTTTCGGCAGTGTACAACCGCTTTAAGGAGGTACCTCAAAAAAAAAAAAAACAGATGTGTGAGGTCCTCCAGAAATCCAAACCAGACCCCAAAAAAAAAGTGTAAAGTCCCACTAAACATCAATACCAGAATTTTAGTTCGAGCATGCAGTTTGGCTGGCTGGGAAAGTGTGCACAAGCCTCCCTTCAACCCATATCATGCCGCATGCTCGCAACTTCGGGGGTGCTCAACCCCGGCAAAGCACCTTGTCCACCGCGTTGAAGAGGACAAAGAGCTCCTCCCCACAATCGTTGCTTAGTGGTTGTAGGGGTCTGCAGCCTGGGGCTTATCAGAATCTGGAAGCCCCCCCACGTAAATAATAACCTACTCATTCACAAAAAAAAAGCCTAGAAATAAAGACACCAAAACATTTGACAAGTCTTTGAAATAAGTACAAAATTACCTCTACGCTACCCAATGTAATACAATGAATACATCTATAGTGCTACGACCTAATGTGTTTCCACATAGACAAATAACTAACAAATAATAAACGGTGCTGCATTGCAAAAAAATACTATATGCAAATGAAACTGCAACAAAACTGTGAATCTTATAACATAACAGTGTAGTGTTAACAAATGATAAAGAGCAAATTATAAAGTTTATATAATAAACGTAATTCTCTTCTGTTCTTCTTGTGTCGTCTCTCCTCTAAGCCTTATAGCCAATATAATTGTACCAAAATAATAAAGATAAAAATATAAAAATATAGATAACAATGCGCACAAATAGGTCCTAAAAAGTGTCCACCTTATTTTGTCACAAAACCAGACTCAAAACAATGCACCAAGTAAACATCCACTCTTGCCACCTCAGTGCTCACAGTGCTATCACCTCACTTATATGACCCAAAGATGATGTGAGGTCATAAAATGCATGTCATGTATCCACCTGGACCTTCCTTCCACTTGAGCGCCCACTTGTGCTCTAACTTAGTCATCCAAAATATTCCAGTACAGGTCCCTTTAAGGATCTTATGATCTCATGGGGCTGTACTATGTATCTCCATCATATACTATGCCAAGGGATAAAGACATCCCCCATAGTGTAGTAGTATTGATAGGATGGATTTTTTAATAAAAAAAACACTTGCATCTAGTACCATACATAGAAATACTGCCTGTAGCTTTAAAAACATCACTTCCGTTTCGCATCACCCAGGCTCCTCCCTATGTGCTATATCACGGGTTATGTGACTGCATCAAGGGAACTACTTGACAAGTCCTTTACTAAAAGAAAATACAAATCCCCCCAAAAATGTCTATCATTGTAAATCCATTGTCAATTACAATACCGGCCACCAACTTGCAGTTGACTCACAGCACACGACTGATCCCCTAAGCAGCAGTCTCCAAATTGTGGCCTGGGGGCCAGATGGGGCCCTTTGCTTTCTTTTATCTGGCCTTCTGGGCACTATTCCATCCAGTGACACCAACAATGAGGCCCTAATCTTCCCGCTGACACCAACAATGGGGCACTATTCTTTCCGCTGACACCAACAACAGGGCAGAACACCTTCTACTGACACCAACTATGAGGTACTATTCCTCCTACTGACACCAAAGCTATGGTGTTGTTTACTACCACTGGACGCAGGGACATTTTTTACTCCCACTGGCCAAGGTCCAGCCCCTCTAAGGTCTGAAGGACAGCAAAACTGGCCCTTTGTCTAGAAGGCTTGGAGACCCCTGCCCTATAGTGACACTAGCCAAATGACAGCTCCCCGAGCTGACATCGGCTATATAAGGAAAGAAGAGGGGATAGTGTTCCCACCATTGGCTATACATAGTTATGGCCATAGTTAGGCAGTGATGTATGGTTCTTTTTCTTGCACATCTGCTTGTGTGAATGGGGATGCCCAGCCATGTAAGTGGATGGGCCGGGTGACGTCAGTGGTCAGTAAGGATGCGGTGGCTGCCAGCAGCTGCTGCTTGCTTACCACCATTGACAGCATTGCCCAAATATGGCCATATTCAGGCAATTATGTAACTCCCTTCATTCCTTGCCCACTTGCTTATGTGGCCTGTCATTCCCGGCCATGAAAGTGAACGGTCTGGGTGACATGGTTGGTAAGGATGCCCCAGCCACTCCTTACCTAGCAATTATTGACAGCCAGAAGCTGTCACCTTAATCCTCGATGAACGCCCTAAACATTTCATGTTCAGACAAATGTCCGAACAGCCAGTGTTTTTCCCCAACTTACATTCGGATTAAACACCAAGCTCATGCCTATTGATAAGCTGCAACATATTACATTTTTATTTTTGGGTTAAGGTACAAGGTATGACAGCCAAATTTTCCACTCGCCTGCTCGCATTTTGCGAGTGGAAAATTATTCAGGGCGAGCGAGCGTGGTGCTGCTCCGGGAGCCGCCAGGGGTAGAGAGGAGAGGAAAGCCGGCCAGCCGACGGACTGGATAATGACAGATCGCGGATCATCCCACTGTAACAGCTTTAATTGTAATTGCCGGGCTCTCGCCGACACACACAGTCCCGCCTCCTAGCCCGGCTTCTTTGATAGACAGAACACCTGGCCAACCAAGACGTGTGACGTCTATCAAAGAAGCCGGGGTAGGAGGAGGGACTGTGTGTCGGCGAGCGCCCGGCAATTACAGTTAAAGCTGTTACAGTGGGATGATCCGCGCTCTGTCATTATCTGGCCAGGTTTTGAGGTGAATCTATGATTGCACTTCCTTTCTTCTCTCTTGGTTTTCCCATTTCTCACTTCCTTCTTTTTAGTTTAATGGAAAGCTTGTCTATGATTCATGTATATTCATGCATCATGTTGTATACATTTTTATATACACCCCAATGTATCTGTATATGTCCTATATAATGTATTGATACCATGTTTTCTCTTGCTGGAAATATATATGCCTGGTATCTGTAAAGATGTAAGAGAGTTAGTCTGCCGATATTTACTCGTGCTCACTTTCACTTTACTATTTATTCGTATAATTTTTTACCCATCTAATTGTTGTTTCCTTTATTTTTGTCCTCTATGGATCCACTTACAATATTTGGGGACGGATATATGCTTTGCTTTTCCTTCCCTGGCTTTTCTTCGTCCTAGCCACATATATATTGGGGCTGTATGCTGTTTACAATCGATATCGTTTGTCACTGGGTATTACACTACTTTTGCACTATATGTCCTGGTATAGGGCTGGCCTGCTCCCCAACACGTGCAGGCCCCATTTTGTCTAATCACACGCGGGGCCTACAATGGATTGAGCCATGTGACACGTGCGTCCTTCTAACATGAGGTTGCATTGATGTGCACGGGTGAGGTTGCATTGACGTGCACGGGTGAGGTTGCATTGACGTGCACGGGTGAGGTTGCATTGACATGCACGGGCGAGGCTGCATTGATGGGCATGGGTGAGACTGCATTGATGGGCACAGGGGAGGCTGCATTGATGGGCACAGGGGGGGCTGCATTGATGGGCACAGGGGGGGGCTGAATTGATGGGCACTGATCAGGCTGCACTGATGGGCACTGTTGAGGTTTCACTGAAGGGCACTGTTGAGGCCGCACTGATAAGCTTTATTGATGATGCTGCACTGATGGTCACTAATAGGCTGCACTGATGGGCACTGAAAACGTTGTTATTAATATCTATTTTTGTAACTTCTGCATTAGTGCAAAAACATTTAACAGTGTAATTTTATGAATTAATTTATGAGGGCGTGTTTAGGGGCGGAATTGGGGGCAGGACAGGGTAGGAGTTGGGTGGGGCAACTGGTGGCGAGTAACCCTTAAGGCCTGGCTAGTAGCTCAGGACTTTAAGTTTTGAGCCCTGTGGTATGAGATGTATAAATAATAGAAGAGGTAGTGGTAATGTGGGGGTAGGTGATCTGAGAAAACGTAGAACTTACGTCCAAGAATACATTAAGTGGAATACCAAACATTGAGTTCAGGCTGACCCAGAAGAGATCTGCCAATAGCTCAGAAAACAGCAAGGCAGGTGGAAAAACTGAAGCTTGGAGATGGTTTTATCTACAGCCATTCTATTAAAAAGATAAAGCTAAATTAATAATTTAATTATACCGTTATTCTACACAATTTACACTAAAAGGACTTTCAAACATTACATCATCTTTGGTGAATCACCAGGGCACATCTGTGATTCTGCAGGTAGACATGTGTAATCTTCATAATTATTTTCTCATCTGCTCAGCAATCTAGACTGTAGCTATGGCCGGCATTTGGGAAAAGGATTTTCTAATACACAACAGTGATAGATAGAAAACGTAGCTTAAATAGTATTACATTTTTTCTCATATTCCAAGAAGCAGAAAAGAATAATTCAACTTCCTCCATAATGAGTTTTCAACTAGATGGAATCTTTGTTCAATGTGCTGCTCCTGATACATGTGGAATAGGGTAAAATTAATACTTTTCACTATATGAATGCAGCTTTGAACTCGAGCCTTTCACATTTAAAGGTACGGAAGAATTTAAGGAATAGATTTTTTTGACATACTTATATTGGTCCAGCTTGGATCAATGTACAGGTAAGTATGTATGTGCCATCCCTATGGGATCCCCTGGAAGTTAGAAATCACTGTAGTAGGCCCCTCTACTACAGTGATTGCCGCTAGCTTTCAGGTACAGCGCTGAGCAACTGCCCAGATGCCCTAGGAACACTCACAGGCTGCTTGCTCAGGACGGGTGCCATTAAGAGAACACTTCTACTTTTCTCTAATTGGACAAGATGGAGAGGAGTAGCTGTGATGTCAGGATCTCCACCTTGTCCCAACAGACCACGCTTTGCATTCATTGAGAATATGAAATGCGTTCTCTGAATGGTGCCTGTGCAAACAGGGTGACCTCCTCTGTTTAGTAGGCAGAAGGGTAGCAGTTCAACATGGAACCCGGAAGCAAGTGGTGATCACTGGAGTAGAAGCATGCATTACAGTGATTTCCAGCTTCTAGAAACATCCCACAGGTATGGTATATGCATAGTTACATTGGTCCAAGCTGGACCAATGTCTGGGACATTGCATAAGTACATTGTGCCCTAGCCAACAGGGGGTTAAAGTGGTTGTAAATCCTCAGCCAGTGACGTTAATAGCCTTGGATGATACACAGAGATGAAACAAATCCTCCCACGTACGTTTTACTTGTATATCTGCTGTCTTCCCATTTCAACACTCTTTGGAAAGTGCAGATCGTGTGAAAAATCTTTCTTTATCTTTTAGCAGTAAATAGGGCTGGGTGGGGAGACTGCACTTAAACTGTGTGAGAGCTGATTGGAGGAAAGGGACACACCCCCTCCACACAGGCAGAGGAATGAAGGAACATGCAGAGCTGTATTCTGAATAGACAAGCCCCCTCCTTATCTCTCTCTAAGCTCCCTCCCGAAACAAATTTTGAACTCATGTTATCTCATGTGTCGGAGAACTTGCCAGAAGTGACTCATGCTGATAACAGAGGAACAAAGAACCAGAGAGAAATTACACTTAGATCTTTGGAGAGAGATATGTAAACACCACAGATATATTACCAAAAGTATAGGGACACCTGCCTTTACACGCACATGAACTTTAATGGCATCCCAGTCTTAGTCAATAGGGTTCAATATTGAGTTGGCTCACCCTTTGCAGCTAAAACTGCTTCAACTCTTCTGGGAAGGCTGTCCACAACATTTAGGAGTGTGTCTATGGGAATGTTTGGTCATTCTTCCAGAAGCGCATTTGTGAGCTCAGACACTAATGTGGATGAGAAGGCCCTGCTCACAGTCTCCGCTCTAATTCATTCCAAAAGGTGTTCTATCGGGTTGAGGTCAAACTCGCTCATCCATGTCTTTATGGACCTTGCTTTGGGCGCTGGTGCACAGTCATGTTGAAACAGGAAGGGACCATCCCCAAACTGTTCCTACAAAGTTGGGAGCATGAAATTATCCAAAATGTCTTGGTATGCTGACACCTTTAGAGTTCCCTTTACTGGAACTAAGGAGCCAAGCCCAACCTCTGAAAAACAATCCCACACCATTATCCCCCCTCCACCAAATGATTTGGACCAGTGAACAAAGCAAGATCCATGAAGACATGGATAAGTGAGTTTGGGGTGGAAAAATTGACTGACCTGCACAGAGTCCTGACCTCAACCCGATAGAACACCTTTGGGGTGAATTAGAGCGGAGACTGCAAGCCAGGCCTTCTCGTTCAACATCAGTGCCTGACCTCACAAATGCACTTCTGGAAGAATGGCCAAACATTCCCATAGACAAACTCCTAAACCTTGTGAGCAGCCTTCCCAGAAGAGCTGAAGCTGTTATAGCTGCAAAAGGTGGGCCAATGCAATATTGAACCCTACAGACTAAGACTGGGAAGCCATTAAAGTTCATGTGCATGTAAAGGCAGGCGTCCCAATACTTTTGGTAATCTAGTGTATATCTGTAGTGTTTACATATCTCTCTCCAAAGATCTAAGCGTAATTTCTCTCTGGTGCAATACTTTCAAAATAAATGGTCTGGCAAGGTTTTTTAACGTCGTAGAAATCAGAAATGTACTTTTTCTGGCACTTTCTTCCTCGCTCTAAGCAGTGTTAATTTAGTTGACAAAAATATTTTTGGCATAATTTTCGTCTAAGGCATGTTTTCAGTGACAAAACTAGATGAAAATCAATTCTAATTTTTTTCAATTGACAAAAACTACAATGAAAATCAATGCCAATTTTCCTGAACTAATGAAAACTGAACTAAAATATGAGGGAGGAACTTTTTTTATAACAGAAAGGGAGAGAGGTGGCAAGCCGCCAATAGTGCAGGAAGATTTTATTCATATAAAATATATAAAAACAATAGTAATGCACTCACAAGCTTCAGTGTGAAACAGATCACAAAGAGGCAGTAGATGCCAGTGTTAAGATCCAGAGAAGCTGTCAGAGCCACTGCGGTATTTTTGGAAGAACTGTCAGATGGAGCTGTCAAAGGCCTGGGTGCTAGTAGCCAATCAGGAACCATTTCAGAAGCAAAACCATGCCTCCTTTATCAGCTACTAAAGGAGGCATGGTTTTGCCTCTGAAACAGTTTCTGATTGGCTACTAGCACCTAGGGTTTGACAGCTCCATGTGACATGTCCAGGGACACCATTTAATGCGATATGTGCATGTGCCATGTGAGTCTATATATTATGTGAGTAATATTTAGCCCCTGTTAAAACCTGAGCGTGTTTCAGCTGGTAAAACGCCCAACAAGCAAAATCCCATTCATGGCAATGGTCCCTGTTCATATATGAGCGTTTTGTCGTCTGAAGCTCAAAAAAGTACATGAGCTTCTTTTTTTGGCAGATTACAAGTGTTTTTGTTAGATGTCAATGCCTGACTCCAGACACCTGCAAAAAACGCCTGAAAAAACGCCTAAAAAAACGTCTGAAAACGATATGCTCAGGTGTGAAGGGAGCCTTAATTTTTTTATGCTCATTTTAAATAAACTGAGTTTACTCTATGGATAATCGTATGATTTGTATCTCCCCATACATGTATGCATGATGGAGTAACACCAAGAGGGTCTTGCTTCAACCCAAAGAGGACCACATGGACAGGTCAAGAATCACCAGTGGCATTTACACATGAGATGCTTATATTCTTTAGGCTTCTGGTGAGTGTGGAAACATAGGAGGGGAGTACAGAGGGTCTTTCACAAGGAAGCTGGATTTAAAGCACTGATCACCTTTTTTATTATTTTCTTCTATTTTTTACACAATATGGACTTTTTTTTTCCATATATGGACTGGTACATGTAAGGCATAAAGCACTTTTATGCTGTGAACTTTCCTTCACATGGATTTCCAAACCTTTTCTGAACGCTGGAAACTGACAGCTGGAAACCAATGGTGAAAAACATCTGTTTTAGGGTCCTTTCACACGGCGGTGTGTTCGATGAGGTCCATTTTGCTCAGCGGGGGATCGATCTGCCGATCCCCGCTGAGCAGGCGGATGACAGCTCCGTCTCCGCTCTGTGTACAGAGATGGAGTTGTCAGATTTCCCGCTGTTCTCTATGGGGAGATCGGATGAGAACAGACCGCCTGTCCGTTCTCATCCGAACCCATCCAATCCGCCTGACGGATGAAAAATAGGGTTTCCATCCATCCGGATTTCATGGATAGGATCAGAAGCGGATAGCAGTGGGTGTCAGCGGAGATAGGGATGCATGGGGCATCTGATCAGGTCCAACTGAAAGACTGACAGGCGGATCTGATCAGATCGTTCGTGTGAAAGGACTCTTACACATTTTACCAGGCTTCTGTGAGTTTAGCAGCAGTTATGAGGAATTGAGGTTAGAAGTGTTTTTAAAGATATCCTCAGGAGCCCTTCCCAAATGCCCACAATGCATGAAAAACAAGTAGATTTTTAACCTTTTTTAAGCATTATGTGAGAGAAAAGAGCAGCAACAGAGAGAGCAGTGTGCTTGTAGATAGCCGTCTTATTTTTTGTGTTTTGACTATGTATCCCATCAAGAGCATGTGAGAGGAAATGCTGTTGCTGAGGCTCCAAAGACATCGAAAATTGCGTGAGAGGACCAGAGTTTATCACTACTGGATGTATCCATTGATGAAGGCAACAGCATGTGGTGAAATTTGTGTTTTTTCAACATTTTTCTATGTTCAAAAATCATCAGAAATGTTCTCCCCTTTAAAAATGCTTATAAACGCAAATGGGCATAGACACAGTATAAAGATTGAGGTGATTAGACTCAAGTGGTGCAAGCCTTTTCAAGAACTTGTGCGAGTCTAGAACTGCATTTCTATGGGCATGGCAGACCACTTTTATTTGAAGAAACGAAAAAACTCACAAAAGACAGCAATTTTCCGACACAGGGGTTCTACCATTACTGTAACTTCATTACTGGAACTTGCACAATGCTTCAGCCTTCTGGCTTACTCCCTTGCCACATGGCTGCTTCAGGCCTCATGCCTAGGCCTTAGGTCTGCTCCTCAGACCAACACAAAGGTTTCCTTCAGCCATACTCTCATAGCTTGCTCAGGATCAGCTTCTTGCTGTTTTGTTGCGCACTACATCTGCCTCCGGCAGACATGCATGCTCTGCTTTTGCTCTGCATTTTTCTGCTTTCAAAAAAATGCCTGTAACCTCAACTGCCTCTAAACTACTATAAATGAACACATGAGATAACATAGAGGAGAACGGAAGAATACCCTGCACTATCTTCTATAAATGTAAAGGCAAAATGATAGCTGCAACTACCGATCAGCCTTACCAAAGCTGAGAGAGATGTAAATAAATATAGAGAAAATGTGGAGCTGCGCTTATCAAAATGTAAAGGTGATATGACTCCAAGGGAGAGTAGTTAGAAGGTGTGCCAACGTTAAAAGGTATGTGATGGTAGTTACAATAAATTAAATACAAAACCCTAATGTAAAAGACAATAGCAAAAAATAAAATAGGTGCAATCAAAAGTATCCAATACACATGTGCATCATTGCAAAATCAGGTGGTAGGAGTGATATAAAAATAAATACACTCTAATATGTATGAGTGGTCCCTGCGCTATCTGAGGTGGTGTATATTTTCCTTCTTACTGCAGCCCCACGGTACTGGTACCAGAAACCAGTTTATACAGGTAAAAAATATTGTAAGTTTGTGGCGCGCTTCAGAAGTGAAAATACAAATGCCTTATAAACTGATGTGAATCTGTATATAATCCTTGAATAAAACTGTGTTCTTTTTTAGCTGAAAAATAGTTGGTCACTTAAAATTATACCGTGATTAAATATATTGCAAAATATAAATAAATAATTAAATAGTTCCAATATGCCTCTATATTGTGTTGATTATGTATCAAAAAGTGCTGGGTGCTTGTGTTCCAATGAATAAAATAAATAAATATCCAATTGACTCAATATAAATATTTCTTCAAAATCAATCAAAAGTGCTATGTGCTTTCTTCAATTAAAAATTAATACAGTGCTGTGTTTCATAATGTCCATATACATAAATCCAAACGATAAGGTGCAATTCTATTCAATATCTTCAAAAGTGCTCTCATGCAAAGGAAAAGTGTTGTGACTTTCTGCCTCCACCAGGTGTCACATCTAGGTGCTCTGGACTCTCACCTTAATAAGGTGTATATTGCGCCTATTATATACAACTTAGCCTCCGGATAGATAGTTGAGGGCTTTTTAATCGTTCCGATATCCTGTTATGACCACGGGTGTTTCCTGTCTTGTCCGTATCTGGGGGGTTATACGCTTTCTGGCGTCCTTAACTCCTTATCGTACCTCGGGCTGCTGATATTCTCGTGCTCCCCCCTCCTCAGGTAACAGAGAAGCTGCTCCAGAAGCTGCCCCAGATACGGACAAGACAGGAAACACCCGTGGTCATAACAGGATATCGGAACGATTAAAAAGCCCTCAACTATCTATCCGGAGGCTAAGTTGTATATAATAGGCGCAATATACACCTTATTAAGGTGAGAGTCCAGAGCACCTAGATGTGACACCTGGTGGAGGCAGAAAGTCACAACACTTTTCCTTTGCATGAGAGCACTTTTGAAGATATTGAATAGAATTGCACCTTATCGTTTGGATTTATGTATATGGACATTATGAAACACAGCACTGTATTAATTTTTAATTGAAGAAAGCACATAGCACTTTTGATTGATTTTGAAGAAATATTTATATTGAGTCAATTGGATATTTATTTATTTTATTCATTGGAACACAAGCACCCAGCACTTTTTGATACATAATCAACACAATATAGAGGCATATTGGAACTATTTAATTATTTATTTATATTTTGCAATATATTTAATCACGGTATAATTTTAAGTGACCAACTATTTTTCAGCTAAAAAAGAACACAGTTTTATTCAAGGATTATATACAGATTCACATCAGTTTATAAGGCATTTGTATTTTCACTTCTGAAGCGCGCCACAAACTTACAATATTTTTTACAAAAATAAATACACACTGTAACAATGTGGGAATAAACAGTGATTCATAATATAATGAACCAAATTTTTTTTTTCCATCGAAAATTTTTATTGAATTTAAAAGGTTTACAGACATAACATAAGTGAACATGACAAAAAGTGACTGATTGCAACGCGGCCATGAATATCCCATAGGGTCCCAGACAGTGCACACATTTATAAGAATGGGGTACAGTCGTTTCAGTATGACTAGGCAATCATTGCAACACTTATCCATAGTGAAATCAAGTGGAGATAAGTTGTGTCGGTCTAATGAACCAAATTAAGTAAAATGAATCAGTATAATTCTTTCATTAAAAATACAAAAAAGTGAATAATGTGAGGAATTCTGAACCAGTGGCAGTGAAACCCCCGATGGTATTAAAGAGGTGGATTACATATGTCCCAGTATCGAATAATTAAACAGGGAGAGGATAACCCTTCTGGGTGCTCTAGTCCAGTGTTTCTCAACCTTTTTTTAGTCGTGGCACACCCCAGAAATTATGGACAGTCTCAAGGCACCCTTTAAAATTATGAACAGTCTTGAGGCACCCCATCCTAAAATGTAAAAACGATTCTAATAGTTTTACATAATGCAGAAACATACACACACGTAGGACGCCCAACGTTAGAGGTACAAGTTGGTACTGACAAGTATTCCAATGTTTCTCTTTTTCCTCAGTTTTCTCCATCACTCAGCTAATATGACCCCAAAACTTATGGAGAGAAGCAGATCGAGAGTCAAACAAGCATGCTACGCAGGAAACTGACATCCTCCTTGTGTTATTGTCATTGGTCGTTAGCAGGTTGGCAGCTAGAGGGTCGTGACGGTGCACAATGAAAACCTGTTACTTTGTGTAACGTAAAAGGCAGGCTTCATCCACCCGCTGCCTTGTATACAATTTTTGGGAAATGTTGGGGGCATTTTGCTGAGGCACCCCTAAAGAAACCTCAAGGCACACCAGGGTGCCTGGGCACCCTGGTTGAAAAAGGCTGCTCTAGTCTACACCCTTGCCTTACTACTGTATGGTAACAGCGTGAAGTAAATCCATTGGCAGTAATATGATAATCTCTGGATGAAGCAGGGGGAAATCCTATCACCTCCAACTCAAACAAAGCGACATAGAAGGACAAAAAGCTCCATATAGTGTAGTTGAGAATAATTTGTTTATTGAAAACAATATTGATAACTCACATTTAAGTGGAATACAATCAGCATCAACATCAATGGTACGTCCTCCGATACAGCCACCGGCCGCACTTTCTGGTTCGCCTATCATATACGTCCCAACGCGTATCCTCACGGCCACGTGACTTCCTCAGGGAGGGAGAACCTAAGAGCTGTACTTGAATTACCTCCATCAGATCATACCCTGCAGCTATTACCTTTTGTACAACCTTCTCCTCTCTTTAGATTGTAAGCTCCATGAGCAGGACCCTCCCATTCCTTCTGTATTGAACTGTATTATAATTGTACTGTCCTCTTTTTTTTAATTGTAAATCGCTGCGTAAACTGTTGGCGCTATACAAATCCTGTATAATAATATTATTAATGCTCTGTGAACTACCGGCCAGCTCTCCGCTATTTTATGGAGATGGAGAAAGAGAGAAGTTTATGAAGTCCAAATTAGGAGAGCAGTTTGGGATGAAAATGTTGCCGTGAGTAAGCGTTGTCACCCTAGGACAGGAAGTGTGTTACTGGCCAGATCACCAGGTGAAAACAAAGAAAAATGCCTGAAAAAAGGGAAACTAATGCAGCCACCACATCTAAGGATTGGTAAACTTCACTATGTAATACATTTTATACTGTATATATTTTTTTAAGTTTAGATATGCTTGAAGAACAGGGCCCCTTGAATTTGCCTTTATTGCTAAACATACACAGATTTGTATTTACTGCTGGTCAATAAAATGACCTAAGTGATCATTACAGCCTTGATGGTGTTGACCACTGTCAGTACAATGTACTATTTTCCTACTTAGCTTCATGAGAACATAACCAATTTCTGTGATAATACTGTGAACATACTTTACAGAGCAGATGGCAACTTAATAGGATCATAAAATCTATAACCAGGCATGGCTCAAGCCTGTCCACAGCAGGAATAATTACATGTTCTGTCCAATGCATTAATACCCACAGAGACATTTATCACTTTTCACTCTACAAGTCTGGCTGTGATTGAATGCCCGATGGTTCACTTTGGGGGAACATTAGGGGAAATTGTATTAATGTACTATAAAGATTCATTCACGCTGACATTAGTTATGTGTGCTTACATGTGGATCTAGAACATTTCAAAACACATAAAAATCCCCCAAAAAAAAAAAAATCCAAATAATGATGTTCATTGGTAAAGTTGTATTTAACTGGATTTAGGTGCATTCAATTTTGCTGTGCTCTGAGAAAATAGAATTATGTGAATCCAGGGAAGATCAGATGCTCTGAACATGTCTCAATGCATGTAAACACATTAATGCATGTAAACACAGGACAAAGTTTGTTTTTGTTACCTACTCCTTTTACAGCCCTAATGTATGCCATACGGCAGTGGCTTTGGGAGGGTTTGCACACCCTCCCAGAGGTTACAGCATATGTAAATCAGAACAGCTGCTGGATTGCCTCCACACACCCCAGTTACTGCCATTCCCTACCCCCTTGCATGTGGGCCCCGCCATGTTTCCCAGGCTCCCCATGCCCATTTGTAGACCCAGGACCAGCATGGCAGGTGCCACTTGGTAGAGGGGAGGGAGATACACGAAGGCCTGTTTGCTGATCTCCCCTTTCTTCTAATGATCATGGACAGGAACATGGATAACGTCCCTTTCAGGTCGTGGAGTCACTTTCCTTAATGGCTGAGGAAGAATCTACTGTAGCTCGATCTAATCTCCGTTAGTTTCACTATAGGACAGGTGAGGCATTAGGGGTCTTTTAGAACCCTGATGTCTCATTAAAGAGAAAATGCTGTATTTGTATAGTGTCGCCATGCAACAAGAAATGAAAATAAAAGTTTACCCGAACCACCCTGTGTTCCACACTTATTCACACAATATGAATAATAATATAATGCTGATCCTTGCCTTATGAGAGGGCTTGTATTATTTCCTTGGGATGTAAGTGTGTTTTTATTGGTATAATAAAGTATATCCAAATTGAGAGCAGTAAATGTTCTTTTTCTTCTTTTTTTTAACCTGAGAGGAATCGTTTATTGCATCTGGAGATGGTGGAAACTGGAAGTGGTGATTTGCTGACCATAAGGAAGTGATGGAATTGTATTAAACCTTTCTTATACGAATATGAATTTATATATATATATATATATATATATATATATATATATATATATATATGCAGTTGGGATCGAAAGTTTGGGAACCTCAGGTAAACATTTGTATTAATGTGCATAAAGAAGCCAAGGAAAGATGGAAAAATCTCCAAAAGGCATCAAATTACAGTTTAGACATTCTTATAATATGTCGACAAAAGTTAGATTGTATTTCCATCATTGAGACTTTCAAAATTACAGAAAACAAAAAAATGGCGTCTGCAAAAGTTTGGGCACCCTGCAGAATTTATAGCATGCACTGCCCCCTTAGCAAGGCTGAGACCTGACAGTGTCATGAATTGTTCTCAATCATCGTCTGGGAAGACCAGGTGATGTCAATCTCAAAGGTTTTAAATGCCCAGACTCATCTGACCTTGCCCCAACAATCAGCACCATGGGATCTTCTAAACAGTTGTCTAGAAAACTGAAACTGAAAATAGTTGACGCTCACAAAGCTGGAGAAGGCTATAAGAAGATAGCAAAGCGTTTTCAGATGTCCGTATCCTCTGTTCGGAATGTAATTAAGAAATGGCAGTCATCAGGAACAGTGGAAGTTAAAGCAAGATCTGGAAGACCAAGAAAAATATCAGACAGAACAGCTCGCAGGATTGTGAGAAAAACAATTCAAAACCCACGTTTGACTGCACGATCCCTCCAGAAAGATCTGGCAGACACTGGAGTTGTGGTACACTATTCCACTATAAAGAGATACTTGTACAAATATGGTCTTCATAGAAGAGTCATCAGAAGAAAACCTCTTCTACGTCCTCACCACAAAAATCAGCGTTTGAACTTTGCAAATGAACATATAGACAAGCCTGATGCATTTTGGAAACAAGTTCTGTGGACTGATGAGGTTAAAATTGAACTTTTTGGCCGGAATGAGCAAAGGTACGTTTGGAGAAGAAGGGGCACAGAATTTAATGAAAAGAACCTCTCTCCAACTGTTAAGAATGGGGGTGGATCAATCATGCTTTGGGGTTGTATTGCAGCCAGTGGCACAGGGAACAAACATCTCACGAGTAGAAGGAAAAATGGATTCAATAAAATTTCAGCAAATTTTGGATGGTAACTTCATGCCATCTGTGAAAAAGCTGAAGTTAAAGAGAGGATTGTTTCTTCAAATGGATAATGATCCTAAACACACCTCGAAATCCACGGGGGATTACATCAAGAGGCGTAAACTGAAGGTTTTGCCATGGCCTTCACAATCTCCTGACCTCAACATAATTGAAAATCTATGGATAGACCTTAAAAGAGCAGTGCGTGACAGACAGCCCAGAAATCTCAAAGAACTGTAAGACTTTTGTAAGGAAGAATGGGCAAAGATACCTCAAACAAGAATTTAAAGACTCTTGGCTGGCTACAAAAAGCGTTTACAAGCTGTGATACTTGTCAAAGGGGGGCAGTACAATATATTAACTCTGCAGGGTGCCCAAACTTTTGCAGACACCATTTTTTTGTTTTCTGATATTTTGAAAGTGTAAATGATTGAAATAAAATCTAACTTTTGTTGAAAGATTATAAGAATGTCTAATCTGTAATTTGATGCCTTTTGGAGATTTTTCCATCTTTCCTTGGCTTCACACACACACACACACACACACACACACACACACACACACACACACACACAGTACTGTGCAAAGGTTTATTAAGAAAGCTTTCAGAAATAGAAGTGTTATTAGTTTATTTTTCTCAACAAAATGAAACAGAAGAGAAATCCAAATTAAATCAATATTTGGTGTGATCACCCTTTTCCTTCAAACAGGCATCAATTCTTCTAGGTACACTTGCACACAAGTTTTTGAAGGAACTCGGCAGTTAGGTTTTTCCAAACAACTTGGAGAACAAACTACAGATGCTCTGTGGATGTAGGCTGCCTCAAATCCTTCTGTCTCTTCATGTAATTTCAGATGGTAGTGGCCAAACCATCACTTCCAGGACTCTTTGTTCTTTACGTTGAGGATAGTTCTTCATGACATTGGCTGTATGTCTGGGGTCGTTGTCCTACTGCAGTCTAAATTTGGAGTTAATCGCACACTTCCCTGATGGTATGGCATGATGGATAATAATCTGCCTGCATTTCCCAGCATTGAGGCAAATCCCCAACTCCATTTGCAGACGTTCAGCCCCAAACATGCAAGGAACCTTCCCTGTGCTTCACTGTTGCCTGCAGACACTCATTATTGTACAGCTCTCCAGCCCTTTAGTGAACAAACTGCCCCCTGCTAGAGACAGATATTTCACATTTGACTCATCGATCTAGAGCACCTGCTGCCATTTTTTCACTTAGCCTTGTTTCCACATGAGAGGTATGGCTTTTTGGCCACAATTCTTGCATGAAGACCACTTCTGGCCAGACCTGGGTCCCACTGGTTTCCGCCAGTTCTGTCTTGATGGCACTGCTGGACATCTTCTCATGTTGAAGGGAAGTAAGCATGATGTGTCTTTTATCTGTTGCATTCGGTTTCCTTGGCCCATCACTGCGTCTACACACATATACACAGCATGACAGGCGAGTGTGATAGGCTAATATACAAATATGTGTAGCGCTATCCAAAAAATTGTGATAATTAATCAAAGAAAATTTATTAGCATAATTGTGTGACATTTTGAACCAAATAGTGAACCCGATCAAAAACGGTTATTAACATAATTACGTGACACCATCCAAAGTGGTTAATCAAATAATAAACTCAAGTCCATATAAGTCCATATAGAAGCAATCAATCCAAATGAATGTGCAAAAAAGGAAATTGATAAAGAAAGGAACCACAAGTCCCAGCAGGCGAATACCACTCTGTTTCTGAATGAAAGGAAAAAAGAATGCACCTGTGGATGGATCACCATACATCCAAAAAAGCTGCTTACCAGATGTTGTTGGTCACCCAACTTGGATAGACCTTGGCACGCTTAATTAGTAATACAGGGAAATCTGCCAGGTTTGGATGCAGGATGTAGCATAGGAGACATTCAAAGTCGGGTACTCAGAGGCCATGTGTACAAGAAAATGACAGAGAAATAGCGTGATACCGTAAAAGCAATCACATTTATTAAAACCAAAAGTTCACACTCACATGTAAAATGCCATAAGCAGACATGTATCCATATAACGCTGAAGAGCTAAGTGTTGCGGCGTCCCCGCTTTCACTCACAGAAGGCTGGCTCTGGGGGCGTGGTTGCGTCACGTCTGACTCCAACCAACGCGTTTCGTCATAGGCTTGACGTCGTCAGGGGCGATCAATGGCGTCAATTCACATAGGTCCAGGGTGGTCGCAGTCCACATTCAAAAAAGGCCCTGTGCGTCTTTGGGCCTGATTCAGGTGTGAATTCAGGCAAACATTCGCACCTGATTTGCACCTGAACCGGTGAACAGGGAAGCAGCAGACTCCAGGCACGAACCTGCGACCGCATATGTGTAAACCCGGCCTAAGTGAACATAGCGACTGTACAGTTTCAAGCATCCCTGCTCTTTCTCAACTGTATGTGACTATACAACAGACACACTATTACCGATATACCAAAAGGAAGGGTGTAACCACACAGGTGAATCCCCAGCAACCAGTCTAAACTAATTAACCCAATCAACATGTTATACATAAAGTAATAAAAGTTTTAAAGGAACAACTATTAGTATTGTAATGCTAGCCGAGTTGTAAACATAAATCATATACATTCATGTCACTATACATTCCTAAAAATACACCCATATTATTCCAGATAGTAATAATGGAATAATATGGATGGATGTTCACTTATTGCCATGATTTCTTGTAGGGTAAGAATGAGCAGCAGGATTTATACTGATGGAATAATGAAGATTTTCAAACCTAGGAATGCACAGCGACAACGTATTAACGTATTTTAATATTTGGCCTCCCAAGAGCCAATCCACAGTATACATCAGGGTTTAAGGCTCTTGAGAGGAGTACTGGAAAAGGATGCTAACATGCTTTCATGAATCTATGTAAAGCACCTGCCAGGCCCTTCCATCATCCATGATCTGCCTGCATTGCATACAGAAGCAAAGAGGTCACCCACCCAAAGTCTATTTAATCACATCCTTACAGCCAGATGTGAAATCTCACATTATTAGAAGCAAACCTTTCTGACCATCAGGTAATCTTGAACTGAGTGAATTTTGTCTACAGGGTGGAAAGCATTACTTCTCAACAGTGAAACACTATTACAAAATGTAGTAAGATCTGGAACCCTTGTCTTCATTTACTATTACCATTTCCTTCCTCACCTTTATAACGGTTGAACCAATGGGTCATTTATAAAGGTTCACCAGTGACCTGATGCTCTCCTTAACAATAGCTGTCACCACTTAGATAGGGACTTGCGTATACAGTATCTCAGTAGTGTGAGTACACCCCTCACATTTTTGTAAATATTTTATTATATCTTTTCATGTGACAACACCTAAGAAATTACACTTAAATAACAGTGTAAATTTGCTGTCCCCTCAAAATAACTCAACACACAGCCATTAATGATTAAACCGCTGGCAACAAAAGTGAGTACACCCGTAGGTGAAAATGTCCAAATTGGGCCCAAAGTGTCAATATTTTGTGTGGCCACCATTATTTTCCGGCACTGCCTTAACCCTCTTGGGCATGGCGTTCACTAGAGCATCACAGGTTGCCACTGGAGTCCTCTTCCACTCCTCCATGACAACATCACGGAGCTGGTGGATGTTAGAGACCTTGTGCTCCTCCACCTTCCATTTGAGGATGCCCCACAAATGCTCAATAGGGTTTAGGTCTGGGGACATGCTTGGCCAATCTATCACCTTTACCCTTAGCTTCTTTAGCAAGGCAGTGGTTGTCGTGGAGGTGTGTTTGGGGTCGTTATCATGTTGGAATACTGCCCTGCAGCCCAGTGTCTGAAGGGAAAGATCATGCTCTGCTTCAATATGTTGGCATTCATGGTTCCCTCAATGAACTGTAGCTCCCCAGTGCCGGCAGCACTCATGCAGCCCCAGACCATGACACTCCCACCACCATGCTTGACTGTAGGCAAGACACACTTGTCTTTGTACTCCTCACCTGGTTGCCGCCACACACGCTTGACACCATCTGAACCAAATAAGTTTATCCTAGTCTCATCAGACCACAGGGCATGTAATCCAGTAATTCATGTTCTTAGTCTGCTTGTCTTCAGCAAACTGTTTGCAGGCTTTCTTGTGCATCATCTTTAGAAGAGGCTTCCTTCTGGGACGACAGCCATGCAGACCAATTTGATGCAGTGTGCGGCATATGGTCTGAGCACTGACAGGCTGACTACCCACCCCTTCAACCTCTGCCGCAATGCTGGCAGCACTCGTACATCTATTTCCCAAAGACAACCTCTGGATAGGACGCTGAGCACGTGCACTCAACTTCTTTGGTCGAGGCCTGTTCTGAGTTGAACCTGTCCTATTAAACCGTTGTATGGTCTTGGCCACAGTGCTGCAGCTCAATTTCAGGGTCTTGGCAATCTTCGTATAGCCTAGGCCATCTTTATGTAGAGCAACAATTCTTTTTTTCAGATCCTCAGAGAGTTCTTTGTCATGAGGTGCCATTTTGAACTTCCAGTGACCAGTATTAAAAAGTGAGAGCAATAACACCAAATTTAACACACCTTCTCCCCATTCACTCCTGAGACCTTGTAACACTAATGAGTCACATGACACCGGGGAGAGAAAATGGCTAATTGGGCCCAATTTGGAAATTTTCAATTAGGGGTGTACACACTTTTGTTGACATTAATGGATGTGTGCTATTTTGTGTGCTATTTTGAGGGACAGCAAATTTACACTGTTATACAAGCTGTACACTCACTACTTTACATTGTAGCAAAGTGTCATTTCTTCAGTGTTGTCACATGAAAAGATATAATGAAATATTTACAAAAATGTGAGGGGTGTACTCACTTTTATGAGATACTGTTTATTTCTCTGACACACACAAGAGTTTCTGTAGTTTACTAAGCAAAGAGGTCCATCTAAGAAATGCTGAATTCTCTGCAGCCATCTTCTATGTTCTTATCACTAAATCCTAAGTGAGACGTTTCTGCTTTCATAGGAATGTGCTTTCCCTTGTGTTTATCCTTGAAAATATCTTGTAGTTCCCTTTTTAAAGAACTCAAAGTGCAGATTCCAATTAATACACATTTAACTATTACTTACTAGTCGCAGAAAACTGAAAAGCAAGAGAAAAAAAAAAGGATTGGGTTTCAGTGATGCATCTTTAAAGAGGACCTGGTGTATTCAGCACAAAAAAACAAAAAACAAAATATATATATATATATATATATATATATATATATATATATATATATATATATATATATATATATAGATAGATAGATATCCCATTGTATCCTTTTAGATTTTTACATGTCAGCAATGCTTGCACCACCATCTTCTACGTAAAGTCTTGCATGTGTAAATTCTATTCTGGAGTAGGGATGAGCTTGGGTTTTGTCTCCGGGTCTTTTCTGAACCCATGTTGTACCCACTAGAAATCAGCTGTAAAGGCAGGGCAGGAATTCCCGATCCCGCTGCTGACCATACACAAAGAGGTGGGGATGGCCATATTAGTTCATGGTCATTGATCTAATATGGCTATGTAGCTATATTAGGGCAAATGTTTCATGAGCATTCCTAGGCCATGATTGACCCAGGAATGACAGATGCCTTCTGGATTCAACCAAGCCCAAGTTCAGACCAAATTCAAGCTCATGGCTATTCTGAAACTGCTATAACTGAATAGCCAGTAAATAAATAGAAGCTTCTTTCCAGGTCTCATGTTCCTCTCACAGCTTTACATTCATTGAGTGATTTAAATACCAATTTCATCTACACTAGTTTTAGCAAAAGCGTTTGTCCTCTTTTTATGGAGTGTGCTTGGCCACTGTAATGTTCCGGTACCTTTGGTACCCTAAATTACACTTTCCACAAGTGTATGCGCCCTACCATTTACTTTTGGAAAGGTGCGCATACACCTTTAAGACTGGAGCTGTCATCACTCAGCGCCGGACTAGATGGCTATTTAAGGCGTCGGTTCTCACTCACATGTGTTCGTTCAAACACCCTTATCTGGATGCTAACCTTGCTTGAAGCTTCCATGCTTGCAAGCTTACTTCGCTGACGGAACCTCGCTGCGCTGATCCCTGTATCCCGCTACTGGATCATCCGCCTCTCCTGAACCACCCTTCGGCTGTATCGCTAATAGTGCTAAGTACCCCGCAGGGGAATTCTCTATAAACTTATACTAAGCTTACACTATCTAGCTCTGCATAGTAAAGACTGTTTATTACATCTGCATAAACTAGATTGCTAGCTCTTGAGACTACTGCTACTTTTCTGCACTGGGTTGATCTCTTTTGTATGTCCACCTGCTATTCTATCATCTGCTATCATACAACATTGCTAAACCTTCCTGCATCCATCTGCTACTGTCTCACCTTCAAGTGTCTATCACCTATCACCTCCACTCAACCTATCCCTCAACCTTCATCATTGTGTTACCACATACATAAAGTCACTCTAGGAACCAGCTTGCTAATTGTGTGTATTTACTGGCTGAAATAAGACCTTCCACACATGATGAGTCATTGAGGTTGGGAATGGTATCTCAGCATATCTCTTACATGACTGCTGATGTGGAACTATTTCTGCAGCTGAAAATCCACACCATATAAGAAACGCAGGAGCGTTACAGCCACATCCCTTTATTTAGTCAGCCCATGTTAATGTGAGGTGCATAGAGTATACGGTGTTCCTTTCACACTATACCGGAATCAGCCATATGGTTAAGAGGGTGCTGCAACAACTCCTGACTGGCCACGGTGTATAACATGGATAGGGTATGCCGTCAGCACCCCGACAAGCTGGTTTTTAAAGTGAAAAGCTCTTCTTTATTGCATGATCACATAGAAAGACAACATTTCGGGACCTACATTGGGCATGTAATAATCACACACACCTCGTCTCTTAATGATGACAAAATGTCTTTTTTGGTGATCATGCAATAAAGAAGAGCTTTCCACTTTGAAACAAGTTTGTCAGTGTGCTGGCAGCATATCTTACACTTGTGGTGAGGTGCAAAACAGAGCATCCTGTCTGCATTTTTACACAACACGCTGCAACCCACCAATGCTACCACAAGATAGCGTTGTAGTGTGAACAGGGCACATGGAGAACAATTGTTTTCTATGTGTCCTGGTGTTGAGCCTGTGTTGATCTATGCAGATCAATGCAGTTAAATAAATTGAAAAAACAAGTACCTTCTTTGAGAGCTACTATATATATACAGTGCTTTGCGAAAGCATTTGGCCCCCTTGAACTTTTCGACCTTTTGCCACATTTCGGGCTTCAAACATAAAGATATAAAACTGTAATTTTTTATGAAGAATCAACAAGTGGGACACAGTCATGAAGTGTAACGAAATTTATTGGATATTTCAAACTTTTTTAACAAATAAAACACTGAAAAATTGGGTGTGCAAAATTATTTAGCCCCCTTAAGTTAATACTTTGTAGCGCCACCTTTTGCTGCGATTACAGTTGTAAGTCGCTTGGGGTATATCTCTATCAGTTTTGCACATCGCTCCTTGTAAAACAGCTCGAGCTCAGTGAGGTTGGTTGGAGAGCATTTGTGAACAGCAGTTTTCAGTTCTTTCCACAGATTCTCGATTGGATTCAGGTCTGGACTTTGACTTGGCCATTCTAACACCTGGATATGTTTATTTGTGAACCATTCCATTGTAGATTTTGCTTTATGTTTTGGATCATTGTCTTGTTGAAAGACAAATCTCCGTCCCAGTCTCAGAATGGTCCTGTATTTGGCTCCATCCATCTGCTGCTGAAGAAAAGCAGGCCCAAACCATGATGCTGCCACCACCATGTTTGACAGTGGGGATGGTGTGTTCAGGGTGATGAGCTGTGTTGCTTTAACGCCAAACATAACGTTTTGCATTGTAGCCAAAAAGTTTGATTTTGGTTTCATCTGACCAGAGCACATTCTTCCACATGTTTGGTGTGTCTCCCAGGTGGCTTGTGGCAAACTTTATACGACACTTTTTATGGATATCTTTAAGAAATGGCTTTCTTCTTGCCACTCTTCCATAAAGGCCAGATTTGTGCAGTATACGACTGATTGTTGTCCTATGGACAGAGTCTCCCACCTCAGCTGTAGATCTCTGCAGTTCATCCAGAGTGATCAGGGGCCTCTTGGCTGCATCTCTGATCAGTCTTCTCCTTGTATGAGCTGAATGTTTAGAGGGACGGCCAGGTCTTCGTAGATTTGCAGTGGTCTGATACTCCTTCCATTTCAATATTATCGCTTGCACAGTGCTCCTTGTGATGTTTAAAGCTTAAAGTTAAAGTTACAACAGTATCTCGGACCTGCCTGGTGTGTTCCTTGTTATTCATGATGCTCTCTGCGCTTTAAACAGCCCTCTGAGACTATCACAGTGCAGGTGCATTTATATGGAGACTTGATTACACACAGGTGGATTCTATTTATCCTCATTAGTCATTTAGGTCAACATTGGATCATTCAGAGATCCTCACTGAACTTCTGGAGAGAGTTTGCTGCACTGAAAGTAAAGGGGCTTTTATTTGTTAACAAAGTTTGAAATATCCAATAAATTTTGTTCCACTTCATGATTGTGTCCCACTTTTTGTTGATTCTTCACAAAAAATTACAGTTTCATATCTTTATGTTTGAAGCCTGAAATGTGGCAAAAGGTCGCAAAGTTCAAGGGGGCCGAATACTTTCGCAAGGCACTGTATATACTTTGAGAGGGCAATATGGTTTGATTTGTTAGAACATCTATTCTGAGCCAACATTCTGTGGAACCCCAGGGCTGCTTTGTGTAATGTTCTGGTACCTTTGGGTACCCTAATTACTCTTTCATAAGTGTATGCGCCCCACCATTCTCTTTTGGTAAGGTGCGCATACACCTTTAAGACTGATGCTGTCATCACTGAGCGCCGGACTGGATGGCTATTTAGATCGCCGGCTCTCACTCACATGTGTTCGTTCAAACTGCTTTGTGCCTTGATGCTAACCTGTCTTGAAGCTCTCATGCTTGCAAGCATACCTCGCTGTCGGAACCACGATGCGCTGATCCCTGTATCCCGCTACCGGATCATCCGCTCTTGCCGAACCTCTCCTCTACTACATTGCTATTAGTGATAAGTACCCCACAGGGGAAACCTCTATAACTTTCATACTAAAGCTTACACTATCTAGCTCTGCATACTAAGGACTATTACTACATCTGCATTATCTAAGATTGCTAGCTCTTGAGCCTACTACCACCTGTTCTTGCACTGGGTTGATCTCTCTTGTATGTCCACCTGCTACTCTGTCATCTGCTACCATACATGATTGCTAAACCTATCTGAATCCCATCTGCTACTATCTTACTTTCAAGAACATTTCCTTTCAAGTGTCTGTCATCTACCATCTCTACCCAACCTGTCTCTTCAGCCTATCATCACTGTGTTACTATATACATAAGTCACTCTAGGAAACATCTTATTGAGTGTGTGTATTTACTTGCTGAATTGAGATCATCCACACATGATGAGTCATTGAGAGTTGGGATTGGTGTCTCAGCGTTTCTCTACATGACTACTGAAGTGGAATATTTCTGCAGCTGAAAATCCACATCATACATAAAACGCAGGAGCGTTACAGATTGAACGAACCACAAATGGATTCAGCAGAAATAACCACTCAGATGACACAATTAAAACAGCAAGTAACTGCGTTAATACACGCACTTGCTGAATTAAAAGAAGACAATCAGGCTCTGTCGCAGCAGGTAATTAGACTGACACAACTTACCACTGCTCAGTCCCCTGAACCCAAAATAAATCCTCCTTTGGTATTTACAGGCGATCGCAAAAAATTTCGCGAATTTAAAAACGCATGTGAGTTACTTTTCTTGCTAAAACCCCGTACCTAGCTTACTGATCTCATTAAGGTTTGTACTATTATTTCTTACCTAACAGGCGATCCTCGGGCCTGGGCAGACTCTCTTTTTGAGAAAAGCAATCAGCTTCTCAACTCCTATGCCTTGTTCCTAGCAGAACTCACTAGCCTATATGATGATCCCAATAGGCAGAGTACTGCCGATCTTCAATTAAGATCCTTGAAACAAGGTGGGAGACCTGTAGAAGACTTTGTCGCAGAATTCAAGAGATGGACCCTTGATTCAGAATGGAATGATGCATCTCTGAAAACCCAATTTAGGCTTGGCCTATCAGAGGCCGTTAAAGACGAGCTCGCCCGAGCGGATCTGCCAAAAACCCTGGATGCATTGATACAACTCAGTATCACCATAGATAGAAGACTACGAGAAAGAAAGGCTGAGAAAATGGGAATGCCATTATCCAGTTCTTCTCGGATTTCGGCCGTTGACCCCGTTCCTATGAAGGTAGGAACCATACGCCCACCTCTATCAATTATGGAAAGAGCCAGAAGACGATCTGGTAATCTCTGCTTGTACTGTGCATCCCCGGATCACAAGATAAACGTCTGTCCCCTAGTCTACAAAAAGAAGGGTGAGTGTTCACATGTCCACCTAGGGGGATTGACAACTTCAATCCCTAACCCTTATCTTTCTGTTTGCTTAACATTACAGTGGGACCAGAACAGGATTACTACTAAGGCCATGATTGACACAGGATCTTGTGAAAATTATATTGACATACGTTTTGCTGCTTTAAATAAAGTTCCTATTATTTCTAAACTTAAACCTGTCTCAGTGAGTCTTATTAACGATGTTCCTTTATCCTCTGGTCCGATCACTGATCAGACACAGACACTCCTAGTCACTACTAACGGGTCTCATATGGAGACCACTACCTTCGATCTAATACCTTCACCCCACTTTCCTATTGTTTTGGGACTTCCCTGGTTGCACACACATCAACCAACCATAGATTGGAAGGAACGGACCCTGACCTTCCTCTCTTGCTATTGCGAGGGTACGTGTAACCTCCCGTCTTTCGGGAAGATCCTGTCTGTGGTGACAGATGAGATTGCACCACTATGTTATCAGGATCTCTCTGAGGTTTTTCTTGAGAAAAATGCTCAAGCACTACCTCCCCATCGAGACTATGATTGTAGCATTGATCTACTCCCAAATAGCAAATGGCCGTTCGGTCATGTTTATCCTCTTTCACAGGATGAACTTTCCCATCTCAAAGACTATTTGGATGAGAATTTGGAAAAAGGTTTTATTAGACCTTCCACTTCTTCCACAGCAGCAGGACTCTTTTTTGTCCGCAATAAGGACTCAAGTCTCAGGCCTATCATCGACTATAGGCAATTGAATGCTATTACAATAAAAGATCGCTATCCTCTACCGCTTATCCCTGAGCTCATTAAACAGGTGCGTGGAGCTACCTATTTTTCAAAATTGGACCTGAAAGGAGCATACAATCTCATTCGAATCCGTGATGGACACGAGTGGAAGACTGCATTCAGAACCAGATATGGATTGTTCGAATATCTTGTAATGCCATTCGGGCTATGCAACGCCCCTGCAGTTTTTCAACGATTTATAAACGATATTTTCAGAGACTTACTAGATGTCTGTGTTGTGGTATATCTGGACGATATACTTATATATTCACGATCCATGTCTGAACACATAAGACATGTAAGACTAGTATTATCGAGATTGCTTGCACACAACCTTTAAGTGAAACTGAAAAAATGCTTGTTTCATAAAGAAGAGGTACTCTTTTTAGGCTACATCATATCCAAAACAGGAATCGAGATGGACATGAGTAAGATATCCTGCATTCAGGATTGGCCTACACCAACCACACGCAAGGCGCTACAGCGATTCCTTGGATTTTCGAATTTCTACAGGAAGTTCATTAGAAACTTCTCTGCCATTGTGAGACCCCTCACACAGCTCACTAGCATTAAAAAAAACATTCAAATGGTCAGATGAAGCAAATAAAGCTTT
Source organism: Pelophylax lessonae (assembly GCF_965119305.1). Taxonomy (NCBI): domain Eukaryota; kingdom Metazoa; phylum Chordata; class Amphibia; order Anura; family Ranidae; genus Pelophylax; species Pelophylax lessonae. Next base: position 673,263,669 of record NC_138769.1, on the reverse strand, counting down.
TCACCTGTTAAAGACAAGGTTTACTTCTGCTCCCATACTACGCCATCCAGACCCATCCCTCCAATACATTCTGGAAGTAGATGCGTCAAACATGGCAGTAGGAGCAATACTCTCCCAACGACCAACTCACACTTCACCACTTCATCCAGTCGCCTTTTTTTCTAAATCCCTAAGCAGTCCCGAGATAAATTACCCCGTGGGTGAAAAGGAACTGCTTGCTATAAAATTGGCTCTGGAGAATTGGCGACATCTACTCGAAGGCACCCAATTACCAATACTTATATACACGGACCATAAAAATCTCCAATATCTTCAGACTAACAAAACTCTCTCGCACCGACAGGTACGATGGTCACTATTCTTTCTAAGGTTTAACTTCCTAGTGACCTACACACCTGCAGATAAGAACAAAAAGGCGGATGCACTATCACGACTAACTGAAGAAAACTACTTTGAAATCCCTTCCGTTCCTATAATACCTCACAAACGCATTATTGGAGTTGTCCGTTCCTTGAAGGAAGAGGTTTTGCAGTTTGGATTCACCCCCACCACAACTAAATACTGATGCAGAAGGCTTCCTCTACTACAACGACAAACTTTACATACCACCTACCATACGCACCAAGATCTTGGAATTATCGCATGATGTGCCTATGGCAGGACATATGGGTATGACAAAGACTCTTAATCTGATTACCAGGCAATTCTTGTGGCCTGACATGAAAACATCTATACAAAAATTCGTCTCTTCATGCAATGTCTGTGCCAGGTCCAAAATTGACACTACGAGACCATCCGGTCTACTATGCAGTCTACCAATACCCCAAACTCCATGGGAAGTTGTGTCCTTGGACTTTATAGTGGAATTGCCTCCTTCCAAAGGATTTAATACCATCTTAGTGTCAGTGGACCATCTGACAAAAATGGCACATTTCATTGCTATTCGCAGACTACCTTCGTCCAAACAAACGGCAGAACTCCTGATGAAACATGTCTTTAAGTTACATGGTATCCCAAAAACTCTTCTGTCTGACCGTGGATCACAATTTATTTCCAAGTTCTGGCAAGAACTATGTCACATACTACGGATCGAGCGGAAGCTCACTTCTCCTTACCATCCGCAGACCAACGGACAGACTGAAAGAGTCAACCAATGCATCGAGCAATATTTACGTTGTTACACTTCTTACCAACAGGATGATTGGGTGGATCTTCTCCCTCTGGCAGAATTTGCCTACAACAACGCAACCCACAGTACGACCAAGCAGAGTCCGTTCTACTTGAACTATGGGTTTCATCCCTCTATTCTTCCACCACGCATCCTTCCTTCAAATAACCCAGTAGCTTCAGACTATCTTACCCAAATAAAGGACTCTCTGGGTTTGCTTAATACTACCATTGCACACGCTCATAGTCAACAAAAGAAGTACTATGATCTTCGCAGAAGACCTTCTCCTCAGTACGCTATCGGGGACCTCGTTTGGCTCTCAACAAAAAATTTAAGACTGAAAATCCCTAGCAAAAAACTTGGACCTCTGTTCTTGGGACCTTTCCCAATCAAGAAACTTATTGGAAAAGCTGCAGTACAGCTTACATTGCCAATTGATCTCAAAATACATCCCATTTTCCATGTGTCGCTACTGAAGCCCCATGTTCCTGACCAAGGAATAAGGCCTACTATCCCACCTCCTCCTCCTGTACAAGTTGAAGGTGGAGAAGAATACGAGATAAAAGAGATTCTGGATTCTCGTATCCACAGAGGAAGACTTCAGTACTTGGTTCGATGGAAGAACTATGGGCCCCAAGACGACACCTGGCTAAACACCTCTGACATACATGCCTCTAGATTAATCCGCAATTTTCATGCGAAGTACCCAGACAAACCAGCTCCAGAGGCCTTCAGGAGCCGGCCTTAAGGGGGGGGGGGTACTGTAATGTTCTGGTACCTTTGGGTACCCTAATTACTCTTTCATAAGTGTATGCGCCCCACCATTCTCTTTTGGTAAGGTGCGCATACACCTTTAAGACTGATGCTGTCATCACTGAGCGCCGGACTGGATGGCTATTTAGATCGCCGGCTCTCACTCACATGTGTTCGTTCAAACTGCTTTGTGCCTTGATGCTAACCTGTCTTGAAGCTCTCATGCTTGCAAGCATACCTCGCTGTCTGAACCACGCTGCGCTGATCCCTGTATCCCGCTACCGGATCATCCGCTCTTGCCGAACCTCTCCTCTACTACATTGCTATTAGTGATAAGTACCCCACAGGGGAAACCTCTATAACTTTCATACTAAAGCTTACACTATCTAGCTCTGCATACTAAGGACTATTACTACATCTGCATTATCTAAGATTGCTAGCTCTTGAGCCTACTACCACCTGTTCTTGCACTGGGTTGATCTCTCTTGTATGTCCACCTGCTACTCTGTCATCTGCTACCATACATGATTGCTAAACCTATCTGCATCCCATCTGCTACTATCTTACTTTCAAGAACATTTCCTTTCAAGTGTCTGTCACGTACCTGATCCGAGGCCGAGATGCAGAGAGGGCTCCCCTTGCGGCTGAGTGCGGCACACCCCTGGGGTTGAGACAGAGGGTGTAGCGCCCACAGAAGCACTGGTTGCCGGCAGAGTCCAGATGGTAGACAGGCGGTCTCTAGCAGAGTGCTGGGCAGGAATACACTGGACAGTCCAAGGAGGAACCAGGAACAACCAGGCAGTAGGTGTAAGACCGGCCGGGGGTCAAACACAGGAAGCTGCAACAGGTGCAAGCCAAACGTATAGTAGGAAAGCCAGAAGCAGACAAGTCCGTGGAGAAGCCAAGATCAGGTACTGGAGGGCAGGTAGACAGGAAGCAAGTCCGTGAGCCAAGCCGAGATCAGATAACGGGAGAGCCAAACTGGAGCAGGGATGGTCAGACGGAGCCGAGGGTCAAAGCCAGGAGAGAGAGCAGACAGGTCAGGAACAAGCCGGGTCAAACTGGAATCCAGGAAGTAGCAATGCACAGGAAACAGGAAGAGCTGAAGACAATCCAGCAATCTGATGGGCTGAGCAGAGCCCTTTTATAGGCCAGTGAATTAGTCTATGGCCTGAGTCCATTGCGGCCATGGGAAGTACTGGCAAAGTTGCCAGTTTGCAGCACAGCCATTTCACTGACAATGAGTCTATGGCCTGAGTCCATTGCGGCCATTAGAAGTACTGGCAGAGTCGCCAGTTGCAGCATGGCTGTTTCTCTGACAGTGCCCCCCCCCCCAAGGGGCAGCCTCCGGATGCCCAACCGGGCCACGCTTCCCGGGAATCTCCTGTGGAATTCCTGTACCAGCCTGGGGGCATGCAGGTTACTAGCGGGTTCCCAGGAATTGTCTTCAGGGGGGTAACCTTTCCATTTAATAAGATACTGAGTTTGTCTCCCTTTCTTTCGGCAATCCAGTATGGACTCAACTTCAAATTCCGTCTCCCCTTCGATCAAGACAGGAGGTGGAGGTAGCTCGTCTCTCCCAGGAAATGGACTGGGGACAACTGGTTTGAGTAAGGAGATATGGAAAACTGGGTGTACCTTAAAGGAGTCGGGAAGTGCCAGCTCAAAAGCCACAGGATTGATCACCCTCTTGACTTCAAACGGACCAATGAACCTTGGCCCGAGCTTCCTGGATGGGCATGAGAGTTTAAGGTTCAAGGCTGACAGCCAGACTTTGTCTCCAATCTTGAGATTCGGACCATTCTTTCTTTTACAGTCATGAAACCGTTTATAGTCCTCCTGGGCTTTACGCATGGCTTCCTGTAGGGTTTGATAGTTGGTTTGAATGAAGCTGATCCGATCTTGGACAGCAGGAACTGATGCTTCCGGAAGGGTGTTAGGCAGAAAGGAGGGATGAAATCCATAATTTGCCCAGAAAGGGGACTGGTTGGTGGATGCATGAAGAGAATTGTTGTAAGCAAATTCCGCACAGGGGAGGAGCGAGACCCAGTCGTCTTGGGAACAGGTGCAAAAGCATCGTAAGTATTGTTCTAAAGTTTGATTAGTCCTCTCTGTTTGCCCATTGCTCTGAGGATGGTATGCAGAAGAAAGAGAAACTTCAATGGACAGGGATTTACAGAGATCCCTCCAGAACCTGGAGGTAAATTGCACTCCTCTATCTGAGATAATGTTGTCTGGAAGGCCATGTAGCCTGACTATCTCCCTTATGAATATGTTGGCTGTGTCCAGGGCTGAAGGTGTGCCAACCATGGGTAGAAAATGGGCCATTTTGGAAAGGCGATCCACTACCACCAAGATGGTGGAAAATCCTTCTGAAGGGGGTAGTTCAACAATAAAGTCCATAGATATCTTTTTCCATGGTTGCTCAGGAATGGGAAGTGGTCTTAGCAAACCCCAAGTCTTGGTACTTGACCCCTTGTTACGTTGGCAGATGGTACAAGAGCCGATGTAATCCTTGCAATCCTGCCCAAGGTTGGGCCACCAAAAAGAGCGTTGGATAAGCTCCGAGGTCTTCCGCACCCCAAAATGCCCAGCAAGTTTACTGTCATGAAATATTTTAAGAACTTGAGGTCTTACTTGGGGAGGGACAAAGATTTTATCCTGATGCCACAGCAACCCTTCCTGTTTTTTCAGGGAGGGTACTTCAGGATCCAAGCGAAGGGCTGAGGCCTGTCGGATTGCCGTCATCAGGTCAGGCTGGATAAGGAGAAAATTATGGGCAGAAAGGATGGTATCAGGTTCTGCTGTTTCTGGGGTATCCGGAAACATCCGGGAGAGAGCATCTGCTTTTCCATTCTTGGAGCCAGGTCGATAAGAAATATGGAAGTTAAACCTGGAGAAAAACAGCGCCCATCGGGCTTGTCTGGGTCTCAACCGTTTGGCAGTCCTGAGGTACTCCAAGTTTTTGTGGTCCGTGAAGATCATAATAGGATGAGTGGCTCCTTCCAATAGATATCTCCACTCTTCAAGTGCAAATTTAATGGCCAACAGTTCTCGGTCGCCAACGTCATAATTCTTCTCCGGAGGTGACATTTTCCTAGAAAAGAAGGCCACAGGATGGAGAAGAGATTTGGGCCCTTGACGTTGCGACAGGATTGCCCCGGTGGCCACTTCCGAGGCATCAACCTCCAACACATAGGGCAGAGCCGGATCAGGGTGTTGTAGGACGGGTGCAGAAATAAACAGCTGTTTAAGTTTGTCAAATGCCAATTGGGCCTCCTGAGACCACAGAAATCGGGACTGATGGCGGGTTAACTGGGTGATGGGGGAGATGATGGAAGAAAAATTTTTCACAAAACGCCTGTAAAAATTAGCAAAGCCCACGAATCTCTGAACGCCTTTCTTGTCACAAGGAGCAGGCCAATCTAGGATCGCTTTCACTTTTTGTGGGTCCATAGCGATCCCATCGGTGGAAATAATGAGTCCCAAAAACTGGATGGACCCCTTTTCAAAGTCACACTTCTCCGCCTTGGCATAGAGTCCGTGTTTTCTCAAGGTAGAAAGGACTTTTTTAACGTGAACCCGATGGAGTTCCAGTGAGGCAGAAAAAATGAGGATATCGTCAAGGTATACGATGACGAAGTGGTCAAGAAACTCCCGAAAGATATCATTTACCAGGTGCTGGAATGTGGCTGGGGCATTACACAGGCCGAAGGGCATGACTAGGTATTCATAATGTCCAAAACGAGTTCTGAATGCGGTCTTCCACTCGTCTCCCTCCCGTATCCGGACAAGGTTATAAGCTCCCCGCAGGTCTAACTTGGTAAAGAGTTGGGCGGTCCGGAACCTCTGGAAGAGTTCGGGGACAAGGGGGAGCGGATACCGGTTTTTGATAGTGACCTTATTCAGCTCTCTATAGTCCACACAGGGTCTCAAGGTGCCATCTTTCTTTTCCACAAAGAATATACCAGCACCTGCAGGAGAAGAAGATGGGCGAATAAACCCCTTTTTCAAATTTTCATCGATATAGACCCGTAGGGCCTCCAGTTCCTTTTCAGAAAGGGGGAATATCCTTCCAAACGGGATCTCGGCTCCGGGAAGCATTTCTATAGGGCAATCGTAAGGCCGATGGGGAGGAAGGACCTCGGCTTTTTTCTTGTCAAAGACGTCCCTGAAGTCCTGGTAAGCAGGTGGGATATCCAGGAGTGGCTCAGGTGTTGGTTGAACAGACAAGCAACTAGCAGGCCCACTAGGTCTTTGAGGGAAGCAATGCTGCTGACAGTAGGCAGAAGAAAAGTTGAGTTCCTTCTTGGCCCAATCGATTTGGGGGTTATGGGCTTGCAGCCAAGGAAGTCCCAGTATGATGGGAAACATGGGGGAACAAAGGGCATCAAAACGGATGAACTCCTGATGACTGGAGTCTGCTGTGGTGAGGATGGGTCCAGTCTCTAGGATAACTGGTCCGGAACTGGGTAGGGACCCATCGGCGAGATGGACCTCGAGCCTTTGTGTCTTAGGGAAAAGAGGAATATGGAGTCTCTTGGCCAAAGAAATGTCCAGAAAACAGCTGCAGGCCCCGGAGTCAACGATGGCTTGTAGTTGGACCTCCCCTTCTGCCACCTGTAAGGAGACCGGGAGAATAAGGTGAGAGAGCGAAAGCTCAGAAACTCGGCAGTTAAATGGGGGCTGAGAGTAAGGCTTACTGGGTCTCACGGGGCAGTTCCGAAGAAAATGTCCAGCCCCGCCGCAGTAGAGGCATAAGTTGGCCTGCCGACGTCGTAGTCTCTCATCAGGAGTCAGGGAGGAACGGACCAGGCCCAGCTGCATAGGTTCCCCTTCAGATGCTGCCATGGGGGAAGAGACCGGAGGTGCAGGTGAAGCAGAAGAGATCTTGGGAAGCATCCAGGTAGGCCGGAATGTTTGGAGACGCTCCGAGCGTCGCTCCCGCAGACGTCTATCAAGTTGAATGGCGAGTTGTATGAGACCCTCAAGGGTAGCGGGGGTCTCCACTCGAGCCAGCTCATCTTTTAATGTCTCAGAAAGTCCTTGGCGAAACTGATACTTGAGAGCAGCCTCATTCCAATCAGTGTCAGCAGACCATTTACGGAATTCAACCGTGTAGTCCTCCACTGGGCGCTTGCCCTGCAGCAGGGAGTGTAGGGCGACCTCTGCGGTGGCCGTGCGCTGGGGGTCGTCGTAAAGCTGAGCCATAGCCTCAAAGAATGTGTCCACAGAGTCCAGAACGGGGCTCTTCTGTTCCATTAAGTTATGAGCCCAGGTTTGGGGTTCTTCAGACAGCAAAGAGATGATGAACCCCACTTTCACAGAGTCCAGAGAAAAGGTCCGGGGTTGCAAGGCCAAGTATAGCAAGCAGGCGTTCTTAAAGGCCCTGAACTTCTTTCTATAGCCAGAAAATCGCTCAGGCGTGGGTACTCGTGGTTCAGGAGGCGGGACTAGCATGGAGTGGGCGGAGCTAGCGTGTCCTTGTGGTAACGGGGATGAAGAGGTGCTGGCAGGCGATTGATTGGAGTCTGTAGGAGGCGAAACGGCCAGGTGTTGCAGGCGACCTTCCAACTGGAAATAACCCTCCTGGAGTCTTTGCACTGCCTGAGTGAGGGCGGTGACTTGCTGGCACAAAGCCTCAATTGGGGAAGCACCTCTGTCGGCCTCTGACATGGCTGGATTGTACTGTCACGTACCTGATCCGAGGCCGAGATGCAGAGAGGGCTCCCCTTGCGGCTGAGTGCGGCACACCCCTGGGGTTGAGACAGAGGGTGTAGCGCCCACAGAAGCACTGGTTGCCGGCAGAGTCCAGATGGTAGACAGGCGGTCTCTAGCAGAGTGCTGGGCAGGAATACACTGGACAGTCCAAGGAGGAACCAGGAACAACCAGGCAGTAGGTGTAAGACCGGCCGGGGGTCAAACACAGGAAGCTGCAACAGGTGCAAGCCAAACGTATAGTAGGAAAGCCAGAAGCAGACAAGTCCGTGGAGAAGCCAAGATCAGGTACTGGAGGGCAGGTAGACAGGAAGCAAGTCCGTGAGCCAAGCCGAGATCAGATAACGGGAGAGCCAAACTGGAGCAGGGATGGTCAGACGGAGCCGAGGGTCAAAGCCAGGAGAGAGAGCAGACAGGTCAGGAACAAGCCGGGTCAAACTGGAATCCAGGAAGTAGCAATGCACAGGAAACAGGAAGAGCTGAAGACAATCCAGCAATCTGATGGGCTGAGCAGAGCCCTTTTATAGGCCAGTGAATTAGTCTATGGCCTGAGTCCATTGCGGCCATGGGAAGTACTGGCAAAGTTGCCAGTTTGCAGCACAGCCATTTCACTGACAATGAGTCTATGGCCTGAGTCCATTGCGGCCATTAGAAGTACTGGCAGAGTCGCCAGTTGCAGCATGGCTGTTTCTCTGACAGTGTCTGTCATCTACCATCTCTACCCAACCTGTCTCTTCAGCCTATCATCACTGTGTTACTATATACATAAGTCACTCTAGGAAACATCTTATTAAGTGTGTGTATTTACTTGCTGAATTGAGATCATCCACACATGATGAGTCATTGAGAGTTGGGATTGGTGTCTCAGCGTTTCTCTACATGACTACTGAAGTGGAATATTTCTGCAGCTGAAAATCCACATCATACATAAAACGCAGGAGCGTTACACTTTGGAGGTTGCGAAGAGTTTCTTGAGCAGTGGCTAACTGACATCCCATTTGATGGTACATTCTGAGCCAGGGTTCCATGAAACCTTAGGCTTCCTTAAGAGGTTGCTAGGGGTTCCTTGAACTGTGGTTAATTGACCTCCCGTTTTATGGTGCCTGCATAGTTCAAGAACCAGTGTTACTTTGCAAAGCCTGCAGAATGAAATCAATGTTTGCTTTAGTGGTCTTAAAGAATGGCATTCTGACCAACACTGTGAGGGGGCATTCTTCCCTCAAGCCACCAATGTAAGGGATTGTTTTTTCCACTGACCCCCTACTAAATTGCTTTTTGCAAGGGTTCTCTGAGACCTGAAAATAAGTTCAAAGGTTCCTCTGGAGGAAGAAGATTGAGTAAGGCTGTGTTCGGTTATTTTCCTGTAGGGCCCACATCAACTGAAAGCTTAAAAAAATTAGTTTACAAACACCTGACAATCAGATAATATGATTAGATCACATAACCATAATCTCTCGGATCATTAGTTACCTGTCATCCATCACCTGTCATCCATCAATAGAGCTGATGTGCACGGTCGCTGAACATTTCGCACAGGACACCATTCGTGATTCCTATGGGATTGCAGGAAAGTTTCGAATCGGTCATCCAGTGTGCATATTTTGATCCTTTATGCCTTCACTCCATTACCCTCCTGTGAGTAGACATCTTGAGGGGAGAGGGGTTTTACTGTGTGTAGTTTTAATAAAAGTTTGCAGAATTACACTATTGTTGCCCCCACTTTGTTCAATTGCATGAACTTTGAGCGGAGGAACTCTGGAGGAAGGAGGATTTTGGAGCAGCCCAGCAGTGATTAGCACACCCGTTGATTGGTGGATTTAAGGCTCTATATTCACCAGTTTCTGGTGAGTGTTTCATCCAAAGGGGGGGAGCACTAGAATGTGGTGTCATTTTTGGAGGAACAGTCAAGACCCTTCACTCCCCTACCCTGGTGAATTGTGCTTACTGCATGGACTGTACTATATATATATTTTGTATGAGTCATTAAGGACACTGGTTTATTCAATGGACCTCTTATTTAGCGCTGCTAGTGTTATAGTTTGTTTTTTCTGATCAAATATTCTACAACACCTTTGTTAACATCCATCACCTATTATGTGCTCACAGATAGAGAACAATCAGACTGTCTATGGGACAAGGATTTTGTAAATTGCGTATGTTTCTAGGCTCAAAATGTAGACTGCCACATTAGGTCACACTGGTGCTATGCTTGTGCATACAATACAGACTCTTTAAAATTCTTACCCTCTATTGCTCTCTTGAAGAAGACTTTACAGCTCCCGCAGGTGAGTACTCCATAATGGCAGCCCGAAGCTTCATCACCACAGATTAAACAGATCTTCTGGGGCAAGGCATCAAAACCATACTGAGAACTTTGGTCCGGATCTTCAGGCCTTTAAACAAATTTAAAGAAATACAATTATTTTTAAGGAGTACAACTCAAACCCCAGATTTTATATACCCAGCTATTAAAAAGAACTCTGTTTAGTAAAATTTTCCTCTAAACTACAAACATAACATAACCCTAGTGAAAGTGTAGATGATCAACAACCCTTTGGGGGAATCTGCCAATGGAAATTAATGGCTGGGTGCTACTCGGATATTGCAATCAAGCGACACAATGCCTTTGCTGAGCAACAATGAACATATGTGTTGAGCAAAAAGGATCAAACTCAGCAGTTCAGCATGTGTAGTGGAGGTTGGATCCAAGCATGCCCTTTCAGCACCCATTCAAACATACCCTAAGGCCTTGTTAGGTAGCCAGGGGTGGTAAAAACAAATGAAAAAATAGCATGCAGATGCTCAGGTTGTAAAAATGCCTCAAATCAAAGCAAAGCAAAACCTATTCTGACGCTTGGCCGGGTGGGTGTGCCTCATCTCCGGTGCTCCTGCGCCAGATGTGAGATCATACCTCCCGACCTATATAATGGCGTTCTCACATGGCGCTGGCGGGTATGTTTGCCTTGGTCGGAGGGGTGTTCGAGCCGAGAGTTAGGACGCTACACTCCTTGTTTTGTATGGATTCTCTGTCTCTGCTATTCACTTTCACAAGTGTTTCCATTACTTCACCAAATTATTGGTAAGATGCCTGCTCACATATCTTTCAGTTTTTTCTACCTGGATGAATTCCCTGCTGGGTTATTTTAAGTTGGTCAACACATTTTTTACTTATCAGTCACCTGTTACACTACTAATTTTCTCTTCTCACATTTTCTCCTTCTTTCCTTGCACTGTATGAATGCCCTGGTATCTTGGATTCACCCCATTATCCACTCCCAAACACCCTGGTTATCTATATATACTCTTGGGAATATCGGCAGCTTTCTTTGATCTATTCGGTCACACATGACCACACTTACTATGACACATATCCTCCATTCTTGATCATTTTTTCTTATTTGAATATATTTTGTCCTTATATTACATATGACAAAAAATGGATATACTGCTTAATTATTAATTATTATTTTATTTTCTCAATAATCTTTTTCAGATTATTATAATTTCTGGTCAAGGATATACTTTTCTCTACCACTGCCGATTTCTGTGATGTTTCTACCTATACTCCACATTTGGGTTCATTTTAGCTTCCCCTCCATCTCTTGCTCCTCATGTTCTGGCCTCGGCCAATCTACCCGCCTCAGCCCCGGGTTAGACGATTGCTGTGGGTTGGCGACCTCCCTCCCTTTTGGAACTTCTTACTTTTGGGCTACCATAGTAAGTAGCTGTTTTTATTTACAGTGGAGCAATGGTTATTTTTGTTATTTTTTTCTACATACATTTTACACTATATTGTTTATTTACATTTACAGACTCAGAATTTCAAATTTGCTCCTGATGAGTGGACATAGAGCCATGAAACGCGTAGAGCCTATAAGATATGAAGATATACTATTTGAAGACTGATTTACATGTTGTTTATTTATATAATGTATTGACGGATTTATGTATTCATTGATTGACTTTTATGTAAATATATTTTTATGAATTTATATACTTCATTTTCAGTTCTTGACATATGGATATTTTTACTGTACTCTCCATACAATATGCAATAAATTATTCATTATTTTTGTAACATATTCTAGTACCTTTTAATATTTGCTAATGACTGACCTCACTCAAAGTCCCACAACCTCTGTCTTTTTTCTACAAAACCTATTCCCCTGTCACATTTGGCAGGTAGTACTGCCACCAAACACAACCTATTCAAGTGAATACGGCCACAACCCAACCACGATCCAAACACTTGGCTCCTGGGTGCAGCATCGTATTCACATCAAAATCCCCATTCAGCTGTCAAAAAAAATAGAATGCCTGGCACCCACTGCTCTATCTTCCTCTGAAAAACAATCCACCACAGATCATCTGTAGTCACTCCTCTACATTGTGTCTTAGTCAAACAGGACAAGGCCAGGAAATAAATTTTTGTACCCATGATGCAGCGGCTGCTTCTTCTATCCTGCTGTGCTTAAAGAGGAACAGAACTCTGGAAGCTGTGCCGAAAAGTAAGGTAGAGGACAAAGGACTAGTCAACAGTTTTGCCTGTAGTCTCCTGCTGCTGATCCTTTCTCCATCACTGACTTAACCATGTCTTGTTCTGCAGTGTGTATGTGTTCAGGCAATCATCTTGGTGGAAGTGGAGATTTGCTTTCTTACATCAGTGCCTCCAGTAAGAAGAACAATAAGTAGCGCAGCAGTGGTATCACCAAACCTTACTTCAAATATCCTGAGACTAACAATCCAGGGGCAGCAGTGCCTTAGATCTCACTCTGCAGATATACAGCTACGAGGGTGACAGGTATGCCTAGGCGCACTGATGTACAGTACTAGGACGAGAAATGTTATTTTTCAAGAAGAATGGCAGGATACATTTCCATTTTCAGGATACTTATTAGGCAAAATTAACACTTCTAAATGTTCCCTACAACATAGCAAAATGTAACTTCCTGAATTCAGGTCCTCTTAGGAGACTGTTACTATGAAACCCATGATGATGAAAAATAAATGTAGTAGCATACCTTACCTTTTTGATTGTTTACAGTTGCCTTTTCAAGTGCAGCCTTGCAGCAAAAGAGGCTTTGTAAATTATAATTTATATAATTTCTGTCCCCAGAGTACCTACACTACCTTGCAGGGTTTTCCTGGAAGCCCAAGTCACCAGGACATGTGTGTGCACTTAGAATCCTCTAAGTGCAGCGAGGAACCAGGAAATTTTAAGCTGGCTATTACACTTCAATGGCGTGGCATTTTACTAGGGAGCACCCTGTTAGTTAGTTAGGAATGGACTTGGGCTTAGTTTAGTGGTTTGCTTGGATGATCATATGTTTATATATATATATATATATATATATATATATATATATATATACAGGGGGTAAATTAAGTATTGAAAACGTCACCATTTTTCTAGGTAAATATATTTATAAAGGTGCTATTGACATAAAATTTTGATCATATATAGTAACAACCCATGCAATCAATACATACAAAGAAACCAAAACAAATAAATTCAGAAATTAAGTTATGTGTAATAAAATGGAATAACAAAAAGGAAAAAGTATTGAACATGCTAACTGAAATGTATTTAATACTTCGTCCAAAATGCTTTGTTGGTAATAACAGCTTCAAGATGCCTCCTGTATGGGGAAACTAGTCGTATGCATTGTTCAAGTGTGAATGTGGCCTATTCTTCCACACAAACAGTCTTCAAATCTTGAACGTTTGTAGGCCTCTTATTTGAACTCTGATCTTTAGTTCTATCCATAGATTTTCTATTGGATTTAAGCCAGGTAATTGGCTGGGCCATTCTAGCAGTTTTATTTTCTTTCTTTGAAACCAACTGAGTTTCCTTGGCTTTGCGTTTGGGATCATTGTCTTGCTGAAATGTCCACCCTCGTTTCATCTTCATCATCTTGGTAGATGGCATTTTTATCAAGATCATCTTGGTACATATTTTCACTTATCCTTCCTTCAATGACATGAAGTTTTCCAGTACCGTATGCTGAAAAACAGTCCCACACCATGAATTTCCCACCTCCAAACTTCACTGTTAGTATGGTGTTTTTGGGGTGATGTGCAGTGCCATTTGACCTCCAAACATGGTGTGTATTATGGCATCCAAAGAGTTCAATTTTGGTCTCTTCTGGCCAGACTATATTCTCCTAGTATTTCACAGGCTTGTCTAAATGTTGTGCAGCAAACTTTAAACAAGCGTCAACATACTTGTTCTTCAGCAGTTGAGTCTTGCGCACTGAGCGTGCACACAGGCCATGGCGGCTGAGTGCATTACTTGTTATAATATATAAAACAATATTGTTTTATGTATAAATTCCAGGTCTTACTCAAGCACTCCACAAGTGGTTCTTGACTCTTGGACAAATCTTCTGATAATTCTTTTCACTCCTCTGTCAGAAATCTTGCGAGGAGCACCTGATCATGGCTGGTTTATGGTGAAATTATGTTCTTTCCACTTCCAGATATGTCCCTAACAGTGCTCACTGGAGCATTCAAACGTTTAGAAATCCTTCTGTAACCAATGCCATCAGTATGTTTTGCAACAATAGGATTGCAAAGGTCTTGAGAGAGCTCTTTGCTTTTACCCATAATGAGTTGTTTCTTGTGTGACATCTTCATAATGAGACACCTTTTTTTTAGGCCTTCAGTTGAGACTGAACCAGCTGATATTAATTTGCACTGACAAGGGGCAGAATTCCTTTCTAATTACTGATAGATTTCAGCTGGTGTCTTGGCTTTCCATGCCTTTTTGCACCTCCGATTCTTCATGTGTTCAATACTTTTTCCCTGTGTCATTCCGTTTTATTACACATAACTTATGAACTTTTATGAACTATTTGTTTTTGTTTCTTTGACGTGTTCAATACTTGTTTTACCGGCTGTATATATATATATATATATATATATATATATATATATTCACAGTATCTCATCACAAAAGTGGGTACCGCCCCCCCCCCCTACATTTTTGTAAATACTTTAATATATCTTTTCATGTGGCAACACTGAAGGAATACAACTTTGCTACAATGTATAGTAGTGAGTGTACAGCTTGTATAACAGTGTATATTTGCTGTCCCCTCAAAATAACTCAACACACAGCCATTAATGTCTAAACCACTGGCAACAAAAGTAAGTACACCCCTAAGTAAAAATGTCCAAGTTAGGCCCAAAGTGTCAATATTTTGTGGCCACCATTATTTTCCAGCACTGCCCTAACTGCCTTGGGCATGGAGTTCACCAGAGCTTCACAGGTTGCCACTGGAGTCCTTTTCCACTCCTCCATGATGACATCATGGGGCTGGTAGATGTTAGAGATCTTCCCCTTCCACCTTCTGTTTGAGGATGCCCCACAGATGCTCAATAGGGTTTAGGTCTGGAGACATGCTTGGCCAGTCCATCACCTTTACCCTTAGCTTCTTTAGCAAGGTAGGGGTCGTCTTGGAGGTGTGTGTTGAGGTCGTTATCATGTTTCAATACTGCCCTGTGGCCTAGTCTCCTAAGGGAGGGGATCATGCTCTGCTTCAATATGTCACAGTTCATGTTGGCATTCACGATTTCCTCAATGAACTGTAGCTCCCCAGTGTCGGCAGCACTCATGCAGCCCATGACCATGACACTCCCACCACCATGCTTGACTGTAGGCAAGACACACTTGTCCTTGTACTTCTCACCTGGATGCAGCCATAACGTTTGGCACCATCTGAACCAAAACAGTTTATCTTGGTCTCATCAGACCACAGGAGATGGTTCCAGTAATCCATGTCCTTAGTCTGCTTATCTTCAGCAAACTGTTTGTGAGTTTTCTTGTGCATCATCTTTAGAAGAGGCTTCCTTCTAGGATGACAGCCATGCAGACCAATTTGATGCAGTGTGCAGCGTACGGTCTGAGCACTGACAGACTGACCCCCCACCCCTTCAAACTCTGCAGCAATGCTGGCAGCACTCATATGTCTATTTCCCAAAGACAACCTCTGGATATGACGCTGAGCGACTCTTTGGTTCTGAGTTGAACATGTCCAGTTAAACAGCTGTATGGTCTTGGCCACCGTGCTGCAGCTCAGTTTCAGGGTCTTGGCAATCTTCTTATAGCCTAGGCCATCTTTTATGTAGAGCAACAATTCTTTTTTTCAGATCTAAAGATAGTTCTTTTCCATGAAGTGCCATGTTGCCATGTTGAACTTAACACACTTGCTGAAAGTTGCATGTTGAATGGGGATTCCCACCTGGGACCTTGTAACATTTTCACTTAGGGGTGTACTCACTTTTTTTGCCAGCTGTTTAGACATGAATGGCTGTGTTAAGTTATTTTGAGGGGACAGCAAATTTACACTGTTAGGCCCCTTTCACACAGGCGGACCGTTCAGATCCGCCTGTCTGTTTTTTTGGCGGATCTGAACGGTCCACCCATGCATCCCTATGGGGCATCGGATGTCAGCGGAGACATGTCCGCTGACACACGATCTCATCCGTCAAATCTGGACGGATGGAAACCCTATTTTCCATCCGTCCAGCGGATCGGATCGGATGAGAACGGACTGACGGTCCGTTCCCATCCGATTCCCCCACAGAGATGTGTGGTGCTGTGACAGCTATGTCTCCGCCCGCAGTGCGGAGAACAGCTGTCATTCTCCTGCTCAGCGGAGAAAAGCGGAGTCCGTTTGATGGACTATATGTGTGAAAGAGCCCTTATCCAAGCTGTACACGCACTACTTTACATTGTAGCAAAATGTAATTCCTTCAGTGTTGTCACATAAAAAGATATAATAAAATATTTACAAAAATGTGAGGGGTGTACTCACTTTTATAAAATTCTGTATATACACTGCTCAAATAAATTAAAGGAACACTTTTTAATCAGAATACAGCATCAAGTCAACTAAACTCCCTGGATATTGATCTGGTCAGTTAAGTAGCAGAGGGGGTTGCTAATCCATTTCAGCTGCTTTAGTGTAATGCAATTAACAACAAGTGCAAAAGATGAGCAAAAATGAGACAACCTCCAAAACAGGAATGGTTTTACAGGTGAAGGCCACTGACATTTTTTTTTCCTTACTCATCTTTTCTGACTGTTTTTCAATAGTTTTGCATTTGGCTAGGGTCAGTGTCCCTACTGGTAGCCTGAGGCGATACCTGGACCCTAAAGAGGTTGCACAGGCAATCCAACTCCTCCAAGATGGCATAGAAGGTCCTTAACCCATCAGCAGGACCGGTATCTGCTCCTTTGTGCAAGGAGGAACAGGATGAGCACTGCCAGAGCCCTACAAAATGACATCCAGCAGGCCACTGGTGTGAATGCCTCTGACCAAACAATCAGAAACAGACTTCATGAAGGTGGCCTGAGGGCCCGACGTCCTCTAGTGGGCCCTGTGCTCACTGCCTGTCACCGTGGAGCTCGATTAGCATTTGCCATTGAACACCAGAATTTGCAGGTCCACCACTGGCACTCTGTGCTTTTCACAGATGAGAGCAGGTTCACCCTGAGCACATGTAACAGACGTGAAAGGGTCTGGAGAAGCCGTGGAGAATGTTATGCTGCCTGTAACATCGTTCAGCATAACCAGTTTGGTGGTGGGTCAGTGATGGTCTCAGGAGGCATATCCATGGAGGGACGCACATACCTCTACAGGCTAGACAATGGCACCCTGACTGCCAATAGCTATCTGGATGAAATTCTTGGACCCATTGTCAGACCCTATGCTGGTGCAGTGGGTCCTGGGTTCCTCCTGGTGCACAACAATGCACAACAATGCCCAGCCTCATGTGGCGAGCGTATGCATCCAGTTCCTGGAGGATGGAGGAATTGATACCACTGAATGGCCCCCACACTCACCTGACCTAAATCCAATAGAACTCCTCTGGGACATTATGTGTCGGTCCATCCGGCGAAGCCAGGTTGCACCTCAGTCTGTTCAGGAGCTCAGTGATGCCCTGGTCCAGATCTGGGAGGAAATACCCCAGGACACCATCTGTCGTCTCATTAGGAGCATGCCCTGACGTTGTCAGGCATGCATACAAGCACATGGGGGCCATACAAACTACTGAGTACCATTTTGAGTTGCTGCTAATAAATTTCAGCAAAATGGACTAGCATGCTGCATTAATTTTTCACTTTGATTTTCGAGGTGTCTTTGAATTCAGCCCTCTGTAGGTTGATCATTGATGTGGCATCCTTTCCTTCCAAACTCATTACCCAGTCCATATCAGTATAGATATCTAGCATGATATTTTTCCCCATTGAGATCTGATATGTTTTCAAAGTGTTCCTTAAATTTTTTTGAGCAGTGTATGTACAGTACTGTGCAAAAGTATTAGGCAGATGTAAAGAAATGCTAAAAAGTCCTTTCAAAATATACATTTTAATTGTTTATTTTTATTAATTTCCAAAATGCAAAGTGAGCAAACAGAAGAAAGTCTAAATTAAATCAATATTTGGTGTGACTACCCTTCGGCTTCAAACCAGCATCAGTTCTTCCACTTGCACAAAAGTCAAAGATTTTGTAGGATTAGAGTCAGGTATGATGGAGTTTGGGATTTGGTCAGGATCAATGGTGTCCCCAATGCTGAAAAATACAGGCATATACTTATCCATCGTGCCATACCATCAGTGAGGCGTGTGAATGGCCCCAAACGTATTCTGCAGCAGGACAACCCCAAACATACAGCCAATGTCATTAAGAACTATCTGCAATGTAAGGAAGAACAAGGAGTTCTGGAAGTGGTTGAGTCATACAACAGAAAAAAAGCAATGCTCACACCAGGATCCCATGTGAAAGCTGAGAAAAACCAGTGCCCGGGCTGATATTGCCTCCAGTGTCACTCGTAGAGCTAAGTATAAAAAGGATACAGCCAGCGACTCAGTAACATCCTATTGCATTTAGAATTATTTAGTTTGAAGGTGAGTACAGCATAAGTACAGTTATATTTTTCGGCCATGAGGCCAGTACTTTATGCCTGTCCTAAGGGATGGGTACAGATTCTCTACCCGACGGTCTCAAATTCTTGGAAACATGTTGTCCCCGAGTTTGTTCACTTCTCAACATCACAGATGTACTTGGCTCTCTACTAGGGGCTCATATTTCTGCGGTTTGAATACCTGTCCCTGCTGTAACAAAATGACTAAGTGTAAAAAACCATTCGCTCTCGAGCCACTAATGTAGAACACTCCATTCAACATCACATCAATTATGGGTCGAGGAATGTCCTTTATTTGTGGAGTGTACTTCATGTGCACTCCAGTATGTTGGTTGTACTGTTAAACCTCTTAGAAAGAACTAGAATAGGGGAACACCACAAAACTACAGATTCTCTGAATTGACATATTATAAATATATTTAACATTTCTAAACATATCAGACCTAATATGAGTTTGTTCTTTTTTATCGAGTGTTTATTAATTTCTCTAAGAGGAGGTGTAATGCCCCGAAGGCTCCTTGAGAAAGAAGTTTGGTAGAATAGTTTACGCTCTGTACTAGAGCCTCATTGGGTCTTAACCATAGATGGAACGTGGGCCAGTTCCTAAAGTGATCCTTTCTGCTTACTTTTCTTTTCTTTATTTTATTCGTTTATATAATTTTATTAATTTATGCATGTATGTGTTGATCTGAATTTTTTGATTCCTTAGATTTTTTTCTCTGTTGGTTTTGATTACACATGCCGGGGTCTCATTTGTATGTAATAAAAAATAGAAGCCCAGCACCAGAGCAAAGTAAAGATTGCAGACTTTATTTTAATCTGTCAAGACATAAAAAGGAATATTCCTACAAAAGATTGACGTGTTTCAGCCAGCTGTATGGGCCTTAATCATAATCATTATATTATAATGATTAACCACTTCAATAACGGGCACTTTCACCCCCTTCCTTACCAGGCCAATTTTCAGATGTCAGCGCTGTCACACTTTGAATGACAATTCAAAGCGCTGTACCCAGATTAAATCTTTATCATTTTTTTTTTTAGACAGATAGAGCTTTCTTTGGGTGGTATTTAATCACCACTGTTTTTTTTTTTTTTTTTCTTGCTAAACAATTTGAAAAAAAAAAAAAAATGTTTTTCTTAGTTTCTGTTACACAATTTTGCAAATAATTACATTTTCTTCTTCAGTGTTGTGCAATGATGAGGCTGCACTGATGGGCACTGATGAAGCGGCACTGATGGGCACTGATGAGGTTGCACTGATGAGGTGGTACTGACAAGCAGCACTGATGGGCTCTGATAAGCTGCACTGATGGGGTTGCACTGTTAATCAGGGCACTGATGATCAGTGTCCTGATCATAGGCGTGCGCACAGGGTGTGCCGGGTGTGCCTGGGCACACCCTAATCACCTAGGGCACATTAGCATTATCGCTCTGTTTGCCAGTGAGGAGATGGGAAAGATCTCCCTCGGACCTGCTCTGCAATAAGAGAAGTGCCACACACTTCTATTTCACTTTGTCAGCAGGGAGAGTAATGTACCGGGGCCATATACATGTAGGCAAACACATGCATGTGTATTTAAACTTTGGGGTGCACACCCTAATGCAATAGGCTGCGCACACCTATGGTCCTGATTATCAGTGTAAACAATGTACTGTACTAACAGTCTTGCCAGTTAATGGCTCTCCTTTCCTCAGACACAGTGTGGGAGGAAAGGAGACTGCCGATAACCGGCAAGTCTGTTTACATGTGATCAGCTGTGATTGGACACAGCTGATCACATAGTAAAGAGCCTCTGTAAATTGGCCCTTTTACCGAAACCTGATCTGCTGTGTCTAAAGGACACAGCGGTCACAGTGTGCTGGATGCGCCCCAGGGGACACTCGGGAGGCTGGGTTCTGGGAGAATGTCCATGGACACGCTCCCAAAACTGGAAGCCCATACTGTAGCCATCTTTTGGGTATAGCGCGGGCAGAAAGAGGTAATAATAGTATGATTGAGAACCATACAGGTGGCTGAAATGCATCAATCTTTTGTAGGAATTTATTCCTTTTTTTGTCTTGATGGATTAAAATAAAGTCTGCATTTATTTCTTCAGGATGCTCTAGTGCTGGACTTTTATTTTATTGAATCTATGGCCGGTATATACAGGGTGTCTCCTGACACAGACATCTGATTCTCATCCTTATTTGTGTGGGGTTGGGGTTGAAGTACTGAATTATTTTGCTTGTGGGGGTAAGGTTTCCTATATTGGTATGCTTTGTCAAGGATTGACATGCTATGATTAACCACTTGTCGTTGGCTAACAGTACATTTACTGTTAGTCGGTGGCACAGCCAGGCACCATGACGTACCCGTACATCGCAGTAAATGTCCTGGTTTTCGGGTGTGCATGCACACGCCCCCTGCTAACTTGTGCTGTGATTGGACACAGCACGAGTTTGTCAGCAGGTTGCAGCCAATAACTTTGCCTGTATACTTGCTAATCGGCTGTGACCAATCACAGCACAGAGTTCTGGGTTTACAAACATACAGAACACAGAGCACCGAACACAGAACTGTGTGAAATCAACTTCAGGAAGAAAAGACAGCCAGTTCCAATGAGTAAAAGCAGCACACATACTCCTTAATTGTCCTGATCACCCCTGTCACCCATTAGTGTCAGTAGTAGTATAGTGTACAGTATTATACCTGATCACTGTGTTAGTTTCCCTCCCAGCCAATGTCAGGCAGCACTAGATTGCCCGCCACACTATCACAGCCACACTATAAGTAGCTGATCACCATCATTACTAGTATAGTACCCACAGCTGCATAAATGCCAATATATATATGCCATAGTTTGTAGATGCTATAACTTTCACAAAAACCAATTAATATACTTATTGGAATTTTTTTCTTTTTTTACCAAAGACATGTAGCAAAATATATTGCAAATGGTCATTTTGTTTTTTGTTTATATAATTAAAAAAAAAAAAACAGTAGTGATCAAATACCATCAAAAGACAGCTCTCCCTGTGTGAAATAAATGGTATTATTTTAATTTGCGTACAGTGTTGCATGACTGAGCAAATGCCAGCTGAAGTAGCACAGTCTTGAATAGCAAAAAATGCTCAGGTCCCGAAGGAGGTAAATCCTTCTGTAGATGATTAAAGCAGAGCTCCAGCCCCCCCACGGAAAAATAAAAGTCAGCAGCTATACATACTTTAGCTGCTGACTTTTAATATTAGGACAATTACGTGTCCTGGAATCCAGTGATGTCAGCACCCCAGCCGATGTTTCCATTGGCTCTCAGGTGCTGCCTCGGCCATAGCCTGTAAGGGAAACCGGCAGTGAAGCCTTGTGGCTTTGCAGCTGATTTCCTACTGCGCATGTGCGAAGCGCGTTGTGCTTTCTGAATGGCCCGGCGGCAGGGAAGAAGGGAGAGGGGGGCCGATCTTCTGACAGAACATCCCGCGGCGAGGTCAGGCGGAAGTGGGTACAGATACCTTCTAAAAACCAAATGTGGCAGCGGAGGGGGGGCGAAAGATAAGCGTAGCTTCCACTTTTTGGTGGAACTCTGCTTTAAGGCCTCATGACTGCAACATTTAGGCATACTTATGCTGTACTCACTTTCAAATATAAAATAAAAAACTAAAGATAACCACGACTGGATGTTTCTGAGTCACCTGCTGTATCCTATTTTAACCTGGAAGTGATGGTTTGGCCCCCACAGAGCCCTGATCTCAACATCATGAAGTCAGTCTGGGATTAGATGAAGAGACAGAAGGATTTGAGGCAGCCTACATCCACAGAAGATCTGTGGTTGGTTCTCCAAGATGTTTGGAACAACATACCTGCCAAGTTCCTTTAAAAACTATGTGCACGTGTACCTAGAATTGATGCTGTTTTGAAGGCAAGGGGTGGTCACACCAAATATTGGATTGGGTTTCTCTTTACCTTTTATTTTAACTAATTTTGTTAATTTGTTAATTGATAAAAATAAAATATTAACACTGCTATTTGTAAAGGAATTCTAAATCTATGGCATTTTTTCACACCTGCTTAAAACTTTTGCACATTACTGTGTATATATATATACTGTATATCTATGGAACTGTTCAAATCGTTGTGACTTTGAAAAAGGTTCCTGCACTACTTTTCTGCAATTTCATGCAATTTAAAAGCCGCACTGGGGTGAACCAGAGTTTAAAAACATTGCAAATGCAGAAAAATACTTCTTCATCTGCCCAAAATCCAGTGTGCTCCCCACTTCCTGTTTGGTGCCTTTACACTACTGAAATCCCGGACAATCTTTTAGCCCTTTCTGCTAGGCTACAGCCCCTCTCTGTCCCACCTCCCGTGCCAACATTTGATTCTATTTCAACTAAATAATACTGCTACTTTGATGCCTAACAGCCTGCCTGTATACTATATCATCTAATTAAAAATGTTTCCACACATTTTTCTAATTGGATACCAAATAATGTTTAAAGTGGAACTTCACTCTCCCAATCAACATTGATTATTTTAATTCTTATGCTGCTAGCATTAGTAAATATATAGGAAAGTATATCATAATTACCTTTTTTTACATTTTAATGATTACATTTCTTCAGTTACTTCCTGGTTTCATGCAAATGATGTCATACATCCCAGGAGTCTTCAGGAGGGGAGGAGAGGTTTCCTCAGCTAAGCACTCTACTGTATGCATACCCAAGCTAAGGGCAGATGGGTTTTGGGAAGCAAATGCTACACAAATCATCTGCTCTTGCTTAAGATGGCCATGGCTAGAAATACTAAGGGGGGGGGGGGTGATTTTTCAACCAAATAAAGCATGGAGACATGGATGGATAGGGGAATCTGCTTTGAAAATTAAAAGTAGTGAATAGTGTTTTTGGTTTGTGGTGCTCAGATGTGGTGAAGAATCGCTTGTGCCCTGGGTGAATGTTGTGTGAGTATTGTATGCAAACATTAGAAATACATCCATATGTATTTTTTATAATAATAAAAAAAAGAACAGGGTTTTATGTGAAAAAGCGAGAAAATAAAGAGTTGTTGTAGGGTGTCAACGGCACAGGAAGTGAGAAGAAAACGTATTTGGGGCAACAATAAAAACTGGACTACTTAGGATTTTTGTCTTTATGGGTTTTATATGATTCTTCTCTCAAGCACTCTTTAGATCAGGGTTTCTCAAACAGGGTTCGGCGCATGCGTGCGGGAGCCGCCGTACACGGCACAGGGCTCTGAAGGAATGGCACGGGTGGCCGTTCCTTCAGAGCGCATGCGCTGATGACGTCATCGGCTGCATGCACTGTAAATATCTCCTAAACATTAGAAGTTTAGGAGATATTTATAGCACCTTAATATAGGCTTACCTATAGGTAAAAGTCTTTAAAGTGGGTTTACAACCACTTTAAGTGCAGTTTTTACCTTTGACAAATTCCAGTCCTATAAAATATTTGCAAAAGAAGATACGGAAGTGATTGCCTGTGCTCATTCTTTATTCCATGTAGTCCCCTATCACTGCAAGTGATACTCCAGTATGTTGGCCTGCTATGGAACATTCATGTATGAATCAATGGTTAATATTAAACATTAAAAGGGATACTGTGTAAATCGGAGCAGTTCTGAGTGCTCTTACGTATCACGGGTCCTTGTGTTCTGCACAGTGATCATTATCTCAGCCTAGTAACCCAGAACAATACTTGGAATTACATTGTATCAAGTGACAGAATGACCTGGCTTTATATCTCTGCATCTCCACAAAATATTTAAAGCAGAACTTCACCCCTTATACCCAGTTCACATATACAGTAATCCCCCGCTCCATCGCGGTTCAGTTTTTGCGGTCCCGGTAATTCGCGTTTTTTTTTGTAATGTTATTTTACTATATAAATCATTAAAAATGAAATATTTTTGTGTTTTCCATAGCTCTTGCTCTGTCTCTTAGTATCTTTTATGTATTTAAATGAGTTTCTATTGTTTTAAAAGTGTGTTTAAAGACCTTAAAATGCTTTTACACGTACAGTGACAGTAAAAAAAACATTCCTACAATGCATTTTAATAGGGTATTTCTATTTCGCGGAATTTCACTTTTCCAGCTGGGTCCGGAACGTAACCCCCGCAATGGAGCGGGGTTTACTGTATATGCTAATTAGATGCGATTTTAACGCATTTTCATAACATGCGATTTTTATTTTTTGCGCTATAACCAAAAATAGAGCGACAATTCTGAAAAAAAAAAACAATGTTTTTCACATTCTGCTATATGACATTCCCAAAGAAAAAACATTTAAAAATCTAAATTTTTTAACACTTTAGGCCAATTTGTTTTCTGCTACATACTTTTGGTGAAAAAAAATCCCAATAAGCGTATTTTGATTGGTTTGCACAAAAGTTATCGCGTCTACAAACTAGGGGAAAGATTTGTCATTTTATTGTTTTTTTTTTTTGCTAGCAATGGTGGCGATCTGTGATTTTTTGCGGGACTGCGACATTGCGGCGGACAGTTCGGACCCCTAACTGACATGTTTGATACTTTTGGGGGGGGGCAGTGACATTACTACAGTAATCAGTGCTAAAAATATGCACTGTTACTGTAATAATGACACTGGCAGGGAAGGGGTTAACACAGTGGGTGATCAAGGGGTTAAATGTGTACCTAGGGGCGTGTTTCTAACTGTATGGGGGTGGGGCTTAAGGAATGACCATAGAGACCTGTGCTCCTATATAGAAGGATCACAGGGGCTCTGTGATCATTCCAGAGAGAAGAATGATCAGCTGTGTTTACAACAGCTGACCGTTCCTCTCTCTCAGCGGGGAGCGATCGCAGGTGTCAGACGGCAATCGGAGCCACCTGCCCCGTGCATCGGAGTCCCCGCTGCCAAGTAGGGGCAGGAGTGCTGTCAGTGGCGCGCGCGCGCCCCCCTAGCTGCAGGCGCGCGACCGATGTAGGTCTACGTCGGTTCGTGCAGGAGGGGCTGCCCGCTGCAGTAAATCGGCGGTGGGCGGTCCGGAACTAATTAAATGCCATTATCTCAAATTACCAGTGATCAGCCTCTCGAGGAACCTTTGCAGCAGAGCTGGAGTGTTAAAAAAAGAAAAAGCAGCACAAGGAGCCAATCAGTTTATGTACTGACAAAAAGCATGCTGATATGAGAGAGAGGGATCCAACCACTATGTTGCTTTTTCTTTCACTGTCTAGTCACATGTGGGAGCTGCATCCAGGACAGCCTGAGTTTAGAGCAGTGATCCCCAAACTGTGGCCTCGGGGGCCCTTCACTTGCCTTTATCTGGCCCCTGGGGCACCATTTTACCAACTGATACCAATGATGGGGCACCATTCCCCCTACTGATACCATCAATGGGGCACTATTGTTCCATTGATACCAACAATTGGGCACTAGTACTCCCATTAAAACCAATGATGGGGCACTGATGTTTGGACATTTTCTACTACCACTGGCCAAAGTCTGGCCCCCCCTAAAGCCTGAAGGATGGTAAACTGGTCCTTTGCTTAGAAATGTTGGAGACCCCTGGCTTAGAGGAACCAAGCTGAATATGCTGGCCATCAAAATGAGGACATCTAGTGATAGAAGAATACTACATGGAAATCTCAGGATTGAGGATGAATATTGCAGAAAATATGCTGATTTTGTTATTTTACATTTTATTTGGTTATTTATGTATTTTTAGCGGTAATTTTGCTTTAATTATAGTTATACTGCTTTTAATTAAAGTGTAAAATATTTTTCATAGCTTTGGATAGAATAGGGAAGGGTTATGACAGGTTTTTTATTTTACTTTGTCCAGTCGAATAGATTTCCCCTTCACTTCCTGTCCCAGTGACACAGCAGAACATAAGAGAAGATTTCTCCAAAGCAAGGAAATATTGCCTCTTATACAGTTGTTATCAAAACAGTTGTCCTCATTGATAACTGTAATGCCAGGTACCAGTGTTAATTTCGTCGACTAAAACCGACTAAAACGTTTTCGTCGACTAACACAATTCAGATGACTAAAATACGACTAAAACTAAAATGGCATTTTAGTCTTAAGACTAAAATACGACTAAAACTAAAATGGCATTTTAGTCTTAAGACTAAAATACGACTAAAACTAAAATGGCATTTTAGTCAAAAGACTATAACTAAAACTAAATCGAAATTTGCTGCCAAAAATTAACACTGGTGCATGCTCAAAGCATAAATAATAACATATTAGATTTTTCACTCCAGGACCAGCAGTAGTATATAATGAGTTTGGAAATTGTAGAGAAATGCTTAAATAATGCATTACAAATTACAGTTCAACTACACCCATTTGATTATAGATGACTAAAATGAGTTTTAGTCGACTAAAATGTAGGGCGTTTTAGTCGACTAAAATGTAGGGCGTTTTAGTCGACTAAAATATACTTGAGTTTTAGTCGACTAAATACGATTAAAACTAAAACACTTGCAGAAGACTAAAATAGGACTAAAACTAAAATGCCATTTTAGTCCTAAGACTAAGACTAAAACTAAATTGAAATTTGCTGCCAAAATTAACACTGCCAGGTACACAAGGGGCAGAAAATCGGCTAAAAATGGCTGGTTTGGCAGGAACTGGCTGCCTTTCAGCCTGTGTGTACAGCTTCTCATCCGACAGAAGCTGCTCTCATGACCGACTTCTGTTCAACGGGCATACTGGAAAACCAGCACCCGATCAGTGCTGGCGACCAATAGCTACAAGTGCTGACCAGTGTGGTGTGGCAGGGGGCGCCCCCAATGCAAGACCTCAATAACACAGCAGGGACATCGCTGTACTAACATTGCTTGTGGTAGTACAGAAATTTGTCCATTTTCTTTGTTCAGCCCACTGGGTTGAAAGGAAATAAACTTACAGTGGGTTCCAGGCTTAACCACTTGCCGACCAGTCGCCGTATGTATACAGCGGCAGGTCGGCTCTGTCCCGTGAAAGAACATACCTATACGTCATTTTGCGTGACAGCTGGTGGGGGCGCGCGCACAAGCCGCTTGGCTACAGGGGGAGCCAATCAGTGGGTCCAGCGGCCGCGATGTCCGCCGGACACCGACGATCGCTCCCCGTGGAGACAGAAAGGCGGTCTGCCATTATAAACACAGTAGACCACTGTCTGTCAGTAATGAACCCAGGGATCTTGTGTCCCTCTTATTTAGGAACACAGGTCTCTGTGTTCATTCAGCAAGTCCATCCCCCACACAGTTAGAAAGCACCCCCTAGGGATACATTTAACCCTTTGGTTGCCATTGGTGTTAACCCCTTCCCTGCCAATGTCATCAGTACAGTAACAGTGCAGATTTTTAACACTAATTACCATAGTAATGTCATTGTGGTCTCCCCCCCCAAAAGTGTCAAAAATGCCAGTTAGGTGTCCGATCTGTCTGCTGCAATGTCGCAGTCCCACTAAAGATCTCTGATCGCCGGCATTTCTAGCAAAAAAATAAAATAAAAAATAACATAAATCTTTCCCCTAGTTTGTAGACGCGATATCTTTGCGCAAACCAATCAATATACACTTATTGGTGATTTTTTTTTACCAAAAATATGTAGCAGAATACATATTGGCCTAAAATTATGAGAAAAATAGATTTTTTAATTTTTTTTATTGGGAATGTTTGATAGCAGAAATCGTCGCTCTTTTTTTTTTGTTTATAGCGCAAAAAAATTAAAATCAATAAATACCACCAAAAAAAAGCTCTTTCCTGACAGACTCCATGGCAGCTTACGTGTGGGTTAGTCCCGCCTCCTCCTACCTCATAGGACCCTACTCCCATAAATTTTTACTCCGTGCCAGAGGCCGTGTTCCTTTTTTGTCCTCCTCCTGAAAGGATTATGGTCAAATCTTACCTCATGAAGATTCCCGATTCAGGCCTGGCGGTCTGCACGTCAGATCGAGTGGTGTCCCCTTCATGTCCAGCACGCCCTAGCTATTAGCGGGGTAGGACACGGGCGTGGAGTCAGTTGTCAGAAGAGCTTACAAACCTGGCCAATGGCAGGCAAAGCAACATTTGGCCAATCGTCCCAGCTATTAGCGGGAGGCCCATTAATACGCCCCATCATGTGTGCAGCCGCGGTGTCTGTATGGTCCAAGGTCTGGTCGTGGAAGTGGTGATGTATCCTGCTTTACATTCTATGGCAGCAGTTTGTTTGTGTATATTCTCCTGTTGTTTGTTACTTATCTCTCCCTGGAGTCTAGTTTGGCTGTGGGATGCATGGTGTTCCATTCCACGTCCTTCCCCTCCGCTCCACTGCTTCCTGGTGTCTTCCAGGCTCGATCTGAATCGAGGCTTGGTTCACACAGGTGGGGGGGCGGTGCCTTCCAGGCTCGATCTGAATCGAG
The DNA here is from genome assembly GCF_965119305.1 of Pelophylax lessonae. NCBI lineage: Eukaryota > Metazoa > Chordata > Amphibia > Anura > Ranidae > Pelophylax > Pelophylax lessonae. The sequence goes on along the minus strand of NC_138769.1, from coordinate 673,234,752 downwards.
GCTTGGTTTGCACAGGTGGAGGGAGGGGGGCGGTGACAACATTCCAGGAGCAAATTCAAATAGCTGTCAGTTTCAGCTATCTGTGGGTTTGTTCAGCAGTGTTTCCAGCGGCTTCCCCGTGCTCTGCAGGAATCTTTTAAAGGTGAGAGATGGCTGTGATTATGCTGAATAGGCTTCCTGCCTGCTTTCTGCATGTCACTCATTCATGATCTCTTGCAGTTTCCTAAAGTGATATGGATGTCTCACCGCCCCCTGGTGGCCAGCCCTTACATTGCAGGTAAGATTGGTTTTATTTCTCTACCTGTAATGTTTAGGGGTTTTTTTCTGCTGTTCTGTTGAGTCTTTATTTTCTTTCCTAAAGCCCTTCTAGGTCTGAAAGACGTCACTCAGCCCGTGAAGATAAAGATCCTCCCAGGTCGCAAACGCGGCATTCATCATCAAGTTCCAGGCGCCATCGATCGTCCTCTAGGCGACATGGTGAAGAGTCTGGAGCTACTTCAGGACACCGCCACTCTGACAAAAGATCGTGCTGGGGATGTGGGGCACAGGTGCCTGATGGAAAGTCGCTCTGTGAGCCCTGTTTTGCACATGCTGCAAACGAAAGGGAAGACAGCAACCAGCAGATGGAGTCGCTGGTCAGGCGAGTAGTTAAGGAGTCCTTAAAAACCTTGGATCCTGCTCGTGCTGGAACTTCCTCCCCCAGGATGGCGAGTACTCCGGCTGGTGAAAATATTCATATCCCTGGGCCTTCCCAGCACAGTCACTCCTCATCTGACTACTCTGAGGGTGAGCTTGAAGCAGACGACCCTGGTGCGGGTTTTGACTTTGCCATGGTTCCCTCTTTGGTTAAAGCTGTGAAGGAAGCCCTGAAGTGGGATGAGCCGGTAGAGTCACCCTCTAAACAGAAGAGGTATTTTAAGCACCTCAAAAAGGAACGCCCTTTCTTTCCCCTGTTAGGGGAGGTAGGCGAAATCATTACAGACGAATGGGGCTGCACAGAGAGAAAAAACTCTCTACTCTCCAAAATGAATAAAATGTACCCATTTAAAACGGAAGAGGTTAAACACCTGGAATCTGCACCTCTGGTGGATGCAGCACTGATGCGTCTGGTGCGTCATGTCACACTTCCGCTTGAAGACACAGTCACCTTTAAGGATGGCCTTGAGAGACGCATTGATTCAGACCTCAAGCGCATCTATGTGTCAGCAGGAATGGCATGCAAGCCAGCATTGGCTCTCGCAGCCCTGTCTAAAGCAATGGAGGTGTGGACAGACAGTGTGGACACAACACTCAGAAGCGTGTCGGAAGAAGTCGCAAGAAATTCGCCAATACATGAGCTTAGGCTGGCGGCAGCTTTTTTAGGGGAGGCCTCCCTAGACATGGTCCGCCTTGCGGCACGGGTAATGCTTTCATCGGTTACTGCAAAATGGGCTCTTTGGTTACGTCCTTGGTTGACCGATCCTGCGTCAAAACAGGCCTGGTGCCGAATTCCATTTGAGGGGTCCTCCCTATTCGGCAACAAGTTAGAAAGCGCCATTTCCCGTGCCACAGGTGGTAAGTCGGGGTTCCTTCCCCAGGATAGGCGCTTGCTGGACCAGAAGAGGTCTCAGCCCAGGCAAGGGGCTGATCGATCAAGGGATGCCTGCCTATATAAGCCTGGCCATCAATTCCGAAAGAACTGGAGAAGACCGCAGCCTTCAGGACAGAAAGCACCCAGAGGAGGGTCTTCTGGTGGTCGGGATGCCAAGAAGTCTTTTTGACGTTGTGCCTGCCCAGGCGGAGCAAGTCGGGGCTCGGCTACTACGCTTCCAACACGTCTGGGCAGCCTGGATAAACGACTTCTGGGTCGTCAAGACAGTATCAACGGGCCATTCCTGGAAATTCTGCAGTCCGCCCAGACTGAGGTTCATTCCAACCTCATTGCCACAGTCAGAAGAGAAAAGACAAGGCCTTCTGTCTTACGTAGATCTGTTGGTGGCTCAAGGCGCAGTGGTTCCAGTTCCAACCAACAAGAAGTTCCAGGGTCTATACTCCCCTCTCTTCTTGGTTCAGAAAAAGAGCGGTGCTTGGAGACCGGTCATAGACCTCACGCACCTGAACTCTTTTATCAAGAAGGAGAAATTCAAGATGGAGACGCTATTCACCATCCGTCAAGCAATACAACCGGCAGACTGGCTTGTGTCAATCGACCTCAAGGACGCCTATTTCCATGTGCCAGTGGCAGCAGATTACCAGAAGTTCCTACGATTCGCAGTAGATCAGAATCATCTACAATTTGTCTGTCTCCCGTTTGGGCTTACTACATCGCCGCGGGTATTCTCAAAGGTCTTACTAGCAGTGGTGGCTTTGATCAGGACCAAAGGCGTCCGTCTACACCATTATCTGGATGACCTGCTCCTGCTGTCACAAGACCGAGAACAACTTCTGGTACACAGGTCTCAGGTAATAGCCACTCTTCGCGAGTTCGGCTGGTTACTGAACATGGAGAAGAGCCACCTGGAGCCTACCCAGTCGTTAATATTTCTGGGAGCTCAGTTCGACACAAGTCGAGGCACAATTTCTTTGCCCCTCGAGAAGATCCCGGTAGTCAGGGACAGGGTACGCCTAGCTATGACGGCCACTCACCTTCGAGCATCTCAGTGTCTAAGAGTGGTTGGGACCATGGTAGCCACGACTCCAATGGTGAAGTGGGCACAGTGGAAAATGCGGCCTTTCCAAGTGGGGTTTCTCCATCAGTGGCGTCCAGGAGATCAAAATCACCTAATTTGCATAACATCATCAATGCGGGAGAGCCTTCCATGGTGGCTGCAGAGCAAAAATCTCCTCAATTGCCATTCCATCATGCCCATCTCTTGGATCACAGTTACCACGGATGCCAGCAACACCGGATGGGGTGCCCTCTGTCAGACAGAGATAGCCCAGGGCAGCTGGGATTTCCAAGCTTACAGGGTAGTGTCAAATACTCTAGAATTGCGAGCCGCGTTCTGCGCTCTGAAAGCATTCTGTCACCTAATAGAAGGGACTTCTGTGATCCTGAGGATGGACAATACGACCGCGGTCTCCTATGTGAAGCGACAAGGAGGCACTCGCAGTCGCTCCCTGTTGAAGGAGGTAGATCCAATCTTATATTGGGCCCAGAAACACCTGGTCAACCTCACTGCAGTGTTTCTTCCAGGGGTACAGAATGTTCAAGCGGACTTCCTCTCAAGAGTCCGCTTGGACAACAACAAATGGAGCCTCCACAACGATGTCTTCCAGTGGCTCACTTCTCTGGAATTTCACCCGGAAGTGGATCTATTTGCATCTCCATGCAATCACAAGCTTCCGAAGTATTATGTAAGGTTCCGTTGTCCCCAAGCCTTTGGGACGGATGCTCTGACAGACCATTGGAGATTCCACAGGGCATATGCCTTTCCCCCAGTTCCTGTCATTCTCCGGTTCCTGGCGAGGCTCAGGATGGAAATGTGGAAGTGCTAACAATAGCCCCATACTGGTCGAACAGGCCATGGTTTCCACTGCTGATGCTCCTCAGTTTTCGGGATCCAGTTCCTCTACCCATCAGGCCGGACCTTCTGTCCCAGGGAGCAACTCTACACCCATGCCCGGCTCATCTGCACCTGAAGGCATGGTTTTTGAGAGGGAAAGGCTGGAGGCGTTAGGTTGCCCGAGTGGCGCAATTTCTACTCTCTTAAGTGCCAGAAGAGCGGGCACTAACAAGGTCTACGGAAGGATCTGGTCCAAGTTCATGGATTTCGTTACCAAGAAAGGGGGGTCATGCAATGACCTGAATATCCAGCATATTCTTGGTTTCTTGCAGTCGGGACTGGACCTACCATTATCCGTTAGCTCACTACGTGTGCAAGTTTCTGCTATTTCAGCCTTTACAGGAACTTCTTGGGCGTCTCATCCCCTTGTTCGTCAATTCTTTCGGGGAGCTTCCAGACTCAGGCCACAGAGGAAGCCAAGGTTCCCTAAATGGGATCTTCCACTCGTCTTGAACTTCCTTTCTGACGTCAGAAGAAGTCACACGGAGCAACTCTCCATTAAAGATCTGTCTCTGATATCGGCCTTCTTGGTTGCCGTCACCTCGGCTAAAAGAGTCTCCGAGATTAGTTCTCTGGGTTGCAAAGAACCATTCCTGACCTTCTTCCCAGATCGTGTGGTTCTTATCCCCATGTTGGGATCACACCCCAAGGTGGTCTCTGTTTTCCACGAGAACCAGGAGATTGTCCTTCCAACATTCAAATCGTCAGATGATCCGGATACACATCCATTAGATGTGGGTGCAATTCTGAGACTCTACCTGGATGCAACAGCTTCCTTCAGGCGTTATCTATTTGTTCTCCTTCACGGAAAGAACAAGGGCTTGCGGGCCTCTTCAAGATCCATAGCGGCATGGATTGTTCAGACCATCCAATGGGCATATAAGGCTAAGGGCTTGGCTCCTCCAGAAGCGGTGACCGCGCATTCGACAAGAGGGGTGTCCACGTCCTGGGCGGCTTCTTGTCATGTGGCCCCTGAAGTAATATGCAAGGCGGCATCATGGTCTTCCATTAACACTTTCATGACTCATTATTGTATTGAGCCAGCTTCATTGTCTTCTGTTAACTTTGGTTTGCAAGTACTGTCTGTTGATGGTGCAAATTAAATTTCTTTTGGCCAGCAGTTTCCCACCCTTGTGTGTTTGGCGAGTTATTTCCCACACGTAAGCTGCCATGGAGTCTGTCAGGAAAACGGAAAATTGTTATCAAATACTTACCGTAATTTTCCTTTCCTGATGGACTCCATGGCAGCTGGAGTCCCCTCCCATCTGCTGGAGTAGGCTATTTATGGAACACGGCCTCTGTTATGGGAGTAGGGTCCTATGAGGTAGGAGGAGGCGGGACTAACCCACACGTAAGCTGCCATGGAGTCCATCAGAAAAGGAAAATTACGGTAAGTATTTGATAACAATTTTCCGTTTTTTGTGGAAAAAATAAGACATCAATTTTATTTGGGTACAGCGTCGCACGACCGCACAGTTAAAGTAACGCTGTGCCGTATTGCAAAAAATGGCCTGGTCATTAAGAGGGTAAAACATTCCAGTCCAGAAATGGTTAGAGGGTAACTCCACTTTCGTGGGGAAAAAAAGAAAAAATAAAGAAAAAACAATATAGCGTGTACAATTGCGACACAAGTCATAATGTGATTGAATGTTATTAAAAATGACCTTTCCTTTTCAATCTGCAGCTCTGTAATCTTCTGAAAATGCAATGCAATATGGCTACCTGGAGCTGTTCTGTACACAGAATGTATACTGACCACACCCCAGAAACATCATTTCCTGCTTGTGTGATTGGCTCACCAATTTTCCCAGAAATTCTGTACTAAGATACAAGTTAGATTTCTGGCATCCCCTGCAAAAAAAATGTCATTTTTGGTGAGATACTCCCAATAGGAACACATCTAAAGGATGCAGGCCCAGCAGATTTCCTCATTGGTGCTCTGCAGCTGCACAGCTGATAGATAATTATGAAACCACTCCCATCAGACCCATTAAGCACAGAGGAACAAACAATGATTTCTTCAGAATAACAAAAGGTAGGAATCTGCAACAAAGTGTGCCTTGTAATATACAGAGATCACCCAGAGGGGAATGTTTTTTTCTCTACAAAAGTGGAGTTACGCTTTACGGTTATGAATTCTCATCACTTTCTGACCCAGAAAAAGAGGACCAACAGTGAGGGATGAATCCCCCCAGCGGGTACAAAGACAGCAATAAAAAACCTGAAGGGGTTCCAACCATTTAGCCATTCAGCCTTTCAAAGCTAGGTAAAAGATTTCACTTTACATACACTTAATGTGAAAATTCACCCAGAAAGAGAATTCCTACTGGTTTGCTCCCTCCCCATTCCATGAGTTAGAGGTTTCTATAGGGGGAGGCGGAGAGCAAGTACTAATTTTGATCAGTACCTGCTCCCACTTCCGCAATCCTCGCCTCGGCCAGGATGAAATCCCTTGCTCCACCCCCTCCCGCAGCATCCTGGGCTCCACATTACATGAGGCTGCAGGACCAATCACTGCATTGTGGGGAGCCAGCTACTGTTCCTCAGATGTCGGGGACATGCATCGTTAAGGAAAACCTGGGGGAAGAAAGCGCTGGACCCCAGCCACTGGTAAGTATCTGATTTCGAAAAAGGCAGTAGCCCAGTAGTATTTGTAACTGCTGACTTTTAAAAAAAAAAGAAAAAAAAAAATGAAGTTCTTTTTTAACTACCTCAATACTGGGCACTTAAACCCCCTTCCTTCCCAGACCAATTTTCAGCTTTTAGCGCTGTTGCATTTTGAATGACAATTGCACGGTCATGCAACACTGTACCTAAACCAAATTTATGTCATTTTTCCCCCACAAATAGAGCTTTCTTTTGGTGGTATTTGATCACTGCCAGGTTTTTTCTTTTTTGGTGCACAAATAAAAAAAGACCGAAAAGTTTGAAAAAAAAAAAAAAAGTTTTTTTGTTTATGTTATAAAATTTTGTAAATAGATACGTTTTTTCCTGCACTGATGAGCACTGATGACGCCGCAATGACAGGCACTGATGAGGAGACACTGATGGGGTGGCACTGATGGGGTGGCACTGATATGCAGCACTGATGGGCACTGATATGTGGCACTGATAGATAGCACTGATATGCAGCATTGGTGGGCACTGATAGGCAGTGCTGATGGGCACTGATAGGCAGCACTGATGGGCACTGATCGGCGGCACTGATGGGCCCTGATGGGCACTGATGGGTGGCACTGATGGGTGGCACTGATGGGCGGCACTGATGGGGGGCACTGATGGGCACTGATAGGCAGCACTGGTGGGCAATTATAGGTACTGGTGGGCGGCACTGATAGATGGCATTGGTGGGCAGCACTAATAGGGGGCACCACTGGCAGGCTCTCTGAGCCCTGTTTGCCATCCCTGGTGGCCATGGTGGGCATCCCTGGTGGTCATGGGTGGGCATCCCTGGTGGCTCTAGTGGCATCCCCTCCCCCCAGGGCTGCACTGGTAATCAATCATCTGATTACCAGCACAGACCCCCCCCTGTGATCAGTGAGTAATTAGAAATACTCACTGATCACCCCCCCGGCTGCAGAATCGATCCTCTCCTTCTCCTCACACTGACAGGATCTGTCAGGAGGAGAAGAGATCGAAGCCGTTACAACGGCTGTATTGACGTTACAGGACGGCTGTGATTGGTCACAGCCATCATGTGATCAGGAGGGCCAATCACAGGGCCCTCCTGCCGAGTGATGTTGCTCTGTGTCCTAGGGACACAGGCACATCGAGATCGCGCCGCTGCGCGTGCCCGCGGCGGCGCGATCTCTCTCCTTCTGAAGGACGTTCCGGAACGTCCATTCAGAAGGACGAGACTCCCACCCGGCCGTATATGTACTATGGCCCGGGTGGGAAGTGGTTAAAGAGTAAAGATTTCCTCTGGGTGATCTCTGTATATTACAAGGATTATAACAAAATTTGTTGCAGATTCCTACCTTTTGTTACTCTGAAGAAATCACTGTGTGTTTCTCTGTGTCCATGTGGAAAGTGTATCTAATGTGATTGGTTTATAATTATCAATCAGCTGCTGCACTTGCAGGCCTCTAACGAGGAAAGTTGCTGGGCCTGCATCCCTTTAGACGTGATTTCCTATTGGGAGTATGACATTTTTGTTGCAGGGGATTCCTGAAATCTGACTTGTATCTTAGGCAGACTTCTGGGAAAATCAGTGAGCCAATCACACAACCAGGAAATGATGTTTCTGGGGTGTGGTCAGTATACATTCTGTGTACAGAAGGCCCCCAGGTTGCCATATTGCATTGCATTTCACAGAAAGTTACAGAGCTGCAGATTGAAAAGGAAAGGTCATTTTTAAAGTGTAAGTCCACCCTAATACTAAAATCCCTGCAAAAAATAATAATATAGTATATATAATTGTGACTTAAGTCATATCGTAATTGCATTTTATTAAAGAATAAGTCCACCCTAACACTAAAATCCCTGCATCTACAGACCTTCACGATCTAACATTAACCTATCTAGTCCTGTAAGAAATCAGTATACTTACCTTTTTTTGAAGCCAATCTGATCCGATCTCCAGCAGGGGAAGCTCTGTAGAGGACACGGCTGACATTGGCTGTGATATGAATGGGATGTGATGTCACCCCTAGACTTACTATGGGGCTACTGTTGTCAGCTGTGTCCTCTGCACCCGCCTACACAGAGAAGACGCGGATGACAGCTCAGCGTGGGATTGGGTTGATTCGGCTTCAAAAAAGGTATATATAATCATTTCTTCTTTACAGAGCTAGATAGGTTAGTGTTAGACTGTGGATGTCTGTAGATGCAGGGGGTTTTAGTGTTAACCACTTAAGCCCCGGAAGATTTTACCCCCTTCCTGACCAGGGCCTATTTTGCGATTCGGCACTGCGTGAATTTAACGGACAATTGCGCGGTCGTGCAACGCTGTACCCAAATGAAATTGACGTCCTTTTTTCCCCACAAACAGAGCTTTCTTTTGGTGGTATTTGATCACCTGTGCGATTTTTCGATCATGCGCTATAAACAAAAAAAGAGCGACAATTTTGCAAAAATAACAATATTTTTCACATTTTTTTATATGAAATTCCCCCCAAAAAAATTTAAAAATCAAAATTTTGTTAACATTTTAGGCCAATTTGTTTTCTGCTTCATATGTTTGGTAAAAAAAAAAATTGCAAAAAGCGTATTTTGATTGGTTTGCGCAAAAGTTATTGCGTTTACTAACTAAGGGAAAATTTTTTGTCATTTTTATTGTTTTTTTTTTAACGAGTAATAGCGGCAATCTACAATTTTTTTTGCGGGACTGCGACATTGCAGCGGACAAATCGGACCCTTGACTGACATTTTTGACACTTTTGGGGGTACCAGTGACATTACAGCAGTAATCAGTGCTATACATATGCACTGTTACTGTAAAAATGACACTGGCAGGGAAGGGGTTAACTTTATTGGAGAAGGAGGGGGTTAAGTGTGTCCCTAGGGGCGTACTTCTAACTGTGATTGGATGTGGCTTTTCATGTAACAGCAGAGATCTACAGTCCTACATAGCAGGACCATATGATCTCTGCTGTTACACAGAGGAATATGACAGGCGGCTTTGTTTACATTAGCCGCCTGCCTTTCTACCGGTGTAACTGACGATCGCGAGTGACCGGCGGACATCGGGTCCGCCACTCACACGCGCGGGGGGGGTCCGTGAGCGAGCGGGAGCGCGCCTCCAGCGATGCGCACTCGCTCCCTAGAGCCTCACAGGCTAGCGACGTAGTACTACGTCACTTTGCCTGTGAGGGGCTGACTGCCGACGTAGATAGTCGTTAGGCAGTCGGCAAGTGGTGGACTTATCCTTTATAAAATTAAAATTATGATATGACTTAAGTTGCAATTATATATACTATATTATTTTTAGTTTTTTTTGCTATTTTTTTTTCCACTAAAGTGGAGTTATCTTTTAGGATACAGGTCCACTAGAAGTAAATCTATGTCCTTGTAGCATGAACCTTCATGCACCAATGTGTAGATCTACCTTACAATGTGAGCAATCAGGACCCCATAAAAGATAATAGGAGGCTCTGATTTGTAGGCAGTAGGACTGAAATGTATTATAAGCATTGGTGCTTTGGCCAATGGGCATAACAAAAACCCCCTAATTACAGCGGGCACAAACAGGTAAGATAAAACAACCAACAGACAGCACCGAAATTGTGTAGTAGTTAATATATTAAAATCACTATTTTATTATGTGCCTATAGAATTATTACCAATGGGAAAACATTCAATGTAAGACTTACTGAGAGCCGATACAGTCATAAGACACTAGCTGTGATCAAAAACATATCAAACTTTTCAAAATTGTAGCTAAAATGAGCTGTCATCGCCACCACTCATGTCAGCTACCAGAAAAGTGTTTGTAGCCTTTTACGGTCACATTAGGCATCATGTTAATAATTCTTGGATTAGAGCAACCCTAAAGTTCCTTCAGAGGTTGCTAGGGATTCCTTGAGCAATGGTGATATGATCTCCTAATCTCCTACCGAAGGGGACATTGACCACTAGTGTTGGGAACATCATGTTTTTTACTGTCTGCATTTATTTTCTATTATTATTATTCATTTCAGTTCACAGTTATCACTAAAAATGTATAGAAGGGGGGGGGGGGGGGGTAAATGAAACGAATTAAATTTAGTTTATTCCAGACTTCTACTTATCAAAAGAGATTAAGTAGAAGTAGCGTTGCACCGATACTGAAATCAGTGGCGATAAAAAGTACTTATACTCATGCAAATGCCCTGTTACTTAACCCGTCACCTTCAGACTCCGTTCACATATGTGCAGGCCAGTTTGCAGTGCGATTTCAAAGCCCAGGCTGAGACGATTTCATTCAGCGGATGTGGTGTGATTCCAATGCGAATTGTAGTGTATGAGATTAAAAATCGCATGTTTGTTTTTTCAGATCGCACTGTGGTCGGCCCGTACATATGTTAACAGGCTCACTGAAATACATAAAAACTGATGTAAAACTGATGTCTCTGCAATCGAAATTTGTGTGGTTTACCCATCAGTTTTCATGCGTATATGGTGTAAATGAGCCCTAAAAAATCTGTAACATGACACAAAAAATAGGCATCGGTAATTGGTATTGGCGAGTACTTAAAAGAAAAAAAAAGTATTGGTACTCGTACTCGGTCTTAACCGCTTGCCGACCGCCGCAAGTACATATACTGCGGCGGTCAGCCCCGGCCAGGCAAAGTGACGTATATATACGTTACTAGCCTGTCACCGGCTTGTGAGCCAATAGCGGGCGAACACGTGCCCGCTGAGGCACGCGCCCGCCCCGGCTCGTTCACTAAGGAGTCCGTGCGTGTGACCGGCGGACCCGATGTCCGCCGGTCACACTGCGATCGTCGGTAGAGCGGGAGAAAGGCAGAGCGGCTTATGTAAACAAGCCGCCTGTCATTCTCCCCTGTGTAAAAATGGAGATCAGACAGTTCTACTATGTAGGACCGTTGATCTCTGTTTTTACAGTAGTAGCCACAGCCAATCACAGTTAGAAGCACGCCCCTAGGACACACTTAACCCCTCCCTCTCCAATACAGTTAACCCCTTCCCTGCCAGTGTCATTTTTACAGTAACAGTGCATATGTATAGCACTGATTACTGCAGTAATGTCACTGGTAACCCCAAAAGTGTCAAAAATGTCAGTCAAGGGTCCGATCTGTCCGCCGCAATGTTGCAGTCCGGCAAAAAAAATCGCAGATCGCCGCCATTACTCGTTAAAAAAAAAAACACCAAAAATGACAAAAATCTTTCCCTTTGTTAGTAAACGCGATAACTTTTGCGCAAACCAATCAAAATACGCTTTTTGCGATTTTTTTTTTTACCAAACATATGTAGCATAAAACAAATTGGCCGAAAATTTTAAAAAATTTTGATTTTTACATTTTTTTGGGGAATTTCATATAAACAAATGTGGAAAATATTGTTATTTTTGCAAAATTTACGCTCATTTTTTTGTTTATAGCGCATGATCAAAAAATTGCACAGGTGATCAAATACCACCAAAAAAGGACGTCAAATTAGTTTAGGTACAGCGTCGCACGTCCGCGCAATTGTCAGTTAAAGTCACGCAGTAAAAAATCGCAAAAAACCCCCTGGTCAGGAAGGGGGTAAAATCTTCCGGAGCTTATATGGAGCATCTCTTAGACAAAGTACTCTACTCCTTCTTCTACAATTAGCACTTACCTGGAATATTGTTCAAAGGATAGATGAATCTGGGGTAGGAAGGTATCTTTTACAGTTCCTGATTGGTAGGCAATTTGCTGATGGCCATTGAGGCTCAGGGGTTGATAGAGGTTTTGGGAAGCGGTAGAAGTGGGTAAAACAGGAATGGTATTATCAGATCTGAAATTTTCATATGCTGCTTCAGTCTCAGTTTTGCAAATATATTCCAGAGAATGGTCAGGACCTGGTGTTGTAGGATTTGATGATGGCAATCCATAATCTGGATACAAGGTGCTTTGTTTTGGAGGTTTAAGTAAGGAGACCCCAGAATCTTCCTGTTTGATTTTGCCATCATGGTGTGAGCAGGAACTGTGACATGGGTATGGGGATAAATGCTGGGATGAGCATGGCGAAGGCTTTTGGTCACAGTCGTCATTGTCCTCAATGTGCCTGGGCTGAACAGGCAGGTATACTGCACTTCCAGGCAACATAGGCATATTGCTTAAAGTTCCATCAGGTGGCAAAGGTGGATGCCTAGAAGTCAACATTCCATGGCTCCTACCCTTCCCTTCCAATTGGCCTTCTATACTATACTCCAGGGTGGCTTTGTCCTGCTCTTTCGTCACTAATGAAGAAATGCTCTTATTTTCAGCTGCTGTGGCCCCAGTCCAAACTCCAGCCTCCTTTTTATCAGTTGTGTGGTCACCAAGGGTCCTGGTGGAGGCTGCAGATGTCATAGAGATTTCCTGGAACTCCGGAATGACATAATCAGCCCATGGGTGGAGGTGACTGGGTGCTGAGGTGTCCAGGATGGAGTTCAGGACCTTCTCCAACTCATTGTTATCCGAGGATGCGGGATCTCCTCCCTTCTTCTGATAGGAGACCTCATCCTCTGGTCTCTGAAAGATCAGGCTGTCCAATGAAATGTCCCCAGGGTCCACCATCTCCTCCAAGAAGTCCCCCTGGTGTCTTCCATGGCTACCCATGTAATGGGTGGATTCCATACCTAGGCACATAGGGTCTTGTAAGCACTCCTTGCTCTTCTCTTCCATGGTTGTGACTAAGGGACCATTAGGGCAGAGTTCTGAAACTTCAAGAGCTGGAACAGCAGAAGTTATATCATTGGCTAAAAATTCCAAATCCAATGGAACTAAAAGTTGGCTACACACTAGGACTTTCCTACCCCTGGGCAATTCCTCTCCCCTTGGGTGGACTGGCACTGGGTTGTCCTGATGCCCAGCAGATGTTCAGCAGATCTTCCTCAAACTTGGCAATGCCCTGATATCTCCGGGTATGGGGCTCATAGACAAGGCTGGCACTACCCTGTTATCTCCGGGTGTAAGGCTTATAGACAAGGCTGGCACTGCCCTGATATCTCCAGGTGTGAGGTTCATAGACAGGGCTGGCACTGCCCTGATATCCCCAGGTGTAAGGCTTATAGACAAGGCTGGCACTGCCCTGATATGAGGGTCATAGACAAGGCTGGCACTGCCCTAATATCTCCAGGTGTGAGGCTCATAGACAAGGCTGGCACTGCCTGATATTTCCAGGTGTGAGGCTCATAGACAAGGCTGCCACTGCCCTGATATCTCCAGGTGTGAGGCTCATAGACAAGGCTGGCACTGCCCTGATATCTCCAGGTGTGAGGCTCATAGACAAGGCTGGCACTGCCCTGATATCTCCAGGTGTGAGGGTCATAGACAAGGCTGGCACTGCTCACCTCTCAGGTTTGCTCTGCGATGTCTGGAGAAGTTTCGGATCTGGATTGCAAGCTGTCGGATCGCAGGCTCTGTCACCCAGCGGCTGTACAATAGCTTCTAGCTAGATCTGCCGCTTCCTTTATACTGATTGCCTGTGTTCTCCGCGGATTTCACTTCATAAGAATATTCCTCGGCGCTGCACCCGTCATATCATCCATCCAAACTTCCCCCACTTCCATCATCGGCTTCCCCTTCTACTCTCCCCGGGCTGCAGGTGGGCGGCTGCGGGGTCCGCTCTCTTCTGCCCCCTGGCGATCGCCGCGCCTTATAACAGGCAAGGGGAAGCAATCTATTGATTCGGTCAGCTGAGCTCACAGTTCTACTACACTCAGATCAGAGAGCAGCAAATATCTTTATTCATCATTATTATACAGAGCCTGCCTCTATGTACTATATGGCAGATTTATAGAGATGGAAGGACAAGCAGGGGGACAACTATATAGAGTAATTACAGCAGGGTTATAACTTTACAAAGTCCTGGACTGGACATTCTGGGAAAAGAGTCTAATGTACAGCACAGCATACAGAGGTCAGGAACCCCCCTCCATCCACGTCCCTCACCTCTGCAACCAACGACCCCCCCCCCCCACTATCCACAACTCTCAGCTCTGCACCCAACACCTCCACCCCTCCTTCATCCACATCTGTCACCTCTGCACCCAACCCCTCCACCCCTCCTTCATCCACATCTGTCACCTCTGCACCCAACCCCTCCACCCCTCCTTCATCCACATCTGTCACCTCTGCACCCAACACCTCCACCCCTCCTTCATCTACATCTGTCACCTCTGCACCCAACACCTCCACCCCTCCTTCATCCACATCTGTCACCTCTGCACCCAACACCTCCACCCCTCCTTCATCCACATCTGTCACCTCTGCACCCAACACCTCCACCCCTCCTTCATCCACATCTGTCACCTCTGCACCCAACACCTCCACCTCTCCTTCATCCACATCTGTCACCTCTGCACCCAACACCTCCACCCCTCCTTCATCCACATCTGTCACCTCTGCACCCAACACCTCCACCCCTCCTTCATCCACATCTGTCACCTCTGCACCCAACACCTCCACCCCTCCTTCATCCACATCTGTCACCTCTGCACCCAACACCTCCACCCCTCCTTCATCCACATCTGTCACCTCTGCACCCAACACCTCCACCCCTCCTTCATCCACATCTGTCACCTCTGCACCCAACACCTCCACCCCTCCTTCATCCACATCTGTCACCTCTGCACCCAACACCTCCACCCCTCCTTCATCCACATTTGTCACCTCTGCACCCAACACCTCCACCCCTCTTTCATCCACATCTGTCACCTCTGCACCCAACACCTCCACCTCTCCTTCATCCACATCTGTCCCCTCTGCACCCAACACCTCCACCCCTCCTTCATCCACATCTGTCACCTCTGCACCCAACACCTCCACCCCTCCTTCATCCACATTTGTCACCTCTGCACCCAACACCTCCACCCCTCTTTCATCCACATCTGTCACCTCTGCACCCAACACCTCCACCCCTCCTTCATCCACATCTGTCACCTCTTTACCCAACACCTACACCCCTCCTTCATCCACATCTGTCACCTCTGCACCCAACACCTCCACCCCTCCTTCATCCACATCTGTCATCTCTGCACCCAACACCTCCACCCCTCCCTCATCCACATCTGTTACTTCTGCACCCAACACCTCCACCCCTCCTTCATCCACATCTGTCATCTCTGCACCCAACACCTCCACCTCTCCATCCACATCTGTCACCTCTGCACCCAACACCTCCACCTCTCCATCCACATCTGTCACCTCTGCACACCTCCACCTCTTCATCCACATCTGTCACCTCTGCACCCAACACCTCCACCTCTCAATCCACATCTGTCACCTCTGCACCCAATGCCTCCACCTATCCATCAACATCTGTCACCTCTACACCCAATGCCTTCACTCCTTCATCCACATCTGTCACCTCTGCACCCAACACCTCCACACCTCCTTCATCCACATCTGTCATCTCTGCACCCAACACCTCCACCTCTCCATCCACATCTGTCACCTCTGCACCCAATGCCTGCACCTATCCATCTACATCTGTCTCCTTTACACCCAATGCCTTAACTCCTTCATCTACATCTGTCACCTCTGCACCCAGCACCTCCACAACTCCTTCATCCACATCTGTCACCTCTGCACCCAACACCTCCACCTCTCCATCCACATCTGTCACCTCTGCACCCAATGCCTCCACCTATCCATCCACATCTGTCACCTCTGCACCCAACACCTCCACCTCTCCATCCACATCTGTCACCTCTGCACCCAATGCCTCCACCTATCCTTCCACATCTGTCACCTCTGCACCCAACACCTCCACCTCTCCATCCACATCTGTCACCTCTGCACCCAATGCCTCCACCTATCCATCCACATCTGTCACCTCTGCACCCAATGCCTCCACCTATCCATCTACATCTGTCTCCTCTACACCCAATGCCTTAACTCCTTCATCTACATCTGTCACCTCTGCACCCAGCACCTCCACACCTCCTTCATCCACATCTGTCATCTCTGCACCCAACACCTCCACCTCTCCATCAACATCTGTCACCTCTGCACCCAATGCCTCCACCCCTCCTTCATCCACACCTGTCACCTCTGCACCCCACGCCTCCACCTCTCCATCCACATCTGTCACCTCTGCACCCAATGCCTCCACCTCCCCATCCACATCTGTCACCTCTGCACCCAACACCTCCACTCCTCCTTCATCCACATCTGTCACCTCTGCACCCAATGCCTCCACCTCTCCATCCACATCTGTCACCTCTACACCCAATGCCTCCACCCCTCCTTCATCCACATCTGTCACCTCTGCACCCAACACCTCCACCTCTCCATCCACATCTGTCACCTCTGCACCCAATGCCTCCACCTCTCCATCCACATCTGTCACCTCTGCACACAACACCTCCACTCCTCTTTCATCCACATCTGTCACCTCTGCACCCAAAGCCTCCACCTCTCCATCCACATCTGTCACCTCTGCACCCAACACCTCCACCCCTCCTCCATCCACATCTGTCACCTCTACACCCAATGCTTCCACCCCTCCTTCATCCAGATCTGTCACCTCTGCACCCAATGCCTCCACCCCTCCTTCATCCACATCTGTCACCTCTGCACCCAATGCCTCCACCTCTCCATCTACATCTGTCACCTCTGCACCTAACACCTCCACTCCTCCTTCGTCTAAATCTGTCACCTCTGCACCCAACACCTCCACCCCTCCTCCATCCACGGCTCTCAACTCTGCACCCAACTCCTCCACCCTTCATCCATCCACAGCTCTCAACTCTGCACCCAACACCTCCACCCCTCTTCCATCCACAGCTCTCAACTCTGCACCCAACACCTCCACCTCTCCATCCACATCTGTCACCTCTGCACACCTCCACCTCTTCATCCACATCTGTCACCTCTGCACCCAACACCTCCACCTCTCAATCCACATCTGTCACCTCTGCACCCAATGCCTCCACCTATCCATCAACATCTGTCACCTCTACACCCAATGCCTTCACTCCTTCATCCACATCTGTCACCTCTGCACCCAACACCTCCACCCCTCCTTCATCCACATCTGTCACCTCTGCACCCAACACCTCCACCCCTCCTTCATCCACATCTGTCACCTCTGCACCCAACCCCTCCACCCCTCCTTCATACACATCTGTCACCTCTGCACCCAACACCTCCACCCCTCCTTCATCCACATCTGTCACCTCTGCACCCAACACCTCCACCTCTCCATCCACATCTGTCACCTCTGCACCCAACACCTCCACCTCTCCTTCATCCACATCTGTCACCTCTGCACCCAACACCTCCACCTCTCCATCCACATCTGTCACCTCTGCACACCTCCACCTCTTCATCCACATCTGTCACCTCTGCACCCAACACCTCCACCTCTCAATCCACATCTGTCACCTCTGCACCCAATGCCTCCACCTATCCATCAACATCTGTCACCTCTACACCCAATGCCTTCACTCCTTCATCCACATCTGTCACCTCTGCACCCAACACATCCACACCTCCTTCATCCACATCTGTCATCTCTGCACCCAACACCTCCACCTCTCCATCCACATCTGTCACCTCTGCACCCAATGCCTCCACCTATCCATCTACATCTGTCTCCTTTACACCCAATGCCTTAACTCCTTCATCTACATCTGTCACCTCTGCACCCAGCACCTCCACACCTCCTTCATCCACATCTGTCACCTCTGCACCCAACACCTCCACCTCTCCATCCACATCTGTCACCTCTGCACCCAATGCCTCCACCTATCCATCCACATCTGTCACCTCTGCACCCAACACCTCCACCCCTCCTTCATCCACATCTGTCACCTCTGCACCCAACACCTCCACCCCTCCTTCATCCACATCTGTCACCTCTGCACCCAACACCTCCACCCCTCCTTCATCCACGTCTGTCACCTCTGCACCCAACACCTCCACCCCTCCTTCATCCACATCTGTTACTTCTGCACCCAACACACCTCCACCCCTCCTTCATCCACATCTGTCATCTCTGCACCCAACACCTCCACCCCTCCTTCATCCACATCTGTTACTTCTGCACCCAACACACCTCCACCCCTCCTTCATCCACATCTGTCATCTCTGCACCCAACACCTCCACCTCTCCATCCACATCTGTCACCTCTGCACCCAACACCTCCACCTCTCCATCCACATCTGTCACCTCTGCACCCAACACCTCCACCTCTCCATCCACATCTGTCACCTCTGCACACCTCCACCTCTTCATCCACATCTGTCACCTCTGCACCCAACACCTCCACCTCTCAATCCACATCTGTCACCTCTGCACCCAATGCCTCCACCTATCCATCAACATCTGTCACCTCTACACCCAATGCCTTCACTCCTTCATCCACATCTGTCACCTCTGCACCCAACACCTCCACACCTCCTTCATCCACATCTGTCATCTCTGCACCCAACACCTCCACCTCTCCATCCACATCTGTCACCTCTGCACCCAATGCCTGCACCTATCCATCTACATCTGTCTCCTTTACACCCAATGCCTTAACTCCTTCATCTACATCTGTCACCTCTGCACCCAGCACCTCCACACCTCCTTCATCCACATCTGTCACCTCTGCACCCAACACCTCCACCTCTCCATCCACATCTGTCACCTCTGCACCCAATGCCTCCACCTATCCATCCACATCTGTCACCTCTGCACCCAACACCTCCACCTCTCCATCCACATCTGTCACCTCTGCACCCAACACCTCCACCTCTCCATCCACATCTGTCACCTCTGCACCCAATGCCTCCACCTATCCTTCCACATCTGTCACCTCTGCACCCAACACCTCCACCTCTCCATCCACATCTGTCACCTCTGCACCCAATGCCTCCACCTATCCATCCACATCTGTCACCTCTGCACCCAATGCCTCCACCTATCCATCTACATCTGTCTCCTCTACACCCAATGCCTTAACTCCTTCATCTACATCTGTCACCTCTGCACCCAGCACCTCTACACCTCCTTCATCCACATCTGTCATCTCTGCACCCAACACCTCCACCTCTCCATCAACATCTGTCACCTCTGCACCCAATGCCTCCACCCCTCCTTCATCCACACCTGTCACCTCTGCACCCCACGCCTCCACCTCTCCATCCACATCTGTCACCTCTGCACCCAATGCCTCCACCTCCCCATCCACATCTGTCACCTCTGCACCCAACACCTCCACTCCTCCTTCATCCGCATCTGTCACCTCTGCACCCAATGCCTCCACCTCTCCATCCACATCTGTCACCTCTACACCCAATGCCTCCACCCCTCCTTCATCCACATCTGTCACTCTGCACCCAACACCTCCACCTCTCCATCCACATCTGTCACCTCTGCACCCAATGCCTCCACCTCTCCATCCACATCTGTCACCTCTGCACACAACACCTCCACTCCTCTTTCATCCACATCTGTCACCTCTGCACCCAAAGCCTCCACCTCTCCATCCACATCTGTCACCTCTGCACCCAACACCTCCACCCCTCCTCCATCCACATCTGTCACCTCTACACCCAATGCTTCCACCCCTCCTTCATCCAGATCTGTCACCTCTGCACCCAATGCCTCCACCCCTCCTTCATCCACATCTGTCACCTCTGCACCCAATGCCTCCACCTCTCCATCTACATCTGTCACCTCTGCACCTAACACCTCCACTCCTCCTTCGTCTAAATCTGTCACCTCTGCACCCAACACCTCCACCCCTCCTCCATCCACGGCTCTCAACTCTGCACCCAGCACCTCCACCCTTCATCCATCCACAGCTCTCAACTCTGCACCCAACACCTCCACCCCTCTTCCATCCACAGCTCTCAACTCTGCACCCAACACCTCCACCCTTCATCTATATCCACAGCCCTCAACACTGCACCAACCCCCCCCCATTCACAGCCCTCAACTCTGAACCAAACACCCCCCAACTCTGCACCAAACACCCCCCCCCGCCACATACACAGTCCTCAACTCTATACCAAACACCCCAATCCACAGTCCTCAACTCTACACCAAACACTCCCATCCACAGCTCTCACCTCTGCAGCAAACAGCCTCCATCCACAACCCTCAACTCTGCACCAAACACCCCCATCCACTGCCCTCAACTCTGAACCATACCCCCCCCCTCCCATCCACAGCCCTCAACTCTCCACCAAACAACCCCCATCCACAGCCCTCAACTCTGCACCAAACACCCCTCATCCACAGCCCTCAGCTCTGCACCAAAAACCCCCCATCCATAGCCCTCATCTCTCCACCAAACATCCCCCATCCACAGTCCTCAACTCTATACCAAACACCCCCCATCCACAGCCCTAAACTCTTCACCAGACACCCCCATCCACCTCTCTTACCTCTGAACCCAATGCCTCCACCCCTCCTTCATCCACATCTATCACCTCTGTACCCAACGCCTCCACCCCTCCTTTATCCAAATCTGTCAGCTCTGCACCCAACACCTCCACCCCTTCTTCATACACAGCTCTAAACTCCTGCCATCCACAGCCCCCAACTCTTCACCAAACACCCTCCTATCCACAGCCTGTAAACTGTGCACCAAACAGCCTCCATCCACATCCCTCAACTCTGCACCAAACACCCCCCAACCACAGCCCTCAACTCTGCACCAAACACCCCAATCCACAGTCCTCAACTCTACACCAAACACCCCCCCCCCATCCCAAGTTCTCAACTCTACACCAAACACCCTCCCTATTCTCAACTCTGCACCAACAGCCCCCCCCCCCCCCATCCACAGTCCTCATCTCTGCACCAAACACCCCCCATCCACAGTCCTCAACCCCTCCTCTATCCAAAGCTCTCAACTCTGCACCCAACACCTCCACCCCTCCTCCATCCACAGCTCTCACTTCTGCACCAAATACCCCCATCCACAGCCCTCAACTCTGCACCCAACATCTGCACCCCTCATCCATCCACAGCTATCCACTCTGCACCCAACACCTCCACCCCTCCTCCATGTACAGCCTTCAACTCTGTACCCAACACCTCCACCCCCCCGCCACCGTTCACATATCTAACCTCTGCTGCCAACTACCCCCCCCCCCACACACACACACACACTCACCATCCACAGCTCTCAACTTTGCACCCAATGTCTCCACCCCTCCTCCATTCACAACCCTCATCTCTGCCCCCAAGGACCCCCCCCACCCTACCCCCACCATCCACAACTCTCAATTCTGCACCCAATACCTCCACCCCTCCTCCATCCACACCGTTCACCTCTGCACCACACAGTTCCACACCTTCTCCATCCACAGCTCTCAACTCTGCACCCAACACCTCCACCCCTCCTCCATCCACACTTGTT
The DNA here is from genome assembly GCF_965119305.1 of Pelophylax lessonae. NCBI lineage: Eukaryota > Metazoa > Chordata > Amphibia > Anura > Ranidae > Pelophylax > Pelophylax lessonae. Next base: position 673,213,233 of record NC_138769.1, on the reverse strand, counting down.
ACCTTTGCACCAAACACCTCCACCCATCCACCATCCACAAACCTAACCTCTGCACCCAACTACTCCCCCCCACACACACACACACATACATATACACACACACACCATCCACAGCTCCCATCTTAGCACCCAACATCTCCACTCCTCCTCCATCCACAGCCATCACCTCTGCACCCAAGGCCCCCCCCCCACTATCCACAACTCCCAACTCTGCACCCAACACCTCCACCCCTTCTTCATCCACATCTGTCACCTCTGCAACCAACACCTCCACCCCTCCTCCATCCACACCTGTCACCTCTGCACTAAACACCTCCACCCCCTCCTCCATCCATGTAAGATTCTGGTACCTTCGGTACCCTTCCAGCCCATTTCTTCAGCATTGCGTCCCACCATTTAGGTAGGTGTAACGCATATAGCTACCTGTCCCTTTAATTCTCATGACGTCATCACTAGGCGCCGCTCTGAGCGGCTATTTCAATCGCCGGCTTTCACTCACAAGGTGTTCGTGCAAACCGCTTGTTATACAGCCTTGTCTGACGCTGCCGAAGCCTCCAGCTATTTCCTGTATCTCGCTACTGATCCTGTATCTCGCTACCTGATCCTTACCTCATTACCGGACCCCTCATCTCTCTAAACCAACTAGTGATAAGTACCCCACAGGGGATTCCTTCCTATCAACTTACACTATCTACTCTTGCATACTAAAGACTGTTGCTATCTATGCATTACTATTTCTATCATCTGCACTGTTACATAGATTGCTAGCTCTTGAGTCTACTACCATCTATATCCTTGCACTGAGTTAGCAGTTCCTGTACACTTCATCTGCTGTCCCCTACCACCTGTTATTTGTACATGATTGCTAACCTATCTGCATACTATCTATCACCATCTGCTAACACTCCTGAACATTACTGTTGAGTGCCTATCATTGCTATCATTACTCACGCCTGTCCTTTCAGCACATCACCTCTATACTATCGTATACAACCTATCACTCCAGGAACATCTTATCTGAGTGCCTGTATATTTGCATGCTGAGGCAGGCTGGGCCACAATGATGAGTCTGGAGAGTTGGATATGGTGATTCAACACATCTCTACACGACTACTGAGTGGAAATTCTGCAGCTGCAAATCCAGTTCACTAAACAAACGCCGGAGCGTTACAATCCACAGCTCTCAACTCTGCACCCAACACCCCAATGTTCCCAATTTTTCTTTATTAAAAGTCTTGCAATCAATAAGCATATAATCAATAAACACAAATAAATATATACAGTACATATTTACATGAAAAGGGAAAAAAATATATATAGCAAAGTCTGCTCTCAAACAAAGAATGGCTCTACAGCAAAAGCAAAACTCACATAATGAACATGTCATTACCTGGGAAAATAACCTTAGTAAGACTCACACCACTACCCCAGACATCAAACCTGCGAGGTCAAGAAACAAAACCCGCCCCCATTAGGCATGCAGCCCTTCTTCAAAAAGAATATTAACGAACAAAAGCTAAGGGAGTGAAAGAAATAGTATAGGAAGAGAGCTCCTCACCCAGAGATGGACAGTTCATCAAAGGCAGGTCTGATATTCTTCAACGCCCTTATCCAGACCGCTCGAGGCTCCCTGCCCTTTTCAAGACCCCAAATTTTCCCAACCTCACTCAGAATATTGTGCACCAGTACCTCGACAGGGAGGACTTTCTTCTGCAGGATAATCTGGCACCTTGCATTTCACGTGAAGCAGCGGACAACTATACTAACTAGAAAAAGTGTATCCAATGAAATGCCAAGCGAGTCAGGAATGCCCCGTACACTCATTTTGCATAACTCATGTGATAGAGAAAGGGGATGGCTAGAGCCATTCCCGCCCTTTTATACACCGGCTCTATGTTAGCAAAAAGTGGTCTATAGACTCCACTTTAACAACACACTCTGCTCTAGGACAATCCCAATCATCCACAGGACGATGCTTCAGGTTCCCTTTCACATAGAGCCTTCCATGGACATTGAGCCAGGCTTGATCCCTAAACTTCAAGGCGATTCTTCCCAAATTGATTGAATGCAACCCCTCCCTCATTACAGAGTCTGGGCAATTCCTTAAGGCCAGCGACACACTGAAAGCAGAGCCAAAAATCACCTGCCACTGCCAAAGTATTATCAGAGACGGGGCAACATAAGCCGGAAGCTTGCCATGTTGGACTCTCTGACATTTTACCAGCCCACCATCTTCTCAACATTGTAAAAAAAAAGGCCTAAACCAAGATTGAAAAATACCCACCCATCCTGGCGGGGTCTCTGCTAACATATTACCAAGATTGTACTTTAAAAGGAGCAGAGAAAAGAAAACTATAGGGTTGACCATTCCTTATATTGCCTTTAATCAGGTGCAGCCTATTTCCCCATAACAGTTGGAAAAAGCAGCTCTACACCCTTGCATAGAGAGATTCTGGCAAGATACAGACAAAGCTGACATATAAAGAGATCAGGATCAGGTAAGTTTTGATCAAGTCAACCCTCTCCCTCAAGGAAAGTCTCCATTTCTTCTAGCTTGCTACTTTGGCTTTGGCATCCACCAACCTGCTTTCCCAATTTCGATGACCATAGTCACCAGGTCAAAATTTGATGCCCAGCACTTTAATTTCCTGCTGGGCTCTGGAAAGGCATCCGGAAGTTCAAAGCTTTCACCCTCCTCGCCCATCCAGAAAACTTCACTCTTTTCATGGTTGACCTTAGAGCCAGAAGCCTCTGTGTACTGCTCTATCACAGAGACCACCTCCTGTGCCTCTTACATCCCAGAGATAATAACAGACACATCATCAGCATAAACCATGACCTTTAAAGGTGGCACACCAGCAATGTCCAAAGGCACCCCGCACAATGATCCACCCTCTAACCTTCTTATGAAGGGGTCAATTGCGAATGCATATAGCAGGGGGCTCAAAGGACGCCCCTGGCACACACCAGAGCCAACCTCAAAAGGCCGTCCAACCCAACCATTAACAATTGGGAAGCTTTCAGCCCCTTTATATAATGTTTTTAGCCAATTTATAAACCTCCCCTAAAGGCCGTATCTACTAAGTAGCAAATACAGGTACTCATGATTGACTCGATCAAAAACCTTCACCCAATCCAATGCCAGCAAGTACTTTCTTCTTGCAGCAGCCCTGCATTGCTCCAAAGCCTCCCGGACAGCTGAAAAGGTACTTCTGCCTTGGACTGAGCAGTGCTGATGATTGGACAACAAATCGCCTGCTACTGACGACAAGCGCCAAAAAAGAATCTTCGCCAAGATCTTTCTATCAACATTGAGAAGACTGATGCGGCGCCAGTTCTCAATCATTGAGGGGTCTTTACTCTTTACCTTTTGACAGAAGAATCACATTGCCTCATGGAGGGAGGGAGCGAACCTTCTTTTAAACAGCTGTTATAAATCTCTGCTAAAAAGGGAGCCAGAATGGACTTAAAACACTTAAAAAATTCAGCTGTCAACCAATCTGGCCCAGGCGGTTTTTTGGTAGCCAGCTTCTTTATAGCACAAGTTACCTCATCCACTGAAATTGGTTTTGTCCAATCCATTAAAGGCAATATACCATTTCCCAATCCTGGAGTAGAATCCAGAAAGCTTTCCATCCTGTCCTAACTAAGGTCCTTTCCTCCCAGAAGGTCTGTGTAATATGACCTGAAGATCTCCAGGATCCCTGATCTGGACTTTACCAGGGAACCCGTACTATCCCTCAGGCATATGACCGTCTTAACTGCTATGCCTTGCTTACAGTTCTGGTAAGGATCAGGCGAGTGACATTTCCCATAATCTCTCTCCAGAACCAAGGAGGCATGCCGGTCGTATTGACCCTTCCTAAGAAGAAGCTTCATCTTAGAGATCTCCCCTGGAACTCCTCCATACAAATAAGATGATCAAGCTTCCTCCGCAAATGCTGGTAGGTAATGTACATACCAAGCTGCTTCTTCTTACTTTTGGCCTTAAAAAGTCCATGTTACCTTTGTTTCACAAGCTCCCACCACTCTGACTTACTGCTGCAAAAGTCCAGAAAAGAAGCCTGTGCCTGAAAAAAATCCTCAAAGGACTGTCTTACCTCTACATCTTAGAGGGTAGCCGAATTCAGTTTTCAGGTACCCCTTCCCCTGGGTGGAGTGTCCGAGGCATTCAGAGTCACAGACAGCATGCTGTGGTCAGAGAACTTAATTGCACTCAACTCAGGAGCCAAGAAAGCGGAGTTCTTCTTGTTTAACAGTTCTTTTATAGGCAAAGGGCGGGGCCACCCACCTATGTCACATGATGCCAGAAGGGGGCGGTGTCACCTGGTGATGTACCTGAGTGGCTCCGCCCCTTGCCTATAAAATAACTGTGAAAGCTGAAGATCGGGCATACGGTGGGTAGTCTCCTAGGAGGTTGTGATTGATGATGAATTTACATCCAGGAACACTATTTTTTTAAATTTTTAATAAAGGACTTGTCAAAAACTGTTCCTGTGGTTTTTACTCAATTGTTTTTTTGGTGAATGGGTACGGGTACAATGTAACTGATACCCATTCACATAGGGGAGAGGCCGGGATCTGGGGGCCACCTTGTTAAAGGAGGCTTCCAGATTCCGATAAGGCCCCCACCAGCAGAGCCCAACAACCACAGCCCAGGGTTGTCGGGAAGAGGCCCTTGTCCCCATCAACATGGGGACAAGGTACTTTGAGGTGCACCCACCCCTCCATGTTGAGGGCATGTGGCTTGATATGGTTCAATAAGAGTCTGGTATAAAACTATGGGGGGGCCATTTTTTTTTTTACATTTTGGCATGGCGCTGTTTTTTTCTCTTTTTTATCTGTATTGCCGGGAGTCGGCAATACATTAAAGCCGTGAGCAAGTTTAAATTACATTTTTTCCTTTAGAAATGTCAGTATTTCTGCAGCAGGCACCATACATGGTACAGATACACCACTTTACAGGCACATTAAGGGGTCCCCCTCAGGCATGATATTAAAAGGAATTTTTCATTTTTATTTTTTCACTTTAACCATCATTAAAATCACAGCTCCTTTAAAAACGATTGTTTTAATAAAAATGTTTGCATTGATACATGTCCCCCAGGGCATTACCCGGCTCCCTGTACAAGTTTTATGGCAATAACTTGCATATAAGCCTTTAAAATGAGGACTTTTGATTTTTCCTGTTCGTGTCCCACAGACTTTAACCACTTGCCGCCTGCCCACCGTCAAATGACGGCGGAGCGTGTGCGGCTCTCATTCTGGGACGCCGTCATATGACGGCACACCGAAACAGCCTCTCTCGCGCTCCCGCTGGGGCGCACAGTGCGGCGATCATGGCCGCGCCATGTTGCTGATCGGCTGTGTCCAATCTCAGCTGGTCACATGTAAAGGAGGAAGTGCCGTTTATCGGCTCTTCTCGCCTCACACTGTCAGAGTATGTGGTGAGGAGAGCCGGTCAGCGGCTCCTCCTCAAAGGGGAGCCTAGGACAGGTAATCAGGGCACTGATCATCAGTGCCCTGATTACTGTAAAGTAAAAACACGTGCCCATAAGTCCCCCCAACCAATGCCCATCAGTGCCCACAATCAGTGCCCATAGTGCTGCCAGTCAGTGCCCATCAGTGCCTGCTCATATGTGCTGCCCATGAGTGTCCATCAGTGCTGCCCGTCAGTGCCCATCACTGCCGCCCATCAGTGCCCATTAGTGCTGCCCATCAGTGCTGCCCGTCAGTGCCAATCAGTGCCATCTTTCAGTGCCCATCAGTCCTGCCCATCAGTGCCCATCAGTGCCGCCTTTCAGTGCCACCTCTTAGTGCCAAACAGTCGCCTTTCAGTGCCCATCAGTGCTGCCTATCCATGCTCATCAGTGCCGCCTATCAGTGCTCATCAGTGCCGCCTATCAGTGCCCATCAGTGCGGCATATTAGTACCTCCTCATTAGCGCCACCTCACCAGTGCCCATAAGTGCCAACTCATCAGTGCCCATAAGTGTCACCTCATCAGTGCCCATCAGTGCAGCCTATCATTGCCCATCAGTGCTGCCTCATCAGTGCACATCAGTGAAGGAGAAAAATTACTTATTTTCAAAATATACTCACAGAAAAGAAGAAAACATTTTTTTTTTTTTTTTTTCAAAATGTTATGTCTGTTTCTTTTTTTTGTAAGAAATAAAAAACCCAGCGGTGATTAAATACCACCAAAAGAAAGCTCTATTTGCATGAAAAATATGATAAAAATTTCATATGGGTACAGTGTAGCATGACCACGCTATTGTCATTCAAAGTGTGACAGCGCTGAAAGCTGAAAATTGGCTTGGGCAGGAAGGGGGTGAAAGGGCCCTGTGTTGAAGTGGTTAATAGTGTTTGCATGTTCGCTAGAACTTTTTCTCTGTTCTAGACCTTCTGGTGCGAACCAAACAGTGGGGTGTTGGGCCCATCCCTAGTGGTCACATTAGCTAACTGATAGAATGAAATAGAGAAACATAGGAATATTAGTCTGTACCAGTGTGCAAAAGTGTATTTGCTTTGGAAGAATCAATCACCTCTAACGTTGGGTGTCCTACGTATGGATGTTTCTGCATTATGTAAAACAATTAGAAAGAGTCGTTTTTTTTACATTTTAGCATGGGGTGACTCGAGAAAGTCCATAATTTTAAAGAGTGCCTTGAGATTGTTTATGATTTTAAAGGGTGCCTTAACTGAAAAGAGTTTGGGAAACACTGTTCTAGAGGGATCCCATAGGTATAAGACCTGTGAGCTAAAAGCAACAACAACCCATATAAGCTTTCACAAAGCATTATATTTGCAATGCAGAGAGAATGAGCCCCATGATAGAGCTTTAATTAGACTAAATGCTTGCCAGCATCTATTGTCTCTCTCCAGACACCGCAGTTTAAACATTGTATACAAAACTGACATTTTTATATTCTTTTCTTAATTACCTTTTGGCAACAGAACACAATTCATTTATTTGTGATGCCATTTATTGTAAAATATTATTACTAGCTTGTCTAATATCTAAATTAATAGATCAAAATTTAATTTTATCATTTCATGAAGTCCTAAAATCATTTATTTACTTATTTTTTAATGTTTGGCGTTCCCAAGTTCTTTGATCATGTTCCTAAATAAAGTTAAAGGAACATTCTGAGATGAATTGCAATGTGAAATTGAACAAGGAAAAAACCCCTCTGTGGGACTTTAAGGGCTCTGGTATAGCAATATCTGATATAGTCTCAATTGGCTAAAATATATATATAAATTTTATTTAACAAATAAAATGAAAAAGACAAGTACAATGTAGTACATTATAAAAAAAATGTGGTTGTGACAGTGAAGGCGCATACTGTATACTGTTATTTATAAAGGCAACAATCACATGTAACCCAACCCCTAAGGGTAGGGGATTGGCAATGCCCAATGCGTTTCGAATAAGAGGAGGATAGTTCAATCTTCTTGAAGGGCACAGGTGATTATAGCATATTCTCATGCACTGTATGCAAAAAGTGCACGCACAACCAAAGATAAAAGGTGATGACCTAAAAGATCTTGTTGCATAACCCTCACGAAGAGCAAAGAAGGCACCCGTCAGCAGGGACCAAAGGTACAGGCGACGTCTGACACACATGGTCGGCCAGTGTCCAAGCCCAAAAGGCAGTATCAATGAGAGGGATGCTGCATGGACAAAGCCATCTCACTTGTAGAGTGTCAGATTGACTACTGGGTTAAGGGAGGATAACGATGTGAAAATTGTATTAACATCAAATGCATGATATGTAGTAGAGATTATCATGAATAAATGGCAAGTGAAAAGGTTACTGTATTTGTTTTTTGCCTAAACTGGCTTTAGAGCATTGGTTGTGCGCACACGTGGCTCAACGTGGGTTTATATGATTGTGTCAAAGGAGGAATTGAAAGAAATTACACAATTATGTGATAAGGTACAAATACCTAAAGTACGTGATGTTTAGCATTACATAACTATAACTGGTTTTAATGTATTTTTCTAAATAGCTGTGTATCATAAAAATCACTATTTATTTTCTCTTAGAATACAGTTTTCAATTTTTTTTTAATCCTTTCTTGTACTTTGGTCTTGCTGATTACTTCCTGCTTCTTTCTGCCACTTCCTGTCTACATAAAGCAACTGCATGCCATTGATCAGGGCCAGCTTCCTAATGTGGAAAATACTTGCACAACAATTATAATGTCCACCTGTAGCACATGTGCCAAGATGACAACACAGAAAAGCAATCGGAAGTGACGGATAGGGTTGCCACCTCATTCCTTTAATCCAGGACACATATGAATTACACAGGTTCTGAGGCTAAAATAATGCACATAATGCACTAAGTGAGTTTAATTACCACCTGAATCAGCCACAGAACCTGTGTAATTAATGTGTGTCCTGGTTTAAAGGGATGAGGTGGCAACCCTAGCGAAAGGTGAAGCATTCTCAACTAATTCTAAGAAGTCTCTGAACAAGGTCCTTCATGGCAGGTTTACGGCCTCAGTGTGATCTATAGATAGCTCTCTTTCTCAGATTTTTTACCATTGCATACTTGCGTACATTCTAATGTATGCTGTGTCTTCATACTTCACTACGTCCCTTACTGTGCTGCTCACTTCACTAACAGGCTCACGTGAGAGGATGGTCAAAAGTTATTTCAGCTTTACTACAAGGAAGTTTTACTCTCCTGACAAATTATTACACTTACTCTGATCTGGTAACATTTCACATTTTCTCTTCCAAGAACCCAACTATTGTATGCAGTGCCAGGACAAGGCCAACTAGCGCCCAGCGCGAAGATGCCAAACGTCGCCCCCCCCCCCCCCTCAAAATGTATGAGCGTTATGTGCAGTGTTAATTTAATTTAGTTTTAGTCTTAGTATTTTGACTAAAATGCCACTTTAGTTTTAGTCACAGTTTAGTCATCTGCAATTGTTTTAGTGATAGTCGTATTTTGTCGTCTAAATCTGCAGTACATTTTAGTCGACTAAAATGCCCTACATTTTCATTGACTAAAATAATTTTAGTTGACTAAAATCTAATGGGTTTAGTTAAATTGTGGAGTAAACAATTCTACTATTTTATTATTTATGGTACTGTTTTAAGGTTTGATCAAACTCACATATACAGATTTAGCTTCTTTGGATGGCCTGAGGAGGCCTGTAATGCTGCACAGTGCTTTGGATGGTGGTCTCGTCTGAGGGGGCCTGTAATGCACACATTGCTCTGGACGGTGGTCTCAGGAGGCCTGTAATGCACAGTGCTCTGGACAGTGGTATGAAAGGCCTGTAGTGCACAGTGCTCTGGACTGTGGTATGAAAGGCCTGTAATACTGCACATTGCTGGATGGTGCTCTGGGGGAGGCCTGTAATGCTGCACAGTGCTCTGGATGGTGGTCTGGGGGAGGCCTGTAATGCTGCACAGTGCTCTGGATGGTGGTCTGGGGGAGGCCTGTAATGCTGCACAGTGCTCTGGATGGTGGTCTGAGGGGGGGGGGGGGGCTATAATGCAAAGTGCTGCTCTGGACAGGCATTTAAGGAGGTCTGTGATGCTGCACAGAGCAACTGCTAAGCATGGAGCTCCATGGAAACCGGACACTACTCCCTCACATTTTTCGCTTCATTTGTTAACGAAAAAGAAAATGATTTTCGTCATAGTATTTGGCACTGTAAAAATGCCCCTGGCGAAGATTTTGACGAAAATGTTTTCATTGACTAAACTACCACTGGCTATATGTCAGCAAAATTAAATCTCCCAAACAAAAAATTCCCTCTCTTCCAGTACATACATATCCCCCCTCCCAGCTTAAATTCTGTCCCTCCCCAAATCCCCACTCCTAGCACAATTCCTCTACCCCCTAAAATTTCTCCTCTGTACATAAATCCTTCTCCCCCTACTAATCCACCTCTGCCAGCACAAATCCCCTCGCCTAGCACTAATCCCACTCCAAAATTCCCCTCCCCCAGCATAAATCCTCCCCTAATCACCCCTACTAACAAAAATCCCCCTCCTCTACCCCCCCCCCCCCAAATTTCCCCTCTGTTTGTAAATACCCCCCCCCCTTCTAATCGCCCTCTCTAAGCCCAAATCCCTTCTCCTAGCTTGAATCCCCCCAAATGTCCCCCCCTCCCAGCACAAATCCCCCCAATTATCTCTACTACCACAAATCCCCCCCCCCCCAACACAAATCCATCCACCCAGTACAAATCCCTCTCCCCCTCCAAATGACCCCTTCTAGCACAACCTCATAAATCCCCACTGCACCCAGGGCAGCCGCCCCTCCTTCCCCCCCCTTTTCCCAGCCCTGATTGTATGTATGAAATTGTGAGTACCTTTGCTCCCTCACATTCATATCTTAAAGTGGAGTTCCACTCATTTTAGTAACTTTAGATGTATGTAATCCCCTTTAAAACTACTTTTACTAATGGAAAACTTTTTTTTTTTTGCTAAGAAATACCTTATTTTCTTCTTTATTCATCCTCTCCTCACTTCCGGGTCCAGCCGCCGATCAGCGATTGAGTCATTCGGTGATTCGCAAGGGCTGCTGGGATGTATCTCATGGGATGAAATCTCGCATTATTACACAGGTGTCCTGAGCTGTACTGTATGTATTGGATTGAGGCCGTGCTCTGCCCCGCCTCCGCCCCGCCTCCTCTCAGTGAGCTCAGTGAGGATATAATGCTTTCAGTCCTCGCTCACTGAGAGGAGGCGGGGCGGAGGCGGAGCGGAGCACGGACTCAATCCAATACATCCGAGTACAGCTCACTGAGAGGAGGCGGGGCAGAGGCGGGGCGAAGCACGGCCTCAATCCAATACATACAAGTACAGCTCAGGACTCCTGTGTAATAATGCGAGATCTTATCCCATTAATTACATCCCAGCAGCCCTTGCGAATCGCCGAATGACGTAATCGCCAATCGGCGGCCAAACCCGGAAGTGAGGAGAGGATGAATAAAGAAGAAAATAAGGTATTTCCTAGCAAAAAAAAAAGTTTCCATTGGTAAAAGTAGTTTTAAAGGGGATTACATACATCTATGTAATCCAAGTTATTAAAAATGGGTGAAACTCCACTTTAAAGTGCATCGAGGCCTAAACATTTTTTTTTTAGTTTTGGATAGTTGGAGTAGGGAAGGGTAAACCCCTGTTTTCCTGCTAACTCCCCTGGAGAAATACAACCTCTGTATTTGTCCTGTGATCACTGTCACTGGGACTGAAAGTGATGTGTCAGCAGGAAAGGAACAAAAGGGGAAGCCTTCCAATGTTCCAGTGACAACTATCTTAGAGGAATCCCTGTTGCTTTCTGTTGCGTCGACAGGACAGGAAGTTAAGTGAACTCCTCCCAATAGAACTCAGATGAAAAAGAAAAACTGACAGGTTTTAACTATCTCTAACTCTATCCAAAAATAAAATGTTTGGGTTTTAGATGTTTTTATTTGTTTAGAACAATTGTCGATTAACTGCGGCCTACGTGCTCCATGTGGCTCTTTACTTCATCTGGCCCTTTGGGGCAATATTCCTTCCGCTGATACAAGGCACTATTTCTTCTGCTGACAACAACAATGAGGCATTTTTCCTTCCCCTGACACCAACAGTGGACCATAAATCTTCCCACTCCCACTATTCATTGATGAGGCACCCCACTTCCACTGACACCAACAATGGGACATAACATCTCCCACTTACACCCACAATGGTATCTACAATGGGGCAATATTCCTCCCATCAACACCAATGATGGGACACTAGTACTCCAATTCACTCCAATGATGGGGCACTAACCCACCAACACCAACAATGAGACACTATTCCTGCCACTGATACAAGGATGTGGCACTAATTCTCCCACTAATACCAATTATGAGACACTATTTCTACCACTAATACCAATGATGGGGCACTATCTACCACTAATACCAATGATGGGCCACTATCTACCACTAATACCAATGATGGGGCCCTACCTACCACTAATACCAGTGATGGACCACTATCTACCACTAATACCAATGATGGGGCACTATCTACCACTAATACCAATAATGGGGCACTATCTAGCAATAATACCAATAATGGGGCACTGTCTACCACTAATACCAATGATGGGGCACTAGCTACCACTAATACCAATGCTGGGGCACTATCTACCACTAATACCAATAATGGGGCACTATCTAGCAATAATACCAATAATAGGGCACTGTCTACCACTAATACCAATGATAGGGCACTATTTCTACCACTAATACCAATGATGGGGCATTATTCCTTCTCCTACTGATGACAGGCGCTATGTAACCTACAGTATTTACTTTCACTGACTACCAAAGCTGAGGCATTGTTACCCCCACTAATGCTAGGGCATTTTTTTACTCCCACTGACTGGTCTTAAGGACAATAAACTTGCCTTTTGTTTAGCAAGTTTAGTGTAAATTATATTATCCCTTTAAATAACTGCAGAGGGAAAAATTTTACAGGGGAACTAAAGTCAAGTTTTAAAAACATTGCTAGCAGGTAGGTTTTTATTACAGAGGAGACTCTGTAGGTCTCTTCTCCAAACAAAGTCTTACCTATATCTCAGCATTGTTTTTTGTGTAATTACAGTGCGCAGTAGATGCAAAGTCAATCTTGGCACCTATCGGGAGTTATGTCACCAAGGGCAGGCCAATCAGGATGGTCATAAAAAAGAGCAGCAGCAAAGAAGTGTCAATAGACATTGCAGCCATAGTCACTCTAAAGTGGTGCACGTTAGCAGGTACGTCTGTCGTAATGGGCATATACGCTGTGCGTTCTTGCACAATATGGAAAATCCCTGGGCGAGGCGGTGAAGTTTATTTTCGCTTTAATGCAACTGCAGGAAAAATAAAATTACATTTTTCTTACTGAAATATCCTTCAGGGTTGATTGCTATTGTCTTTTAATTTCAGTATTTAACCAAATTATATTACTAGGAACCTCAATAACCCTTTTAGTCTAGCATTTGCTCAAACATTTTTTAAAAATTGCTTTCTTATCAAACAGTTGTGAAAGGAAAATTATCTGCCTGCCCAACAACAAACACATTGGTTTTATAAATTGCACAACGTTATACGGAAGTTGGTTGATTTTGTAAATGTCACCGTGTCCTCATCTCCTGTGTATACTGGCAGAACACCTTGACAGCATCTACAGTAAATCTTTTTACTCTCTTCCAGAACTATGGTTCAAGCAGTACACATTACACAATGAAGTGCTTCTCAAGATAAACAACATTGGGTCGCTGTTTTAGATTTTATGTCACCGTTCTCCTTTACAAGACTAATGCCATTTTTTTGACAGGGTCCAGTGGCACAAGAAGCCTCGTGCTTAGAGCTCCCTGGCGGTATAATAATTTGTCCATACAGAGCAACGAGAATCTTTTAAAAATAATAAAAAATATTGCAAGTAAACGTCTGGCACCCCAACAGAAAGGTATAAAATCAATTAGCACACTATAATATTTGTTATTACTAAGAGACCCTTTTAGGGAATAGTTTTGGAGCAACATCATATTTAGTAGTTAAATATTTTATGAGTGTCTACAGGCATCAGAAAGTCTCTGAAATGCCCCTGGTAGGGCCGTCTTTAACATGTGGCAAAAAGGGAAGCTCTGCTCAGGGCCAAGTCATTGTTGTGGGGCCCAAAGCAGCGCTGCCCCTTGAGCCCGTGCCAGAGGCATAACTACCAGCAGAACATTTAGAGTCACCCCTGATGGAGGGTACCGAGCCACACGCAGCACAGTTCCGGAATAAGGGGGAGAGGGCGGGCACCCCAGCACACTGTATTACTCCCTCGCACTTTTAACCACGCCCACCCACACCTTTACCTCTTACATTGGTCGCTCCAGCTGGGGACATGCCCCCACTAATCAGGATGCTCTTTCTCCGGAGGTGATGCACAATTTGGCAAGGTGATATGCAATTACTGGTCCATGGTATGTGGAGGCTGCGTGGAGGAGAAGGCTGCCCATGTCAGCCAGGGAGCGGGATGGGTCAGGGGGAGGGGAAGGAAGAGAATTTACTCTAGGCTCCAAAAAGACAACAAAATATGTATGCATGCTACAGTGTTCTGTCAGATCAGGTCTCCTCAGCTCACCCTGCAAACTCCAGGACTGGTGGGGTGTATGCTTACTAAAAAGGTCAGTCCAATTTACCAAAAATCTGCCCCTGTAGATAAAAACAAACTGTGCACCTATGAAGAATGTTAAATTATGTACCCTTCCAGAAGCCTGTCCAAAAAACTCCTATAGCACCCTCCTAGACAGGTGCTAGGTAAAAGCATCTCTTAGATCCATTCTGCTTATCAGGGGAACTTGTTCTGTTAGTTTTGCCTGTCACATGTTTCCAGGTGTGATTTGCTGGGTCTGGGGGAGTGTCCCCACTGTATTCAGTGAGGGAGCTTGTTGGACAGTGGAGGAAACCTAACCAGTAGGACACCAGGGTTTGTGGCTATCTCAGTGGGTGGGCATTGTTGCAATGCATCCTGGGATTGGCTATAAACCTGGAGGGAGCACGTGACAGGGCATCTTTTGGCAGGAGCAAAGTCCCAGGAGGAGGTGGACCGCTGTCTCTCCTCCTGCAGGTGTGAGGAACGGAGTTCAGGCAGTCGGCCTTTTGAACCAAGTGTGTGGAGCTGAGCTGCAGAGGATCCAGAGTGCTGACAAGTGGAGTCGCTAGCAGAGACTGTTGGGAAAAACAGTATTGTGAGTACCAGGAGTTCTGCCTAGGGGTCTGCCTAAGAGAAGGGACCACTCCAGAGAGGTCAGGGGATCAAGGAGCAAGCTCACACTGGGAGTGTTACAGTAAAGGGGGTGCCATGTAGTTGACCCTGAAGATTAGGAACAAAGGGGGTGCCAGGAAGGGCCCTGAAGTTGTTCAGCAGTACAGTACAGATTACCTCAGAAAGTTCATTGAGTCCTGCATCACAGCTTGTGACAAATAGGGATGATCGAACGGTTTGGGTCGACCACCGTTTTGACCCGAACATTGACTGTTCGAGGTTCGGCCGAATTTAGAACTTTTTGCTAAAAAAGTTCGGAATTCGGCAACCAGAACCGACCAAAATGCAATGGGCCAGGAAATGGGCTTTAAAAGCCTGTGATTGGACCAGAACCATTAGTAAAAGCCAATTGAGGGGGCAGGAGAATGTTAGGAATGTGATTGGAGTGACTAGGGGGTCCCTAGGCCAATCATTAGTGAATACGCCCCCCAGTATATAAGATAGCCCCCGCCAAATTCCTAGCATTGTAATACAGGGACATGGAAGAGAGTGGAAGCAGTTCTGTTAATTTTACTTTAAAAGTATCATTTAGCATTTATTAGTGTGAGGAAAGGGATATCTAGTGTAGTTAGGGTGCTCTTTTACACTTTAGTTAGATGCAAAAATTTAGTTTCTGTAGGGAAAGTGTTAAGTGCCAGGGTGACCGTAATGTAGTGTAGGGTGAACTGACACTGACTGCTATGGCAGGGTGACCAAACCCTTCCATATCAGGGTGACCGCTATAGAGAAAAGATAGTTTCTCTTAAGTCACATTTGGTGCACTAATATGGCTTCTCGCCGGTCAGCCTGCTTTTTGGCTGCAGGCGTTTATAGGGATTTTTTGAGGACAAGTTTGGAGTCAGGCATGACATCTAAACTTGTGTTTTGGGGTATACATACACACACATGTCTGTATATATACACCTGCACATATATAGGTGTGAAAGGAGCAGAAAACACTACTTGCGCTAATGAAATAATTAACACTAATATACTGTAGTTATGCTCCTATCACACCTATATATGTGTATGTGTAAAATACATATAAGTGTGTGTGTATATATATACCCCTATACAGAAGTTCAGATGTTTTGCCTGCCTCCAAAGAACCCAAAAAAATGCCCAAAAAAACGCTAGCGCCAAAAAAAAAAAAAACGCCCAGGTGTGTTGTTGCAGGCATTTTTTGGGGGTTTTTGGAGGCAGGCAAAACATCTGAACTTGTGTATAGTGGTATATATACACACATACTTATATGTATTTTACACTTACACATATATAGGTGTTATAGGAGCGGAGCCATATTAGTGTTAATTATTTCATTAGCGCAAGCATATATTTCTGCTACTATCACACCTATATATGTGTAAGTGTAAAATACATATAAGTATGTGTGTATATATACCCGTATACACAAGTTCAGATGTTTTGCCTGCTTCCAAAGATGCCCCAAAAAATGCCCAAAAAAACATTAGCGCCAAAAAAAAAAAACGCCCAGGTGTGTTGTTGCAGGCATTTTTTTGGGGTTTTTGGAGGCAGGCAAAACATCTGTACTTGTGTATAGTGGTATATATACACACACACTTATATGTATTTTACACATACACATACGTATATAGGTGTTATAGGAGCGGAGCCATATTAGTGTTAATTATTTCATTAGCGCAAGCATATATTTCTGCTACTATCACACCTATATATGTCTAGGTGTATATATACATATAAGTATGTGTGTATATATACCCGTATACACAAGTTCAGATGTTTTGCCTGCTTCCAAAGACGCCCAAAAAAATGCCCAAAAAAACGCTAGCGCCAAAAAAAAAAACGCCCAGGTGTGTTGTTGCAGGCATTTTTTGGGGGTTTTTGGAGGCAGGCAAAACATCTGAACTTGTGTATAGTGGTATATATACACACACACTTAAATGTATTTTACACATACACATACGTATATAGGTGTTATAGGAGCGGAGCCATATTAGTGTTAATTATTTCATTAGCGTATGCATATATTTCTGCTACTATCACACCTATATATGTCTAGGTGTATATATACATATAAGTATGTGTGTGTATATATACCCGTATACACAAGTTCAGATGTTTTGCCTGCCTCAAAAGACCCCAAAAAATGCCCAAAAAAACGCCTGCTACTAAACCGGCAAGGTGGGAAAATAGCAAAGCCATATCCCTGTTCTATAAGTGACATAATACAAACAATCTTTTTTTTTTATGGTTCTGGACATGCTACAGAGCTGAAACTTCACAGGTACACTTTTTAGACCCCTCAGATACTAAATCCAAAAACATTTTTTTTTTATTTTTTCAATAATTGGCTCTCTATCAAAAATGACAATTTTTAAGAACTTTTTTTGTGTCATTAATAGTCCCTGGGGTATGACCCAGAACCCTAGGCACTTTTTAGGGGCATTTATTTGGTTTTAGGGCTTCAAAATGGTGTTTTTTGATTACCGAAGTTCGGGTCCCATTGATTTCAATGGGGTTCTGAAATCCGGGCCGAACTTTCGGGAAGTTCGGATGTTCTGGCCGAACCGAACTTTTGAAAAGTTCGATCATCCCTAGTGACAAACTGAAGCAGCGGCCTAGCCGTGACTAGCATTACTCAGCATTATTAAGTCGTCCCAGCAAATTGTGCATAGTTGTATAAGTTGGAGTATCCCACTCATTCCATTCTCCCATCCAAGTTCCAAATAAAAACGTCCTGGGAGCGCCAGATGTGACCGTACATGGTTGATGGCTCGCTCCTGATACATTAGCAGTCTGCTTTGTCCCTCCTCTGCAATGTAACTTCCGCCTGCTTCTCCTCCCTATCTGCTGGTCCGTCTCTCCCTCTGAACTCCCCTCCTCTTCCTCTCTTGTGGGCACCCGCATGACGTCCATAGACACGTCATCATCAACGTCACCTTCCCCACCACTAACATTAGAGATCTCGGAGTAGGCAGCAACAGCGGGGACCAACCTCCTTGGGCTGATCTGGGTACTGTCATCAGACTGCTGGGTTGGCGGCTGTTGCTACCTCCTCTTCCTGATCCGATGCCAAGAATGGCTACGCATCGCAAATGTCTTGTGATGGATCGGAAAATAATTCCAGTGACTCAAGCGGAGGGTATATGGTGGTGGTGGTGTTGGTGGTGGTATCTTTGGGGGTGCACACAACAGAGAGTGAAGAGGGTGCAGATAGAGAGGATGAGGAGGGTGCAGAAGAGGAAGGCTGAGTGAGCCACTCAACCAAGTTTGGTGCGTCCTTTGATGTAATTGAACGCACCTTCTGAAACTTCACACTTTGGCTCCGGCCTACTGCTCCTGCCCTACCCCTACCACCCCTGGGTAAGGGCCTGCCTCTTCCTCTGCCTGTCATTTTTTAAATTACCCTGTGACAAAAGTCTCTAAGGAAGCACAGTATATGTGGAATAAGGTATATAACACGCCGCTTCAATCTGTGGTATTGGGGGGGCCACTGGTCTATCACACCAGTTGTACACAAAATTGGCCAGTAAGTTTGGCACTGTGTGTAGCAGAGTTAACGCAGCAAAAGAGGCAATATTGTTGCAGGACACAAATACACTTATAAAAGTATACTCAGATAACACCCCACTTCAATCTGTGGTATTGGGGGGCCACTGGTTTATCACACCAGTTGTACAAAAAATTGGCCAGTAAGTTTGGCACTGTGTAGCAGAGTTAACGCAGCAAAAGAGGCAACATTTTTGCAGGACACAAATACACTTATAAAAGTATACTCAGATAACACCCCGCTTCAATCTGTCGTTTAGGGGGTCACTGGTCTATCACACCAGTTATAATACTTTTTTAAAAGTGCTTTTGTCACTGTTTGTAGTTGTAGTATTGCTGCAGAAATGTTTACCACACCAGTCACAATGCTACACAGTGCACAATACAAATCCACTATAATATGCTTTCTATATTAGAAAGTATATTATAAGTGTATTACACCCCTATATAGTGCACTGCACACCAAAGAATAGTACACCTATACCAAATAAAAATAAAAGGACTTTTGTGGACCTTAACAGAGCGATTTGTGTCACTGACAATCTGTACCTGGTGCACACAGCAAACCTCTCCCTACACTGACAAAAAGCAGAATGTAAAATGGCCACCAGGTCAGGTCTATTTATAAGGTAGGGGGTATGTCCATGTGCTGAAATGTCTCAATTGGCTGTCCTGTTCCACCTGATGGCTGTGTCATGGGTCAAAATTGTCCCCAATGTAAACTAATATGGCCGCTGCGAACAATGCCATATGTTCGCAAAATCGTCAGTTTGCGAACAAGCAAAGTTCGTCACGAACTGATCGCCGGGCGAACCTCAAGACTATCCCTATTTGCAAACTGCAGTTGCTCCAGAGCTTAGTAAATGTTCAGAAGCTTCACTGACTTCCATCATCCAATTATGTGCAAACAAAAATGCTGTTTTTTTTTTTCCTTGCACGTGATTGGGTATTCTATTCAAAGTGAAACTTTACCTCATTTACTAAGCTGTGGAGCCAGAGGCAGGCTAGAACCTTCAGGGTCCCGGTGTAAGAAACCATGAAGGACCCCCCTTCCCTTCAAGCCTGGGGCTCTTCTCATTTATCCTGGGGCCCTTTACTCTCATTGCGGGGCCCTTTATTACGGTCCCGCAGTGGGACCCTTTCCCAAGTTCTGCAGTGGGCCCCCTTCCTGCCATCTTGGGGCCTCCCCCGGTGGTGGAATGCCAGAGCCCGGTCGCAAGTGTGACCTTTGTGATCCTGGAAGTTCCTCCACTGATGTCAGTAGTTTTTTTTTGGTATTTTAATTGTATTATTTTTTATCATTTTATTTTTTTTACAATGTCACTGACTATGACTCTGTCCATTCAGAAAAGGAAGGAGCTGGTAAATTACACATTTACCGACCCCTTCCTGGTTCTCTATTTTATTTCTGGTTCTCTATTCTACTATTTCTAAAGATTGGGGGGTTGATTTACTAAAAGCAAATCGACTGTGCACTTTTCAAAGTGCAGTTGCCCCAGAGCTTAGTAATAAGCAGAAGCTTTGCTGACTTCCATCATCCAATTATATGCAAGGAAAAATGCTGTTTTATTTTCCTTGCAGGTGATTTTTTTTTTTTTGCAGAGTGAAGTTTTACCTCATTTACTAAGCTCTGGAGAAACAGCACTTTGCAAAGTGCACAGTCTATTTGCCTTTAGTAAATCAACCCCTTTGTGAGAACTGTAAGAATTCATACACTGGAGATAGGCCCGGACTGGCCATAGGGCAGACCGGGCATATTCTCGGTGGGCCGAGGCCTCTGTGGCACGGGGGAGTCGGGAACTCATCACAAAGAAGACACAGACACACGGCACTGTCAGCCGGGCAGCAGGCTGATGCTGATCCCAGCTCCACGGCGCGACCAATCAATCCTGCACAGCCAGAGCCAGGCCTCAGGGGGTGGTAACGAAGAGGGTGGAGCAGAGCAGAGTGGCGGCCAGTGCGTTGGCCGGACGCATGGAGCTCAATGGTTTGTTTTTTAATTACCTGATTAGAGCTAGAGTCTCTAATAGGGTGATGCAAAGGGTGGTCCCGGGGCACAGAACAGTGCGCCCCGAGCCCACCCATTGTGTGACAATAGCGAATGAAAATTTGCTATTGTCACATGGATCCTCCTCCTGGCCAATCAGAGAGCGGGTCTAATACCTGATTCCTGATTGGCTGCAAGGCAAACCCCATGTCATTGGCCGACTGGGGGACTGAGGAGAAGCCGCCGCCGCTGCTGCTCCAGGTAAGTGCACTGGTCTCAAGGCCACACTGCATTGAAGGGGGCATGTACGCTGGTCTCTGCATTGAAGGGGGCATGTACGCTGGTCTCTGCATTAAAGGGGGCATATACGCTGGTCACTGCATTGAAGGGGGCATGTACGCTGGTCTCTGCATTGAAGGAGGCATGTACGCTGGTCACTGCATTGAAAGGGGACATGTACGCTGGTCTCTGCATTGAAGGGGGCATGTACGCTGGTCACTGCATTGAAGGGGCATGTATGCTGGTCTCTGCATTGAAGGAGGCATGTACGCTGGTCACTGCATTGAAAGGGGCATGTACGCTGGTCACTGCATTGAAGGGGGCATGTACGCTGGTCTCTGCATTGAAGGGGGCATGCACGCTGGTCTCTGCATTGAAGGGGGCATGTACGCTGGTCACTGCATTGAAGGGGGCATGTACGCTGGTCACTGCAGTGAAGGGGGCATGTACGCTGGTCACTGCATTGGAGGGGCATGTACGCTGGTCACTGCATTGAAGGGGGCATGTACGCTGGTCTCTGCATTTAAGGGGGCATGTACAATGGTCTCTGCATTTAAGGGGGCATGTACGCTGGTCACTGCATTGAAGGGGGCATGTACGCTGGTCACTGCATTGAAGGGGGCATTTATGCTGGTCTCTGCATTGAAGGGGGCATGTACGATGGTCACTGCATTGAAGGGGGCAAGTACGCTGGTCACTGCATTGAAGGGGGCATGCACGCTGGTCTCTGCATTGAAGGGGGGCATGTACGCAGGTCTCTGCATTGAAGGGGGCACGCAAGATGGTCTCTGCATTGAAGGGGGCATGTACGCTGGTCTCTGCATTGAAGGGGGCATGTACGCTGGTCACTGCATTGAAGGGGGCATGTACGCTGGTCTCTGCATTGAAGGGGGCATGTACACTGGTCACTGCATTGAAGGGGGCATGTACGCTGGTCTCTACATTGAAGGGGGCATGTACGCTGGTCTCTGCATGGAAGGGGGCATGTACGCTGGTCACTGCATTGAAGGGGGCATGTATGCTGGTCTCTGCATTGAAGGAGGCATGTACGCTGGTCTCTGCATGGAAGGGGGCATGTACGCTGGTCACTGCATTGAAGGGGGCATGTATGCTGGTCTCTGCATTGAAGGAGGCATGTACGCTGGTCTCTGCATGGAAGGGGGCATGTACGCTGGTCACTGCATTGAAGGGGGCATGTATGCTGGTCTCTGCATTGAAGGAGGCATGTACGCTGGTCACTGCATCACTGCATTGAAGGGGGCATGTACGCTGGTCACTGCATTGAAGGGGGCATGTACACTGGTCTCTGCATTGAAGGGGGCATGTACGCTGGTCACTGCATTGAAGGGGGCATGTACGCTGGTCACTGCAGTGAAGGGGGCATGTACGCTGGTCACTGGATTGGAGGGGGCATGTACGCTGGTCACTGCATTGAAGGGGGCATGTACGCTGGTCTCTGCATTGAAGGGGGCATGTACAATGGTCTCTGCATTTAAGGGGGCATGTACGCTGGTCACTGCATTGAAGGGGCATTTACGCTGGTCTCTGCATTGAAGGGGGCATGTATAATGGTCACTGCATTGAAGGGGGCAAGTACGCTGGTCTCTGCATTGAAGGGGGAATGTACGCTGGTCACTGCATTGAAGGGGGCACACTGGTCACTGTGCATTGAAAGGGGGCACGCTGGTCACTGTGCATTGAAATGGGGCACGCTGGTCACTGTGCAGTGAAAAGGGGCACGCTGGTCTCTCTGCATTGAAAGGGGGCACGCTGTTCTCACTGCATTGAAAGGGGGCACGCTGGTCTCTCTGCATTGAAAGGGGGCACGCTGGTCTCACTGCATTGAAAGGGGGCACGCTGGTCTCTCTGCTTTGAAAGGGGGCATGCTGGTCTCTCTTCATTGAAAGGGGGCACAATGGCAACTCTGCATTGAAAGGGGGCACGCTGGTCTCTGTGCATTGAAAGGGGGCACGCTGGACTCTGTGCATTGAAAGGGGGCATGCTGGTCACTCTGCATTGAAAGGGGGCACGCTGGTCACTCTGCATTGAAAGGGGGCACGCTGGTCTCTCTGCATTGAAAGGGGGCACACTATACCTTAATTACTGAAGGCCCCTTTCACACTTTTGCGACCTCAAAGTCATGCAATTTTTTACAGTGTTTTTTTGCCGCAAAGCAATGCCTATTACATTTTTCTGTTTGGGCCCCCCCAAAAACGTGGAGTACCAGCCGCCACTAGAGGGACCACTGTCTGCTTGATATCGTGACGTGACGTGAAGAAGCAGGGAACACTTGACTGTTGACTTCCCTCACTGCGGCCGGCTCCGTGGCCAATCAGCCTTCTGCTCGGGGGTGGCGGTAGTGACAAGTCAACAGTCAAATGTTCCCGCTTCTTCACGTCGATATCAAGCAGAAGTGGGTCCTCTCTAGCTCGCTCGCTCCACCCCCTTCCCAGTGTTTCTCTTCAAACCAGCCAATCAAAGTCCTGTCTGAAGCTCAGGGGGGTGGAAAAGGGGTCAGGTGACTCTGCAGAGGGGCCCGCCTTGTGGTTATATAAGAGTGAAGGGGGAACACTCTGCAACCACACCGCACAGGTGCACACCCAAGGTAAGTGGAGGACTGGAGAGAGGAGTGACTTCTACTTAGGGATTTATTTTGCAGATAGGCTGGGCTGGCACTGGCAGCAACAATTTTATTCAAATCAGGATTTCTTCTGCAAATAGGCTGGCCTGGCAGGCTGGCACTGGCAGCAAATATTTTATATAAATATATATATATTTTTGGTGTGTTTGTAATTGCAGTGTACTGGTTGGGTAAGTGAGTGCGGTGTGAAAAAAAAAAATATGGGCTGCTCAGTCTGAAATGCCCGGGCCTATTTTTTGTCCCAGTCCGGGCCTGACTGGAGATATAAGTGAGGAAAGAGATTGTGAATATCACATCACCAGCATACCAGGAACAATGGCAACCTTGTAAGTTGGTGTGCTCAAGATTACGTAGGCATTGCTTCAAGTCCAGTCAAAATCGCAGCAAAATTGTGCGACTTTTAGGTCGTACAAGTGTAAAAGGGGCCTAACATAGCATGCAATAAACACGCCACAGTGGACTGGAATGGTGTGAACAGGCCCTAAGGCCCCTTTCACACTTGTGCGACTTCTCCTGCAACTTGGGACTGCAAAGTAGCATGACAAGTCATACTCCATGATTTCTAATGAGTACTGTTCATATCTGTGTGAATTTAAGTCACAACAACTTAAAGTAGTCCCTGCACTACTTTGGTTTGACTTTGATGTGTTTTGAGGTCCATAGACCTCAATATTACACAGGCATTGCTTCAAGTCCACTCAAAATCACGGCAAAATTGCATCAAAATCGCAGCAAAATCACACAACCTTTATTTCGCACAAGTGTGTAAGGGGCCTAGCATAGTGTGCACTAGCCACACCACAGTTGTCCTGCGACTTGGAATTGCAAAGTCACATCACAAGTCGTAATCCATGATTTCCAATGACTGCCATTCATATCTGTGCGACTTCAAATCGCAAAGACTTCAAAGTAGTCCCTGCAATTCTTGGGTCCGACTTTGATGCATTTTGAGGTCCATAGACCTAAAGATTACACAGGCATTGCTTCAAGTCCAGTCAAAATTGTGACAAAATTGCAGCAAAATCGTGCGACTTTTAGGTAGCTTAAGTGTAAAAGGGGCTCAAAGCATAGTCTTAATGCCATATATGAATGGAGCAGCATGGCCTGTCTCATTACTTCAAGGATAAACTTTTCTACTCAAGAAATGTTTTTTCACTTTTTGCGTATTTTACAAACCTGAGCGAGCAGTGTTAAATATACTGACAATGTGTCACGTTTTAGGCAAAATCTGTTCTAAGGTCTCCTTGACATCAGGCTGAGATTAGGTATTAGGAAACATGTCAGGCTTAGCCAACATCTTCACATAATTCCATAATGGTAACATTTCTATGTGTACTTGGTGCCAGTGGAACAACATTGACCTATAATTACCAGCTTTCCGTAAAGACATACTGTAGTTCACATTTTACAAAAGTTTTAAAAAGTCATCCACATTATTAATGTAGCACTGTCCCCGAATGGCTTGCTGTATGATGACTTCTCGGGCCTCCTCTGATTACCAGCAGACGGTCACTTAGGGAACAGTTCACATATCCCTCCTTACTCCTGATGGCTCGTCACACAATAAAAAGTCCAGGGGTATTGGTTTTTAGTGTTTATTTTGAAACTTGGATGGGAGAAGGGAATAGTGGGATACTCCACCTGTAACTATTCACAATGGATAAGGACAACTCTCACTTGGCCTCACCAGGTTGCTTGTGGAAGCAGCTGCACTGCTTAATCCATACTGCCACATGTATGGAAAGGGTTAAGTCTCCTTGCTCTTTTCTCTCCAGCAATAGACTTTGTGAATCTGCTTTATCTTCAAGACGCTCACTAGCATCCCCTTTACTGACACCTGTCCACTGACTCTCCTAGCTGCATGGGTGGCCCCCCTCAGGTCAGGCCCCTTGACACAGATATGTACTCACTGTACTGCAGAGTCAGATCCTCCAGTGTCTCCCCTTTCAGTCAGCTTCATAGGACCTCTGGGTTTTGTTCCTTACTGTAACTCTCCAGGCCCTCAGGTCGACCACCTGAGGCCGCATGGCACCTCTACGGAGGAGGAGGCAGCCACCCCCTCCCTCCAGGACTCCGCTATCCAGCCTAAAGACCCCAAGCACATGTGCTCCTGGCTTTTATACAGTATCCCAGCATGCAGGAGGTACTTTTCCTCTGCCAAATCACCAGGGCTGTATCAAACGCCTGTGCACTAATTTGTCTGGTTTCCTCCCACTGTCCAATATGCCTCCCTATTGGTCCAGTGTGAAACACTCTGCAGACAGAATGAGTTGCACCTGAGTTGCACAATGAGCAGACCTCACTAACAGATCCTGCTCTCTGGTAGGCAGAGAACAGTATAAATTTACCTGCAGGCCTTGTGGTAAGCAGACAGGATCCAAAACTATACTTTCTCTCTAGCACCTAACTAGCAGGGAGCTACAATAAAATAGAAATGTGCATTTATTACACTTTTGCATTAACCACTTAAGCCCCGGAAGATTTTACCCCCTTCCTGACCAGGGGGTATTTTGCGATTCGGCACTGCGTGACTTTAACGGACAATTGCGCGGTCGTGCGACGCTGTACCTAAACGAATTTGGCGTCCTTTTTTTCCCACAAACAGAGCTTTCTTTTGGCGGTATTTGATCACCTGTGCGATTTTTTGATCACGCGCTATAAACAAAAAAAGAGCGTAAATTTTGCAAAAATAGCAATATTTTTCCCTTTTTTTTATATGAAATTCCCCCAAAAATAAATGTAAAAATCAAAATTTTTTAATATTTTCGGCCAATTTGTTTTATGCTACCTATGTTTGGTAAAAAAAATCGCAAAAAGCGTATTTTGATTGGTTTGCGCAAAAGTTATTGCGTTTACTAACAAAGGGAAAGATTTTTGTCATTTTTGTTGTTTTTTTTTTTAACGCGTAATGGCGGCGATCTGCGATTTTTTTTGCGGTACTGCGACAATGCGGCGGACAGATCGGACCCTTGACTGACATTTTTGACACTTTTGGGGTTACCAGTGACATTTCTACAGTAATCAGTGCTATATATATGCACTGTTACTGTAAAAATACACTGGTAGTGAAGGGGTTAACTTTATTTGAGAGGGAGGGGCTGTGTGTGTCCCTAGGGGCGTGCTTCTAACTGTGATTGGCTGGGGCTTCAACTGTATGCAGAGTGATCAATGGATCTACATAGTAGATCCATGTGATCAGCTCTCATACAGAGAGGAGAATGACAGGCAGCTTGTTTACACAAGCTGCCTGACTTTCTCCCTCTCCCCCGCCGATCGCAGAGTGGCCGGCGGCGATCGGGTCCGCCGGTCACGCGCGCGGGGGGGTCCGTGACCACGCGGGAGCGGGAGCGCGCCTCCGGCGGCGCGCGCTCGCTCCCTAAACCCTCACAGGCGAGCGACGTAGACCTACGTCACTTTGCCTGTGAGGGGCTGACCGCCCACGTAGATAGTCGTGCGGCGGTCGGCAAGTGGTTAAAGGATGCATCATGGGTACAATATACAGGCTTCTCTATTGTTTACATTCCAGCCCTAGTTCTATACAGAGGCGCAGAACTTCTATTTTTTTGTTTTCTGATAGAGTGCATTTGATCAGCACAGGGCCAATCAGAACTGTCCAGACAGAGGCTCAGGGGTCCTGGATCCTAATAAGACAGCTCAGTGCGGTATGGAAACTCCTCCTACAAGCTTTACTAGGAACTTATAGAACACTGCTATATACTGCTGATGAGAAAAGGTATTTAGCAGTTTATATTTACTAACAAAATTCCATTTCCATGTTCTGTGTACTGTGGGGGACCAGATATAGTGAATGCAGGGTCCTGGGTTTAGTAGCACTTTAAGAATCAGCAGGCAGAGGCAACCTGAAATAGTACTTTCTCCAAGTTATGCATTTCAGTCTTTCCAATATATTTTTTCATTAATCTTTTATTTATTTTACATTTTTTTCTTAAACAAAATAGAAATACATTGTACCAAGTTGTTCCAACATAGCGTACAGAAGATTTTACTTTGATGCACAAAGAGAAAAATAGTAACCTTGTAGAAAACTTTTACAATCAAAAACTATAAAAAAAAAATTGACAATAATGTCATTGTAAATGGTCACCTTGTAAAACAACCCATTTGGTTGAAAAAAAAAAAAAAAATGAAAGGCAAAACATTTTTGTATGGATATAAATAAAAATTATAAATACCTTTTCTCCCTTTTTTATAAGTGATCACACTACCTCTGTTCTCAGCTGCATAAGAGCTGGGGGAGGAGAAGCAGCAGCACACTGAGCTTCCCAATGAATGTCTGTGCAGCGGGGGCATGTCAGGAAGCGATAACTTTTGAGCAAACCAATCATTATACACTTATTGGGATTTTTTTTTTTTTTACAAAAAATATCTGGCAGAATACAAATTGGGCAAAAATGATGAAAAAATTTGATTTTTACATTTTTTTTTTTTTTTTGGGGAATAATATATTGCAGAATGTGAAAATATATATATATATATATATTTTTTCAGAATTGTCGCTCATTTTTTGTCTTATAGCGCAAAAATTAAAAACAGAAAGGTGATCAAATACCACCAAAAGAAAGCTCAACAACAGTCATCTGGGCACCTAAGAGCATAAAGAAGAATATTCTATGCAAGTCACAAGGTATATTTTAAACAGTTTAATTGAGTAGGGCAATTTGAGGTTACTGAGGTACCTGCACTCCAGTGACCCTGCATAGCAATGCAAATATATCATTCCAAAATCCCCTATGTTTATTTAATTCCCCCCAAACATAATACATAGAGCCAAACAAATCAAATCCCCTGAAACACAATGGAGAGGAGTTTTGGTACATTTTGGAGAGGCAAGTTGGGACTAAATACCATCTCGTCAGGGGCGTAACTACAGGGGTTGCAATTGCAACCGGGCCCCATGCTCAAGGGGGCCTGTGCGGCTCCCCTCTACACCTGGATAGGAGGGGCGGCGGGGGCGGCATGTAGAGAAATCATGGCCCTCCTTTTTCGTCCTGTAGGTGCAGGAGGAAAATGGAGGAGATTGATTCCTCTGTATGCTGTCCCTGCCACTCCTCCTATCCAGTTCACTTGTGTTCTGCCGTCTCTGGGACCCTGTGTGCTCCCCTGGTCCCCCCCCCCCCCTGCCCCCTTCCCTCTCCTGCCGGCTGCTGCAGGGGATGTGTCACAATAGAGAACCAGGAAGGGGTCAGTAAATATGTAATTTACCAGCTCCTTCCTTTTCTGAATGGACAGAGTCATAGTCAGTGACATTGTAAAAAAATAAAATAAAATGATAAAAAATAATACAATTAAAATACCAAAAAATAAAAACTACTGACACCAGTGGGTGAACTTCCAGGATCGCAAAGGTCACACTTGAGACTGAGCCCTGGCATTTCACCACCGTGGGGAGTCCCCGAGATGGCAGGAAGGGGGCTCACTGCAGAACTTGGGAAAGGGGCCCACGGCAGGACCGTAATAAAGGGCCCCACAACGAGAGTATAGGATCACCAGGATTCACCAGGATCAGTGGGAAGAGCCCCAGGCTTGAAGGAAAGGGCCCCGGCCAGGTGTCCTGGGGGCCCTTCATGGTTTCTTGCACCGGGGCCCTGAAGGTTCTAGTTACGCCTCTGCATCTTGTCAGGTCTTTGAAGGGAGCCTTGATCAAGTTACTTTCAAGATTCCTTTAAAGGAACGCTGATAACAGGTATGCCATTGCTTTGTTCCAATCAGCCATGTAGAAAAACTTGTACGGTGTACCATGTAGCAGTCCATAAATTGTGGAGATACCACCTCTCTGACCCAGATCCTGTGTCCATCATTTCTCATCTGGTGGAGCCATAGAGGAATCAGGTTATAAAGAGTGTAAATAATGAGAAATCTGGAAAACATTTGGGTGAAGGCATCTCTAAGTTATCTCTGCAATGTTGTAGCGTGTCCATCAATCATTTTTAAACAGTTAGCACAGTCAACGCAAAAATGTTTATATAGCAGCTTTATATCAGACTTCATTCACACCAAGTACAGTGTAGGAATGTGTGCAAAATTGTGTGTTTTCCCGCACCACACAAAAATTGTGCTACCCATTTACAGATGTTCATTTACAAGGTGACAACGCTGCTCCTCCATAGGTACAATACAGTGAGTGAGCATTTTCTTTTTAAAATAGAAAGTGTGTTACTGGCTGGATTACCAATTGAAAACAAAGCAACAATGAAAGAGAAAAGCAAAAAACAAATGCAGCCACCACATCTAAGGACTGGTAAGCTGCAATATATTACATTTTTATTCTTGTGTTAAAAAAAAGTGCTTTAACATGTGTTTAGGTAACACACACATTCACATGCATGTTCTCATAACACACCCCAAGTTTGCGTTGGCCCTTAACCACTTCCATACCGAGTCATGTAAAATGACGTCGGCAAAGTGGTTGTCTAGATCCGGGCAGCCGTCATATGACGTCGGCCCGTTCTAGCAGCCAGTGCGCGCCCCCGGCGGCGCGCAGCGGCGCGATCAGGGATGAGGCAATAGAAATTGGCTGTTTACCACGTGATCGGCTGTGTCAATCACAGCCGATCACATGAGCGGCTCCAGCACAGAGCAGCGATCGGGGACGAGGCTCGTCCCTCGGACAGAGTCGATCCCTGATCTAGGTAAAGAGCCAATGAAATTGGCTCTTTACCACGTGACCGGCTGTGTCCAATCACAGCCGGTCACAAATGTCAACAGAGAACACTGATCCTGTGTGAGGAGGAGATTGTGGTAACAGCTAGTTACCAACTACAGTGCACCCTAAACACACTGATTGCCCCCCCCCCCCCAATAAAGAGCACCTGTCACTAGCCCATCAAAGTACCCGAGTACCTGTCACCAGCCCATCAGGTACTCAGATGACAGGTACTCGGGTACTCTGATGGGCTGGTGACAGGTATTCGGGTACTCTGATGACAGGTACTCAGGTACTCTGATGACAGATACTCTGATGACAGGTACTCGGGTACTCTGACGGGTACTCGGGTACTCTGATGACGGGTACTCTGATGACAGGTACTCGGGTACTCTGATGACAGGTACTCGGGTACTCTGATGACAGGTACTCGGGTACTCTGATGACGGGTACTCAGGTACTCTGATGACGGATACTCAGGTACTCTGATGACGGGTACTCGGGTACTCTGATGACGGGTACTCGAGTACTCTGATGACGGGTACTCGGGTACTCTGATGACGGGTACTCGGGTACTCTGACAGGTACTCGGGTACTCTGATGACAGGTACTTGGGTACTCTGATGACGGGTACTCGGGTACTCTGATGACAGGTACTCGGGTACTCTGATGACAGGTACTCGGGTACTCTGGTGACAGGTACTCGGGTACTTTGAGTACCTGTCAACGGAGTACCCATCATCAGAGTACCTGAGTACCTGTCACCTACCCATCAGAGTACCCGAGTACCTTCCACCTGCTCATCAGAGTACCTGACGCCTGAAGTACCCAAGTACTTGCCGCCTGCTCATCAGTACCCATCACTACTCATCAGTACTCATCAGTACCTATCACGTATCAGTACTGATCATCAGTACCCATCAGTACAGTATCACCTATCAGTATCAGTACTACTCATCAGTACCTATCACCTGCCTGTCACCTGCCCATCAGAGTACCCGAGTACCTGTCACCTGCCTATCGGAGTACCCGAGTACCTGCCACCTGCTCATCAGTACCAGAGTACCTGTCACCTGCCCAACAAAGTACCCGAGTACCTGTCACCCTTCATACAGCCACCATGTCCAAGTCCAAAAAGGTTTATATACGTCCTCCGTTTAAACCTAAATACCGGTGTTATGGCAGCAGATAGCTGCCATAACCTTGGTATTTTTTTAAACGGTGGACGGTTGGCTTTCCGATAAGGGTGGTCCCAGCGGCGGATTCGCCGTGGGATCACCCTTCCGGGATGGCGGAAGAGGCGCCCCCCCCCCTTCCGACGCGTTCCGGTCCTTTTCCCCGCTTACCGGACCCGCCGGCAGCGGGGAAAACGATCCGGTCCCGAATCCTCACAGACAGGATGTCGAGTGAGGCCTAGCAACCGGTTTAAAGGTCCTTTTTTTTTTTTTCATTTTATATAATAATTTTTTTTTTTTTCTATCTTTTAGTGTACTTGTGAGATCTGAGGAATTTTTGACCCCAGATCTCACAAAAAAGAGGTCCTGTCATGCCTATTTCTATTACGAGGAATATTTACATTTCTTTTAATAGAAATAAAAATGACCAATTTTTTTTTTTTTTTTTTAAACGGTGTAAAAATAAAAAATAATAAATAAAATAAATAGTAAAAAAAAAAAAAAAAATTAAAGCGCCCTGTCCCCGTTAGCTCGCGCGCAGAAGCGAATGCATACAGAAACCCCGCCCACATATGTAAACGGTGTTCAAACCACACATGTGAGGTATCGCCGCGATCGTTAGAGCAAGGGGAATAATCCTCTGTAACTCAAAGATGGCAACCTGTAGAAATTTTTAAATTGTCCCTATGGGGATTTTTAAGTACCAAAGTTTGTCGCCATTCCGTGAGCGTGCGCAATTTTGAAACATGACATGTTGGGTATCTATTTACTCGGCGTAACATTATCTTTCACATTATGGAAAAAAATTGGGCTAACTTTACTGGTTTCTTATTTTTTAATTAAAAAAAGTGATTTTTTTCCAAAAAAATTGCGTTTGGAAGACCGCTGCGCAAATACGGTGTGATAAAAAATATTGCAATAATCTCCATTTTATTCTCTAGGGTCTCTGCTAAAAAAAAATATATAATGTTTGGGGGTTCTAAGCAGTTTTCTAGCAAAACAACTGATTTTAGCTTGTAAACACCAAATGTCAAAAATAGGCCTAGGCAAGTGGCTAGGATGCATGATGATGCTCCTTGGATGTTAGGCCCCTCTATATGGCTAGGCTGTGAAAAAGTCTCACACATGTGGTATTGCCATACTCAGGAGGAGTGGCAGAATGTATTTTGGGGTGTCATTTTTGCTGTGTACATGCTATGTGTTAGGAATATCCTATAAATTGACAACTTTGTGTAAAAAAAAAAAGTTTTCATTTTTTTCCCACATTTTCCAAAAACCTGTGGAAAAAAATGATATGTTCAAACGACCCATAATGCCTCATAGAATATACGTTGGAGTGTTTGCTTTCCAAAATGGGGTCATTTTGTGGACTTTTCCATTGTATTGGTGCTCTAGGGCCTTGAAAAGTGTGATAGGTAGTAAGAAAGTTTTATGTGTATTTATGCTCCTAGAACGCCTGAATGTGCTTCTTGGACGTGGAGTCTCTTTTTGTGGCCAGGCTGTGTAAAAGTCTCACACATGTGGTATCGCCATACTCGGAAGGAGTAGCAGAATGTATTTTTGGGTGTAATTTTTGCTGTGTACATGCTATGTGTTAGAAATAGCTTATAAATTGACAACTTTGTGGGAAAAAAAAGAAAAAAAAATGTTTTCTTCATTTTCCCAAGAATTGTGGGAAAAAAGTACAACTTCAAAAAACTCACCATGCCTTTTACTAAATACCTTGGACTGTCTACTTTACAAAAAGGGGTCATTTGGTCAGTATTTGTACTGTCCTAACATTTCAGGGCCTCAAGAAAGGAGATAGGCAGTCAGTACATCTGGTGTGATCAATTTTCAGTAATTGGTACCATAGCTTCTAGACTCAATAACTTTCACACAGACTAAATAATATACACTAATTTGGGTTAATTTTACCAGAGACATGTAGCAGTATACATTTTGGCCCAAATGTATGAAGAAAAATTTATTTTTTGCAAAATTTCATAATTGAAACTAAAAAAAAGTGTT
Organism: Pelophylax lessonae; assembly: GCF_965119305.1. Taxonomy (NCBI): domain Eukaryota; kingdom Metazoa; phylum Chordata; class Amphibia; order Anura; family Ranidae; genus Pelophylax; species Pelophylax lessonae. The sequence continues at coordinate 673,180,162 of NC_138769.1, read as the reverse complement.
TTTTTTTCAAAATTTTTGCCCTTTTTTTGCATATATCACGAAAAAAAAAAAACCCCAGTTGTGATCAAATACCACCAAAAGAAAGCTCTATTTTTGTGAAAAAAATGATAAAAATTTTGTTTGGTTACAGTGTAGCATGACTGAGCCATTGTCATTCAAAGTGTGAGAGTGCTGAAAGCTGAAAATTGGTCTGGGCAGGAAGGGTGTCTAACTGCTCTGTATGGAAGCGGTTAACTTCAGAAATATATGAAAAACAGGTTCACACTTTATCCATGGAACAAGAAGGAAAGGGTGGCAAATTTCTTCATGCACCTACGTCTCATGACCTCTAGAAATCTTCTGGAAAGGTCAAGAGCCCTTGTAAAAAGGTTGAGGTGACCAGTCACAGGTGCCAACTGTCAGAAAAACATCACCCGTGAGCTCCGTATCCATCCACCAGCCACTTTTGTCACAACCTAATTATATGGTGGGTCACCTTGTTTGCAAGGGGGACAGTTATTTAAAGTTTGGTTATTTTTGGATATGGCTGGAGTCTTAAGGGTTCGTACACACGATAAGAAAAATGGAAGTAAAATTTCATCGACCAGCCGATTTTCGGATCGTTAGTATAGTGCTTTCGACCGCTGGTTATAATTTTTATATGACAAGAACTGAAGGTGCTGGCCTTTAAAATTTTTATCGACACAACGTCCGATTTTCTTTAGTTAGTACAATTGTTGTCCGAAAAAAAAAAAATTGTAAGAGCAAGACTACGCATGCTCGACAAATGAAAGAATATATTACAAAACAATTCAACACATGACATCACTTTTGAAGTTTAATTCTGTCCTATGAGAATTTTCGTATGAAAGTAACCTCTTCACTTTCGATATGAGACTAGCATGCAACAAACACGGACAAAGATTCGTCTGATAATCGAATCGTGTATACGAGGATTAAGTGACTGGTTTAGTTTTTTTTTTAATACAACTCGAGTCGCAGTAACTAGTTTAGTTATTTTTGGCTACGGCTTGAGTTGTAGTGTCTGGACTGGTTTTTTAATGATTTAAATTGATTATATGTTGATGATATGTAAAGTGATTGTAAAGGAAACTTTTTTTTTTTTGTAAGTAACAAACATGCTATACTTACCTGCTCTGTGCAATGGTGTTGCACAAAGCAGCCTCGATACTCCTCTTCTCAGATCCCCCGCTGAAGCTCTGGGCCCCTACCTCAAGCGGCTTGCTATGGGGGCACTTGTGCGTGCTGGCTTCCAAGTTGGCTCTCTGTGTCCAAAAGACACAGAGAGCGTGGCTCAGCCCCACCCCCGGCTTCTTCCTCACTGGCTCTGATTGATAGCAGCGGGAGCCAATGGCTCCCGCTGCATCTCAACCAATCAGGTGGGAGAGACCCAGAAGTACCCCAGCTCTCCTGCACATTGCTGGATAGGGATTGGGTTTGGGTTAGTATAAGGGGAGGGTTGGGCTGAGGGGGCACCTGGACACTGAAAGCTTTTTACCTTTATGCATGATGGTAAAAAACCTTCAGCTTTTACAACCACTTCAATAAAGTTTCATTAATTAGTCATTTTAAACCAACAATAAAGGGCCACAGCCACTTTTATTTCCAGTAGGGTTTATGTGTGTTTTATTTGTTGATTGTTAAATTTATTATCTACTTGCTGCCTATGATCCCATCATATTTGTGAGTGTGTTGTCTTTGTATCATATGATTACAACCAACACAATTTTTTTGTTCCTCTTTTTGACTTCCTATTTGAGTTCCAATAAATACGTCTTGATGCTGGAAGATATACAGTATAAATAGGTTTCTTTGCTCTTTAGAGCTTAGTCGTGATTTTGGCTTCAAAGAGCCTGCCAGGATGAGAAAGTCAAAGGCCAAACAGTGTTAAAGTATGGATCTAGCACCAGGGAGGTCTGAGGCTGTCTAAAGAGTAAAGAAGTATACACTTGCTGCCAATTAACTACAAAATGGATGCAGCCACAGGATAAGAAAAAAAAGTTGGCGCAAAAAATGCTAAACTTCAATTTTATAAAGTGATAAGGGCCTAATCGATGTAGGAATTAAATAATAATAATAAATACAAAAGTGCACATAAATAAATAAATATACATATTATTTGTTGATTGTTAAATGTATTATCTACTTGCTGCCTATGATCCCATAATATTTGTGTGTGTGTTGTCTTTGTATCATATGATTACAACCAACTCGAGTTTTTTGTTTCTCTTTTTGACTTCCTATTTGAAGCGGAGTTCCAGCCTAAAAATAGACTTTGCAGCATCAGTTAGAGTACAAAAACCTGAAAAAGAATTGGATAATTAATATATTTTTTTTGTTTCACTTACCTTGTTTTTTATGAAAATAAACGTACCTTCCTTCCTCTTCCTCCTTGTGCAGACACGACCGCCGACGTCACTTCCTCCTTTGCATTGCATCCTGGGAAATGAGCGTCATCAATCCCAGGATGCAATGGGAATGGCTGGCCGCTACTCTGATTGCCGATCACAATCTACATCGCATGCACGAGATTGCGATCGGCATTCTGGGTAGCCCAGAACCAAGAAGAGGAACACAGTGGGGGACACCACGGCTTCAAATGCCCACACCGGAGATGGCCATGCTCTGCAATCAATTTTAAAGGTAAGTATTTATCTTTATTCATCAAATGGAATGTACAGTAATGTGGGGTTAGTGCTAGGGTAATTGGGGGTAGTTTAGGATTAGGGGGGTATTTTTAGCTCAAAAAAGTGTAAGTGGCGGAACTCCCCTTTAAGTTTTAATAAATACGTCTTAATGCTGGAAAATATACAGTACAAATAGGTTTCTATGCTCTTTAGAGCTTAGTCATGATTTTGGCTTCGAAGAGTCTGCCAGGATTAGAAAGTAAAAGGCCAAGCAGTGTTGTGGTGTCACTCTGCCCCACTACTGGTAACCGCAGCAACGTCTGATAGGAGGTAATGCCTAGGTGTGGAGCGGAGTCTGATTTCATTCTGGCAATGATCTCAACACGGTTCTCTTTATTAACCCTTCTATAATGTGCAGAGGAGTCCCGGTACATCTTAGCAGAGAAAAGTGTGCTTCTTCCATGTTCGTTTACTTATGTAAAAAAACTTTAGTCAAGGACAGTTGTATAGGCCTTTATGTAGAAAATCTGTTGCCATGTATTTGTTCTGTAGTATACCCTTAGGGCTTGTTCCCACTTTGTACATGCGATTTACTGCAAAGCACCCCTGAATGATTCATTCTGAATGGCACCCCAACATCTGTACATTGTAGTGCAGTGCAATACACAGCAATGTATAGCAGCACGCTACCAGAGAATGGTCCAAGCACCAATTTTTGCCCCAAACATTTCACATTAGTGCACTGCCATCTTGCAGTGCAAAACATATCCATTGACAGGGTGTTTTGGGGTGCCATTCAAATGAATGGCACCGCAATGCACATGCGCACATAACATAAAGTGTGAACATAGTGTGAAATAGAGCATTGTAAATATAATAAAGCAAATAGCATGACTAGCGTAGAACAGATGTCACTATAAAACCTGGCTGAACGGTCAACCCACCACCCACTTGCACCCTTTCACCTTTACCTTATCCCAATAATCGAGACAACACCGTAAGTGGAATAAAATTGGCCATAGCAGCCCTTTTATTAACCAATTTCAAATTAAATTAACATAAATTAACATAAAGGAAAAAAACATTCCTTAAAACAGAAACGTGAAAAAAAAAGGTAAAGCTTTTGTTGGTCTTTGAGGCCCCCCATTTTAATGTTCAGATAAATACTACACTGCGGGCCCACTTAAACATAATAGGCCTCCAGCCGCAAAACTCCAGCTCTGAGACAACACTCTACGCGCAGTGTACCCATGTTTCCTTCCAGGCAAACTGACCTCAACTGGAACGTACCGGAGGGAACCTACCACCAGTGGGTCTCGAACCATTATCTTGACTTAAAGGTTCTTGCATCTGGCAGCAAAGACCAACAAAAAGACGCCACAGCTGCCACGACATCCCAGGCAAACCTGTCAAAAAACAAAGAAAAAGAACAAACCCCCCACCAAGGAACCAACAAATAGAGGTTAAACAATAGGGAGGGAAGGAGGGACGCTTCTTCTGCCGAGTGAGGGGATTTTGGCGCCCCCCAGCAGATCCCACCTCTTCCTGCCTGCCAGCCCCACCCCCCCTAATGCTAGCTAAACAACTTAGGCTCCCCCCATGACCACTGTCTAACTTGTTTCCTAACTTAACCCCTACACTCCCCTGTCCACTTAGTCATGCTGGCCCTATGCTATCGCTCCGCTCCTGCTCCGGGCCTCCCTTTAGAGCAGCCAAGACCTAACAAAACAAAGTAGGTAAAGATTAAACTACAACCAATACTCATTTTTCAGTTTTAGATGGGCTGCAGTAAACAAAATGATTGTGTCCAATCACAGCTGATCACAAGGAATCCCAGGTGAGTGTGAGGAGAGGAGAGCTGATCAGTGGCATCTCCTTACAGGGGAGACCTAAGTACAACCAAAATTGTCGTTCTTTTTTTTGTTTATAGCGCAAAAACTAAAAAACGCACAGGTGATCAAATACCACCAAGAGAAAGCTCTATTTGTGGGAAAAAAAGGACATCAATTGTCCGTTAAAGTAACGCAGTGCCGAATCGCAAATTAGGGCCTGGTCATTAAAGCAGAGTTCCACTCAAAAGTGGAACTCCGCTGATCTGCTTCCTCCCCCCCCCTCCGGTGCCCCATTTGGCACCATTCAGGGGGGAGGGGGGAACGGGTACCTGTTTTTGACAGGTACCCTTCCCCACTTCCTGGGAGACAGCGTCGCGGCGCTGTCCCTCTGAAGTTCGGCCTCCTCCTTTTTCCTCCGCCGCTGGGCCAATTACAAAGCGCAGCGCGCTTTGCGCATGCGCAGTAGGGAACCTGCAGTGAAGCCGGAAGGCTTCGCTGCCGAGTTCCCTTACTGTGGATGGTGGCGGCGGCACCCGAGAGCCAATACGTAAATCGGCTTCGGGGTGCCTACATCCCAGGCTCCCTGGACAGGTAAGTTCTACTATTTAAAAGTCAGAAGCTACAGCATTTGTAGCTGCTGGCTTTTAATTTTTTTAAGGGGGGCGGAACTCCGCTCTAAGGGGGCAAATCCTTCTGGTCTTAAAGTGGTTAAAGTGGAGCTTAACTGTATCTAAGCACCAAAGACGCTATTTAATTTATTCTAAAATTTGCAAAGCAAACTTAGCCACCCATCCATGTCCCCATGCTTTGTTTTGTTGAGAAGTCACTTTGAAAAACATCAAGATTAAGATTTGTAGCCATGGCCATCTAGAGTATGGGCAGATGATTCATGTAGGTTGAACTTCCTGGATTCCATCTGCTCTTAGCTCATGCATTCAGGCAGGAGGGTGTGCTTAGCTGAGATAGCCAATACTCTAAGTGAAAAAAACAAAAATGCCCATGAGGACTCCTGGGATGTATGACATAATTTTGACCTAAACTAGGAACCAGGATGCAACACTAGAAAAGTAAATAAAACAAATAAATATAATATACCTTCATATCTTTTTACTAATGCTAGCAGCATAATGATGGCATTGTTGATTGAGAGAGTAAAGTTCCACTTTAAAAAAGCACATCATACACATAAAGGAAAATGTCAAGGACACAATAACATGATATGATGTAGAGCTGCATAAAATGTTTGCAGCTGCTGCCTCCTTGTGGCAGACAACAATAATGTTAAACAACCGACTTTCATTCTTTCTTTCGATCACAGAAAATCAAAAAACATAAATGAGATGTAAACAATTTAAAAGCTTAGAATACAGGCCTGCTACTTACCTGGAACATAAATGTAGACATTAAAGTGTGCAGCATGCATAATTGTGCCTGCTAAATGGATGAAAAAATAGTGAATCCAAGATGACAATGACATGGAGTTTGAAACTTTACAAAGCCACCATCACAACAAATACCCAGTGTTGGAGCTCACAAATAGCAGTGACATCACCCCTTGCATCATGTGACAATGCTCAGACCTCACAAATGGCAGTCAGGTCCTATAGACAGGGTACAGGAGATGGACAGTGAATGCGGACTCACTATAGGAGATAGCAGGGACTATTGGCAAGCTGAAGGAAATGGTCAGAGACTGCAATCTTTCTACAGCAGTTAACAAGAGCCTATTGGCATGGTACAGGAGATGGCCAGAGATTGTAAGCATACTAAAGGTGATGGTCAGTAACTGAAAGAAAATTACAGTAGATAGTAAGGGCCTAAGGGCATGGTACAGGAGATGATCAGAGACTGCCAACATACTAAAAGAGATGGTCAGAGACTGCAAGCACATTTCAGGAGATGGTCAAGACCTATGGTAATGGCACAGGAGATGGTGAAAGAATGTGGGCATACAGTACTACAGGAGATAGTAAGAGGCTATGAAAATGGTACAGGAAATGTTCAGAGACAGCAAACCTACTATGTGAGTAGAGCCTATGGGAATTCAACAGTAAATGGTCAGTGAGTCCTTTAAAAAAAGAAACATTTCCATCAGTGACCTGAAGACCTTCAATCACAAGTGCTCCACCACCTGACAGATTATACTCTCACCTGAGGAAATTGACCCATGTATAAAAATAGGTCAAATTGCGTCTTCCCCTGTAAGCGGCAAAAACACCTCCAGGATATCCTAAGGATGATCTCCGCACCTCATGTCTGAAGTGATAACAGCCACTTTTTCCCAGTGCTCACTCCTCCCCATGTAACTCAAAGAACAAGTCTATCATTGTGCTTACTGCATTAAAATAACTCCATTTTTATTCAAATAAATTAAATACCACTCACATAATATAGTGCCCAATGTTCTGGTGCACTGCAGTATACCACACTTTTATTTGGACTTGGCCCCCTTAAGGAAATTTCAGATCTGATACTTTCAGGTTTGTGCAATGACGCCATAGGCTCTGCCCCTACGCGTTTAGTCACAGCATACCTTTTTTAAATAAAAAAGATCAGGAGTTGTTGCAGTTTCTCGTGAAAAGGAAACAGAGCTAAATGAAAAAAAAAATTGAAGAACAAATAAGAGAATATAGATGTACCGCTACTCCCTGAAAGACCCACTGGCTAAGATGGGTCCTCTGTTCTCTGCCACAACCTTCCAATGGCCTCAGCCAACAAACCAGGCTATTACAAAAAAGGGTAAACACTCCAAGAAAAACTTTATAATGCTTTGGGCAACACGAGTAGCCTGGTTCGCACCTATGCAGGTTGCAGTTGATGCATATTCCAGGTGTATTTTACGTTTTTCAATACAATTTTTTGGTCCATTGAAGTCTATGGAACCAAAAACACAACCTGCTGGTCCCTGACCTTTTCCATAAAATGCACACATGGGAACGTGACCCAAAGGAAACTATGTTAAATGGACTCTAGCAGGGGCGGACTGACAACTCATGAGGCCCCCGGGCAATAAGAGATCATGGGGCCCCTGTGTCCCCGTCCACACAAGCCATACCCACACAAAGCCCCGCCTACATCTTGCACTGTCCATATTACATGTGTTAGTCACAGAATTTCTCTACACTATGTTCAAAATAAATGTTTATTATAGAAAATAAAGAAAAACAAACTTACATTAAATAAAGTGCAACAAAGGTACATTTCCAAAATTAAGGTTTTCATAAATTAACACAATATAACAGGAGCAACAAATGTCTTCTTAGCGGAACGGTTTAAACCACCATTGCAGGGAGCATTTTTCCTACTGACCACCGATATTAGAGACATTCTTCTCACTGACCCCAATGTAAGGAACATTTTTCTCACTGATCACTAATGTAAGAAGACATTTTTTTCAGTTACCACCAACGTAAAGAAACATTCTTCCCACTGACCCCAATGTAAGGGACATTCTTACCACTGACCACCAATGTAAAGAACATTCTTCACTGACCACAAATGTAAGGAGAATTCTTCCCACTGACCACCAATGTAAGGGACATTCTTCTCACTGACCACCAATTTAAGGAGCATTCTTCCCACTGATTACCAATGTAAGGGACATTCTTCCCACTGATTACCAATGTAAGCAGCATTCTTCCCACTGATTACCAATGTAAGAGACATTCTTCTCACTGACCACCATTGTAGGGAGCATTCTTCCCACTGATCACCAATGTAAGGGGCATTCTTCCCACTGACCACCAATGTAAGGGGCATTCTTCCCACTGACCACCAATGTAAGGGGCATTCTTCCCACTGTCCACCAATGTAAGGGACATTCTTCCCACTGGCCACCAATGTAAGGAACATTCTTCCCACTGACCACCAATGTAAGGGACATTCTTCCCACTGACCACCAATGTAAGGGACATTCTTCCCACTGACCACCAATGTAAGGAACATTCTTCCCACTGACCACCAATGTAAGGGGCATTCTTCCCACTGACCACCAATGTAAGGGGCATTCTTCCCACTGACCACCAATGTAAGGGGCATTCTTCCCACTGGCCACCAATGTAAGGAACATTCTTCCCACTGACCACCAATGTAAGGGACATTCTTCCCACTGACCACCAATGTAAGGGACATTCTTCCCACTGACCACCAATGTAAGGAACATTCTTCCCACTGACCACCAATGTAAGGGGCATTCTTCCCACTGATTACCAATGTAAGGAGCATTCTTCCCACTGATTACCAATGTAAGGAGCATTCTTCCCACTTATTACCAATGTAAGGAGCATTCTTCCCACTGATCACCAATGTAAGGGGCATTCTTCCCACTGACCACCAATTTAAGGAGCATTCTTCCCACAATGTAAGGAACATTCTTTCCACTGATCACCAATGTAAGTAGCATTCTTCCCACTGATCACCAATGTAAGGAGCATTCTCCCCACTGACCATCAATGTAAGGGGCATTCTTCCCACTGATTACCAATGTAAGGAGCATTGTCCCCACCAAAGTATACAGATGTCAGTATTATGGGAAAAGCACTCAGTGTACAGATATGTGTTATATACTGTATAGGGAATGTCACTCACTAAGTGCTATTCCCTATATTTAACACTGATATCTGTAAATTGAGTGCTAGTACATATAACACTGATACTGTGTGTACTACAATGAGTGCTATTCCTTATATATAACATTGATATGTGTACACTGAGTGGCACTCAGTCTACAGATATCAGTGTGCACTCAGTATACTAGTGAATAGCACCTGGTAGATGGGCACTGGGCAAGAAGGAACACTCATTTAGCCTGGATGGTATTTATAGACACAATCTAAACTGCTGTAATTACACTAAACTGTGTGAGCAGAGCAGCCATCAGAAATTGAGGCCCCTTAAACAGCTTTAGGCCTGGGCCCCCCCGGGCCTGACCACTAACATTCCCCAGGGCCTGCCCACTGGGCATTCCCCCAAATCTGCCCACTGGCCAGAGGTGTACACATCATTTGTAGTTTGGGGGCGATCCCTATCCCCACCAACCGCACCCTCTTTAACTGCAGTGCCTAGGAATATACACATGCAGCAGCTGCAGCAGCTGCAGCAGGAATTATACACACTGTCACACAGGTGTAGCGCCTGCCAAGTGTGACCCATTCAAGTGAATGGGGCCACTCTGCAAACGCCCTGCAACTGTGTGCAATGTATGCTCGTGTGGGATCCCAGGGGTTAAAGTAGGTGGTGAGGAGGTGATAAAACACCTCCCCACCACCTCCTCACCACCTTTGGTCGCTGTACTGCATAAGGTTGCAGAGCGCTTGCTCCTCACTTGAATGGGTCTCACTTGGCAGATGCTAGACCTGTTAAGTGTGACAGGGTGAATAAATCCTGCTGCGGCATGTGTACACCCCTGGCCACTGCAGTTAAAGGGGATGTGGTTGGGGGGTGGTACCATCCCCAAACTGCAAATGTAAGAAAGTCCTTACTGTCCTGAGCCCCCTATCAGTTACTTTTTTAGGGGACCCCTGGGATGAGGACAGAGAGAGACCCTGGAGGACAGAGGGACGCCGTGGAGGAGAGCAGAGGGATGCCGTGGGAGGAGGGCAGAGGGACGCGGTGGGAGGAGGGCAGAAGGACGCTGTGGGAGGAGGGCAGAAGGACGCCATGGGAGGAGGGCAGAAGGACGCCGTGTGAGGAGGGCAGAGAGACACTGTGGGAGGAGGGCAGAGGGATGCCGTGGGAGGAGGACACCATGGGAGGAGGGCAAAGGGATGCTGTGGGAGGAGGGCAGAGGGACGCTGTGGGAGGAGGGCAGAGGGTGCCGTAGGAGGAGGGCAGAGGGACGCCATGGGAGGAGGGCAGAGGGATGCCGTGGGAGGAGGACACCATGGGAGGAGGGCAAAGGGATGCTGTAGGAGGAGGGCAGAGGGATGCCGTGGGAGGAGGGCAGAGGGATGCCGTGGGAGGAGGACGTGGTGGGAGGAGGGCAAAGGGATGCCGTGGGAGGAGGGCAAAGGGACGCCGTGGGAGGAGGACACCATGGGAGGAAGGCAAAGGGATACTGTGGGAGGAGGGCAGAGGGACAATGTGGGAGGAGGGCAGAGGGACGCCTTGGGAGGAGGGCAGAGGGACGCCGTGGGAAGAGGGCAGAGGGACGCCGTGGGAGGAGGGCAAAGGGATGCTGTGGGAGGAGGGCAGAGGGATGCCATGGGGGAGGGCAGAGGGACACACGGGAGGAGAGCAGAGAGGGACGTCGTGGAAGGAGGACAGAGAGGGACGCCGTGGGAGGAGGCACCGTGGGAGGAGGGCAGAGAGGGACGCCGTGGAAGGAGGGCAGAGAGGGACGCAGCATCTTTTGATTTGGGGGAGAGGGGGGTAAGAGGATATGTATTGGGGGGTGCTTTCGAAGGGGAGAGGACCCCCTCCCCCCCACTAGCAGAAGACCTCTCTCCTCCCAAAGCACCTCCAATACATATCCTCTAGCGCCCACCACCCCATCACTCCATCGTGTGTGCTACTTGCCCTTATTATTTAGAAAGATGATTGATATGCAAGTGCAAGCCAGCAACAATTACAGTTACACATTTACAGTAGCACACTGAATAAATATCAATCAAGAGAAAGAGGGTGGGAACTAATGGTGTATTAGCCCCAAATTGGCATAAACAGTAGCAATACCACAAAGAGCACCAAGGCCAAGCAGGCGATACATGAAACTTATTTAGCAATAGCAATGAAAAAACTAGATTTCCCGTGAATCCTAAAGGCAGCTGTGCTAAGCCTAGAATACTTGAGTGAGCACAGTTAGCGTTAAACAGCTTAAACAATAAAAGAGAAGAAGAAGGGGATTATGAACTAGTGTAGCGCCCACCAGGCTGCTTGAGAATGATTGATCCTGAGGATTGCCCTGACCTTGCAAGTCTCCTGACACCTCTGACACCCTGGGTTCGGACATTTCTAAATGCAATTATACAGATACCAGACTGCAATGGATTAACCAAGTGTTATTTTACTTATAGTTCTGAAGGCAGGTAGTGCAATAATGACCTAGGCAAGTGCTGTTATAGGCTTAAACTCTCAACACACTTACGCAATGTAAAGAGAATCACAATATATGGCAACAGTATTAGACTCTTAAGGACCTGTGACCTCAGGTATAAAAGGGAGACTGATGACCTTTTTCTCTGTCAGACAGCTCCCTCCAACTCCTGGTGTCACGGGCCCAGAATTTTTGAAACGAGTGTCAAAATTTAATATCAGAACTGTGATGAAACCGCTTGCCAAATCCCCCCGCTTGGGTGCTTTCTTCTGCTAAACAGTGCCTCCTGCCCTCCAAACTATTCCAGCAGACCGAGAGCTAATATCAGCCCTCTATCAGGAGACCCCAGAATCAGGTTGCTTTGAGCTGATTACTAATATCTGCTCTGAGTATCTCACTCTAAAGCAGTCATTTCCTAGAGACCCCAAACATGTATATGGGTCCTCCAGTTCCCAGAGTCTGTGTGTTTTGGAGAGATATGGGCTCGAATCTGAAGCAAGACCACTTCAAGTGTCCCCCAGGCACACACCTCCAAAAGAGCAGTGTTCCCTTAAAAGCCAGGGCCCATAGTCAGTAGTCAAGAGGCTATGCTGCAGTCCCCTCCAAAAGCCTCTGTCGTGGTTGGGTCTATCACATTTCTCCCCTTCAAAAGTAGACTAAAAAGGTCCCAGACCTCCACCTGGTCTGGACCTGAGTTTGTCAGGCAGAGTAAACCCAAATAGGTGGTCCACATGATCTCCATCCTGGGCCGCAGGGAAGGCTTGTCATTGGTAGGTATAGGGCAGAGATCAGGGAGTCTCTGTCCAGCTGCCAGTGCTTGAGCTGGGTGGTATTTACCATGCTAGGAGGTGATCTGCTGCTGGGGAGAGGGGTTGACTGCCCCAGCCCCCTGGAGCCATGAAGACACATGAGGTGCAAGGCAGAGGCCATCCGTGTTCTGCCCTGCTGCCAGTGCTTCAGCTGGATGTTCTTTACCATTCCTGGGCTCGGTCTGCTGCTGGGGAGAGGGGCCTTCTGCCCTGGCACCCTGAACCATTGAAGACACTATAAATGCTAGCCAGAGGCCAGTGGCGCTCCGCCATGCTGCCAGCGCATCAGCTGGGAGTAGGAGCTTCACTACATCATCTTGTCGCTGGGAGAGGGGTCACTTGCCCCGGTTCCATTGAACCACGCAGTTGTTACCGGTGCTGGGAAGAAGTTGGTTGCACTCTGCCCTGACGCAGGGCCTCTGCTAGGAGTCCCACATCATCTGCTCATGCTAACTGTTGGGGAGAGAGGCCAACTTCCTCCACTCCAAGACTATGGATCAGCCACTCGGGAGGAAGGCCAGCTTCCTCCTCTCCATGGTCCTTGCACTGCTGCTGGGGAGATGAGTCTGCTGCTCCATCTCCAGTACTGTCATCCAGCTGCCTGGATAACATTTCTCTGGTACTGTGTCCCAGGTGCACGGATCTTTGCTGGGAGGGAAGACAGTTTCCTCCTCTCTGGCTGCCTGTTTGGGAGGGAGGATGGCTTCCTCCTCTCTCTGATCCTTGGCCTGCCGCTGGATAGGGGGTATGGCTTCATTCCCTCCCTGCATCTCTGACTTTTGAGGGGGAAGAAGAACCGCCACCTTCTCCCCCTGGGCCCCTGGAACTGCTGCCAGTCTGTAGCACTCTGCACTGATGCCAGCTCTTCTGCTGGAGGTTCACTGGGTTGTCTCTCCTCAGCAGAAAACTCTATTAAATCCCAGTCTCTGGAGCTGCTGGCTGAAGATAGAGTCTCACTATCACCTGTCCCTGGAACCCAAACAATGTTACCGGTGCTGGGCAGAGGCTAACAGAGCTCTGCCCTGTTGTCAGCACTTCATTTGGAAACTCAGTAAATGTTACATCCTCGGATGAAAAGTCAATTAAATCCATGCTTTCTGGGATCTATGGATGGGAGTGAGGGTGGCTTCCTCTTCTCCCAAGTCTTTGAACTGCCGCTGGGGGGTTTAGCTGGCTGCTTCATCTTCCGTCCCCTTATCCGGCTGCTGGACAGACGTATTCCTCCATTTAAAGAAAAACAGTTCTAGGTGAAAGCATCTAAAATATCAGTGGTGTGGAGTTAGGCAAAGATGTTTTAAAAGTTCTAGATAAGGGTTTAAAATTTGCATGGTTGAAAAATCTCAATAAGTTCGATACATATACTGTATAGGCATCCAAAAGTACATTAGAAACATGAACATCATCAAAATATATATTAATTAATCCCAATGTGGCTAGTAAATGGAAATACTAACATTATGCACAGCACACTGAAGAATAAATAAATATTTAACCCCCAAATTAATGATAATAAGCATTTGGATATTAAAAAAAAAAAAAAAAGATGGCTGTAGAAGATTTAGAAAAGCTGCAAATAAAAAAAACTATAGAGATCAGGTATATATCAGGCAAAGGCATAGAAGAAAAGAACAACCTGGTAATCAGGCCTGCCCATAAGGGGGGGGGGGGCATTGTGGTAATGTCTACAGTTCAGTATAAAAACAGAAATGAATAGGTTATTAGGAGAAATAAAACTTACCAAATTCTTATTACCAACCCTATAAAGAAAAATAATAGAGAATTAGAAAAACTGGTCAAAAAGGTGCTAAGAAAGAAATTCTGAACAAAAAAAGATAATAAATATTTGATTCCCTCTACATGTAGAGTGCCAGTTATATATAGCCTACCAAGATGAATAAAAACAAGGAACAGCCACCATGAAGACTTTTAGTGATTGGAATAGGGTCCATTACAACCAAAATGGGGCAATATATTGATGTTTTTTTGTAGTCCCTGGTTCAAAACGCAGAGGCAAATCTGAAAGACACAAAGCATTTACATTAAAAGAGATAAAAGTGATTGTAAAGGTACAATTTAAAAACAATATATATATATATATATATATATATATATATATATATTTATATAACATGTCTATACTTACCTGCTCTGTGCAAAAGAATTGCACAAAGCGGCCCCGGACCTCCTCTTCTCTGGTCCCCCATGGGCACGCCTGGCCTCTCCTCTCTTTCCAGTTCCCCCATGGGAAGCCGATTTCCATTGGGGCACTCATGCATGCTCGCTCCTGAGCCCCGCTCATTGACACAGACAGCGTAAAACAACATAAATGAGAATCAGAAGAACATTGTCCTTACGGGGGAAGTTCATAAGGAGGAAATTAATTTTCTTGATCCGGATTTAGGGGTGAAAAAGAAAGGAATGTACACATGGATGTTTTTTAAAACCAACAGATAAAAATGGATACATTCTCATAACACTGCCCCCCTCTCGTCATGCCCCCCTCTCGTTGTAGCACTACCACTTTTGTGTCACACTGCCCCTTCTTGCTATAATAGTCGGCTGTGTGATGGTGCTCACTGTCACTGGGAGTGAAAGACAGATACTTAATGGAAACTGAGAATATGGCTTGGATTGCTTCAAATGGGGTCTGTATTTACACTTATGCTAATGTGTATTGTACTTCAATGGAAGAGACCGGCTCTCCCTATTGTTTGTGTATTGAGATGTGATGTGGATTCTGTTAAGCCTGTCTGTCCCATTGTTAAATGTTAATGAACTCACATATTGTTTCTGTCCAGATGGCTAGATAATTAGTTCAGGTTAATTCTATTTCTTTATACGATTTCATCTGCATATGATAATGTAATCAGGCAATCCCTGACCTGTGTGTGGTAATCTAAACAGGAGGGGGATGTCCATGCTGTATATAAATTCTGTGTGACTGTTCAATAAACAGAAGATTCGAGTACAAGCTAAGTTATCGGCTAGCTTTCTATGGAGGCGGCTGGAAAATCTGATATCTATGTTCACGACTGGGAGGAAGCCGTATACTGACGGAAGTCCACAAGTACAGTGTGGGTTGCGGTTCCATTACAGGGTGATCTTGCCTCGCTACATGCTGCTGGTGGAGCCGGCAGGCAGTGGAAAGGTGAGAGGAGTCCGTGATATTAGATGACACGACAGAACACTAACTCCTTCACCATGGATAATGTAGCAACTGAAAGTTGTACATAGTTGTACATTATACAGCTGTAATTTTGAGGGGGGTGGAGGGTCTCCTGGTTTAGTATGGGGGGACAGGGGAGTCCCCTCCTCACTCTCACCCTCCTCCCATCTCACCCCCTCTCTCCCCACCCTCTCCCCCCTCCCCCCTCTCTCTCTTACACCTCTTTCTCTCTCTCTCTCTCTCTCTCTCTCTCCAACACCCACTTTTCTGTCTCTCTCACACCCTTTTTCTCTCTCACCCCCCTCTCTCTCACCCCTCTCTCTCTCTCACACCCCTTTCTCTCTCTCCAACACCTCCTTTTCTATTTCTCTCACCCCTCTCTCTCTCACACCCTTTCTCTCATCCCCCCTCTCTCTCACACCCTCTTTCTCTGTCATCCCCCTCTCTCTCACACCCCCCTCTCTCTCTCTCACACCCCTTTCTCTCTCTCTCCAACACCCCCATTTCTGTCTCTCTCACACCCTCTCTCACCTACTCTCTCTCTCACCCCTCCCTCTCTCTCACCCTTTTCTCTCTCTCTCCAACACCCTCATTTTCTCCATCTCTAACCTTTCTCTCTCTCACACCCCCCTCTCTCAATATCACTCCCTCTCTCTCTCCCTGCTTTCTCTTTTCCCGCTCTCTCTTTTCCCGCTCTCTCTCTCTCCCCCCCCTAACCCCCCTCTCACCTTCTCTCTCTCACACCCCCTTTCTCTCTCTCTCACCCTCTCTCTCGCCTCAACCCCCCTTTCTCTCTCTCACCCCCTCTCTCTCACACCTTCTCTCTCTCACCCCCTATTATCTCTCCCCCCTCTTTCTCTCTTTCTCACACCCCCCACTTTCCCTCTCAACCCCTATCTCTCTCACCCCCCCTCGCTCATGCCACTCTCTTTCTCCCCCCCCCCTCTCTCTTTCTCTCTCACCCCCCTCTCCCTTAAACATGGAAGTGGCCAGCGGCTTTTACAGAAAGAAGCTGAGAACTTCCTTGCAGGCTATGCTGCGGTAAATATTTAAATGCTCCCTTTATGAATCTGAGCTGCAAAAGGGGGGGCTTTGTGTAGGTGTTACTTGAGTGTGGACACAGTTGGCCCCAGGATCTCCGATTGCCCGGGCCCCATGAGTTGTCAGTCCACCTCTGTACATGTTGTGACATGTCAGGAATGTATGACTTTTTGGTGACTTGTAAATTTACTGAAAGGTCCACTTTAAAAAGTTATAGCATATGAGCATGCTGGAAATGTTTTTAGCATAACATTTGTTATTATTGTAATTGGCAATTTTTACAAATGGTAATATAATATTTTCTTCTTTTACTAAAATATTCAAAATGATTTGTTTCTCTGTCTGAATAACTTTTAAAGCTCATGAAATGGAAGATTTATTTGCCGAGGTTGACTGCTCAAGTAATACTTTCATGACAATTAAAAGTTTACAGCGAACGGATTCTATTTCACATGGTCCAGTTTAGTGACCATAATATTTTATTTTGACTATTCGCTTATAATTGAAGAGGCTAAACACTTGTTTTAAAGTTTCTCTATTGAATCATTTATCTCACTTGTTTTATTATGGAAATTGAAGACAAGGTTTATGTCTGGTTATTAGGAAACCTGTGACTTTTCAGCTGACACTGAATTCCCAGCAATGTCTTACAATTTACAAGCCAGATACAGAGACTGTCTGCCAATTTGTTTCCCTATGGGAAACCTCAGAACAGCCCTTCCTAAGAATTACTAGTGGCAGTAGTATTAGTATTAGTATTACCTAAGATAACTAGTGGCAGTAGTGAATCAAGTCCAGTTCATGTTCCAGCCTTGGTGGGCCTTATGGTGCCTACAGACATTAGTAAGTATGGAGTCACCGTCACATTCCTGGTCAATGCTCCCTGTCCCTGGCCAAGATTTACAGGGGAAAGTTCATCAGATGGGATAACCTTTTCTTATTGTTCCTCCAGCCAACCCCTGTTGCAAACAGCTTTTTAGTCGGCGTCGTATCGATTCGGATGGTGCCGTTGCCGGCAATAGGCTCCGATTTGGCATGCGATTTGACATGTCAAATCACATGTCAAACAGCCCGATGTGAATGAGGGCTTAGCCTCTGAAGGTATTGGGGTTGATTTACTAAAGGCAAATTGACTGTGAACTTTGCAAGTGCAGTTGCACTCCGCATTTGCTCCAGAGCTTAGTAAATGAGCACAAGCTCTGCTTACTTCCATCATCTAATCATGTGCAAGAAAAAATGCTTTTTATTTTTTGGGTTTTTTTTAATGTTTTTTTTCCTTGCATGTGATTGAGTAATCACCTCATTTACTAAGCTCTGAAGCAAATGCCCTTGCAGAGTGCACAGCAGAGGTGGGGGACTTGAGTCATATGACTTGACTTAAATCAGACTTAAGTCACCAGTTTGAGGACTTGAGACTTGCTTGGCTAAAATTAATAAAAGACTCGACTTGACTTTGACTTGGTATTCATGACTTGAGACTTGGCTTTGACATGGGACATATGACTCGAAATGACTTTACTTTTTTAAGTTATTAAATATTTGCATTTTTTCAAGATGTGTTAAAGCAAAATTAATGTGCCTGTTATGTTTCTGACACCACATTCACTTAACCACTTTAACCCCGCCCACCGTACATTTACTGCGGCACTCTGCCGCTGCTGGGCAAAGCGACGTAGCCCTACTATATTGTAGCCCTACGCAGCGGCGGCTGGCCGATAGGGGGCGCAGGGGCGCCGCCCCCCCCAAAAAGAAAAAAAAAGATAAAAAAAAAAAAAGATTAAAAAAAAAAAAATGTTTTTGCCCACTAGGGGCACCGGACTCATTGGTGGCTATGGGGGGGGGGGGGTTTCCACCCGGCAGAGGCACCAATCGGCGGCCTTCTGGGGCGTAACTGTGGCACAGAGCACTGCGCTACAACACCCCCCTTTTGTGATGTCTTGGATCATGATTGGTCCAGACTCCAGCCTGGGCCAATCATGATTCAGGACATCCCTGCTGACCTCGTTGGGGGCGGTGCCAGTGTGTGCATCAGTCACTCACCGTCACCGCCCGGTCACCTTCCCACCGCCGAAGAGGAGTCTCCAGAGAAGAAGCCGGCGCCGCTCACCTTCCCGCCGCCCGCCGCAGAAGAGGAGAGGCCGAGAGGGAGAAGCGCCGCTCACCTTCCCACTGGTTCCCGCCGCCGAACGAAGAAGAGGAGAGGCCGAGAGGGAGAAGCCGCTCACCTTCCCGCCGGTTCCCGCAGAATGAAGAGGACGGAGTTGGAGAGGAGAAGCCACCGTAACTCACAGGGCTCCAGCCTCCAGGTAAGTGCACTGCTCTCAGTCAGGCACGCACTGCATTGGAGACATGTACACTGTTCAATGCATTGATGGGGGCACGCACGCTAAACTCTGCATTGGGGACATGTACGCTGTTCATTGCATTAATGGGGGCATGCACGCTAAACTCTGCATTGGGGACATGTACACTGTTCAATGCATTGAAGGGGGCACGCACGCTAAACTCTGCATTGGGGACATGTACACTGTTCATTGCATTGATGGGGGCACGCACGCTAAACTCTGCATTGGGGACATGTACACTGTTCAATGCATTGAAGGGGGCACGCACGCTAAACTCTGCATTGGGGACATGTACGCTGGTCACTGCATTGGAGGCATGTACGCTGGTCACTGCATTGGGGGCATGGTATGCTGGTCATGTATGCTGGGCATGTACGCTGGTCGCTGCATTGGGGGCATGTACGCTGGTCACTGCATTGGGGGCATGTACGCTGGTCACTGCATTGGGGGCATGTATGCTGGTCACTGCATTGAAGGGGGCATGTATACTGGTCACTACATTGAAAGTGGCATGTATGCTGGTCACTACATTGAAAGGGGTCATGTATGCTGGTCACTACATTGAAAGGGGCATTTATACTGGTCACTACATTGAAAGGGGGCATTTATACTGGTCACTACATTGAAAGGGGGCATTTATACTGGTCACTACATTGAAAGGGGGCATGTATGCTGGTCACTACATTGAAAGGGGGCATGTACGCTGGTCACTGCATTGAAAGGGGGCATGTACGATTGTCACTGCATTGAAAGGGGGCCTGTACTGTGGGGTTTGTGCTAGGGGGCCTGTACTGTGGGATTAGTGCTAGGGGGCCTGTACTGTAGGGTTTGTGCTAGGGGGCCTGTACTGTGGGGTTTGTGCTAGGGGGCCTGTACTGTGGGATTAGTGCCAGGGGGTCTGTACTGTGGGGTTTGTGCTAGGGGGCCTGTACTGTGTGATTAGTGCTAAGGGGCCTGTACTGTGGGGTTTGTGCTAGGGGGTCTGTACTGTGGGGTTTGTGCCACTCTCAGTCAGTGTATCCCATAATAGGGTGTCTCTCACAGTATATCCCATAATATGTCCCCTGCTCCCTATTATAGGATATACTAGTACTGAGAGACCCCTTAATATGTGATATATTGGGAGAATTTGTTCACGCAAGCAAAATACAGGGGACAAAATGGGTGGAGTCTATAAGGGGTGGGGCTTCTGAGAAATGGGAGGGGTCAACATAGAAGGGCGTGGTCTTGCGCCCCCCCATCTTAAAACTTCACCAGCCGCCACTGGCCCTACGTCGCTCCCTCAGTCCAGACGACCATGACCAGAGGAAGGATTTTGAGCTGTTTGGACATTTCTTTAATATGCCAAGAAAAAAAGCACTAAGCAGTTTTGTTAATGTTGAAAATAAAACAAAACCTTTCCTGACCACTGACTTTTAACTGATTTAAAGGTGAAAATTGGGGTAGATCAGTATTTTGACTTGATTTGTGACTTGACCAAAATAAATGACTTGACTTGACTTGCTTGACTTCTAGCAGGGACTCGACTTGACTTGCTTGCTTTTTGCCACAGTAACTTGGGACTTGCTTGAGACTTGAAGGTTAATACTTGAGACTTGCTTGTGACTTGCACATGTGTGACTTACTCCCATGTCTGGTGCACAGTATATTTGCCTTTGGTAAAATCAACCCCTTTATCTTGACTCAAATGTCAAAATCATTAACCACTTCAGCTCTCACACCTTATGGACCAGAACAGTTTTTATATGAGTTTTGTTTATTTTGGGATAACTTTACTTAAGATAACAAATATGTTCATATATATATATATATATATATATATATATATATATATATATATATATATATACACACATATTTTTTTATTGGACAAACAAAGCTTATATTTGGTGAAATTGTCTTGCAAAAAATTATTTTTTTATGTAAACCATTGACCAAAAAGTGTACCAAAACCAAACCAAAGCATACTTTTTTTTTTTTTTTTTTACTTTTATCACTTTTTATTATAAATATCACTATTTATTTTAGATCAGTGGTTCTCAACTCCTGTCCTCAGGAACCACTAACAGGAGGACTGGAGTTGAGAACCACTATTCTAGATCACATGTGTCAAACACAAGGCAGTCGTGTTGAATCCGGCCACTCAGGCCATTTAATGTGGCCCTCACACCTCTCCGTGCAGCCTCATCACCCCTTGTCTCTGCCTCACCTGGTCTCAGCATGCAGCTGTGTCCATTCCTCCTCTGGTCCTCCTCCAGACCCTGAACATTCTGCCCCAAGCTTCTACCATGCAGCAGCATAAAGTAAGGGAGATAAAAAATATTCATTTTATTCTATAATGTGTCCCATTGCTAATGACACTAAAATTAAGATTCGGATCCAAAGCATTGGAAAGTTTTTTGCAGATCAAATAAAGGCTTTTGTTTTTTCCATTTTGCACTCTTTTAATGCAACACTAAAAAAAAATAACATGTTAAATAAAAATGAGTTTAAAGTGGTATTAAACCCAAAAGCTAACATTTATTATAAGGCAGCTTACCAATTCTTAGATGTGATGACTACAATTGTTTTCTTTTCCTTTATTTTCATTGGGTGATCTGGTCTGTAAGTCTGTTGTTTTTCAAAAGAACAAGCTCTTCTGCAGATGTATCAGTTAACACTGTATACGACTGAATAAGCGACATATCCAGTCGTGAAACGCGTCCACCGATTGTCCTGCAATCACAGTGTGTACCTGCACCTGCCATTTGATTGATGTGGAATAAAGATACTCCTTTCCTTGAAAATTCATCAGTGCGGTCATTCTTTTTTGTCTGAAACACTGTAGAGACAAACCATCCACTGACAGGGTTGCTTACAATGATCAGCTTTTATTTATTTTTTATTTATTTATTATTATATGTAAAACGGATGTAACTGCTTGTATAACTGCAATGTGAGCTGGAGTTTGACTTGAATTTGTTAGTGTATTTAAAGCCGATCTCTGAGCAATCCCTTGGCAAAAAAAATAAAAAAAATTGCCACACTGTATGGGGTAATTGCTCATTTTTGTCTAGGGGAGAGGAGACAGGAGATACTATACTTACCTGATCCTCCAACCCTCCCTTAAAAATAACTGTCCGTGTGGCTCCTGACCCAATCCCCCGGTGGTCTATCGGTTATGAGCGATGGACTGTTCCTGACGTCATCAAGCCCACAGACCTGCTCTGGAGGTGAGGAATTCAGGAACAGTCCACCGCTTGATCATGGGGGAGCTTTGTTTGCCAGTGGAGTGGTGGATCCAGTGAGTAACGGCTTTCTCTTCTCTCTTGGACAAAGCAAGCAGTTAATTTGCAGGCACAGCCCCACTGGAAAGGATTTTTTTTTGCCAAGAGTTGGGTTTTAAATCCACTAGTACATTTAACATTACCCTAGATCAGCACTGCTGCTATCTGCTATGCCCCCTGTGCTCCTTCATCCAGAGCAGGGGCACTCTAATACAGGAGGCGAGTTACTGGGCAGATCACCAGGGGAAAACAGAGGATAAAAGTCAAAAAAAAAAAAAGAAAATGAATGCAGCCAGCACATCTAATGGTTGGTAGGCTGCAATACATTACATTTGCGCTTTGGGTTTAATACCGCTTTAAATATGAGGAAAAAGCAGGAAAATAATAGCTAACTGGAGAAGGGGAAGAAGGAGGTTACGGTTGCTTTAACTACTTGCCGACCGCCCGAAGCAGATAATACTGCGGCTGGCTGGCACAGCTGTGAGAGCTGCCGTACCTGTATGGATTGTTCGTGGGAGCACTCCTGGGGGCGCGCTCACGCCCCCATTAGCCAGTGGGGAAGCTGACTCACGGGGTCAAAAATGTCAGTTAGGGGTCCGATCTGTCCGCCTCAGTGTCGCAGTCCCGCTAAAATTCGCTGATAGACGCCAGTACTAGTAGAAACAAAAAAAAAAAGGACATAAATCTTTCTGCTAGATAGTAGACGTGATAAACCAATCAAAATACACTTATTGGGATTTTTTTTTTACCAAAAATATGTAGCAGAATACAAATTGGCCTTAAAGGATGAAAAAATTTGATTTTTACATTTTTTTATCGAGAAAGTTATATAGCAGAATGTGAAAAATATATATATTTTTTTCAGAATTGTCGCTCACTTTTTGTTTATAGCGCAAAAAAAAAACATTGCACAGGTGATAAAAAAACACTAAAAGGAAGCTCTATTTGTGTGGGGAAAAAAAGGACATCAATTTTATTTGGGTACAGTGTCGCACAACCGCGCAATTGTCCATTAAATGAACGCAGTGCCAAAATCTCAAAAAATGGCCTGGTCATTAAGGGGGTAAAACATTCCGGGGCTGAAGTGGTTAACTGACACATGCAGATCAAGGATTACTCTTTTGATCTACAGATGAATGGAGCAAGATTAAAACAAAGTAGCAATAATGTTATTTTTTTGTATCTGAATCAGGATTCCGAGCTGTGTTTATAAACACTGTTCAGACGTTCTGTTTTTACAGCAGCAGCCATAGTAGCCTCTGTATTAGGCCTATTGCACACGATACTCCTGTTTGAGCATCTACTTTTTCATCCGTTTTCTTTTTTTTTTTTTTATGTATTTGTGCATATTTTCATATTCTTGTTTTGTGTATTATGTAAATGGCCATTTGCGCACATGAAGTGTAAATTACTGACCAAAAATGAAGATTTTCTATTTTGTTTTTACTGAAGAATGCACAGTGCTTGTTTACGTGCCTGTGTGCATAGGCACATTACAATGAATGGGCTGTATTCTAGCTTAGTAAAAAAAAAAAGAAGCTGTACTGAGCTTTTTCAAGCTGCAGTGAGCAAGAGGCCTTAGTCCCCTTTCACACATGTGGACCGTTTGTCCGTTTTTCATCCATCCGTTGGCAGATGAAAAACGTACATCAATGCATTCCTATGGAAAAATGGATGACAACGGATGATCATCCATTTACATCCGTTTTCATCCATCAATATAGTTTTTTTGAACGAACGCCCTATTTTTCTTCCTTTAAAAACAGGGATCAGAAGAAAAACGGATGTAAACGGACAAATGCTCAATTTTTCATCCGTTTTTGCATTGGTAGTGGATGTAAAAAAAACGGATGAAAAATGGATGAAAATAATGAAAAACTGATACATTTTGACGTGACTGAACTGATGAACTGAACGGACCGTATGTATGAAAGGGGCCTTATGGTTGCATTGTGGCCGTTGCAGCACATATTTTCTAATGGCCCTTTCACAGGGCTTTATAATCAGGTATGCCTATCATGATTTTCAGGTGGATCCGATCTGAAGTTCCATGGCAGGCTTACATTCATTATCCTACAAGCCCACCCAGGTCCAGAAAAAAAATGGAAAAGGACTGCAATTTTTCCAGATCTAAATGTAATGGAACAGAGTTAACCTGATACATATGGATGCACGTTCATTTTCATCCATCCACCCATAGGTCCAGCACAGCTCTACAAAAGTGTCAAAATATAGACAGAAACTGAACAGGCATGGATGTCACAAAAGTGATGTTCTGCTCCGATTCAGCAGGGGATCTGTTCATGTACTGTAGTGGACAAAGAATGTGTGAAAGGTCCCTTACATAACTCAACTCAAAATTATAGATTTGCAAGCCAAAGCCAGTAGTTCTGTAAATCAAAATTAATCAGCGCAAGCCCACATTAAACAGAAAAAAAGAATCAATCAAAATTCTTGTGCACAAGGCTGCAAACAATCAGTGCCAAACACAAAAACGCCTGTGAAAACTTAAAGAAAATAATATTGCTGCGCCAAGTCTTTCATTGGAGATAAATAAATAAATAAATATGTTTGGTGTACAAAATGTTATCACAATAACTCTAGATCAGTCCATCAACTCCACCCCGCTGACGAAGTCTATGACGCAACGCGTATGGGGGAGGAGCCTGCACGTCATCACGTCGATTCCCGGAGACCACAGGCAGTGTTTGATGCTATGACTGCTGAAGTGCTTTGAAATGTAAGTGCGATTTCACCATTTATGATTTAATAAATAGCCTTAAAATCAGAGAGCACTAGATCTTGCTTTTATTTTCCCACACCGATGCCATATAAACCTGGAGGGACTATCAGGAGGCGGTGATGGGAAGACAAACCAGACTGCAGTGATTATCCCAGAGTGTGTATTGACTCTCAGGAGTCTGTTCCTAAGGCGAGCTGCTAATCTGTCACTAGTCACTAGGAGCACCTGGAGTGAAGCATGCAGCACTATTGATCACGTTTGTGGATGAAGATTTTTAGATTTTCTTTCAGTCACTATTTTCACTGAGGATTGGGACTATTAATATTATTGATTTTATAATCACGGCTCAGAAATTGATTTATCACTTTAGTATCACAGTTGATGGACTGATTTAGAGTTATTGTGATAACATTTTGTACACCAAACATATTTATTTATTTATTTATTTATCTCCAATGAAAGACTTGGCGCAGCAATATTATTTTCTTTAAAGCCAGTAGTTCTGGCTGCAATAGCCACATCTTCTCCAAATAATGTCCCCCAACAGTAATTTCTTTCTAACACTCTATACCAATCTTTCTCAACCAGAGTTCCTTGGTACCCTGAGGTTCCGCTAGATGTGGCTCGGTGTTCCTTTTGCAATGAACAGTTTCTGCCTCTCAGATATGTAACCACTGACACCAATGATCTATTTAGCGATATGTAATGTAAGAAGCATACCCACAGATCACCAGGCTAGTGTACTGTGAGCTGTAGATAACATAATTATTGTCAGAGGTTCCCTGAAACATGAAAGATATTTCAAGTGTCCCTGCAAATTAAAAAGCTTGAGAAAGGCTGCTCTATACCCTTAGGCCCCTTTCACACGATCGATCTGATCAGATCCACCTGTCAGTTTTTTAGGCGGACCTGATCGGATGCTCCATGCATCTCTATGGGGCAGCGGATGTCAGCGGAGACATCTCCGCTGACACCCGCTGCTATGCGATTCCGATCCTGTCCATGAAATCCGGATGGATGGAAACCCTATTTTCCATCCGTCCAGGGGATCGGATCGGATGGGATCGGATGAGAACGGACAGTCGGTCTGTTTTCATCCGATTCTCCCATAGAGAACAGCGGGGATCTGACAGCTCCCTATCCGCACAGTGAGCGGAGACAGAGCTGCCATCCACCCGCTGAGCAGCACGGAGTCCGCCCACAGAGGCGGACCTTGTGAAAGGACCCTTAGGCTTCCACGTTAATTTATGCCCAGTGGATCAAAATGCTCACCAATACTTAAAAGTACTAGTTAGTTCTATTTGTTCCCTACGCCCAAACAAAATACCTGAAATGAAGAAATGGGTAAATGAAGCTGGGTACCTTGGCAGTTAAGGGAACTTACTGCTTCATCCTGCATGGGTTAGGCACAGTTTCACTAAAGATGTCATTACATTAAACCCAAACTATGAAAAACTCTCATTATATGCTATAGAAAAAAGTGTGCATACTCACAAAGCCACTAAATCCTTAATTTTGTGTAGAGTGAAATATACCCGGTTGAGCCTGCTTTCAGCTTTCCCTCCTATCATCTCTGTGCAGCATCCTGATTGTGTAGCCCAGCTGTTGTCATCTACTGAGCACCCTCCAGTTTCAGTTCAGTTTCTAAGCCCTTCATTTCCTCCTTTTTCTAATCTGTGCAGCCCATGTGACTATAGAGTAACACATGTGGGCATATACACTAAATGACACTCCCCTCCCTCCTCCTCAATGTTTTCCTCAATTGCTAAATACTATAGAGGCAGGATATGGTATGCTGATCAGGGGCGTAACTACAGGGTTGCAATTGCAACCGGGCCCCATGCTCCAGGGGGCCTGTGCAACTCCCCTGTACACCTGGATAGGAGGGCCGGCAGGGACAGCATGTAGAGAAATCACTGTCCTCATTTTTCCTCCTATAGCTGTAGGAGGAAAATGGCCGAGATTGGTTCCTCTGTATGCTGTCCCCGCCACTCCTCCTATCCAGTTCACTTGTGTTCTGCTGTCTCTGGGCCCCTGTGTGCTTCCCCGGTCCCCCCCCCCCCCCCAGTGTGCTCCTTCCTCTCTCCTGCCGGCTGCTGCAGGGGATGTGTCACAATAGAGAACCAGGAAGGGGTCGGTAAATATGTAATTTACCAGCTCCTTCCTTTTCTGAATGGACAGAGTCATAGTCAGTGACATTGTAAAAAAATAAATAAATAAAATTATAAAAAATAATACAATTAAAATACCAAAAAATAAAAACTACTGACACCAGTGGGTGAAATTCCAGGATTGCAAAGGTCACACATGCGACCGGCCCTGGCATTCCACCACCTTGGGGAGACCCCAAGATGGCAGGAAGGGGGCCCACTGTAGAACTTGTGAAAGGGTCCCGCTGTGGGACTGTTATAAAGGGCCCTCCAACTAGAGTAAAGGGCCCCAGGATCAGTGGGAAGAGCCCCAGGCTTGAAGGAAAGGGCCCCAGTCAGGGGTCCGGGGGGCCCTTCATGGTTTCTTACACAGGGGCCCTAAAGGTTATAGTTACGCCTCTGATGCTGATCAATTACATTCACTAAGAAATTCACAAAAAAGCTTAGTTTTAATATAAATCAGTATTAAAGACATCAAATGTAATTGCTATAACCTGTAAAGTAAAAAAAAATCTTGGATGCAGATGGCATCTGAACAAAGTGTAACTCATCTTTGACTCTGCCTACTGTACATAATATTAATGCACAAAAAATACACATTTGATATTCTATAAAGTTTTATAGGGAGCTATAAAACAGTTTTTGATAATTATAATTTAATTTGAAATGATCTTCTGTAACAGATTTTTTTACTGACACTGCGCCAATCAGGGCTCACACTGTAGAGAGCAAACATCAGCAGACTATCAGAATCCCCTCCCAAAGATCTTTCCCTGCACATACCAAAGAACAGGAAAAGATTGTGTGACCACACAACAGCACTCCAGGAATAAGCTACTTAGAGCAGCCTTTTTCAACCAGGGTGCCCAGGCACCCTGGGGGGCTTTGAGGTTTCTTTAGGGGGTGCCTTGGCAAAATGCCTAAAAATTGCCCCAGAATTGTATACATGCCAGGGGTGGACGCTACCTGTCTTTTAGTTACGCAAAGCCACAGGTTTTCATTGTACATCATTACAACCTTCTAGCTGCCAACCTCCTAACAACCAATGACATCCTCATTTGATAAGGAGGATTTTAGTTGCCCGCATATTATCCTTGTTTGGCCCTCCCTTGCCTCTTAGCTTTGGGGTCTCGTTAGACAGGTGATGGAGAAAAACTAAGGGAGAAGAGAAACACTGGAATACTAGTCAGTACCAGTTTGCAAAAGTATATTTGCTTTAAAAGAATAAATTACCTTTCACGTTGGGTGTCCTACGTGTATTGATGTTGCTGCATTATGTATGTAAAAATATCAGAATAGTTTTTACATTTTACAATGGGGCGCCTCAAAGCCTCAAAGGTGTCCATAATTTTAAAGGGTGCCTTGACTGAAAAAAGGTTTAGAAACACTCACTTAGAGGATTTAACCCCTTCATGCCTAAGCCTTTTTCTGACATGTGTTGCTTACAAGTTTAAAACAGTATTTTTTGCTAGAAAATTACGTAGAACCCCCAAACATTATACACTAAACAATATTATAAACGCAACACTTTTGTTTTTGCCCCCATTTTTCATGAGCTGCACTCAAAGACTTTTTCTATGTACACAAAAGGCCTATTTCTCTAAAATATTTGTAGCGCCCTCCTAGTCAGGTGCTAGGTAAAAGCATTGGGTTGCTTTCCTGCTTATCAGGGAGCAGTATTCCTAGTTAGGCCTGTTATATGTGTCCAGGTGTGATTCACTTGGTCTGAGGGAGTGTCCCCACTGTATCCAATAGGGGAACCTGTTGTACAGTGGAGGAAACCCAGCCAGTGACACACAGGCTTTTGTGGCAGTCCCAATGGGAGGGCACAGCAGTGGTGCATCCTGGGATTGACCATAAAAGCCAGGGACACATGTGACATGGTGGTCTTTGGGTGGGAAGCTAGGTCCCAGGAGGAGGGTGACGGCTGTCTCTCCTCCTGTCAGGTTGGAAAGTCGGCCTTAGAGTGGCCTTTATTGCAGCCAGCCTAAGGCACACCTGTGCAATAATCATGCTGTCTAATCAGCATCTTGATATGCCACACCTGTGAGGTGGATGGATTATCTCGGCAAAGGAGAAGTGCTCACTAACACAGATTTAGACAGATTTTAAAACAATATTTGAGAGAAATAGGCCTTTTGCGTACATAGAAAAATTCTTAGACCTTTCTAAGACCATCATGAAAAATGGGGGCAAAAACAAAAGTGTTGTTTATAATTTTGTTCAGGGTATATATATATTTTTTAACAGAGACCCCAGAGAATAAAATGGTGATCGCTGCAATATTTTATCTCACAGGTTATTTGCGAAGCGGTCTTTTAAATTTTATACACTTTCATGAATTAAAAAAAAACAGTAAAGTTAGGCCATTTTTTTGTATAATGTGAAAGATGATGTTACGCTGAGGAAATAAACACCTAACATGTCATGCTTTAAAATTGAGCACACATATAGTCAATCTACAGTACTTAAAATCTCCATAGCTGACGCTTTAAACATTTTTAACCGCTACCTGTATAGAGTTACAGAGAAGGTCTTGTACTAGAACTTCTGCTCTTGTTCTAGTGATCGCGCCAATACCTCACATGGTTTAACTACTGTTTACATATGCGGGTGCGATTTACATATACGTTTGATTCTGCGTGCGAGCACGGAGGGATGGGGCAATTTAAATTTTTTTTTTCCTATTTATTTTATTTTATTTTTTTTTTTACACAGTTCCTTTAAAAAAAAAAATGGATCACTTTTATTGCTGTCACAAGGAATGTAAACATCCCTTGTGACAATAATAGGCAGTGACAGGTACTCTTTATGGAGGGATCTGGGGTCTAAAAGACCCCAAATCCCTCCCCTGCTCTTAAAAGCATTCAAAATGCCAAGTTTGGCTGTTTTGAATACTGTTTTTTTTTTCTACATCGGAAAGCCAAATCTGGCTTTGTTCGAGTCTTCAACCAGCTGGCAGATGTGCCTGCTGGTTGCTTGGGTCTCCTGGTGGAATGGGAGACCTGGGTGAGTCGCAGAAGGCGGCGGGAGGGGGGGGGGACTTCCCATCCCACTGCTTGTATTAACTGCCGAGAAAATTATTAGCCGCATCGGTTGTCATTACAAGACAGCTCACCACCGGCTCTAAACAGTGGTACTGGGGTGATGCCTCTAGCTGCAGGCATCACCCCGGTAAAACCTCTTAAAGCCGAAGCCGCATATTTGCGTTACGTCAGCAGGAAGGGGTTAAAAAAACAAAATACAGTGGCATAATATATACAATTAATGTGACTGAATTATGGCAACTAACACTTCTTTTTTTAGTATCAATTTAAAGCTTTCCTTGCAGAACAATGCAAGGCACACTTATAATGTTCAGGTCCCCTGTCTCTGGCTAACATTATTTCTGAAGTGCACCTGTAAAAAAAAAAGTTAGATTTAACATCACCCCTGCATTGTTAGGCATAGCAACACTAAACTTCTAGGAAGACTCCTGGGAGATGATCCCAAGGCTTTGTGAGAAGACACTCAAGCACATTGGAAGAGCATCTTTGAGCTGCTCCATATTCCCAAGGATTGCCGCTTTGGAGCTAAGAGAAAGTCATGTCAAAAATGTCTTTCTAGCAAACTTAAATAATAAAGCAATATATGCACTCACTGAAAATACATTATATATTTTATAGATACTATTATTTTTTTGGGATAGTGTAGTTATAATAACTGCAAATAATAAAAGAAAGTGAACTTGCAAAAAATAAAATATATGTACTAATAACTAGTAATAAAAACACATAAGTAGCATTTATTGCTAATGAGTCATGTTGTTTTGTAGGATGAAAATTCTATAAAATAATCCATAAAAATGTTATCTGACGTCTGTGACCACAATGTGAAAATGATTTGCACATAACATTGCCATGTAGTCAGCAGGTTATAAAATTTTACAAAGGCTCAGCCTTTCTCCCTATGGGCTAATATAAAATCTTACAGAACTAATGAAAATGTTCAGAACAACTTGAAGGTTTATCAGTTTTTTTTCCAAAAAGTAACTGTAGAGACGTCCGAGAGGCCTGCTTAATGCTGGCCACACACAGCTATTTGTCTGGGTAGTTTTACCAGGGGTTCAAATGACTTAATGGAAGAACGTAACATCACCATGTAACATAAACATGCACCAGTTTTACATTATTTTACTGTGTCAGTTACTGTTGGTATTAGGTTGCATTCATTGTTTCAGTCATTTATGTGAGTTGGTTGAAAGTTGTTGGAATTTTCTGAAAATTTCCATGCATTGCCAGCATTGGGGCTTATGCCCACAGACTCTTGTGTGTGTCTGAGCTGCTTTTCTTCTTCCCCATACAAGTCAAAGTGAAATTAAAAGCAACTTGGAGCAGCTCAGGAGCAGCAAATCCTTCAGCAACTGAAAGGCAAATCACATCAACTTAGGCATTTGTCAAAGCAAATCAGAAGTACCTGAAACTATCCTGCATGTGACTCACTTCTGAGTCTGATGTCCTTAAGTGGTTCTTCAACCTAGGAACAAAAACATTAAAATTCGGCAGCTTCAAATTATGTAGCTGTTGACTTTTAATAAAAGGACATTTACCTGTCCAAGGATCCAGAGCCCTCCTCTCCCATGCCAGTTCTTCACCAGTCTTAGGGTCCCTGATGTCGGTATTTTTAGTGCGGAAAGCCAGCTGTGACTCCTTGCGCCCTCACAGCTGGCTTCAAAATGTGCATGTGCGAGCCGCGCTGTGCTTTATGAAAAGTCCTGCAGCCTTCTGGGACCTGTGACGGGTCCAAAGTGGGAGTGGGTACCTATCAAAACCAGGTATCTGCTCCCCCCAAACAAAATGAATGTGCCAAATGTGGCAGAGGAAAGGGAGAAGGCAGAAAAGTGGACATCCCTCTTTTGGGAGAAGTTCTGCTTTATGTCTGCCCAATAGGGATGATCGAACTTTTCAAAAGTTCGGTTCGGCCAGAACATCCGAACTTCCCGAAAGTTCGGCCCGGATTTCAGAACCCTATTGAAATCAATGGGACCCGAACTTCGGTAATCAAAAAACACCATTTTGAAGCCCTAAAACCCAATAAATTCCCCTAAAAAGTGCCTAGGGTTCTGGGTCATACCCCAGGGACTATTAATCACACAAAAGAAAGTTCTTAAAAATTTTCATTTTTGATAGAGAGCCAATTATTAAAAAAAAATAATTTTTCTTTGGATTTAGGCTCCATGTACACGGGACGCTGGAAATGGCCATTTAGGAGCAGTTGGGGTTTTTTTTTAGAAGCCCCTGAACCCATCTACATTTTATCTTATCTGTCCATGTACACCAGGTAGTTTACAGTCATTTGCAGGCAGTTGCGTTCAGGGACTTTTTTTAGAATGCAATTATTTGCGTTCAAACGTGTGTTTCCCGGAGTTTCAAACGCATAAATGCGACTGAACGCGTCCGAACGCGACCGAACGCGATGACCCGCATTTAGCGTTCGCATTTTTCCATTTTAAAGGGGAATAATTTTTTTGACCTCTAGGAACGGTTCTAAACGCAAACGCCCGCTAAACGCGGGTACAAACGCGACCGAACGGACATTTCAAACGTCCTAAAAATTCCAGCATTCAAAGGGACTTTTAACAACGTCCCGTGTACATGGAGCCTTAGTATCTGGTGGGTCTAAAAAGTGTACCTGCGAAGTTTCAGCTCTGTAGCATGTCCAGAACCATAAAAAAAAAAAAGATTGTTTGTATTAGAACACTTATAGAACAGGTTAGTGGCTTCTCGCTTTTCACACCTTGCCGGTTTAGTAGCAAGCGTTTTTTTGGGCATTTTTTGGGTTCTTTGGAGGCAGAAAAAACATCTGAACTTGTGTATAGTGGTATATATACCACTATACACAAGTTCAGATGTTTTGCCTGCCTCCAAAGAACCAAAAAAAATGCCCAAAAAAACACTAGCGTCAAAAAAAAAAAATGCCCAGGTGTGTTGTTGCAGGCATTTTTTTGGGGTTTTTGGAGGCAGGCAAAACATCTGAACTTGTGTATATTGGTATATACACACACATACTTATATGTATTTTACACTTAGACATATATAGGTGTTATAGGAGCGTAACCATATTAGTGTAAATGATTTCATTAGCGCAAGCATATATTTCTGCTACTATCACACCTATATATGTCTAGGTGTGTATATACATATAAGTATGTGTGTATATATACACAAGTTCAGATGTTTTGCCTGCCTCCAAAAACCCCAAAAAAATGCCTGCAACAACACACCTGGGCGGTTTTTTTTTTTGACGCTAGCGTTTTTTTGGGAATTTTTTTGGGTTCTTTGGAGGCAGGCAAAACATCTGAACTTGTGTATAGTGGTGTATACACACATACTTATATGTATTTTACACATACACATATATAGGTGTGATAGGAGCGTAACTATATTGGTGTTAATTATTTCATTAGCGCAAGTAGTTTTTTCTGCTCCTTTCACACCTATATATGTGCAGGTGTATATATACATACATGGGTGTGTATATATACCCCCCTATACACATGTTCAGATGTCATGCCTGACTCCAAACATGTGCTCAAAAAATCCCTATAGACGCCTGCAGCCAAAAAGCAAGCTGACAGGGGAGAAGCCATATTACTGCAGCGAAAGTGACTTCAGAGAAACTAGCTTTTCTCTATAGCGGTCACCCTGATATGGAAGGGTTTGGTCACCCTGCCATAGCAGTCACTGTCAGTTCGCCCTACACTACATTACGGTCACCCTGATATGGAAGGGTTTGGTCACCCTGCCATAGCAGTCAGTTAACCCTACACTACATTACGGTCACCCTGACACTTCACACTTTCCCTACAGAAACTAAATTTTTGAAGCTAACTAAAGTGTAAAAGAGCACCCTAACTACACTAGATATCCCTTTCCTCACACTAATAAATGCTAAATGACACTTTTAAAGTAAAATTAACAGAACTGCTTCCACTCTCTTCCATGTCCCTGTATAACAATGCTAGGAATTTGGCGGGGGCTATCTTATATACTGGGGGGCGTATTCACTAATGATTGGACTATGGACCCCCTAGTCACTCCAATCACATTCCTAGCATTCTCCTGCCCCCTCAATTGGCTTTTGCTAATGGTTCTGGTCCAATCACGGGCTTTTAAAGCCCATTTCCTGAACCATTGCATTTTGGTCGGTTCTGGTTGCCGAATTCCGAACTTTTTGGGCAAAAAGTTCTAAATTCGGCCGAACCTCGAACACCCAATGTTCAGGTCGAACTGATGGTCGACTCGAACCGTTCGATCATCCCTACTGCCCAACACTTGCCATTTTTTTTGCTTACCATCAGCTTTAAATCATATCCCATCTGCCATCTATGGTTTAATCTGATGATCAGATAAAACCACTGCAATGCCAGTTGAAAGGATTTTGTTTTAGCAATCTCCGTTCCAGTTTTGATTATTTGACCCTCAAATCTGGAAAATGGTCAGGACCATGGAGTATTGTAAGCATATTTTTATAACTGAAAGTTAGGGAAAGCAACAGAATTAGTTATGTGTATGGTCAGCATGTAAGCAGGGATTGGTATGCCTTTAAGTGAGGTCCCTCCCCAGGGTGAGTATGGTGGGTGGAGTTGTTCTGTCATATTTATTCTAGAGCAGGAAGAGTCTGGGGCAGAGAATGATGGGAAAGGGCTACCCTTGATATACCAAGATGTAGGTCTGTAGCATGAGGAAGTGCCACACAACAGACTTAATTGGAGAACCCACCTTTGGGAGACATGTAGTAAGGAGGATGGAAGAGTTGAGCTGCTATCTTGTTAATGTGAATCTACATTGTGGCAAATTCTTGATTTTGGACCGAAAATAATAATGGTGAAGGTCATGTTATATGGGACTGTTATGATGCCTTTGTCACAGTAAAAATCATTAAAAGCCTAAACGTGTAGACATTCCTTTATTTGCAGAGGCAGGCCACAAGCCAGGAGAATGTGAGTAATTTAAGAAGGTGGAGTCTCTCCCGATTACAGATCTGCGCATACCCTATTTAGTTTCTGTGCATGAAGAAAATGGGAGCAGGGACGGCGCTCCTGCTAGGCAAACTAGGCACCCACCTAGGGTGTATTGCTGCCTAGGGGGCGCAGCCACAGCCCGTTGACTTCCCCGTTAGCCTGGCAAGGGAGCACAAGGGGCTCTACAAAGGGCTGGGGTGCTGACTGACTGCAGAGAAAGCAGCAGCCGTGGAGGACATCTGTCACAGCTGCTGCATAGGAGGTCAGCAGCAGCTTAGCCTGTGAGGAGGGCACAGCGGAGGAGGCGGAGTAGGAGGGCACAGCTAGGTAGGTGGAGATCTAAAAGGGGCTTAATGGCTGAGAAGCACTTCTTAGGCATCAGGTTCTAAAGGCGTAAAAGGTGAGAAAAAAAGCGTAGAAAGAAATATCGTTATTTTAGTTAAAGTTCTGGTACAATTTTTTTCCTTTTCTTTGCTTATAGTAGACTTGATGTGGGAGAAATATGGGAACTGCCGATGTTAACCTGCTTCTAAGAAGGTTTGTTTTCTGGTGACTATACTCACTTTCTGGCTCCAGTTCTTTATAAATCACCTACCTGGAACAAATATACACATCAAAAAAAGAAGAAAAAGCAACCAGAAGTTCCTTTTTGCATACTTATTCTGTGTCTGAGGTTGAAATCATTGAAGCAAGAGAATTACCAAAACAGTCAGGCATCTAGCATTTTAAGAAGGAAAGCTTTGCAGTGCCCGCCCTCATGTCTCCTACGTTATTGTGACAGGTTTCGTTCAACTACCTGGTGAGTCACTGACAAGCAGGTGTAAGGACCAAGTAGCGCATTAGGTTGAAGGATGTGTAACAATGCTCATTGTAACTGAAATGTGCAGTTTACGAATGCATTATCATAGTTATTCTTTATTGTAAGAAGTTCCCTTTTTCTGCCACAAGATGGAGCTTTATGAACTTGGATTAATCATCGTTAACAGGATTGCATTTTAGGAGTTGTGGTTCCAGCCAGAAAAAACTCCAATGTTAAACCAACCCTCTAAGATCAGCCTGCTTTTGTATGGGAGGGGTTATATAAATTAGAAAACCCGAGAAGCCAGAGGGAAGTCTGGCAAAGGAGACTGGTGCATGAGGAAGTGCAGGCTCTGTCTGGGTGAGAGACAGGGAGAAAGATCAAGGAGAAGACTGTGCTTTGGAGAAGACTGTGCTTTACAGTAGAGACAATGCCTGTCAGTTCTGCAGAACTGGTGAAGCTGCTGCCATCTGCCAAGACAAGTCTGTGTCCATCTCACCGTGTGCCGGAGCCAGCCATCACCCTGAGGCATTTACCAAACCTTATCAGTCTGTGCCTGTTGACGGGTATACCCAAGGTGTCAGAGGTGCAGAGGTCTTTGTAGAGGTCAAGGTAAGAACAGAGGACCAAATTCAACCAGTGGCTCCTGCGGGGGTAGCGCTACAGATGGCAGACCCAAAGTTTTTCCCTTCAAATGCTAGTCAGCATTGGCTCTCCAACACAGGTGTAGTGTGTTCTTCTCCCCCTGCTCACGGCCGAAGCAGGGGAATTCCACAATGGCCCTTGGCTCCAGAGACAGCGGCTTTGACTGTTACCACTTTGCACAAGCTTCCCTTTTGTGAATGTGTTTTTAATTATTAATATATATTGTTCACCTTGTTTACTACACTATGGAGGTTGCCTTTGTCCTTTCCCTTTTGTTTTCACAGTGTCACAGCAATAACCCATAGCTGCTTCCAGCTGCACCTTCTAGCTAGTAATCAGTGGCAATGTGTATAGTCCATGGGGCTTGTCACTCAGTTTTACCTTTGCAACTTTTACATTCATCATTTATGGTTTGTTACATTGCCACACACACATTTCCTTGGGACCTTTTTATTCCCACACTTTGCATATTTATACAGACTTTGCCCTCTGTAGAGCACTCTGCAGTGGATCACTCTTCAGAGGGCAGTTGACAGGGATTGAGGAGATGTTGTGTGGCCTGTTTTAACCTTTTTTATGTGTTAAGGTTTGATATTTTGAGTGTCGATTTACTCGATGCAACGTCGGTTGTTATATTTTACCTAAAAAATTTCGTAATTTATTGCATTTTTGACTCTTAATGTGTTTTTTTTTTTTACTGAAATGTAGTTTCTTAGACCTCTGCAGTAATATTGTGTGAAAAATTTAAACTACCACTATTTTAATCTCTAGGGTGTAAATTTTTTTTTAACCACTTAAGCCACGGAGGATTTGGCTGCTCAAAGACCAGGGCCTATTTTGCAATTCGGCACTGCGTGATTTTAATGGACAATTGCGCGGTCGTGCAACTCTGTATCAAAATGAAATTTACGTCCTTTTTTTCCCACAAACAGAGCCTTCTTTTGGTGGTATTTGATCACCTGTGCAATTTTTCCTTTTTGCGCTATAAACAAAAAAAGAGCGTCAATTTTGAAAAAATAACAATATTTTTCACATTTTTTTATATGAAATTCCCCCCAAAAAAATGTAAAAATCTAAATTTTTTAACATTTTAGGCCAATTTGTTTTCTGCTACATATTTTTGGTAAAAAAAAATCGCAATGGGCGTATTTTGATTGGTTTGCGCAAAAGTTATTGCGTTTACTAACTAAGGGAAAGATTTATGTAATTTTTATTGTTTTTTTTTTTTTTAACTAGTAATGCTGTGGACAGATCGGACCCTTGACTGACATTTTTGACACTTTTGGGAGTACCAGTGACATTACTACAGTAATCAGTGCTATACATATGCACTGTTACTGTAAAAATGACACTGGCAGGGAAGGGGTTAACTTTATTAGAGATCAAGGGTTAAGTGTGTCCCTAGGGGCGTGCTTCTAACTGTAGAGGGGCGTGGCTAGTGATGTAACCACAGAGACATACGACCCTACGTAGCAGGATCATATGATCTTTGCTGTTACACCAGGGAGAATGACAGGCGGCTTTGTTTACATCAGCCGCTTGCCTTTCTCCCTCTCCAGCGGGAGATTGCGAGTGGCCGGCTGACATCGGAGCCGCCGGTCACTCATATGGGGACCTCATTGAACGAGCGGGGGCAGGAGTGCGCCCCCCTACAGGCTCCTAGGCAAGCGACATAGTACTACATCACTTTGCCCAGGAGGGGCTGACCACCGCAGTAAATGTACTTGCGCCGGTCGGCAAGTGGTTAAACATAGGCAAAAAATTAAAAATGGCTCTGGCTGTGAAAGGGTTAAAGGATAACTTCACCTATGGGAACATGTTACATATTCCACCATAAGATTTGTTAGTTTAAAAAAAAAATACTCCTAAATAGATTCAAAGCAAATTTGTCAAGCCCTGGCCTAGGGCTTCTGTATCAGTGGATAATACATTACACTTTACTACCTAATACAATAAAGAGCAGAGCAAGTTAGTCCTACTCATTAAGGGTCCATTCACACCTTTGTTCTGCATTAGCAAATGGGCTGCAGAGAGCAGCAAAAAAGGTGCATACTCTATATCATTTTTGGAAGCTTACCACAACACACATTAGTTTGTTTTACTGTGCCAAATGCACATCTGTTGGCAAGAGGTATTGAGGCACAATTCAGAATAAATGGCACCTATTGCACCAATACGGTAACACGCTGCTATTGCAGCATAATGGTGTATAGGGGCCCTAGGCACTGCATTTACAAATAGAGAAGAACACAGCATATAGGGTGCGGTTAGTTGCAGATCCTAAATCATAGGTAGGATTCAGTATTCAGAGGGGGTAGGCTCTGTAGCGACTCTTTTTTGCTCAGATGAAACTGGCTCTGTGGTAGTTGTATGCACAGCATAGGAGATGAACAAAGACTGACAGGCTCTGTAGTCCAGGAAGCATGCCAAAATAGTCCAGGGGTCTTGTGCAAAAAGAAAGTTTGCCTGCTGAAACAACCTCCCATGGAAATTTGAAGACACACAGTGAATAGGGAAAAGGGAGAATAACCGCTTGCCGACCGCCGCACGACTATTTACATCGGCAGTCAGCCCCTCACAGGCAAAGCGAGGTAGGGCTACGTCGCTGGCCTGTGAGGCTCTAGGGAGCGAGCGCGTGCCGCCGGAGGCTCGCTCCCACTCGGTCACGGACCCCCCCCGCGCGTGTGCCCAGCAGACCCGATGTCCTCCGGGCACTCGCGATCGTCCGTTACACCGGAAGAAAGGCAGGCGGCTAGTGTAAACAAAGCCGTCTGTCATTCTTCCCTGTGTAAGAATGGAGATCAGACGGTTCTACTATGTAGGACCGTTGATCTCTGTTCTTACACTAGTAGCCACAGCCAATCACAGTTAGAAACACGCCCCTAGGACACACTTAACCCCTCCCTCTCCAATACAGTTAACTCCTTCACTGCCAGTGTCATTTTTACAGTAACAGTGCATATGTATAGCACTGATTACTGCAGTAATGTCACTGGTAACCCCAAAAGTGTCAAAAATGTCAGTCAAGGGTCCGATCTGTCCGCCGCAATGTCGCAGTCCCGCAAAAAAAAAAATTGCAGATCGCCGCCATTACTCGTTAAAAAAAAAAAACAACAAAAATTACAAAAATCTTTCCCTTTGTTAGTAAACGCGATAACTTTTGCGCAAACCAATCAAAATACGCTTTTTGCGATTTTTTTTACCAAACATAGGTATCATAAAACAAATTGGCCTAAAATGTTAAAAAATTTAGATTTTTACATTTTTTTTTTGGGGGGAATTTCATATAAAAAAATTTGAAAAATATTTTTATTTTTGCAAAATTGACGCTCTTTTTTTGTTTATAGCTCATGATCAAAAATCGCACAGGTGATCAAATACCACCAAAAGAAGGAAAAAAAGGACGTCAAATTTGTTTAGGTAC
Organism: Pelophylax lessonae; assembly: GCF_965119305.1. Lineage (NCBI taxonomy): Eukaryota > Metazoa > Chordata > Amphibia > Anura > Ranidae > Pelophylax > Pelophylax lessonae. Next base: position 673,140,280 of record NC_138769.1, on the reverse strand, counting down.
AGTGTTGCACGACCGCGCAATTGTCCGTTAAAGTCACGCAGTGCCGAATCGCAAAATAGGCCCTGGTCAGGAAGGGGGTAAAATCTTCCGGGGCTTAAGTGGTTAACATTATTTCACCAAACACTTGAGGTGGACAGAAACAGGAGAGGTTGGATTTCTTTTAAAATAGATTCCCTTCAAACCATTCAGTCAGTTTGTTCTTCAACCACTAGATGGCGGTCTATCATAATAATTTCTTCCTTTGAAGCTAATGCAAATTTTGTATATTATGTCACAGCTGTTTGTAGACTAATATCCCCCAGCAGAGACTGAAAGATGTTTTCACTTGCTCACTGCAGTCTCATGTGTAATGAAACATAACTGCATGAACATGCAGTAAAAGCACAACTCTACAGCAGTGTTTCCAACCTACCAGATTTAAATTTACTGACACAACACCCAAAATTTACTGGCACAGCCAAGATTTTGCTACCATTTCCAAAAGTTACAAAATTACAGTTTTAGGTGCAAATGTCAGTATTTAGGCTGCAAACAAGTACAATATGCAATTAGCAGTGCGATTTAAGGTAGATATTAAGGATATTAATATATATATATTTTTTATTTTATTCTCAATATAGTAAGTAAGTAAGTAGCTCAGGAGAGCAAGAAATTAGAATGGTCAGGCGCACACACATAAAACTGACTCTCCCAGTGACAGTGTCTCTCCACCCCAGGTGGTCCCTTATGTCAACTCCAGTCCAAACAGCACTGACAGTCCTGCTCCCGGATTGCCCTGGTCCCGTCTCGCAGACCCCCCACACGAGGCTCCAGCTGCTCCCCTTGCATCATGACATCACATGATATGTTCAGGCACTGCCTCCCCCAGACCTGCCTCTTGAACACACTGTAGCAGGCACTCGGATGGTCTTGGGTGGCTCCAGGCCAGAACTGCATATGCCCAGTTACGAGCCGAGCATTACAGCCATATTTTGTTACTGCCAACGAGAAAAGTGCAGTTTTTTACTGGCTGCCAGTAAAAATACTGACGGATGGCAAAACTGCAGTACAGTTCAAAATTTCGCAGATCTGGTCAGCTTTTAGGTTCTCAAAACAAAAGATAACAGTTGTGCACAATCTACCAAGTAATAGACTCCATAGCTGACATTATATGTTTCCTTGCTATGGATTTGGTTGTATTTTTCAACCCCAATTTAAGTGACAGTGCAAAAAAAAAAAAAAAAATTAGGCACCCCTTCCCTCTGTGCTGGCATCTGCACAAACTTTGTCTATGCATCAATAAAGGAGTCTTCCGCTAGAATAGCCATTCTCAACCAGGGTTCTGTGGAATCCTGGGATTCCTCCAGAAGGTTACTAGGGGCTCCTTGAGGTGTAACTGATTAACCTCCCATTTGATGGTGCCTATATAGTTCCACAGCCAACACAACTTTGCAGAACTAGCTGCATGGCATCAGTGATCTTCTCAGTTGTCTATAAGCATGGCATTCTCACCACCACTGTAAGGCCTCCATTACGCTTGCTTTGCTCTCTTAAGAGCGAACTACATTCAGATCTCTTTTCAGAGGCCATTACACATGCAATGAGAAGGCATTATATCGCCTCTTCGGTGCCTGTTTTACCACCTAAAATTCCAGCTGCAACCATGTGTGCTGTGTGAGATTGCGAGTTGGTTACAGCACAGCCCCATTCACTTGAATGGGTTGCATTGGGTAGTACCCGCCAAATGCGACAGGGTAAAACTGATGCCACGGTCACAAATTGTTAAGAGTGCCACCCTAAGGCAGGGGCAGACTGGCAACATTCGGCCCGGGGGCAAGTACAAACCAGAGGCCCATGGTTCAGTGACTCGGCCCCCCTCCCACTCTCCTTCTTCCCATCCTCCTCCTGATCCCCCCCCCCCCATTCCAAGCTGAAGCCCTGCTCCAGATACTCTGTACTTACCAGGTGAATCTGGGTTCCCAACCTGGCCAGCAGGGGGCGGTTGGGAGGAGCTGGGACAGCTCGGTCCGGGCTGGCTGGGGGAGAAGATTCTCCAGTGGGGCATGGAACTGGCCTCTGCTCAGACATAGTTTACACCATCCATGCTGGGGGAGGCCTGCGCTCTGTCCTTGTCTTCAACACGCACTCAGTAGGTCAACGACAGGGACTTTTTACTTCTCTTCACCAGGAATCCTTTAGGCATGTCTGCGGCAGAAGCAGTGCAGCCTTTTTATGGGACATCAGAGCGGCCCAGGGGGCAATTTCCCCCCTGGCCCAGTCCTCCCTGCCCTAAGGGGAGGGGAGGCGTTCTTCCCACTCACCCACCAATTAACTGGTTATAACAAGGATTTCCTGAGACCTGAATATTTTTTCATTGGTTCTTTTGGGGGTTAAAGGGTTGAGAAAGGCTGCTCTAGAATGAGGAATCTGCTACTTCTTTGGAGGAACCCTATTTGTTTATATACACAGAACATCAAAAATAACAACAAAAATGTACAAACCATAAAAACAACCTGTTATTAGCCATTGATGGCCTTTAAATTGTCACCCAAACCTTTTTTCTTTTTGGTTTATTCATAAAGCTTTATTAACTCAAAGTTTTTACAAATAAAAATACAGCTTTGTCTTTGTACACTGGATTCCTATGTATAGATAAATCTTCCATAAAATGTACTCTGTATACTTTTTTGCACGCTGCAGTATTGTACAATGATTGGAAAATCATAACTTAAACAGATATATGGCTTTGTCTAGATAAACCTATAAGTTTTTAAATGGGACCATTAAATAGTTTTAAGTATTACACAATGACTGATGACACCTCTTAATGAAATATTATCACATACACCATAATTGTTAATAGGTATTATATAACTAGTGGTCGTCCATCAATGTATTCAGTGTATCTGATATATTCACGTATGCAGTGAAATCATTGTTGTTTGGAGAGTAAATTACTGAAGATGGGGAGATGTATACATGATTATAAGTATACTGGGTCCTGTTTATCAAAGTGTCTGGAGGAAGAACTGTTGTCCTTTAACCGATCATATTCAACACTGCACTGGAAAAAGTCACTTGAATAATAGAAACAAAGTGCTTGTTTGGCAATGCCACAATATAGACTGTGTTATATTGGCCATACAAGATATTGTTCATCTTTATCCCCTTATTCTTAATGAAGGTGTCCTGTGATATACAGCCCTCAGCCTTATCAGGAGAGCCGAGGCTGTGTGTAACGGAGCCCCTATGTGAAATCAGCCATCATTTTGCTGGCCATAAATTCATCATTTTGATTTGAGTGCCTATGACAGCATCTTCCTCAAAACTCGTCATACTCTATCTAAGCACATATGATGTCAAATAAGAGTTTACACTTCACGCAACCATTTGCGCTCTTGTGGAAATCAGTGCAGTAAAGGTTGCATATCTTCTCAGCACTCCCATACATAGAATGATAATGAACCTTTTCTAAAGAACCTCTGCAAGTCAGACACTTTGATAAAAGGGGGGCCATCTCACATGGACACTTCCCTACGTTATTACATTAGCTAGATATGTAGGCCTGTTGTCATTCTATTGATGCTTAGGTTCAAATGACAGTCTTTCCCCGAGTTTTCTGATCAATTCAGCCAGGTCTTCTGTGTTGTGAGTTTTCTCCTCAAGGAGCTCATAGCGCAGACTAGAGATGTCCTGCTTAATTTCCTTCAGTTCTCCTGCAAATATTTAAAAATAAAGTATATAAAAGATCACATGGTAAGTACAGTGGCCACGTTATACAATGGTAGTGCCTGTATATAAACTCCATGCCCCTAGTGATGCCAACTCTGACGAAACGTGTAGGGCAGAGTCCACACTCATGACATCACCACGTAAGCGGAAACCACTAGGTGGTTGGATCGGTTATGGGACCAGTATTTTTATACATATGCTGGATTTTATCATCTTTATTTTGAGTTATTAGAATTGCCTTGTTTTTAATAAATACAATGTACAGTTTTACACTGTGTGGATATCTTTAATTCATCTTTCATGTATGTTATGATGGAGCTATTCCTACCAGGAGTTGTGATATCGCCTTAATCAACATAATGTGGAAAGAAGCACTGGATTTCCATTTTGGATTTATATACAGCGCTTTCAACTCTAATTACTAATGCCCCGTACACACGTGCAGATTATCTGAAGACTTTTGTCTGCAGACTTACCAAAACCATATAATGTGAGGTCAAACCTAAACACTTTCAATTTGTATGCAATCCGGCAGGCCCTTGCACTACATAGAAAAGGTAAATCTGAAGACAAAAGTCTTCAGATAATCTGCACGTGTGTACGGGGCATTAGAGTCCATTGTTTCTGGTAAGAAGGCAATTTTTACATTTCGGTGGAGGTGCACTTGGTTGATTTATCTATTGATTCATACGCACACCTATATTGGATACACTCAAGGGGGGTTTCCATGCAGTAGAATCCGCAGATCTAAATATTTTATGAGACATAAGTACGAACTATTTGTTATATGGGACTCAAATTTTTGGCACATTTTACTCATTAACTTTTTTAGCGGGGCAAACCCTTATTTTATATCTGTACAGTAAATGGACTGCTCACAACTTCAGGGTCAGAATAACTTACCCTTTTCCCGACCACATAACTCTACATAATATGCATGTCAGCAAGGATGGTGGGCCTTAATGCCCACACACCCTACATGTACATCCAAGGAAATTTCTGTCTTGAGAGTGCTTTCTGCACCCTCCAGCACAGTGACTGAGCTGTCATCGACAGCTACCAGTTTCTAATTATGATTGGGATGTGGTGGGACGGACTCCCAATCATGTGACAGGCAATCACAGTGATCATGTGATCGGGAAGTCTGTCATGCTTCCTGCTTAAGACCCAGTAAAGGTCTATGGTAGGCAGGTGGAAAGTGGCCAAGGCAAACATGTGCATAGATAATAAAAAACTGAGGATTCAGAGGCAAGTAAGGAGGAAGGTTCTTAACCCGTAAAATTAGGGAAGGTACTTCCACTAAAAATAAACATGTATACGCGTAGAACATTTTTCATAAAATATCTTGTATGTAAAAACATCTTTTTCTACTGATTTATTAATGTATAGGGAGTGATTCTATACGTGGCACCCAGGTCCACTATCTCCTCTGTTTATATATAGAATTTTTTATATCTATCATACTGAGAATATGAATTACATATTACAGTATCTCACAAAAGTGAGTACACCCCTCACATTTTTGTAAATATTTTATTATATCTTTCATTCGACAACACTGAAGAAATTACACTTTGCTACAATGTAAAGTAGTGAGTCTACAGCTTGTATAACAATGTAAATTAGTTGTCCCCTGAAATAAACTCAACACACAGCCATTAATGTCTAAACCCCTGGCAACAAAAGTGAGCACACCACTAAGTCAAAATGACTAAATTGGGCCCAGTTAGCCATTTTCACTCCCCAGGGTCATGTGACTCATTAGTGTTACAAGATCTCAGGTGTAAATGGGGAACAGGTGTGTTAAATTTGGTTTTATCGCTCTCATTCTCTCATACTGGTCACTGGAAGTTCAACATGGCACCTCATGGCAAAGAACTCTCTGAGGATCTGAAAAAAAGAATTGTTGCTCTACATAAAGATGGCTTAGACTATAAGAAGATTGCCAAGACCCTGAAACGGAGCTGCAGCACAGTGGCCAACACCATACAGCGGTTTAACAGGACAGGTTCAACTCAGAACAGGCCTCGCCATGGTCGACCAAAGAAGTTGCGTGCACGTGCTTAGCATCATATCAAGAGGTTGTCTTTACGAAATAGATGTATAAGTGCTGCAAGAATTGCTGCAGAGGTTGAAGGGGTAGGGAGTCAGCCTATCAGTGCTCAGACCATACGCCGCACACTACATCAAATTGGTCTGCATGGCTGTCGTCCCAGAATGAAGCCTCTTCTAAAGATGATGCACAAGAAAGTCCGGAAACAGTTTGCTGAAGACAAGCAGAAGGACATGGATTACTGGAACCATGTCTTGTGGTCTGATGAGACCAAGATAAACTTATTTGGTTCAGGTGGTGTTAAGCATGTGTGGTGGCAACCAGGTGAGGGGTACAAAGACAAGTGTGTCTTGCCTACAATCAAGCATGGTGGTGGGAGTGTCATGGTCTGGGGCTGCATCAGTGCTCTTGGGAGCTACAGTTAATTAAGGGAACCATGAATTCCACCATTTACTGTGACTTACTGAAGCAGAGCATGATCCCCTCCCTTCAGAGACTAGGCAGCAGGGCAGTATTACAACATGATAACAATCTTTGTCATGGAGGACTGGAAGAGGACTCCAGTTGCAATCTGGGAAGCTCTGGTGAACTCCATGCCCAAGAGGGTTAAGGCAGTGCTGGAAAATAATGGTGGCCACACAAAATATTGACACTTGGGGCCTAATTTGGACATTTTCACTTGTGGGTGTACTCACTTTTGTTGCCAGTGGTTTAGACATTAATGGCTGTGTGTTGAGTTATTTTCAGGGGACAGCAAATGTACACTGTTATACAAGCTGTACACTCACTACTTTACATTGTAGCAAAGTGTAATTTCTTCAGTGTTGTCATGAAAAGATATAATAAAATATTTACAAAAATGTGAGGGGTGTACTCACTTTTGTAAGATACTGTATATGTGCATTATTTATTACATTTTGTGTATGTTATTTTTTGTTGACCAAGTATATACATGTTTTTTTTTTTTTTTTTGGGTGGTGGCAGTAAAGCTTGTCTTGGCTTATATATAATATATGCCATTTGTAAGAAAAAAATCTACAAAAAAAAATCATAAAATGTTGCCTTTATGAATCTACATACTGTATACCACAATAACAAATACAGGAAGGAATGTTGGAGTACATTGTAATCATCCCATGGAGTGGTCATTCTGCTCAGGCTTAGTGCATACTTTAAAAAATATGTAAACCCAACATTTCATATTCCTGAAGTAACACTGTGCATTGTTACTGTAATGCAGATCTTTATTTTGACCACAAGATGGCAGTGTTCAACAACTCTGTTTATCATTAGTTTCAGCACAGGAGTGCAGGATCGCTGGAACTTGTATGCTGGAAGCAGAACTTTTAGCTGAGATCAAAACTACACTGCCCAGGAGCCCTTGCTAGGGGGCAGGAGCAGATAAAAGAAAAAGTCGGGAACAGGAGGGGGAGAAAGAGAGAGACTTGGCTGCTGGAAGGAAGTGTGTAGGAAAGCTGTGTGGAGCCATGTGGGCCTGGACCGGAGTGTCATCGGAAAGCTGATGGAGGTGGAGACTGGTGGAGATCTGTATGTGGTCAGATCGGTTGGTCATCATCATCATCACAGCCACATCTGCAAAGGACAAAGGGGGCAACCCAGCAGGACGCTCATTGCTTCGCTATGCTTTTCATAAGGACTAGGTGAGAAGGTTCCTAACCCCTTTTACATTACCCTTGTTTCCAGTGTGTTTGCTGTTTCAAGTTACTTTAAGTTTACGGACACTGTACAGTACAGGCTGCTACAATCAGCACATGTGCCAGAGCTCATCTATTGTTGCGTCCGCCATTCTTATCTGTTCCTACAAATGCTGCCTGCAGGTTATCTGAGTTATCCCTATCACTTCCTGCTAGGCCGAACTCTGCATCCACTCTAAGCCAAGTTCAATCCATACAGGGAAGGAATTAGCCACTCAAGCTCGTTCAACTTCTCCAAATAAAGGGACATACGTTACATCTGACAATTCTCAATTCTCACTCATTTACTCCGGGTATCAGATTCTGTGTCCCACTTGTGGACCTACATGGGAGAAGCTCAATATACTCCATAGACTCTATCAAGATAAGCTTTATTCCACCATGAATACGAGGCCTTCCTACACGGACCTATATTTTTTTGGATCCTTGTGGTGAAACAGGACTGAAGGATCATAATCACTTTATGTGAACATATACCTTAAATATTTTGATCCCCGGCATCTGGGTAAAGCCAGGCCTAGGATCTCCTCATACGGACCAATCTACTACATTTCTGTGGTCCATATATGAGCCATAAGAGTACTACAACCTAGTATAGACCTTTTTGGCGGCGTCTTGGCAACACGGGTTCTCCCACCCTGACATGATTTTAAATTTTATACATGGTCTTCTTCCGTCTGTCCTACAGAGAATTCATATGTCTGTCTGAGATCTGGTTCTCCTTGTCGGACTACTGAAAAAGGCAAGACCGAAACGCGTCCAGTCCCACCCAGATATCTCAGACAACTGTACATCAGAGACGTATTTATTGCCATGTCTTTTTATAACATATTTGGTTCTTGCTGTTTACAACAGCATATGTTTTTTGTACATTGTTATCTTGTCTAATAAAACTTGTTACTACATATACTCAAGTCCTGGTTTTTGCCTGAAAAGTCCCACTCCAAGGGGAATTTTTTCTTTTATAGTTTAAATCTTCAGTCCTGCAGAACAATGGGTGGGTGGGGGATGTCTTAAAAGGGTCTGAATTGTATTGCATTATCCCTTTGCTGTATTACCTTGTTTATCCGTGGTTTCAGTAGACTGTAATCTTTGCCTGCCATACTATTCTTTGAGCCTAATACAATTTAATCATTTATTTTACAAGTGTGTGCATATTTTTCTTTGTGTGACAGCCAAGAGACTACCTGGCCAAGGTACTGTGGTGGTGTCAGCAGGGGTGGTGCTTTGCCCAGGGCTCAGTGTTGAACAGAAGACCCAAATCTTCTAGTGGTTCCTGTGGGGATATCACTACACTAATATGTGCCTGTTGTACCATGTGCTTGTATGAAAATGTATCCTCTTCTCTTTGTATTGCTTCCTTTGTGTGAAATGCCTGGTGTTCCTGTCAGTCCTTCTGCTTTCTTATCAAAAACTGACCACATTAGGCATGAGCGCACTGTGTGGTCAGTTCTCTAGCTGCGCTGAGAACTAAGCTTGCTCTCCCAATGAATAGACTTGTGCTGACACGCCCCTCCTGCACAGCCATACACTGGGAAGATTAGTGCCCTGCTGTTTCTCCTCCCCTAGTTTTCTGAGCTCCTTATGCAGCTGGGAACAGGGGGTATGTGATCACTTTAAAATAAGGGAAAAAGTATATATAATGTTTATATATATATATATATATATATATATATATATATATATATATATATATATACATATATACAGTGGGTACAAAAAGTATTCAGACCCCCTTAAAATTTTCACTCTTTGTTATATTGCAGCCATTTGCTAAAATCATTTAAGTTCATTCTTCTTCCTCATGAATGTACACACAGCTCCCCATATTGACGGAAAAACACAGAATTGTTGACATTGTTGCAGATTTATTAAAAAAGAAAAACTGAAATATCACATGGTCCTAAGTATTCAGACCCTTTGCTGTGACACTCATATATTTAACTCAGATGCTTTCCATTTCTTCTGATCATCCTTGAGATGGTTCTACACCTTCATTTGAGTCCAGCTGTGTTTGATTATACTGATTGGACTTGATTAGGAAAGCCACACACCTGTCTATATAAGACCTTCCAGATCACAATGCATATCAGAGCAAATGAGAATCATGAGGTCAAAGGAACTGCCTGAAGAGCTCAGAGACAGAATTGTGGCAAGGCACAGATCTGGCCAAGGTTACAAAAAGATTTCTGCTGCACTTAAGGTTCCTAAGAGTACAGTGGCCTCCATAATCCTCAAATGGAAGACGTTTGGGACGACCAGAACCCTTCCTAGAGCTGGCCGTCCGGGCAAACTGAGCTATCGGGGGAGAAGAGCCTTGGTGAGAGAGGTAAAGAAGAACCCAAAGATCTCTGTGGCTGAGCTCCAGAGATGCAGTCAGGAGATGGGAGAAAGTTGTAGAAAGTCAACCATCACTGCAGCCCTCCACCAGTCGGGGCTTTATGGCAGAGTGGCCCGACGGAAGCCTCTCCTCAGTGTAAGACACATGAAAGCCCACATGGAGTTTGCTAAAAAACACCTGAAGGACTCCAAGATGGTGAGAAATAAGATTCTCTGGTCTGATGAGACCAAAATAGAACTTTTTGGCCTTAATTCTAAGAGGTATGTGTGGAGAAAACCAGGCACTGCTCATCACCTGTCCAATACAGTCCCAAAAGTGAAGCATGGTGGTGGCAGCATCATGCTGTGGGGGTGTTATTCAGCTGCAGGGACAGGACGACTGGTTGCAATCGAGGGAAAGATGAATGCGGCCAAGTACAGGGATATCCTGGACAAAAACCTTCTCCAGAGTGCTCTGGACCTCAGACTGGGCCGAAGGTTTACCTTCCAACAAGACAATGACCCTAAGCACACAGCTAAAATAACGAAGGAGTGGCTTCACAACAACTCCGTGACTGTTCTTGAATGGCCCAGCCAGAGCCCTGACTTAAACCCAATTGAGCATCTCTGGAGAGACCTAAAAATGGCTGTCCACCAATGTTTACCATCCAACCTGACAGAACTGGAGAGGATCTGCAAGGAGGAATGGCAGAGGATCCCCAAATCCAGGTGTGAAAGACTTGTTGCATCTTTCCCAAAAAGACTCCTGGCTGTATTAGATCAAAAGGGGGCTTCTACTAAATACTGAGCAAAGGGTCTGAATACTTAGGACCATGTGATATTTCAGTTTTTCTTTTTTAATAAATCTGCAACAATGTCAACAATTCTGTGTTTTTCTGTCAGTATGGGGTGCTATGTGTACATTCATGAGGAAGAAGAATGAACCTAAATGATTTTAGCAAATGGCTGCAATATAACAAAGAGTGAAAAATGTAAGGGGGTCTGAATACTTTTCGTACCCACTGTATATATATATATATATATATATATATATATATATATATATATATATATATATATATATATATATATATATATATATATATATACACACAAATGTTTTGCCTTACATTTCTATTTTAAACTGAATGGGCTGTTTTATAAGGTCAGGGTTTACATATACTTTAAAGGTTGATGCAGGCATAATAGGACAAAAGAGGCAACCACAGGTCCGGAAAACAGAAGCAGGCGGCTGGTGTGCAAGGAAGGTTAAAACCATACATAACATTTCTGAACCTTTTCTCTTACGGTCTTTTCAGTCCATGGATCTGATTACCCCTGACACCTAAATACCGTATGTCATAAACACCAGTTAATGGCTCCTTTGACTCACCTTCATTAACTTCATCACTTTCCTTGTCAACCTGAGCTTTTAGAACATAACGCTTTATGAGACGCTTCATTATTTTCTACAAAATGGAAGCAAAACATTATTAAATGTTATTGAATAATATATAATCTGGAATATTCGAAATACATAAATCTGAAATCATGCATTTATTTATGGTTAGTTATCTAAATATGGTTAGATGCTCGTAGAAAGTTGATGCCACCGTGGTCTTTCATAGTAATGGTTATATGGGTAGGCTTTGCTGCATTGTGCTGTGGTTTAACCTTGCCTCAAGGTCACCTGTTCCTGTGGACTATGTCACATTGTTGTGACATTGTTGGACACCAGAGAATGGGATTGGGAAAACATGGACTTTACTGGCACAGGTATATAAAATATAGCATTTATTGTTAACAGATTCAAATAGTTGTTGGAGACCATCTTTTCCACTTATCGTATATTGTAAATGGGCTCATACCAGTTAATTGTGTCCTCATAGGTTACTCTATCAACTCCCTTAGATTGTGTTAGTTATGACCCCCTATCTCTCCCAATATCTCTCCCAATGTTTGTGTATTGAATATTATTGCTGGGATGAGAGACATTGCAAGGGGGGGGGGGGGCGTCTATGTCCTCTACTTCTGAGAACCTTTTTTGTAATTCGTAACTAAAGGGGAGATTTACTAAAAGTGGTGCACAAAGAATCTGGTGAAGCTCTGCATGGCAGCCAATAAGCTTCTAACTTCAGTTTGTTTAATTAAGCTTTGACAATAAAACCCGAAAGCCGATTGGCTCCTATGCAGAGCTGCACCCGATTTTTGCACTCTCCAGCTTTAGTAAATCAACCCTAAGCCTTATGATTGGGATTTACCACACAGGTGTAATATTATGGCACAACCTCCATCCTCATCACTTAAGCTTACTTCCTGTTTCTAAAGACATGTTTTTTAGTTTTCTTGTACTACATAATTTAAAGTGAACTCCGTTTTATTTATCTTGCTTAGTACTGGCAATATTTACAGAGACTTATTATTATCTATTGATATTTTTATTATTTTCTTTATTTTTGATACAGTACAAATGTTTCTTTTATATTGTTTTTTCTTTGTCAAATGTATGCTGTCAATGCTACATGGTGGCTATTTGCCCTTTGTTTGTGAATTGTTTTCTTTAAAAATAAATAAAAATACAATTTAATAAAAAAAGTGAACTCCATGACCAATAAAACAATAAACAAAAAAATGTAACAAATAACAGTTTTTCACCAGGGGATTTGGCTTTTGTAGGATTGCTCGTGGCAGATTTTTGCATTTTATATGCAACAATATTATTTTTATTTCTCTACCCATTGTTTTTAGCTTCTATTTACTTTTTGCACCTGTACATGCATCCCCCTAAATTGTCTATTATTGCTCATTATTGCTATACCAAATGTGACGTTCCTGTCTATGGTTGCTTTTCAGGGGCCTGGACTTATGCTAAACGGTGCATTTTTTCATTTGCTTGTCCCTTTAAATTTTTTGAGTGGTTTACCCACATCAATATTTAGGCAGCCGATGATAATATTTATTCCCCTGCCACCAGCATCTCCATGATTAAGCCCCGGGGGCAGGGGTGAAACATGTTGGAGACTGGATAAATCGAGCTAAGGGTGATTTTACTTGCTTATGTTTTGCATTATGCTTTGGGTCTGGACAGACCTTTTCTCAGCCTGCACCATCACTGGTCAGTGGCATCCAACTAACTAGACTTTGACATCCTGAGCGGAGACCCTCAAGCATTTATGATAGGTCATTGTGTTGTGGTGACAACACAATTAAAGCCAGGGTCCCTTTTTAAGATTCTACTCTGTACTATCTGTATTTCTCAGTTCTGTAAACCTTTTGCAAACAGCTTCATCCTCTCAGAGTCATGCATTATGGAGGGGGTCTCCTCCTTGGAAAGAAAGCCAAACTGTCTGCTCAAAGCTTCTGATGTTTAGTCAACAATTTTTGGGTAAGAAGAGAGCAGATGCTGGCAAACAAGAATGTACAAAGTACAATAACTCACAGAAACCAGTCAGAATTCATCTTTCATTGATCTGACTGCTCTTTTCACAGCCTTTACATTTAAAACCAATTTAAGTGAAAAGAAAATCCATTCACACCTGTCCATCCAACCCCAAAGGGGTACAACTCTCAGTGCAGCAATCCAATTCAAAGTGGAAATCCTGTTCAACAATATCAATAGACGGTTCATCAAGTATCAAGCATATAAAGAGCAAAAACATTAAATGAGAATTTGCACTTTGAATTGAATTGCAGCACCGAGAGAGTTGTGCGCATACCCGTGCCGTTCCTTCAGAGCTGTGTGCCACAGCCGAGACTCATCAGTGTGGCTCATGGCTTGGCCAGTCAGACAGGTGGATTTTGCGAACCCCGGAAGGAACACTGGGTGAAAGTAGAAGCCTCTGCATCGGTGACAGCACGCCCATGGAGGGCTTTGATTTAAGGTATCTTTCTTCCCCTAAAAAGCACACAGAGTCTTTCCCAAACTGTTGCCAGGAGGTTAAAGCCCCGTACACACGTACCGATCGTCGGCTGAACGCTCGGCCGTCTTTTATCCAGGGCTGTCATGTCTGTTTAAAACTGCAAAAGACTGCACACGAATTTTGTCGGCCAACAACAGCCGACTGCAAAAGTGATGTCATGTGATGGTTAACTTTCCGTGTGTTTTTTCTTTTCTGAGCATGCCCAGTCTTGCTAATCTGCTGTCTGTCGGCAGAAATCTGTACTGACTGGCGAACAATCGGCCGTTCTGGTGTTGGCCAACAAAAATTTTAATGCCTGCACGACAGATTCTGTTCGGCCGAAAATGCGCTGTCGGCTGTCGGAAGCATCATACTAACAAGCCTACAATCGGCCGATCGGTCGTCGGGCGAATATTTACGGCCGACAATCGGTACGCGTGTACGGGGCTTAAAAGTCAATGGTTGTCTAAAATGTCTTTGTATGCTGTAGCATTAACAGTACCCATCACCGGAAACACCTGAACTTCATCATTTGGAGAAAGGTCCACATACTTTGGCCATATAATGTATCAGTCACTGGTGGATTCTGCAGTGCTTAGTCACCCTCCAGAATTTTAAATCCCAGGGGAATTCAGGGGTGCAGTCTTGCCACACCTGCTCCAACATGGAGATCTCCCACTCTTACTTTTAGATTATTCATTATGAAAAGTAGATTGGAAGTTCATTGAACATTCAAGAACATTGCTATTAGAGCATTGAGATACCATACCAGTCGTGGATGGAAGTGGGGTGGGGGAAGTTTGGGCTGCTCCCTCCCACCTGCTTCCTATCCATCCATTAGCAGCCATGTGCTCCCAGAGTGGAGACACTTAAATTTAAAAGTGTTAGGACTGCAGATAAAACAGGGTGCCGTGTCGTGGCTCTGCAGCTTACATATGCGTTTGCAAATGCGTGTCAACTAAACCCCTGTTCTTTATGTATATTGAGACAGGTCTACTTGGTTGGTGGCAGACTGGAGGGTGGGTACATCAGACTGGGGGCTGGCTTGCTTCCATGCACCTCTTTTAATCCTTTTCAAATTATTTTTAGATTGGAAGTTCATCAGGACAGAAACATAACTGCTGTTAAACGTTTGTAGATGTGACAAATTAAGTGTAGAAATCTCACCACTGGAGTCCAACAGAAACAAATAACCATTAGCTTGTTTTACTTCTCAGCATCTAACACACACTGAAATATTAGTTGAGGTGGACCAACTTTTGAATATAATTATTATGGTTTTGAAATATGTGAATGCTTTGTACTTACCTGATATCTTGAGGGTGTTTGGCTTATGTTGTTCAGGTTGCCATCTTCTGAACTCCTAATGCTTGAGTGCTTGCTCTGTCCCAACTGAATACAAAATAAATAATTGAGGTATTAAATGTAAAAAGTTTCATAGTATCCATAGACATAATATGACATTCACCACTCAGCGTCATATCAGATGACAGTCTCACGTTTTTGGGTTTCCTGAAGTCACTGCTATATGTCCACTGTTTCATTACACCCTAAAAGGGGAAAAGGCCAGTCACAGGCGTTGGCTTCTGATCCAAGTTACACTATGATCCGATGCGTGTAATTGGGTATAGAAAGCATAAAGAGAATGAGAGGGCCCTTAGGAATAAATTGTCTAAATTATTTTTATCTTTTAACTTCTACTGTGTCTAAGTTGATACCAGTGGTGTAGCTTGACAAATCTAGGTTCCAGTGCAAGATATGGGTCAGCGTTCTTAAATGTCAATCCTGTATCAACATCATCCTGACTCTTAGAATATTTCTTACGAATAACATATCAACCCCATATACTCCTATACCTCAAACTCCCATCCCTCATACTTGTAGGCAGGTTGTTTATTGCTGCATTAGCTAGTTAGTGGCTGACCCAGGCATGGGTCCTCAGTTCCCAGGCTTTTTGGTCCCAGCCTGCCCACCTTTGATATAAAAAGAGGAAGGCTGAGGTCCAAGGCCCTTGGCCCGCGCTGTGAAGGAGGACTGCTGTGCTTTGCAGTCTGTTGGAGGCACCAGGGATCTGGAGATCAACCAGCACCTGGAGAATTCCAACATGGACTACCTTGCAGAGGGATGCCTGGGCAACCATTTAGTTGTAGTAAGCGTTAGGAAATGGACTTTGCTCACATTATTATTATTATTATTATTATATAGTATTTATATAGCGCCGACAGTTTACGCAGTGCTTTACAACTTGAGGGTAGACAGTACAAATACAATACACTTCAATACAGAAGGAATCAGATGACCCTGCTCGTTAGAGCTTACAATCTAAGCTTACATTGAACTGTAATGCCAAAAACTTTTCAGTAAAGTTGCATTAACTGTTCTAAGCCTGCACTGAAGTAATTCAAAGGTATGCATGTTGGTTTTGGTGTATCAAAAAAAACGGAGTCTGTAAAGCACAAAGGGGTATGAAGCTTGAGGGTTAACTAGGCAACACAAGGAGGAGGAGTGTAGTTGCTAAGAGTACCCAAGCACAGTTCAAGACACAAGCAACCAGTCATTAAGTGTGGTAGCTGGTGTAGGTGACAGGTCCTCTGTTAGCGAGGGGGTTGATTTTCTGGCTCCCTCCCTAGCGGTCCGTTTCCTGTAGCAACCAGATCTGAACCCACCACACAGAGATCCATGGCCTGGTCACATGAGTACAGGAAGGAAGGAGTTAACAAGTACACGCATGAGGTCCACACTAATTCTGTTACTGAGAGTGAGGAAATAGAGGCACGCTGGACTGGTGGAGAGGGCGCAGGCTCTGCAGCATCCCTCCTAATGCAACACATATCAAGTTACAGAGTTTAGTGACATGGGATAAGACTTCTACAGATGGACTCTGTATGTTTACTACTCCACATAGTGAAGGCTCATCTCTATGTAGCATCTCTAAATAGAACCACTGAGCACAGAACTATATTAGGTCTCCCTCTGATTATCCTGTTGCCAGATACCAGGTATTTTAACACGCTGCCAGGTGCACACATACACTTTCGCTCGTTATTTTCAAGGACCAGTCTAGGGGATTTGTTTTGTTGATTTATGATTTTTTTGGAGAACTTGGATAGGAGAAGGGACTAGTGGGATGCTCCAAATTCAACCATGCACAGGTGGTGACAACTCTCACTTGGTCTCACTTTAGTGGAACTGAAAACCAGATCTTCTGCTGAACCATACAGCACTTGCATGGAAAGAATACGTCCTTTGCTTGTGTTAGCAGCAGACGCAGTGAGCACTGTATCTTCAGGACACTAGCCAGTATCCCCCTTTAGCTTACACCCAGCCCACTGACTTTCTAGCACCAAGAGGGGGATTCTAACAGCAACAGTCTCTAGGATCCCTGTGGGACGTCTGTACTCACAAAGTTCTTGTCCGCAGATCTCTTTCTCCCGTAGTACCAGACGAGATCCATGGACATCCTCCCTCAGTCAGCCCTCAAAAGAGTCCCTGGGTTTTAGTATCTCTGACTATGGCCCTCAGGTAAACCACCTGAGGCCTGCATGGCAGCCTTGGCTGGGGAGAGGCAGCAGCCCCCTCTCCAGCCAAATACCAGGAGCCAAATGTGCACATCAGATATAAGTACAGTCACCCAGCATGCACCAGGACCCCTCCAGTGCCTATTGGCCAGGGCTGTACAGATATCCCCTCCTCCCATCTACATGGTTTCCTCCAAAAGTCAATAAACTGCACTACTATTGGAGCAGCATCAGAGCACACTAGGCAGCACCTATCTAGGAATCACAGCCCTCTGTTAGGCAGATAGCTCCTAGATTTAGCTAGCTGTCTCCCTGTTAAACAGAGAAACCAAAAACTATATAAACCTACCTAGCACCCACCTAGGAGGATGATACATCTAAGTCGGGAACTGCCTTAATGTTAGACTTTTCACATGACCTCAGTCTCTGCCCCGTCTCTGGTCCCAGGCATTAATGAGTGCACTCTGCACAGAAGGTACCCACGTGTGCATGGCAAAGATGACCCAGCCATATACTCCCTCCACTCCACTTCTATAATCCTCTCCACCTCGCATAGTATGCCTCTACTCCTCCAGAAGAAAATAATTCATCACACACTTGTTCAAGGTGAGTGTGATAGAGAAGGAGTTCAGGTATGGCTAGGCAGGTCCTAGGAGCCTACCAGCGCCAAGGGTATGTTGCAAATGAAGCATCTACTTCCCCTTTCTTACAACAATCTCGCTTATTTTACACAATCATCATAATCATTACACAAACATTGTCTCAAATCATTATAGTGTGATTTTTAAATTCATTTTTGTTTTTAAATAACAAACATGATCTACCTATCTGCTCTCTGCAATAAAATTGCACAGAGCGGACCCGATCCTGCTTTTCTCGGTTTCCCTGCTGGTGCTCCTGGCTCGTTCTCCTCTCTCTATGGTGGCACACCTGAGGGCAGGCTGTTTGCATCCATAGACGAAGACATCGTGGCTCGGCCCTGCCCCTCACTCCCTCGTCACAGAATTTGACTGACAACAGTGGGAGTGAATGGCTCCCACTGCCTCCGCAAAGCCTGTGAGTGCGGAGAGAGCCGCTGCAGATGGGCACAGCACGGGATCAGGTGAGGAATGCATTAAAGCAAAAAATCTTTAGGCTTTAGAACCATTTTAAAGCCTAGCTCAGTAATAACAACTAAAAGTGTGATCTTCCCCACAGCTGATGAAATGTATATTACTCATCTTCTTGTCTATGGGGTAATCTACTTACTTTACTCCACCTTCCCTCAACAGTCGGCGATCAGTTCCTATGCTCTACCGGAAAGCAATGTGGATGAGCTTACATAATCACATATAATGCAGGACTGACAGCTATGTCCCATCCTGATGGTGAATTGTATATAATGATAGTGGCCAGTAAGGAAAGCTGATTTATGGAGCGGTCATCGCAACCATTGTTTGAAGAAAGAATGTGGGACCATAGATTAAGGTATTAAGAAAAACTAGCAAGGAAGAAGAGAAAAGGAAGAGTGGGAAGAGGGCCGAATTGCTGCGCCATGGGCGTCTGGTTTGTACTTGCCCCATGGGCTGAAAGTTGCCAGTCTGGTTGTGGGTCCCTTACATTTTTCTTTTTAAGTATTTTTTTTCAACTTTATCATTACATTACTTTATTTATTTATTTACTTCATGTTTTTACCATCACAGGGGGCTGACTATGTGATAGTATTGTGCAGTGACAGGTCCTATTTTTGGAGACATTGGTGCCTACTAGGCCTGTGATGTCGTCCCTGCACTGCTGGCAAAGAAATAGTATACTGGCCTCTGTCCAGAATCTGACAGCCATGATCTGCTCTGCTCTGAGCACTTCCGGGTTCACAAAAAAAAGAGGATGATCAGTGATTTTCCTCGGCTCTGCCAATGTGAATGTTGTTCTAACATCTGGAACTTCTTGTGTTAATCAAAAGCATTGCTCTAGCCAGGAATTCAATGTTCAAAGCGTTATTCATTTAGGGATATTTATTTTTACATTTTATTTTTTTAACTTGAGTAATGCTTGGGGATAATGCAGGGGCGGTTAAAGTATATCTAAAGCCCACATTTTTCTTTACTTTTTTTCACGTGTATCCCATTGTGTAGATTTTCCTTTACTTCCTGTCCTGTAAATACAACACAGGAAGTGAATACAAATCTCTCCTAAGTGAGGTTAATATCCTCTTAGGCCTCTTTCACATGGGCGATCCAATCCGATCCGCCTGTCAGTTTCACAGGCAGAGCTGTTTGGATGCTCCATGCATCCCTATGGGGCAGTGGATGTCAGTGGAGACATCTCCGCTGACACCCGCTGCTATCCAATCCGGTCCTGTCCGTGAAATCCAGACGGATTGAAACCCTTTTTTCCATCCGTCTGGAGGATCGGGTGGGATGTGATCGGATGAGAACGGGCAGACGGTCCATTCTCATCTGATCTCCCCATAGAGGAGAGCGGGGATTTGACAGTTCCGTCTCTGCACACAGAGCGGAGACGGAGCTGTCATCCGCTTGCTCAGTGGGGATCAGCGGATCGATCAGAACGGACTCCGTCGGGCGGTGCACCCGTGTGAAAGGGGCCTTAGACAGTTGAATCCACTGGAAGATTCCCCTCTATTCCTGTTCTGGTGACAGTTCAAAATGTTGACTCTCCCTCACCTGGAGAGACACCATAGAGAGAATGAATCTCCCCAGCAGGGGTACAAACAGCAATATAAAACTGATAGGTATTCTAATGTCTCAATGCTATGTCCAATGCAAAAAAATAGCTTTAGATACACATGCATATATATTAATTAATACCCAGAAAAAAAAGCATGGTATTTGAGTCAATAATTAGGATTTCCAATCACTCTGTTGGTTTATAGTCATAATTCTTAGAGCTATTAATTTATATGTATAATGTAATAATTATAATATTCCAAATAGTACAGTATAGTAAACATTTACATTATTTATTAAACAGTGAATTATGACAATGCCACATTGGATAACAGAATGCACGCTCCTTCACCTCTGACATACACAGTGTAAAAGGTTCAGAATTTCAGCAACTTGCCAAGACCAAGATTATTACACTTTTATTTATTTTGTAACATTGAAATATATTCTCAGCCAACCATGAAACCACCAGGTCTGCTCATCTTTACAATAATCAAATATTTTCTGTTTTTATTGTCTTGGATTGTTTCTATTATTTCACCAGTAGGGGGCGATCTTAGATCAAGGTTTCTTATGACTAAATCACAATCAGTTAGATATAATTGAACTGTGTTTGTTGGCAGTCTGCATCTGTCTTCAAAATAACATTACACAAAGTGAATACTGACTTGTATCTCTTGTCTCTGAACACAGGAATGATGAAATGAATATTATTTATTGCCAGCAGTGAATCTATCTGAAATTCAAGATGCGATTACTTAAAGGACCGCTACTGCAAAAATAATTGTATTCTGCTAAAGTATTATTGTTGTTATTCAGGATTTATATTGCGCCAATAGTTTGCACAATTAAGTCATTCAAGGGGGCTCTGCTCCTGAGAGCTTACAATCTAATAGATGTATGGGATGTGCACATGTAATGTCAGTATTCATTGTTTGGATTCTTTTTATTTATTTTTTTATTTTATTTTACATGCCTTTATATTTTTGATACCCATACGGACCGAACTGTCTATCAAAAAGTGGTAATGGTAAGGATTGGGACAAAAACTGTCACTGTCACAGCTTGGGAAGGTACTTGTGAGGGTAGGTTCACGCTATGTGCGGTAATGGGCATTTTTCCACACTAGATCGCCAGTCACTGCAAAGGCCCATAGAAAATAATTGTTTCTATGCATTCTGATCACACTGCAATACTGTCTGCAGGTGGGTTGCAGTGTGTTGTTAAAAAATGCAGCACTGGTAACAGGCCCGGGACAAGGGGTGGGTAGGAGGGACGAATGCCATGGTTTATTGCAGGGATGTGGGCACACTGACCCTAACCCTAAGGGAAGGGAGGGATGCAGTTTAACATCTTTGCCCTGGGCAATGGATGGCCTTGTTCAGCCCTGACTGGTAAACGCACCTATCTACTGCAGCTCAGCTGGAATCATTTTGATACTTAAAGCGGAGTTCCGGCCTCGGGGGTCAATTTTAGCTAAAAATACCCCCGGGACAGTCAGGGCTAGTACATTCCATAATGGATAGCCTCTGACATACTTGCCAACTGTCCCTTTTTTCCTGGGACAGTCCCTGCAAATAGGAGCCTGTCCCAGGTAATTTATATTGTCCCTGGAAGCGCCTGTTAATAGGGCTGCCCATAAATGTTACGCAGAAGTAGTGCAACTGAATAGGAGAATTCTTCCAACTCTGCTACTGTGGCCTTAAGTTTGAAATTCCCTTTTCAATTTCCTGTAATTCTCTCTTTATTGAGTAGACTCTATAATCTGATAAGTAGGCGAGATTAATTATGCAGCGTGGGCGGAGCTTCTTGGAAGTGGGTGTGGTAATTGATAGCTGTGCTGCAAAGTGTCCCTGGAAATTTTCTTTAAATGTTGGCAACTATACTCTGAACTGTCCCGGGTCGCACTTACCTGTAAGAAGAAATACTTACCTTGAAAATTTCTTCTCCAGCGCTGCCATCTCAGGAGTGGGCAGCTGAAGCTGCAGAGTCCCTCTTCGTGACCTCTTCCATGACGTCGGAGTCCCACAATGCACTGCAATGGCCCTGCTCATCACTTCCGAGTGGCATGCCCAGAAGCTGTTTAGCAGGGAATGCCATGCCTGCACAGGAACTGACGAGCAGGGTCGGTGCAGGCGCATTGACTCCTGGGAGCGATGACGTTCAGCTCCCAGGAGTGATCGCAAACCGGAAGAGACAGCGCGGCCGCAGAGGGAGGAAGTGGAAGGAAGGTGAGTATATTTTCTTCTATAATAAGGTAAGTGACCAAAAAAAAAAAAAAATCAGCAATATCCATTTCTTTACCAGCAAGCGTATGGCCCAAAATCTTTTTTTTCCATTTTGATGCCGGAACTCCGCTTTAACCAGTTCTGGATCGCCCCACGCTGATATACTGCAGCAGGGCGGCCATCCTGCGCTAAATGATTTACCTGTACTTTATTCCGCGCACGGGGTCTGGGGTTCATGCGCGCCCTTGGCAACCTGCTCCTGCTGTGATTGGACACAGCCGGAGCCAGTCAGCAGGTCCGGCGGACCTGATGTTTGCCAGCACTCCGCAATCATTCGTGAGAGAAGCAGAACAGCAGTCTGCCTATGTAAACAAGGCAGATCACCGCTCTGTCATAGGGGAAGATAAAGATCTTGTGTTCCTGCTAAGCAGGAACATGGATCTCTGTCTTCCCCCGGTCAAAGAAACCCCCCCCCCCCACAGTTAGAAAGCACTCACAAGGAACATATTTAACCCTTTGGTCGCCCCTGATATTAACCACTTCGCTGCCAGTGTCATTCGCATCTATTTTGCACTGATCACAGTATTGGTGTCACTGGTTCCCAAAAAGGGTAATTTAGTGTCACATTTGTTCGCCGCAATGTCGATTGTCGCCATTACTTGTACAAAAAATGTCAAAAAATAAAAAAGACATAAATCTATTCAATAGTTTGTAGACGCTATGACTTAAGCCCCGTACACACGTACCGATTGTCGGCCGTAAATATTCGGCCGCCAAACGATCGGCCGATTGTCGGCTTGTTAGTATGATGCTTCCGACAACCGACAGCGACTTTTCGGCCGAACAGAATCGTGTGTGCAGGCTATAAAATTTTTGTTTGTTTGTTGATTGTTCGCCAGTCAGTACAGAATTCGGCCGACAAACAGCAGATTAGCAAGACTGGGCATGCTCAGAGAAGAAAAAACACACGGAAAGTTAACCATCACATGACATCACTTCTGCAGTCGGCTGTTGTTGGCCGACAAAATTCGTGTGCAGTCTTTTGCACTTTTCAGCTGACATGACAGCACCGGACAAAAGACGGCCGATCGTTCGGCCGACATTCGGTACGTGTGTACGGGGCTTAACTCAATATACTGTACGGTTATTGGGATTTTCTTTTACCAAAAATATGCAGCAGAATACATATTGGTCCAAATTGATTAAGAAATTTGAGTTTTTACATTTTTTTATTGGATATGTTTTATAGAAAAAATTAAAAAATATTGTTTTTTTTTTTTTCAAAATTGTCCGTCATTTTTTGTTTAAAGCGCAAAAAATAAAAACCGCAGAGGTGATCAAATACTACCATAAGAAAGCTCTATCTGTGGGAAAAAAATACATACATTTTATTTGGGAACAGCGTCACACAACTGCGCAATTGTCATTTAAAATAACGCAGTGCCGTATCGCAAAAAATGGCCTGGTCATAAAGGGGGGGGGTGGTAAACCTTCCGGGGCTGAAGTGGTTAAATATTGATTAACCTCTTGCCGCCCACCCACAGTAGTTGTACTCCGAGGGTACGGAAGCTGCAGGCTGGGTGACATACTGGTATGTGACAGCCTTTCTTCTGGGTGCCCATGCTCCCTGCCAACCCGTGCTGTGATTAGACACAGCACGAGTTTGGCAGCTGATTTCAGTCAATGATTATGGCTGAAGTCAGCTGATAGACTGTGGCCAATCACACATAGAGTTCTGTGTTTACAAAAAGCAAAGTAGAGAGAAAAGAATAGCCAAATAGTTAACTAAAAGCAGCACACATTACACATTGTTAGGCACACAGTTAACCCTTTGATTTGCCCCTAGATGTTAACCCCTTCCCAGCCAATGTCATTAGCGCAGTGACAAAGTGCAGTATTACCACTGATTAGTGTCACTATTTTTGTCAGTGTCAGTCAGTTAGTGTCCCTCCCAGCCAGCATCAGCTAGTGGCAGATTTCCCACCACACTTTCACAGTCCCACTACAAGTTGCTGATCACCCCTATTACCAGTCTAGTGTCATATCTGCATAAATTCCAGTATACAGTAAAACCTTGGATTGCAAGCGTAATTCGTTCCAGGAACATGCTTGTAATCCAAAGCACTCTTATATCAAAGCAAATATCCCATAAGAAATAATAAAAAACTCAAATGATTCGTTCCACAACCATTTATTCATAAATCCTTCAGTTTATAATGTCCATCCACAAATGGCGCCTTCACACTGGGATTAGAAGCAAATTACAGCAGGAGCTACAGAGTATAAAAGAGAAGAGAGGCGCCTCTAAGTGTAGCAATATGGTTACATTTAACTACTTGCCTTCTGTGCACTTAAACACCCTTCCCATCCAGACCAATTTTTAGCTTTCAGCGCTCGCACACTTTGAATGACAATTGCGCGGTCATGCTACACTGTACCCATATAACATTTTTATCATTTTTTTCACACAAATAGAGCTTTCTTTTGGTGGCATTTAATCATCTCTGGGTTTTTTATTTTTTATAAAAAAAAAGAAAAAAGACAGAAAATTTTGAAAAAAAAAAGTTTTTCTTATTTTCTGCGAGTAAATTTTGAAAATAAATAAAATTTTCTCCTTCACTGATGTGCACTGATGAGGCGGCACTGATGGGCACTGATAGGCTGCACTGATGGGCACTGATGAGGTGGCACTTATGGGCACTGCTGAGGTGGCACTTATGGGCACTGATGAGGTGGCACTGATGAGGAGGTACTAATATGCTGCACTGATGAGCACTGATAGGCGGCACTGATGAGCACTGATAGGCGGCACTGCTGGGCACTGAGAGGTGGCACTGCTGGGCACTGAGAGGTGGCACTGACGGGCACTGAGAGGTGGCACTGACGGGCAGCACTGATGAGCACTGGCGGGCGGCAAGGATGGGCACTGGCGGGCGGCACTGATGGGCACTGGCGGGCGGCACTGATGGGCACTGGCAGGTGGCACTGATGGGCACTGGCGGGTGGCACTGATGAGCACTGATGGGCGGCACTGATGAGCAGCACCATCAGTGCCCACACTCAGTGCCCATAGTGCTGCCAGTCAGTGCTCATCAGTGCCTAGATGAGCAGGCACTGATGGGCACTGACTGGCAGCACTATGGGCACTGATTGTGTGCACTGATGGGGGCACTGATGGTGGGCACTGTGGGCATTGAAGGTGTGTTTGGTGTACCTCTAGTAATCAGGGCACTGGTGATCGGTGCCCTGATTACTTTTTTCTGTGTCCCCGGCGTTGTGCAGCTCTCCCTCCTTCCTCACACGCAGGCTCTGTGTGAGGAAGGAGCGCCGGCAATGAGAGATAATCTCATATGTTTACATATGAGATCATCTCTCATTGGACGGCTTGATCACGTGGTGAATGGCCGCTGTGATTGGCCATTCACCACGATCTGTGATCGGCTGTGTCCAAGGGACACGGCCGACACAGATTCCCCCCGATGCGCGCTCGCGGGAGCGCGCGGGGGGCGTGTCACTGGGAGGCCGTTTAAAAACGGCCTCCCGAAAATTCGAGTCCGCGCTGCAGCCGTATATAGGCTGTAGCGCGGATGGCAGGAGGTTAATGAAGGTTCAACATTTAGCAACTCAAATGAATGATGATTAAACAGGCACATCTAAGTATGCAGGTATCCCGGGTAAAGCTGTCCACATAGACCATCCTCCTCACCGCCGGCTCTCACCGCTGTCAGTCTGTAGTTGTGACCGGGAAGACTACCCTGCAGTAGAGCGATCTTAAAGGGAAGCTTGAAGTGCTCATGGAGAGCAGTGTGGAAGGGATGACATTGATGGAGGTGCAGAGCACAATCTATGTGGACAGCTTTACCCCGGATGTCTGCATACTTAGATGTCCCTTTTTTAATCTTTAAAGCGGTTGTACACCCGAAAATTAAAAAAAAAAAAAAAAACCTGCACACAAAGGCATAGTGAGCTAGCATGCATCGCATACTAGCCCATTATGTATTACTTACCTTAGAACGAAGCCCCGACACGGACCCCCGGACATCGCAGCGGGCGCTGCCATGATCCCTCGGCGTCTCTTCCGGGTTCGGCGGCTCCGGCGCTGTGATTGGCCGGAGCCGCGATGACGTCACTCCAGCGCATTGCGCGCGGGAGTGATTTTCCGGCAAGCTCCCGGCAAGGAAAACTGAAGGTCCCCCCGGACCTTCAGAGCGCATGCGCCGCTCGCGTGAGCGGCTGCATGCACTGCAAATATCTCCTAAACCGTGCCAGTTTAGGAGATATTAATTGTACCTACAGGTAAGCCTTATTATAGGCTTACCTGTAAGTAAAAGTGTCAAAAAGCGGTATACTACCGCTTTAAACCATGTGAGTTGCTAAATGTTGTACCTTCATTAAATGTAACCTTTTTGCTACACTTTGAGACGTATTGGGATTTTTTTTTTTTACCCATGACATGTAGCAGAATACATTTTCACCTAAATTTATGTTAAAGTTCATTTTTTTTTTCTCGGATTTGTTTTTTATAACAGAAAGTAGAGAATATCTTTTTTTTCCCAAAATTTTCATTTTTATTTGTATGGCAAAAAATAAAAAAAACGTTTGTGATCAAATACTACCGAATGATAAAAATATAATTTGCATAGTGTTGCATGACCCAGCAGTTGCTGGATAAAAAAGTAGCTCAGTGCTACATGGCAAAAAATGGTCTGGTCATGAAGGGGGTAAAACCTTCTGCAACTCAAGTGGTTAAAGGAAAAAAATGGTGAACAGTGCTTTGTGTTATAAAAATGCAAGGCATCACCCCCCACTACTAGCACAGAACAGACACTAGAGTGAATAAGCCATAAATGCATATAAATAGATGTAAGAAAAATAACACAAGGAATGTCATATAAGGATGCCTTTCCTTATATGTTTTAACCACATACAAACATCATAATGCAAGATTTTTTGGCCATTTTGACATCTTAAAGCTGAACTAAACTGACTCTAAGCACAACAAACTGGAAAAGGCTACTTAAGTCATTTTTAATACTTAAATCAAAGTCACCCATCTATCCATGTCTCCATGCTTAATTTTTGTTGAGAAATCACTTTGAAAAACACTCCCTTGCATTTCTAGCTGCAGCCATCCTGAGTAAGAACAGATGATTCATGTACCATTTACTTCCTGGAATCCATCTGCCCTTAGCTCAGGAATGCAGGCAGGGGGATGTGCTTAGCTGAGAAAGCCCCTCCTCCAGAAGCAAAAAAAAAAAAAATGCCTACGAAGACTCCTTGGATGTATGACATAATTTTGACCTATGCCAGAAACCAGGAAGCACCTGAAGGAAAAAAAAAAAAAAAAGTTTAAAACTAGTAAATACATTATACCTTCCTATTTACTAATATTAGCAGCATAAGGATTAAAAATAGCTAATGTTGATTGTGACAGTTTAGCTCTGCCTTAACCACTTCAGTGCTGGGCACTTTCACCCTCTTCCTGTCATTTTTTTCACACAAATAGAGCTTTCTTTTGGTGGTATTTAATCACCATTGGCTTTTTTATTATTTGCTAAACAAATGTAAAAACACCAAACATTTTGAAAAAAAATATTTTTCTTATTTTCTGTTATATAAAATTTTGCAAACCAGTAATTTATCTTTTTTTACTGATGTTTGCTGATGGGGTTGCACTGATGGGCACCACTAGGCTGCGCTGATGGGCACTGCTAGGCTGCAGTGATGAGGCTGCACTCATGGCCATTAATTTGGCTGCACTGATGGGCACTGATAGGCTGCACTGATGGGCACTGATAGGCTGCACTGATAAGGTGGCACTGATGAACACTGATGAGGCTGCATTGATGGGCATTGATGAGGCTGCACTAATGGTCAATTATAGGCTGCACTGAAGGGCATTGGTAGGCTGCACTGATGAGGCTGCCCTGATGTGCACCGATAGGCAGCACTGATAGGTGGCACTGATGGGCACTGATAGGCAGCACTAATGGGCACTGATAGATGGCACTGATAGGCTGCACTGATGTACACTGATTGGCACTGATGGGGCTGCACTGATAATTAGGGCACTGATCACCAGTGCCCTGATTATCCGTGTAAAGGATGTGCAGACAGGTTTGTCGGTTAATGACTCTCCTTTCCTCCCAAAGACATAGCGTGAGAGGAAAGGACTTCCAATAACCAGCAAGTCTGTTTACAAGTGATCAGCTGTGATTGGACACAGCTGATTGCATGGTAAAGGGCACGCCTTCTTGACGCCGTCCCACAACTGGACTAGCGCTCTGTAGCCATCTTTTGGCTATAGCGCAGTCTACAAGTGGTTAAAGGGACAAGTTTATTGCATTAGGCCTCATTCAAATGTACAATGAACATGTTATTACACGTGTTTTCTAGGAGAAAAGTTCCTGATCAATGAAAAACGTGTGCTTAGATGCGTTTAAACACATACCCCGTTTTATTTTACACTCTTACAAATGCATATGCATGCGTTTATATGCATAAGGTCATAAGCACATCTTCTTAGATGCAGATTTTTGGATTCTGTACTACGGATCTGAAAGCAGCTCATGTTCATGCACCTGTGTGAATGGTCCCTTTGAAAACAATGCAGCTGCATTCAGATTTGTAATTAAAAACACTTGCATGTTTTTATAGCCGTGCAAATGAGGCCTTAAGCTGCTGCTCATTATCATGGACTTTTCATGGAAAATATACAAACATATTCCCTTTAAGACATAATTATATAAGTTTTCCTGCTGCCATGGAGATTTTAAAATTCCGAGTAATCATAAATGCTGTATTCTTGCTTAAGCACATGACTGCTGAGAAGCATAGGCTCATGTATGACCACATAATAAACCAATACCTTGCCCCCCCCCCCCCCCAAAAGAAAAAAAAAAATCTTTTAAACGGTAATACACTATTTGGAGCTTCTTTTATTCCCAATACCCTGACCGGACCCCACGGAAGGAGGTTATCCAGGAGAGGGCAATCCAGAACACTGGGGCACTACATCGCCCAGCGGTATCTACTCTGGTCCAGGTGGTCAAACAAGCGCTAACAGGTCTTAATACCATAAAGTATATAAGACCCACTTCATCTGGTGAGTGTGTTATTCTATTATTCCCCACGGTGACATCAAGTACCAGCACCAGATTATTGGAGGATTGAACACAGAGCACCTGCACTTTATATTCACTCTGCACTCAAGAATAATCTGCATATTTGCACCTAAGTCACTCATGAACTGTATTTTATGAACAATTTTTGAACCACTTTTTTTTTTTAGAACCATTTGATTGAATCACCACAGAAAGAACTGCACTTCCTATCACCTATTTACTCCTATGAATTTTATTGTTTAAATATAATTTGCACTGCATTTATTCCTTTAAGATTTGTATATTATAATTTGTAGTACACTATATACCTCGATTAAAAATCTAGGGTTATTAATACTTATTTTTGATTGTTTATTGTGCTGAAAATCTGTTTATATACATTTCACCATTTAATTTACATTGGTTCTTATCACTAGCACTACAGCACTATAATAAGGTTTAACGCACCATACATTACATAAGGCCTACCAACCTCACTATCCAATTGCTACTACTTGCACTGGTTAAGCAATTTTCTAGTACTAGCTCACCCATAGCAAGCGCTATAGTTGGCCCCATTTATTGTGGCTTTACTCTTTTTATTAACATCAATATGTTGCAAAAAACTGGGAATTATGTGAAACCTTGGTGTGGGGGTCTAACACAAAAACCGGAAAAAAAGGGAGGATGACAGGGAAGAAAGAAAGGGAAGGAGGAAGAAAAAAAAAGGGGAAAAAAAGAAAGAAAAAAGGGGTGGGGGGAAAGGGGAGGGAAGGAGAAGAAGAGGGGAAAAATTTGAATAGGAAAAATTGGAAAAGAAGAAATGGGCAAGGAAAAATTATTGAGGGCTAGTGGGATTTTAACGGTACTGTAATCAGCGATGGAAAACCACCATGTATAAAATTATAAATTTTATTATTACATTAAAAATAATTACATACAGAATGGAAAAGAAAAATTATAAAATAAAAATTGTACAGAACAGATTACCATCATAGTCATTTCAATTACATACAGTTCTGAACATTTCAGGCAGTATTGATGTTTTACAAGCTCCGGTAGCCCCAAACCAGGGTACCTGGCATTAACCCAACATGTTTCGCGGGTTTCAACACTCCGCTTCTTCAGGGGTATAGAATTATATGATATATTAGTTTGCCTTGGAGTTCATGTATAATAGAAATATATTATGAGAACATTGTAGTCAACAATTTTGTACAGAGGAGTTATTCGCATGCACAACCACATACTGGTCCGGGGCTCCCATCACCATGAAGCATGCAGGGATGGCCACCCAGTGAACGCCTCACCCACGGATGTGGAGGGGGTCATTAAGGTAGCGTGATTTGGGTAGTAGTAATTATGCGTGACATTGTCACAATACCTGTATGTGATAGTATCGGTATCTGATAGCTCATAAAATGCCCATAGAGTTGTTTGGCCAGACAGTGTGGCACTTCTCTCTGTAGGACATAAAAGTATTATATAGTACCATAGCTTGGAGGGCTCTGAGTCTACAGGGATTAATGGCTCTATTAAAATTGGAGCTTACCACACTTTGGTTAGATATATGCAAGTGTATCTGTAACTACATCTGAATATCCCAAGAAGTTCTTTTTTTGGCTCCAAATTTGCATATAAGCAACAATGGGAGGATAGATAAATTTTCCAGATGAAGACTCCCTTTAAGAAGGTGAGAGGCACTTGGATATCTGCATAGCAAAAGGCAAGTTATGTATAAGTTAGGGAACGTTAATCTAAATGTATATCGATCTATCCTGTTCAAAGAACGCTCCACAGCGCTTACCTCGTGTCTGGTCTACTGGCGTACACCCCGGCATCTGCAGGGGAATTATCCGCCCGCCACCTTATGAGCATCCCCTCAACCCGGCGTGCGTACGCACATCCGGGCGGAAGTGACGACATCACGTCGGGTCAGGTCTCTAACGGCGCTAGCCACATGATCAGACATGGGCGGGAACATAGCCCCGTAAGTCTGTCAGTCCAGAGACCACACATCCGTTGGGAGTGCCGAGTGATGCCGCCCCCTGCAGTCAGGTAGTAGGCAGCAGAGGACAGTGAATGTGCATGAAAAAACTCCAATGCAGAAATCAAAAATAAATAAATAGGAAGCGAATCCATGTATACCATTTACAGACATTTTAGAATATACAGCAATACATCACCATGTATCTATACAAACGTGAGACACCAATATGGGAAAAAACATTTATAATAAAACATGTATTCAAAAGTACATTGCATGGTACCGGGATTGTTTCCAATCACAACGGTATCAGCAATGGCTAGTAACAGGCATCACAATAAATTATGTGTAGCCTATCAATGGTTTTACAATATAATCTAAGCTTTGGTTGCTGGTCTAGAGTAACAAATAAATGTTAGCAGATCTAGGGAAAAGAAAGATAGAAAAGAAAAAGGCCAAACATATAATATTGACAAAGTATATATAATGAGGCTATTTAAAATGATCCCTCGATTAAATATAAGTCGAGGGAAACTCTCATGGTCCAAATTGGTCCCATATGCATGTAGACCGCAGCTGCAACAAACGGCCATATGGATCCATCCAGGGAGGTCCCGAATGGTACCATGCAGAATCTGCAGCATAGTGATATGCCGCACATTCAGCCAAGAAATGGTTTGTAGGTAACCATTTCGTTAATACCTGGGGGTTTGGTAGCGTCCAATGTTTCGATCCAGTGGGATTCTTTTTGAAGAATGCGCTTGTCCCAATTACCCCCGCGGGGATCCTGGGGGATAACCTCTAGGACAAAGAATGATACAACAGAATTATCAAATTTGTCTCAAAAAAAAAGAACAAGACCGTACCACCTGGCCCCTCATGAATTTTGTCCTTGAACTACTTAGATTTATTTTGACTAGAAATTATTTCACCTTTTTGGAGCAGATATATCTGCAAATACAGGGGGTCACGATGGGCACTTGCTGCCCACCGTCCTATGCCAACCTATACCTTGGCGGTTGGGAGCGTCTGGTGTTTTCTAATGAGAACATGGAGCAATGGTTGTCCCATGTTCTCATTTGGTACAGATTCATTGACGATTTATTGTTAATCTGGACAGGCAGCAGAGAGGAGTTAGAGGAATTTCTATCAGCACTGGATAATAATGATCTTAATCTAAAATTTACACACACGATTAGTCATCAACAAATTTCTTTTTTGGACCTTAATATCTCTCTGCTGCCCAATGGCCGCATCGACACGGATCTGTACCGAAAACCCAGCGCAGGTAACACCATACTGTGCGCAGCGAGTGCCCATCCCGCCCCCTTGATAAAAAGCATACCATATGCGCAATATCTTAGACTTCGTAGAAATTGTGCAACCGACATGAATTTCTACATTCAGGCTAATCATTTGAGATCTAGACTATTGGCCAGAGGTTATTCTAAAAGCCTTTTGAGAAAAGCATTTAATCGAGCAAAGGCAAAATCAAGATCCGAACTCTTGTATAAAACTACATCCAGAGACGACCAACAAAATGTGAGGTTCATCACGAGATTTTCTGTACATGAGGAAATTCTTTGTGATGTCCTACACAAACACTGGCCTATTCTTACACAGGACTATACGTTAAACAAATACGTCAAACCTAGACCTGATCTAGTCTTTAGAAGAGCCACATCCCTTAGAGACAACCTTGTCAAAAGTCATTATACAACTCAGAGCCCTCACTGTGGTAACAAAAAAGGTACATACCCCTGTGGATCCTGCAGTAGGTGCCCTTGGATCCACAGTGGTAATGGTATCCGCTTGCCTAATGGCCAATGGCTAAAATCCAAACAATATGCTGACTGTAATACACAGGGACTTGTTTATTTGATGACTTGCCGATGTGGCTCTTACTATGTCGGCAAGACAATACGCAAACTAGGGCAAAGAATTGGGGACCATGTGTATTATTCGGAGGGAGGCACATATCAAACTAGTGTCACCAGACACATCAACCTGTACCACAAATTTGATAATTCTGTTGTATCATTCTTTGTCCTAGAGGTTATCCCCCAGGATCCCCGCGGGGGTAATTGGGACAAGCGCATTCTTCAAAAAGAATCCTACTGGATCGAAACATTGGACGCTACCAAACCCCCAGGTATTAACGAAATGGTTACCTACAAACCATTTCTTGGCTGAATGTGCGGCATATCACTATGCTGCAGATTCTGCATGGTACCATTCGGGACCTCCCTGGATGGATCCATATGGCCGTTTGTTGCAGCTGCGGTCTACATGCATATGGGACCAATTTGGACCATGAGAGTTTCCCTCGACTTATATTTAATCGAGGGATCATTTTAAATAGCCTCATTATATATACTTTGTCAATATTATATGTTTGGCCTTTTTCTTTTCTATCTTTCTTTTCCCTAGATCTGCTAACATTTATTTGTTACTCTAGACCAGCAACCAAAGCTTAGATTATATTGTAAAACCATTGATATGATAGGCTACACATAATTTATTGTGATGCCTATTACTAGCCATTGCTGATACCGTTGTGATTGGAAACAATCCCGGTACCATGGAATGTACTTTAGAATACATGTTTTATTATAAATGTTTTTCCCATATTGGTGTCTCACGTTTGTATAGATACATGGTGATGTATTGCTGTATATTCTAAAATGTCTGTAAATGGTATACATGGATTCGCTTCCTATTTATTTATTTTTGATTTCTGCATTGGAGTTTTTTCATGCACATTCACTGTCCTCTGCTGCCTACTACCTGACTGCAGGGGGCGGCATCACTCGGCACTCCCAACGGATGTGTGGTCTCTGGACTGACAGACTTACAGGGCTATGTTCCCGCCCATGTCTGATCATGTGGCTGCGTACAGCTGTGAATGCGGCTGAGTACCACGCAGCACGGCGCGCGCCTGCGCATGGCTAGCGCCGTTAGAGACCTGACCCGACGTGATATCGTCACTTCCGCCCGGATGTGCGTACGCACGCCGGGTTGAGGGGATGCTCATAAGGTGGCGGGCGGATAATTCCCCTGCAGATGCCGGGGTGTACGCCAGTAGACCAGACACGAGGTAAGCGCTGTGGAGCGTTCTTTGAATAGGATAGATCGATATACATTTAGATTAACGTTCCCTAATTTATACATAACTTGCCTTTTGCTATACAGATATCCAAGTGCCTCTCACCTTCTTAAAGGGAGTCTTCATCTGGAAAATTTATCTATCCTCCCATTGTTGCTTATATGCAAATTTGGAGCCAAAAAAAGAACTTCTTGGGATATTCAAATGTAGTTACAGATACACTTGCATATATCTAACCAAAGTGTGGTAAGCTCCAATTTTAATAGAGCCATTAATCCCTGTAGACTCAGAGCCCTCCAAGCTATGGTACTATATAATACTTTTATGTCCTACAGAGAGAAGTGCCACACTGTCTGGCCAAACAACTCTATGGGCATTTTATGAGCTATCAGATACCGATACTATCACATACAGGTATTGTGACAATGTCACGCATAATTACTACTACCCAAATCACGCTACCTTAATGACCCCCTCCACATCCGTGGGTGAGGCGTTCACTGGGTGGCCATCCCTGCATGCTTCATGGTGATGGGAGCCCCGGACCAGTATGTGGTTGTGCATGCGAATAACTCCTCTGTACAAAATTGTTGACTACAATGTTCTCATAATATATTTCTATTATACATGAACTCCAAGGCAAACTAATATATCATATAATTCTATACCCCTGAAGAAGCGGAGTGTTGAAACCCGCGAAACATGTTGGGTTAATGCCCGGTACCCTGGTTTGGGGCTACCGGAGCTTGTAAAACATCAATACTGCCTGAAATGTTTAGAACTGTATGTAATTGAAATGACTATGATGGTAATCTGTTCTGTACAATTTTTATTTTATAATTTTTCTTTTCCATTCTGTATGTAATTATTTTTAATGTAATAATAAAATTTATAATTTTATACATGGTGGTTTTCCATCGCTAATTACAGTACCGTTAAAATCCCACTAGCCCTCAATCATTTTTCCTTGCCCATTTCTTCTTTTCCAATTTTTCCTATTCTAATTTTTCCCCTCTTCTTCTCCTTCCCTCCCCTTCCCCCCCCCTTTTTTCTTTCTTTTTTTCCCCTTTTTTTTTTCTTCCTCCTTCCCTTTCTTTCTTCCCTGTCATCCTCCCTTGTTTCTCTTTTTTTTCTCAGTTTTCCCCCCCTTGCAACTCCACACTTCCTTTTTTTCCTTCTGCATTCCTTCCCCTTCTCTCTTTTCCGGCTTGTGATTTCTTCACTCCCAGGCTTTCTTTCCCCTCTGTGTTTACTTTTCTACTCCATCTTTTGGATCTTTTCAATTTAAACACGGTTTTTGTGTTAGACCCCCACACCAGGGTTTCACATAATTCCCAGTTTTTTGCATTACTATTAGGGATGCTGGTACAATATTACCACTATACAACAAACATTTAATTATGTAACATCAATATGTTTTGATTTGTCAGCTGTCTGTGTATCAAAAAGCACCAGCGTCAGCACATCAGTAAACTCACGGTGCTCTTTTTAAAATCTATTTACTTAATACCCTGTTCTAAGTTTGAAAATTGACAGGGAAAATCGATTATAGGGGGTCACCCAGGTGAGAACCAGACCCTGGAGATGGGGGTGGGTGCCACAGCTGGCATGAAACCCAAATAAAGTAAAAATAAAAACTGATTTGCAAAAATGCATCAGTGGCCCTAAAACAGCTACACTTGACTTACCCCAGACCACCCCATAATCATACTTACCCAGCGGAGGTCGAGTAGGAGGACTGACGATTGCTTTCAGAAAGAGCTGGAGGGAGAATCTGGAGTCCAGGCGTTGACCCTATGTGTCAGAGGTTGCACTGGGACATGCAGGGTTAATAAGAAGGAGCCTCCTGCCTCAAGTGACACAGAAGCCCTGTCAAAGAATCTGAGGCATGTCACTTGGGGAGGCTGTAACATTGAAATAACCTGTTGCTGAAGAAGAGAAGAGCTGGCTGGCTGGCATGCAGGCTGAGGCAGGGATGCAAAGAATTAATAAGTGCCTCCAGCTGTATGGAAAACTTATTCCTCACACAGGCAGTGAGAGGAGATCAGTGAAATGCTGGAGGGGATGAAAGCTAACAGTATACATCAGTTCCTGCCCTGCAGGGCACAGAGAGCTGAGTCTCACCGACAGAATCAAGGAAAGAAAATGCTGCAGGCATCCAAGGTTCAGTCGCATGTGATGGCAGTGCTCTGGGTTTCCTAGAATAGGGCAGGCGGTGTCTATTAACATAGGCTGATGCTGTATTAGAGGCACAGCTGTGGTGGGAATAGCTGAGGGAGATAAAGGTAGAGTGAAGGACTAGCAGAAAAGAATGGAGCTAGCGCCGTCAGCGCCAGTAGCTCCAGAGGGAGTCCTTTGTCTGCTGTATTAGTGGTGACCATGGAGAGGCTAGGGCTCAGTCTGTATGGAGGAAAACGGCATCAAATGACCCTGGAAGAGAGTGGCCTGGCAGCAAGGGATGGGTAGCAGATGTAGGAGCTGAGGTGAACAGTCTCACTATAAGAAGAGGAAGCAGCCAGTCAGCCTGACCTCTGAATAAAGGTTCTGTGTCCATGATGATACAGGAACGCTGGGGAAAGACAACTCTTGTGACAGCTGAATCTCCTCAGAGCAGTTGGATGTGCCCCAGCATAGCCTTTTACTAGAGTTCAGGCTCCACCCAGTCACCTCGGGTCTTTGTAGCCAATCCTAAGGGAGCTACTTAACTTCCCTATCAGGTTCACACCCACAGTGATGCCATGCTTCCAGCAGCCAAAGCTCCCTTTACCTAAAGGGGGTTCAAGGGGCCTTCATTAGTTTGCATGTTTTCATTCGCTGATGCTTGTTGCTTTAAGGCAGCTTATTCACTTTGAATAGGTCCTTAACACATCTCGATGCACAAAAACTGCACCTAATTGTTTGTGGCTTATACAGTGCACCACAATGCACAGAACATTCATATCTAAAGGGCAGCTGCACTTATTTATAATAGATACATGCACTGGGGTGCCATTCAGAATTAGTACACATATACATACAGTTAGGTCCATACATATTTGGACACAGGCACAATTTTCGTTTTTTTTCAGGTATTTACCAAGACATATTCAAGCTATAGTTATATAATGGATATAGTCTGAAAGTGCACAATCTCAGGTTCAATTTGAGGGTATGTACATCCAAATCAGTCCAAATCAGAGGAAGGGTTTAGGAATTACAGCTCCTAAGAATAACCATCCCTTTTTTAAAGGGACCAAAAGTAATTGGACAATTGAATCAAAAGCTGTTTCATGCTCAGGTGCAGGCTCCTCCTTCATTATTTCTTCATCAATTAAGCAGATAAATAGTCTGGAGTTGATTCTAAGTGTGGTATTTGCATTTGGAATCTATTGCTGTGAACCTACATCATGCGTTCAAAGGAACTGTCCATGCAAGTCAAACAGGCCATTGTAAGGCTTCAAAAACAAAACAAATCCATCAGAGAGATAGCAGCAACATTATGAGTAGCCAAATCAACTGTTTGGTACATTATGAGGAAAGAAGAATGCACTGGTGAGCTCAGAAACATAAAAAGGCCTGGACTTCCACGGAAGACAACAGCAGTGGATGATCACAGGATCCTCTCTATGGCAAGGAAAAACATCCAGACAAGTGAAGGACACTCTCCAGGAGGTGGGCGTATCATTGTCAAAGTCTACACTCAAGAGAAGACTTCACAAGAGAAAATACAGAGGGTTCACCACAAGGTGCAAACCATTCATAAACCTGAAGAATAGAAATGGCAGATTAGACTTTGCCATGGTAGGGAAAAACATCCAGACAAGTGAAGGACACTCTCCAGAAGGAAGGCGTATCCTTGTCAAAGTCTACACTCAAGAGAAGGCTTCACAAGAGAAAATACAGAGGGTTCACCACAAGGTGAAAACCGTTCATAAGCCAGAAGATTAGAAAAGCCAGATTAG
Organism: Pelophylax lessonae; assembly: GCF_965119305.1. NCBI lineage: Eukaryota > Metazoa > Chordata > Amphibia > Anura > Ranidae > Pelophylax > Pelophylax lessonae. The sequence continues at coordinate 673,102,034 of NC_138769.1, read as the reverse complement.
AGTTTGCCAAACAAAATAAAAAAAAGGCAGACCAGTTCTGGAAAAACATTCTTTGGACGGATGAAACTAAGATTAATCTGTACCAGAATGACAACAAGAAAGAAGAGAGAAGGCTTTGAAAAGCTTATGATCCAAAGCACACAACGTCATCTGTAAAACATAGTGGAGGCAGTGTGATGGCATGGGCATGCATGGCTTCCAATAGCACTGGGTCATTGGTGTTTATTGATGATGTGACAGAAGACAGAAGCAGCCGGATGAATTCTGCAGAGTTTAGAGATTTACTGTCAGCCCAGATTCAACCAAATGCAGCAAAGTTGATTGGATGGCGCTTCACAGTACAGATTGACAATGATACAAAACACACTGCAAGAGCAACCCAGGAGCTTTTGAATGAAAATAATGTACATGGAATGTTCTGCAATGGCCAAGTCAATCACCTGATCTCACTTGCTGAAGGCAAAACTAAAAGCAGAAAGACGCACAAAGAACAACTGAAGACAGCTGCAGTTAGAGCCTGGCAAAGCATCAGAAAGGAGGAAACCCAGTCTTTGGTAATGTCCATGGCTTCCAGATTCAGGCAGTCATTGCCAGTAAAGGATTCTTAACAAAATATAAAAAAATAACATTTTATTTATGATTAATATTAATTTGCACAAATACATACTGTAGGAGCACCTGAAAATTGGGGGACTGTATAAAAATGGTTGCAGTTCCTAAAAATTGTACTTGATATTTATGTTCGACCCCTGAGTTAAAGCTGAAAGTCTGAACTTCAAATTCATTTGGATTGTTTCATTTTAATTTTATATAATGAGACAAAAGTATGAAAATTGTGCCCATGTCCAAATATATATGGACTTAACTGTATGTAGTATGCACAAATAAATGCACATCAGAATGCGTGTTCATGTGCACATTAACACACATGCATAGGTGTAAATCCAGCCATGTCACACTGATCGAATCCCCAAAAAGGCTGACACTATCATCTAAAGATAACAGGTACTCTTTAAACAATAAGCCTGGATATTCAGCTCACAGCTTTAATTTACTGGCTTTGCCGATTCAAATTAAATATACACAGGACAAGGCGAATAATTCTTATGAATACACATTTGCTTATTATCTGACACTATAGAAAGCCTCCTTTGTTGTTTCATTTATTGAGCTATGAAAGGTTTTTCTTCACACATGACTGCAGGCTTATTATAATCAGTGCCCAGGCAGGCTGAGATGGAGACGGAATTGACACTAATAATATAGACAGCTTTAATGAATGCCTATGTGTAGAATGCTGCCACGGCCGATGCAGGCAGCAGTATACGCTCAGCGACGGATCAGATGTAAGTGGCTCCAATATTTACTCTTGTATTTCTGTGCTTGGGGCTTATGTGTTTAATGCAGGCACGTTGTCAATTTGTTCCTATGACAATCTATTGGTTTTGTGAGTGTCCCCTTAGTATAGCAGCTGGCCCAAGAGTCTTTCCGCTGGTAATATCAGAATGAGAGGAAACATTTTGATGATTTGATACACATGTCCAAAAGATGCAGAGAACTCGGTAGACAAAATATACACCAGCAGCTATTTTCTTCCTTTGACCTGAAGCATGGTGACCCGTCTTTCAATCTGAAATCCACAGCCCTGCCAGAACTTGAAGCATCTGCTCAGAGATGACCTGAAATGATGCCAAGGTTATCCCAACTCCACCCAGATGCTCCCAAGAGCTGCATCATTTTCAAGACTGGATTTGAAATGATTGTAAAGGATACATATGTGTCATTCTATCCTAAATGAAACAAGCGGAGTCCCCCACGGTCTCACACTGGAAGTCCCTGGTTGACTCTGTTTTACCCCTTTATGACCTCACATATATGAGCAACAAATGCCCTAAGAAGTTTGTATGGTCTGGTGGTCTTGGGCAAAGGCATAATCCAGAGGGGACTATAGGTATTCTGGCATAGCAGGTACTAATGATATATATATGATGTAACTCCCCCACTCCCCAGCCTGGGCCTTACTCTATCCACCCCCCCCCCTTCCCCTAGCTCTCCCATATTAATATTTCTGATTGTTTAGTCAACAAATAATTGCTTAAAGCGGAGTTCCGGACACAAAATCGACATAACCGATTTTGTGGCCATCCGCTTGCCTTTCTTCACCTGAAACAGAATTGGATAGTTAGGATTTTTTTTTTTTTACTTACCTTGTAATTGTAGAAAGAAATACTCACCTTTTTTGCACTTCCTCCCACGGCGGCCGCGGCCCGCGCCGTCACTTCCGGTTTGCAATGATTCCTGGGAGCTGAACGTCATCGCTCCCAGGAATCAATGCGACGGCACTGGCCCCGCTCATCACTTCCGGTGCGATGCCGCATTCCCTGCTAAACAGCTTCTGAGCATGCCCAGAAGCTGTGGAGGAATGCGGCGCCGCACCGGAAGTGACGAGAGGGGCCGGTGCAGGCGCATTCTGGGAGAAGAAGACACGGAATAGGACGCAGAAGAGGATCGCGCTGGCTTCAGCTGCCCACAACAGAGATGGCAGCGCTGGAGAAGAAATTTTAAAAGTGAGTATTTCTTCTTGCAGGTAAGTGCGAACCGGGACAGATCAGAGGCTAGCCATTGTGGAATGTACTAGCCCTGACTGTCCCGGGGGTATGTTTATTGAAAATTTTTTTTTGTGGCTGGAACTCCGCTGCCTGTTGTACTACTTACCCAGGATGTAGTGCACTATGTACATACTGATTAGAACTTACAACAAGCTGTATAATGTTTTAATTGTGTTGTACTGTACTCTGTGCCTCATTAATATATTTTTTCTTTGTTCTGTTTGATGTATGTAAACTTTTTAATTTGTGAAATAAATAAAAACTTTTCTGTCAAAAAAAGATACATTTGTATCTTTAAAAACAACAAACATGTCATACTTACCTGCTCTGTGTAATAGTTTTGCACAGAGCAGCCCCGATCCTCCTCTTCTGGGGTCCCACGCTGGCGGTCTTAGCTCCTCCCCTCTGAGTGTCCCCATAGCAAGGTGCTTGCTTTGAGGGCACTCGTGCGTGCTCGCTCCCAAGCCATGCTGTTTGTGTCCATTGGCACACAGAGCATGGCTTTGCCCCGCCCCCTTCTCCCTCCTCACTGCCTGTGATTGACAGCAGCAGGAGCCAATGGATCCCACTGCTGTGTCTGAGCCAGTGAGGAGAGAAAGAGCCAAAAGGGCTGCTGTTCTCGTGCACATCACTGGATCGAGATCAGGCTCCAGTGAGTATAATGGGTTGGGGGGGGAAAGCTGCAGAGAACGCATTAGGGTAAAAAAACCTTCTACCTTTAGAACCATTTTAAAGTGATTGTAAACCTTCACCTTGTAAAACAACGCATTCAGTTTAAAATCGAAATGAAAGGCAAAACCTCTGTGTGTATATATACACATATATATATATATATATATATATATATATATATATATATATATATATATATATATATATAACATTATAAAAACCTTTTTTTCCCCCTTTTTTTTTTTTTTTCATAAGTGATCACATAATCTCTGTTCTCAGCTAAATAAGAGCTGGGGGGGGGGGGTGGGGAGGAGCAGCAGCAGCACACTGACCTTCCCAGTGAAACGCTGTGGATTGTGGGGGGGGGGGGGGGCATCAGAACAAATCTGGTCATTGGAGGAGAGCACAGTGTGATTGATTTACTAAGGCTGGCCATACACTATACAATTTTCTTATTCAATTTCCTTTAGATTTACCTTAAACTATGTAGTGCAAGGGCCTGCCTGATTGCATACAAATTGAAAGTGTTTAGGTTTGACCCTATATTACATGGTTTTGGTAAATCTAAAGGAAAGTTGAACAAGAAAATTGTATAGTGTATGGCCAGCCTAAGAGTGCAAAATCTGGTGCAGCTGTGCATGGTAGCCAATCAGATTCTAAGTCCAGTTTGTTCAATTAACTTTGACAAAAAACCTGGAAGCTGATTGATTTTTATGCAGAGCTGCACCAGGTTTTGCATGCTCAAGTTTTAGTAAATCACAATACCATAGCATAGCTAGAAAACTGAACACAGTATGTTCTCCTGCTTAATGGGGTCAGTTTTTAATAGGAAAGCAGGGGGACTGGCAGGAACACCAGGGATTTCACACAAAGGAATCAATACAAAGAGAACAGGATACTTTTTCATACAAGTACATGGTACAGGCAGCAGGCACATATGATGAAGATGAAATTTGGGTTTATATACTGTATTCTTTGATACAAAGTGGGGCTCTAAACGAAAACTCTTACGTCCCATTTCTTTCATTGTCACTCATTCTTCCTACCTTCATTCCTTCCTTTCTTCTTACATTCTTTTTTTTTTTTCTTTCTTTTCTAATTTTCCCTTAATTTATTTCCTTTCATTCATTCTGCTTTCCTTTTTTCATTATATACTGCCTCCCTTTGCTTCCTTCATTCCAATTCTTCCCGTTTATTTCATTCATTTCATCCCAAATTTCCTTACTTTTTCCTTCCTTCCCAGTTTCCTTTTTTCCTCCATTCTCTCTCATTCTATCTGCCTGCTTTCTTTTCTATACTTCCTTCCCTTCCCCTTTACAACTTATATATACAGAACATACAGAACATACAGTATATATACATATTTTAAGGTGCGGTAAGTTTGGCAACCAAATGTCATCATTAAAGAGAAACTGTAATAGTTTTGAACTTTCGGGGCACATCACTTCCGTCCTTTGGAATGCAGGTAGAACGCAAATCGCCGGTTTCATGTTTATTTCAATTCTGAAGTACTTTACCTGAATGTAAGTGCAATTTTAACTTGTTCTTAATAAATATTTTACCTACTACACTATGAGAGACCCCTCTTCTCTTCTTCCAATATGTGAGCCACATGCAGTGCCGGGTCATCTAGAGCCCAGGGCGAACATGCAAAACTGCGCCCCACCCCCCCCCCCAAGAAGTATGAGCATTATGTGTTAGCAACCCCCCCCCAAAAAAAACTTGCGCACTAATCTGCATGCTTACCCTCTAAGCATAAATCCCCCCTCCTTCCAGTACAAATCTGCCCCCCTGCTGAAATCCCCCCTACCAGCACAAATCTCCCTCCCCCTGCTTAAATCCCCTCTGTCTCCAAATTCCCCCAACACAAATCCCCCCCCCCTCAAAAAAATTATCACTCCTCCTAGCACAAATCCTCTACTTCTCAAATTTTCTTTAAGGTGAAATGAATGTAAAAGGAGTGTCGGTGCTCAGGCTGCAGTGTCCAGATGCATGCAACTGCTTCCAAGTAACAAGAAAAGCCGGCACATGAATGCTTTCTTTTCATACGATTTATTCCAGCATGACAGCAGTGTACAACATGGTAAACTAACGCGTTTCGACTTATAGGTACAAAACAGCCCTGTCATATAGTGGCAGTATATTCTTGATTGCAATTAAGATAATTGAAAAACGCACAAGTGGGATGTTGAAGCCAGTTTGAAGAGAGGAAAGAAAGGAAAAGAAAAGCAAAAAATACACATTGTGCATACAGGGAAATCATTAACCATAGACATATCTTAATCATGTGACCATTTAAAAAAAGGTCAATATCCAATCTACTGTTCATTCCACTTGGTGCTCTAGTATTGAGACTGTGTATCCACCACACCTCATGTTATAGCAAGATACGGTGTGTCACCTCCTCTGGCTGGTCTTTTAACCTGCCCCCACTAAATTTCCCCTCCTAGCACAAATACCCTCCGCTCATCATTACGAACACAAATCCCTCCCTCCCCCCCAAGAAAAAAAAAATTCCAATCCTAGCAAAAATACCCTCCCTCCTCCACCATATCACCTCTTCTAGCACAAATACACTTCCACAACCCCCCCCCCCCAACACAAATCCCCTCAAATTACCTTTCCTAGCACACCCTCCCCCCCAGATTTCCACTTCTTGAACAATTATTACCTCCTGCTGCCCCCCAAATTCCCCCAACCGACACAAATCTTCTCCCCCCAAACTCCTTGTGGTGCCCCTGCACCTCACATGATACCACAGTGCCCAGGGCAGCTGCCCTTCCTCCCACCTCAGCTGTAGATCTCTGCAGTTCATCCAGAGTGATCATGGGCCTCTTGGCTGCATCTCTGATCAAGCAAGCACACTAATGGCACTGGTGTGTGCTGGCTTCCTGATAGAGCTCAGAGCCCCACTATCCTGAGGGAGGTCAGTGTGTGAAGGGAGCCGTGAAAGGTGCCGCTATGCACCATGCTGTCCAGGTTGGGACAGAGGAGCATCTGCAAGGGTGTCCGCAAGGGGGGGTAAGAGGGAAATCTATGGGGACCTTGCTCTAAAGGGGGATCTATGGGGAACCCTGGCCTGGCCTGCTTTAAAGGGGGATCTATGGGGAACCCTGGCCTGCTCTAAAGGGGGATCTATGGGGAATCCTGGCCTGCTCTAAAGGGGGATCTATGGGGAACCCTGGCCTGGCCTGCTTTAAAGGGGGATCTATGGGGAACCCTGGCCTGCTTTAAAGGGGGATCTATGGGGAACCCTGGCCTGCTCTAAAGGGGGATCTATGGGGGACCCTGGCCTGGCCGGCTCTAAAGGTGGATCTATGGGGACCCTGGCCTGCTCTAAAGGGGATTCTTTGGGGATCCTGGCCTGCTCTAAAGGGGGTCATATTGACTAAATATATATATATATATATATATATATATATATATATATATATATATATGCTTTGCAGGGAAAGCCTGGAGTACCTGGTGGTGCAGGAAAACCTGGTAGCACAGGGAATATAGGTGAAAAGGTAAGACTAAAGAGGTATCTATGGGGACCCTGGCCTGCTCTAAAGGGGATCTATGGGGGACCCTGGCCTGGCCTGCTCTAAAGGGGGATCTATGGGGACCCTGCTCTAAAGGGGATCTATGGGAGACCCTGGCCTGGCCTGCTCTAAAGGGGGATCTATGGGGGTGAAAATGTGCGGATCATGGGTGATCTTAAAATTATGCCTTCCCCCCTGAAAAAAGTTCTGCGGACGCCCATGGCAGCTAGGAAGCTGTAGAAAGAGTCCATGAGGGACACGAGCAGCTAGGAAGCTGTAAGGAAGATTCAGAGCTGAGGTGCAGCATCTGTGCATAAATACTGGGACGTGTTTCATGGTCAACAGGACCAAACAGGTACTAATGTTCAGGAGGGACCCTGAAGAGGTACTCGGAACAGTAAAGCTTCTACAAGAGAGCAAGGAGGCTGAATGTTATCTTTTGCAGTGACGGTGAGAACCCCTTGCATGGGAAGACATACCTGTGTGAAGTATTTTTAAAGTTCGTTTAAATAAAAGTGGGCAGGAAAAGCCCTGAAAACTGTATCTGGCGTGGAGAAAATTCACTGTTTTGGCACCACCATTGAGGTAATAATCAAAACATATCATTAAAAACTATAAATAGAAAAGAGGGTTACAACATGTTAACAGATGCTGTCAGAAATATATATATATATATATATATATATAATACTTTTCTTAAAGTATGACTTTGGTTCAATGCCAAAGAATATGAACACAGTCCACAGTGCATCCTTGCGACCACAAACACAAAGAAAATTAAGTCCATTTTTCTTTGGCTTTCAAAACACATGACCTCCAAAAACCACGTGGAACCAACATGTAAAACTAGTAAAAAAGAGCAGATCAGAACTAGCACAAGAGTCTCTGATTTTAATTATACTTTAAGCAGGACAACACAAAAAGAGCACCAACACAGCTGGATGGTTTCTGAATGATCAAACCTCACATTTGTGAACCAAAGATGTTACTTCCTTTGGCGAGCACTGGCTAAGAGTGCAAAGTAAATGTCATATAATTATACTCATTGTGTTCAATTTAAAGCAAGGCACTCTCTATAAAGAAGAGAATGGATTGTGATTAAAATGAGATTATTCATAGGCACAATATATTGTAGCTAATAAGGAAGGAAATGACAAGGCACAAACTAAAATATTAATTCAGCTGAAAAGTTGTGAAATAAAACTTTTCAAAAGGATTGCCCAGTGATACAAATCTCTCTTAATTTTATCAAGCTGTGGATTGCTTTTACAATAAAATTTCAAATGGAAACCCAGTTAAAGGAATATTTACTGTGCTTTTAGAATAATCCAAATTCCACCTCTTTCTCTACCCCCATAGGACAGCATTGGGAGATGATCAAGCTTCAGCACTGTCACATATAATTAGTCTCCTTCACAAATGGAAATGCTGGTATTTTATTACCTCCCAGCACCTAAACAGTGAGGCAATAGTGAGTACTGGTGTTAAGAGGGTATTAGAGGAAGCCAGTTGCTTCCATTGCATGGGTTAAGCACAGGTTTGCTTTAACCACTTGCCAACCACCCCACGCAGATTTACTGCGGCAGGGCGGCTCAGCTGTGCATAATCATGTAGATCTACATGATTATATGCACGCGGTGCGCCGCCGGAGCCACACTCCTGCTGTGATTAGACACAGCAGGAGCCAGACCACGGGAGGAGCGGGCACGATCACCTCTGGCCTCCAGCGATCTTCACAGAAACAGACAGGAGAGCCGCATGCCTATGTAAACAAAGCAGGCGGCTCTCCTGTCAGACAGGCAGAGTGAGATTGTGTGTTTCAGCAAAGCTGAAACACCGATCTCTGTGTGCCTGTCACAGAGTCCTTCCCCCCACAGTTAGTAAGCACATTTAGGCATACATTTAACTCTTTGATCACCCCCAGTATAAACCACTTCCCTGCCAGTGTCATTTATAGAATAACAGTGCATATTAATTAGATTACTGTATTAATGTCACTGGTCCCCAAAAAAGTGTCAGAAATGTCAGTTAGGGGTCATATCTGTCCGCCGCAATGTCGCAGTTACATAGTTACATAGTTACATAGTTGGTGAGGTTGAAAAAAGACATCAGTCCATCCAGTTCAACCTATGATGTGTGTGTGTGTGTTTGCTTTTAACCGTACATTGTATACCCCTGTATGTTGTGGTCTCTAAGGTGCCCATCTAATAGTTTTTTGAAACTATCAATGCTCCCTGTTGATACGACTGCTTGTGGAAGAGAATTCCACATCCTTACCGCTCTTACAGTGAAGAACCCCTTACGCACTTTAAGGTTAAACCGCCTTTCCTCAAGTTTTAGTGAGTGGCCACGTGTCTTATTGTATCTCCTTTCTCTGAATAGTTTGTTCCTTATGCTAGGGTCGCCAGTACAGTATTTGTACATTGATATCATATCCCCCCTTAATCGTCTCTTCTCCAGAGAGAATAGGTTCAGTGCTTGTAGTCTTTCCTCATAGCTAATGTCCTCCATTCCCCTAATTATTTTTGTTGCCCTTCTCTGGACTCTCTCCAGTTCCAGCACATCCTTCCTGAAGACCGGTGCCCAGAACTGGACAGCATACTCCAGATGTGGCCGGACCAGAGTCTTGTAGAGTGGGAGAATAATCTCTTTATTTCTGGAGTGAATCCCCTTTTTTATACATCCCAGTATTCTGTTGGCTTTGCTTGCGGCGGCTTGGCATTGCATGCCACTGCCAAGCCTGTTGTCTACCAGTACCCCCAAGTCCTTTTCCATCCTAGACTCACCCAGAGGTTTCCCCCCTAGTGAGTAGCTTGCTTTCTGGTTTCTGGCCCCCAGGTGCATTACTTTACATTTTTCAACATTAAACCTCATCTGCCATGTAGTTGCCCACCCCGTTATTTTGTTCAGGTCCGCTTGCAAGGTTTCCACATCCTGCATAGAAGATATTGGCAAGCCTAGTTTAGTATCATCTGCAAATACTGAGATTGTACTAGATATCCCCTCCTCTAGATCATTTATGAATAAATAAATTAAGTCCCGCTAAAAATCGCTGATTACCGCCATTACTAATAAAAAGCCCCAAAAAATATAAAAAGTCCAAAAATCTATTGCGTAGTTTGTAAACGCAAACCAATTGAAATACTCTTTTTGGGATTTTTTTTTTTACCAAAAATATGTAGCAGAATACAAATTAGCCTAAACTGATAAAAAAATTAGATTTTTTTAAATTTTTTTATTAGGAATGTTTTATAGCGGAAAGTAAAAAATATTGTGTTTTTTTTTTAAATTGTCGCTTTTTTTTGTTGTTGTTTATAGCGCAAAATCTAAAAACCGCAGAGGTGATCAAATACCACAAAAAGAAAGCTCTATTTGTGGAAAAAAAAAGGATATCGATTGTATTTAGGTACAGCGTCACACGACCGCGCAATTGTTAGTTAAAGTAATGCAGTGCCGAATCGCAAGAAATGGCCTGGTCATTAAGGGGCTAAAACCTTCTGGAGCTGAAGTGGTTAAAAAAGAAGTTCAGGATTATAAAACAAAACAAACATTTATACTAACTTAGGTGGATGCAGCAAAAATCTGATGCTGTATCTGTCCCCTCCCCTGCCGCCTCTACACCAAGAACTAAGCGATCGAAGGCCACTGATCGCTCAATTTTTAGGCTTCAGTGACAGTCAGCGACTCTCTGCTCTGCCTCTCCAGCAATCACAGAAGCACTGGACTGTGGAGGGGGTGGGAGCGGCTGGCTAAGGCTCTCAGCGACTCCCTTTAATGTCAGGATCCACCCAGATGTTTGGACCAGCCAGACAACAGAGGGCTTTAGGGTCACATACTGTATGTATATATATATATATTTATATATATATATATATATATATATATTTATTTACTTTCTGCTATATTACATTCCCAATGAAAAAAAAAAAAAAGAAAAAAATTAAAAATCTAATTTTTTCATCATTTTAGGCCAATTTGTATTCTGCTACATATTTTTGGTAAAAATGATCTTAATAAGAGCATATTGATTGATTTTGCATCTACAAACTAGGGGAAAGATTTATGTCATTTTTATTTAATTATTTATTTTTTACTAGTAATGGCAATTTTTAGCTGATCACTGACCACAGAGGAAAAATGGGAATGCTTTAGGAACATATTAAGCAAATGCATCTTGCAGTGCATTCCTATGGGAAATAAATTTAGAAGAGACAAAGCCAAACCTGGCTGGCTAAACTGTAGCGTTAAAAAATTTATTAGGGGAAAAAAATTGGCCTTCAAGAAATATAAATCAGAGGGCACAATATCGGCTTTCGAGCAATACAAGGTGGCAAATAAGAAAAGTAAACAAGAAATCAAGATGGCTAAAATCAACTTTGAGAGACAAATAGCGGAGGATAGTAAAAAAAACCCAAAGAAATCCTTTAAATATATCAACAGCAAAAAAACTAGGGCAGAGCATATTGCACACATAATTAGCGATGATGGGAGGATGGTTACAGAGGACACTGAAAAAGCAACCGTGCTGAATGCCTTTTTCTCGTCAGTATTTACACAGGAAAAGGAGGGGTACACTGACCATGACTGTATGGTTAGTAGTAATACACAGGACTTGCCACTATGGCTAACAGAGGGTGAAATCAGGGAATGGCTGGATAAACTTAACACAAACAAATCACCAGGCCCGGATGGCGTACATCCGAGAGTACTCAAAGAACTCAGTAAGGTTATATCTAGACCACTGTTCCTGATCTTTGCTGACAGTATTAGGACAGGAGATGTGCCAGGGGATTGGAGGAAGGCTAACGTGATTCCGATATTCAAAAAGGGCCAGAGGCATATCCCGGGAAATTATAGGCCTGTCAGTTTGACATCAGTAGTATGTAAACTTCTGGAGGGGATGATAAGGGACTATATCGTAGAGTTTGCTAAAGACAACAACATCATCAGCAGTAATCAGCACGGGTTTACAAATGGGCGTTCTTGTCAAACCAATCTCTTAACATTCTACGAGGAGGTGAGCTGTGAGCTAGATAGGGGCAGACCAGTGGATGTGGTGTACTTGGATTTCGCTAAGGCGTTTGATACAGTTCCCCATAAGTGCTTAATTTATAAAATAAGGTCTGCAGGTATCGACAGCAGGGTTTGCTCTTGGATACGAAACTGGCTAAAAGGCCATGTCCAAAGGGTGGTAATAAACAGCGCATACTCAGACTGGTCTTAGGTAGTAAGCGGGGTGCCCCAGGGCTCAGTCCTGGGACCAACCTTGTTCAATTTATTCATAAACAGCATTGAGGACGGGATCAGTAGTTTGTTATCAGTTTTTGCAGATGACACAAAATTGGCCAGGGCAATAACTGCACAGCAAGAAGCAGATATCCTACAGAATGACCTGGACAAAATAACGGAGTGGGCAACGACATGGCAAATGAGGTTTAACGTGGAGAAGTGTAAGGTTTTGCACTTGGGGACTAAAAACATAAAAGCACAATACACGTTAGGAGGGGAACCCTTGGGGGAATCAAAAATGGAGAAAGATCTGGGAGTCTTGGTTGATGATAGATTAGGCAACAGCATGCAATAGGTGTAAAATAGGGGTGCGCTGATATAAATGATAGCTGCAACCTGAACTGTGCCTTAGTGAAAATTGTGTGTAAAATAGGTGCGCTAACAATGAATGAATAAATGAATATATCAACACAGTGATAAATAACAATCTTAAATATGGTGATATTCCAAGTGAGTAAATAAAATAAATCAAATGTCCAAAAGAAATCAAAAGTGACAAGTGATGAAACGTTGTGATCCTTGACTTATTAAATACAAAAACTCATATGGTGATGTGAATTCAAAAATCCACAAAAACTCTTCACCAAAATGTTGAAAAGGTAAAGTAAGTTGCCAGTGCTCTGTGATTGAAGATCCCGCCACCACCACACTATCCTTCTTACCAGATGAATGAATTAGGAAGGCAGAGAAAACTCTGATGATAGTGTTGGGGAGAAGAAAATAATCAATTAATCCACCCTGTGATATGGTGCAGGATTAGCCTCTTACCAAATGGCAGATGGAATCAGCACAGAGAATATGGAGCAGACAATGCCTCTTCACTGTATCTGTAACTGGCAGCTGTGTTTCACTTTCACTAAGAATCCGTCCTCCTATTAGCTCTGTCCCCAGCCTCCTCTCCACAGAACATGTGCTTTGGCTTCTACACCATGCAATGTCAAGCGGCAGCTGCCAAAGCCAGCAGAATATTAGCATGCATAAAGAAAGGGATGTATTCCAGAGATAAGACTATAATCCTTCCACTTTATAAAACTCTGGTCCGACCGCATCTGGAGTATTCTGTCCAGTTCTGGTCACCAGTCCTCAGGAGGGATGTGTTGGAGCTGGAGAGAGTCCAGAGAAGGGCAACTAAACTGATTAGGGGGTTGGAGGACCTTAACTATGAAGAGCGGCTGCAATCGCTCGATTTATTCTCCCTGGAGAAGAGACGTCTGAGGGGGGACATGATAGCAATTTATAAATATCTTAATGGGGATCTCAGCTTAGAAAAAAAAATGTTAATTTCGAAGGAATTGCATGAGGACTCTAGGACATACAATGCGATTAGAGGAGAAGCGTTTTAACCTCAGGCAACGAGGAGGGTTCTTTACTGTTAGGGCTACAAGATTGTGGAATTCTCTACCACAAGAGGTGGTTTCTGAGGGTAGTATGGTGGCTTTCAAAAGACTCTTAGACTTACATCTCAAGGATCAGGACATTAAGGGCTATGTGAGATGATTACAGCCACACACACCTACTCAGGTTGAACTGGATGGACTATTGTCTTTATTCAACCTCAACTACTATGTAACTATGTAACTACTATGTATGTAGCTGGACTGCGACATTGCGGTGGACAGATCGGACACCTAACTGACATTTTTTTGACACTTTTGGGGGGACCAGTGACATTACTACAGTAATCAGTGCTAAAAATATGCACTATTACTGTACTAATGACACTAGCAGGGACGGGGTTAGCACCAGGGTGCGATCAAAGGGTTAAATGTGTGCCTAGGGGTGCTTTCTAACTGTGTGGGGGAAAGGCTTGCTGAATGAACACAGAGACCTGTGTTCCTAAAAAAGAGGAACACAGGATCCTTGTTCATTGCTGACAGAACAGCGGTCTGCCGTGTTTACAATGGCAGACCGTCGTACTGTCTCCACGGAGAGCGATCACGGGTGCCCAGCAGACATTGCGGCCGCCGAACCTGCTGATTGGCTCCCCCTGTGGCCAATCGGCGCATTTGCGCACCCCTACTAGTGGTCACGCGAAGCAACGTACAGGTACGTGGTTTCATGGGACAGAGCGGACAGGCCACAGTAAAACTACGGCGGCTGGTCGGCAACCAATAATCAGGATCAGCATACACTCAATTTTTATGTTTAGAAGAGTGGTGCAAACATTGTGCTTCCAACCCTTCTTTGTTAATTCCACCAAATGTATGCATGGCCTTTAGCTTTGACCACGTCTGAACTGGAAGACACTATAAAGTAACATACACAAATCTCAGTGGACATAGATATACATATATGTACCTTGTTCATTTCAGAATCCTCTTGTAAAGCTTTGGATTGGCAGGAGAATATTTTATAAAGAACAGATTTTATTCTCAGTGCAACATAGAAGAATGACTTGGGACTCGGAACTAAATTGAAAGGTACTGGCAGGGTCCTCCCCTCCTCAAAGTAGGAAAACCATAGTTTAGCTCTGGCGAATTTCCATTCCACATCAGCATCATCCTAAAAACATTCCAAAACAATGTCTTATTAGAATGGGGTTTTTGGAAAAAAAAAAAAAAAAAGAAAGGGGTACTTTTACAAAAGGTTATATTGTATAAAAAAAAGCAAATGGTCAAAGAGTAATAAAATAACTAAGAATAAAAACAGTTTATTGAAATGTATCCACTTTGAATGCTTACCCAACCACAAAGGTAACTAGATCGATTGTAACTGACCTACCAGCTGTAGTCTATTAGCTAAGAGAAATATATGAGCCTTCTCAAATTCATAATTTCTTTCTAGTTCTGGATACAGTAGAGAACAGTTGGAACATCAACCACATTTTTATTAATATACACTATATTAAAATAAGTATTGGGACGCCTGCGTTTACACACGCATGAACTTGAATGGCACCCCAGTCTTAGTCCGTAGGGTTCAATACTGAGTTGGCCCACCCTTTGCAATTATAACAGCTTTATCTCTTCTAGAAAGGCTGTCCACGAGGTTTAGAAGTGTGTCTATGGGAATGTTTGACCATTCTTCAAGAAGTGCATTTGTGAGATCAGGCACTCATGTGCACGAGAAGGTCTGGCTCACAGTCTACACTTTAATTCATCTCAAAGGTGTTCTATTGGGTTGACGTCAGGACTCTGTGCAGGCCAGTCAAGTCCCCCCACCCCAAGCTTGCTCATCCATGTCTTTATGAACCTTGCTTTGTGCACTGGTCCAAATCATTCAGTAGAGGGGGGATTATGGTGTGGAGTTGGTTTTCACTGGTTGGGCTTGGCCCCTTAGTTCCAGTGAAGTGAACTCTTAAGACGTCAGCATACCAAGACATTTTGGACAATTTCACCCTCCCAACTTTGTAGGAACAAATTGGAGATGGCCCCTTCCTGTTCCAACATGACTGTGCACCAGTGCACAAAGCAAGGTCCATAAAGACATTGATGAGCAAGTTTGGGGTGGAGGAAGTTGACTTGACCTCAACCCAAAAGAACACCTTTGGGATCATTTGGAGTGCAGACTGTGAGCCAGACCTTCTTGTTCAACATCAGTGCCTGCTCCACAAATGCACTTCTGGATGAATGGTTAAACATTCCCATAGACACACTCCTAAACCTTGTGGGCAGCCTTCCCAGAAGAGTTGAAGCTGTTATAGCTGCAAAGGGTGGGCCAACTCAATATTGAACCCTACGGACTAAGACTGGAATGCAATTAAAATTCAAATGTGTGTAAAGGAAGGTGTCCCAATACTTTTGGTAATATCGTGTATGGTCCCTCAATTTGGAGATCCACCTCACTATCTGCACTGTGCCTATCTGGTGAAAAGTGTCTAAGAATGTATTTTATTTTAGGGAGATTTCCTATAACATCCTATTGTGCCTCTCGGGGCAGGGAGTATGTAGACATTTCCCTGATGAGGGTGCATAAAGTAATACAAAGCTGAAAGCAGTTTTAACTCTTCCCCTTTCTATCCAAAACTAAAAAAAAAGGGGTGTTGGGATTCAGCCATTTTAAGTACTTTTTTTTAATGTTTTACTGAAGTATTGTCACATGATGTGCAACAGGAAATGCTGTAATGTGCAGGTGGGTCTGGACCAGGCAAGTCCAGCCCACTTTAATACGGCCCCACAGGTAATTTGGAAAAATCTATTGTTGTGGCCCCTGTGAATCCCGAGCGCTGCTCAGGACCCCTGGGATCTCTGGATCTTTCAACACTGCAGGAATGCACGTATGCCATATTAGTTCTTTTACCATTAATTTTATACATCCTCTTATATATGCTACTGTTTTGAATGACTTATACTCAAAATGATGGTCCATCCGGGCCCGCTGCATCCAATTCCATTTTTTCCTGTTACTTGGGAATACACTATTGTTAACACCCACCGCCCGCCCCCGCCAGCTTTATATCCCTTGCTCAATATGGCCCGGACTGATTAGGGAGCACTAAAAAACACAAATAAATCTGGCACTAGTATGACACGACCAGCGCCCTCTCCATGATAATTGGCATAACACCTGGGGGTCAAGTAGCAGCTGTGTAGGAACAAAACATACCAGGAGGGATGTTCAAAAGTATCAGTCGCACAACGGTTAACCACATATAAGCGCTATATGAACCCATCAATGATGATTAATGATGGCAGCAATAATAGTAGTCATGAATGATGCCAATGTAGTAAATAGAACATTGAAAAGTTGTCAGGACAACCATACGAGAAGCAGGCACTCCTCACGCTCCGCTGGCTCCCCTGCATTGGGTCACCGCACATGCCGCTCACCACCAGCTCTATAGCGGTTCCATCCTCGTTTTCGTCCTCCTTCCCCCAGAGTCTGACATCACGTCCGGGGTCCCCTTCCTGGTTGGCACTTATCGTAGGTGATCAGAGCAGCCACAGATGATGATCGTCCTTGCCTCCTATACCGGGCATTGTGTGACCCCTTTTCCACACTTCCCTGTCCAGGATTGAGGCATTTCGTTATCATCTCATCACAGCCCGAGCAAGGCACAACTGTCCACACTGCTGCATTGTTCCTGGCTGGTTTTATGCCTTCACACACACTGTATGGTTTCCAAGCTGTGAGTTTTAACCCCTTATTTTGGCTTCACCATTGCAGATCCAGCGGGGGTCATTGTACAAGGTGTACTGCTGTTTTATACATACGTGGAACTGATTTTGAATAAAACTTTTCAATGTTCTATTTACTACATTGGCATCATTCATGACTATTATTGCTGCCATCATTAATCATCATCGGTGGGTTCATATAGCGCTTATATGTGGTTAACCCTTGTGTGACTGATTAGGGAGCACGCATGCTCCTAATTGAGATAAATACAGTTAATGTCAGTTGGTCTAAATCAGTTATAAATATTTTTTGACACAACATCTATACTTGGTGTTATGTTCCCGTTCATATTTTTTTAACTAAAAAGTTGACAGACTGTATACTGTTATTTGTACTTGTGTCTGCTGACTGTACTATATTGCCAACACTTGTTAATGTTAATGTGCATTTTTATTTTTCTCATTTCCGCAGATGGCATCTCTCTGCTCCTTGATACAGTCTATGGTTATTTTGGATGTATACTGTTATTTGTACTTGTGTCTGCTGACTGTACTATATTGCCATCACTTGTTAATGTTAATGTGCATTCTTATTTTTCTCAATAAAACGTTTATTAAAAAAAAAGAAAAAGTTGACAGACAACCTTTATTACCAATAATATGTAATTTACTTTACAATGTTCCTAACATATATTTCAGCTTCCTGAATTTATTTTCCATCTGGCCTTCAGATATGAAGGGCAGAGTGATTTAACACCTGTTTAGATTTGTCATCCATGTGACGAAATGAAAAGCATGCCGTTTGCAATAAACTTTGCATAAAATCATAATTTGCATTTAATTCTAATGGTCCAAAGAATGTCAGGAAAAATGGTCGGCCCCCACGCATGTTGACTTCATCAAATCCGCCCTCATTGAAAAAAAGTTTGGACACCCCTGGTCTGGACACTCAAAAATCCCAGGTGGACAAGATTAGATTTAGGAATTATATCAGGGAGATATCTCTTGCAGAATGCAAGACAAAAAGAAGCTGGGGCTGGCTCAGCCTACCAGGCACTACCTATAACAAAAATATTACATTTGGATGGAAAAACCCTTAAATTATCAAGATGTTCAAGAAAGGAATTGGGTGAAATTCATCTGTAGATTCTAATGTTGCATGAAAGCTTTTGTTTAACAACATTGTAAACTGTTATTAAAGGCCAGTTTCCATTTTTCATTATAAAGCAGATTCTATGCCAGCTGAAAATTTTATTTATATGAGTTTATTTCTGATTCCTAAGTCTCCAGTTGTATTAAACATGTTTCCAGCCAATCATTGTAACATTGACAATTTTTCCCCCTTGACACAGTGCACGTTGAGCTTATATCATAAATATATCCCGGGTGCCTTTTATCTTTTTTATATTCTTGGCAACATAATGGCAGCAACCAATAAACAGGCAATGCTGTTATTATCCTCTGATCCTGACTGATGGTGAGGATCTTGTAGCAGTATTTTTAAACAGACGCTGATGGAGCCCCAACAAATGGGAATGGCACCAACAAGGAATAGGATAAATGTTCCTGGCTTTAATTCACAGGACATTGATGATTTCTCATGCTGCACAGACAGAAATATACCAACTATTTGAAGCTGGAAAAGATAAATTAGTCCAACAAGGCAATGTATTTGAAATTATACAGACTAGCAGATCAATAGCTGACATATCTGACCATCTGTCAGGAATCTGCAGGGGGACCAAATCTGCGCGGCTACACTCAGAAAACTGAAATCTGACTGTATATGATTTAGGTGACATTTATTTACAGCGAAACAAAATTCATCCAGACACTAACACAGCAAACATAAAAACAGCGTGAACAAAACCCCAATGGCAGAATACATGACTTAAAAAACCTAACAAACATGAATATTAAACTAATATACAATCAATCTCAATAATATACCCCACGCCATGGAGGGAAAATTACCACTTAGTGACACCCGCTCAATTCAATTCATAAGCTCCTTAATACACCAAATTCAATTAAATTCAAAAATTTGAGGTGGCACTGTGACTTGCATAGATTCAAATGCTATTTACATCATAAACCGTATGTGTTCACACATACAGTATCTCACAAAACTGAGTACACCCCTCACATTTTTGTGAATATTTTATTATATCTTTTCATGTGACAACACTGAAGAAATTACACTTTGCTACAATGTAAAGTAGTGAGTGTACAGCTTGTATAACAGTGTCAATTTGCTGTCCCCTCAAAATAGCCCAATATTCAGCCATTAATGTCTAAACCACTGGCAACAAAAGTGAGTACACCCCTAAGTCAGAATGTCCAAATTGGGCCTAATTAGCCATTTTCCCTCCCCAATGTCATGTGACTCGTTAGTGTTACAAGGTCTCAGGTGTGAATGGTGAGCAGGTGTGTTAAATTTGGTGTTCTCGCTCTCACTCTCTCATACTGGTCACTGGAAGTTCAACATGGCACCTCATGGCAAAGAACTCTCTGAGGATCTGAAAAAAAGAATTGTTGCTCTACATAAAGATGGCCTAGGCTACAAGAAGATTGCCAAGACCCTAAAAGTTAGCTGCAGCACGGTGGCTAAGACCATACAGTGGTTTAACAGGGCAGGTTCCACTCAGAACTGGCCTCGCCATGGTCGACCAAAGGGGTTGAGTGCACGTGTTCAGTGTCATATCCAGAGGTTGTCTTTGGGAAATAGACATATGAGTGCTACCAGCATTGCTGCAGAGGTTGAAGGGGTGGGGGGTCAGCCTGTCAGTGCTCAGACCATACACTGCACACTGCATCAAATTAGTCTGCATGACTGTCGTACCAGATCTTTTCTAAAGATGATGCACAAGAAAGCCAGCAAGCAGTTTGCTGAAGACAAGCAGACTAGGGACATGGATTACTGGAACGATGTCCTGTGGTCTGATGAGGCCAAGATAAACGTATTTGGTTCAAATGGTGTCAAGGGTCTGTGGCGGCAACCAGGTGAGAAGTACAAAGACAAGTGTGTCTTGTCTACAGTTAAGCATAGTGGCGGAAGTGTCATGATTTTGGGCTGCATGAGTGCTGCCGGCACTGGGGAGCTACAGTTCATTGAGGGAACCATGAATGCCAACATGTACTGTGACTGAAGCAGAGCATAATCCCCTCGGTTCTGAGACTGGGCCGCAGGGCAATATTCCAACATGATAACAACCTCAAACACACTTCCAAGACGACCACTGCCTTGCTAAAGAAGCTAAGGGTAAAGAAGATGGATTAGCCAAGCATGTCTCCAGACCTAGCTTCTATTGAGCATCTGTCCATCCTCAAATGGAAGTTGGAGGAGCGCAAGGTCTCTAACATCCACCAGCTCCATGACTCCATGATGTCATCATGGAGGAGTGGAAGAGGACTTCAGTGGCCACCTGTGAAGCTCTGGTGAACTCCATGCCCAAGAGGGTTAAGGCAGTGCTGGAAAATAATGGTGGCCACACAACATATTGACACTTTGGGCCCAATTTGGACATTTTCACTTAGGGGTGTACTCACTTTTGTTGCCTGCAGTTTAGACATTAATGGCTGTGTGATGAGTTATTTTGAGGGGACAGCAAATTCACACTGTTATACAAGCTGTACACTCACTACTTTACATTGTAGCAAAGTGTCATTTCTTCAGTGTTGTCACATGAAAAGATATAATCAAATATTTACAAAAATGTGAGGGGTGTACTCACTTCTTTGAGATACTGTATAAATAATAGTCTTGATATAAAGTCCACAAACATAAAAGTGATCCCAGCGTCCATAAAAGTAAAAGTGATCCCAGTGTCCACAATTTTCTCTGTCAATTATGAAGACACAAAATTTGTGACATTAGTCTTCATAGCATCACCACATGATCTGTGATATACCACTCCCCTTTAGTTAAATAAACTCACCAAATATGTATGCCTCTCATAATAATGATTGGCGTGGCATAAAAGTATTTTCAAAGGGACATGCTCTCGTATTCTCCTTAGGTCTTCTTCTACCACCACTTCTTGCTCTTTAAGGGAGCTCTCAGGCATTAAATAATAGAAGAAAAAGAGAAACTCTGATGCAAAACTGTAAAAATGAATGTATTAAAACCCAGCTAAAAATTGCCACTCAATAAGCAAGCAGCAATAAAAAAAATCAGGCTTATTGAAGTTCCCAATGACAATCAAAGCAGTTCTTCGGCCAGACCTGCTACAGAGAATGTTCAAGCGGAGTAAACAGTTTCTCACCCAGTCCCCTGGCTGAATCACATCAAGTGCGTCACTTCCGTATCACCGTCTGACACCACTTGCAGTTGCTGTGCAGCCATGCCCTAATGCATTTCGTTCCTTTTAAAAGGAATCCAGGTTTCCAAAATGAGGTTTGCAATTGTAATCCATATGAGGGGTGGGCAGAAGCCACTGAGAGGTCCAACAAATGTAGGGACCATCCCACCTCAGAGTATCTGAAGGAACGAATGCTTGAATCAGGGCTAGATGAAGAAAATGCCTGGCGCTCCAGACCCAGACAGAGTATATCCGCTAAGTGGAAAACTGGTAGCTAAAACAAAACTGGAGGACCAACCAACTATTCACCATAAACAGGTAGAAAACACAGTAGCAGTAAAAAAAACTAGACCGAAAATGAAATGTGATCAACAAAAAACATTTTTTTTCTGGGCCACATCACAGGAAAAAGCAGATCCTAAAAAGGAACATTTTTAGATAGAGAATCCAAATGAGAGACTAGCCTGTCATTACCAGAAGGATCAAGCCTGGCATTTCTAACCCTTAACTTCAGGAAAAAGAAGGAAAATTAGTTGCTTAGTTACATAGTAGTTGAGGTTAAATAAAGACAATAGTCCATCCAGTTCAACCTATGTAGGCGCGAGTGGTCGTAATCATCTCGTACCCCTTAATGTTCTGATCCTTGAGATGTACGGCCAAGAGTCTTTTGAAAGTAGCCATACTTCCCGCAGAAACTACCTCTTGTGGTAGAGAATTCCACACTCTTGTAGCCCTAAGGCTGCATTCACATGTCAGCTTATAATCGCGGGCAGAACCGCCGCGGTTCCGCCCGCGATTCGGAGATTTATTGCAAATCGCGGGACGCGTAGCGTTGCCCGTTGATTTGCAATAGCCCCCCAAATGCCGAGCGATGTTGCCGCGATTTACGCCCGCCGAATCGCGGCAACATCGCGCAAACAAAATCGCGGGACGCAATACGGCTCCAAAAAAGTACAAGAGCTTCTGTGTTGTAAAGAACCCCCTGTGTTGCCTGAGGTCAAAACGCTTCTCCTCTAATCGCATTGTATGTCATCGAGTCCTCATGCAATCCTTGCGACTGAATAGCATTTTTTCTATGCTCAGATCACCATTGAGGTATTTATAAATTGCTATCATGTCCCCTCTCAGGCGTCTCTTCTCCAGGGAGAATACTGTAAATTAAGCGATTGTAGACGCTCTTCATAATCAAGGTCCTCCAATCCCCTAATCAGTTTAGTTGCCCTTCTCTGGACTCTCTCCAGCTCCAACACATCCCTCCTGAGGACTGGCGACCAGAACTGGACAGAATACTCCAGATGTGGTCGGACCAGAGTTTTATAAAGTGGTAGGATTATAGTTTTATCTCTGGAATACATCCCTTTCTTTATGCAAGCTAATATTCTGCCACCTTTGGCAGCTGCCGCTTGACATTGCATGCTATTGCTTATTCTATCCTCTACCAAGACTCCCAGATCTTTCTCCATTTTTGATTCCTCCAAAGGTTCCCCCCCCCCTAAAGTGTTTTGTGCTTTTATGTTTTTTGTCCCCAAGTGCAAAATTTTACACTTCTCCACATTAAACCTCATTTGCCATGTCGTTGCCCACTCTGTTATTTTGTTCAGGTCATTCTGTAAGATATCTGCCTCATGCTGTGCAGTTATTGCCCTGTCCAATTTTGTGTCATCTGCAAAAACTGATATAGAACTACTGATCCCGTCCTCAATGCTGTTTATGAATAAATTGAACAAAGTTGGTCACAGGACTGAGCCTTGGGGGACCCCACTTACCACCCCAGACCAGTCTGAGTATGCACTATTTATAACCACCCTTTGGACATGCCCTTTTAGCCAGTTCCATATCCAAGAGCAAACCTTGTGGTCGATGCCTGCAGACCTTATTTTATAAATTAAGAGCTTGTGGGGAACTGTATCAAACGCCTTAGCGAAATTCAGGTACACCACATCCACTGGTCTCCCCCTATCTAGCTCACAGCTCACCTCCTCGTATAATGTTAAGAGATTGGTTTGACAAGAACGCCCTTTTGTAAACCCGTGCTGATTACTGCTGATGTCAGACTGACCGGCCTATAATTTCCCGGGACATGCCTCTGCCCTTTTTTGAATATCGGTATCACGTTAGCTTTCCTCCAATCCCCTGGTACATTTCCTGTCATAATACTGTCAGCAAAGATCAGGAACAATGGTCTAGATATAGTTTTACTAAGTTCTTTGAGTACTCTCGGATGTACGCCATCCGATCCTGGTGATTTATTTGTGTTAATTTTATCCAGCCTTTCCCTGATTTCACCCTCTGTTAGCCATAGCGGCAAGTCCTGTGAATTACTGCTAACCATACAGTCATGGTCAGTGTACCCCTCCTTTTTCTGTGTAAAGACTGAGGAGAAAAAAACATTAAGCACGGTTGCCTTTTCAGTGTTCTCTGTAACCATCCTCCCCTCATCGTTAATTATGTGTGCAACATACTCTGCCCTTGTTTTTTTGCTGTTGATATAGTTAAAGAATTTCTTAGGGTTCTTTTTACTATTCTCCGCTATTTGTCTCTCGAAGTTTATATTAGCCATTTTGATTTCGTATTTACTTTTCTTATTTGCCTCCTTGTATTGCTGGAAAGTCGATATTGTAACCTCTGATTTATATTTCTTGAAGGCCATTTTTTTTCTCCTAATAAGTTTTCTAACATCATGGTTTAGCCAGCCAGGTTTGGCTTTGTCTCTTCTAAATGTATTTCCCATAGGAATAAACTGCGAGATGCATTTGTTTATGTTCCTAAAGCATTCCCATTTTTCATCCGTGGTCAGTGTTCCTAGGGTTTGGTCCCAGTTTACCTTTTCCATTGTTGTGCACAATTTGGAAAAGTTTGCCCTTCTGAAGCTTAGGGTTCTTATGTTCCCCTCTTGCCTTGTTATATTGTTATTTACGTTAAATGTGATCATCCTGTGATCGCTAGAGCCCAGGTTGTCCTGGACTCCTACCTCCAAGATTAGGTCTGGGTCATTAGTGATCAATAGATCCAGCACTGCATTTTGTCTAGTAGGAGAATCCACCAACTGAGACATGTAGTTGTCCTGTAAGGTTTCCATGAAGAGACGGGCCTTCTGTGAGTGCGTAGTCCCCTCTTCCCAGTCAATGTGGGGATAATTGAAGTCCCCTAATATGATGACTGCTCCCAGCTTTGCCGCTTTACTCAACGGTGATATATAATCTCAGCTCCACCTCCTCCCTTTGGTTGGTTGGCCTATGACAAACAACCACAATTACTTTTCCCTTTACTTCTTCTCTATGGAGTTCTACCCACACGGATTCTAACTCCGTAATCATCCCTTCCATAATATCATTCCTCTCTATCACCCTTACATTATTCTTGACATAGAGACATACCCATCCCACTCTTTTTCCTACCCTGTCCTTCCGGTACACAGAATACCCTTGGATATTGGCCAGCCAGTCATGTGAGGGGTCGAACCAAGTTTCTGTTATTCCCACAAGGTCAATGTTCTCCTCATGTTCTAACATTTCCAACTCATCCATTTTATTGGCTAGGTTCCTGGCATTTGCATATACCCCTCTTAGATTTGTGGAAGTTGGTAGTGAATGGTGCTTATTTTTATTCCTGTTTGTATTCCTGTTTGGTCTGAGGTTTGCCTGCACAGACCCCCCAATTGATGTTTCGGATCTACTGTCGCTGCTGACCCTAATAATACCTTCTGTCTTTTGCTCCCTCCTGACTGACTCTACTTCTGACTGAAAAGTTTGTCTGATCAGTCAACCAATCTCACAACCATGTGTGTGAATCCCTCACAAAATAGTTTTCCAATAGTTAGATTAGAATGACCCAGAAGGCAGGTAGAAATAGAAAGGTTATAAGCCTGCATCCTCCTAAGGGAGAGGGTAAGGTGATAATACCAACTGCACAAAGTATAGGCAGGAATGAGGATATACATTAACCCAGATTGGTGAATGTGACACCCAGTGAGTTCTATGTCCTGGCTGTCTAGAGGAATAGAGGACCCTCTAGTGATGAATATTGCTTTCCAAGCAGAAATAGAGAGACACCCAAGTGCTGAACCCTCACCCTTCAATGCACAGATTGCCCATTAGACGATCCCGCAGACCCTATGAGATCATATTGATGTCTTATCTAGAGACCAAACTCTATAACATAAAGGAAAAGTCCAAATAGGACAGAGAGATGGTAAAAGAAGGGCATCCTCTGGCAATCCCTTAAGCCCTGAAAGGGGAAGGCAGGAAAAAGTCTGCTATACATAGAGAATAGGTCACAGCCAGGTGTACAGTGAGTGGACTTCCATAGCCAAGACTTCAGCAAAACAGCCCAACTTGATGGGAACCCCTGTTTCCAGCACTAGACACCTGGCAATTCACATTTAGGCAAGGTTTACAAATGATAGTATGTTCAGCATTGCTCGAACTGTAAGAGCCCAGAAAACTGATCCTCTTTAAAGAGGAACTCTTGAAACAGCAGCCTTTTCCTCTAAATGCAAAACAGCACACGCTGCATTCACCAGATCAAAAACAACCCCTTGTAAATTTGAGAAGAGGCTCCATAACACAAAGGAAGAGTCCAAATTGGGCTGAAAGATGGTACTAGAACGGTGTCTTCTGGTAATCTCACAAGCTCAGAAAGGGGAAGCCAGGGAAAAGTCTGCCATACAAAAGGAAGAGGTGAAAGGTCCACAAGGATTGGACTCCATGTGCCAAGACTTAGGCTGAACAATCCTGTGGAATCATAACCATGAGCTACCAGCACTAGACACCTGGCAATGAGGTTTGCAAAAAATAGGATACTCAGCATTGCACTGTAATAATATAGAAAACAAACCCTCCTTAAACAAGGTTTCCTGAGCACTCCACAATGGAGAGGCCAGAAAAAGGCATTAGGGTGGACACAAGCATCAGTGCTAAGAGCTGAGTTTGGAAATGCTGGAGGAAGTTGAAGGGTCAGGTACTCACCAGGAAAAAGAGCAGCAGAAACTTACTTTTGCTGACCTTGTAAGTCTAGAGTTACCTCTAGAGTAGGATAGGGCTGAGAAGTGTCAAGCATTATAAAGGGCATAACCAAATCTGAGGGTAACGGACTCGCTTGTGGGAAGGAGTGCAAATCCGGGGGAGTATTATTTCCCACGGATAGGTTCTTGCCAAAGTGGGAATCAGATGTCTCAGGATGCAGGGAATCCAACCAAAACTGGAAAAAATCACAATGGGGTGCAGTAAAACCGGTAGGGTGAAGGCAGCTGAAGGAGATGCCCAAGTTGAAGGTCTAAAAGTGAAGACTTAAATTGAAGCTAAGCTCAACTCCACTTCAGCAATAAAGTATCCACAAGCACCCTTGCTGGCCGCTAACATCTTCAGCCAGTCTTCTGGATTGCGATCTTTGGCCATTTTGATTGGTGGGGCCAGATTGACATCACTCCCAGGAGTTTATTCATTTGGCAGATGCTGAAGTTGTACACTGCATGTGTGTAGCTCAGGGTACATTGTGAACAAGCCGATAAGAACACTTTAAAACAGAGGAGACATAGGAGTTGATTTACTAAAGGCAAACAGACTGTGCCCCAAGGCTCAGTGAATTCAGTGAAGCTCTGCTGATTTCCATAATCCAATTGTGTGCAATCAAAAATGCTGTTTTATTATTTTTCTTGCACCCAATTGTGTATTCTTTACAAAGTAAAGCTTTACAACATTCACTAAGCTCCAGGGTAAAATGAGTGCAACTTCACTTGCAAAGTTCACAGTCTATTTGCCTTTAGTAAATCAACTCCACAGTATGGGTCCTTTCACACGGCCGCTCCGTGTGTCTGCAAATCATCCCATCCGTTTGCGGATGATTTGCGGACATAATGTAAGTGAATGGCACTGCGGATGTCAGCGGAATACCATCCGCTGACATCCGAGTTTCCTCCTTTCAGTTCTGTTCCGTTTTTTCGAATGGAACAGAACCCCATTTTTTCTTCCGTGTAAAAAACGGAAAGGAAGGAAAATCGGATGTCAGCGGTGTCATCCGCTGACATCCGCAGTGCCATATACTTACATTATGTCTGCATATCATCCGCAAACGGATAGGATGATATGCGGGCACACGGAGCGGATGACAGAAATGTCATCCGCTCTGTGGAAAAAAAAAAAAGTCCCGCAGCGGACCTTTCACACGGAGCTTTCCCGGAACTGGGAAATGGTCAGAGTTGAGGGAAGGATGGATGGTGCTAAATACAGGGATATTCATGAGCAAAATCTGTACCACTCTGTGCATGATTTGAGGCTAGGACAGAGGTTCACCTTCCAGTAGGACAATGACCCTAAACACACTGCTAAAGCAACACTTGAGTGGTTTAAGGGGAAACATGTAAATGTGTTGGAATGGCCTAGTCAAGGCCCAGACCTCAATCCAATAGAAAATCTGTGGTCAAACTTAAAGATTGCTGTTCACAAGTGCAAACCATCCAACTTGAAGGAGCTGGAGCAGTTTTGCAAGGAGGAATGGGCAAAAATCCCAGTGGTAAGATGTGGCAAGCTCATAGAGACTTATCCAAAGCGACTTGGAGCTGCGATTTCCGCAAAAGGTGGCTCTACAAAGTATTGACTTTAGGGGGGGTGAATAGTTATGCACATTTACTTTTTCTGTTATTTTGTCCTATTTGTTATTTGCTTCACAATAAAAAAAAAATCTTCAAAGTTATGGGCATGTAATGTAAATTAAATTATGCAAATCCTCAAACAATCCATGTTAATTCCAGGTTCTGAGGCAGCAAAATATGAAAAATGCCAAGGGAGTGAATACTTTTGCAAGGCACTGTATTCTGAATCAGAGATAGTAAAAGTAGACTCAAGCACGCTTTGAGTTGAAGGCCCAAATGGTAGAGCTAGACTTTAAAAATTAAAAAAACTAAAAATAACCAACTAAGTTACAATGGGGGACTCAGAAAAGTGAAGACTGCTTTGTTAATGCTAGTGTGTGACAGACTGCATCATGAATAAATAGGAAAAAAAGGCTCTAGCCTTTGGCTAGTGGTTTGGAGGAAATCCTTTCCAGCATTATATTGTATTCACTCAGGAACCTTTTGGATTCACATTAAATGGACTATTAACATGAAAGCATTTCATCATGATGATCATTTAGCTGATTAGGACTGGATGGCCTCTTAATAACATTACACAATTGCTTTTTTTTTCTCACTATTGTAGGTTTATTGATATACATTGTGGGTTAGTGCCTTTTTTTCATTTATTCTTTTTGCTTAGAACCACTGGTTGTTTAAAGAGGCAGCTGCTTATGTAAAAATATTCACTTGTGTGTCAGGGTGTTACACCTAGTGCTCACTATCTAATCATTTAAGAACACACTGCATCATATATGTCATTTTAAATTTTGTCTTTAGTATCACTTTAAACCTGGAGTTTTGCTTTAACAATCGCAACACTGTCCTTCACTATACTGAGAATGCTATAACAATTGGTAAAGAGCTTCTTTTTAGGGGGTTTTTACGTAATATAGATCTGTTGTTGGTTCTCTCCAAAGAGGACATGCTGTGGATATCTGCTACTTTGAAGTAAGATGAATGGAAAATCTTCAACAATGGAAGCAAAGAATTCATGAGAACATGGTGCTCAGTATCTGAGACATGGAGTACTTCAGATGAAATGAAACATAAAACTCAGGCAGAATTTTAGGCTTTTCAAAAAGCAGTCTGTACCAGCCCGAGTGACTTTCTGCAGGTTCTCCAAGAACTAAAAGTTGTAAAAATGTCCCTCCTGTCCATTGCTGGATCTCATTAATGAACTGCTCCCGGCCAATTTTATGGTGTCCACTAGGACTACAGATTTTTGTAGTCTTATACTTACCAACAATAAAACAGTATATTCCATAGAATGACTAGAAGGATGCATTGTGTTTTTGATTGCATTGTGTTTTTGATTGCTTAGTAGAAGTAGTGAATTATTTGGGATAATTGTAGCACTACCCCCCCCAAGGAGCCGCTGGTTAAGGCAGGTTCCCTGTTCTTTGCCTCAACCTTCTCAAGGGCCTTATCCCCTCTGACACACCAGGTTGAGCAAAAACCAAACAAACACAGTGAAACACGGCAGATAATTCCTATCACCCAATAACCATGCTATCTTGAAAACAGGAAGCAAGCACTTAGCAAGGATAGACGTAATATATTATTACTCAGTACAGTTGATAACCAAGCAAGTACTAATAAGTTAGCAAATGTGGTAACACACTCCAGCATGCAGAATGGCTAACAGTGATGACTAGGCATAAATGGCATACACTTTTAAATCAACATAAACAGTAGCAATGTTACTTAGTAGGCAATAGTGGACAGTAATAAGATTTGATCTAACAGTATAGGAGCTTCACTGCCAGTGTGCCCTAATGGCGGCTGTGCTAGACCTAAACGGACTGGGTAGGCATGATCAAATCTGAACATCAAAAACAATGAAAACATAAAGAGGGAACAAGGGAAACCTGCAAGATGGATGATGCAAGGGGCAGTCCTTAAAGAGGAAGTAATGCACTGCCTTTTTTTTGTTTTTCCTAACGGTAAAAACGGTACATGTTTAGGAGCCATTTACAGTACCTATAGGTAAGCCTCATTATAGGCCTACCGATAGGTACAAACAATCGATGGAAGTTTACTTCCACTTTAAAGGTCATCTTCTGTCAGCTAACGTTGGGGCCCTTTAAATTAGTGTTGATGCACTTATGGTGCTCCTTTAAAGCCTGTATGCAGTAAGATGACAGCAGGGGCAATAAAGTTCAGTGCAAGGTAAAATAAGAGTAATAGAGTGAACAGTAATAGAGATAATAAGATAATATTGGTGTGATTGAACCACAGCTCAGACATGGTAATAGTGCGGGTAATGGTGTGGTATGGACTTGAAGGTAATGAAGTACACAATTGTTACAGAGGAATGCGAATTGGGTGCTAAAACTGTCCTCTCAGCAACTTGGCTACTGCTAACAGTACAAAGCAGGCCAGCAGCCCTCTCAACAACTTCCTGAGGTGGGCGTAGGCTCTTGTAGTGGAAGGGGCCCCTTCAGTCCTGTACTGGTGCAACTAAAACAGCAAGAGTGAAGAATCTGGTGAATGCTCCAGTCTCTCAGTGGTAATCCCACAAGGTTAACGAGACTGACAATGCTGCTGATTCACTGGCAATCCCACTCTCAATCTCAGGCTCTTTAGGAAAGCCTCTGTCTCCTGCTCACACAGACAACTCTGGATGCATGGACTCCTGCGGAGCCAAGAGAGCGGGCTTTCATGGTCTATTCAATAAAAAGCTCTCCCTAGCTCCTCCTACTCATGCGGAGTCTATTGGGGCCTGCACTTCAGAGAGTACGTTGTACCAATACATAGCTGCAGCATAGAACTACCCCTCCTAGGATTCCAGTCGCTCTGCATTGTCGTCTAATGGTTCCCTAAACCAGTGTTTCTCAACATTTTTCAGTCAAGGCACCCTATAAAATTATGGACAATCTTGAGACACCCTCAAAAATTATGGACAGTCTTGAGGCACCCCATTCTAAAATGTAAAAACTATTCTGATAATTTTACATAATGCAGCACCATCAATACATGTAGGACACCCAACGTTAGAGGGGATTTATTCTTCCACA
Source organism: Pelophylax lessonae (assembly GCF_965119305.1). Classification (NCBI taxonomy): domain Eukaryota; kingdom Metazoa; phylum Chordata; class Amphibia; order Anura; family Ranidae; genus Pelophylax; species Pelophylax lessonae. Next base: position 673,070,949 of record NC_138769.1, on the reverse strand, counting down.
GAAAATACACTTTTTCAAACTGGTACTGACTAGTATTCCAATCTTTCTTTTCTCTCTCAGTTTTGAGACCCCAAAGCTGATGGAGAGGGGCAAGGGAGGGTCAAACAAGGATGATATGCAGGTAAATGCCATCCTCCTTATCAACAGATAAAGTCATTGGTCGTTAGGAGGTTAGCAGCTAGAAGGTTATAATGGTGTACAATGGAAACCTGTGGCTTTGTGTAACTAAAAGGCAGGTTTCATTCACCCACTGGCTTATATACAATTTTGGGGTACATTTTAGGCATTTTGCCAAGGCACCCTGAAGAAACCTCAAGGCTGCCCTAGACTTGGATCTCCCCCTGCTGGCCGGAGAAGGGTCGTGCAATATAACCTTAACATTACAAAGTGGAAGTAAGCACCAAAGACACAGCAAAGGTAACTTAGAGGACTTTGTACAGGAATGTCTATGAAAGATGTTGCTGAGAACTGTTCATCTGTTATATTTGATTACTTCAGTAAAGAACTTTATTGTTAAAGCGTTTGTTACCACATCACTTCATATTCCCAATATGCACTTGCTGTACCATGTACTTCTATGATAAAGTATCCTGTTCTCTTTGTATTATTCCTTTCAGAGACAATTGAGTACTGTCCGTGATACTTTTTTTATTTGCACTAACATACAATTTTTCAGGACAAGCTTTCGGGGTATGTCCCCTTCATCAAGATCCAAGCAGTACTGATCCACAAAATGTTAGCAGCATGGTAAAGAAACACAAAATCTCTGAGCCAAAGGAAAAAAAAAAAAAAAAAAAAGGAAAATAAAAAAAAAACAAACAAACATAAGTTTAACTGGCATTGTAATAAAACTAGCTTGATTAGTGAGATAAGATAGAGGGAGAGTTGAAGACAGGGGAAGGTGGGGGGGGGGGGGAAATAGTCAAGGAGGGGGTCGTAAAACTGTAGGATAATGAGAAAGGAAACCCATATCTAAGTTTAAGCCGTTATTTTTTGTGTCAAAAAGAAGTATCATTCTTAGTTCAAAAGTTTTCCTTTCCTGCATGGTTCTGAAATTCCCTTTAAGAACTAAAACATTGAGGTCTTCTATAGTGTGGTCCGGTTGTGAAAAATGATGTCCCACAGGTGTACAGAAACTATCTTCTTTATGTTCCTTGATGGTATGTCTGTGCAAATTCATCCTCGCTTGCAACTTCTGTCCTGTTTCGCCTACATAAGATCCTTTGCTACATCTTTTGCATTGGATGAGGTACACAACATTACTGGAGGTGCAGTTGTATGATCCCATAATACTAAAGGTCCCATTTGTGTGTGTGACACTTTTAGACAGATTGATCTGGTTGCACAGTTTGCAGTGTTTTTTATGGCAGGGTTTGCTCCCATTATTTGCGACTTCATAATCAGAATGAAGTTTCCTGCTGATTAGTTTATGTCTGAGGTTGGGTGGTTGTCTGAAAGCCAGTATTGGAGGTTGTTGGAATATTCCTTTGAGAGTTTCATCTTCTGCTATGATGGGTTGTAAATCTTTGATTATCTTTCTTATCCCTTCTAGTCCTGGATTGTATGTGGTGACTAGAGGCACACGGTTATTTGTTTTTTTCTCTTTGTATTGGAGAAGATTTTCCCTTTGGGTTTTCAAGGCTGTGTTTATGCCGGTGTTGATGGTTTTGTCTTTGTAACCTTTCTTACGGAAGGAGTTTGCTAGTGTTCTGAGATGTTTATCTCTGTCTTTTGGGTCTGAACAGATTCGGTGGTATCTGATGGCCTGGCTGTGTATAATGGCCCGTTTAGTGTGTTGGGGGTGAAAACTGGAACTGTGGAGATAGCTGCATCGGTCAGTCGGTTTCCTGTATATCGAAGTATGAAGCTTGTCATCTCTGATATATACTGTGGTGTCTAGGAAGTTAGCATGCCTGCTAGAATAATCCATTTTAAGTTTGATAGATGGGTGAAAGGTGTTGATCAATGAAAAAAATTGTTTGAGATTTTCCTCACCTTCTGTCCATATGATGAAAATATCATCAATATAGCGATAATATCTGTATGGCTTATGTTGTATGCTGTTCAGGAATTTGTCCTCCAGATCAGCCATAAATAAGTTTGCATACTGGGGTGCCATTTTACTTCCCATAGCAGTACCCATACACTGGAGATAGATGTCGTTATTGAAAGTGAAGTAGTTGTGTGTAAGAATGAATTCGATGAGCTGTGTAACATCCTCAGCACTGTATTTGTGATTTGGTGAGGATGATAAGAATCTGTGACATGCAGCCAATCCATCCTTGTGAGGGATGTTACTATACAGCGATTCTACATCCATAGTGACTAGAAGTGTATTTGGTGGTAATTGTTGTATATTGTTAAGCTTGTTAAGAAAGTCAGTAGTGTCTTGAAGGAAACTCACAGTATTCATGACTAATGGTTTTAAAATATTTTCTACAAGGCCTGAGATATGTTCAGTAAGTGTATTCATACCTGTTATGATGGGTCTGCCTGGATTTCCTGGCTTGTGAATCTTGGGCAGCATGTAGAAGTCCCCAATTTCTGGATTATCCGGAATAGCATTGATAAGTTCTGAATGTAGGTGGGTTGGTGTAGTTTTAATGAGACCTTTTAATTGCTTAGTAAAATCATGGGTTGGATCATAATCCAGTTTTTTATATAACTGGATTATGATCCAACCCATGATTTTACTAAGCAATTAAAAGGTCTCATTAAAACTACACCAACCCACCTACATTCAGAATTTATCAATGCTATTCCGGATAATCCAGAAATTGGGGACTTCTACATGCTGCCCAAGATTCACAAGCCAGGAAATCCAGGCAGACCCATCATAACAGGTATGAATACACTTACTGAACATATCTCAGGCCTTGTAGAAAATATTTTAAAACCATTAGTCATGAATACTGTGAGTTTCCTTCAAGACACTACTGACTTTCTTAACAAGCTTAACAATATACAACAATTACCACCAAATACACTTCTAGTCACTATGGATGTAGAATCGCTGTATAGTAACATCCCTCACAAGGATGGATTGGCTGCATGTCACAGATTCTTATCATCCTCACCAAACCACAAATACAGTGCTGAGGATGTTACACAGATCATCGAATTCATTCTTACACACAACTACTTCACTTTCAATAACGACATCTATCTCCAGTGTATGGGTACTGCTATGGGAAGTAAAATGGCACCCCAGTATGCAAACTTATTTATGGCTGATCTGGAGGACAAATTCCTGAACAGCATACAACATAAGCCATACAGATATTATCGCTATATTGATGATATTTTCATCATATGGACAGAAGGTGAGGAAAATCTCAAACAATTTTTTTCATTGATCAACACCTTTCACCCATCTATCAAACTTAAAATGGATTATTCTAGCAGGCATGCTAACTTCCTAGACACCACAGTATATATCAGAGATGACAAGCTTCATACTTCGATATACAGGAAACCGACTGACCGATGCAGCTATCTCCACAGTTCCAGTTTTCAACCCCAACACACTAAACGGGCCATCATACACAGCCAGGCCATCAGATACCACCGAATCTGTTCAGACCCAAAAGACAGAGATAAACATCTCAGAACACTAGCAAACTCCTTCCGTAAGAAAGGTTACAAAGACAAAACCATCAACACCGGCATAAACACAGCCTTGAAAACCCAAAGGGAAAATCTTCTCCAATACAAAGAGAAAAAAACAAATAACCGTGTGCCTCTAGTCACCACATACAATCCAGGACTAGAAGGGATAAGAAAGATAATCAAAGATTTACAACCCATCATAGCAGAAGATGAAACTCTGAAAGGAATATTCCAACAACCTCCAATACTGGCTTTCAGACAACCACCCAACCTCAGACATAAACTAATCAGCAGGAAACTTCATTCTGATTATGAAGTCGCAAATAATGGGAGCAAACCCTGCCATAAAAAACACTGCAAACTGTGCAACCAGATCAATCTGTCTAAAAGTGTCACACACACAAATGGGACCTTTAGTATTATGGGATCATACAACTGCACCTCCAGTAATGTTGTGTACCTCATCCAATGCAAAAGATGTAGCAAAGGATCTTATGTAGGCGAAACAGGACAGAAGTTGCAAGCGAGGATGAATTTGCACAGACATACCATCAAGGAACATAAAGAAAATAGTTTCTGTACACCTGTGGGACATCATTTTTCACAACCGGGCCACACTATAGAAGACCTCAATGTTTTAGTTCTTAAAGGGAATTTCAGAACCATGCAGGAAAGGAAAACTTTTGAACTAAGAATGATACTTCTTTTTGACACAAAAAATAACGATTGAACAGACAAGGAGTCACTGCTCAAGGTGGTGTTATTGCCTGATGACTCACACAGGTGCATGCCCCGGCTCGCCTCCGTGAAAACTTGATAAAAGAAAAGGAATTGGCAGCACTCCAGGTTGAGTCAAAATCCAGATTTATTGACTTGACATCCAAATATGACAATCGTGACAAGGTAGACGCGTTTCACACACTGACTGTGTGCTTAATCATTACAAAGAAAAATGGATATAACATCTCAATATATACACACACAAAAATCCAATCATCAATTAAAAAACAGGTGATACAAATAAGGGTTAAACCATTTTCCTAATTACCGAGGACACTGATAGACCCATAAAACATCTATGTGAAACCAGTGAAAAATCAAATGTGAATGCTGTGACACAATTGTGTATGAAAAAATATATAAGTGCAAAAAATCTGATAAAATCTAAATATCTGTAAACTATGTGTGAAAATTAAATGTATTGTGATTAAAGATATGGATAAAATTACCATTGTTTAATAATATGTGTCAATTATAAAATGAGAATAAAAGCTCAAAAAAAAAAAAAAAATGCACAAAAAATATACAAAAATACAAGGAATAGTGAATATATATATTGATATCTGTACAATCCGATTATGTGAATATAAAACTATGAAATAGTTTGTTATTAAATTTTCAATTTTAAAAATGTTTTTTGTCAAATATATAAATCCATTCGTGCATATTAGTTGTATGGGTCAGAAGAAAATCGATCGTATGACATACACAGACCAAACGATATATGTACAATAAAAACAATTTCGAACAATATAGTTTTTAGAACAAAATAAACACATATGATCCTGTGTATATATGCATCAACCGGTCACCCATAAAAACAATTACAATCATATTGGGGTGACTGGAGAGAGATATATAGTTCGAGGAGATCAAGACTACATACATCAGATTATAACACTAGATACTGAACAAGATAGAGGATCCATACATGGTAAGATCTAATTGTAAATAATCCATAATTGGAAGGATAAGGGATCCACACATGGTAGATTTTTTCAGATTTTTTGCACTTATATATTTTTTCATACACAATTGTGTCACAGCATTCACATTTGATTTTTCACTGGTTTCACATAGATGTTTTATGGGTCTATCGGTGTCCTCGGTAATTAGGAAAATGGTTTACCCCTTATTTGTATCACCTGTTTTTTAATTGATGATTGGATTTTTGTGTGTGTATATATTAAGATGTTATATCCATTTTTCTTTGTAATGATTAAGCACACAGTCAGTGTGTGAAACGCGTCTACCTTGTCACGATTGTCATATGTGGATGTCCAGTCAATAAATCTGGATTTTGACTCAACCTGGAGTGCTGCCAATTCCTTTTCTTTTAACAAAAAATAACGGCTTAAACTTAGATATGGGTTTCCTTTCTCATTATCCTACAGTTTTACGACCCCCTCCTTGACTATCCCCCCCACCTTCCCCTGTCTTCAACTCTCCCTCTATCTTATCTCACTAATCAAGCTAGTTTTATTACCATGCCAGTTAAACTTATGTTTGTTTGTTTTTTTTTTTTTTCTTTTCCTTTTTTTTTTTCCTTTGGCTCAGAGATTTTGTGTTTCTTTACCATACTGCTAACATTTTGTGGATCAGTACTGCTTGGATCTTGATGAAGGGGACATACCCCGAAAGCTTGTCCTGAAAAATTGTATGTTAGTGCAAATAAAAAAAGTATCATGGACAGTACTCAATTGTCTCTGTCACAAGTGCACTAATACGGCTAAAATTACCTCAAGTATTATTCCTTTATGAGAAATCCCTGGTGTTCCTGCTGGACCCCTTGCTTTCCTAATAAAAACTGACCGCACTAAGCAGGAGAACACCCTGTGGTCAGTTCTGTAGCTATGCTAGAGTGTACTCTCCTCCAATGATCTGAGTTTTCCTGACACGCCCCTGCTGCACAGCCATTCTCTGTGAAGCTTAGTTTACTGCTGCTTCTCCTCCCCCAGCTCCTATGCAGCTGAGAACAGGGAATGTGATCACTTATAAAAAAATTTAAAAAGGTATTCATAATTTTTTTTTCATATCTATACAAAAATTTTTTGCATTTCATTTATATTTTAAACTGAATAGGTTGATTTACAAGGTGATAGTTTACAATCACTTTAAGTTAATCTGCCTGATTTTTAGACACTAAAGGGGTGCATGCATGGCATATTAAAGAACAGGGCTTGGAAGGGGGATGAAGAGAAGTCAGTGTGAACACTTTACGAAAGGTCTAACCGGCAGTGGAAGGAGAAGAGGCTATATTTCCACTGTTATGGACAACCGGAGTAATTGGTGGATGCTTAAGCAGCCAGCCAGCGAGAGTCTTGGTGACATGGCATAGGTGGCAGAGGGCCCTGGTAGAGGGTGGGTTTGCGAGTTTGTCCTTCTCCCTAGCGACAGGTGTCCCACATTGTCACTGATGAGAAGTGAGTGAGAGACCTCGGGAATGAAGAAGCTCGGGAACATGTGAAGAGATGATCTCTTGTGTCAGGGAGAAGTGTCATAGTGTCACTTGGAGTCAGGTGACACATCAGGCTGTGCTGGTGGAGTGGGGTACAGGCTCCGTGGTATCCACTCGGAAATTGCTGCATCCATTGGGAGAAGTCACGGGAAGTGAAACATACGTAATAAGTTAATTGTGCAAAAGGAACTGTCAAGCCTCTAAATCTGGTTGCTGCCTTAACACTATATCTTCACCGCAGCCTCAGCCTGTAAGTGCAGGCATTAGCGAATGTTGTACTGTGACTGTACTGGGGGGCGGAGAGTTACCAAACATAAGGGTAGGAGTGCGCTTGCTTCTAAGTCAGAGCGATGCCTTAATGATGATTTCACGTGTTGGCAGTCTCCGCATGTAAGTGCAGGGATTTGCGAGTGCTACTAGTGAGTCCCCAACTGGTTGCGTTAAGCCCAAACCACACAATGGAGACATTTCCCACCCCTGTCTGTCCTAACAAAGTACAAGGAAATCTTCCCAAAAGGGATGCTCTATCCAAAACAAAAAAATACATTTTTTGGCAGGCGCTGAATTTGCATAAAATGCAGGGCCCACGTATCTTCTAGCTAGTCTAGCCTCTCAGCTCCATTTGGGCTGGCTTCACACCTTAGCAGTCTGTGTTACCACATTACAGTATAAGATTGTTGTTTTTTTTATTGTTTTGTTTTGACCATTTTTGTATGTTTTCGCTTTAATGTGTAATTTTTTTTTATTTGGGAGTGGGGTTAGCTGAGAAATAGACTTTGAAATTACATGCTCATACAATTTCATTCTGTTTTTTATTGTTTGGTTTTGACCATTTTTGTATGTTTTCGATTTATGTGTAATTTTTATTTTTTGGGAGGGGAGGTGTAGCTGAGAAAATGATTTTAAAATGTCATGCTCATACAATTTTATGCTTTAAGGATACACATAACACATATACACACAGCTTTGTTTAAATACTGAAAAACAATCTATTATTTCCAGCACTGAAAACTATTTTATACACTAGCACTGAAGAAGCTGAAGCTTACCTCGATCTCCTGAAATGAGTTGTTTATCATGGCAATCAGCATGTTTAATAAGACAATCACCATGGTCACATTATACACTCCATAGAGAACATATCCGATATTCTCTATAAATTTATGTCCATAGTTGATGACAACTGATTTCACTTCTGAGAGTCCAAAAATTGCCCAGAACAAAGTCTTAAAACTTTCTTCAACTCTAAAAAAAAACAGACGAAGATTCTTTGTTACACTGTGATCAGTTACCCAGATGGGAGATTCACAGTCACATTTCTGGTTACTGGTTTATTCATTTTGGTTTGCAAATGTATAAAAACCAACCTTTTCGATTTTACTATGTTTTTTTTTTTTCATATTAAGCAGATATGTATCATAAACCTATCAAATGCCTTCTTGAAAAGCTAATTCCACTCAGAAATGATACTTTAGCTCTATTGATTTACTCCCAATGTCTTTTATTGTATGAGAATTTCAGGTTATAGTTTGTGCACTTTCTATCCCTGGGACACCTATACAAGAAATTGTCAGAAAGTGTGGGTCAAGAATACTCCTAAGGCTGGGTATAGATGGTTAGTTCTTTTTTAAATTTAGCCAGTGGGGAGAGTGAAAAACGACAAATGGATTACCCCATCCACACAATGTATTCTGACAGCAGGACTATCCTATATAAGAATACACTGATCAGCTACTGCAGTCAAATGGCTGCGGCAACTGTTTTTCCAACAGAATGTGAACAGGGAAGGCCACAGACAGATCGAAATTCGGCTGGTCCCTGATGAACCAGCAAAGCCTAAGATGATACAATGGCAAACCTGATATTTTGTTCTTACTACATCAAAGGTTCAATTCACAAAGCTGACACACCAGGATAAGAATTGCTGCTGGTTAATATTACATTTCCTCACGTCACAAGACAATGATGTTTTTTTATGATTTTCGGTGTACATACCTTTGCAAATTGGACATTGAGAATTTGGATTCCCAGAAATACAATTATAAATTGCAATGAACTTTTTTCATGCAGGAAAACCATTAAATGCAACACTAAATGTATGTTTGTGTCCTGTTTTACCATGCAAAGTATATTTTTTTTCTGTTGAGCCAATTTTGTCATTTACACATCCCTCCTACACTGCACAGCCATTTATCAGCATTATCACCTCTGTCCAGTGAGCAGTGAAGTGACCCAGGTATCAATAAAATTGAACCTGGAAGAACTAAACTAATCTTCATATATGTCTCAAATATTTCACAAACAGCGGGTAAAATAAGTATTGAACACATAAACATTTTTCTAGGTAAATATATCGCTAAGAGCCGGTTCACACTACTCCGACTTGGGACGCAACTTGTGTGCCCTCAAGTCGCCCCAAGTCTCTTGTCATTACAAATTCAATGTAAATGAATGAGAGCCGTCTTAATATGCACTACTGAAGTTGCTCCGACTTCAGAAAAGGTTCCTGTACTACTTCAAGGCGACCTCTATCCGACTTGTGCACGACTTAAATGGGAGTCGCCTCTAAGTCGGATCCTTATTTTTTTTCAAGCGACTGTGATCAGACTTTCCAGGAAGAAGAAAAAGATTAGCCATGCGTTCCCCACAGACAAAGTCGCCTATCATTCAAGTCTCTTACAAGTCTCTCACAAGTCTCTCACAAGTCTCTCACAAGTCAAGCTAAAAAGTTGCTCCTTCATGCGGCGACTTTCTGATCGTGGTAGTGTGAACCGGCTCTAAAGGCGCTATTGACATGAAATGTTCACCACATGTCGGTAACAACCCATACAATCCTTTGCAAACAAAGAAACCAAAACAAATAAGTTCAGAAATTAGGTTGTGTGTAAAAAAAAATGGAATGACACAGGGAAAAAGTATTGAACACATGAAGAAAGGGAGATGAGAAACATTCTTGATGGAAATCTGATGCCATCTACCAGGATGATGAAGATAAAATGAGGGTGGACATTTCAGCAAGACAATGATCCCAAACACAAAGCCAAGAAAACTCTCAATTGGTTTCAAAGAAAGAAAGTAAAGCCGCTAGAATGGCCCAGCCAATCACCTGACTTGAATCCAATAGCAAATCTATGGACAGAACTAAAGATCAGAGTTCATAGAAGAGGCCCACAGTACCTTCAAGATTTAAAGACTGTTTATGTGGAAGAAAAGGCCAAAATCAAACCTGAGCAATGCATGCGACTAGTTAACATTCTATGAAGAAGTGAGCTGCCATCTAGATAAAAGAAAGCATGTGGATGTGGTGTATCTGGATTTTGCAAAGGCATTTGATACAGTTCCCCACAAACGGGCAATAACTTCTGCACAGGATATGGAAACCTTACAAGAAGACCAAAATAAAATATTGTGGTGGGCAAATGAGGTTTAATGTTGAAAAATTTAAAATAATTTGGGTGCTAAAAATATGAACTCAAGTTACTCACTAGGGAGAGAACCTCTGGGGGAATCTAAGATGGAAAAGGACCTGGGGGTCCTAGTAGATGGCAGGCTCATCAATGGCATGCAATGCCAAGCTGCTGTAAGCAAGGCCAACAGAATATTGGGATGCATTACAAAGGGGATTCACTCCAGAGTTAAAACGACAATTCTCCCACTCTACAAGACTCTGGTCCAGCCGCATTTTGGGTATGCCCTCCAGTTCTGGGCAATGACGCCATGCCTGAACTGACATCTGTGACGTCAGCAGAGAGCAGACTTCAGCCCTCTCTCTGCTGAAAACGGGTCACAGGAGTGCAAAACGAATTGCACTTCTGTGATCCATAGGAGAAGTACAGCCAAACAAGCTTTGGCTATACTCCTTTAAATACATTTCATTTAGCGCGTTTAATACTTTTTCCCTGTGACATTCCTTTTTATTACACATACATAACATAATTTCTGAACTTATATAAGTTCTAAACTTGTTATGGTTTCTTTGTATGTATGGATTGCATGGGTTGTTACCGTCATGTGGTGGAAAATTCTATCTCAATAGCACCATTAGAAATTTATTTACCTAGCAAAAATTGTGACATGTTCAATGCTTATTGTACCCACTGTATAAGGCATGCCATGCATGCCTTTGTGCAATTCTTATTCCCATCTGAGTCTAACCAAACTTAACATCATTGGCTACAAAAGTGTGGAGTATGTTTTTTTATTGTTTTTACACAGATTTACATAATTTCTGTTTTGGAAAGTGGACTGTAGATCCAAAATAACTAGCCTAAAGCTTTTACTCTCTATCTTGTTTGTCACTACTGTACATTTACAGGCCATTGAAATCTGTATCATTGTATTAAAACATTCCTATGAGTCTTAATAAATGAGTCCCTTATAATAAGTCCCATATTTCTTGTAAGATGAATAGAACTCGCTAAAAATATGAAACCTCCAATCCTGTTTGTATTCTGACTTTCCTCTAAGACAATATACAGTATTATAATGTCTATCCTGCTATGTCAAAAGAGGATAACTACTCTCCAACTATTAGAAGATCCCTAATTCACCGTCCAAAAAGAAAGCATCAAACAAAAAAGTATTTTTCACACAACATGTTTTGCCATATACATTTGTGGCTTCATTAGTTGTGCAAACATTAAATAAAAGTGAGAGGGAGAGAGAGGGATGCCAGAGTGAAGAATTCCTTGAAGATTTCTTACAAAGACTCACAAGTAAGGCAAGCTTTACTCAGGCTTCAGCAAGAATAGCTTGAACCCATGAGAAGATGTGTTGCCTCGGTGTTATAGAGGGAAGGACACTGAACACAGTCGGGTGGACTCCGCATTTCTTCATTCTAACTTGTGGGTCTGACTAGGATAGGAAAGAGTCAGTGCTCTGGTACCTGAGAGGGACTGTGCCTATTGCTAGTCAAATGGTTCCTAGATGGAACCAGTGCTAATGTGTTAGTTAGATTGGCAGGAACTGTTCTGTTTTGTCTTTTACAGGTGCACAACAGAGCGACAAGTCATGCGTGCCCTTAGGGGGTCGTCAATTTTGGAGATCTTTACGGGAATGTTAAAGTCAAAGATTCTGCAGGTGAGAAGGTCGCCTGTACAGAGAGTGCAGTCTCACTGTAAGTATGTAGGCTGTTCAAGTTGCTATGTACTTAGCCTTTTACTTTGCAGGCTTGAGGAGGACCTTCGGGCCTTGGAGAGGCTATCCACTGTCTATTTTTGTGTATATGTACAAATGTTACTTGTAGTTTAGTTAGATAGGATGTCTAACCTTCACATGTCAGACAGATTTTTGTTTGGCAGGGGATGCATTGGTCCAGATGCACCTAGTACCTTCCTATATGTAAATATTGTACAGTAGAGATATATATTTTTCCACTTAATTTATTATATTCACTGGCCACATATGGGGCATGCCTCATGGCCCTGTACATATGTTAATTCCCTTTTCCCCCTTTCCTAGTTTGTGGGATACTCCATGTACATTTTTGTATAGTTATTTTTGTAGGGGAGTGAGGACATGGCTCAGTTTGGCGGGGGGGGGGGGGGATTGGGGGTGGATGTAGCACCCTCCTAGGTAGGTGCTAGAGAGAGAGTATAGTTTTTAATCCTTTCTGCTTACCAGAGGGATTACAGGTAAATCTATATTGTTCTCTGCCTACCAGAGAGCAGGATCTGCTAGTGAGGTCTGCTCAATGTGCTCAGGTGCAACTCCATCTGTCTGAACAGTGTTTCACACTGGTCCAATAGGGAGGCATATTGGACAGTGGGAGGAAACCTGACAAATGAGTGGACAGGCATTTGGTACAGCCCTGGTGATTTGGCAGAGGAGAATGCCTTGGTCCATGCTGGGGTACTGTATAAATGCCAGGAGCATATGTGCTCGGGGTCTTTCAGCTAGAGAGCGGAGTTCCAGAGGGAGGGGGCGGCTGCCTCCTACTCTGTAGAGGTAGAGGTGCCATGCGGCATGCGCCATGCAGATGTCTGTAGAGGTGCCATGCGGCCTCAGGTGGTCAACCTGAGGGCCTAAAGAGCTAGAGAGATACTTTACTTTAAGTTTATTTTACTTTTTATTGAGCAACAAGCTTTTGGGAGTAAGGCTGAGTGTGCAAATTGTACCCTAAGTGACTGTGTGCTGGTAATAAGAGGAGGCCACAACTATAAAACCACTCCCATACAAACTCACTGAGCACATGGACCCAGACAAACAAACAGCTATTTCTTCAGAATAACAAAAGGTAGGAGTCTGCAACTAAGTTTGTAAAATTCCCTGCAATGTGCATAGATCACCCAGAGGGGAATGTTTTTTTTTCCTTAACAAAAGTAGAGGTATTCTTTAATGTATATGTATTTTAACTTTTATTTGCATGGAAATTTAATTGGATCCCTTCATAAACTATACTGAAACGCTCAACCAAAAAGGGGACTTCAAAGAAAAAACAATGTACCCATACACATAGCTCCCCATTCAGGAACGCTGCTCTCTTGGACCACAATCCTTCTGGAAAACCGCACAATCCAAGACAAGCCACACTGAAAGGATCCTGCTAAACTTACGTGGTAAAGGCATCATTTTGTTTAGCTCCAAGGTAATAGGAATAAAGATTAAACATTCCTATCATGAAGGCCACAAACACCATAATAAATATGACCATGAACTTGAAGATGTCTTTCACAGTTCTTCCCAGTGATATCTGCAATGGGCCAAAGCTTTCATTAGCTGGTAGAATGTAGGCGATGCGTGAGAAGCTTAGGACCACAGCGATTGCATAGAGACCTTCCGATATGATCTGTGGGTCAGAGGGCAGCCATTTTATCCTTGCTGAAAGAAACAAAGAAAGACAATAATATATGTAATGAACAATGTGATCATGCATTGCACTGTATGAAGTGATAAGGGTAAGGGACATGGGAGAGAAGAGAAGCTGAAAGTAAACCTGCAATGAGATGAACACATGAACTGCTATTGCCAACCTTCTTCTGGAAATGATAGCTGCATGGTTGCCTTCTAGTGGACCCACTGGCTTCAGTACTAAACCAAGAACAATTTAGTGATAAGAAAAGTTTCCTATCTGCATACTTACTTCTTTGTCAGTGACTCAAAGTATTGCTGTAAAAGGGTCACCAAAAGTGCCAGGCAACTAGCATTTTATGTAGAAGAAGTCAGCAATGGCAGCCCCATATGTTTCTCTCTTAACAGGTGTACTTTGAAGCAATGATAACAACAAAAGGGAAAAAATGTAGACTGAAACTTAGAGGAAGGGGCAAAAAACATGGGGAAATACACAGGTAATTGCGCACACCTGGAGCACCACCCCAAACCTTCCTGTTGCAACCAAATCACTGACAGGCAGATCTCAGACACTTCCAGGTAGTGCTGTAGCTTGCAGCTAAGCCCCACCCTCACACACACCTCTTTGCCAACCAATATGATGGCCCTTATTGCTCAATAGGAATGTTCAGGACAAAAGGCCGAGCAAGCTTCCCGATTAGGTAAACAAGGGAATTAAGAGTTAAAAGTCCAACTCCAGGCTGTGTGCTCCTCCAAACTCCCACACTTGTGCACCCCTTTAATGCTTATTCTGCTTTATTGTTCACTTTTTCCAAAGTCTTCACATGATGCTGCAGGGTCCTTTTCCATCCCCTCTTCTCCAGGCTGCATTGTCCTGCAGTGAGCTGTGTTGACTGTGGTGACTGTGTACACTGCAAATTGGGGCCATAACATTCAGTACTCACAATATGTGCTCAAAGCTAAGGTTTAAGCTGCTTAAATTTTGCCTTCCCTGTGAGAAGACTTTCAAATTGTGGAGCGTATGTAAACCATTTTAGTACAGGACGGTAGACTGTATAACCAAGGAAGAGTGAAGGTAAGGCTGAAGTTCAGATTTATGCAATCCAAATCCAAAAAAAAAAAATATGAGACGGGACTCAATTTGTTTTGAGGCTCCACATCCCCATATACATTTTGAGTAAAATGGAGAATAGAAGAGAAGATTGGGACTTTAAAGATAGCCACTCATAACCCCAGGAAGAAATAGACTCAAGTGTTTGTATTAAAAATATATTTTATTTAAACATCATGAAAAAATATAAAATCATTACAAAAAATAGGTAAAATATCTCCTCATGGTATATAATATATAACAGGCTCGCTCCTACAACACAAAGGAGAGGCTAATAAGAATACCCGTAGTGTATATAAGTAACGTGTATGAGTTGAGATCCTCTAGGTTCCACGGGTATCTCCAAAAAAAATTGCAGGATTGCTACGCGTTTCGCTTGTAGCGTCTTCAGGGGGATTCCTAGTCAATACTGTGAGATGTAATTATACAATACATTAATCTTCATACACAATTATCTTAAAACACTTGAGATACAATACAGTATTACATCAGATAAATAGAAAAAACAAAACAAAAAAAAAACAAAAAAAACAAAAAAGAAACCACAAGAATATATGTATACTATAGTATAATATAAGGGAATATTGGCGGTGTACCTTCCTAACTTCCACAGGGAAGTGGGTATAGATGGAGCATCTGGAGCCGTAGGATGGAATGAGTAGAAGTGGGGATTCACCCGCCCCAGCACAGGGGAGGTCACAAGGCCCACACACTTCCCTGTGGAAGTTAGGTAGTTACACCGCCAATATTCACTTATATTATATTATAGTATACATATATTTTTGTGTTTTTTTCCCTATTTATCTGATGTACTACTGTATTGTAACTTAAGTGTTTTGAGATAATTGTGTATGAAGATTAATGTATTGTATAATTACATCTCCCAGTATTGACCAGGAATCCCTGAAGAAGCTACAAGCGAAACACGTAGCGATCCTGCAATTTTTTGGAGATACCCGTGGAACCTAGAGAATCTCATCTCATACTACACGTTATTTATATACACTACGGGTATTCTCATTAGCCTCTCCTTTGTGTTGTAGCAGAGAGCCTGTTTTATATTGTATACCATGTGGAGATATTGCACCTATTTTTTGTATTGATTTTATATTTTTTAATGATGTTTAAATAAAATATATTTTTAATACAAACACTTGAGTCTATTTCTCCCAGGGGTTATGAGTGACTATCTTTAAAGTCTCAATCTTCTCTTCTATTCTCCATTATACTGGAGTTCAGATTTAATCTTCTACTTTGAGTGATGCTGGGTCTTAATAAACCCAGAAGACTGAGGACAGAGAAAGGTACAGCAGGGGACAACTCAGGAATCTCAGGATAGCCTAAGCTGATATTTTTTTTTAACTGTCTGCGGACCGTTTTAAGAAAAATTTGGTTTGGAGTTGGGCTTTAAAGCGGTATTAGGTCTATGTGGTGTCTACATTCATTTTCTTTCTTAGCCTTTTTTTCCCTTTACTTTCATATAGTGATCCAGCCAGTATGTCTGTTCTTTTTCACCTTCCTTTACCAGACCAAACTGTCCAGCAAAAGTAGCAAATACAAGGTTGAGGCAAACCATTTACCACTGACAGGGTTACTTACAATGGTCAGCTTTTATTCAATAATGTAAAACCTTTATTCCAAAAAGAAAGAAAAAAAAACTGTTGTTGTAACTTTTTAAAAAGGTATTAGCTGGAATTTGGAATGAGTTGATGCCCAAAGGTGTCTCTGCTGTTCCTCCATCCAGATTGGAGATGTAGAAATGTGTTACTGGCAGGATCACCAGGTGAAAATAAAGGAAAGAAGCCTCAAAAAGAAAATGAATGCAGCACACAGAATTAAGGATTGGTAAGCTGCTTTACATTCCATGGGTAGGTAATGTATATTAGGGTTAGGTTAAGTGCTTAATGTTAACTTGAAAGGTTAGGATACAGGTTTCAGTGCAGAGTTCAGGTTAAAGAGTCAGTCCACCCAAAACTGAAGTTTCCCATATCTCTTTGGAAAGATTTCTGCACTTGATTTCCCAAGCCTGTATATCGGTTGCACCATTATTAGGGGTTCCCACTCTCTCTGCTGGATATTTCTTGGATTTTATACTATGAAGAATGAATTTGCCTCATCCCTGGGCATACACTGTCCTAAATGTAATTACTACTTGGTGCATCTCATAGACTTTTACAGGCCACAAGTAGCAGGGCTGGAAGCAACGCTGTATCTTGGCCTAGGCCAACAAGGCCCAGGCCTAGGGTGGCACTTTGCAGGGGGGCGACAAAAAAGTCAAAAGCCTCTCAACACAGCTTAGGGTCCGTTCACACCAGCTTCTGTGTTGGTGAAGCCTAAAGAGGAAGGGGTGTGGTTTGCAGATGACAGGGGGTTCTTAAACAGTAAGGGGGTGTGGCCTTGACAGGAAGGGGTTGGTCATTTTTAAATTAGGGGGTGCACAAGTTTAGTCAGGCCTAGGGCAGCACAAAACCTAAATACACCACTGGCTGGAAGTGAGCCTGTACCTCCCACCCGCACCTAAATTCCAGGGCCTCATACATCAACGCTAAAGGCCCAAGACCGCAAGAACACCCTAAATCCTTGAAGTGGGTGGGAAAAGAGTCAGGGACTATAGTAAGGGAGCCTCCACAAGAGTTCCCAAGAGGCATAAGGAGTCAGTGCAGAAGTCACCTCAGAAAATTTAGTTATAATCAAGTTAAGTAAGTTAAGAAGGGATTTTGTTATAAACTTTCATCGCAGAAAAAAAAAAAAAACTCTAAATGTATTACATGTGCATAAATGAGTGGTTTTAGCATTCTCACCAAAAGTGTAATATTTTATTTCAGGAGGCAGCGTGGCACTTGTCACATCTTTAATGTTCTCATCATCATCAACAAAGTTCTGTGCTCGGGATGCGTGCCAGAATGCCATGAACCTGGCAATGAAGGAAGCTGCAAAGATTGCCAACATTCCAAAATCAAGGATATTCCATAACTCGAACAGGTACTCCCGGGGACCTTGGGACCAAATCTCCTTACATTCCGACCAGATCATACCTGTGTGGAGGAAACACGGCTGGTTAATAAATCCAAAATACACGATTAATTCCAGGCATTTAGCAATACATTTCAGATACTAAACATAGCACAATGAGCAGATGTAGCCTTAATCCACCCAGAGAGGATGTAAGGCGCTGGGGGGACAGATCTGTACATGGCATTAAGCTAGATTCAGAAACATTGTGACTGCAGTCTGGACCTTACAATGGGACTCCCATTAGAATGAGACTTGAAGATAAGCGCTAATACAAATAAATGGAAGGCTTTTACTGACATCTCATATAAATGTCTTAATAGCTGTATGTGTGAATACGGTATGACATATAGTACATAGAAGCGGAGCCTGTGTTTTATTATTAACATATGTAGCACCCTCCTAGGTAGGTGCTAGTGAGAGAGTATCGTTTTTGGCTCTGTCTGCCAATCAGAGGGGCTGCAGGCAAATCTCTATTGCTTTCTGCCTACCAGAGAGCAGGATCTGTGAGTGAGGTCTGCTCAGTGTGTGATTCATTGTGTCTAGAGAGTGTTTCACACTGGTCCAATAGGGAGGCATGTTGGACAGTGGGAGGAAACCTGACCAATGGATACATAGACTTTGATACAGTCCTGGTGATTGGTAGAGACAGGCTGTCTCAGTGCATTCTGGGATACTGTATAAAAGCCAGGAGCACATGTGCTGCAGGGTCTTTGGCTGGAGAGCTGAGTCCCGGAGGGAGGGTGGCGGCTGCCTCCTCAGGAGGTCATTCTGAGAGCCAGTAGGAACGGAGCTGAACCCAGAGGTCCAGGAGAGCTGACTGAGGGGGAGAAACTGGAGACCCCAGAAAAACAGTATCGTGAGTACAGGGGATCGTGTCAAGTGGCCTGATCTGAGGGGGGCCACCCCGGGCCGAGAGTAGGATAGTCAGCGAACGGTTGTCGGCAGTCAAGAAAGAGGATGCCAGGATAGTATCCTGAACATAATTTAGTTCATCAAGTCATCTGGAAAGAGATTTAACACTGAACCCACCAAAGTGGCAAGGCTGATTAACAGCCTGGCTGTCCTGAAAGTTAGAAGTCCTCTATTTTGTGAATAGTTAATCTGGAGTATTCCACTATTCCCTTCTCCCATCCAGGGCCGTCTTTAATATTAATTGGACCCTGGGCAAACATTTTCTTGGGCCCTCCCAAATCCACTTAACTATTTGTGGGCAGTGTGGGCTCAAGGGGCAGCTTCTTTGGGCCCCACACCAACGGCTAGGCCCTGGGCAGTTGCCCCTTTTGCCCTGTGTTAAAGAAAGCCCTGCTCCCATCCCTAATTTATAAAATAAAATAAAAAACAACTACATACCCCTGGATGGATTATTGACTGAGCCAAGAAGTAAAGTGATAGACTGTGAATGTTAAAGTTGCTATTGGTAACCCAGGGGGACCCGTAAGTGCGAAATCCGGCAGTCCTCAAGGGTGCAGTGCTACACATAGAATAATGATGAGTAAAAATATCTTTTTACCATAAAGATAGCCACCCATAGATAGAAAACATTAAAGTTACACATGTATTTTTGTAACAGCAATAAAAAATATGCTGTGAAGGAGGAGGTTAATGCAGAAGTAGAGGCAAAAAGAGTAGGGTAGGGTTATAACCGCTATCAGGTTTTTTTTTTTTTTTGTGCCATATGTGTCCCATTGAAGAGATTTTTCTTCACTTCCTGTCCCATAGCCAAAACAGGAAGTTAGAGGAAGTCCCTTTAGCCACTTAACCTCCAGAAGGTTTTACCCCTTAATGACCAGGACATTTTTTCCTTTTCAGCACTGAGCTACTTAACTACCAATTGTGCGGCCATGCAACACTGTACGTAAATAAAATTCATATAATTTTTTTCAGACAGATAGAGCTTTCTTCTGGTGGTATTTGATTATCACTGGGTTTTTTATTTTTTGCAATATAAAAAAAAAAAATATATATATATATATATATATATATATATATACACACACACACACACCGGTATATATATATATATATATATATATATATATATATATATATATATATATATATATATATATAAAACAAAATAAATAAAATAAAGATATTTTCTACTTTCTGTTATAAAACATGCAATAAAATCGGATTTCTTCATAAATTTAGGTCAAAATGTATTTTGATACATGTCTTTGGTAAAAAAAAAAATCCCAATAAGTGTATATTGATTGGTTTGTGTTAAAGTTATAGAGTCTACAAACTATGGTATATATACAGTATATTTGAAAATTGATCAATCCTGATGTACTGGTGGCCAGTCTCGTTTCGTGAGGCCCTTAAAATGCCAGGACAGTACAAATACCCCCTTTTTGAAAAGTAAACAGTCCGAGGTATTTAGTAAGAGGCATGGAAAGTTTTTTGAAGTTGTCATTTTTTTGTCACAATTTTTTTGGAAAATGAAGAAATTGAAAATGTTTTTTCTTTTCGTACATCACGGGACACAGAGCCATAATCATAACATATGGGTTGTATAGGCCACCTATAGGTGAAGGACACTGGCAACCAATCAAATTGACCCCTCCCAGACAGGAAGTACCTCAGTTTTGTAGCAAGCAATAAAAGACCCCATAGAAGAGGGGAGGGACCTCTGTGTCCCGTGATGTACTTCAAGATATGGATTTTACAGGTAAGTATGAATTAAAAATCCATTTTTTTCATACATCACAGGACACAGAGCCATAAATCATAACATATAGGTGGCCTATATAACCCATATGTTATGATTATGCCTCTGTGTCCCGTGATGTAGTTCAAGAAATGGATTTTACAGGTAAGTATCAATTAACCGCTTCCATACAGAGCAGTTAGACCCCCTTCCTGCCCAGACCAATTTTCAGCTTTCAGCACTCTCACACTTTGAATGACAATTGCTCAGTCATGCTACACTGTAACCAAACAAAATTTTTATCATTTTTTTCACACAAATAGAGCTTTCTTTTGGTGGTATTTGATCACAACTGGGGTTTTTTTTTTTTTTCTCGTGATATAAGCAAAAAAAGAGCAAAAATTTTGCAAAAAAAACACTTTTTTTTAGTTTCTATTATAAAATTTTGCAAAAAATTAATTTTTCTTCATACATTTGGGCCAAAATTTATACTGCTACATATCTCTGGTAAAATTAACCCAAATTAGTGTATATTATTTAGTCTGTGTGAAAGTTATTGAGTCTAGAAGCTATGGTACCAATTACTGAAAATTGATCACACCAGATGTACTGATGGCCTATCTCCTTTCTTGAGGCCCTGAAATGTCAGGACAGTACAAATACCCCCCAAATGACCCCTTTTTGTAAAGTAGACAGTCCAAGGTATTTAGTAAGAGGCATGGTGAGTTTTTTGAAGTTATAATGTTTTCCCACAATTCTTGGGAAAATGAAGAAAACATTTTTTTTTCTTTTTTTTTCCCAAAACGTTGTCAATTTATAAGCTATTTCTAACACATAGCATGTACACAGCAAAAATGACACCCCAAAATTCATTCTGCTACTCCTTCTGAGTATGGTGATACCATATGTGTGAGACTTTTACACAGCCTGGCCACAAAAAGAGACTCCACGTCCAAGTAGCACCAGAAGGCGTTTTAGGAGCATAAATACACATAAAACTTTCTTACTACCTATCACATTTTTCAAGGCCCTAGAGCACCAATACAATGGAAAAGTCCACAAAATGACCCCATTTTGGAAAGCAAACACTCCAACGTATATTCTATGAGGCATTATGGGTCCTTTGAACATGTCATTTTTTTCCACAAGTTTTTGGAAAATGTGGGAAAAAAATAAAAACTTTTTTTTTTTACACAAAGTTGTAAATTTATAGAATATTCCTAACACATAGCATGTACATAGCAAAAATGACACCCCAAAATACATTCTGCCACTCCTCCTGAGTATGGCAATACCACATGTGTGAGACTTTTTCACAGCCTAGCCATATAGAGGGGCCTAAACATCCAAGGAGCATCATCATGCATCCTAGCCACTTGCCTAGGCCTATTTTTGACATTTGGTGTTTACAAGCTAAAATCAGTTGTTTTTGCTAGAAAACTACTTAGAACCCCAAAACATTATATATATATATATTTTTTTTAGCAGAGACCCTAGAGAATAAAATGGAGATTATTGCAATATTTTTTATCACACCGTATTTGCGCAGCGGTCTTCCAAACGCAATTTTTTGGGGAAAAAATCACTTTTTTTAATTAAAAAATAAGAAACCAGTAAAGTTAGCCCAATTGTTTTCCATAATGTGAAAGATAATGTTACGCCGAGTAAATAGATACCCAACATGTCATGCTTCAAAATTGCGCACGCTCACAGAATGGTGACAAACTTTGGTACTTAAAAATCCCCATAGGCGACATTTTAAAAATTTCTACAGGTTGCTATCTTAGAGTTACAGAGGAGGTCTAGGGCTCAAATTATTGCTCTTGCTCTAACGATCGCGACGATACCTCACATGTGTAGTTTGAACACTGTTTACATATGTGGGCGGGGTTTCCGTATGCGTTCGCTTCTGCGCGCGAGCTCGCGGGGACAGGGCGCTTTAATTTATTTATTTTTTTTTTTTTTACTATTTATTTTATTTATTATTTTTTATTTTTACACTGTTTTTTTTTTAAAAAAAAAATTGATCATTTTTATTTCTATTACAAGAAATGTAAACATTACTTGTAATAGAAAAAGGTACGACAGGACCTCTTTTTTGTGAGATCTGGGGTCAAAAAGTCCTCAGATCTCACAAGTACACTAAAAGATAGAAAAAATTAAAAAAAAAAATTAAAAAAAAATTAAATAAAATGAAAAAAAAAGGGACCTTTAAACTGGTTGCTAGGCAACGACGTTTGCTGTAGCTCCGGTCCTCTAAGACCATAGAGTCGAGTGAGGGCAAGCTTGCCCTCACTCGACATCCCGTCTGTGAGGATCTGGGACCGGATCGGTTCCGGTAAGCTGCCGACGGGTCCGGTAAGCGGGGAAAAGGACCAGAATGCAGCGGGAGGGGGGGGCACCTCTTCCGCCACCCCGGAAGGGTGATCCCGCGGCGAATCCGCCGCTGGGACCACCCTTATCGGAAAGCCAACCGTCCACCGTTTAAAAAAATACCAGGGTTATGGCAGCTATCTGCTACCATAACAGCAGTATTTAGGTTTAAACGGACAACGTATATAAACCTTTTTGGACTTGGACATGGTGGCTGTATGAAGGGTGACAGGTACTCGGGTACTTTGCTGGGCAGGTGACAGGTACTCTGGTACTGATGAGCAAGTGGCAGGTACTCGAGTACTCCTATAGGCAGGTGACAGGTACTCGGGTACTCTTATGGGCAGGTGACAGGCAGGTGATAGGTACTGATGAGTAGTACTGATACTGATAGGTGATACTGATACTGTACTGATGATGGGTACGGATGATCAGTACTGATACTAATAGGTGATAGGTACTGTTGGGTACTGATGAGTACTGATGAGTAGTGATGGGTAATGATGAGAAGGTGGCAAGTATTCGGGTACTTCAAGTGTCAGGTACTCTGATGAGCAGGTGGAAGGTACTCGGGTACTCTGTTGGGTAGGTGACAGGTACTTGGGTACTCTGATGGGTAGGTGACAGGTACTCGGGTACTCCGATGACGGGTACTCGGGTACTCCGGTGACGGGTACTCAAAGTACCAGAGTACATGTCATCAGAGTACCCGAGTACCTGTCATCAGAGTACCCGAATACCCGTCATCAGCGTACCCGAGTACCTGTCATCAGAGTACCCGAGTACCCGTCATCAGCGTACCCGAGTACCTGTCATCAGAGTACCCGAGTACCTGTCATCAGAGTACCCGAGTACCTGTCATCAGAGTACCCGAGTACCCATCATCAGAGTACCCGAGTACCAGTCATCAGAGTACCCGAGTACCTGTCATCAGAGTACCCGAGTACCTGTCACCAGCCCATCAGAGTACCTTTTATCAGAGTACCCGAGTACCTGTCATCAGAGTACCCGAGTACCTGTCATCAGCCCATCAGAGTACCTGTCATCAGAGTACCCGAGTACCTGTCATCAGAGTACCCGAGTACCTGTCATCAGCCCATCAGAGTACCCGAGTACCTGTCATCAGAGTACCTGATGGGCTGGTGACAGGTACTCGGGTACTTTGATGGGCTAGTGACAGGTGCTCTTTATTGGGGGGGGGGCAATCAGTGTGGTTGGGGTGCACTGTACTTGGTAACTAGCTGTTACCACACTCTCTTCCTCACACAGGATCAGTGTGTGAGAGGAGAACACGGTGACAGCTAGTTATCGTGTTCTCTGATGACATTTGTGACCGGCTGTGATTGGACACAGCCGGTCACGTGGTAAAGAGCCAATTTCATTGGCTCTTTACCTAGATCGGGGATGGGCTCTGTCCGAGGGACGAGCCTCGTCCCCGATCGCCGCGCTGCGCGCCCCCGGGGGCGCGCATTAAGGAAGGAACGAGCGGCTCGCGCTGGAGCCGCTCATGTGATCGGCTGTGATTGATACAGCCGATCACGTGGTAAACAGCCAATTTCATTGGCTGTTTACCTTGATCGGGGTTGGGCTCAGTCCGAGGGACGAGCCTCACCCCCGATCGCCGCGCTGCGCACCCCCGGGGGCGCGCAGTAGCGGGGAGATCCGGGCGCCGTCATATGACGTCCGCCCGGATCGAGAAAGGATTTGTGCCGACGTCATTTTACATGACGCGGTACGGAAGGGGTTAAAAATCAATTTTTTTGTTACATACTATCACCAGTGCAGTACAGCAAATGACTGGTTTGGCAGTGATCAGGGATACCGACTAGTGACTGGCAATTTTATTGTTACATTTTTTAAATACTTTTTACCTTTTTTTTAACATTTTTATAAAATGTATTTTTTTTTTTTTTTTTACATACTTACGTCAGAATAGTTCGGTATCACCAATGTGTGTGTGTTTGGGTTGGGGAGGGGTTTGTGATCAGGGATTTTTTTTTTTTACACTGTGATTGCGGTTACAGTGATGAATAGGTTGTAACAGGAATCTTTTGAACCGTGATAAATAGGTTTCCATTCATGACAACTTGCTTTCTGTTGACATGCTGTGATTGAATACAGCTAATTACATGGTACAGGGTGCTGTGATTGACCCATGTGCCATGTGATAGCTGTGAGCCAATCACAGCATCACTACAAAAAGCCCAGCTGTTAAGAATGAAACTCATTTATAACAATTGTGTATACATTGTGATCATGTGACCGCATAGCGATCATGGCCAGATACCGGGATACCTTAATCTGCTGACACAGAGGTTACGGGATTTTTCATTTCAATGGCCAGAATACATTCTCTGTCTATATTCTTTGTGCAGAAATGCATATACAATGTAAAAAGTTTCCTTTTTTATATGGTTGTGCTGAGTTTTGTGTGTGTCTTTGAGACTTCTGCTTTTAGCAGTGTTTAAAGCGGAGTTCAAGACATTTTTGTGTTTATTAAAAGTTAGCAGCTACAAAAACTTTAGCTGCTGCCTATAATAAACACACACTCACCTGTCCCATGATCCAGCGGTGTACTCACACCAGCCATTTTCACCCTGTGTCCTCCCTCGGCCGCGCTGGCATCTTTACTATAGGCAACCGGCTGTGACAAAAAAATATATAGATAAAGTGAGCGCTAGAAATAAGAAATAAGTACCTGTACGTTGTTTCGTGGGAGCCAGTCAGCGGGTCCAGCAGCCGCGATGTCCGCCGGACACCCGTGGAGACAGAACGCCGGTGTGCTGATGTAAACAAGGCAGACTGCTGTTCTGTCAGTAATGAACACAGGGATCTATTAGTCCTTCCCCTACACAGTTAGAAAGCACCCCCTATGGACACATTTAACCCTTTGATCGTCCCTGGCGTTAACCCCTTCCCTGCCAGTGTTATTAGTACAGTAACAGTGCATATTTTTTAGCTCTGATTACTGCAGTAATGTCACTGGTCCCCCCCAAAAGTGTAAAAAATGTCAGGTTTCGGATCTGTCCGCTGAAACGTTGCAGTCCCGCTAAAAATTGCAGATCCCTGCCATTACTAGTAAAAAAATAAAAACGACATAAATCTCTCCCTTAGTTAGTAGGTGTAATAACTTTTGCGCGAATCTATCAAAATACGCTTATTGTGATTTTTTTTTACCAAAAATATGTAGCAGAAAACAAATTGGCCTACAATGTTAACAAAAAGAATTGTCGCTCTTTTTTTGTTTATAGCACAAAAAATACAGAGGTGATCAAATACCACCAAAAGAAAGCTCTATTTGTGGGAAAAAAAGGACATCAATTTTATTTAGGTACAACATCGCAAAACCGCGCAATTGTCAGTTAAAGTAATGCAATGCCGAATCGCAAAATCTGGCCTGGTCATGAATTTGCCGCCGGTTCCTCCCCCCCTGCGTCACAACGCTCGCAGGGAAGGAAACCGGAAGACAGGTGCCGGCAATCGGTTGAGCACACAGCAGGGAGAGAGTTTGAGGACGGCAGGGAGGATGGCGGGGGATTGCAGGGAAGGTGAGTAACGTTCTGGGTTAATCCCGAGTGTGGCATGGGGTTACCGCTTTTGGTACTGAAAGTTAACCCTGAGCCACACTCGGGAATACTGCTAGGAAGCTTAACCACTTTCGGACCGCTTATGTTATATTTACTGTGGCAGGATGGCTCATACAGGCAAAATGACATAGATCTACGTCGCTCGCAGAGGGGCAGTAAGGGGGCGAGCGCGCTGCCGGCGGCGCGCTTCCGCCCCGATCGTCAGCGGGGAAACAGATGCGGGTGTCAGGCGGCTCCGATTGCCGCCTGACAGCCGTGATCGTTCCCCGCTGAGAGAGTTGTAAACACAGCTGACCGTTCTTCTCCCTGGGATGATCACAGAGCTCATGTGATCCTGCTATATAGGATCGCATGTCTATGTGATCATTTCACAAGCCACGCCCCCCACAGTTAGTATCACTCCCCTAGGCTCACACTTAACCCCTTGATCACCCACATGGTTAACCCCTTCCCTGCCAATGGCACTATTACAGTAACAGTGCATATTTTTAGCACTGATTATTACAGTAATGTCACTGGTACCCCCAAAAGTGTCAGAAATGTCAGTTAGGGGTCCAATCTGTCCGCCGCAATGTCACAGTCCCACAAAAAAAAAAAATCGCAGATTGCCGCCATTACTAGTAAAAAAAAACCAATACAAATGATATAAATCTTTCCCGTAGCTAGTAGACGCGATCAATTTTGCGCAAGCCAATCAAAATACGCTTATTGCAATTTTTTTTTTTTTTTTTTGCCAAAAATATGTAGCAGAAAACAAATTGGCCTAAAATGTTAAAAAATTTTGATTTTTAATTATTTTTTTTTGAGAATGTCATATTGGTGAACGTGAAAAATATAGTTTTTTTTTTTTTTTTTCAAAAATTGTCGCTCTTTTTTTGTTTATAGCGCAAAAGATAAAAATTGCATAGGTGATCAAATACCACCAAAAGAAAGCTATATTTGTGGGAAAAAAAAGGACGTACATTTATTTTGGGTACAGCGTCGCACAACCACGCAATTGTCCGTTAAAGGAACGCAGTGCCGAATCGCAAAATAGGGCCTGGTCATTAAGGGGGAAAATCATCCGGTCTTAAAGTTGTTAAGCTGTAATGTGTACGGTCGGATCATGATTCTGAGCAATGGAATGTATCTCCAATCTTTATCTTCGATTAGCCTTGCTTCACAATTCTCAGCAAGGATTTTGACATCTCGGCTTGTTAGACATGATTCTCTAGCACATAGCAAGCAGTTTCAGTTTAATGTAGGTAGATTTTTCTTTAAATGTCAGTTCCATGTCAATGTTTGGCATAGCCCTGACATGAAAAGTCCCTCACTGCTGTCTGAACTTCTGCTGAGACACAGCACACGGCCCTGTCAATGTTCCTGGCAGGGCACTTAATTGAGGTTCTGTGGCAGGCAGCATCAAAGGAGAAAACATCCTGTGGACATTTGACAAATGTATTCCAAGTTTTTTTTTTCAGCTGCTTTACAGCTGCTATCAGTAACAGTTTTTTTTATCTGTTTAGTGTGTCCTTTGGTGTTGACATTTTAGCAAACTGCTGGAGTAGTCATCAGGTTAACCTCTATTTTAATATTAGTAGCATAGCTCCCAACTGTCCCTGATTTTCAGGGACTGTCCCTGATTTCGAGGGACTGTCCCTGAGTTCCAGGGACTGTCCCTGATTTCCTGGGACTGTCCCTGAGTTCCAGGGACTGTCCCTGATTTGGAACAAAGTCCCTCTGTTCCTCTTTCCTCCTCATTTGTCCCTCATTTTGGTCTGATCTTTATAGTTGTATATAAAATGCACTTTTTATGTTTTAAAAAGTGTATCCCGGGTGCTAAACCTTTCATCCAATTTCTAAATTGCTGCATTTGTTCCAAAAGCAAAAATAAAGAAAAAAGTGGTGGTTAAAAAAGCACTTGTTGGTTTAACTATTGATTTTGTTGAATTCTCCCTTAAGGGGACGTGACAGGGGGTGTGTCCTAAGCCTACATACTTTTGCTAGTAGGTGTCCCTAATTCCTATCTCAAAAAGTTGGGAGGTATGTTAGTAGTGGTATAAAACATGCTAAAAAAATACAAGAAACCTTATCTTTACAAGTGTACAGAACACGTGTATTTATATTAGTGTAGCTAGGCTTGGACTGTCCCAGCCAGGAAGGCTGGGACAGAGCTATAACGAGGCCTGTTCAAGTGAAAGAGTTAAAGAGGAAGTAAACTTCCTTCTCTTTTACCTATAGGTACGCCTATAATAAGGCGTACCTATAGGTAGTGTAAATATCTCCTAAACAGTCAACGCGGCTCCGGACAGTCACAGATCCAGAGTCCACTAACCCGGAAGCAAGACAGGTGAAGATGGGGGCACCTGCAGAGCTGATTTTTCGGCGCGGGAGGACTTCATTTTCAGGTAAGTTTAACATAATGTCCTAGCATGCTATGCATACTAGGACATTATGGCTTTTCCCCACAGGTTCCCCCCTCCCCAAACAAAAAATCTCTAGACATTTATAACCTGTCTAAAGCAGAGCTTCACCCAAAAGGGGAAGCTCCACTTGTTTGCACCCCCACCCCCTCCACTGCCACATTTGTTGGACCTCCATCCCCCCCCCGCCCCCGTCTTCTAAGACACATCGCAAGCTACACAAGACTATGGAACGATTTACACGGCGCAGTGCGACTCCTGCATATGCAGTAGGAAACAGGCTGTGAAGCCGCAAGGCTTTACTTCCTGTTTCCCTTACTAGAGATACTGAATCCTGCACCCGCAGCCGACTGAAGAATCGGCTCGGGTGAGGACATTGCGGGATTCCTGGACAGATAAATGTCCTTATGTTAAAAGTCAGCAGCTACTGTATTTGTAGCTGCTGACTTTTAATTTTTTTCTGAAGAAGCCTGGAGCTCCTCTTCAAAGTGTTTTATTGTAAAATAACCCATCCAGTTTAAAATAGAAATGAAAGGCAAAACATTTGTGTAAAGATATAAAAAAACAATATCAATACTTCTTTTCCCCTTTTTTATAAATGATCACATTCCCTCTGATCTCAGCTGCATAGGAGGTGGGGGAGGAGAAGAAGCAGAACCCTGAGCTTGCCAGTGAATGATCAAGTCTGATCATTGGGGGAGAACAGGCTGAGTTCCCAGCATAGCTAGAGAACTGACCACTGACTGCTCTCCTGCTTAGTGTGGCCAGTTTTTAATAGGAAAGCAATGGGACTGGCAGGAACACCAGGGTTTTTACACAAAGAAAGAAATACAAAGAGAACAGGATACTTTCTCATAAAAGTACATGGTACAGCAGGCACATGTCAGGAATATGAAGTGTTGGGGTAACAAATGCTTTAAGCTCTGTTTTGTGTACTAAAAAGTACTAGTCAATGCATTTTCTTAGAAGGAAATTACTTAGACATTCTGATTTGCTTAATACTAAACTGCCCCTTGGGCCTGGGAGGAAAAAAACATGGAAGCTGACATGAGGTTCACTTTCCAGCATGACAACCCTAAACCCCTTGTGCTCAAATTATTGCCTATGGTCTGCCAGGGCTCTATTTGCAGTTGTGCCAGAAGCCTGCAGTAAACTATATTTACATGAGTGGCCAGGGACAGCTGCCAGCAAGAATCACTAGACTTTTGTTGGTGGAGCTACACAGTGTGCGTGAAGAGCAGAGACTCTCAGATTTGTACAATTCGATGGCCGGCGCCACTGCAGTTCCCATGTAAAAGCACTTACATGCGATTACATGCAAACAGAGCCTTTGACCAACCCTGGGAGTAGACAATGTGCATTCAGGGATGGCATTCCAGTAAAATTTCTGGTGGCACACAAAATAACTGCAGCTAATCAGCTATTTTGTGTGGCGCAATAGCACAGAGTCAGCCACCCGGAACACAACAAACTATCCGCCTCCTGTGTGAACAGAGCCTACCATGAAAATAAACTGCAGTGATCTGTTCAGCAAAAAGAAAAGAACAAAGTCACTCCATGCAGTTTAACTGATTTGGTTGGCTTCAAACACAGTCCCTGCCCTAAGTCACACCCCTCTGATGCGTTTCACCCCTATTGGGCTTATTCATAGGGGTCTACGAATAGGCCCAATCAGGGTGAAATGTATCAAGGGGCATGGCTAAGGGCAGGGACCGTGTCTGAAGGCAACTACTTTACTGCTACAGTGCGGGCCAGCTGCATAAAATTATATATACGTGATTCTGCATTTCCAGGTAGGGGGTCGTGCGCATGCCGACCCGGCTGTACTGTCACTGGCTCCAGCACATGCCGATCAGCGGGTCCTAGCCAATGATTCATTACTAGTATATGAAAAAAAAATGTTTAATAATTCTAGTATGTATACCATTGTTTGTAGACGCTATAACTTTCACGCAAACTAATTAATATACACTTCTTGGGATTTTCTTTCTACCAAAGATATGTAGCAGAATACATTTAGGTCTAAATTTATGAAGAAAACTGAAAATTTCCTATCAAATACTTACCCTAATTTTCCTTCCTGATGGGCTCAATGGCAGCATACATATGGGTTAACCCCGCCTCCACTCCTCCCCTATAGGACCCCACTCCCATAAATCTTTGCTCTGAGCCAGAGGCTGCATTCCGTAACTAGCCTACTCATGACTCTGTGAGAGAACTCCTGCTGCCATGGAGTCCATCAGGAAAGGAAAATTACAGTAAGTATTTGATAGGAAATGTTCAGTTTTTCTGACAGACTCCATAGCAGCATATGTATGGGAAATAACTAGCCATACACACCCGGGTTTTCCAGGTAACCCAAAAATTAAGAGAAGATAAGGAGGCCGGCTCTACACAATAAGGAGCCATAAATGTATTGATCGGGGACCACACGGCCGCCCCACTGATTACATTGGGAACCCCTTGCTACAAAGCCACCCAAGATGTGGGCACACTCCTGGTTGAGTGAGAAGTCACCATCCCCAAAGGAAACAAGTCCTTGGCTCTTTGAGCCTGTTGAATGGCCCAGACAATCCATGCCAAAGTCGTCCTAGTTGAGGCACGTTTCCCTTTGTACTTTCCAGCAAAAAGAATGAACAGGCATTCTGAAGCCTGAAGAAAGCTCTAGCTTGTACATGAAACTTCACAATATCTTAGGGATTCCTAGAACCAAAGGAAGGCACTGCTGAGAGTCAAACTCAGGATTCTCTGAGTCCCCGCAGCAACCTCGGTTTGAATCCGAGTCATGGCACCAAAATGAGTAGGAGATTGACATGAAACGAAACAACCTTCAGACCGAGAGAGTTCCAAATTAAAAAGGTTTATTAGCGAACGTAGCTACATGAGAGCACACCCCTATAAAGCCTCCCTGTATGCTCTGATTTGATAGAGCTCAAATCCCCCTTTTATAGGGTTTCTTAGCACATATCACACATTTAGGGTGTGCACTTTGATACATGGCCACTTATAACATCTTATTGGAAAACATGTTTTTAACAAACACGCTTTCAACAACATGTTTTTAACCAGCTTCCAAATGCCATTTTAGCTTTGCACCTATTAATATAGAAACACAGTTAAAGATACATACGTTCATAAACCTAATTTATCATATTCTTAATATCACCACTAAAAACACCTCTATATATAAAAGCGTTTTTATCATAGATTATGATGTAGGTATCAGTAAGGATCACATTATCCTTATACATTGGACGTTCGCTTTAACCAACTAAGCCACAGGGCGACCTCCCCCACATCTAAAGAATGCAAGTTAATACTCGAAAGGTTGCAGAACAATTTCTTGATTCCCATGAAAGACTGATGTACCCTTGAGAATTGAGTCAAGCATAGGTAAAAGCACCGCTTCTCAGCCTTTTGGCTAAGATCAAGTGTAGTATCTGTTCTTATCAGTGATCCAGTGGGGGCGCTGTGCTGTCATCTGACCTGACCAAGGCT
Source organism: Pelophylax lessonae (assembly GCF_965119305.1). Taxonomy (NCBI): domain Eukaryota; kingdom Metazoa; phylum Chordata; class Amphibia; order Anura; family Ranidae; genus Pelophylax; species Pelophylax lessonae. The sequence continues at coordinate 673,038,677 of NC_138769.1, read as the reverse complement.
GGGTGGCAGCTATGCAAAACTGCTGGAGTGATGGGGACCTGGAAGGTTAGTATTGGCAGGAACTGAAACCGGAGTGCCTGAGCGTAATTGGGGGCCGGGAGTAAGTTCTCCCCAAGAAAGCTGGAAGGGTCCATTACCTCCTGATTTGAATGGGCTACCTTCTCTGGCCAGGGGCCGGGAGGGCAGAAGGTCCACGGTGACTGTTCCCCCTGGGAGTGGTCGCCCCAGGGGTGCTCTTAGTAACACATGGGTGTGGGACACCACAGTGTGAACAGGCACAAAGTCACAGCACCAAATTGCTTTTTTTCTGCACTGCGCCTCATGGGCTGGGCCTTTTGGCTAAAGTCCAGGGCAATTTTTGCTTACCAGGCCCTAGGGCCCAGGCCAGTGCACATTTGGCATGGCCACTTTATTATTTTCTATTTATTTTCCCTCACTGTTTGTCACTTTCACTTTTGTGTGTGTTTTCACGGATTGTAGAGTGTGAGTCCTCGGGCTTACCCTGAAGTTTAGGGGGAGGATGTGTGGCCCTCAGGTTCCTTCCTCCCCTGCCTCTGGGGAGAGCCCTCTGACCTAGTATTCGGGGTCGGCTTCGGCTGGCCTGAAGAACAGGGTTTGCCAGGCCTTCTGGCTAGGCAGTCCATGGAAACACTTAATCCCTGTCAGGAGCCTTGCGCCCCAGGGGATCAGGGTCGAAGTCCTACCCCTTCGGGGGGTGGACTAAATCACACATTTAAGTGCACTTTACACTTTGTGTGTGTGTGTTTCACATGTATGTTTTTTGTTCACTTACGTGTTTTTTCACTGTAGGTTTTTGCACCACTGCGAACTGAAAAAAAAAAAAAAAAAATAGGTAAAAGCACCATTCGAACTGGAAGAATGTTAAGAAAAGTTCTCCATGACCAGTGAATCAATCTCTGAGGCTTTTTATGCTGACGTAATAGCCAGGAGAAAGGCGAACATCTGCTCACTAAACCTAAGTGCTCCCTTGAAGAATTGTTGGACATGAAAAGATGCCTAGACCTGGAAACACCTGTGAAGGCCAATAAAGCTGACACTTGTACTCTGAAGGAGCTGATTGACAGAGCCAGATCTAAATTTGATTGGAGGAAGCCCAGAATACTTAGAACTTCTAGATCAGTACATGATCTGTCAGCAGCACAGACTTTGACCAGATTCTCTCGTAAACTTTGTTTGTGTTCACTCTCCTCGCATTCAAGAGAGAGAGAGATGACTCTGGGGGAAGCAGCCGAGGACCTCCAATCTCAAGAACCAGACCATCAGACGTAACCATGCTGGACATGGATGTAGAAATGCACCCAGTGACAGATGGTCTGGCCTGATGAGAAGGGGCACTGGGTTCTGGTAGCTGAACAGTGCTAGCAAGGGGAACCATGGCATATTTGGCCAATAAGGCATCACTGCCACTACCTCCACAACTTCTGGTCACGGTTTTCGTAGAAACCCTAGGATGACCAGGACTTGAAGAAACGCAGAGGAACCGCTGCATTTCCAATGATCTGTCAGGCCATCTGAGCCTGAAAAACCTCCACATGTAGAGACCATTCCTTGTTGCCCAACTGGACTCTGGAAAGAAAGTCTGTTAGAATATTCTGGACTCCGGGGAAATAAGCCTTCAAGATGTAGGCTTGATTCTTTTGAGCCCAAGACATAATTGGCTTCACTTCCCATAATAGAGAACAGGCTATGAAACCCCCCTTGTCTTTTAATGTAAGAGACCACCGTAGTGTTGACTAGCCTAAGAGCACTGAAACTCCCTTCCTTATATGGTATATGGTGAAAGGTCTGTAGGGTTCAGAAGGCTGCCCATAGTTTCAGAATGTTCAACACAATCTTGTGGAATTGACAACCCCGCCTGCCTTGAGCTATTCCCGACAGGCAGCAAGCCCCCCATCCCATATTGGTGGTATCCAAAGTGATAGTGAACTAGGAATGAGGCAATGGGATGGCAAAATGAACCAGTTTCTCAATTGCAGCCACCAGGGGACTTACTCTCATGACTGAGTTTATGTAGATGACCTGAATTCTCCTTCCTGGCTCCCAATTCTGGAGAAACAGCTTCCGGAAGGGCCGCGTTCTCCAGAGCATCCACTTGACCGTCAGATCTGTAGACACCATTGCACAGATGCGAAGAAGACAGGGACAGAAGTATTCTGTTCCAGACCTTCAGGATCCAGAGACAAAGCAATGGTCCTCTTAATTATATCGACTGAGCCCCGAGGCACACAAGAGACAGAGTGGGCTCCAGGTGTCTTTTCCAGAATCAGCCGCCAGCTGAATTTTGAGGAGCAGATGCCCTCTGTTTTGTGACAGTAGGAAAAGAACATCCAAGTAACTATGCAGGCGTATGCTCCTTGGTTTGATAAAGACCTTGCCAACCAATAAGATCCTTAAAATACATAGGGTGATGTTAAAAGCCCGAATGGTAGACAGCAAGCTGGAGATGGTCTTGACTTACAGAGAGCCGAAGGAACTTGTGGAAATTTTCTTCAATGGCCACATGAAAGTAAGCATCTTTAGGTCTATTGGAAATGAGCAAGTCACCTGGCTGGACCCCCTATGAATCAGGGACAATGTTTCCATCTTGAACTTCTCCTTTTGATGAAAATTGGTTTCAGTGAGCGAGGTCTTAAATTAGCCTCCGCAGGCTCTTCATGACCATAAAGAGAGGCGACTACATGCTGTGAAATCGCTTGCATCTTGGGACTGGCACAGCATCACTTTACCAAATAAAGGAGTATATGCTTAATTTTACCTCAGAGTTCCTTACCCCAGGGAAAGGAATCCAAGATGAGGAGGACTTCTGAAGGACAATGCATGTCCTGAAAAGACCGCTTTGACGTTCCGATAGTCTAAAGGCTCAAACTAAGTAGCTTCTTGGATACCTGAGGTCAAGCTTTAAGCATACTTCTGAGGGGATATCTGGCCTCTTCACCAGCTCTTCCTAAAATCCAGACTTGGTCTGTAAAAACGGGTGACCCTCGTACGCTCTAAACTTTGTCCTCTAGACTGTGTCGTCTTCCAGCCTAGCAGGTGCCGATCCTGAGGCAAGACCCAACTTTCCAACTGTGGACCGGGCTACGGTGCTGTCCAGCTTGCCAAAAGATGAAGCTCCCTCAAAGGGATCTTACACTAGGCCTGTTAGAGGCGGGATCAGCAAGTCCAGTCCCCAGCCATAGCACTCACTTTGCCGTAACTGACTGGAGCAAAACCGACGCCACTATGCGGATGATGTCAATTGGAGCCTCACCATGGAAACTGACACCAGCTCCGGCTTCTGAACTACAGAGTTTCTGGAAATGCTCTTGAATACTGCATCCACATTCTCCTTCAATGTTTCCATCACTTTAAACATGGCCACAAGTGCCCAGGCCGACTTTCAAGCCATTCACTACATGTTCAAAGGACGAGCGATATGCTTGCTTGCCTCATCAAGGCCTCAACAACTAGAGAGGCAGCCTTTGGAGGCTTCACATCCCTATCTCTGAATGGATAGAGCTTGGCCATTTTTCTCAGAAGGGAGGTATATCTTTTGACCTTGCGCCACTTACCCAAAATTATGTCCATTATTTCCGTTAGGAATGGAAAATTAGAATACTCTCTAGAGGTGCTTAAATACCTTCCTCTTGCTTTGCAGGAGACTCTACAGGTTCTACTCATGTAAATGCCACCTTCATTGCTTTGACCAAAGGCATCACAAGGACAAAGGAACCTTGTGCCGTGTATTGTCAATCTGACCTACTGTAGAAGGATTTAAAAACCATAAAAGAAAAAAAATAAGGTAGAAAACCAAAAGCAGTGCCCAGGCAAGTGAGGAAAGGAATGGGTAAACACACCCTCTCACCCCCGCTACACAAGGGATGGCCATAAGGAGGGGGGGGGGGCCAGCGATACACCCGTAGTGTGGAAACTGCACAGACAGCCAACCTGCACAGGTGATAGAACCATCAGGATCACGCACACAGGCAGCAAACAAGGGTGCTATTGCAGAGCATATACCTGTGATGATTGCACACAGCATTTAGGGAGACTGCTGTAAGCTGCCCACAGAGAAATCCCAATATCAACAGTACTGACCGCTAATTGAACTTCTCCACTGTAATGACACCACCACCGCCCACAGCGTGCACGCGCTGAGTCCTTGGGCAGGAGTAACCCAGGGACGCCAGACCAGAAGAGAGAGCGTGGCTTGGAATGCAAATGCACTCCAGCTGCTATAGGCTGGAAAATACTAGAGCCAGGGAAGAAAAACAAACAAACACACACACCTTCTGCCATGGAATATGCAAAATAAAAGTATACATCACCGCACACAGCATCCCCCACGACCATGCCTGGATCCAGAAGAAGCTGCTGCACGGGCCCAGGGTGTTTATGGCCACCTGCTAATAGCAAGGCTCTTAGGCCGTACTGCCACTTCTTGCCTGCCATTGGACACGCTTAAGCTCTTCATGGCACCGCATCCATCGCCCTTCTCCACCCCGCTAATAGCTGGGGATTTCTGGAGACTCCACATGGCACCGAATCCATCGCCCTTCTCCTACCTGCTAATAGCTGGGGACAGCTAGAGACTCCACATGGCACCGAATCCATTGCCCTTCTCCACCCCGCTAACAGCTGGGGACTGCTGGAGACTCCACATATCTACCGGGGCACAGCTTGCCGAACAACCAGGCATCGATTGTGGCCACTTCATCCAAGGTAAGACTTCAACCATTCTGGTCCTTAGGAGGAGGAAAAAAAAGGAACACGGCCTCTGGCTCAGAGCAAAGACTTATGGGAGTAGGGTCCCATAGGTGAGGAGCGAAGGCGGGGTTAACCCATACATATGCTGCCATGGAGTTTGTCAGGAAATGTTTTTTTTTTTTTTTTTTAATTGGATATGTTTTATAGCAGAATATTCTTTTGTTTTTTTTTTTTTTGTTTGTTTTTTTGAATGTTGGGTCTTTTTTTGTTTATATAGCAAAAACTAAAAAACACAGTGGTGATCAAATACCACCAAAAGAAAGCTCTGTTTGTGCAGGAAAAAATTATATAAATGTTGTTTGCGTAAAGCATTGCATGACCGCGTAATCACCAGTTACATTAACACAGTGCCGAACTGCAAAACATGGCCTGGTCATGAAAGGGGTGAAAATCTTCCAAACCTTAAGTGGTTAAAGACCAGCACCCAATGCAGTGGGGGACGTTAGGAGAATTCCCAGGACTTTTCTATCTCAGGAAGACATTTACATGAGTATCAAACACTCAGGTAAGCAATATAATTTTGAATTTTAACAATGGCAAACCTGTGGAAATATCATGTTTATTTATTTTTCTTATCTTAAAACCCAACTCAAAGCTCATCTGCTTCCTCTTCTGTTTGCTCCATCCCCAACAATGAAGCAACCTCCCACCCTGGAGTATATAGTCTAGTTCTGCAATGTCACAGTGTCTTTTTTCTTCCAGGAGTGGGAGGATACTAAATGCAACAGAGAACAGCGCCTTCTAATGATGCCCCTGATGTCCGGGGGCTAGAGGAAGTGTAATGAATGACATTGGGTATCATTCAGCCTGGAAGAGGACTGGCACTGGACAGGTGTGTCTTGTGGGAACAGCACCAGGGTTGCAGTCAGAGAAGCTGGTGACTGAATTTTCAGTTTCTTGCCAAAGTTGGAGTTGAGCTTTAATATACACTAACGATTTGGGTACAGTATGTTTTTTAGTGTATGCCTTTCTGTAATGTCAAAAGGGCACATTTTGGGGGAAAAAAAAACAATAAATGCACATATTTTTGCAGGAATTTCTACTTTTGCTAAACAGCAATAATGTGTATATACAGTATCCTTAATTTAAAAATAAGATGCAGCAGGAATTAACATAGTGGACAAACAGCCTTATACAAAATGAGTAATGGATGGCACATGTCATGCTTACATCGTTGTTTGAGTTGGCAGTAAAGTGGGAAGTGTGAAAAAGCAGAAAATGTCAACTGAAAGCCAGAAATACTGCAAGTGACAGTAATAGCGAGTGATAGTTGATCCAGGAATTTCCCACTAAGTCCCTGGGACACGAATTAACTGTTGCTGGCTCTACTAATGTCTGTGTGATGCCTGAGAAACCCAATATTAGGAAGCTACATGATGTTCAGCATGTGCTCCTCAATGATCTCCTCCTAATGACGGCCCCTTGAGCCTATAGGGGAAGGGAGCTTTTACTGATGGGAGCATGGCTCACAAATTGGTTGTATACATATACAACAAGTTAAAGTAGCTCTAAGGTGATTGGCTAGACACAGGGTAAGGGAACTTGGCCTGAACCTTATTAAGGGTCCACACTGGGCAGAAAAAAACGTTGCTTCTACAGGAGTTCTGTGTTTTTTTCTCCTACCTGTAGAAGAAGCTCAATGTTATCCTATGTGTCCATGCACGTTAGTACGCTTAGAGGCAAATTTTAAGCTCAGCTTTTTGTGGCAGAAAACAAAACCCTTCTGTATTGCATTTTTGAGAGGAGCTTTCATGCAAAAAAAAAAAGGTTAACCCTCCTAAATGCGGCATTTAGAAGCATTTGCACCTTCAGTGTATGTTGAAAAATGAGCAGAGGTGAATGTTTTTGAAAAATAAATACTTGTAAAAGCAAATGCCCATAAACTCTCCTAAATTCTTGTGGGATATGAGCTACTTTGAGCATTTTTTTTCTGCCACTTTTTCTGCCAGAGGTTCTGGAATGTTTTCTGCTCCAAGTGTACATAGAGTCTAGAAGTTTGCACTTAGGTAAATCATCACTAGCCTGAGAAACTACAGCTTCTGAGTTGCCCGACCACTTGCCCTGTTTGAGGTTGACTGTCACAGCTTTATCAGTGGTTTGACCTTGCCATCGTTAAATGTTGCTTTAATGGGCAATTCCCTTGATTGGATGTTTGGTCAATGTACTATCTGCCCAGCACTCATGGTAAGAACAGGCTTTTTAGATCAGGTCAAGTTACTGTTTCAGCATGCTCAAAGTATAACTCTGACTGGCACTAGTTAAGTGTTTAGGTTGGGACCTTCAAAAAAAAACAGTGACCTTGTCCTTTACAACTTAATCTGTCTACGTGTCCACTTTGTACAAGGTTACTTGTTATCGCTCCTCAAAAGTCAAGAATATTGGTGGATTCCATTATCATTATAACCAATTTCACACTGACAGCAAACAACACTTACAAATATCAACTAACACAGCTGGGAAGTACCTAACTCATAAAAATGGTGTACCCTAAGCTGTTTAAGAATTGAATGCTTGTTTTGTCAAAAACAGATAAATAAAACGCACTTTACTTCATAGTTCTGCGATGGCCAGTGCTCTGGTCCCCTGTTCTCAGCCACACTAGAATGTTGGCAGGCACTCCTACATCATTACATACAAAGCAGGACCAATAGTGGCTGCTGGTCCTGCATTGTATGTGATGATATCAACGAGAGGTGCAGACACAAGATCAGCCAAAGACTAGCATAAAGAGTGGCTTTGTGGGACTGGCCATCCCAAATGGAACCAGCAGGGAGGTGGACCACTGGACCTTGGCAGCTAAGTGGCACTTCCGCCTAGCAGAACTAGGGTCGTCGGTTCGAATCCCAACCATGGCACTACCTGTCTGGAGTTTGCATGTTCTCCCTGCGCCTGCATGAGTTTCCTCCCACACTCCAAAGACATGCTGGTAGGTTAATTGGCTCCCGTCTGGTCCGAGGATGTGTATGTATGAATGTGAAATAGGGACCTTAGATTGTAAGCTCCTTGAGGGACATTATTCCGTTATCAGCCTGTTGGGCACAATTTTTATGATATTTTTAACTGCCTGGAGTTAGGCTTTTACCAGAATGTTCATAATGGATTTTGTGGTGGAAGATTTATCTTCAGAGATTCCTTTAAGGGTCCATGCACACTGGCTTAAGAAAACGCTGCTTCTAGAGAAGTTTAGCATTTTGCCTGTAGAAGCAGCTAATGTTATCCTATGTGTTTATTCATATAAGGCCATTTAAATGTAAATTTTTTAGCTCAGTGTGTAAAGGCAGAAGAAAAAAACCTTTCTGGTTAGCATTTTTTGAGAGCAGTTTTCGGGCAGAAAAAAACACTAAACGGTCTTAAAAGCTTCTGACGCTCCTAAGCGTCTGTACAAAAATGCTCTATATGAGCATTTTTTTTTCTGCCAAAAGAACTGGCGTTTTTTTTTTTAAGCCTGATGTGGGGTTGCGCAGCCTCACAATAATAAAATATAATCAAAACAGTTAAATATGACTATACCTAGATAAAGCAATAACAGTAGTGTAAAATCATTATAATAGAAGAAGTTCTCGTGCTTAAAACAGTGTATAAATGTAATCAAATGAATGATCACACAAAAAAAAAATATATATATATACAGTATATATATATATATATATATATATATATATATATATTGTGGCTTAACAAATTGAACCAAATATCATAAAGTGAAAATATTTCTCAACTAGCCATGCAAAACACCCATGAATAAGTGAGTAAATAAATAAATGAAAAACGTAAATAAATTAATCTATAAGAGGTGACAATAAATAAACAGTGATTGATCAAATCGTGCACAGAAGCAAAAAGTGCAACAAGGACTCCACATTCAATCCACTGTAATCAAATAGTGAGTAGTGATCAGATGATAAGAGTCCCGTGCTGAAAATTGGTTCACCGCAAAATCCACCACCTCTGTGATTCCACTCCCATCAGCTGGCAACTCACCCCATAATGTTGCCCCCCATTTTCATGGTTGGGGCCAAAAGCACAATTTGAACCACAGTGGTGTTCAGGGAAATCCTCCCTGGATTACTCAATGAGGCCATTAGTCACTATTTGATTACAGTGGATTGAATGTGGACTCTTTGTTGCACTTTTTGCTTCTGTGCACAATTTGATCAATCACTGTTTATTTATTGTCACCTCTTATTGATTAATTTATTTAAGTTTTTTATTTATTTATTCACTCACTTATTCATGGGTGTTTGCATTATTCATTGGATTTTGATATATGGAATTGATGTAATGATTTTACACTACTGTTATTGCTTTATCTGAGTATAGTCATATTTAAAGGTTTTAATTATATTTTATTATTGTGAGGCTGCGCAACCCTACATCACACTCTATTATTACTATTATTATATTATTATTGCGGGAACACAACAGGGGCTGCAGCAACCGATACACAGAACACATATACTGTATGTTATAGATTGAGATTATATATTTTTGATCACTTTAATCCCATCCACAAGCGCAGAGGTTCACACCATTCATTTGTTTTTTTTTTTTTTTTAATCTAGCATGCTAGAACCATAAAAAAAAAAAAAGACTGTAAAAGAAGCCAGTAGTTTACGGAGTGGGGACACACTCCCTATTATTAAGATGCTGGCTGTCTTAGTGCCAAGTTGGGACACTTTTTAATGTAAGGGCAACTATATTTTCTCTTTTTTCTTTTGGTATCCAATAAATTTACTAGATTGAGAACTTTTCTCTTTGGTTCTTCATGGTATGTGATGGCACTTTGAAGGAATTAGGGTGTGTTGAAGTTGATTCATATTGGTAACCACAATAATTTCAGGCAATCTTGTAGCAAGAAGAGGATGGCGTGGAATAGTAAGATAACGCTCTTTGACCTTCTTTTTAATGAAAGGAGTCACATATATCTGGTGAGTGTGTAGTGGTTTATGAGCACACTGGACGTATTCACATGTCATGGTGAAGGCCAAGCAACAAGTCTGAACAACTTTTTTCGTATGCGTATACACCCGGTGTGCTCGTAAAGCACTACACGCTCACCAGATTATGTGACCCCTTCTTCTATTTGAGAAACAATCAAAAAGCGCATACAGTAAATCCCCGTTATATCGCGGTTCAGTTTTTGCGGTCCCGGTATATTGCGTATTTTTCAGTAATGTTATTTTACTAATTAAATCATTGATAATTAAATATTTTTGTGTTTTCCATAGCTCTTGCTCTGTCTCTCAGTATCTTTTATGTGTTTAAATGAGTTTCTATTGTTTTAAAAGTGTGTTTAAAGTGAAAGTTATAAAAACATACCCACAGTGTATTTAAATAGGGTATTTCTATTTCGCAGATTTTCACTTTTCGCGGGTGGGTCCGGAACGTAACCCCCGCAATGGAGGGGGGTTTACTGTATACTGGTTTTTATACTCAGCAAAGCATTGTGTCTTGCATCACTTCTGGTCATGGGGGCCCTTGCATTACTTCTTAATGAGGTGAGAGTTCTGTGAGCACGGAGTGATTGCACAGAGGTGTTAAACTCTGTAAGAGAACATGAGAATGCTTTTCAAATAGAGGAAGGTGGTTGGCATTTGTCACATTTGAAGACTGGATTTGGTTTAGCTTACTTTCATGAACTCACTGAATATATTATTATTTGCATTATTCATTGGATTTTGATATATGGAATTGAAGTAATGATTTTACACTGTCTGCTATTACTGCCTTATAGGAGTATAGTCATATTTAACTGTTTTGATTATATTTTAATATTGTGGGGCTGTGTAACCCTACATCACACTTTATTATTAATATTATTATTATTATTAATATTATATTATTACTATTGTGGGAACATAACAGGGGCTGCAGCAACTGATACACATTTATGCTATAGATTTAGATAATATATTTTTAATAATTTAATCCCATCTACAAGCGCAGAGGTTCCCACCATTCATTTGTTTTTTTAAAGCCTAGAATGTTTGAACCGTTAAAAAAAAAAAAAATGACAGTAAAAGAAGCCAGTAGCTTACGGAGTGGCGGCACCCTCCCTATTATTAAGATGCTGGCTATCTTAGTGCCGAGATGGGACACTTTTTAGTGTAAGGGCACCTATATTTTTTCTTTTGGTATCTAATAAATTTACTACACTGTGAGAACTTTTCTCTTTGGGTCTTCATGGTATGTGATGGCCCTTTGGAGGAATTAGGATGTGTTGAAGTTGATTGATATTGGTAACCACAATCATTTCAGGCAATCTTGGAGCAAGAAGAGGATGCCGTGGAATAGTAACATAGCGCTATTTGACCTTCTTTTTAATTAAAGGAGTCACATATATCTGGTGAGTGTATAGAGGTTTATGAGAACACCGCATGTCATGGTGAAGGACAAGCAACAAGTCTGAACAACTTTTTTTGCAACAACACTTGGCGATATTGATTATACATTAAGGACTGATTTAAGCATTACAAGATGAGATTGGTTGTCACTATTTGGTCACGTTGCTTATACCGTACATTGAAGCATGCATTGATTATACACACATTGTGGGAGTATATATTGTTTACTTTTCAGCATTATTTTAGTGATTATGCAGTCTATAATTTATTTGTAATTATGTAACATAGAAAGCTGCTACTATTAGTTGCAATTTAATTGCACATTTATCGTTCTTATCACCCCCTTTCTCACATTTGATTTTTAGGTGTTCACACACACTTTTGAGTCGGCAGCTTGTCACGTTATTTTTCACTGGCACAGAGGTCTACATTTATATTTTGACAATATTTGATGATATTTTTAACTGCCTGGAGTTAGGCTTTTGCAAAATGCTCATGACGGGTGATGCTGTGGAAAATTTATCTTTGGAAACTCCTTTAAAAAAAAAACATTATTACAAAAGAAGCCCTTAGTTTCAAAGATTTGAGATACATTTTAATGAATATGTTTTTGGAAAAAAAAGGTGGATATCAATCGGTAAGCTAAGCTATTCCACATTATTGGGAGGTCTCTCTGGCAAGGATATTGAAGATACACTGTCCCTTTATCCCTTCAGGGAAGATAGCCCACCCCCACCAAGGTATACTCTCTGATCCATGCTCCTTTGCCACCTCCAGGATCCATCAGAGAACTCGAGCACTGCGCAGAATTGTAGTTCACAACTGCTCTAATCAGAGGTGCTTAAGTAGACTGCTGGACATTCATCGTGTGCCTGATCAATGGGTAAATATGTTTGCTCAAGCCCCAAGAGAGTGGTTTGTCTGATTGTTCATTTCTACTCCTGTGATTGTTCTAACTATATTTGTACATAGTTTGTCTGTACTTATCCCGACCATTGGCCTGTGTATGCCTAATCTGCTACTGTCTAATGTTGACTCTGACCATCTGTCAGAGGACTTACACTGTTCTAGTATCTGTCTTGCTTGGTAGCCAGATGTTGCCCCCGGTGACACAGTAGGCCCACCAAACTTTTGGACAACTCCTACATGCATCCATTACCGGGTCAGGATCATATAGAGCCCTGGGAAAACATGCCAACCTACACCCTCACCCCCAAGAAGTATGGTCATTATGTGTTAGCAACCCGCCCCCCAAAAAATCGAGCACTAACCTGCATACTTACCCCATAAGCATAAATCCCCCTCCTCCCAGGACAAATCTTCTCCCTGCTGAAATCCCCCCTACCAGCACAAATCTTTGCCCCCACCCCAGCTTACTTCCTCTCTCTTTCCAAATTCCCCCAGCACAACCCCCCCCCCCCCAACAAAAAAAATATCACCTCCCCTAGCACACACCCTCTACTCCTCAAATTTCCCCTTGAGGTACACATTTCCCCCCCACTGCAAATCCCCCCTCCCAGCACAAATCCCCCCTCCTAGCACAACCCCCCACACACACACATCAAATTTCCCCCTCTAACACTAATAACCTCCAATCATCATTACTAGCACAAATACCCCCCCCCCCCCAACCCCCACCAACAAAAACATTTTCCCTCCTGGTACAGTTTTCCTCCCCCTTCCACCATATCATCTCTTTTAGCACAATTTCTATTCCACAACCCCTCCACCCTCCAAACACAAATACCCCCCCCCCCCCAAATCGCCTTTCCTATCACACCCCCCAGTTTTCCTCTCCTATAACAAATATTACCCCCTGCTGCCCCCAAAATCTCCCAACTAACACAAATCCCCCCCCCCCAATCTCCTTGTGGCGCTCCTGCATCTCACATGAAACCACAGTGCCCAGGGCAGCTGTCCCTCCTGCCTACCCCTTGTCCTGGCCCTGCATACATCAAACATGCAACAAGACAGTATGTCTTGTGTTACCAAAACACCTGCCTTTAGGATTTCACAGAGGTATACTTTGACCTGTGACATCTTCTATGTATGTACTGCGTGTAATTTAATTTCTGTGCACTGACACCGCTTGTTGTAACAGAGCTGTTTTTTGTTTGCTTCTGCTGGTTAAAACTGTCTGCAGACAACGATGTATATAATTTCCTTGCAATATATATTGATGTGATTTAAAAATTATAAAGCCTGATTGGTATTCATGGCACACACTATAATAACCCATTATGTGTCTGAGTCAATGACTCCATCACCTTCTCATTATGCAGAATGAGAGGCAGAAAGCACATTGTTATTTAAAATTCAATTCAATTTAGAAAGCTCTAGAATTACAGAGAACCAAATCAGAAGCAGAGCTTATAGATACATATAAATTGCTTGTTGGTAATTAGGCACTTTCTGTGGAGTTGTATATTCTCAGTAATGACCAGGTACCCTTAGCTGGTCCCTGCCAGTAGGGTTAACGTAACTGGGCCCCTTAGTCCCCAGAAACAATGCACCTATAGACTTGCCATTAGATCCTTTCATTGTGTAATGTCTTGCAATAGAGTGTCACGTGCCAAACTGCCTGGCAGATAAGGTTAACAATGACAGCATTTTTTTCTATGGTGCCCAGTTCAATTCACCTGTCTAACCACTGGGCTTATACCAGTTGTACTCACTGCTGTAATACTAGGTAATAGTGTGGGGCTGCTTCACATAACATTTTTGGGTACCAGTCCTTCATACACCTTAATACACCTACTGTATGTTATCCTTGAGATTTATGCAGTAGATATGGTTGGAAAACGACACAGGTCCATTAAGTCCAACGTGTGTTTGTGTGTGTGTTTGTGTATCAGGGTGAGACTTCTAAGAATATACAAATCATTGCATATTTTGCCTTTTGAGGAAGGATCCTAGAAGTCTTTTGAAATTGTCAACACTCCTAGCCGATACCACTGCCTCCTTCTGTCTACTGTGGTGCCAACCACCTATTGTTGCAGCACCCTACAACTGTGGACACTCTGGTCCACTCTTTTGTTCAATTGAATATATGTATGATATATGCATGGGGGAGGGGGGGATAGTGCTCCATCATTGGTGTCAGTGGGAGGAATAGTGCCTCACCATTGGCATCAATGGATGGAATAGTGCCCCATCATTGATGTCAGTGGGAAGAAAAGTGCCACATTGATGCCAGTGGGCAGAATATTGTCCCATCATTGGTATCATTGGGAGGAATAATGTCCCATTACTGGTTTCAGTGAAAGTAATAGTGCCCCATTATTGGTGTCAGTGAGAAGAATAGTGCACCATTGTTGGTGTCAGTGGAAGATATAGTGCCTTATTGTTCATATCAGTGGGAGGAATAATGTCACATCATTGATGTAAGTGGGAAAAATAGTGTCCCATCATAGGTATCATTGGGAGGAATAATGCCCCTATATCTGTTTCAGTAAAAGTAATAGTGTCCCATTATTGGTGTCATTAGGAAAAATAGTGCCCCATTGTTGGTGTTAGTGGAAGATATAGGGATTGATTTACTAAATGCAAATAGACTGTGCACTTTGCAAGTGCATTTGCTCCAGAGCTTAGTAAATAAGATGAAGCGTCACTTTGCAAAAAATACTCAATTACATGCAAGAAAAAAAACTAGAATTTTTGCTGCACATGATTGGATGATGGAAGCCAGCAGAGCTTCCCCTAATTTCCTAAGCTCTAGAGCAGGCATGTCCAACCTGCGGCCCGGGGGCCTCATGCGGCCCAGAACCGCAGGCAATGCAGCACACTGTCCCTGACAATTTTTTTTTTGCTGGGGAGGAAGGAAGTCCAGTCAAGGGCACGGCCACAGCGGTTTCCAACTAACTGTAGACAGAAGCCGCCTTGGAGGGTAGGGGAGGGGAGGGGGGGCGAGCCCCGGATTACAAACAGAGGGGGGGGATCTCCGGCTTACCCAGCGGCTGCTGTCATACGAAGCCCCACCTCCTTGACTGGCTCCTGTGATAGACAGCACATTGGTGACATCTATCATAGGATCTGGTCCAAGAGGCAAGACTTCACATGACAGCGGTCGCCGGGTAAGCAGGAGTGTAATCCAGCGGCTCTCCTCTATCTTCATTGCAGACTGCATTGGATGGGCTTGCACTGGTGAGGCTACATTGGATAGGCACTGATCAGGCTGCATTGGATGGGCATGCATTGGTGAAGCTGCATTGGATGGGCACTCACTGGTGAAGCTGCATTGGATGGGAACTGTTTAGGCTGCATTGGATGGGCACGCACTGGGCTGCAAGTGCCGTGCGATCTCCCGGCTCCTGCAGGAGACTTAGGATGTCTGCAGTCAGTGACAGAGCCGCTGCTTCCTGTATAGTTCCGGCTCTGTCACAGGCGAGTGATATGAAATGCACTCCGCCTGTGACAGGAGCCATACAGGAAGCAGCGACTCTGCTCTCTACTGCAGCTGCTGCTTCCTCCAGCAGTACCCGCATGACCAGCAGTACCCGCATGATCAGCAGTACCTGCCAGCAGTCTGCAATATAAGTAGAAAAGGTATGTGCATTAGTGTGTGTAAATTGTTGCAATATGTTTTTTAATAACTAGTTGTGTTTTGTCATAATATGTCATGTCCTTCTTCATACATGTATAAATGAGGACATGACATTTTCTGGCTGTCTAAGTCATATGTGCAAGGAGTGCAACTATCCCCCAGCACATAACTGTAAATATCCCAGCATGTGCAGTTTTTGATTCCTACTACCATGACCACTTCAAATCACTGAAGTGGTCATGGTGGTTAGAGTGTTCCTTTAATATCTCTCAGAAGAAGTAAACCTCTGTATACTGATTCCATTTAATTTGATTGTCCTCTATTTGTGTTAAATTAGTGCTGGGGGGGGAGGGGCGTGGCGGAGTGGGAAGGGGGGCACGGCGGCATTTTATTGCTTATCTGCCTTAACTATAGTATATATTTTATATGCGCCCCCAGAAAATTTCTCTACACTCAAAGTGGCCCAGAGAAGCCAAAAGGTTGGACACCCATGCTCTAGAGCTTTAGTAAATCAACCCCATTGTGCCACATCATTGATGTCAGTGGGAGGAATAGTGCTCTGTCAGTGATGCGTGTATGGGGAATAGTGCCCCATGGTTGGTGTCAGTAAGTTTGTTTTTGGAGAGGGGGATTGGATAAGTGCTATCAGCTCTGTCAGGTTTTTATGTTGTTTTGGTCTTGTGTCTATGAGAAGGAAAGGGATTGGAAAACCAACAGCAAAAAAAAATTTAAAAGGGGGGGGGGGGTCCTAACCTTTCCTTACTCTACATATACATTAGGGGCAGGTTTCACAACCTGATGTTGTGCTTTAACATTGTTGATTTAAGTAGCATTCACCTAGAGAGCTGATGCTGGAATAATTCTAACATTTTACATTCTGCCAAAGTGTCAGAACCTTTTACCTAAAAATTCTCTACATGATTATTATTGGAATTTTATGCAACGCAGTTTGAATATTAAGCAGCCCTTTAAACAAGGTGTTTACATGTAGGCAACAACTAGGGCACAGGGCATTGGCAGTAAAAAATCTTTACCTATTACCCAGGAAATAATGAGCAGCTCCATCCAGGAGAAGCATGACGTTTTCATTCTAAAAAGCTGCCTTGCATTATCTGTGATGCTCTCATTCGGAAGAATCTTGGTGCCTTCGAACCTGTCGGCGGCATTCATCACTAGCAGGCCAAGGAATATGGTAAATGAGGCTGCATGGGCTACAAACTTCATGAACGGTCCCCGCATTATTTTCCCAAGCTGTAAAAGACAGGAAAGCATGTTAACAACAGCGTATGATCTTCCACTAAATTATTTTCTTTTTTATTTATTTATTTATTAGTAGGAAGTTATAGAATACATGTCAGGTTTTTATTGCCATAAGAATAATTCAAAGCCTCAGACTCCATAATAAGAGTTCAATTTGCTCCTGACCAAATCTGTAAATATTTCCAAATCTGCAAATATGTCTTAGTATGTCTTGCAGGATTTTAGGTTGTAAATAATGGACTCTGGGTGCGTAGGCAAAATCAAACAACAATATGCTATGTGACATACTCCTCAGTGCCTGTTTTCTTTTTTTTTTTAGCAGTGTTGTCTGCCCTACAAGTATAGGCAGGTGCAGTCTATTTTCTCCACTGTAGGTGGCGCTCTTCTCCAGCGGCAATGCAGATGAAGGAGGAAGTCGAGAGTTACTTAGTTCCTCTATGGTTTCCTTGGTCCCAGGGAGATAGCTATCTAACTGGATGCTGGCACCCCATGTGACTTTGGAGGCTATCTTGGGTCAGGCAGAGTCTATTTAAGACCCTGGCTCTGAGGTTTGGCACGTATTTTGCGAGTGGCTAAAGTAGGAACAGGTCACGCTTCTGTCAGAGCTAGTGCCTAGCATCATGAAAGGTTCCCAAGGAGTCAGGAAATTGCAGGGACACGCCATCCTTCCTGGAAGCCGCCGCGTTTGGGAGCAGACCGACAAGGCTTAATTCTGCTCCTCAAAGTAGACGCTGTCAGAACCTCTATTCCATCATTCTACTGCTGCTTTGCTGTTAGAACTTGTGAGTGATCCCGGTGGGGTTGCCTGTGTCTGTTTTGTATTGCTAGTGGACTTCTGTTACAATATATCCTTATAACTGCACTTGTGTTTTCTGCCCGCGGCATCACACTGCACCTTCCTGCACACAAATGATCCTATACTGGTTTACAGTACAGAAGTACTTCTTCTCGCTTCATCTCTGCAATATAGGGGGGGGGGTGTTCTGTAGTCCAGCAGGGCTTGACAACACTGCATATAATCTGACTGTAGTAAAGGCAGCAGTGTCAGTTAATTTTAGAAAGTTACAAACATACTTCACATATCTGTTTCTGGCCTTACTAATGCTGAACAGAAGGTAATCTCCTTAATTTAGTTTTAGCCACACATCAAGTCTGGAGACAGCTCTCTCTGAGCTTCATGACAGTGAAAAACACAAAAAACTCACTTCTATATTACGTGATACTCAATCGAAATATTTGAAAATATATTTCCCGTGGTCAGAGTATAACTGCAACCTGAATCTTGAGCATTCTTTATGTTTGCTTTGAAGCATTAAGATCCTTATGATGTTGATGTGGAAGCATCCCACAAGACCTCCTACCCCCCCCCCCTTTTTTTTCCTACTTCCTCCCCCTTTTTTTCTTCTTTTCTCTACTGCACTTTAATTTCCAACATTCCCGCCTCCAAAGCTGGCATAACTTCACCCTTTCTTTAGCCCATCTTACCACTTTCCCTACCTCCTCACCCCATTAACACCAGTCAGGATGTTATCAACGCTTGCTGAAAAATCCTGAACCTTGCTTAGATATCTCCAGAAACAGTCATTGGCGTGCTATGCTAGCCGCCTCCATATTGATAGATACACTGCCATACTCCCCTTCCCTTCTTCCTACCCATTATTAGAAATATTTTTCTCTTGTGAATAATCAGCCGGCATCTGTCTACACTATGTTCTGTTGAACTTACATAAGTGTTTTTATTACTTGGAATTTTTTATGTTGCATACTCAATGTCTAACATAACGCACAATGTAAAATGAATGTGCCTTTTACTTTATCTGTACAAATACTCTTGCAAAACCAATAAATACTCATGAAATAAAGTTACAAGCACACAGTATTTTTGGCACCATGAATATGCATGCATTTTTAAAGTAACACAACATGGGGAAATGTATGTTTTGCATGTATTACAGAGATGTACTTAAGGTTTTTTTATTTTTTTGCCAAGACATACACTTTAAGGGGCCATTCACACCAATATGCATTGAGCTGCGCTGGGTAGCTTTGCTCTACCCAGTGCTAATGCATAGAAAATGTTTTTTTACCTTATGCTCAATTAGTCCAGTTCACATCAAAGCACACCAATGCACTAGAACATAACCTGTACCTTCAAGTGTGAATGAGCCCAAACCCCAAACCTAACCATTAACCTACACCTTCTCCTTACCCTAATGGCCCTTTCACACTATAATATTTAATAGGTTTGCCATTGTTTTTAGTAAATCTCATCTTGTCTGAGAAAGTTTATGTCCATTTTTGGTGTAACAATTCACATTAAAGAGCGTATTGATAGGAATGGCAGGGCACATCATGGAACCGCATGTGCCTAAAGATGCAGAGGTGTAAAGCCTTTGTTTGGCCCTTCTTAGGGGTAAAATGTCCACCTGGTGGCCTTTGGCTGATAAACCCAGAATGAGTGAATGGGATTGGGACTATTGGTCTTCTCAGAGTGAAAAATTGTGCTCTGATATGATAATTACTTCATCCATCAAAAAGAAACATTGCAATGCATATGGTTTAGTTACAGATCTTTGCTTTTAATATTGGATCCCAGCCAAGGGCTGTTTCTTTTTGATGGATGCATTTACATGAGCCTTCTGTGATTTTTTATTTAAATGCAGAGAAATTGATTTGGGGGAAGCATGATATTTACAGCCAGATATTTACGTTCAGCAGGAAATCTGTACAAATCAATGACAGGCTGAAATTGTCTGCGGTTGTTTGCAATTATTAGCTTATAGTGTGATTACGTACGGCCAGGGATGGATGAGTGTACACAGACAATTTGCTTTCAGAGCCGCTCATCTGTCTCTAACTGCTCCATGTGCAATTTGTATAGGCTGAGCGGCCGCAGGCTGAACACAAATACACTGGACTAGGGGTTGTATGTTCTTGGATGGCTATGTGTATGAGTCCATTATGCACCTGTATTTACACACTTTCACAGTGTCTGCCCTTGAACATGCAGATTTATTTTTTTTGTACAATAACCTAAATGCACACAAGTAAATGCACAGTGCGATTTCTACCATTTAAAATCATTACATGCATAAATATGCTTTTAGAAATGCATGCATGTCATTGCCAGTATGAATGAGGCTTAAGAAGGCCATAGATGTGAGTAGGTTGAACAACATAAACTGACCTGATTTCCCCCATCCACACACCTGTCCTTCTTCTACAAGATTATATTCTGACAGCAGGGAGATTTCCCCACCGTCAGAATACACTGATCAGCGTTACAGGCTATAGCAACAAGGCAGGTAGATTGACCTCTGTACAATCACAGTGCCCACACATGGATTGAAAGTCCATACTAAGCTAGCTGAATTTCCATCCATGTTTGGCTGGCATTGAAAGTGGTTGTAAAGGCTGAATATTTTTTTAACTTTATGCATTCTATGCATGAAGGGAAAAAAAAAACCTTCTGCCCCCCCCCAATACTCACTCAAGCCCCCTCTTGATTCAGCCATGTGCATTGCTATCCCTAGTCTCTCTCTCTTCATTGGCTGAGACATGGCAGTGGGAGCCACTGGCTCCTATTGCTGTCAATCACAGCCAGTGAGCCAATGAGGTGAGAGCGAGGATGAGGTTGAGCCATGACTCTGTGTGTCTTTCCAGATAGCAAGGATAACAAGAATAAGTCTTGTTAATCTTCTGCACATTGTGCACTTGCAAAGCACTTAAAGCACAAGTTCTAGTTGACATTTTTTTTGTAGCAAATTTGCGTGGTAAGTCTCTAGCAAGAGCAAAGTTTCAGTGGTGAGTCTACAGCAGGCACTCTGCAAGTCACAGTGACCCCTGTGGTGGGATGACTATTGCACAACATATCTGAACCAGAACTTGCAGCAGACTTGCAGAATGTTTGCAAAGAAAGTTGATCTGGATTCATGCAATGCCAACTTGCTGCAATTGTGCAACAAACTAGTGAAGTCTGGCAAATCTAGCAAAAGCTTAGCAATAGCAAGTAAATCTCAAACTGGCAGCTTAATTGCTTGCTATCTAGGAAATGAACTCATGAAGTGGGGCTTGGGAGCGAGCATGCACCAGTGCCCCCATAGCAAGCAGCTTGCTACTGGGGGAACTGGTCACGATAGAGGAGCTAGGAACGCCAGCGGAGGACTTGAGAAGAAGAGGATCGGGGCTGCTCTGGGTAAAACTTTTGCACAGACCAGGTAAGTGTGACGTTTGTTTTTTGTTTTTTAAATCATACCTTTAAAATCACTTAAAAGGTATCCAAAGGGTAATTTTTCAAGTTATCAGAGCAGAAGCTTGCACAGAGCAGGAGAATGTCCATAAACCTCCCATAATCTTGTACCTGCCCCCCTACCATAGGTGTAAACAGCTTAGTGTCATTTAGCAAACAAGCTTTTATTATAATCACAGGCCTTTTGAAGATGCGTTCGCCATTTCATGAAGTAAAATGATACATTCCGCAATGAAAAATTGACTGCTACCCTTTTTGGATAAATACAATAAATTCCTAAGGCCCCTTTTCACACATACGGTCCATTTATCAGTTTTTCATCCATCCGTTGACATCAATGTATCTGTAAAAACGGATGACAACGGATGATCATCCGTTAACATCCTTTTTTCATCCACTTCCGTCAATGTCCGTTTTTTGGAACGGATCAATGCCCTATTTTTTCATCCATCAAAAAAAACGGATCGGACGAAAAACGGATGTAAATGGACAAACGGTCCGTTTTTCCATCCGTTTTTGCATTGATAGTGGATGTAAAAAAAAAACGGATGAAAAACTGATAGATTTTGACGTGACTGAACTGAAGAACTGAACGGACCGTATGTGTGAAAGGGGCCTAACAGTCTGGCAACCCTGGATCAATTAAACCTCCCCCCACCAATTCCGACCCTGCACATCTTTAAAGTATAACTAAAGGAAAAACTTTTTTTTTAGCTTTGCATAGAATTTAAAGGGAATAGAATGCTTTTCAGTTTTTATTGCTGTCTGTGTCCCCGTTAAGGAGATTGACCCTCTCTATTTGTCCTATTTACCATTATCATTGAAAGTATTAGTAAAAAGAAAAAGTAACAGTGGGGAAATCTTCCAATGGGGACACTAGTTTTGGTAACCTAGGGGGCCCCAAATAATTTCTTTAATTCACCATGATTTCCTCTCACTTCCTCCTTGGCTATGGGACAGGAAGTGAAGGGAAATCCCCGCAATGAGACACAGATGGTGAAAAGAAATCTGATAGGGGTCATAACCCTCCCTTGCTCTATCCAAAATGAAAAACAATTTTTTTCCTATAGTTCTACTTTAATTACTACAATAGAGCCAAACATCTATGGATTCCCCATGTAGGGGAAATTGAGAAAGGAACCATATACCACTCCTTCCTCCTACCGGTTTACTGCCCCCCCCCCCCCACAGGGCCAGATTAACGTAGGGGCTATTGGAGCTGCAGCTCCAGGCCCCTACCTTTATATAGGCCCCAGGTTGGCCATATTCACTGTTACCGCTCTTCTGTCACTTGTAAACACAGAAGTCTGGCTTCTATGCTCGCTTCCCCAGGCAGCTCCCTCAGAACCTCCCCACACAGCACGAAGGCCGGACAAGGAGGGACAGTTGCCGATGCATGGATGTGTTTATGGGCTTCATAGATAGCATCCCATGTGGAATTAGGCATGCATGGCTGCACCCTTCCTCCTCTGGGTGCATGCCAAGGCACGGCCCTTAAGGCCCTTCAAAATCCTCAGCACCAAGCCCATGATGCTCTTAATCCGGCCCTGCCCCCCCACACACTCTTTTTATTCTCCTCTTCTTTTCTCTCTATTCTTCTTATATGTAGATGCATTTTGACTTATGTGCTCTGTTGTGGTGCATTAACATATTTTTTTTTTTTTTCACTTTTTCAATATAGATAATAATTCTACCCCAATCTCATAGTTGCCAACTGTGACGGATTCACCGGGACACTCACAGATTTTAATAAAATGTCCCGACATGTTTTGTCCCATGCTGAGGGTGCCTGCACATTGAGTTGATACATTGTTGCCATAGGTCATTTGGAAAGAGATCAGGATGACTTTCATCCTCCAGCTGTAACTTTCTTTGCTCTGGCTCTGTGGTGGAGGACTGAAGGAGCCTACCTCCTCCTCCTTGTTTGCTATGCTGTATGAGTGGACAGGGATGTGCTTGTTCTCAGAGTTCACATCTCCTTCAGGTGCTGGGTTAGTGAGCTGACCAGAAGCCAGGGACAGTGTGGAAAGTTTACTCTTATTTTATTTTATTATTTATTAGCTTTTGCTGAAACCTTAAAAGATAAGTCTACCCTAACACTAAAATTGCTACAACTACAGACATCCACGATCTAACACTAACCTATCTAGCCCTGTAAAGAACAAATCGCTATACATAGCTTTTTTGAAGCCGATCCGACCCGCTCTGCGCCCCGGGCCCACCCTTTTCTGAAGCCTATTAGAGCCTCTGGCTCTAATCACGTGCTTCAGAAAAAATAAGCCCAATTGAACTCCACGCGTCTGGCGCCCCGCATGTAGATTAGTCAGCCGCCACTGACTAGGAGGTGATTTTTTTTGGGGGGGTATTTGTGCTGTGGGGATTTGGGGGCTAAGATTCGTGCTGAGAAGGGGGATTTCTGCAGGGGGGTAAGCATGCAGATTAGTGCTCAGTGATTTTGTAGGGGGATTTTTGCTGACATATGCTTATTCATCTTGGGGGGGGGGGGGCAGTTTGGCATGTTTTCCCTGGGCTCCAGATGGCCTTGTCCCAGTACTGTGTGCAGCTCTGACCTGTCTCTGTGTTTAAAAAATTGCTGCGCAAATACCGTGTGACATAAAAAGTTGCAACGACCGCCATTTTATTCCCTAGGGTCTCTGCTTAAAAAAAAAAAAAAAAAAACACAGATATAATGTTTGGGGGTTCTGAGTCATTTTCTAGCAAAAAAATTATGATTTTTACATGTAGGGGAAGAGTGCCAGAATAGGCCTGGTATGCAAGTGATTAAGCACCCTAAAAATCTTTTCTTGTTTGTTGCATAAGAGTGCAGATATGTGAAGACCTTTGATACAAATTGGTTTGCTCATTTCTACTAATAACCTTACATGATACAGGGCTAATATAAAGTGGCTGTAGTCTGGCTTTCCCCTAGCAAGCTAATTTCCATGGCAACCTTGAGGATGTTAGCCGGGGTAGTTAGATCCTGAGAGCTATTGAAAAATCAGAGATTTATTTACATGCAAATTAAAAAAGTAAAGATACATATTTTCACCTGCAGTAATCACGCTGCCACCTGGCTCCTATTAAGGCTGCATGTTAAATACCATCAGGATTATAATATTCATGGAGATGGGATTTTATTTAAAGTAACCTGCCATGAAAGGAAAATGTATGCTGCCCTAAAAACACTAATTGTTTGTCTAGCTTTGGCTTTAGTTCTCCCTGAATCACTGATCCAGAAGAAGTTGTAACTCCTGATCTGTGTACTTGGTCTATAGTCAGCACTGAAGCAACTGGATTAGTATGATGGGCAGGAGATCTGCATTCGCAGAGGCAATGATCAACAATATGGATGAGCATTGGACCGAACCCGGAATCGAGCTGTCACTCCCACCCAATTAGCTCCTGCATCTCCACGTAACAAAGAGGTGGAGATGCTTGTGACATAATTGACCTAATATGGCCATATATTGGCAAAGTCATTTACCAAATATGGCCATGTTGACATATTAGGTCAATGACAGAATAACAGAACTCAAGTTGAGGCCAAACCCATGCCCATCCCCAGTCCCAATGTAGAATGGTCATAGCAAATCAGCGCAGGTCCACCTGCATGCTATGGTAAACTGTGGAATGGTCCTCAAACTTCCTGTTTAGTCTACAGGACAGGAAGTCTCCCTAATGAGATACAAAAAAGTATCTCAAAAAAGTTTAGAGAAGTTTTAAACCCTCTCCTACTCTATCCAAAAAAGAAATAAAGTTTTGGTTTTAGATATAGTTTAACTGCCAAATCAACCAAAATGGTGGCCACTTACAGGAATACTGAAAGAATAAGTACACAGGAAGTAGCATTCTGTGCATTACAACCCCCAGCATTCATGCCCTTGAGGAATCTCATCCCCACTTTCTCCCTCTCTGTTTATCCAGACAACTATCAGTAACAACAGTCAATAAGAGCTGAAAATAAGGAGGGGGGGGGGGGCTATATGGCTAACAATACCAATAGTTATGGCAAATAACAGACCAAAAGTAAGAGACTGAGAGGGATGTTTACAGGTCTCACTTTTATGAATCATATTTGATTAAGTTGGACCTCGGGGGTGGGATACAATGATAGGAGTTAACAAAACTTCCTGTGGCATTCTTATGGAGCACAGAAAATTGGAGTGAGTGGCGTGCATCACATTAAGGCTTCATGTACACATAGCCTATTATAACTGCCGGCCGCAGGAAAACGCAAAACTTGGCAAAATAGTGCCACAATTTTACCATGATTTTGTCGCATTTTGCATCCGTGGTCAAAACGTTCCTGTCCTGAATGCGATTATTCCTTGTTGAGGAGAGGGGAGTTGAGCGAGGTTGAGCCTCCCCTAACCATAGCAGCTCCTAAACGATCCTAAAAGCCTGTGTGTCCTTGGACTCATAGGCTTTTATGGAGTTTAGCAAAAAAAACGCCAAAAGCCTTACAACAAAGATAGGCCTGTTTCAGTTTCTGAAATTGAAACTGGCAGGTTCTGCACCTAATTAAGATAGGGATTGTGTAGGTTTTTATTCCGGGGCGCTGTATATAGTTATCTTAGAGCCTAGGACAGCGATGGTGAACCTTGGCACCCTAGATGTTTTGGAACTACATTTCCCATGATTCTCATGCACTCTGCAGTGTAGTTGAGCATCATGGGAAATGTAGTTCCAAAACTTCTTGGGGGCCTAGGAAGTCCCCGATGACTTCCTGATGACGCCTTCTGGCGAAATGCATAGAGGTCAGGTCCATACCTGCTGTCCTGGTTAACAGGTGACGCCACATCCGGGTGAGGTGAAACACACGCCAGCACCTGGAATGTAACATCGGTGCGGTTATACTATATGGTGGATATTGGAGCTAACTGATTGCAGATGCAAACGGGCTGATCGAGCTGTGCCGATCTGGGCACTTTTTAATGTAAGCGCATTTTATTTGGGATACTTTGTTATTTATTTTTTGGCCCTTGACCATTTGACGGGAGAATATGTGCATTGGAGGAGTATACTGATATTGCAGGAGAAAAATTGATTTCCACATCTGGTCTTACTGGTGCACCAAAAAGGCTGTTTTGACCATAGAGTTCTGGTGAGTACATTCACTCTAATACACGTGCTGAAGCACTGGTTGTGGGGGGGGGGGGGGGGGGTGGGGACAAGCTTGTTTGAAGATTATCTACTCTTAATATGGTGGACGGGATTAAGGGACTAATTGAAAGTACAATGGACTTAGTTTGCAATATTTTGGCACAAAATTCATAGTCATAATTTATCTGTAGCTTTAATGTGCACAAATAATTTTTTTTTTCTATTTTTCTCACTATCTTTGGTTGATGTTGTAACACTATATGGCATAAATACAAATTTAACACTTGGTAGAAATGTATGTGGAGTGTTCACATGACAATATACACACATTTTATATATCTCCCTACAATTTTTTGGGTACATTTTAACAGAGCCTTGCTTTATTTTGTTTTATATCTTAGGAAACATTATGTAAACATTAAAATGCCTTTATGAGTATATATCAGTCTGGTGGGGAACCTACGGCCCCGGGGCCGTATGCGGCCCTTGAAGTCATTTGGTCTGGCCCCCCGTGCAGCTGAGTCTGTGTCTCTCAGCTGATCTGTCATAACGGAGCTGATGCTTCCTGTATAGTTCCTTCTCCGTTCTGACAGTCTGAGTGAGTCACAGACGGAGTGATATCAAATGCGCCTGTGACCAATACAGGAAACATCGCCTCTTCCTCCAGCGCTTTTCCCGCCAGCAGCATACACTGCAGTAACAGCCAGAGCCAGCAGTACCCACAGCAGTACCAGCCAGAATCAGCAGTACCCACAGCGGTACCAGTCACAGCCAGCAGTACTCACAACACTACAGGCCAGAGCCAGCAGTACTCAACAGTACCAGCCAGAACCAGAAGTGCCCACAGCAGTACCAGCCAGAGCCAGAAGTACCCACAGCAGTACCAGCCAGAGCCAGCAGTACCCACAGCAGAACCAGCAGTACCAGCCAGAGCCAGCAGTACCCACAGCAGAATCAGCAGTACCCACAACAGTACCAGCCAGCAGTACCCACAGCAGTACCAGCTAGCAGTACCCACAGCACAGTACCAGCCAGCAGTACAAGCCTGAGCCAGCAGTACCCACAGCAATACCAGCCAGCAGTACCCACAGCAGTACCAGCCAGCAGTACCAGCCTGAGCCAGCAGTACCCACAGCAGTACCAGCCAGCAGTACTAGCCAGTAGTACCAGCCTGAGCCAGCAGTGCCCACAGTACCAGCCAGCAGTACCAGCCTGAGCCAGCAGTACCACAGTATTACCAGCCAGCAGTACCTACAGCACAGTACCAGCCTGAGTCAGCAGTACCAGCCTGAGCCAGCAGTACCCACCAGCAGTACCAGCCAGCTGTACCCACCAGCAGTACCCGCCAGCAGTTATTTTCAAAATTTATCATCACAAAGAGTCGACTGCACTCCAGACTGACCGACGTAAACCTGGAAAACCAGTTGAGAGTAGCAACATCATCAATACCAGCTAACATCACATACCTCACCAAAGAGAAGCAGTTGCAGCCATCACATTAGGGGTGAGTTAAATGTTTGACCAAATATAATAGGCACATTTTTAAGTTGATAATTTTGTACGGCCCCCGAATGATTTTATAAATACCCAAATGGCCCTTGGCAGAAAAAAGGTTCCCCACCCTTGGTCTAGAGGAACAGGCATTCCTGTGCAAACTGTAATTACATGCAGACCACCCAAAGTAGAGTTTACATGTGATGCCGAGTCTCCAAAATGAAAAGAAATGAATGGAAGGAGCAGGCCGAGGACTGTCAGACTTGGGAGGAAATAAGCTAGATGAGGCTGGACTTCCTCCAACCAGTAAATGACGATCTGCTGGAGTTTCTAGTGCACATTGTAAGAAACTCGGTGTGCAGTAAATCGGAGAAAGCTCCTTCAGCCCATGAGAGGACCCTGCACTACTGTGCAAGGCTGAATGTGAGGCTAAAGTTCCGATTTAATTCTGTTTAAGAGCAGTTTCCTAAAGATTTTTTAATTTCAGCACTTTTGAGAATTTTAGATGTCTGCGTCCCCCACCATGTACTGTATATCCTTCCTCTGACCCCTATGTCATTACTTAGTAGTAACATGGGAGCCAGCAGAAGGAAGTACAGCACTCTGTAGAAGACCCGGCATCCTGCACACCTGGAGGTACTGAATGTGCAAATTCTTCAGTTGGCTGCATATCTTGTACAAAGTGAAGACCGGAGAAACAAGCCACAGGAGAGTAAATATAAATGCTTTACTTTTGCAGGTCTTACTTTTTTACATTTTTCAGCTTGGCAAGAGAGTACCTAATCATTCTACAAGTTTGCATTGGTTCAGTGGAGTGCAATTTAGTTCATTTTAGCTCATCTCACCATGGATTCATGGTAGATTCATGGATTTATTTTCAACAGCAGCTGTAGGAAGGACTCTTGGCCTGGTTCACATACAGTATCTCACAAAAGTGAGTACACCCCTCACATTTTTGTAAATATTTTATTATATCTTTTTTATGTGACAGCACTGAAGAAATGACACTTTGCTACAATGTAAAGTAATGAGTGTACAGCTTAGATAACAGTGTAAATTTGCTGGGGAGGGAAAATGGCTAATTGGGCCCAATTTGGACATTTTCACTGAGGGGTGTACTCACTTTTGTTGGCAGCGGTTTAGACATTAATGGCTGTGTGTTGAGTTATTTTGAGGGGACAGCAAATTTACTCTGTTATAAAAGCTGTACACTCACTACTTTTCATTGTAGCAAAGTGTAATTTCTTTACTATTGTCACATGAAAAGGTATAATAAAATATTTACAAAAATGTGAGAGGTGTACTTACTTTTGTGAGATACTGCATGTGCGAATTGGATTGGGCCTGATTCACACCTGAACTGGTGAACAGGGATGCACTGGACCCCACGCTGGGAACCACGGCCGCACATATGTGAACCTGGCCTTAAAAGGGAGTATTCAACAAGAAACTTTTTCAAACCCCTGAACCCCTGAAAAGTCGCGGTCGGTCGCTCGCCATTGAGTAGTACAGGACCCGTTCTAATAGGAGCAACACAAGTCACTCTGACTTAGAAAAAGGGTCCTGTACTACTTTGGGGTGACCTGGAGGTGACTTGCATTGACTTCAATTATATGAAGTCCAAGCAAGTCGCGCCGAATTCGCGGTGCACGCTGTGCACCACGACTTCACAGGTCGCTCCACAAAGTCGTGTCGCGCCAGTCTGAATGGGCTGTTAAACCAGACATGAAAGGCAAAACATTTGTGTGTATTTAAAAAACTTTATAAATACCTATTTTTTTATGTTTTTTAAAGAAGTGATCACATAATCTCTGTTCTCGTGTGCATAAGAGGCTTAGATAGCTGGGGGTGTTGAAACAGCAGCATACTGATCTTCCCAGTGAATAGCTGTATAGGGGGGGGGGCGTGTCAGCACAAGGCTGACAATTGGAGGACAGGCAGGTTGTGCTCCTAGCAGGGTAGAAAACTGAAGTCTGGGATGGATGTTCTTCTATGCCTAATGTGGTCAGTTTGAAACAGGAAAGCAGGGGGACTGGCAAGAGCACCAGATATTTCACACAAAGGAAGCAATGCAAAGAGAACTGGATACTTTTTCATACAAGTACATGGTACAGCAGACACATATCAGGAATATGAAATGTTGGATAACATTTTCTTTAATCTTTATCGCAATATTAAAATCTAAAAACAACGCAGTAATTGCCTTACCTTGCTGCATGGAGCAAACCAGTAAACCATGGCAAGAAAAGGGAGCCCAACCGCCACAGCCAGAACAACCAGAAATTTTACAGCTGTGGTTTGCTGTCGCAGTCCTGAAATATTTTCGTACCAGATTGATAAAAGTTGCTGCTGACAGTTCGGATGAGCTACAAACTTAAAAGAAGAAACAAGTAAAAGTATATTCTGCAGTTTTTACTTCTTTACAACCCAGTATATAAACAGACATCAAGCTGTGTTAATTAGATATTACATGTGCTACAGTGAGCCTGGGGCAAGTGACAATGAAAGGTGGAGTGTAAAGGTGCCATCACACTGTGCCCACTCTACTTCTGTCATTGTAAGTCAGAGCACAAGGACACTACATTCACACGTCAAAACTTACCATTACAACTCACTTAGGGCCACACGTTCTAATTTTAAGAATTCTCACATGAATAAACATGGTGATCCCATAAAAAAACATGCATTTTTTTAGAAATATACATATGTGTGTGTTTTCTTTTTTAAATTGCATTGCGCTTGTGTTTTGAATACCAAAATATTACTTATACACATGTAGCGCCCCCCCCCCCCCCCCCAACGTCCAGAGGCCTGGTGGTGACCCCCAGAGATAGAGATGGCTGACATTCCTCCTTAGGGTGCAGGTTACTAGGTATGGTGGGTGGTTTACAAGATAGAAAGATGGGCGGCAGTCACTTTTATGATTAACCACTTGCCGACCGCCCGCCGTAGTATTACTGCGGCAGGGCGGCTCGGCTGCGCTCAGTCACGTAAATCTACGTGACTTCTTGCACGTGGTTTTTGGCGGTGCGCGCGCCCCGCCGGAGCCGTGCTCCCACTGTGTCTAGACACAGCGTGAGGTGGGCCGCGGTATGAGAAACCGAGAGAAGACCCGCCTGCTTATGTAAACAAAGCAGGCGGATCTTCTGTCAGACAGGCAGGGAGAGATCAGCAGTAAAACCCCGATCTATATGTGCCTGTCACAGAACCCCCCACAGTGAGTAAGCACTTTAGGCATACATTTAACCCCTTTGATCACCCCCAGTATTAACCCCTTCCCTGCCAGTGTCATTTATACAGTAACAGTGCATATTATTTAGCACTGATTACTGTATTAGTGTCACTGGTCCCCAAAAAGTGTAAAAAATGTCAGTTAGGGGTCCGATCTGTCCGCCGCAATGTCGCAGTCCCACTAAAAATCGCTGATCACCGCTATTACTAAAAAAAAAAAAATTAAAAAGTCCAAAAATCTATCCCGTAGTTTGTAAACGCTATAACTTTTGCGCAAACCAATTAAAATACACTTTTTGGGATTTTTTTTTACCAAAAATATGTAGCAGAATACAAATTGGCCTAAACTGATAAAAAAAATGTAATTTAAAAAAAAAACATTATTAGGAATGTTTTATAGCAGAAAGTAAAAAATATGGTGTTTTTTTCAAAATTGACGCATATAGCGCAAAATCTAAAAAACCACAGAGGTGATCAAATACCACCAAAAGAAAGCTCTATTTGTGGGGAATAAAAGGACATCAATTGTATTTGGGTACAGCGTCGCACGACAGCGCAATTTTCCATTAAAGTAACGCAGTGCCTAATCGCAAAAAATGGCCTGGTCATTAAGGGAGTAAAAGCTTCTGGAGCTGAAGTGGTTAAACAGAGAGAAGTTTATTTCTCACAACAGGACAAATGTGGGAGAGAGGGGTAGGGCACAGGACACCCTTAGTCAAAAACAGCAGATTGGCACACTCCTTAGACAAAATAGGTAGACAGCAGTCCAGAAAAGAGCCTTTAAGCTGGAACCAGCAATCTGTACTTAGTAGCATAAGCTGCCTGCTATAGAAACAGTATTCAACGCACGGAAGGTGCGGGAACTCTCTGGATGATTCCATCTTGATGCTTTCCCAGGCTCTCCATGGTTCCCCCGTTCATGGCAGAGTAACCTCTGGTACTTCATCTCAGGTCTCCATGCTTTCCTACATGCTTCCAAATAGTGAGCAGGCTCTCCCTTGCAGAGCCCTGAGCACATGTCTAGGCCTCAGGCTTCAGGCCTACCCAGCAGCAGATGTTCCTCCCACACCAACCCAGACCGTAGCCTTGGTGAAAAGGACCAGTATCACCTGACTTCCTCCAAATAAATACCTTCTCCCAGCATGCTCAGCGACCAGTATTATTGGCTGAGAAAAGTATACATATCCTTAACCTAGACCTACTGTAATTCATCACACTAATGCCAAAGGTAACAGTGCCACCTAATGACAAAAGGGAGAAACCACAGCTAAACCAGGCTTAGAAGGAAAATCTAATGACCACAAAGACTACAAATTAGCCAGGCTAGCTACCACCTAGCACAGCTAAATTTATTAGCAGCCCTGTTTAGGACAAGGGTGCTACACATGTTACAATACACAGTTTATAAAGAAATGCAAACAACACAATATTTTGCCTGTTTCCATCAGATTCCAGCCATCATGTTTACCTAAGTAAAGTGGAACTTCATTTAAAAGTGAAAGTTCCACTCATCCTCCCCACTTACTCTAATACAATTTGTGTTTTGTTTTTTTCTGGGCTTGGGTACATTTTTCTGAGAGGTACCTACTCCCACTACAGGGCAATATCAGGATGTATCAACTTGGCCTGCCTGCTCCCCCTCTTCCCCAGCCTGCCTGCAACCTCCTGGAACATTTCACATGTCCCAGGAGGCTGCAAGACCAGTCTGAAAGAGGCATACAATCTTGTACATACACGGTGGGGAGCCAGTTGTGAGGCTACAGGAAGTTACAGCCGGCTCCCACATTTAGGATGGTGGTATCGGGGATCCAAAGCCCAACCAAGGGTTATCCTCCAGTGAAGACGCTACTGGACTCCTACTGGACTGGGTTTGTTTAATTTTTTGAAACAGGACCGAAGTTCCTTCTTAAAATCACACACCAGATAAGTTGATAGGGGCAAAGCATTCTCTGATTGGACAAGGTGAAGATCATGACATCACCACCCTGCCTCCTCAGCTCATCCTATCAGAGGCCTTCCTTGTGAAAATGTTGAGTGTCTTCTGAATGCTGCCTAAAGGGTGACCTTCAGTGTTCACTAAGCAGCAGAGCAGCCGCTCAGCAAGGAACCTGGAATTCTTGATGACCACAGTTGTCGCAGTGCCTGCTACAGTGATTTCCAGCTTTCACTGCCTGCTATGACACTTGAACCTTTACATTGGTCCAAGCTGGACTAATGTTGCTATGCAAGAAATTAGTATACCTGGAATTTAGCTTCATTTGAACTCACTTCACTTGGGTCTCAAATGGGCCTGTTCATCCTTTGATCTAAATTCAGCAGTCAGCAGCCTTAAAATAAAGATTGTTGGTGTAACTGCAGCCTCTTGTCATATTATTCTGCATTTTGCCCCCCACTTCAGTGTGTTAGGCCTTATTCTCATTCACACTTGAGTTGAGTGCCTTTGGCTGTTTTTTGGGTGTTTACTGAACGTTTATACAGGCATTTTTTCATCTGTTTCTGGCTTGAGCATGTTTTTCAGGTGCTCCCATTGAAGTCTATTGGTGCCAGAACATACAAATCTCCCCAAAAGAAAAGCTCATGTACATTTATGAGCAAGAAGCTTTAAGCAACACTACACTTATGTGTGAACAAGCACCACTGAATATAATGAATCTTAAAATCACGCTTCAAATCATTTAGATGTGAACAGGGCCTTAGGGTGAAACTGAAGTGATTTCCGAGAGTGGGTGATGATTGAACTTTGGCTCTGATTAGAATTTAGCTACAATGGCAAAGAGGTGCAGAAGAAGAGTGTGGGAATTAAAGTTTTAGTCCTGTTCAGCAGCCTGGCAGTTTTAATGGCTTTCTTTGTTTGATGTGGGAATTCTTTTAACAGTAACTATCAATACTTACACGCAGTTACATTTTACACCTACCTTTTTAACCTCGTACTTTATAGCGAGTTTTAAGCGACAGAGGCTGGGCCGGCCGTTAGCGTCTGTGCTGCTGCAGTTCAAGTCTACATCACCATTTAAAATGGCTTCCACCTCCTCGGTGTTTCTGCACAAATCAAGAAGCCCAACAACAAAGTCCTTGCATTGCATAGACAATTTTTTGTAGTCATTCTAAAAAACATGTAAAACATATTGAAGAGGTAATACAAAATATTTATAAGACTTTAAAAATACAGAGGCTCTCATCAAAGCTTCCTCCCATCCTGTGTCAAGTCCCTTCATAGAGGGTTTTAGTGTGTAGGACATACGGTAGTCATGTGGATCGTTCAAACACTGGCTGAGAATGGACAAGCGAAAGATTCTAGACCAAGGCATAATAACAGAGCAATCAATCAAGTTTCTTTTATGGATCAGTATTTATGAATTCAGAATTACTGCATTGAGAATTTGAGACACATTGTAGGTGATGGTTTTCCAGTTGAGGAGATGTAATACCCATAACTGTCCTACAAGTGAATATTGGCGCTTTTCCACTGCAAGTACCGGCTCGGCTCTACTCGGCTCTACTCGGCTCTACTCGGCTCTACTCGGCCCTGCTTGGCCCGGTTTGCTTTCCACTGCTGGTACCGCATGGTACGGTGTTGGAACGGTTCGGTACGGTACGGTATAGTTTGCTTTTCCACTAAAGTAGTACTAAAGTTAAGTGGGTGGGATAACAATGATTCTCTGACCAATCAGTAGCTAGTAGTGACTGCATGCAAAGGATTGTGGGATATGGTACCGGGTATGGTACCTCTTGGAACCACAATCGAGGTGGTACTGTTTTTGAGAGCCGTACCGTTTGGTTCCATGCAGTGGAAAAGCGCCACTGTACCGTACCGTACCAAACCGTTCCGACACCGTACCATGCGGTACCAGCAATGGAAAAGCACAAAAGCGAGCCGAACCGTTCGGTTCCATGCAGTGGAAAAGCGCCATAAGATCCCCAAACCAGTTATATAACATCTCTTGATTTTTTCCAATAACCCATTTATTGTTAACCAAAAAAAAAAATCAACTTGGCAATTTACAATATTTATCTAATTCTACTGCTTGCATTTATATAGCCAACAAGTTATAAATATTTATGCCTTCTTCCTTTTGACCAACTGACTAGTGCGACCCCTTTTGGAACACTGGCAGACATGCCAAGCTAAATCATGGCCTATGTGGGCTATGCAGAATTCTAACTCGGCATATAGTCAACCTTCCAACTTTGGTGTGAATATTTACAATAAAAGAATATATCTAACATTGGCACATTAGCAGAATTCATCAGTGATTGGACCAGGCACTAATTGTGACTTCTACTGATTGGATCAAAAAGATTTTTATTTATGCCTGAGAGGAAAAATTGTCAGCCGTGTTAGAATAAATACCTCTTGATGGACTTTGGTCTTTTGCTATCCTAATGTAACCCTATGTAACCCACCGTATTCCCAAAAACAAGTAAAACGTCTTTTTAGCTATGGATGGAGAAAGGAAGGGCTAGGGGTTTATATTGCTTTCTGAGTCTTTGTTTGAAGGATTAACCCTCACATCCTGTTCTGGTGATGCTAGAAAGGGAAGGGGAAGGTTGTCACCCGGACAAGAAGTAAGGTGAAATCTCCCAAAGTAGACAGCTTTTCCAAATGCCTAATGTCAAAGCTGATTTGCCTCCACCCCCTCCCTTTACTTAGGGACTGTGTCAACAGACATATGAAAACTACTTCTTCCCAATGCATTCAAGTTAATGAGAAGGCAAAAGCAGCTTGAATCAGGTTAGCTTGGAAGGAGGTCAAATGCAACTGCCAATAAACTGCTATAGATGTTAGAAGTGTCTCAAACTGATCTGAAATGCAAGCAGAATGTCCCTGAACATAAGATGCATTTTCCCACTGACACAAGCCCAAAGTCTATCCAAATAGTCCCTTATTTTGTCTCTGAGACATGAAGTAAAGCTTAAGGTCAGACATAGTTAAAAAAAAACCTGGGAAAGGTTCTAATCCTTCCAAATATAGGCGATCCCCGGGTTAGAAACATCCAACCTACAAACCTCTCCTAATTACAAACGGAAGGAGACAACAGGAAATTAGAGGAAATCTCCCCCTAGGCAGGGAAATAAACTCCAGGAATAGTTATCATGGAAAATGTTGTCTCCACTGAAGCTTTATCACCAATCCTGGTTTCCACAACAACCCAAAATTTTCAAAAAACAATTATCATAAGGACAGAAAGTGGAGGTGAAAACCTGAACAGGGGCACAGACAGCAAAACAAATGTTACAGGGGTGTTAAACATTCCCTATGCCATCCAAAAAATGTAAAAAAAAAAATTTATTGGCGTGAGCTACACCTAAAAAATGTACATGTTCTGACTTACAAACAAACTCAACTTAAGAACAAACCTACAGAGCCTATGTTGTTTGTACCCGGGGACAGCTTGTAGTATCCTCCCCAAAACCCCTTAAACCACTTTAATACCACTTTAACCTGGTATTTAATTAAAACACATTGCTATGTGTATTTGGTAAACCAGAAAATAGTTAGGAACCGTACACACTATAAGAACATTTTAGTCCAAGGCACGATCGTACGATTTTCTGATAGCGTGTACACAACTTTCAACAGCCGATTCTGACCTTCCAAAAGAAAATTTCCGAAGGCACAAACTTTGAAATTTCTTTGTTTTAATATGTACCGTTTTCATATGATTTTCGTCCGAGAAATATCAGATTCGAAAGACTGCGCATGATCAGAAGCAACAAATCACAAAAAAAAAACCTTTGTTGTACGAGAATTTTCATGTATTATTCCTATCCTCAGTTCCGACTTGCTGTTAAACATAGACAAAAACCGGCCGATCGTTCACCTGATTTTCTCATAGTGTGTATGGGGCAAATGGCTAGCCTCACACCTGTGGAGTGTGTTAACAATAAGTTGGCTGTTAACGCATGCTAGTGCACCTCTGATCCTTTCTTGGTAACACACTACACACCGTTATGGTAACTTGTGCGGACTACCGCAATGCAAAGG
Organism: Pelophylax lessonae; assembly: GCF_965119305.1. Classification (NCBI taxonomy): domain Eukaryota; kingdom Metazoa; phylum Chordata; class Amphibia; order Anura; family Ranidae; genus Pelophylax; species Pelophylax lessonae. The sequence continues at coordinate 673,001,700 of NC_138769.1, read as the reverse complement.
AGTGAAGTCTGCCATATAGAATATTATAAACAATTGAATGATTGACATTTATATCAAACACTAGAATGAATTTATTTTGGCTGACCTCCATGCAGATATAAAATATATATCAATTGTACTGTGTTCACTCAAATATTTCCTGCATTTTTAAAGCTGAAATGGAAGAAAATCTAAATACACCTTTGAAATCCTTAACTCTGAACACATACACAGGTGATGGACCTCCTTGCAATCTATATTGCAGATGAGTAGTCGAGGTGCCTGCATCACAAGACTGACTTAACAGAATTCTAAATATTTTGGCAGGTATTACAGTTTCCATACACCTATTGCAACGGAGCACAGCTATCTATGACATGTAAGACCATATATCCAAGAACTGTATTACAACACCTTCAGAGTGATGTACTGTATCTTTTTTTACTTGTTCTGCAAGAACTTTGAATAAATAGATGGGGCTCATGTCAGCTAGGCAGTTCTGTCACTGGCGCACTTTGCAAGTAACAGAATTGCTAAAATTCATGGGACGTTATCAAGCGGAGTCACTTCCTTCTTGCTTGAACTGGTGATATGTCGCTACCTCTTTGGCCACTGTGCAGTGGTGAAGCACCTTCTACTAGTGATAGTCCAATCAGAATTTTAGTGATTCAGGAAATTGTCAGTCTGATATGACCCTAACTCCAGAATGTGAGACCAGAACAGCACTGGCTTCTGGTACACAATGGGTGCTAAGTAATCTGTTGCATTTCTAAGGCTCATAATCAGTAATACCATATCCTTGTTATGTAAAACACCAAGTATATGAAAGATTACGCATTCAATTTGTTCAGGATTTTCTTCTGTTTAGTGGTGAACAGCAACATAATATTGATATGGCAAAGGAAATAGTCATATTTCCACTGTCTGTGCTTGTCCTCATAGTAAAGTCTTTGATCTCTAACGTAGAGGAGTGATTTGGATCACTTTATAATGTGCAATTTTAGCTTTAGGGACGAGGTTGGGTAAGGCTGAGATGGTCAGTGCCTGGAAATTTAAATGACCACAGCAAGAATTCCTCCTTGGAATGTAATGGTCCTTATATTTTGTTGCAGCCTCACTTAGTTTAGAATACATTGACAATAAAGTGGTAGATGTGCTGCTTTTGTATCGCACTGTATTTGATGTCAAATAATCATGAAATATTTAATACGAGAGGTCTTCAAAAAGTTTCTGAACTTTTTCTTATTAAAAAGAGTTTAAAAAAAGTGCAGTTGAAGAACACTCGTATATCGCTACCAACCATGTTATGTGTATCTTATTTCAGTTCATAAAATAATTCCTGTAAGGCTGAAACAAATCATAGCTCACAGGATGGGCAGAACATGATGAATAGACCTCAGACCAGTGCAGTTTAGTCAAAATATAGCTAATACTGTAATAACAATTATAAAAAGAAACCTTTAAAGAGGGTGAGTCCGCCAAAAACTGACCAAATGCTGCCAGCTGACTTTTTCTTTTTTTTGTCTTTCTAAGGCTCAGATGGTGACAGTTCTTAACATTGCTCCTTGCCACCTTCAAGTCTACCTTAGCCTTCTGCAGAAGGGGGAGACCCAGTGGTAGTACTACTTTACCTTTCCAATACATTAACTATACTAAAATTACATTGATGTAGGTTAATGGACCTGGAAAAGTAAATCACTCTGATCTTTCTGGAAACCTCAAAATAAATTAATAAAATAGAAATCAGCTAAATGTTCTGTTTGTTGGCATCTGCAGAAGGGTTTGGGGTCCTTGGATGGTCTAATTTATAAAATGATCTTTATATTAAATACTCTAAAGCAAATGGTCCATACATTAAGTGTTCCCCTAGACACTAGATCCATTGGTCATGCCAAGAAGGGATAAGTCATAATTAACCTATGCAGAAAGGAGATGAAGGGTGAAAGACATAATGCATACATTTCCAGAGTGAGTTTATCAGGCAGAATATAAGAGGACCTGAACAAGGTCTTCTAAACTTTTCAATTACAATTTCTTCTACAAAATCCTAAGCTTATGGTATCTACAGGGGGGGTCATATACAGAGGCCTTTTGTGTAATGTGACTAAAAATAGCTAGATCGAGTGACTGTCACATCATGTGAATTGGGTACCTTTAATTTCAATGATGTGCCACCAGATCATTCAGGCCTTAACTATGCAGGTAATGATTAGGTATAATAGCCACACATGCAACATATAAGCTACATGAGAATGTCTGTTTGCTATTTCTTCTGCAGTAAACCAGGAGGATAATGCATCTGTCTGTAGGAAGGAAGGCAGTTAGTGTCTAATGAGGCTATGTCAATACAGACAGTGGAGGCTTCTCTGTGCCTATTGCATTCTTTAGCAATGTCATTTGAAGGGATGGGGAGGGCTGGCAAAGATTTCTAGGGCTACATCTTTTTCTCTGACTTCCGTAGAAGGTGTTATTTGATTCAGCAGTAACTTGGATACAAATGGTTTATCTACAAAGCCAATAACAAAGTGTCCACATCATAAGTTTATTGGAAATGCAGCTCAGTTCTTCCACAGTAACCACACGAGGTATACACACTCACATGGTACCAAACTCAGCATGCACCAAAATAGGTATGAAAGCATCTGAAGTATTGCCTGCTACATGAATTTACACAATCATTTTTCTGGTAACACCTAAAACATGGTGTAGGGTGTGGTGCTATTCGTTTTGAATAGCAACCCACTGTACCCAGCCAGCACACCACAATTTACATGCATGATAGTGCATTACAATGCACAGGAGTAAATCAAGTGCAACGTGTTCAGTGTAGCTTGCATTGTGGTGCCTGGGCAGCCCAATCAAAAGAGAAAGGGCTGCCTTAATGCAATACAGGTTCATATGCAAATTAATACATGTTAACATGTGCGCGGTAATGCACCTCTGCACAAGGGAAAGTCTGAATCTGGCCTTAAAGCGTATTGTAGTAATACTGTAATGGACTTGGGTCTCTAAGGTTGCATTTTTACCTTGCTGGACCATGTAACCTTATGTTGTCGTCATTTAAGGTAACTAATAAAGGTACACTTTCCAATGCCGTTCTCATGCATAAATGCAGTTATAATACAGTGACTTCAGTACAAATGTCTTGCACGATTATATGAGTATGTATGTACCCTACCCAACTGTACATACTCACCTTTACTTTTCTTTCCCGATGCCCTGGTCAGCCATTGGGAAGGAAGAAAGGAAACCTTGTTGTAAGCTCTGAGTCACTCTTATAGAAGCTTGCACAGGGCCAAGGACACTCCCCTCCTCCATATGACAGTACAGATGTCATCAAGCATCAGCATAGGAGAAAAGAGAGTCACATGTAGTGCCCTCTTAGTAAGGCTGCTAGGTAAATGCATTATCTTTTTTTTTTTTGCTCCTTCTGTAATCAAGGGAGTAGAGATTGTTTGGCCTGGTCTGTTCAGTGTTTCACACACTTGGAGTTTGATTGAGTCCCCCTGCCTCTGGAAGAAGCTTCTAGAGCATAGGGAGGGAGAAATCAAATGGTAAGTCTGAATATTGATCAGGGCCTAGCCAACCCCTGGGGAGGTGTGCCTAGATGGTGATCAATTGGTAAATAGTTTTAAACCCTGGAGAGACCATTTTTCCACAGGAAGGAGAGTTTACAGCCTCAGGGGGACTGTTGTCCCCGAGGCAGCTTATGGATTGGGTTACTGTTCTGCAAAGTTTCAGGAGCTGCAGTGCTGGGACCCAGAAGCAACCTGGATCTGACAGTGAGCTTTCTTCAAGGGATCTGGTCTGGAGAAGGTTTGTCTCCCTCACTTAGTGGTGTCTGGAGGAAGCTGGAAGGTGGCAGCTGTCCAGGGAACTCGAGTAAAGACCCTAAAGATGTTCCCTGTGACTGTATAGTTTTCTGAGGATTGCAGTGGGTACCAGCAGTTATACATTGGAACAAGGTAACCAGATGCCAGAGTGATTTACCCCTATGGTCTTCAGCTGTGAGGGAATAGACTGTTCAATTTTCACATTCACTTTGGGAGAAGGCTGTCCTTTAACCGTTGTTTGCTATTTCTCACCTGTTGCAAGTTCTTCAAGCAATAAATCTTAAAAAGACAACCCCTAGACTGTTTACTGAAGCCAGAGGGAATAGATTGTTGCTTGGGTGACTGGCAGCCTCTGGGCTGTTTGGGGAAGATCCAGTTAAATTCAGGGGCCCTTGTGGGGGAGCTTCCCCATTACTAAGCTCTGAGTTGGGGGTGTGGATCACAGGAGGTGGGATGAGCTTCCTCCTAGACCAGCACTCATAGCGGTGGACATTGTGGATTTACACCCCTTCTGAGAACCTGAGTGGCTCACACATGGGTCTTTGGGGCACTTGCAATGTAGCACTACACACATTCTCCTCCATACTTGAAAGTATTGGGTATTTTCTTCACTCACAATGGCTGAGCAGAGTGGCAAGGGGTGTGCTGCTTAGTTAAAGGACATTATTACTAACTTTTTTTTTGTCATGCATGGAAAAAGAACAGATTGGCTTTAATGTAATTTTTACTTTCAAACTTTTTTCTTTGAGGTGGGCCTAGACACAAAAGCCCTGACAAATGTGCAGGCATGATCCAACTGCCTGAGCCATGACAATCTACCACCTGTCAAATTAACATGTACTCTTGGGCAAAGAGCTGGAAGGAAGGAGAAAGGGCAAATGAGGGAAAATAATTGATCAAACAAGATTTTCAAAATTGAACCTTTCTGAGAGGTCTTTAAAGCTAAACTCTGGGCACAAAAACTTTCAATAGTCACAAAGGATATAAATTCACTTTGTGTGCAGCAAATACCTTTGCAAACCCTGATATCATCCTGCCTGCAAAATTAGTAGTGACTGGGCTTTAACCACTTGCCGACCGCCGCAAGTACATATACTGTGGCAGTCAGCCCGGACAGGCAAAGTGACGTACCGGTACGTCACTAGCCTGTCACTGGCTTGTGAGCCAATAGCGGGCGCGCGCGCGCCCGCTGAGGCGCACGCCCGCCCCGGCTCGTTCCCTAACAAGTCAGTGCGTGTGACCGGCGGACCCGATGTCCGCCAGTCACTCGCGATCGTTCGCTGGGAAGGGAGAAAGGCAGGCGTTTAATGTAAACAAGCCGCCTGTCATTCTCCCCTGTGTAAAAATGGAGATCAGACGGTTCTACTATGTAGGACCGTTGATCTCTGTTTTTACACTAGTAGCCATGTCCCATTACAGTTAGAAATACGCCCCTAGGACGCACTTAACACCTCCCTCTCCAATACAGTTAACCCCTTCTCTGCCAGTGTCATTTTTACAGTAACAGTGCATATGTATAGCACTGATTACTGCAGTAATGTCACTGGTAACCCCAAAAGTGTCAAAAATGTCAGTCAAGGGTCCGATCTGTCCGCCGCAATGTCGCAGTCCCGCAATAAAAATCGCAGATCGCTGCCATTACTCGTTAAAAAAAAACACACCAAAAATGACAAAAATCTTTCCCTTTGTTATTAAACGCGATAACTTTTGCACAAACCAATCAAAATACACTTTTTGCGTTTTTTTTACCAAAAATATGTAGCATAAAACAAATTGGCCGAAAATGTTAAAAAATTTTGATTTTTACATTTTTTGGGGGAATTTCATATGAAAAAATTTGAAAAATATTGTTATTTTTGCAAAATTTACGCTATTTTTTTGTTTATAGCGCATGATCAAAAAATCGCACAGGTGATCAAATACCACCAAAAGAAAGCTCTGTTTGTGGGAAAAAAAGGACGTCAAATTCGTTTAGGTACAGCGTCGCACGACCGCGCAATTGTCCGTTAAAATCACGCAGTAAAAAATCGCAAAAAAAACCCTGGTCAGGAAGGGGGTAAAATCTTCCGGGGCTTAAGTGGTTAACTGTGCAGGTAGCAGACCTATGGGAGGGACCAAGCAAGCCCGCCCCCCAAAGGCTGCTTGTAGAAAACTGTAAAAGGGGCGGATACAAGCCCAGTCACCCCGCACAAGGAAATAGCAAGCAACTTGACCTGTTTTAATTACAAAAAACGACTGCAAAGAGGCGAAGTGCAGGTGTTTCATGATGGATTTGTGCACATATATGGTAGAAATACACAAAGGACACCAAGAATCAAGTAACAATACCCATGCCTTTTGCAATCATTACATGTTCATAGCCAGGTCTATACGATCGCATATTAAAACACTGATTTTACCTCTAGCTAGCTAATATTGTGAGCAAGCCAAATTTCAAGGCTCATTACAGGTTATAAATATTTGATGTTGCATCGCAATCTTCCAGCAATTATCAAACTGTTGATTAACCAGGATTTAAAATATTATTACCCTAACAGCCCCAGTGGCCATTTAATGTTGATGAAGCCATAATTGTGTACTGTTTCTGCCATGACAAGTCTTGCATTGCAGAATGCAAATACAGATTTTAGGCCACTTGCATATTCATAAGCGATACTATAGGAAATCCTCTCTTATCTCCAGCTGCCTGAAGGTTTGTTTAATTTATAAACCACCTTATCAAGTATCCCCCATATGTTTCTATTACACCCTGGAGCATTTGTGTATTATGATTGTTTATTATATAAAAAAAGGAAAGGTTTAAGTGGATAACACTATGCTAAAGTAGACTTGTCTTTAGCTAAAACTTAAAAACATTTGGGCAAGCATTGAAATGTAGGCACACAGCGATATCAGATGCCTTACTTATTTTCCTGGAAAGTTCTGGGCGTTCACCAATCTTGGCCATTTTGTTTTCGGTAGCCTGCACGGGGACAATCTGGGCCATTTAAAACACAAATTTAGATCTTGAATTGTAAAATCAAAGCTCAACATCACCCCCTCACCCCGTTTCCTATGGTATGAGCCCTGAGCCCCCAATAATTAGAGAGGCACAGACTGTTGCACGTACGCATACAGGAATTCAGCAGAGCTTCAACTTTGCATCGGCACAATGGCCACTCTTAAACCAGGAGCTACCAGGGCACAAGATTAATAAAGTCTGTTTTAGCACCATTGATGCCTGCTCAGATCTGCTTTAGGATTTTAGTTAAGGCCAGATGCATTTCAAAGGCTGTTCACAAGAACTATTTGATTTATGGGCAGACAGTTGGGTTGAATAATTTATAACTAATACCTTCTAAGTTAGATCTCATGGTTGAAGTTCAGCACAACCCCATAGGCAGCAGTTGCAAAGCCAAGCAAGGAAGTCTCAATCCTTCTGTTGCATTCTCCCAAATTATTTGAAAGAGAGAATCCATCAGTGAGGGGGTGACTTGTTTTTATTGGATGAGACAGCTGACTGGATTTGAGAATTCAGAGCAGAGCTGTTGCTGCTGGAGTCTTCAAGTGATATAGGATTAAAGAAGCCAGCCAGTGATTCAAACTGGTAGTATCCAGACTAAGGATAAATACCAGAATATAAACTACTATAACTGATATTTCATTCTGCAGAGTGCTGTGTAGTTCTGTGTGGATTGCCTGCATGATTAACCACCCTCTGTAGTCTATGTACTGAAGCAGAGAAAGGTAGCAAATGATTGTTCTTTTTACCACCAACGTAGGTCAAAGTGACAGGTTCTCTTGTAAGAACTACCCCTACCTACTGATAACCATTCTCCCTGTGCTTCCCCATAGCTTTGTTCCACCATCAGAGCTTGGAATCTTAACCCTGTGCAGGCTTCAAGCCGGTTGGTATTGGAGCATAGACAGGTTTAACATCTTCCTCCTCTTAATATGATAGTGTTGGAGCCTAGTCGCTCATACCAAGGCAGGTCACATTCTCCACCATACTCAGAAGCTCTGGGTATTAACAGAGGACTTTGCCACAGCAGCTGGGAAGTGCAGCAAAGTTGAGAATCAGTAGGTGGGGAGATGTTCTTGCAACGATAGCAAAGTAACAAATTCTCCGTTCCAAGGGGAGAGCACAAATGAGCATATGTGATGGACTCTGCATACGCAGATGGAAGGAGGTGGTACTTGGAAATATGATCGGTGTGTGTCAATGCTCACTGTCTTCTCCAGAGAGCAGTGAACAAGAGGCATTCCTTCTCTACCACGCCCTGGACATCTCTAACACCTTGAGAGGAGCACCCCTCACAGTACTGCACCCACCTTGAATTCCTTCTCAATATTAGCTAACACAGCCAACTCATTACTGAGCTCCAAAGCTGTCATAACAGGGTCTTCACTGGACAACGAAAGATAGGCAGGACTTGCAAGTCCCTTATATGCATTGATCCTGGACCTGGAGTGGCTAAAGGCGTCATGTTTTTGTTTTTCACTACATTCACTGCATTTACAAAAATAATCATGTGGCCTCTCAATTCGGGCTCCCTTTCTCAGAAGGGTGTGAACTATTTCATATTCCTGACAGTGAGCAGCCAAAATAATAGGCGTGATATCTTGAGAAAATCTAGTTCCATCTTCATCATAGGCATAGAAGTCGTCGTGTTGGAATTCCGACTGGCTAGGACTCGTTGTAAGCCGCTTGCCTTCAGCAAACGACGGATGGCCAAGAATGGCCTCTACTATCCTTACATATCCTTTACTGATGGCTAAAAGTAAAGCATCTCCCACCCGTGCCAAGTTTTCTTTCTTCAGTAAAAGTTCTGTAATTTCCAAGTGCTCATTGGCAACTGCTAGCTGCAAAGCATTCTGGCCCATGTAATCTACACAGTTGACATTTAAAGAGGGACATTCTTCAATCATCTTCCGAACCACAGGAATGTTCCCGTATTCTGCAGCATCCAAAAACCGCTCTTCTTCTGCTGATAGGCTGGTGGAACGGTCACTGAACATATAAGCTGGCCCTCGGTTAGCTTGCCTCCTGCCTTTTTCCCGAAGTAACGTCTGCCTTCGATGCGACAATTTGTTTTGCCTGTGTGCAAGACAATAAAAAAAACCAGAACAATTATACGTGAGATAAAAAGAAAATTTATAGACAAGGTATCCAATGTTACATAGAAAAGGAACCAAGGAATACATGTATTTTTCTTTTGAAGACAACCAACCAATGATTTAATGGAAAATGTTATCCCAATAATTGGTCTTTTCATATGATGATGTACTGAGGGTATTTCTCATGGTTGGCTGTACACTTTAAAATACTGTACATATTATTGGATGGTGATTGTGTAATTTCTATGGTTGATGTAAAGTTAGAGCCTGTTCACACCACTGACACCAATTTATGTCGCTAACATGGCAACAATGTGCATTGCACTGCAACTTACCACAACAAACACCAATCTATAGAAGACAGTTCAATACATTGTAGCTCCACTGATATTGAATGACATCCCAACACTCCTAGACAGCCCACCGCAACATACTTGCATTGTAGTATTATTTTGGTCTTGTGTTAAGTTAAAAAAGGGTGCATATTTGGCTTCATGTGTATTGAGGTACAGTATTCTTAAACTTATGGCACATAAAATTGACACAGTGTATTAATTTTCATTATCTAAATCAGGGGTTTCCAAACTTTACAAACAAATGGGGTAAGTTTACTGTCCTTTAGACTTTAGGGGGGCCCATTGTGGCCAGTGAGCGTAAAAATGCTCTGTCTTTAGTATTAGGAAGAGGAATAGTGCTCGATTGTCGCTGTCAGTGGAAGGAATTATGTCCCATTGTTGTTGTCAGTTGGAGGAATAGTGCCCTATTGTTGGTGTAATTAGCAGGTATTATGCCCCATTGTTGGTGTCAGTGGCAGGAATAATGCCTCAAGGGCTGGATAAGGCAAGCAAAGTTTGGCATCTGGACCCAGGGGTCTAGTTTGGATATCACTGATCTAAAGTAACAAAAAAGCTGATTTCTCATATGAAAACTTATGTATACCCCTACGTTTACCACCACTTTAAATCCATGAAAATAGAATGGGGTGATCCAAATTAGGTGCCAATTATTACACCCCCCTTAGGGAGTATGCAGGTAGAACCTGTCCTATTTAAGCAGACATCTAGGGTCTGGTGTTCGCTTTGGTTTTGATGTGTGCTGTCATCATGCAAAGAACAATAGAGGCCTTTAGTAAGAAGGTTTTGGATGCCTATGAGTTGGGAAAGGAATCCAAAAAGATTGCCAAATAATTTAAAATCAACCATTCCACTGTAAGGAAAAGTGGCGTAGATTTTAAACAACTGCTAATTTGTTCAGGACTCGCAAGCCCAGCAAACTGAACTCAAAAATGTTCTTGCAACTGTAAGGGTCACAGTGCATGTATTTACTATCAGATAGAGAAAAAGCATTTTATGCCCAAAAAGAACATTAGACTGCTGCTGGGCCTATGCGTATTTATCGCAATTGGCTGGTTCAGCGAGGACTGGTCAAAATTTTGATCTTTGTGTGGCCATTCCAGTTCTACAGAAGTTGATTGTTAGATCGACTTCTGTCAAATGGACATACTGGATCAGTCTCTGATCAGTGTAGTCTGATGGCATTGAGAGAATACTTATAGGCTTTCTCCATCCACCTCACTTTTTTTCATTAAGCCAACAAAATAAACCATCTTTGCTCAGCTTAAGCTTACAATTTGCCATTGAACATAAAGGCCTTCTGGAACAATGTGCTAAAGACTGATCAATCAAAGACAGAATTGTTTTTTGACAGTAACAGTGGACATGTTTACCACAAACTGAAGACAATATTTCAGGAGAATTATTTCATAACAACTGTGAAGCATGGTGGTTAATATGTTATGACTCGGGATTGCTTTTCAGCTTCAGTGCCTAGGCAGCTCACAGTCTTTGAGTCAACAATACATTATACATCATACAAAAATGTGCTTCATGAGAATGTAACACCTGGGGGGATTTACTAAAATTGATGCACACAGAATTTAGTGCAGCTGTGAATAGTAACCAATCAGCTTCTAACTTCAGCTTGTTCAATTAGGCTTTTACAGTAAAACCTAGAAGCTGATTGGTTACTATGCACAGCTGCACCAGATTCGGTGTGTACCCATTTTGGTTAATCCCCCCCCCCCCCCCATCCTTTCAAAAGTTGAAGTTGAACCTAAAATGGGCCTTTCAGCGCAATGATCAGAAACATGCTAGAAAATCTACCAAGGAATAACTTAAAAAGAGAAAATGGAGGGTTATGGACTGCCTTAGTTAATGATCTGACATCTTGCAACTGAAGGAACCTCGCATGGAGTAGTGGTCAAAAACTGGTGGGTAAGTATACAAAATGGCTACAGGAAGTAATTTCTGCCAATGCAATGCCAGCTTTTAATGCCAAGGTTATATCATTTTTTTTTACAGTACTTTATTAAATCTATTGATATTTTTGTTACATAAATTATTGAAAATGCTTTTATTCTTGTGTTCTCTTTCAGATATATACCCTTTATTTGTAGGCAAAAAAAGTCAATAATTTCGATGGGTTATATGACTGTAGTTTCCAACACTTATTGACAATCATTTATGGTGTCTGTGAAACTTCAGGCTATTCCAGGAAGATAGAGGAAGACATAAAACAGAACTGTCAGTTCCTGACACACTGACATGGATGAAGGAGTAGGAAAAGGCATAGCAGTGAACTTCTAAACCAAAAGAAATATTGCTAGGTTTTACATATTCAGTGGCCCAAATAAAGAAATATCAATTACACCTGTAGCAAATAGGGAAGAGAAGAGTATTTTCGAGAGTCAAGTTCAATGAGCTACTGAAAATTCTTTGAAAAAAAAGATTGACTTTTTTATTTTATTTATTTTTTACTTTTTTTTATTTATTTAGAGGGTATTTGGAGAGCATATTTAGGACACTTAGTATTTTTTTCATTATACACTGCTCAAAAAAAAAATAAAAAATAACATTTCTTAATCAGAGTATAGCATCAAGTCAATTAAACCCATGGGATATTGATCTGGTCAGTTAAGTAGAAGAGGGGGTTGTTAATTAGTTTCAGTTGCTTTGGTGTTAATGAAATTAACAAAAGGGGCAATAGATGGCAACAATGAGACAAGCTCCAAAAACTGAATGGTTTTACAGGTTGAGGCCACTGACATTTTTTTCCCCTACTAATCTTTTCTGACTGTTTTTCACAAATTTTGCATTTTAATCGGGTCAGTGTGACTACTGGTAGCATGAGGCGATACATAGTTACATAGTTAGTCAAACTGAAAAAAGACACAAGTCCATCTGGCTCAACTAATAAAAAAAAAACAGTAAAGAAAACCCAACTATACAAACCCATATACACAATCCTATACCCACAATTGATCCAGAGGAAGGCGAAAAAACCCCAGCAAAGCATGATCTAATTTGTTACAGCAGGGGAAAAAAATCCTTCCTGATCCCCCGAGAGGCAATCGGATATTCCCTGGATCAACTTTACCTATTAAATATTAGTACCCACTTATATTATGTACACCCAGGAAAGAATCCAGGCCTTTTTTAAAGCAATCTAATGAGCTAGCCAGAACCACCTCTGGAGGGAGTCTATTCCACATTTTCACAGCTCTTACCGGAACCCTATAAAGGTTGCACAGGCAGTCCAACTTCTCCATGATGGCACATCAATACATGCCATTGGCAGAAGGTTTACTGTGTCTCCCACCACAGTCTCAAGAGCATAGAGGAGATTCCAGGAGACAGGCAATTATTCTAGGAGAGTTGGACAGGGCTAAAGAAGCAGGATCGGTATCTGCTCCTTTGTGCAAGGAGGAACAGGATGAGCACTGCCAGAGCCCTACAAAATAGCCTCCAGCAGGCCACCGGTGTGAATGTCTCTGACCAAACAATCAGAAACAGACTTCATGAGGGTGGCCTGAGGGCCCAACATTCTCTAGTGGGCCCTGTGCTCACTGCTCGGCACCGTGGAGCTCGATTGGCATTTGCCATCGAACACCAGAATTGGAAGGTCCGCCACTGGCGCCCTGTGCTTTTCACACATGAGAGCAGGTTTCCCCTGAGGACACGTGACAGATATGAAAGGGTCTGGAGAAGCCGTGGAGAATGTTATGCTGCCTGTAACATTGTTCAGCAAGACCGGTTTGGTGGTTGGTCAGTGATGGTTTGGGGAGGCATATCTTTGGAGGGACACACAGACCTCTACAGACTAGACCAGGGGTCTTCAAACTATGGCCATCCAGGTGTTCAGGAACTACAATTCCCATCATGCCTAGTCATGTCTGTTAATGTCAGATTTTTACAATGCCTCATGGGATGTGTAGTTCCGCAACAGCTGGAGGGCCGTAGTTTGAGGATCCCTGGACTAGACAATGGCACCCTGACTGTTATTAGGTATATGAAATAAAATCCTTGGAACTATTGTCAGACCCTACGCTGGTGCAGTGAGTCCTGGGTTCCTTCTGGTGCACGACAATGCCCGGCCTCATGTGGCGAGAGTATGCAGCCAGTTTCTGGAGGATGAATGAATTGATACCCCCACACTTGCCTGACCTAAATCCAATAGAACACCTCTGGGACATAATGTTTTGGTCCATCTGACGCCACCAGGGTGCACCTCAGTCTGTTCAGGAGCTCAGTTATTCCTTGGTCCAGATCTGGGAGGAAATACCCCAGGACACCATCTGTTGTCTCAAAAGGAGCATGCCCTTGTCAGGCAAGCATACAAGCACATGGGGGGCCATACAGACTACTGAGTACAATTCTGAGTTGATGCAATGAATTTCAGCAAAATGGACTAGCCTGCTGCATTATTTTTTAACTTTGATTTTTGGGGCAGCTTTGAATTCAGCCCTCTGTAGGTTGATAATTTTCATTTCCATTAAATAATGTGGCATCCTTTCCTTCCTCATACATTATCCAGTCAATATATATATAAATATCCAGCATGATATTTTTCCCCACTGAGATCTGATGTGTTTTCAAAGTGTTCCTTTAATATTTTTAAGCAGTGTAAATTATTATTTTTTATTATTCCAACATCTGTGTGCTGTGCTGCATAATCTACGTTGACGTATGCTGCGTTAAAGCAGCTCATTAATTTTAAAATAATTTAAAAAAAATGTATCCGCACTATTTTTGGGAACATAGAACCACACAATGTAGGTGTTCTCATTTCCCCTCTTTCTCTTCTTGATAACCGTTTAATATATCTTTACACTATAGGCTTCCTTGAAATGTAGCCACATGCCTAGCAGAACTAGGGTGGCTGATTCAAATCCCAACCATGACACTACTTGCTTGGAGTTTGCATGTTTTCCCTAACCCTGGGTTTCCTCCCACACCCCAAAGACATGTTGGCAGGTTAATTGGCTCCTGTCTAAATTGGCCCTAGTATGTGTATGTTTGAATGTGAGCTAGGCACCTTAGATTGTAAGCTCCTTGAGGGCAGGGACTGATTTGAATGTACAATATATATGTAAAGCGCTGTATAAATTGACTGCGCTATATAAGAACCTGTAATAAATATACAATGAGATAAAGCAATTTTGAAGCCATGTCCTCTGCATGCTAATCATGGCCAAATGGAAAGCTGCCACCTGTCACTTATCAACAACATTAACATACATCCATATCCCGGTTTCCTTCCTTGGTGGCATTCAGACCAGGTGGCCAGTGACTGCTTGTGCTCTGCTGTTATTCCTGCTTGGGTACTGACTGATTGACTGTACTGCATCCAGCGAATGGATCAATTTGTAATGCTAATGATGTGGCAAGGAAAGATCCCACAACAATCTGACAGATGGATACGTAGAAATGCTAGCAGCTGAGGAACGATCTTCACCCATTTATCCAAATGATGTCACAGCTGTCTGCTGGACTGTGAAATATGATGGAGAGCACCATTCCCAGTGGACACTGGGCCATCATTCACAATGTGCAGAAACATCTGCAACCTGCTCCCTATTGTGTTTGAAAGGAACGGATTGTCTCGGGACAGCTTGGCATCTGTATAGTAAATATATACAGTAAACATGTTCTTGGATGTAGTTGTGCTTCGCCTGTATTCTAAGCATAGGTGCTAACATGTTAAAGTCTTACAATTGACTTACGGCATCCAAGCTTTTCACATGCAAGTGTAGCACTGCTCCTGTAGGGACTGCTGAATATTAACTCTGCGGGCTCCCCTGGTTACCAACACGGTTATAAGCAAATGCAATTCTTACATTCCTCTTGGCTCTTCACTTCAATAAACAGTCCAGGGGTAATGTTTTTTTTTTCTTGTTGTTTATTTTGTAATGGGGATAGGAGAAGGGAATAGTGGGATACTCCAATTTAACTATTTACAATATCTGAAGAATTCTATCTTCACTACTCCAACTGTAGATATGGAACACTCAGGCTGTTAATTCATCCTGCCACTTTAGGTGAATGGGGTTAAGTCTTTTGCTTTCTCTCAAGATGACTTGGTGAATATCTTATCTTATTTTCAGGATACTCTCCCTTTCATCCTCTTTCTGCTGAAACCAGTCCACTGACTATCCAATGAGCAGGGGTGGACCCCTCAGGTCAGGCCCCTTGACATGAGCTCCTGTACACAGGGTCTCCAGTGTCTCCCCTCTCAGTCAGCTTCCCTGGACCTCTACGTTCAGCTCCTCTCAACCGCTGCTCTGGTCCTCAGGATGACATCCTGCGACTGCATGGCACCTCTACAGAGGAGGAGGCAGCCGCCCCCTCCCTCCGGGACTCCGCTCTCCAACGATAGACCCTGAGCACATGTGCTCCTGGCTTTTATACGGTATCCCAGCATGCACTGAGGTGACCTGCCCTCTGCCAGTCATCAGGACTGTATCAAAAGCCTATGCACCCATTCGTCAGGTTTCCTCCCACTGTCCAACATGCCTCCCTATTGGACCAGCGTGAAACACTCTCCAGACTGAATGCATGGCATAATGAGCACAATGAGCAGACCTCACTAACAGATCCTGCTCTCCAGTAGGCAGAGAACAATATAGATTTACCTGCAGCCCCTCTGGTAAGCAGACAGAGCTCAAAACTATACTTATCTCACTAGCACCTACCGAGGAGGGTGCTATGATTCAACTATAAGATGCTCGGTAAATGTATATGTTTGCATTTTAAATGCAACTTTTCTGTAAGCATTACCTAGAAGTCAGGAAACTATGAATATAAATGCATCTGTGTCCCACTGGGGGGGGGGGGGATTTTCCAAAGTGAGGGGAATCAATTTGGAAGATTTCTCCCTCTATTCCTGTTGTGATGACAACTCCAAATTTACAGTTTTCATTCACCTTCTGTTTCGGTGACACTGGCCCTCGGGGAAAATCGGTTGATTTGCTTAAACATGGACACAAATATCAATAAATAACCTAGCTAGCCCCTCACTACTCTATCCAAAACTCTGTACAGAGAAAGTTTTGGTTTTAGATGCACTTTAATTTTACAAATCTTTTTTTATTTTAATCTAGAGGGAAATCGGAAACAAAAAAATGGAAGCAGGCCCGGAACTAGGGGGGCGCTGGGGTGGGCTGTGCCCTCCCAAATGTTAGCTATGCCTCTCCATGGTCTCAAAAAGTGCATCCACTGATCCATGATGAGCCAGTCTGATGGGGACATTTGATGTAAAGGGGGAACTGATGAGGGCAATTGATGTAAGGGGGGAATTTGATGGGGAAAAATGATGTAATGGGGGATCTGATGGAGGCAATTGATGTAAAAAAAAAAAAGGACTCTGATGGGGGGCACCTGATGTAAGGGGAGATTCTGATAGGGACCCGGATAAGGACTTCAGGTCAGGTGTAAGGAGGGACTCTGGTAGAGACACCTGATACAAGGGTGCTCAGTTTCTGTTAACCCAACATTTAATATTCCTGATGTGCCTGCTGTACCATTTACTTGTATGTAAACGTATCCTGTTCTCTTTGTATTTCTTCCTTTGTGTAAAATACCTGCTGTTCCTGCCAGCCACTCTGCTTTCCTATCAAAAACTGACCACACTAGGCATGAGAACACATTGTGGTAAGTTCTCTAGCTGTGCTGAGAACTCAGGATGCTCTCCTCTAATGATCAGACTTGTTCTGACAGTCCTTGCACAACCATTCACTATCCTAATCTAATGACAAGCTAATCTGAACTACCTGCAAACGTTACTTCTGGGCCATGACCGTGGTGCAGAAGGACACCAAGTGAATAGGGAAAACTGGTTCCATGCATCTCTGTCACACTGTGAGACAGAGGTACACACACAAGGTTAAGTGCTTGCCCCCTGAATTTTTATTTACTGAACCCCCATATCAGATAGATCCAGCCCTGTTCCCAAATGAAAGAGAAGTAGAAACTACACCTATAGAGTAACTAAAAGTCAGGGACCACTGAGACCAAAAAAATGTATAGGGATAGCATCAGTTACATGGGTGTCCGCAGAAATGTTTTTGGGGGGGGGGGGGCTCGTGGGAGTGTTTGGGAATAGGACTCTGCAGGAACACCACAGCAAGTGTCACCTGGCGGTTATTTTAAACGCTGGCTTTTCTGGGATTTATGTGGGTGTTTTATCTTACCTTACTATATGGAATAAAGTGTAACCTTTTAATGCACTATGGGAGCATCTCTTTTTATCTCTTACACATACTGAGGGGAATCTTTTGGAGCACTATCATCTGATATCTGATCGAGTGGGCCGTTTCTATTGTTGTTTTTTAGCCCTCAATCTTAGCCCCGGATCATCTGAATATTATCTTTGTGCTACTAGCCACTTATAACTTAGTGGTTGCCAGGATCTGGTAAGGAGACATCTCAACCACATTGGGTGCCTTTCCTACCTCTATGACTCCCAACCACACTTCCCATTTGTGTGCGATTTTTCCTCTGGGAACTTTTGGTGCTTACTCCTTTGGACAACCCTCTTCCTGATTGGCTGGGAGGAGAGTCAGTTTGACAATAGCGAATATTCATTCGCTTTTGTCACACAACTGGGTGGGCTCAGGGCTCTGCGCCCCAAGCCCACCACTTTTTGAAGCCTATTAGAGCCTCTGGCTGTCAAAAATTCCCATTGGAATCCATGCAACTGGCCACTGCATGTAGATTAGGGGGCCGGACACATGTATAGGGGGGGCGACGCCCCTGTGCCCTCAATGGATGGGCCGCCCCTGCTACATACAGTGGGACCATGGAGAATGAGGCTTCATGCACACTAGAAAACTAAAAACTGCTTTAGAAACACTGGAAAAAATACGCTAATGTTTTAGCAATTTTAGCTGGCATTTAGCAGTGTTTAGCCTAGTGTTTAAGCTATGTTTAGTAGCTGCAGCTTTAAGGAGCGGGGCCACTGGCGTCCTTAACAACCAGCGTGTAACTGGTTGTTAAGGAACAGACTGGGAAGCTTCCCCGCTGACAGCTGAGAGTAAAAAAACATTGCCAGCAATACAAAATCTGGTATGGATTTTAAAGGGAACCCCCATGCCAAAACAATATGTGAATGAGTATGGGGTACAGAGTACCCCTACTGATTCACCAAAAAATGTAAAAAGTAAATATAAACACAACACAAGTTTTTGACAATTTCTTTATTAAAAAATGCTACCCACTGTAGATCAATTGTTAATCATGATGCCTGACGCCCCCGCTGACCCAAAAAAAGAAAAAAAAAAACCCTCTGTTCCCGACAAAGGCTCCGGCCCCATGACAGCTTTTAAATAACTAAGGGGCGGAGCCACCCAGTGACGTTGCAGGGAGGCATCGCCTCCTTGTGACGTCACCGACCGAGGGCAGCAGGGTTTAGTATAGTTTAGGAGCTGTCAGCGATTTTTCTGCCAAAATTCTGATGTTCCTGAATGTGCTGGCAGAAGGTTTTTTTCTGCCACTAAAAAGCATGTGCATGAACACATAGGGTAACATGCAGGGGCATTTAGAGGCAGGTAAAAAAAAAATGTCTGACGCCCAAAACAGCATCTGTAAAAATGCCCAGGGTACATGAGGCCTGAATATAGCCAGTCTGTATCAGGAAGTCAGATAACAGCAGAAAAAAATGCTGCTGAAGGTACTTTTTTAATTAAGAA
Organism: Pelophylax lessonae; assembly: GCF_965119305.1. Taxonomy (NCBI): domain Eukaryota; kingdom Metazoa; phylum Chordata; class Amphibia; order Anura; family Ranidae; genus Pelophylax; species Pelophylax lessonae. The sequence goes on along the minus strand of NC_138769.1, from coordinate 672,982,767 downwards.
TACAAACTTGAATAAAGTAATGTTACTTCTAAACTACTAAAACTACTAACTAAAAACTTTCTGTGTACCCAAGAAAAAGGAGAAGGTGATCTCATGTAGAGACCCCAAGAAGTATAAGTAGACTTTAAAAGGTACAACATGAGACACATACACAGAAATGGCTTAGGTAAAAATGACATTTATAAACAATTAATAAAAACAATTAATGTTAAAAGAGGAGCAGTAACCTCCTTAAACAGAATATGTGTGTACCCTACACTTCAAATACAGACAAGAGAAATTGTGATAATACAGATAGTGGATACAAATACTCTTGTCTAAAAGACGGTCAACGCGTTTCACAAGTAGCTTCTTCAGGGCTGTTTGATTAGGATGTTGTCATGCTCTAGAAAGCTGTTCACTGTTCTAAATTTATAAATCCATGCCAAAAGATAGTAAAACTGAAGTTACAGTTCAGTTTTAACTATCTTTTGGAATGAATTTGGTGCCCAATAGAATCCATCACCAGTGTAGTTGGGGTGGTTTTCAGCCCAATGGTCAACCATTCTTGTGATAAAATTTGTTGAGGGGAGTAACGTTAATTAGTAGTAAGCTGCCATACCACACTGCCCACCAGCTATTTATATTCATTCATACTCAGCCAATTACATGAACAGACCAGTTGTCAGTTGGCTGGGGGTCAAAACTGACTAACTGCTTTTTCTGGAAGTATGCACAAAGCTTGATGTCCCATTGCAGGCATCCCCTGCAACAAGAGTTTCAATCTTAGTGGCATTATTTTTGAAACTCTAACATAGGTACCTGCATACCGAGATTTCCCCTTTTCTTTTTTTAAGTACAGTGCTAAAACTGATCCATTAAATTCAAAATTGTCAAGTTCTAATAGTGCATTCCATCAAATATTAAATTCCATTCCCCTATCCCTGACTACGTGGTTCTAAATTGCACATGATTTCCTCCTCATAATTGTGTAATAAAATATAAAACGACACTTACAATTCATATGGTCCATGTTCAGCTATTCTTGACATGATTTGTTACTTAATGACAAGAGGAAAATGTCCCATGTATTTATATATAATAGGATTGGATTTCAGATTCATGCCTGCAGTGACATAATTTGGATAAGGGATAGTTCATGTTTTACAAGCTGTAACTCAAAGTAAAATGGACTTTTTGGCAATTTATCCTAAGGTTGTGTTCTCTCTATATATATATATATAATCTCTATAATGATTTATATGGCATACAAACGTGTCTCTCGATGTTCCACTGGTCATCCTGAATCCATGACATGTAATGACATGCAATGCTGCCCTAATGAACATCATTTAAAGGACCTACATTTATAACATTATAATGTATATAATATATATATATATATATATATATATATATATATATATATATATATATATATTATATATATATACAGTGGGTACGGAAAGTATTCAGACCCCCTTAAATTTTTCACTCTTTGTTATATTGCAGCCATTTGCTAAAATCATTTAGGTTCATTCTTCTTCCTCATGAATGTACACATAGCACCCCATACTGACAGAAAAACACAGAATTGTTGACATTGTTGCAGATTTATTAAAAAAGAAAAACTGAAATATCACATGGTCCTAAGTATTCAGACCCTTTGCTGTGACACTCATATATTTAACTTTCCATTTCTTCTGATCATCCTTGAGATGGTTCTACACCTTCATTTGAGTCCAGCTGTGTTTGATTATACTGATTGGACTTGATTAGGAAAGCCACACACCTGTCTATATAAGACCTTCCAGATCACAATGCATGTCAGAGCAAATGAGAATCATGAGGTCAAAGGAACTGCCTGAAGAGCTCAGAGACAGAATTGTGGCAAGGCACAGATCTGGCCAAGGTTACAAAAAGATTTCTGCTGCACTTAAGGTTCCTAAGAGCACAGTGGCCTCCATAATCCTCAAATGGAAGACGTTTGGGACGACCAGAACCCTTCCTAGAGCTGGCCGTCCGGCCAAACTGAGCTATCGGGGGAGAAGAGCCTTGGTGAGAGAGGTAAAGAAGAACCCAAAGATCACTGTGGCTGAGCTCCAGAGATGCAGTCAGGAGATGGGAGAAAGTTGTAGAAAGTCAACCATCACTGCAGCCCTCCACCAGTCGGGGCTTTATGGCAGAGTGGCCCGACGGAAGCCTCTCCTCAGTGTAAGACACATGAAAGCCCGCATGGAGTTTGCTAAAAAACACCTGAAGGACTCCAAGATGGTGAGAAATAAGATTCTCTGGTCTGATGAGATCAAAATAGAACTTTTTGGCCTTAATTCTAAGCGGTATGTGTGGAGAAAACCAGGCACTGCTCATCACCTGTCCAATACAGTCCCAACAGTGAAGCATGGTGGTGGCAGCATCATGCTGTGGGGGTGTTTTTCAGCTGCAGAGACAGGACGACTGGTTGCAATCGAGGGAAAGATGAATGCGGCCAAGTACAGGGATATCCTGGACAAAAACCTTCTCCAGAGTGCTCTGGACCTCAGACTGGGCCGAAGGTTTACCTTCCAACAAGACAATGACCCTAAGCACACTGCTAAAATAACGAAGGAGTGGCTTCACAACAACTCCGTGACTGTTCTTGAATGGCCCAGCCAGAGCCCTGACTTAAACCCAATTGAGCATCTCTGGAGAGACCTAAAAATGGCTGTCCACCAACGTTTACCATCCAACCTGACAGAACTGGAGAGGATCTGCAAGGAGGAATGGCAGAGGATCCCCAAATCCAGGTGTGAAAGACTTGTTGCATCTTTCCCAAAAAGACTCCTGGCTGTATTAGATCAAAAGGGGGCTTCTACTAAATACTGAGCAAAGGGTCTGAATACTTAGGACCATGTGATATTTCAGTTTTTCTTTTTTAATAAATCTGCAACAATGTCAACAATTCTGTGTTTTTCTGTCAGTATGGGGTGCTATGTGTACATTCATGAGGAAGAAGAATGAACCTAAATGATTTTAGCAAATGGCTGCAATATAACAAAGAGTGAAAAATTTAAGGGGGTCTGAATACTTTCCGTACCCACTGTATATTGTGGCAGAGTGTTGCCCTGTCAGGGTCTAGGAGGTTGTGACCCAGAATTCTTAACCAGACAGGTTGAGGGGCTCCAGGGGGTTTGCTTGTTGCAGAGGAAACTGACTTTTAAGTTTTCTTATTGTTTTCTAAAGTCCAGTTGGGGACCTGAAGATTTCGCAGTGATCTGGGTGGGAGGAAATCTCCAATCCTGGGACCAGGGTTTAGGATTAGCCAGGACACTGATGGTGCAGGTGTGTCTGGGTCTTTTAGTAAAGACAGGACCACAGTTCAGGAGGTCTGGCCCAGGAGTGAGTAGGGCTCCACGTGGGAGTCAGTGCAGCAGGAGGCTGCTGTCTGTGTGCACCCTGTCGGTGAGCTAACAGTCTGTAGGAGACAGACAAGGGCCTGGAGTGTAAGGCCAGAGCAGTAGTGCTGAAAGTGAGAGCCAAAAGGGCTGAATAACGTTTATGTTGATGAGCAAAGAAATGCTGGAAACCAAATGTCTTGTTTATGGAACTTTCTTTTAATAAAAATGGGCGAGGAAAGCCCTTAAAGAAGAAACAGTGAGTGGCAGTGTCCTTAAAGCTCTACATTTGATGTGAGTTCCTACAATTGGTGGAGGAATGCATTGGGCACAATCTGAGATCCCTGCAATAAAGTAAGTTCAGCTAATTATATGAACTGTGTTTTGGTGCGTGAAACTGCACAATCTGTGTGTGCAGGTGAGGAGAACCTGCAAGAGAAAAGCAACTTGCTTTATAGAGACATTGCTCTAATTTTTATTTTTGCTGGACTGTGAAAAATTATTGTGGAGTGACTGTGAAGATGGGGCTGTCAAAGCTCCTGAAAGAAGCAAGGATGGCTGAAATGAGAGACAGAGCTCTGTGGCTGGAGGGGTTGTTACTGCCCGAATGAGCCCCATACATGCCTGAACAGAGTTTGCCAAGGAGAAAGGCTGTTGCTGCTGTTGTCCCTAGCAACACTGGTGCAAATAGACCAGTTATGGAGATGCAGTGTTCTCAGCTGGAAAGAGGATGCAGTGTGGGAAGCCTGGACAAGACTAGGAGGGAAGAGGGCTGTTTTCAGTGCAGTGAGTGGGGGCACCCAGTCTCCAAGTGCCCTTTGAGGTATTTAATGTCTCAAGTTGGTAGTGGGCTAGGACAGCCTGCAAGAGGTAAAAATGCTGTCCATCCCCTCTCCCCGTTACTGTTTGTCTTGTGTCTGGAGCCGTTGGCAGAAGCCATTCGCTCCCATCCTGACATTGCTGGGGTCACTATGCGACATAGAGAATATAAACTTTCCTTATTTGCAGACGACATATTGTTGACTTTGACGAACCCACTAGTTTCTTTGCCATCGTTACATGCTCTCCTGGATTCCTTTGGTGCTATCTCTGGGTATAAGGTCAATACATCTAAGACGGAGGCCATGCCCCTTCATGTTTCCCCGGATCTTTTGTTTCGATTGCAGCATACATACCCTTATCGGTGGTGCATGCAGTCGCTCAAGTATCTGGTGGTGAACCTGACCCCTTCCCATGCTTTATACGGCCAATTACACTCCCCTGGTTCGTGAGATAGCTATGTCCCTACAGCAGTGGACCACCCTCCCTCTGTCTTTATTGGGCCGTATTAATGTTTTAAAAATGTCTATTTTGCCGAAATTGCTTTATCTGTTTGACACCCTGCCTGTAGCGGTCCCAATTTCTCAACTCAAACTTCTTCACCGCTCTTTTTTGAGGTTTATCTAAAAACAATAAGGCGCATAGGGTGGCTTCCTTGGTGGTGTTTGCCCCCCGGAGGCGGGGGGGATTGGGTGCTCCGGACATAGTTAAATAATATTATGCCTCCCACCTCCGTGTAGTGGCCTCCTGGTCTTCCTGGTTGGCCCCCAACCGGTGGTCAGAGATTGAGAGGGGGGTTATTTATCCGGTGCATCCCTGCTTGATGGTGTGGTCACCGGTCTTGCATACGGACAGCGTCCTGAAGGGGATGTGTTTGGATTCAATGCTGGTCACCATGGGAGTTTGGCATCGGTGCCTTGGTCTGTACTCTCTCTCTTTGCCATGCCCCCCCCTCACCACAATTTTATTTAACCCCTTGCTCCCAGATGGTCTTTGGGTGGGCAGGTTGTGGGCTTGGACTCAACCTCCACTTTTCCAGTTGCGCAGCTTGGTCCACCCGGTATCCCTTACGCTCTTCACCTTTCAGAAGCTTCGGGAGAAATTCTCCTTGCCAAAACAGCCCTTTTATTTTTACCTTCAGGTTCGTGACTTTTTTAGGAAACTGGCGCCGACATTTGCCCTGGAGAGGCCCACGGCCTTTGAATTGTTGTGTGGCCGTGGCTCCCATCAAGGACATTTGGTGTCTTCGATATATAATATTTTACACGATGCTGTTCCACTCACTGAAGAATCACATTTTTATATGCATAGGTGGTCTGGGATACTGGGTTGACCGATCATGATGCCTATGTGGAATAGGATATGGACGTCTTCCTTTAAATCTTCCCGATGCGTGGCGCAGAGAGAGACTGCCCTTAAGATACTCCTTTTTTGGTATAGGACCCCGGAGCGCCTTCATAAGATGAATACCTCATGTTCCGCTCTGTGTTGGCGGTGCAGGGGGGATACGGGTTCTCTTTATCATATATTTTGGTCGTGTTCCCTTATATGTCCCTTTTGGTCAATGGTTTTGGGCACGCTTCAAGCCGTGGTGGGATTAGAATTCCCATTAGACCCCTTACATTGTCTACTCGGTCTGCCATTTCCCAGGCTCTCCAAGCCGGCATCCAAGCTGATATCCTTTCTTTTTTTGGCTGCTAGGAGGGCCATTCCTCTGTGCTGGTTGCAGCAGTCCCTTCCGGATAGGGCTCTTTTTTGGAAACTAGTTTCTGAAATCTGGGAATTGGAGTCTCTGACGGCCAGGGTGCATGATGAGCTGCCCAAATTCAATGCTGTCTGGGAGGCCTGGGATTCCTATGCCCTCAGCCCCCCTTGATCCCATTGCTCTTTTTCTTGTGGGCCATAGCAACTGATGGTAAGACAGCACAGTTGTCCCTAGAAATCTCCAAGGAACTCCATATATTGGAGCTGAAGGTTGCCATGGACGACTGATGTCACTCTTGAGTCGCTACGGTATATTGAGCAAAAATGCTCTGGAAAACAAGGGGTCTCCAAACCTTCTAGTACAAGGACCTCATCGTATATTTTACAAATGTTCACAAGCCAAAAAAAATAATTAAAATAAAATCAGTTGTATGAATGAACAAATCACATTCAAATGAATGAATGCATTGGAGTTTTTTGTAATCAGCGTGATATGATTTAGAACAGTGATCTCCAAACTTTCTAAACAAAGGGCCAGTTTATTGTCCTTCAGACTTTAGGGGGGGCAGACTGTGGCCTGCTGGGGAGGACATTTTCCTTGCATTAGTGGGCATAAACACTGCCACATTTGGTATTAGGGGGAAGAATAGTGCCCCATCGTTGGGATCATTGGGAGAAATAGTGCTCCATTTTTGGTGTGAATGGGAGAAATGGTGCCCCACTGTTGATGTCAGTTGGCAGAATAGTGTCTTGTATCAGTGGGAGAATTAGTGCCCCAAGGGTTGGAAAAAGGCAAGCAAAGGGCCACATCCAGCCCCTGGGCCGCAGTTTGGAGACCACTGTTTTAGCACAATAGAAAAAAACTTCAGCAAAACAAAGCACAGGAATTTAAAATAAACTTGAGTCCATCAGAGACCCCATTGGAGTCCCTCTTACATCCATGTCCCCCCTTACATGAGAGTCCTCATCAGACCCCCCTTGCATCAGGGTCCCCATCAGCGTATCTTCATATGGCTCAATTAAACTTGCAGTGGGCTTCATAAGGTCGTATTTTGGAGGACACTGCATACCTGGTTCAGAATCTTCCCCACTGTTACAGTGCTACACCACCCGGAAGAATCTTCACATCAACACACGTCTGGGTGTGTCAAATGCCCCCATCCCACTCTATGGTTACTCCCACGGACTCCTATTTCACTACTACTTTGGCTGGAGGAACCATGGAGTGGAGCCGGTCAGACATTAAATATGGTAGACATTTTTGTACATATATGTTTTGCAATTACTTTTCAACAAAGCCACAATTCTACCTCCTGACAGCCGTGTGACCTTTCATATGTTATATAGAAACATACAGAAAGGAGCAAAACTGTCTTTACCAAAATACTAGACTCAGTCCCCAGAGCTGCCACTGTTTAGGTATTGTAGGATCCAACAGACAGGTTTCCATGGTGCACCTCCGGAATCAAGCAGGTGGGAGTGAGATTCACTGTACTGCTCTATGCTCTCGAACGAAGCAAGTTTAACATCAAAGAAGAACTAGAAAGTAATGACTGCAAGTCTAACTCCAATCAATTTTTTCTTACTTTTAAGTAAAATCTCTTTGGAAAGAGTCAAATCTTCTTTTTTATTAATGTGTGTGACTTCATTGGAGGAGAGGTCCCAAATGCATCTCTTACCTTTGTGAAGGAAGGCACAGAGAGTAATAGAACATTTCTGCAAATTCTAAGTCTACTAAAATGTGTTTTTGTTCTTGTCTGTGTCTCCACTGAAGATCTTTCTCATCATTTTCTGTCCTGACAGGGAGTGGGTGGAAATCTCCCCAACAGGTATGCAGAGGGAAATTAAAATGTGACCATATGTCCAAAACTAAACTGGGCTGAGCTTGGCTTTTAAATAAATGCTGTTGCAGTCAGGGGCTCAGAGAGTGCCCAGATCTAGTGCCATCTCTGGGTGACAGGTCACCAATATCTTCCTGACCTAAAAAAAAACAAAAAAAAAAACTGTTGATCTTGTTAGAAATTTAGATGTCCTGTGTCCTCCATGTACTTCACACCCCTCAGTCCACAAAAACTGCCATGTCGTTGTCATTCCACAAAAGAGCCTAGGGGACTGAGAGCATAACTAGCACATTTTTGATATGGGGAGGGGGGCATTAAGTGTGGCTCTCCACATCAAGAAAAGGCCGCACATAAAATTCAGTAAATATTTAAAGTCAGAAACAACCGACAGGGTCCCCAACCCCAAATTCAAAAAAGCTGAGATGGCTTATAAAATCTATATAAAAACAAAAATGCAATGATTTGAAAATCTCATGAACCCAAATTTTATTCACAATAGAAAATATAAAATGTACCATTTTAAGAAAAAAAAAAGGAATTTTAAAATTAATAACACATCTCAAAAAAGTTGGGGCAGGGCAACAAAAAGCTGGCAAAGTAGGTGGTACTATAAGGAAGAGCTGAAAGAACATTTTGCAACTAATTAATTTAAATTGGCAACAGGTCAGTAACATGATTGGGTATAAAAAAGAGCATCTTAGAAAGTCAGAGTGTCTCAGAAGTAAAGATGGGCAGAGGTTCACCAATCTGTGAAAAACTGCATCTAAAAAATTGCCAAACAATTTCAGAATAAGGTTCCTCAATGTCTGAAATGTATTCTCAGCAGGTATAAAGCTGTCCATACACTATACAATTTGATTTTATATTTGTTGTACACTGGCTTTTAGATGTGCAAAAAGTGTTTTATGAGGACAAATCTAAACATCTATCAATAAAAATCTATTAAATCTGCATTAAATCATGAGTAAGCTGGACTGTAGCTGATAACTGCTGTGGTACTTCTTCCTTTGTTGCTGCTGTATTCTCCTTCTGCAGTGTGGACAGGGTTAAACTGAATATTCATTAATGCAGAAGTGCAGCAGCCGTCTTTAAGGAGACCACTTTGTAATGCTCATCTATGGAGTGTCTCCAGTGCAAGGGGCAGCCATCTTGGCTGAGTCTGATTTGATCCTTGAGGTAATTGGCTGATGCAGCATAGCAAGAATAAGTGGGTTCGGCAAGCTGGTGAGGAAAGGGGAGAGGGAGATGGAAGTAAGCAGATGTGTAGGGAAAATATTGGACTGTTGTTGTTGGCTGAACAGAGCCCTGCCATGGCTGACCACAATTGGAAGAGACTGCTCATCACGTAGTGCGAGGTATGATCTCGATGTCTGGTGTGATCAGACTATAGTAGTGAGCACCACCACTTGTAAGGAAGGAAAGGGGGTGCTGTCTCAGCAAGATTGAAAGAAAAAGATTACAGCAACTTCTATCCCCGTCTGACTTTTACTGAGTTATAGCACGTGTCCAGAGACCAAGAAGAGGGTGCCCTGGGTCTGGTAAGAGACTAACATCATACAAATTAATCTGTTGTGCTTTCTTCAAGGGCCCCAACTTTGTCAGCCAAGGTTTTTTTTTAATTATTTTTTTTTTATTTTTATTTTTTTATCATTCACTGGCCACTGTGACAAAACTGTTATAGCAAGTTAGGACTGGCTTTATATACTGTTGCTAAATAAATGCAGTTCATTTCTTACTGTCAGAATACTGCAAGTGTTTAATCATATCTCTCAGAGTAACAGTATTGTCTTATTGATTGTTTGTGTACGTAAATGCACTTGCTAATCCTCTCTTCTTTTAGGCTATACTTGGCCTACAACATTTTTTTAAATACCTCAAGGTGTGTCAGTAAGTGTTGGGTGAGCGAGGTGTGTCATCATCAGGAAAGCCGAGAAATCACAAAACAATATAGGGCGATATTTCAGGAACGTGCTTGTACCGGAGTGATGTCTGCAGCTAGAGGCATCACCCCGGGAACCGCCGTCCATAGCCGACGGTCGGCTGTCTTGTAATGAAAAATGATGTTGCTGAGAAGCCGCTCGGCTGTAATTACAAGGAGTGGGAGGGGACGTCCCCACCCTCCCCCCGCCTTCCGCGGCTCACCCAGGTCTCCCGTCCCACCGGGAGACCCGGGCAACCAGCCTGCACGGCCGCAGAATACCCGATCGAAGCCGCATTCAGCTCTGATCGGATCTCCATGTAAAAACCCGGACGTGATGTCATGACATCACTTCCGGGTACTCGGCGCCAGATTAAAAAAAATGACAGCATTCAAAACAGCCAAACTTGGCGTTTTGAATGCTTTTAAGTGCAGAGGAGGGGTTTGGGGTCTTTTTTAGACCCACAGATCCCTCCACAAGAGTACCTGTCAAGTGATGATTATAAAAAAATAAAACATTTTTAAATGTATGAAAATATCAGCCAATATTGGCCGATACCGATATGCAATGGCCAAAATATCGGTATCAGTATCAGCAATGAAAAACCGATATCGGTCGATCACTAGTTAATACCTTATAAGCAGTTACAGCAAGCAGTTTTTTTTCTTTTGGGATAATAGTTTTACATAAATAAAATAAAGCTGAACATTTTAAGTACCCCGTCGGTGTAAAATGGTTTCTCTCATCCCTATAACTGCTACATCTCCATAACAGCTTTTTCTTTTGAAAAACAATAGACTTGCTGGCTGGATCACCAGGTGGAAATAAAAGAAAGAAATCTTAAAAAGGAAAACAAATGCAGCTATCACAGCGAAAAATTGGTACGCTGCAATATAATAAATGTTTGTTTTTGGGTTTATTATTCATGATACACCAGCCACGTAAAACTGTGAAAGTTACACCAAATAATTACTTTAACCACTTGCCGACTGCCTAACGCCGATCTACGTCGGCAGTCAGCCCCTCAGAGGCAAAGTGACGTAGGGCTACGTCACTAGCTTGTGAGGGTCTAGGGAGCGAGCGCGTGCCCCCGGAGGCGCGCTCCCGCTCCCGCGTGGTCACGGACCCCCCCGCGCGTGTGACCAGCGGACCCGATGTCCGCCGGTCACTCGGTGATCGGCGGGGGAGAGGGAGAATGTCAGGCAGCTTGTGTAAACAAGCCACCTGTCATTCTCCTCGCTGTAAAGACACTGATCAAACGGATCTAGTATGTAGATCCGTTGATCAGTGTCCTTACAGCTCAAGCCACAGCCAATCACAGTAGAAAGCACGCCCCTAGGGATACACACAGCCCCTCCCTCCCAAATAAAGTTAACCCCTTCACAACCAGTGTATTTCTACAGTAACAGTGCATATGTATAGCACTGATTACTGTAGAAATGTCACTGGTAACCCCAAAAGTGTCACAAATGTCAGTCAAGGGTCCGATCTGTCCGCCCCAATGTCGCAGTACCGCAAAAAAAATCGCAGATCGCCGCCATTACGCGTTAAAAAAAAAAACAACAAAAATGACAAAAATCTTTCCCTTTGTTAGTAAACGCGATAACTTTTGCGCAAACCAATCAAAATACGCTTTTTGCGATTTTTTTTACCAAACATATGTAGCAGAAAACAAATTGGCCCAAAATTTTTAAAAATTTTGATTTTTACTTTTTTTTGGGGGGGAATTTCATATAAAAAAATGTGAAAAATATTGTTATTTTTGCAAAATTGACGCTCTTTTTTTGTTTATAGCGCGTGATCAAAAAATCGCACAGGTGATCAAATACCACCAAAAGAAAGCTCTATTTGTGGGAAAGAAAGGACGTCAAATTCGTTTAGGTACAGCGTCGCACGACCGCGCAATTGTCCGTTAAAGTCACGCAGTGCCGAATCGCAAAATACCCCCTGGTCAGGAAGGGGGTAAAATCTTCCGGGGCTTAAGTGGTTAAGAGCTTAGCACAACAGCAGATCAGCAGAATATACACAAAATGCAGCTCACTCTTAAACCAGTATGAGCAAATATATAAAAAATAAAAATGTCTGCATAGCAAATATGTTACACAGAGAAAATATTATAAAGGTGAACATGTGCTTTAAGGACATAAAAAGGCATGAGATGTTCCAAGGACTATGAATGTGTCCTCTTTGATTTGGCAATTCCCTTGTAAAGCGCTGTTTCTCTGCCAGTGGTAAACAAATGGAAGACAAATAGAATCCAAGTAAAAGAAAATTGCAGGCCTAAAACTGACTGAATAATCTGATACACGTTTCTTATTGATAGTCTGTACGGGGCTCTACCTACAAGGGTATAATGAAATTGACTGACCTGTTGAGGTTCTTCTCCAGAACACACAATTACACAGCACAGGAAAATAACAACATAAAACAGTTATGGCCTAAAATCTCCCCTGATCCTAAAGGCCTGTACACACTATAAAAAATTGTGTCCTTTTCTCTGCTGAATACCTGTATGGAAAAAAAATGATAAAACATGCTTATTGGTGTGCAAATGAAAATGGACTGGAATTTTGCCTATCTACATAATATCACTCATGGGGATGGGGACTTGCTGCCTCAGGAAACGGGCCAATAGATAGATGCCAGAAGACGTCGCAACCCCACAGTCATGACCATACGAGATGGGCTCCTTCTGGCCCAGATTTCTGCTTGGTACAGTTCTCTCTGGAAATCTTCAAACACCTCAAACCGCTATTAGGTTTAGTTATTGAAATGATAGTAGATCTTGGCTATGCTTAGCTACCATCCACCTACATTAGTTCACTTTCTGCACTTATTTATAGATCAAGGTTTGACTAATTGTTATGTCAAGTGTTATTTTCTGTTTTCTGTATTTCTTGTGGCAATACAACTAAATAAAGAATTAAAAAAAAAGAAAATCGGGTAAACACTTCCGTCCGAGGAACTTTCACACGATTTTCTTATAGTGTGCACACAAATTTCGACAGCCGATTACGACTTTTTGTACGAAAATTCCCAAAGGGACAAACTCCAAAATCTTTCTCGTACGGGAACAGAACAAACGATTTCCATTTAATGTGTACCATTTTCGTACAATTTTCGTACAAGAAAATCAGAAAAAGACCGTGCATGATCAAAAACAATTAACAACAAAAAAAAGCCTTTGTCGTACGAGAATTTTCATACAAATTTTCTTTCATCGGTTTCTGATTTGCTGTTAAACAACAAGGAAAATTGGACGATCGTTTGCTCGATTTTCTTATAGTGTGTATCCCACTTAAGAGATTCTACAAAGGGGTGATAGCACGAGATTCCTAACCTTCAGGACCTGTCATTCAACAGTCAGGCCACTAAATTCAGCAGGATGGAAAATGGATTCTTGAGCATCTATGACCCAACAAACTAGGCCTGTGTACCAGGAAAGTTCCCGGTAGGCCGGCAAGTCCCCGTGCCCTGGGGCTGACTGAATGTCAGCGGCGGCTGGCCCGACATGTACACTGCACATGCGCTGCTGCCGCTCTTGAAAGCCCCTATGCACACGGCCATTCTCGGGCAGACAGCACATGCGCAATGACGTGTGGCTCCGGGCGGCGCCATTTTTAAATGTAAGGTGCCTCGGGGATGGGTAAGTAAGACAACCTGAGCAGCCTCTGCATATCCTGCACCATGCCCTCAGCCCTGCATCTTCTGTACCACGCCCGCAGTCCTGAATCTCCTGCACCATGCCTGCCATCCTGCATTTTCTGCACCATGCCCGCAGTCCTGCATCTCCTGAACCATGCCTGCAGCCCTGCATCTCCTGCATCATGCCCTCAGCCCTGCATTTTGTGCACCATGCTCGCAGCCCTGCATCTCCTGCACCATGCCCGCAGTCTCTGCATCTCCTGCATCATGCCCTCAGCCCCTGCATCTCTTGCACCATGCCCGCAGCCCCTGCATCTCCTACACCATGCCCACAGCCCCTGTGTTATGCTGTTGTTATGCTGTTGGGCTGGTATAATAATGCTATGGGGCTGGTATGAATTATTTCCAGGGCTGAATTTTATTCCCCGTCCAGCCCTGGTGAAGACTTGTCTTGACTTGCCAAAATATTTATTGAACATTTTTGACCATATTTACATAAATAGTAAACCTACAGTTCAGTCCAAAGCAATCACCATAATTTTTAGAACCCAACAGCATTGATAGAGCCCTAAAAAGCTTGGGGTACCAATGGGCCATAGTGAGAGAAAGTCTGGCTAAATTGTGGATGATCTTTATGAAGTTGGGCTAAGTAGTCTCAGCCTATCCACTTGTCAGGAGTGGACTGACATTTACTGGGAGCAGCTGTGAAATCAAAACTGAGATATACTGTAGCCAAAAGCCATCTAGCTAGCTAAACAGAATATATAATAGTGCATTTATTTCCTTACTCTGGGATTTCCTAAAAAGGGGGAAAGTAAGTAGAATACATTTAAGATGTATTGTTTTCATTTAGTCTGTGCACAGCTGTGGTTGAATCTCAAAGAAAGAACTCCCCAGTATATACCTTTTTTAGCTTGCTTTCTACCCAGTGACACATGTTGTTCTAATCTAACAGAACACAATCAGGCAAAGGACTGTATATAGGAAAAACAAATAAGAGAACAATATACTGTAGCATGAACTATGAACATCACACAATAATTTATAGGAGGAATTTCTGGGTGATGCGGGACTGTTGGGGTGAACGGAACGGTGCTTCCTCAGTTCGGTCCCATCACATTACTACCTAGGCTTAAAGTGATACTAAACAGAGAAGTGGTAATTGCCATAATTCATTCACATAAATGATATATAGGATTTCAATTGCGGGAGCTTCCAAAGTTTACTTTTCCTAAAAACATGCTGGTGATTGGTTGCTCGGACTGCCTAGCAACCAATCACCAGCTTGTTAATAGGAAAGGTTAAGTTTGGCAGCTCCCACTCCTCTGTCCAGTGCTGTGCTCCACTGCAAAATCATGTACCCACAGGCCGAATGTTGGGAGACAATGGCCGGTTCAAGAAAAACGCCTGACATTCAGCCCATGTGTATGTCTGTCTGTCTGGCTTCTGTTAGACATGCACAGCATCTGACCGACTCCGGATCAGTGCTTTCAGCCAATAGCAGAGAGCACTGATTGGAGTGTTCTGATGGGGGGGGGGGGGGCATCCCCCTGTCAGAACCCAACAGCTCAGCAGGGGAGATCGCTGAATCTCGTATTGTTAGTACAGCGGCTCTGACCAGAGTTGACAGTTTTTTTTTTGAACGAAAAAAAAATAATAGTGTATACCCGGCTTAAGACTGTCTGCATCCTAAATCAGCTGTAAGTGTAATTCATTGTTTTTAATTTGTTTAATGCTATTGTCAGGATTCAAGGGGTAAACAGGCAGCTGTGAGATGGTTCAGTCAACTTAAATTTGCAAAAACTGAAAAATAATGACAGATTTTGTCTTCTCGGGCATCTCAAAACACCACAAGAAACTCAGCCTCGCAGCTGCCTAATAAACAGGCCTGAAAGGGAAGTACTTGCCCTCTTCCATTAACCCTCTCTCAACCTGCCCTAGGCTAATTCTCTACATATCCCCCCCGGTCCAGGCCAGGGGACTGGACAGCAAGTACAAAATGTCCATAGGCCTGGCAAAGGGCATCCATATTCCAATGCATGCTCCCAGGTCCATGCCCCTTTGTGAGACACCTGCTCTCCACAGTGGGCCCAACTACAAGCAGCTGATCCCCAGGTTTAGACTCTCTGACCCTGGCAGACCGGTTGTGTACTCGACCCTGGGCCCTTACCAACGGTTTGTGCCCATGTTTAATCACATTAACCTTCCTGGTTACTCTGTACCGTAATGTATGATTCACAGCAAATTGGGGGGACCGCATATCTTCCCCAGGATGGTGTGGCTCACCACTCAACAGTGTAACCTGTTCCCTGGCGGCGATCAAAGGTGAGTCTTTCCTCTGAGCACCAAAGAAATCCTCTTGGGAGCCCCCCAGATATGAAAAGTCCGGCTCAGAGGGAGACATCTCCATTTTTAATCCCGCAAACACCTCCAGGGACCTGGATCACTTTCTGCAGGTTCACACATCTGATATATTTCATTACTATTTACATCAAGCAACACAGTATTAACTGTATTATTCACTTCATATGGGTGTTTCTTCTTTGGGGCAGGCCCCGAAACCTTTGAGCTTTTGAATAAGTAAGTCTCAAAATATGGGGCACTCTCATTTAATTAGCAAGTCATGAGGCAATTCTGAGATCACTCCAACCCTTAATGTAGCAATTCCTGCTGAAGTGGACAGCATTACACAGGCCATTGGATAGTCAACCCAGTGCAGAAGCCACTCCAATTTTTTTTCCCAGGTATCAACTTTCCCCGGTAACCCCATTTCCCAAATGCTACAACCTCTTGTCCATTAACCCTCACCACACACACTCAAGCGGACTTAGATTGTTTAAAAAACCCACGTCAAAAGCATACACAGAGCCGTGTCATGCCATGTCACATTCCATTGGCTCCTTTTGCCTTGGACACTGGGCCGCCATATGACGCAGTTGGTGGCAGGACCAATAGCGAACCTCACTGGGTTCCGTTTCCCCCTTTCAAGCACTTTGAAGATTATATTTATATATTTATTTACTATCACTGACTATTTCACCAGTTGCACTAATAATTTTATATATTAAGGATTTTACTGTCAGTCATATGTAATTTTATGCAAATCCAGTAATTTAATTATTTATATTTTATCACCATTGTCACATTTATTATTTACATCATCACCTAAGTCACAATATATATTACTACAGTGCGTATATTATTTGGTATATTTTATCATTTTATTAGGTATCATAAACTATTTATACATTGGTTATAAATTTTTGATACAGATACTATTTATATCATTTATCTTGAATATATATTTGTTTAGCATCACAAGATATACACACAAGCCCACTATATTAACAGCGCTCATTTTTTTCATTAGTTTTAACTTTTAATGTTGTTAATGGACAACCACTTACGGATTTCAATCCAAACACAACCATTGATAAGTGGTAATTTTCATCAGAAAGGGGACGTTACACAGGGCTTGCTCCTATTGTACAACATACACCATAGCAAATCTCTGTCTGAAATTGGCTTCCTATTGCTATGCCATATTGTTTGGCATTAAAGGAAGCCCTACTTTGTTTTCCCTTAATGCCACACTTCCACAGAGAGTCTCTTACATGTGATTGTAAAGATGAAAAAAAAATGCTCTAAGTTTATAAAAGGCTTGAGCAGTTATACTTAATTTTTTGTTTCCCTATTGATGTAAATCAACTATTTTCCATTTATGTTTACATTGCTTTATGTTAATATTGGTAATGTTGTTGTTAATATTAATTTTTGTAACCTAATTCTGCATAAAACATTTAACAGTGTAATTTCATGAGATCATCATTAGGGGCGGGGCATGTTAGGAGTTGGGTGGGGCAACTGGTTGAGCCCTGCTTTAGTGGCTTTGTGCTTATGAACATTCTGTAGCATAGCATGTAATGAAAGTTTTTCATAGTCTGGGTTTAATGACACCTTAAATGGTCACTCTCTCTACATTCAATAAAGTGTGAAAACAGGTGCGCTGCTGGGATGGCTACTATCCATTCCTATAAATGAACTGCAGCACGTAACAACAAAAGTACTCAAGAGCTTGCAAAAAAAAAATATAACAGCAAAGGGTAGTGCGCTATTCAGATGTGTGATGAAGCTAAAATAGTATTGATAATCCAAGAAGTGTAAAAAGATGAAAATACTCAATCTGATAAACCTTAAAATATTAATATATATAAAAAAAAAACACAAAAATATATCAAATATTGAACGAATAAAAGGCACAAGTGTATAAATAATAATCCTAATTACAGTAAATAGCTAAACGTGCAAACGATGCCAAAAAAGTGCATAAAACATATTGAACAATGTGAGTCCGAAAAATATATAATAGAAAGTCCAAAAAAAGAAAGTTAAAAAAAAATGTATGTGCAAAGTTCATCCACTCATCGATTGGATAATCTGGTACTCTCAGCTCTAAAATTAGAGTCAATACTTGTAACAAAATGTGATAAAATTCCTCTCTGTGGGGTGCCATCCCCGTGCCATGTTTTGCCTGCCTCCAAAGAACCCAAGAAAATGCCCAAAAAAACCCTAGCGTCAAAAAAAAAAAAAACGCTCAGGTGTGTTGTTACAGGCATTTTTTTGGGGTTTTTGGAGGCAGGCAAAACATCTGAACTTGTGTATAGTGGTATATATACACACATACTTATATGTATATATACACCTAGACATATATAGGTGTGATAGGAGCGTAACTATATTGGTGTTAATTATTTCATTAGCGCAAGCATGTATTTCTGCTACTATCACACCTATATATGTCTAGGTGTATATATATACATATAAGTATGTGTGTACATATACCCGTATACACAAGTTCAGATGTTTTGCCTGCCTCCAAAGAACCCAAAAAAATGCCCAAAAAAACGCTGGCGCCAAAAAAAAAACGCCCAGGTGTGTTGTTGCAGGCATTTTTTTGGGGTGTTTGGAGGCAGGCAAAACATCTGAACTTGTGTATACGGTATATATACACACATACTTATATGTATATATACACCTAGACATATATAGGTGTGATAGTAGCAGAAATATATGCTTGCGCTAATGAAATAATTAACACTAATATGGCTCTGCTCCTATAACACCTATATATGTCTAAGTGTAAAATACATATAAGTATGTGTGTATATATACCACTATACACAAGTTCAGATGTTTTGCCTGCCTCCAAAAACCCCCAAAAAATGCCTGCAACAACACACCTGGGCGTTTTTTTTTTTTTTTTTTGGCGCTAGCGTTTTTTTGGGCATTTTTTTTGGAGGCAGGCAAAACATCTGAACTTGTGTATAGTGGTATATATACACACATACTTATATGTATTTTACACTTAGACATATATAGGTGTGATAGGAGCGGAGCCATATTAGTGTAAATGATTTCATTAGCCCAAGCATATATTTCTGCTACTATCACACCTATATATGTCTAGGTGTATATATACATACATGGGTGTGTATATATACCCCCTATACACATGTTCAGATGTTTTGCCTGCCTCAAAAGACCCCAAAAAATGCCCAAAAAAACGCTTGCTACTAAACCGGCAAGGTGTGAAAAGAGAGAAGCCACTAACCTGTTCTAGAAGTGACAAAATACAAACAATCTTTTTTTATGGTTCTGGACATGCTACAGAGCTGAAACTTCACAGGTACACTTTTTAGACCCCCCAGATACTAAATCCAAAGAAATTTTTTTTTTTTTCAATAATTGGCTCTCTATCAAAAATGACAATTTTTAAGAACATTTTTTGTGTGATTAATAGTCCCTGGGGTATGACCCAGAACCCTAGGCACTTTTTAGGGGCATTTATTGGGTTTTAGGGCTTCAAAATGGTGTTTTTTGATTACCGAAGTTCGGGTCCCATTGATTTCAATGGGGTTCTGAAATCCGGGCCGAACTTTCGGGAAGTTTGGATGTTCTGGCCGAACTGAACTTTTGAAAGGTTCGATCATCCCTACTCCTGACTGTACTGCTAGTGAATGAGCAGTGGTGGCCACAGATTTTACCTAGAGAGCTAACAACTAGTATTAGTCTTCCATTCTGATAATGCAAAAAGTGCACACAGCCAGTCTCTCACTCTGCACACCCCCATTCATCACAGGGCTTGGTTTGGGCCAGGAAAGGAAGTATGGAGCTGCTGGAACTTATAATTGCACTCTGGAGCTTCTCTTCATCAATGCTCTGTAGCCTTCTGCTTTCCATGCTTGGCTCAGGCCATTGTATTCCAGTCCACCTCCTCCTTCTATTGATCAGACAGTGGGTGCACTGGTGAACTCTTCGCCTCTTGTACAGTATACTGCTCTATAAAAGCCTGCAGTTTGTGGATTACTTAGTAGCTGTGGTGTTTACACACATTTGAAGGAAGTTGTAGCTTTTCTTCCATCTACTAGGTGGAGCTGTGCCATTATACAGATGGAGGGGAGTTTGTTAGGGAAAACTGTCCCCTCATGGACTATGTGTCTCCGTGTCTCAGAGGGAGCAGCTGTCTGATTTAGCTCTGCAACCTCTGGTGACCTTTTGGGGTCATCTTGCATGAGGGAACTGGTCAATAAGGAACTCCTCATCATTTTTGCATGTTTCTGGTGAATGGTAGGGAAAGGAACCTGCTTGTGAGGGACAGTGGTTATCTAAGGGTCCAGTTCCTTGCATGGAGGGATAGCTCAGGGTAGGCTCCTTCTCCACTATACACACTTTGGTGTGCGGTGCAGAGAGAGACATGGTGCAGAATACAGGAAACATTATTTGCCAGATGGGAAATTACTTATGATAATGGAAGCCATCCTCTAGTAACATATACTGTAAATTACATAGTTACATAATTACATAGAAGGTGATGTTGAATAAAGACCATAGTCCATCCAGTTCAACCTGTGTAGGTGTGTGTGGCCGTAATCATCTCTCATACCCCTGAATGTTTTTCTCCTTGAGATGTACGTCTAAGAGTCTTTTGAAAGCCACCATACCTCCGCAGAAACCACCTCTTGTGGTAGAGAATTCCACAATCTTGTAGCTCTAACAGTAAAGAACCCCCCACGTTGCCTGAGGTTAAAACGCTTTTCCTCCAATCGCATTGTATGCCCCTGAGTCCTCATGCAATCCTTTCGACTGAATAGCTTTTTTTCTATGCTGAGATCACCATTGAGATATTTATAAATTGCTATCATGTACCCTCTCAGGCGTCTCTTCTCCAGGGAGAATAAATCAAGCGATTGCAGATGCTCTTCATAATTAAGGTCCTCCAATCCCCTAATTAGTTTAGTTGCCCTTCTCTGGACTCTCTCCAGCTCCAACACATCCCTCCTGAGGATTGGTGACCAGAACTGGACAGAGTACTCCAGATGTGGTCAGACCAGAGTGCTCCAGAGTGTGGTCGGACCAAATGCGGAGAGTCCATATATTCTTTGGACTGTTGATATCAGTACTGAAGATCAGTTTATCCATTGCTGCAAACCAACTGTGCAAGAGTTATATAAAAGACAGTAGTGCCATATACAGTGTGTGCGAGTATTTCCTACTAATACAAGATACCCAACTTAGGCCCCGCCTACATATTTATTACCATAAATTCTCTATGTACAGTCTTAGTCTTAGGCGACTACTACCTGTCATGCTCATTCTTATCTATAGTTGCCGCCTTTTCTGAAAAAAAAAAAAGACCAGCATTTTAATCTTTTTCCTATCATTGAGGTTGGCAATATTTTTCCACCCAGGTGGGTAAAACAATGGCCAAGATATTATAGGCCAGCTAGTCTCAACCAGGGTTCCATGGTACCCTATGGTTCCTCTAGAGGTTATTAGAGGTTCCTAAGCTGTGGCTAATTGACCTCCTGTTTGATGGTGTCTGGGGTTAACACCACTTGGCAGAGTCAGCTGTATGAAGCCAAAAATCTTTTTAGCTGTCTGTAAGGTTGGAATTCTGATCACCTCTCCAAGAGGGGCATTCTTTCCAATGATTGCCAATAAGTAAATTTTAGCAGGGGTTCCCTGAGACCTTACTTTTATAAAAGTTTGAGAAATATTGTGAAACATTATTAGGATACAAACAATACACACAATACAACCAAAAACGCTTCTACAGGAGGTTTCCCTGTCATAAGAACACAATGATCACTGCTGGGGCTATAGCCGTCGGCATGGATCATACGAAAAAAACTGATTAAAGATTGTACGAAAAAAACTTGATCAATAATTGTCTGTTTCCTTCTGGCTTAAGGGTTACCGAACTGATGTAGACAGGGTTGAGAGGTCTTACAGGGCTGTAGAAAACTCAGGACTGGATGGACAGAAATACAAATGATTTGGCAGGAACGACAGCCCATGTATATGTATTTTCCACCGGACCTTCAGAGCGCATGCGCCGCTGGTGTCAGCAGCTGCATGCAGGGCGGATATCTACTAAACCGTGCAGGTTTAGGAGATATTAATTTTACCTACAGGTAAGAGTTATTATAGGCTTACCTGTAGGTAAAAGTTAAAAAGCGGAGTATACTACCGCTTTAAGACTTGGAGATGACTATCTGCTTGTGGTTTACGGTGAATCTAGCATGAGAGAGGTCAGTATTTTAAAATCTTAATTAAAGTGGACTGAGCCTTTATGAATGTCTTTCTGCCAATAAATAGCCAAGAGCTATTGGTCCCCTGACATAGAATGCTGCTATTGATAATCTCCTGATGACTGTCAGGGGACTCTACAAATCTACAGATCAATCAGAGAGTGCAAAGCATTAAATCTGCAGCACTGCTTTTTTACAACACTGCTGTAATTAATGCTTACTAGGAATTAATTCCGTATAAAATAGTGCTAATGAGTGCTAAAGACCAACTCTGCAAACTTCCTGTGTTTGATAGTTGGGCAGTATGCCTAATGTGTATATTTGCAGTTTATTGCAGGATGTGCCAATTAAAAAAAAGCTGCTAATGGGACTCCAGTGCTCTGCATGATGTGATAGATCCCCTGACTACCAGTACACTGCTGTGAAGAAGGTAGGAGCTGGAAACATGCTGACTAGTAGGCACTGGTACAGTGTGGACAGGGCCACTGATAAGGCAGCATATCCAGCCCTCCTGTACTGGGCCCAGGCCTCATCAGTTCAAAAGGGGGGCCCGGCCCAGGCACCAGCCAAGCAGAATACAGCAGTACTGTATAATTGCTGACACTTGTGACCAATGGCCGCTGTTGTTCCATGGCCTGGGGGGGGGGGGGGCGGCAGGCGGACCACACCATACCCTCCCCTCCTGGACCACACCAGCTCGCACAACACCCACCCCCCCCATCGCCAGCTCACTTACATTAAAGCGCTAAAGATGCCCTGGGACACTCCTGCCTGGCCCCATTAGAAGCCTCCAATCAGCTACATCTCCGGCGGCAGCTTCCTCTGGCAGCGACTGCGGCGGCTTCCCTGGCGTCTCCTCCCTCCTCCTCCTCATTCGCCAATAGCATGGCCTCTCCTTTTGGCCAATTGGGAAATGGGTCTCATGACCCACTTCCTGATTGGCCAGGAGGAGGATCCGTGTGACAATTTTGATTCGCTATTGTCACACAACTGGGTGGGCTCGGGGTGCAGTGCTCTGCCCCCCTGAGCCCACCTTTTTTTTCTAGCCTGTGAGAGCCTCTGGCTCTAGTCACATGGAAAAGAAAAAATCCCCATTGAACTACATGCGTCCAGCGCCCCACATGTAGATTATGAGGCCGGACGCATGGATGGGGGGACGGTGCCCCTGCATCCCATATACACCAGCCGCCATTGCTTGTGACTCTTGTGCAGTGCTGCTGGCTTCTACTTTTCTTTCTTCCTCCAGCTGCACTGCAGGAGGGTAGGTTCTAGTATCTGCACCCCCTTCTCCCTGCTGTCTGGGACCCCTGTGTGCCCCTTTCCTCCACAGTGCTGCCGTTTTTCCTAATCTACTGCCGGCAGCTGCTGAGGGAACACAAGCAGGTTATTTCAGGATGGTGAACGGGGGGCTCATTGTCCCGAATGAACACATCACCCTGAATGAACACAGTGGACGATTAGTACCGATCTCTCACTGTGGAGGTGCAGATATTGCCTCCATGCCTCTGTTTACTTGAATGGGTCTTGTTCGACAGGGGTATCATTTTTCCATGTCTGCAAAGCATACCATCACGGGCAGGTGATATTTTCGGAGGAAGGGTGCCCTGTCAGGTAGGCTGTATGGGGCCTGTGATTTCCATTAGTAGCCCTGAGTGTGGAAAATGGAGTTCCTAAATGACAATGTCTTATTGCTGTTAGGTAGTAAATGGTTTCTTAAATGTACTCTGGGACAGAGTTCAGGTAAAATGTCACTTTTCCTTACCTTGTGACTAGGGATGATCGAACTTTTGAAAAGTTCGGTTCGACCAGAACACCCGAATTTCCCAAAAGTTCGGTTCGGATTTCAGAACCCCATTGAAATCAATGGGACCCGAACTTCGGTAATCAAAAAACACAATTTTTAAGCCCTAAAACCCAATAAATGCCCCTAAAAAGTGCCTAGGGTTCTGGGTCATGCCCCATTAACTATTAATCACACAAAAAAAGTTCTTAAAAATTGTCAATTTTGATAAAAAAGCCAATTATTGAAAAAAAAAAAAGAGAGATTTTTTGATTTTGGATTTAGTATCTGGGGGGTCTAAAAAGTGTACATGTGAAGTTTCAGCTCTGTAGCATGTCCAGAACCATGAAAAAAAAAAGATAATTTTTCAGTAGAACAGGGATGTGGGACCCTCCTTTAACACCTATATGATCTTTTTTTCTGGTTCTGGACATGCTACAGAGCTGAAACTTCACAGGTACGCCTTTTAGACCCCCCAGACACAAAATCACACAAAAAAAGTTCTTCAAAATTGTCATTTTTGATAAAAAAGCCAATTATTGAAAAATTAAAAAAAAAAAAAGAGATTTTTTGATTTTTATTTATTAGTGTGAGGAAAGGGATATCTAGTGTAGTTAGAGTGCTCCTTTACACTTAAGTTAGCTTCAAAAATTTAGTTTCTGTAGGGAAAGTGTTAAGTGTAAGGGGACCGTAGTGTAGTGTAGGGTTAACTGGCAGTGACTGCTATGGCAGGGTGACAAAACCCTTCCATAGCAGGGTGACCGCGATAGAGAAATGATCATTTCTCTGAATTGCTTCGGCACACCCATATGGCTTCTCACCAGCCAAGCATTTTTTATGCTGCAGGGGCTGCCACTGCCAGTGCTTTTTTGAGGACATGTTTGATGTCAGACATGACATCTAAACATGTGTATAGGGGGTATATATACACATATATGTCTGTATATATACCCCTAGACATATATAGGTGTGATAGTAGCAGAAATATATGCTTGCGCTAATGAAATCATTTACAGTAATATATTTCTGCTACTATCACACCTATATATGGCTAGGTGTCTATATACATATAATTATGTGTGTATATATACCACTATACACAAGTTCAGATGTTTTGCCTGCCTCAAAAGAACCCAAAAAAATGCCAAAAAAACGCTAGCGTAAAAAAAAAAAAATGCCCAGGTGTGTTTTTGCTGGCATTTTTTGGGGGGTTTTGGAGGCAGGCAAAACATCTGAACTTGTGTATAGTGGTGTATATACACACATCCATATATTTATATACACACCTAGACATATATAGGTGTGATAGTAGCAGAAATATATGCTTGCGCTAATGAAATAATTTACAGTAATATATTTCTGCTACTATCACACCTATATATGGCTAGGTGTCTATATACATATAATTATGTGTGTATATATACCACTATACACAAGTTCAGATGTTTTGCCTGCCTCAAAAGAACCCAAAAAAATGCCAAAAAAACGCTAGCGTCAAAAAAAAAAAAAATGCCCAGGTGTGTTTTTGCTGGCATTTTTTGGGGGGTTTTGGAGGCAGGCAAAACATCTGAACTTGTGTATAGTGGTGTATATACACACATCCATATATTTATATACACACCTAGACATATATAGGTGTGATAGTAGCAGAAATATATGCTTGCCCTAATGAAATCATTTACAGTAATATATTTCTGCTACTATCACACCTATATATGGCTAGGTGTCTATATACATATAATTATGTGTGTATATATACCACTATACACAAGTTCAGATGTTTTGCCTGCCTCAAAAGAACCCAAAAAAATGCCAAAAAAACGCTAGCGTCAAAAAAAAAATGCCCAGGTGTGTTTTTGCTGGCATTTTTTGGGGGGTTTTGGAGGCAGGCAAAACATCTGAACTTGTGCACAGTACCACTATACACAAGTTCAGATGTTTTTTCTGACTGCAAAGAACCCAAAAAAATGCCTGCTTTGAAACCGGCAAGGTGTTACAGCAGAGAAGCCATATTCCTGTGCTGAAAGTTTTCTAATACAAACAATCCTTTTTTTATGGTTCTGGACATGCTACAGAGCTGAAACTTCACAGGTACACATTTTAGACCCCCCAGACACATAATCACACAAAAAAAGTTCTTAAAAATTGTCATTTTTGATAAAAAAGCCAATTATTGAAAAAATTAAAAAAAAAAAAAAGACCCCCTGAGCTGAAAGTTTTCTAATACAAACAATCTTTTTTTTTTATGGTTCTGGACATGCTACAGAGCTGAAACTTCACATGTGTTTTTAGACCCCCCAGATCTGAAATCCAAAGTAAAAATAAAAAAAATCTTTTTTTTTTTTTTTTTTTCAATAATTGTCTCTTTTATCAAAAATGACAATTTTTAAGAACTTTTTTTGTGTGATTTTGTGTCTGGGGGTCTAAAAGGTGTACCTGTGAAGTTTCAGCTCTGTAGCATGTCCAGAACCATAAAAAAAGGATTGTTTGTATTAGAAAACTTTCAGCACAGGAATATGGCTTCTCTGCTGTAACACCTTGCCGGTTTCAAAGCAGGCATTTTATTGGGTTCTTTGCAGTCAGGAAAAACATCTGAACTTGTGTATAGTGGTACTGTGCACAAGTTCAGATGTTTTGCCTGCCTCCAAAACCCCCCAAAAAATGCCAGCAAAAACACACCTGGGCATTTTTTTTTTTGACGCTAGCGTTTTTTTGGCATTTTTTGGGGGTTCTTTTGAGGCAGGCAAAACATCTGAACTTGTGTATAGTGGTATATATACACACATAATTATATGTATATAGACACCTAGCCATATATAGGTGTGATAGTAGCAGAAATATATTACTGTAAATTATTTCATTAGCGCAAGCATATATTTCTGCTACTATCACACCTATATATGTCTAGGTGTGTATATAAATATATGGATGTGTGTATATACACCACTATACACAAGTTCAGATGTTTTGCCTGCCTCCAAAACCCCCCAAAAAATGCCAGCAAAAACACACCTGGGCATTTTTTTTTGACGCTAGCGTTTTTTTGGCATTTTTTTTGGGTTCTTTTGAGGCAGGCAAAACATCTGAACTTGTGTATAGTGGTATATATACACACATAATTATATGTATATAGACACCTAGCCATATATAGGTGTAATAGTAGCAGAAATATATTACTGTAAATGATTTCATTAGCGCAAGCATTTATTTCTGCTACTATCACACCTATATATGTCTAGGGGTATATATACAGACATATATGTGTATATATACCCCCTATACACATGTTTAGATGTCATGTCTGACATCAAACATGTCCTCAAAAAAGCACTGGCAGTGGCAGCCCCTGCAGCATAAAAAATGCTTGGCTGGTGAGAAGCCATATGGGTGTGCCGAAGCAATTCAGAGAAATGATCATTTCTCTATAGTGGTCACCCTGCTATGGAAGGGTTTTATCACCCTGCCATAGCAGTCACTGCCAGTTAACCCTACACTACACTACGGTCCCCTTACACTTAACACTTTCCCTACAGAAACTAAATTTTTGAAGCTAACTTAAGTGTAAAGGAGCACTCTAACTACACTAGATATCCCTTTCTTCACACTAATAAATAGCTAAATGACACTTTTAAAGTAAAATTAACAGAACTGCTTCCACTCTCTTCCATGTCCAGTATAACAATGCTAGGAATATGGCGGGGGAGATCTTATATACTGGGGGGCGTATTCACTAATGATTGGTCTAGGGACCCCCTAGTCACTCCAATCACATTCCTAGCATTCTCCTGCCCCCTCAATTGGCTTTTGCTAATGGTTCTGGTCCAATCACGGGCTTTTAAAGCCCATTTCCTGAAGCATTGCATTTTGGTCGGTTCTGGTTGCCGAATTCCGAACTTTTTGGGCAAAAAGTTCTAAATTCGGCCGAACCTCGAACACCCAATGTTCGGGCCGAACCGATGGTCGACCCCAACCGTTCGATCATCCCTACTTGTGACAAGCTGCCCCTACCCCAGGCATGCGTTTTAAACACTTTATTGCCCACACCAGGTATACTCTTATGGGCCTATTAATTTAGCAATAACTTTGTAATGACTAAATTACACAGAAGCAAATCATGTAAATTTTTAGGACAAGCAAGGCTGTATTTTAGCAATATTGTCT
Organism: Pelophylax lessonae; assembly: GCF_965119305.1. Taxonomy (NCBI): domain Eukaryota; kingdom Metazoa; phylum Chordata; class Amphibia; order Anura; family Ranidae; genus Pelophylax; species Pelophylax lessonae. The sequence goes on along the minus strand of NC_138769.1, from coordinate 672,954,954 downwards.
TACAAAAAATATTTTAGTTTCTGTGCAACCTAAAGACAAAAAGTGTTTGTTACGTTAATGTATTATAAAATTATATGTTTTATTCTATAATTTGCCCTATTTATAATTTTACTATAATTAAGTTCGTGGTACAACACCTACCCAAGTTATTTACAAATGAAATAAAAAGCTTTTTAAAATGTATTGTGTAATTATTTTACTTTGTCGGTAAAAAAATAAACAAAATATATGGAAAAAAAAAAAAAAGTTTAAATATGAAGAGTAAAACATTTTTAATGAAATAAGCAGAGAAGCGAAGAAAGGAGGGTATTATGGATGATGATGTTAAGGATAATAAGAGATTAAATCTGCAATCTTTTATTTATAAGCTTGCTTTAACTGGCTTTACCCACTTGATCTGCACACAGAAGAACAAGTCTTAATATGCTGTAATATTATTGTTACACCATGGGGTTGATTGACTTAAACTCGAGAGTACAAAATCTGGTGCAGTTGTGCATGGTAGCCAATTAGCTTCAACTTCAGCTTGTTCAATTAAAGTGATTGTAAAGTCTTGTGTTTTTTTTGTTTTTTGTTTTTTTTTTAATAACCAACATGTTATACTGATCTACTCTGTGCAGTTGGTTTTGCACAGAGTGGCCCCGAATCCTCCTCTTCTGGCGTCCCTCTTCACTTCTTCGTGCTACTCCCTTCTGTTGAGTGTCCCCACAGCAAGCAGCTTGCTATGGAGGCACCCGAGCTGCAGCTCCCTGTGTCCATTCAAACACGGAGCTGGTGTTCAGTCCTGCCCCTTCCCTCTCCTTATTGGCTAACTGACTTTGATTGAAAACAGCAGGAGCCAATGGTGCCGCTGCTGTGTCTCAGCCAATCAGGAGGGAGAGTCCCAGACAGTCGAGGGACCCGTGGACATCGCTGGAGTGAGATGGACCTCAGGTAAGTTTTAGGGGTGGTGGGGTGGCTTCTACACCCAGAAGGCTTTTTATCCTAATGCATTAGGATAAAAAACCTTCTGACTTTACAACTCCTTTAACTACTTGCCGACCGCCCGCCCGGCGCAGATATACTGCTGCAGGCTGCCTCGGCTGCGTGAATCGCCGTACCATCTGCCAGCGGGAAAGCCGATGCATGGGGCTGGTTGATGCGATTGCCGCTGGGCACCCGCGATCGTTCCCCGTGGAGAGAGAGAACGGCGGTCTGCTGTTGTAAACACAGCAGACTGTTGTTCTCTCTGGAATGAGCACAGAGCTCCTGTGTTCCTCCTATTTAGGATCACAGGTCTCTGTGTTGATTCCATAAGCCCACCCCTCACAGTTAAAAAAAAAACCCCCTAAGCTCACACTTAGCCCTTTGATCACCCCTGGGTTAACCCCTTCCCTGTCATTATTACAGTAACAGTGCATATTTTTAGCACTGATTACTGTAGTAATGTCACTGGTCCCCTCAACGGTGTAAAAAATGTCAGTTAGGGGTCCGATCTGTACGCCACAATGTCGCAGTCCTACAAAAAATTGCAGATCGCCAACATTACTAGTAAAACAATAAATAAATAAATAAAAATTACATAAATCTTTCCCCTAGTTTGTAGAAGCGATAACCTTTTCTGCAAACCAATCAAAATACGCTTTTTTTTTTTTTCTTTACCAAAAATAAGTAGCAGAATACAAATTGGCCTAAAAGGATGACAAATTTAGATTTTTACATTTTTTTCCTTGGGAATGTTATATAGCAGAAAATGAAAAATGTTTTTTTTTTTTTTTTTTTTTTTTTTTTTTTAGAATTGTCGCTCTTTTTTTGTTTAGAAGCGCAAAAATAAAAAAATCGCTCAGGTGATCAAATACCATCAAAAGAAAGCTCTATTGTGGGGGGAAAAGGACATCAATTTTTTTAGGGTACAGTGTCGCGCGACCGCGCAATTGTCAGTTAAAGCAACGCAGTGCTGAATCGCAAAAAATGGCCTGGTCATTAAGGAGGTAAATCCTTCTGTGGCTGAAGTTGTTTAGGTTTGACAAAAAGGCATGGAAGCTGATTGGTTTCTTAGCAGAGCTACGCCAGATTTTGTACTTTCCAGTTTCAGTAAATCAACCCCCCCATATTTATGTACCAAAACTAAAAATGGTGTTATACTACAGCAACCAATACACCTGCAATACAGACAAGGATGGGGCAAAATAACAGCTGATTCCAACAATTTCAGAGAACTCTGCACCAGTGTCAGGCAAGAAGGTGTAGGACGTAATAGGTTCACCAAGTTACCAAGTATTTTTTTAGGCTAGGTTCACACTGCCGCACGGAGCGAGTCAACAGCAGGGGTGCGTCCCTGCTCACCGTTTCAGCATAGCTCCCAACTGTCCCTGATTTTGAGGCACTGTCCCTAATTTGGAACAAAGTCCCTCTGTCCCTCTTTCCTCCTCATTCGTCCCTCATTTTGGTCTGATCCATATAGTTGTATATAAAATACAATTTTCATCTTTCAAAAAGTGTTTCCCAACGCTAATCCTTTCATCCAATTTCTAAATTGCTGCATTTGTAAATTCCAAAAGGCAATATAAAGGAAAAGTAGTGGTAAAAATAAGTACTTTTGGGTTTAGCTAATCACTTTTTTTTGCATAATTAATCTTTAGAGGGGGCGTGGCAGGGGGTGTGTCCTATGTATACATACTTTTGCTAATAGGTGTCCCTCGCTCCCATCTCAAAAAGTTGGGAGGTATGGTTTCAGGTCCGATTTCAGAATTTTTGGCTGAATTAAGAACTGAAACAGACCAGAAGATGCACAGGACTCCTGCACAATTCGCACCGGAGCCACTCCGGAGCTGTGTTAACTGGATCCATAGAGAGTTTGTCACAATCTCCTGACATGCGAATTGGAACCCGCATCTAATTCGCAATAGTGTGAATCCAGCCTTGGGGCATAGCTGGTATGCCCAAGGTTCAGAAATGATGAGATTTTGTTCTGAGATCTTAAAGGTAACAATGATCCATATACTGTAGATCCCCAAATAGGACTCTTACATTAAGAAAAAGTAACAGGGCCTATATGTAAATAGTGTGCTATAAAAAATGTACAGTTTTTTGATCCAAAAAACAACCAATTAGCTTCCAACAGTGGTTTCTGCAGTCCAGGTTGGAAAGTAAAAAACAAGGATACTTACTGGTTGAAGCAAGTGTAGCACAATTCCCAGCATAGGTGCTGGCTGTGGGTCCCCCGTGCAACAAAAGTACCTTTGGACATGTTTCTCCAAGTGTGAGCACTGAGACAAGGACCAGTCCAGTATCTTTGGGTTTTTAGGTTTATTTTGGAACTTGGATGGGAGAAGGGATGAGTGGGATACTCCAACAACTGAACTATGCACAGTTAGACAGGGACTCTAGAAAATGCTGCTTGACGCTGGCTAACGCTGGCCGGATGCCTGTTAATGCTGACTTGACGCTGTGACTTTGCCTTTGACTATCAAAGTCCTTTTTAGCTCCCCGAGGTACTCCTTCCTGAGGTAACTGACTGTACACTTTGACTGCACTGCTGAACACATCAGGGCCCACACTGGCGCCCCCTTTTACTTCCTATCTTCAGGGCTTTAAGACTTGGCACCCCCTTTCACTGTAACAACTACTGGTTAGCTGGCTCCTGGATCCCCTTGACCTTCTGGAGTGGTCCCCTTTCTTAGGCAGACCCCTGGGCAGATCTTAAGTACTCACGATACTGTTTTTCCTGAAGTCTTCTGCCCAGCAGCTCCACTCGGTCAGCAACACTCTGGATCCCTCTCTGCAGCACAGCTTAACCTCTGGTCCCCTTAGGTCGACTGCCTGGACCACCTTCACTCTCTGACAGGAGGAAAGACAGCCATCACCTCCTCCTGGGACTGATGCTCCCGCCAAAAGACGCTCTTTCACATGCTCCCCACAGATTTATATCCAATCCCAGGGTGCATTGTGGTAAACCCCGCCCACTGAGACAGTCATAAACACTGGTGTGCTATTGGCTAGGTTTCCTCCACTGACCAATGAGATCCCTCATTGGAAAAAGATTTAATAGACACACCCAGAAACATGTGAAAGCTAGCTAACAATTCAAAGCAGACAGGGCCACATATACATTTTCCTAGCACCTACCTAGGAGGGTGCTACACAAGCAATGTTTCCCCCTTAGCACACCTTTCATACATCAGTCCATTGGTCTCTGACTTCATTTTTTTCCCCAACATGATAGATCAGAGTCTCACTGTAAATAATTATAATAATCCCAGTCACATAGATCTTTTGAACTATATCCTAGATAACTCTTTTTACTGATGGGTTACAGTAATATAATTACAGAATATGAGTAAACAAAATCTGCCAAGAGTGAGATTGCTGACATTATTTCGTTCCCTGTGGATTATAATGAGATGAAAATAAAAATTGTGTTTATACATAAAACGACGGAGGTTAATCCTGCTGCGCTCATTAAGATAAAAGCTGTTTAGCATTCCCTCATTTCCTGGAAGACAAAAGATCGGATAATTGTAATTGGGATTATATTTAATTAAAACAATTTTTTTTATATGCGCTTATTTGGTGTTAATTAAATTAGGAAATGAATGTTCTTTATGGCAAGGGGATCATTATCCAATTAGATCAATAAAATACTGGGATTATTACACTGCTGTGAAATATGTGTTTGTGGGTTTTATTTTTCCTTAAAAAAGAAAAAGGACAGCAGCGAGGAGTTGAAGGCCAAGAATTTTTATACAATACTTTGGGATCTAAAAGAACATGCTTGTGTCAGGTCAATTGTCTAATTTATTAGTAAACAATATAAAAAGAAACAAAAGTTTTTACAGATCTTTCCACTGTTTGCTTTGACATTAAAGCGGAGTTCCACCCAGGGGATACCTTTTTTAATAAAAATACGCCCGGGACAGTCAGGGCTAGTGCATTCCACAATGGATAGCCTCTGATCTGTCCCGGGTTGCACTTACCTTTTAGGAGAAATACTTACCTTGAAAAAGTATTCTCCAGCGCTGCCATCTCGGGTGTGGGCAGCTTGAAGCCAGCACGATCTTCTTATGTGTCCTCTTCCTTCTTCTTCGGTCCCACAATGCACTGCACCGGCCCCGCCATCACTTCCGGTGCACGCGCGTCATCCCTCCACAGCTTCTGGGCATGCCCAGAAGCTGTTTAGAAGGGAATGACGCGCGCGCACCGGAACTGACGTCGGGGCCGGTGCAGGCGCATTGATTCCTGGGAGCGATGACGTTCAGCTCCCAGGAATCATTGCAAACGCCAGGAAGTGACGAATCGCCGTGGCCGCCGAGGGGAGGAAGAAGGAAGTAAGGTAAGTATATTTTCTCTACAAGGTAAGTAAAAAAAAAAAATTGCAATTATCCATTTGTTTTTCAGGTGACCCGGAGAGAGAAGAGGTAATTATAAATTTAGGGTGGAACTCCACTTTAATTACAAGATCTTTGCTAAAGAGGGTGGAGCGCAAAATAATCCCTGCTGAAGAAGACAACTAGTAGCTGCTGGGCAGGCTCTGTAGCACAGGGTGCAGGGCTCAGGAGTATGTAGCACAGGGTGCAGGTTTTAGGAGTGTGTGGTGTTGAACAAGGTGCATGGCTCAGGACTGTGTGTTGCACAAGCCACAGGGCTCAGGAGTGTGTTTTGCATGGGGTGCAGGGCTCATAAGTGTGTGTGTCGCACAGAATGCAGGACTCAGGAGTGTGTGTTGCTTGGTGTGCAGGCCTCAGGAGTGTGTGTCATACAGGGGGCATAAATGTGTGTCACAAAGGATGCAGGGCTTAGGAGCTAAAGAGTGCATGTAACACAGAGAGTAGGGCACAGAAGTGTGTGTCTCACAGAGAGCAGGGTTTATGAGTGCGTGTTGCACAGAGTACAGGGCTTGTGGGTGTGTGTCATACATGGTGCATGGTTTAGGAGTGTGTTTCACACAGGGTGTAGGGCTCAAAAGTACATATTATACATTGTTCAGCAGTGTGTGTTGCACACAGGGTGCAGTGTTCAGAAATGTGTGTTGCACAAGGTGCATTGTTCATAAGTGTTTTGTTGCACAGAGTGCAGGGCTCATAGGTGTGTGTCATACAGGTTGCAGGGCACAGGAATGTGTGTCCCACAGGGTGCAGGGTTCAGGAGTGTGTGTCGCACAGGGTGCATGGTTCAGGAGTGTGTTTCACACAGAGTGCAGGGTTAAGAAGTGTATATCACGCAGTGCTCAGCAGTGTGTGTCGCACATGGTGTAGGGTTTAGAACAGTGGTTCTCAACTCCGGTCCTCGGAACCCACTAACAGGCCAGATTTTAAGTATTACCTTGGGGAGATGCAGACTAGAATGCTGCAATCACTGAGCAGCAAATTACATCAGGTGATGTAATTTAGTTATCTTGCAAACCTGGCCTGTTGGTGAGTCCCGAGGACTGGAGTTGAGAACCACTGGTGTAGAAGTTTGTGTCACACAGAGGTTTAAAGTGTGTTGCACACGGTGCAGAGCTCAGGAGTGGTATCGCACAGAGTAATGCACAATTAAAACTTTCCCCCAAATCCTCCTAGTAATCCTCTTTCCTCCAATCCTTCTCTGTACCAGTATGGGTATTATCATGGGCTCCCAATTGAGGACAATCTCAATTAGTAGATAAAGGCCATGGCCTATGGGGCTGAGGCCGATATTGTGGGAAGAGGCAGGGTGCTCATAAACTGATCAGAATTCAGTGAAGTACCGCCTTTCTTGTAGTGGAGGTGAAGGTATTGAGTACCGGTGCATTGCAGCTGACCAATTGAACAGCACTTCTAGAGGACAATAAGCCATTAAAGTGAACGTAACCCCACTGGAACAACTTTGTGAATTTAAGTATTAGATAAAAACTTAACAATATCTATGCAGAGATCGCAGTATTTCACTCAGTCCAAAAGACCCTTGATGTCGCAATATAGAGAACCTGTCAGAGCAAATATACTGTACATGCATTTTCTACATAGACAAATTTTGGTCCCCCATGTAATAATAAATAAAGTTTAGTGGAAAAAAAGTGTTAGGCGATTTCACATCTGCATGCTGGTGTGAAATTACCTACTTATTTAGAAAAGTATTTTTTTTTTTCTTTACTTATGGTTTTTGTCTTCCAATTTCCTGGTTTCCCTGAAGACAGTGGTGACATACTGTAGCCCTGGCTACACAGATTCCCTCGGGGAAGGAGAGCACCACTGCCATTTACCATTGCCTTCAGGGAAATCTTTTACCTAAAGACCTAAGAATTTTATTGATTGATATATTATAGATTTATATGCCGTAGGGCATATGCACAAGATAAAACATGTGACATCATTCCCTACATCTCTTGCATTTATCAAGCAAAGTTTTAAAAATAGCAGGAATAAAATAGGTAAATATTAAATCGGAGTTCAACTTAAAAGTGGAATCTCTGTTTATCCGTCTCCTCTCCCCTCTGATGCCACAATTGGCACCTTTTGGGGGGGAGGGGGGAGCGGGTACCTGTTTTTGACAGGTACCCTGTCCCCACTTCCATCGGACCTCACAGCAACGAGGTTCATCACAGGTTCAGCCCCCTACTCCTCCCTCTGCTTCGTGGCCAATCACCGAGCACAGCGTGCTTAGTGCATGTGCAGTAGGGACCGGGCCGTGAACCCGCAAGGCTTCACTGCCAGGTTCCCTTATCGGCAATGGCGGCGGCAGCACCCGACAGCTGATGGAAACATCGGTTGTGGTGCTGATATCGCTGGACTCCAGGACAGGTAAGTGTCCTAATACTAAAAGTCAGCAGCTACAGTGAGGGGAGGGCGGAACGCCACTTTAAGAAAAAGTCACAAGTTTAGGTATGATTGTTTATTTCTGTCCTATATATTATTGGCAGGTTTATAGAGTGGAGGGGTCCTCCTTAAACCCTACGAAGAACGTTGGACCCCCTCACTCCCATCACAAGTGTTGACAGTGCCTACGTACAAAACCACCAACTGCAATACATGTTACATTTTGCTGCACATGCCAGGATAAGAGCAATATTTCTGCGCCCATATTTCATGGTTAACTCTAAACTAATGACTTGTAGGGGCTTCTAAATTGACGCTTATGGAAAATTTAGCATACCAACATTTGTTACCATTTCACAGGTGCATGCAGTTTTAAAGCTTGACATGTTGGGTATCTATTTACTCGGCTCAACGTCATCTTTTATATGTTATCAAATAAAGAAGCTTTATGTTTGGATTTTTTGATTCTTTTTTTTGTGATAGTTTTGCTTTAAGTGGAGCAATACAAACCTTAGAAAAAGTACTGATGCGTGCTGCAAAATTGAATCATGCAGCATCTTTAATACTCCATACTACCATTAGCTGTCAATTTAAAAAAATCAAAGCTAAAATTTTTAGCAGATACTACAGGTAATATTGTTGCTATTTAAAGGAAGTAAAACAACACCTAACCACAACATAACATTTACAGTCAGTTAATGGTGAATATTTAGCATCAGTTTGTACAGATCTGTAGATCACCCCAACAGTAAAGACAATTATGGATTACAGTGGGACTCATGGTTTTCTGTACTACCAGGAAATGTTCAATAATCCCTCAACAGGGACTATATATGCGCTGACTGCTACATCATTGGAATCTCTGCTCTGCCAGGTTCAAGATTAAGGAAAAGTTACTGTATAATGCTGGTCATACACAGAGGGACGTGTAAACACAGTCCAAAACACTCCGGTCAGTCCTGCTAAATCTCACTGTGTTTATAGTCCTGGCAGTGCTCCAACTCTGCTTCCTTATGTTTGTTGCTGATTAAAGCTGAATTCCATACAAACAGCTAAACCTTTGATTTAAATACATACAGTATAACTGAGCCAAGTGTCCTGCTAAAATATTTGTAATTCTGCACAGTTAGTCTTGTGATCTGGACAACCATTCCACACAAGCCCCTACAGTCACTTGTTTCTAATAAATATACCTTGGTCACAGGTTGATCCAAACCAGAATTCTGGCAGGACCATCATTACACTGATGTCATCACTCTTCTCTTCCATTCTGAAAGTATGCTTCAACCGTTAACAGCATTGTGTAACTTATTAAAGAATATGTTATTACCCTAACATTTCATAATCCTGATATGTGTCTGTTGTATCGTGTACTTAAATGTGCTGACCCTCCCTCCAGGAGCCTCTTGGTAATTTGGGTTCTCTGTTCTGCACCTCGACTCCAAGAACACTCTCGGCCCCTCTGACACACTTTTAATGAATGTTACTGCAGCACTTATAAGGACACAAGTACTGTATAAAGACATTTAGCTAGGCTGTAAATTAGCACCAGGAAGAAGACACAAGACTGTTTAGTAGTAAATGAACACAATGCATTGATACGGGTTGGAATAAATGGTGTTTTGAGCATATATGAACACACAGAAAGTAGGTTCAGACACAGTCCACTGGACACTGTACTCACAATGCAAAGTTAACTCAGAATAGAGTTCTGCACCACTATACTGGAATTCACACATAAATCAGCAAAGCCAGCAATAAACAGTGCATAAAAGCATCAACTGCGATGTGAATATTAATACTATAAATAGTCTAGAGTGCACTCTAGGAGAATGGCTAGGATATGGTGCAAGTCCCCTGAGAGGTATCTCTTTGCATAAGCAATAGGTAAAAGTCTCTGTGTAGCAGCTGTAATTTGACAGTCTTTAGTCCTAACTCTTCAGCCGGCTAGCATTGGGGCCTAGTTGTACCATTGGTGCACATAAGAAAAGTCCCAGTCCAGCCTGCAGGAAGCAATAAGGCTACTAGATGGCTATATAAACAGTTCCTAAAGTGCTCAGTCTCTTTCTCTAAGAGCAGATAATAAACCCCCACAGCAGCAGCTCACCGGTCCCAGTGATATTGCAGCTCACCGGTCCCAGGGATATTGCAGATCACCAGTCTCAGTGATATAGCATCTCACCAGACAGTTACACACAGTGATAAATCCACTCTTTGCTCTGAACCCCCAGGTGATTCTGTCTGCACTCAGCATTCCAGATCCCGCTCAGGCTGCCGATATGCAGCAGTGATGTTGCACACTTGACAGCATCATGTACTCTCTGATCTTTCTCACGGCAAGAGGAAGCTGTGTCTTTTACAGCTTGTGAAAATTTAGCTCTTTCTCCTCCTTCTGGCAATCTCCCTCTGGGAAATGCAGTTAAAAAGCTTTCAATTACAGAAGAGTCTCTCTCCCCCGGGCTACAGTTCCAAAAGTGCAGTGCTGTCTGACTCTGTCTGTTAAACTCTTCCTGCTAAGCAGCTCCCTCCTCTTGCTGATATAGCTGTAAACCTGCTACAAAGAGCAGCTGCAACCAGTGTTTTTCTCACTCTCCATCCTTAGCCAAGTACCTGGTTATATATAGTTAAAACATATCCTGCTTTCTTTGCCTTGCTTGCTTTGTGTGAAATATCTGGTGATTCTGCCAGTTGAACTGACCATGCTAGTGATGAGAGCACAGCCATCTCAGCATGGTCAGTTTTCTAGCTGTGCTGATAGTACAGCCTGCCGTTCCTCCAGTGGTCAGACTTGCGCTGACACACCCTCCACATACAGGCATTCACAGGGAAGATTAGTGCCCTGCTGTTTCTCCACCCCCAAGTCCCTTATGCAGCTGAGAACAGAGATTTTATCACGTATAAAAAAAAAAAGTATTCATTGATCATAATTTTATATAGATATACACAAACATTTTTGCTTTTGATTTCTATTGTAAACTTAATGGGTTGTTTTACAAGGTAAGGGTTCACATATACCGTATATACTCGAGTATAAGCCGACCCGAGTATAAGCCGAGACCCCTACTTTTACCACAAAAAGATGGGAAAAATCATTGACTCGAGTATAAGCCTAGGGTGAGAATGCAGGGCGGCGGGCATGGTGCAGGAGAATGCAGGGTGACTGGCATGGTGCAGGAGAATGCAGGGTACTGGCATGGTGCAGGAGAATGCAGGGTACTGGCATGGTGCAGGAGAATGCAGGGTGACTGGCATGGTGCAGGAGAATGCAGGGTGACTGGCATGGTGCAGGAGAATGCAGGGTGACTGGCATGGTGCAGGAGAATGCAGGGTACTGGCATGGTGCAGGAGAATGCAGGGTACTGGCATGGTGCAGGAGAATGCAGGGTACTGGCATGGTGCAGGAGAATGCAGGGTGACTGGCATGGTGCAGGAGAATGCAGGGTGACTGGCATGGTGCAGGAGAATGCAGGGTACTGGCATTGTGCAGGAGAATGCAGGGTGACTGGCATGGTGCAGGAGATTGCAGGGTGACTGGCATGGTGCAGGAGAATGCAGGGTGACTGGCATGGTGCAGGAGAATGCAGGGTGACTGGCATGGTGCAGGAGAATGCAGGGTACTGGCATGGTGCAGGAGATTGCAGGGTACTGGCATGGTGCAGGAGATTGCAGGGTACTGGCATGGTGCAGGAGATTGCAGGGTACTGGCATGGTGCAGGAGATTGCAGGGTACTGGCATGGTACTAGAGGATCCGGGGTTGTGGGCATACTACAGGAGATGCAGTGCTGTGGACATGGTACATGTGGACCATGCCTGCAGCACTGCATCCCTCGTAGTGTGCCCGCAGCCCATGGCAGGCAGTGAAGCTGTTTCACTTACCTGTTCCAGAGGCGCCTTCATTTTAAAAATGGCGCCGCCCGGCGCCGACACGTCATTGCGCACGCGCCGCCGCCGCTCGTATACTTTCGGCTATTCCCGGCCTCTCCCGAGCGGCGCCGGGAATAGCCGAAAGTATACGAGCGGCGGCGGCGCGTGCGCGGTAACATGTATGCGACGGGCGGCGCCATTTTTAAACCTTAAACCCGTCGGAGAGGACATTTTTTTTCCTTGACTCGAGTATAAGCCGAGGGGGGCGTTTTCAGCACAAAAAAATGTGCTGAAAAACTCGGCTTATACTCGAGTATATACGGTACTTAAAAAGCCTTATTGGCTCAGCATGTTGGCATTCCCTCTCACGGGCATGAAGATAGACTAATGCACTTATACTAGTTGTAGCTAAACATATATTTAATGATTTTTAACATTTATGGATTCAAATTGGACTCCAGAATTTTTATTTCTAGATTCCCCTTTGTCCAGTGCAAGGGGTCATTTTCACGGTAGAACAAAATTGTCATTCTGCCCCTTTCCTGTGAGCCCAGCCTGTTTTTTACTTGGCCTCCTAGGCTTGGCTTCCAGAACTCCAGAACTGCAAAGTACTTACACACCATTATGTGAGCGCTGATCACTCATGGAAGAATTTCCACACTCTATTGCCATCAGAGGAAGAAGAGGAACCTCCTTTGACATTACCAGACTAGCTAGAAGACTTCAAGAAAAAATGAACATATAAGGCTTTAGGGGGTTATGTTTCTGGAGTTCCACCTTGAAATTAAAATTTATATCTGCCCAGAGAAGCAGGGGTACAACATGTATATGCAGGTCTTGCATTTCTAATCCCCTGCCTTGGATAAATCCAGTATATAAAGACTCTTTGTTGACTTTATCACTAACCAGAATCACTAACCTCTGAATCAATGCCTTGCATTATTTAACTAAAACCATGCAGGATCTATAAGGGTATCACAAACCAACAGGCTCTATTACACAGAAGGTTACAGTGATGACCTTTATACCAGAGATATCATCTTCTATGCTGTATGGGTAATACTTCTCACAGTCTCTCCTGATTCAATTTCTTGCTGGACTTGCTTTGTCTGACCTGTATACAGATCACTTTAAGCCTGCTTTCATGCCTTGTTTTTTTTTCAGTAAACTAACACGCACTCTTTATCTTTCTCTTAAAAGGGAACTTCACCCTACTGTGGCAAAATTAAAAGTCAGCAGCTGCAAATAGTGTAGCTGATAACTTATAATTAACAGATACTTATCGATCCATGGAGTCCATGTAGCTGATTCTTCTCAGGGCTCCTTATCCCTGGCTCCGCCATCTTGCATTTAGGAGTCAGCTGTCGCTGTCTTGATCAACCACAGCCAGCTCTACCACTGTGCATGCACAAGATTGCACTACTATAAAATATCTACTTTGATATTTTTATAGTAGCGGTGTCTAGATTTTTTCTGCTTTGGGCTCCTGATGTGTAAAATAGTTTTTTGTTACTTAACTCTTCAAGGTGTGGGCTTTGTGGTCTGTTCATTACATTTGTTGCTGCATGCACAAAATTAATAATCACAGTTATGGCGCTTTTCCACTGCATGGAACCGAACGGTTCGGCTCGCTTTTGTGCTTTTCCACTGCTGGTACCGCATGGCATGGTGTAGGAGCGGTTCGGTACGGTACGGTTACGGCGGCGCTTTTCCACTGCATGGAACCGAACGGTACGGCTCTCAAAAACAGTACCACCTCGATTGTGGTTCCAAGAGGTACCATGAAATATAAGGAATCCGCGCTTAGGATAATTTTTAGCCTATTGTATGGTATTTGATACTGGCTGCAGCCCACCTATACACTATATTCCTAAAAATATAGTAAGAATGAAGAATAAGAAAAAGGTTTGTGGCGCTGCCAGAATATGCTAATTGGTCTGTGTGTTTTCCAACGATGCTAAAGATAAATTGAATAAATATGTGTCTCCAATGTGAAATATAAAGATAAATTGAATAAATATGTGTGTCCAATGTGAAATAAAAACTTAATAAAGTGTCACGTGCATCATATATGTGACTGGTGAAAGGTGTATGTGAGTACAACAATAATCGGCGATCCAACCCTATGGGGGGTATATATAAGTGCTAAAACAACTTCAAATATAAATGAAATTAAATAGGTGATACAAGTGAATAAACCGTATGAAAAATGTGAATGATATCAACCTAATAAATAGATAAAAATGATAATACTCAATTGGATCACCCTAAAAACAATACCACATGGGTGAACTGTGAATATCCTAAAACAGTGTGACTAGACAATAATTAGCATCATATATAGACATGGGATAATATAATACAGAAAACTGGTAAAACCACTCTAAAATATGACAGTCTTACTCCAGTTACTAATAAGTCCGTGGTAACTGGAGGGCTTAACAAAGAGAAGGATAGTCCCACAACGGAAAAAAACTCCCTCAAATTGGGGGAGCAAAAAGTGACTTGAGTGCAGGTGCTCTAACGGAGAACTTGGAAGGTGCTCGGATAACAGTGACCATTCAGTGCCCCCCGCACCCCTTGGACCGCACTCACCAGAGTTGATCACCCCTGCAGGGGTATCAGGCCTTGGATATTTAATCCTGGGGTCCCCTTCCCTGGTTGTTGGGGTCACTGTATGGTTCGATGTTCTGTCCGAGTCCTGTGTACCAAGGTTCCTGGAATTGGGGTCCACCGGTGCACGAGTATGTATGGGGGAAGAAGGCTCACATAGAGTAGTACCGCTTAAAAATGGCTTTATTAAAATAGCCATTTATTAATAAAGCCATTTTTAAGCGGTACTACTCTATGTATGCCTTCTTCCCCCATACATACTCGTGCACCGGTGGACCCCAATTCCAGGAACCTTGGTACACAGGACTCGGACAGAACATCGAACCATACAGTGACCCCAACAACCAGGGAAGGGGACCCCAGGATTAAATATCCAAGGCATGATACCCCTGCAGGGGTGATCAACTCTGGTGAGTGCGGTCCAAGGGGTGCGGGGAGCACTGAATGGTCACTGTTATCCGAGCACCTTCCAAGTTCTCCGTTAGAGCACCTGCACTCAAATCACTTTTTGCTCCCGTTGTGGGACTATCCTTCTCTTTGTTAAGCCCTCCAGTTACCACGGACTTATTAGTAACTGGACTATGACTGTCATATTTTAGAGTGGTTTTACCAGTTTTCTGTATTATATTATCCCATGTCTATATATGATGCTAATTATTGTCTAGTCACACTGTTTTAGGATATTCACAGTTCACCCATGTGGTATTGTTTTTAGGTTGATCCAATTGAGTATTATTATTTTTATCTATTTATTAGGTTGATATCATTCACATTTTTCATACGGTTTATTCACTTGTATCACCTATTTAATTTCATTTATATTTGAAGTTGTTTTAGCACTTATATATACCCCCCATAGGGTTGGATCGCCGATTACTGTTGTACTCACATACACCTTTCGCCAATCACATATGATGCACGTGACACTTTATTAAGTTTTTATTTCACATTGGACACACATATTTATTCAATTTATCTTTATATTTCACATTGGACACACATATTTATTCAATTTATCTTTAGCATCGTTGGAAAACACACAGACCAATTAGCATATTCTGGCAGCGCCACAAACCTTTTTCTTATTCTTCATCCAAGAGGTACCATACCCGGTACCATATCCCACAATCCTTTGCATGCAGTCACTACTAGCCACTGATTGGTCAGAGAATCCCACCCACCCCGTTGTTATCCCACCCACTTAACGTTAGTACTACTTTAGTGGAAAAGCCAACCATACTGTACCGTACCGAACCGTTCCAACACCGTACCATGCGGTACCAGCAGTGGAAAAGCAAACCGGGCCAAGCAGGGCCGAGTAGAGCCGAGCCGGTACTTGCAGTGGAAAAGTGCCATTAGATCTGTCTTGCAGCCTCTGGGGATGTGGGATGTTCTCCTCTGAGGCTGAAGGCAAGGGGTGATTGGGGGGCAGGCTGTGATGACACCATCCTCGCCTATATGAGGAATGAGGAAGTGGGAGCAGGTACGAGCAAAAAAGTATGCATCTCCCCACGAAAAAAAAAAAGGCTGAAATTAAATCATAGGCTGGGGGGAAGTAAAGGATGACAGCAACTCATTTTGGGTTGAAGCTCCACATTCAAGTGGAACTAAACTCCACAAACTACCAACCTCCCCTTTACAGTGATGCAACAATAACATCCTACACCAACCACTGTCCACTTCTTTCTGGACTACTTCCAGGTGCTGGGTTTTCGGCCTCTTACTTGTCCACCCGGGGATGACATCATGCCGCAAATGCACATGGGAGTCTAATTCCAGCACAGAAAAAAGTGAAAGTAAATATTTGATGGTAATTGCCTTAGCAATGCTAATTTTCCAGTTGAACGGTGTAATTTGTATAGAAACATCACTCAACTGGTGGCGTGGCCCCATTGACATCAATGGATAAGTCTGACAGGTGGCACCACATGTCAAACTCGGCATGCATCGTTAAAATGTGCTGTGGCTATGGCATGTGTACAGTCCCCTCTGGCAGCATGTTATGTTTTTGTAGAGCGGGTGAGAGGCAGTAAACAGCGGTCCAAACACCTGTTTTTATTGCTCCCTGGCCGATCGTGTGAAAGAAGACTTAAGAAGAGGAAGACTATGACAGTAGTACAGCAGATGAGCAGTCAGGCATGAGACAATAGGAAAGTAAGAAAACAATAAATGTTATTTTTTTTTTTCCTCGTCAGCTTTATTGTTCTTGCTCAAATTATATTCTTTTTTTTTTTGTTTCTGTTCACTGGTAATTCAAAGATTTTTAGTCCTCAGCTTCTATTACACACTTTGTAACAATTGTACCAGAAATTAATCTATTCTCTTCTAGCACACGTTTCTATCAGTGTAATGTTTCCATCTTTCTATTTTCAGCAACTTACTGAATGAAGGCTATTTTCTCCATTTACATTCTATCTCTCTTGACCTTTTCATGGCTCGCACAGTTCCCATCGGGTTATCGTAAAGGTAATCCACTCACAACTCAAAGGTAAACCCTGACATGCACAGTGGGAGCACAACCTACCTGGCTACCTGCTCAGTTTTTTATTCAGACCTAAATTATATCAGGCAGTCCACCGCTCCTTTTTTCTCTGCAATCTGGTGATCTAAGAAGCCTTGCTTGCTAAGCAGGTAGCAGCACTATTCCAAATCACACCTACTGCAATCTGCAATCTATAGCCAATATTAGGAAATAGTCAGAGGGACCAGTCAGATCCCAGCTTGTTTTGAAAGTTTGAATGTGACTGATTACACAGGAAGCAGGGAGAGAGAGCAAGAAGCACAGAACAGACAATAGGAAGTAAGCTTCCACTCACCCTGTAGGGTGCTCGCTGAATTCTGGCAGCAGAGGTTTACAGAAGACTCAGATTAGAGGAATCTGAGAAAACATTCTGATTTTAGCTCAGCTAATACGAAATACATTTTCTATTTATAGAGAAACTTTAATCTTTCCCATCATAATGTAATTTACTTTATCTATCTCCATTAAGTTATGAAAGGGTGGAGGGGAGGGGGTCAATTTTTCCAATGAGCTGCTCTAACTGTACAGCCAAGCAGCTTTAAGCCACCAGTAAATGGCAAAGCTGCTTGGCCTTCTTTGGACCTCATCTCCCCTTTCCTCCCCTCTCTTATCTGTACTGCTGGATGTCCTCCAAAAACATTGAAACATAGAAAAGTGGTGGCAGAAAAAAGACAAAGTGATCCATCGAGTCTGCCTTTTTAAAAATATTTTGTTATTTATTTGTTTTTGGGGTTTTTGTTTGTTTTTTTTTGTTTTTTTAAATATTACTTTATAAGATTACTTTTGAACTTTTCACCTGTTAGTTTGAGGTCCTGTCCAAGTGTTCTTGGTTTTATATTGAAAAGACTTCCCTCTTGAACCCTGATGTATTTAAATGTTCCAATCTTGTCTCCCCTTCCCCTTCTTTCCTCCAGACTGTACAGTACATATTAGGTTCCTGAAGTCTGATATGTTGATTGAAACAGTATGTTCTTCCCCTCAGGCCTTTGTTACCCATCTCTGGACTTGTTCTGTCTTAACAATATATTTCTGTAAGTGAGGTCTCCAGAGCTCAACACAGTATTCTAAATGAGGTCCCACTAAGGTTCTATATCAATATTTATCACATACTCACAGGCCCAGGCAGTGTTGTTTGGTGAAACCTGCCAGTCTGTCACCGGTCCCATGCCATAATATAATACAGCCTTTCTCAACCAGTGTGCTGCGGCACACTGGTGTGCTGTCAGAGGTCCTCAGGTGTTCCATGGGATCATGGGAGAGAAGGGCTGTCAGATGAGGCTGATCTCCTGATACCCTGCCAAACTGTATACCGGCACTGTGAGGGAGCTCTGTCAGCCTCAAATGTGAAAGTAAAGGGAGGAGGATGTGTGTCTGTATGTATGTTTGTACATGTGTGTGTACACATGTAGCTGTCTGTGCCTATATGTGTGCATAAATACACTGAAATAAAAACCTGACTTTTACTCAACCACCAAACACAGCAGAATACTGTGTGAATGTATATATAAACAATACTCACTGGGCTACACAAGATTAATCATTAATAGATTCAAAAAAATCACAAGACAGAGTCTGTGAAAAAGTACAAATATTAAAATGGTACCAGGACACACATCACACACACCTAAAACAAACACCCCTAAGTGACGGTTCACATTGCAGGGGCACGACTTCGGGGGCGACCTGTGAAGTCGCGTGCACCACAACTTCGGCGCGACTTGCACGGACTTCATAAAATTAATGTCTATGCAAGTCGCTCCAGGTCGCCCCGAAGTAGTACAGGAACCTTTTTCTAAGTCGGGGCGACTGATGGTATACCCATATAGGGAAAATTGACCTAGGAAAAAGGGGGGATACAGAAAAAGGGAGGAACTTGATGTTGATGAAAAACAAACTGATTTGCTGTTCAGTAAATATGATGGAAAGTCTCCTTGGTACTGACAGCCTTTTGTTATAGAAAGGTGAGGATATGACCTTGGTTAGTTCATATTGATGAATATATCACTTGTTGTTATGGAAAGATCTGCATGTGGTCCAGAGGAGGTATAGTGTTAACCAAAGAGCAATATCACAAGATAGACCAGAGCATCTGCTATGTAAATTCAAAGTAAGCTGTATGAACAGGAGGCCTCCCTCGCACATGCAGGTATATTAATTCATTAGGTATCATCCAAACGATCAAAAAAAAGGCCCCTTAGGTCACACAGTTGGATGGCTAAACATGTAAGATAGATAAAGGAGTAATACTCATCCATCTAGTAAAGTTCATGCCATCATTTTAGGTGAATGCATAGTTTTATCACCAAGAAAGGGCTGGCAGGAGGGGTAGACGATGTATGGGCCTTACCAGTTTCGCCGGATACAGACTGGCTGCTTCAGAGGCAAAGTACTTTGCTCTTGCCAATGGGCTGAGTGGTGGGAAGTTAAATGGCTTGTCAAACAGGTGGTACCCAAATGACTGGTGTTTTTGCCACGCTTGATGTGCTTGAGAAAAGGTTTACAAATTGCAACAGTACGATCAGCTGCTCTTGTGCTAAAAAAGGTACAGACAGCTGAGCTGTGGGAAGGGTACCAGGCGATAACATATACACAATGTGATTGAATAGGGGGGCTGCTCTCTACTCTTCTATGATGGCTGCATCATTGGGGTTATGCCTCACCCTCACTTTCCTTCTCTGCTCTATCTGGCATCCAAGCCGCATCAGTGACCCCATCATCCTCAACCTCTCCATCCTTATTACCACTGGAGACAACTTGGCAATACGCTGCAGCTGGAATATGACTGCCAATTTGTGTACCAGTGTTCTCTCCTCTCTGTAGGCTCATGTTCCTACCTTGCTCAACATCAGAACCAACATCTGATTCAAGTAACAGCTGTGCATCATCAAGGAGCAAGTGGCTGACACTGTGTTCAAATTACTCAGCTGAATCCTCCGTGCATGATGCTGGGGCTATGGCAGGAATAGCTGTGGACAAGGCAGATTTAGCCCCTCTGGCAGCTGCAGTGGACTGCACGCTGATCTCTGCTTGGGTGGCAGAGGATGAGGATGGTTAAGTAAGCCAGTCCACTACCTACTCTGCATGCTGTGGCTGGATAGCATTAGCAATATCACTAAACAGAGGAAATGATGCCCTGATTGAGGACTGACTAAGTCCACCTTTGCCTGTGGACACATACGCTGCTGGCCTCCTCACAATGTCATGGGAATGTCTGCCTCTCCGTGTTGGCCTGCCAGACATGATGGGAAGGTGCTTATTAACAAAAGGTATTAAAGATGTGGAAATATGTACGTGGATGCACTTTAATCAATGGAAAGTGGTGTTTGGTGCACTTTAACCTGAGTAATCACTACACAGATACACACCACCGGCACACTACAATATACTGCAGTAAAACTGCACTAACGCACAGAAATATACTGTGTTAAATGTGAATTAATGCACAGAAATATACCGCTTCAAATGTGCAGTAACGCATAGAAATATACTGCGTTAAAGGCATGTATCGCACAGAAATATACTGCATTAAACAGCATGTAACGCACTGAAATGTACTTCGTTAAACGTGCACTAACGCACTGAAATATACTGCATTAAACGTGCAGTAACGCACAGATATGAACTGCATTAAACAGCATGTAACGCACTGAAAAATACTGCGTTAAATGGCATGTAACGCACTGAAATATACTGTGTTCAGCATGCAGTAACGCACAGAAATATACTATGTTAAACGTGCATTAATGCACTAAACTATAATGCAGTAAACCTGCCTTGACTAAACAAACTGACACTAAAGTAAAAATTAATCTTCAGGTCACTACACTCACACTGACTGAACTATCACTAGATTCACATTAAAGTGACACTAAAGTAAATATGAATGGTTGCACTACACTCACACTGAGTCAACTATAACTATATTCACACCAAACTGATATTCTACACTGACAATAGAATCAGAATAGCACAATATAGCACTCTAACTCTCTAGTAGCACTGAACAGAGCCTAGTTCTATCTTTCACCACACCAATATCACACTACAAATAGCCGCTTCTTTTCTCATGACAGATGTATTTTAAGGTGAGCACTTTAACAATAACTCAATATATGTGCTTGCTAAACTTTCTCACAAAGCTTTCTCTTTAAGGTGGTTTATCTCCTAGCAACCACATTTTGGGAAGACGGAGTTATTGATAGTAAGGTCGGTTCTGCTTCACTCACTTGCACTGTCTGAATGAAACATTTCCACCATTAGGACTACAGAGTAGATTGTACGTTGCAGAAATGACAGCCGCTGACAGTTGTCTCCTGGTAACTCTGACTGCTGTCAGTGGAAATGATTACATGCAGCCGCCAGTATGACGGACAGACATCAGGCACTACAAATCACTTTCTTCCAGAGGCAATTATGGCAAGAGCGGATGAAGAGACCTCCACACCGCCCTGATTGATTGACACTGAGTTCCTTCTCCATCTAAAATGACACATACACACATATACGTTAAATGATCACCTTACATTGGTGATCATTTACTGCTTTGCCTGCATAGGCGCAGCTAAAAGATCATTAAGCTCCTAACTGCCTAGCTCTGATGACGGGATCAATATGAACTGTGAGACTAGATGGGAGCTCTAAATGGTTCTTATTGACTCCTGTGATACGAATTAGCATGGTAAACTATAATTTCACCTTGTAATCCCGGGGAAAGGATTTTACAGTGAAAGAAAAAGTATGCATTCACTCAGGGCCGCTGGGGGGGTCACCAGTCCTCCTTAGGGGGCCCGGGCACACAGGGGGGGCCCCAACAGCAAGGGGAATTAGTGCAGTTGGGAAGAGGAGCAATTACAGAAAGAAGCCCTGTGTGGCTGTGCAGCAGCTGAAAGTCTATTCTTTCCCCCTCCTGCCAACTTTCAGCTGCTGCAGAGAGAGACACAGACACAGGACAGCATTCCCCGACATCGATCCTCTTCACTGCTCTGCCTGATTTTGATTCCCCCCCTCCGTGTGCCCCCATTTCACTGTGTTCCCTCCAGCAGCGCTGCAGGCTTCCCTGTCTTCTAAAAGGATAACAAATTGCAAAAAATTAATAATTAAACCTAGTAATACATAATTACAAAAATAGAAAAATAAAAAAAATTTTTAACATTTAAAAAAACTGTAAAAAACAATAAAAAGGCCAATTCACACAGGTTCTCTGTTATGCTTGTGTCCGCTAATAATGATTTTAGTGTATTTTTAGTAAAAATTTTGTCTTGATAAATTCGGGGGGGGGGGGCCTGCCAGGTAAGCTGTACAGGGCCCTGTGATTTCTAACAGCAGCCCTGCATACACTAAAATTACCTCTATATTGTCCAAAGTATTGGGGCACCTGCCTTTACACGCACATGAGCTTTAATGGCATCCCAGTCTTTTGGGTTTATTTACTAAAGGCAACTCCATTTTGCAATACATGTGCACTTGGAAGTGCAGTCGCTGTAAATGAGAGTGGGACATGCAAGGAAAATAAAAAACAGCATTTTAGCTTCCACATGATTGGATGATAGTAATCAGCAGAGCTACCCCTCATTTCAGAGCTTCTTCTCAGATCTACAGTATTGCACTTCCAGTGCACTAGAAGTGCACAGTGGATTTGCCTTTAGTTCGTAGGGTTCAATATTGAGTTGGCCCACCCATTGCAGCTATAACAGCTTCAACTCTTCTGGGAAGGCTGTCCACAAGGTTTAGGAGTGTGTCTATGGGAATGTTTGGGAAAGGGATTGGTGTGAGTCACCAACAAACCTGCGCAGATGAATATATAAAAAATGGAAAATAAACAACCACTAAAAATGAATATAAATACGTGAATATGTAGTGAAATTGCTTTCATTCTGTGAGCTGCAACATAAACGTGATAACGCGATGAATAGAAAATTGTGAAAGGTATGGCGCTCAACAGATAAATCACAAGAATAATAATCACAAAGGTGACATGTGCAACAAAAATTAGGTTAAAATTCTAATAGTGATGAATGCAAAAAAGTGCAAAAAAGTCTCTAGTGTTCCAAACATCAAGGTGTTAAACCAAATAGCAGCAATAGATGGAAAATTCACAGACTTGATACCCAGTGGTAATACAAACTGCTTACCAGAAGTATAGGACCCCTTGATTATAGGGGGTCACAAGCGCATAATAAATCTTCACTTAGTCCGGTCAAACACTTCACCCATGTATCGTGCTGATGACCAGGTACTCTACCTCCATCGATAGTGTTAATGCAGGACCAAGCCATAAGTAGACAAAAGCAAAAGGGCTCCCATGGTGCAGTAATTAATGATATAAAACTTTTATTGATACAAATCACACTTACTACAATCCATATTTAATAACACCCTAATGCAGAAATCTCAGTTCCAGAGAAGGGGGGCGCCGCTATCTACGCTGCGCTCCGCCAAACCAGAAGTTACGGGCTCACGTTCCAGATGCACGTTTCGTCAGTCCGTGCTGACATCATCAGTCTGTGCTGAGGTCATCAGGGGACCATGATCCCTTGATGACGTCAGCACGGAATGACGAAACGTGCGTCGGGAATGTGAGACCGTAACTTCCGGTTTGGCGGAGCGCAGCGTGGATAGCGGCATCCCCACTCTCTGGAACTGAGATTTCTGCATTAAGGCGTTTTTACATATGGATTGTAGTAAGTGTGATTTGTATCAATAAAAGTTTTATAACATTAATTACTGCACCATGAGAGCCCTTTTGCTTTTGTCTACTTATGGCTATGTCCTGCATTAACCCCCGGTCTGGCTATACACTATCGATGGAGGTAGAGTACCTGGTCATCAGCACGATACATGGGTGAAGTGTTTGACCGGACTTAGTGAGGATTTATTATGCGCTTGTGACCCCCTATAATCAATTAATCATAATTCTGGTAAGCAGTTTGTATTACCACTGGGTGAACGTGTGGAGGTGGAGGTTTTGAGAATTACACTCCTATCAAGTCTTTGAATTTTCCATCTATTGCTGCTATTTGGTTTAATACCTTGATGTTTGGAACACTAGAGACTTTTTTGAACTTTTTTGCATTCATCACTATTATAATTTTAACCCAATTTTTGTTGCACATGTCAACTTTGTGATTATTATTCTTGTGATTTATCTGTTGAGCGCCATACCTTTCACAATTTTCTATGGGAATGTTTGACCATTCTTCCAGAAGCGCAATTGTGAGGTCAGGCACTGATGTGAACGAGAAGGCCTGCCTTGCAGTCTCCGCTCGAAAACATCCCAAAGATGCTCTATCGGGTTGAGGTCAAGTTCCTCCACTCTAAACTCACTCATCCATGTCTTTTTGGACCATGCTTTGTGCACTAATCCAAATCATTTGGTGGAGGGGCAGTTATGGTGTGGGGATGTTTTTCAGGGGTTGTGTTTGGCCCCTTAGTTCCAGGGAAGGGAACTTTTAAGGTGTCAGCATTACCAAGACATTTTAGACATTTTCATGCTCCCAACTTTGTGGGAACAGTTTGTGGATGGCACTTTCCTGTTCCAACATGACTGCGCACCAGTGCGCAAAGCAAAGTCCATAAAGACATGGATGAGCAAGTTTGGGGTAGAGGAACTTGACCGGCCTGCACAGAGTCCTGACCTCAACCCGATAGAACACCTTTGGAATGCATTAGAGCGGAGACTGTGAACCAGGCCTTCTCGTCCAACATCAGTGCCGGACCTCACAAGTGTTTAACCCCTATGGACTAAGATTGGGATGCCATTAAAGTTCATGTGAATGTAATAGCAGGTATGTCCCTAACCCAAATACATACAGTAGAGTATAAAAAAATCAAAAACTAGAGATAGAAATATAAAAAAATCACTAAAGACCAATCCAAAAATGGAAGGGGAGGGCCTAAACAGATACAAAAAGAGGTAAATTACCGGATGGTACATACATCAAGCTCCTCATTGAGTCTGCCTTGGAACTGGAAGGGGATATCAAGTTTGTAAATCCAATAAGTCTCTCTTGCACACGACCTCTTAAACCTTTCTTCTTCTCTGAGAAACCCCAGGATAGATTCAATGGCCAACCAGGTTGAGATCGCTTGTATCATTTTCATCGTGGAGTGCAAAATGCCTGAATACACTGTACTGTGGAGAGCTATTCTCAGTACTGCTCCCCTGCTTCCCATAGCAAGTTCAAAGTGTCCTTATGGTTTTACCCACATATTGTAAGCCACATGGGCAACATATGCAATAGATAATATTGGTGGTGGAGCATGTCAAAAACTCATTGATAGAAAAACTATAACCCTGGCGGTCCCAATACCTTTACCAGCCACGTTGAAAAAAAAAAAAAAAAACAGGTAAGACACTTCCGCTTGCGTCACTCAAAAGTTCCCTTTTGAGGGCTAAAAATGTGGGATTATCAGGACTAGGACATGGCATCGGATGGAAAAGTTTTCTAGGGGTTATCAGATTTTTGATGTTTCTAGACTTTCTAAACATGACCCACGATCCGGTATCCTTTTGACAAGTTTAGGATCACATAGATGAATACTCCAATGTTTTTCTATTACCTTCCGGATGGATCGATGGCATCTAAGACTTTTGCCTAAGGAATTCCTGTTCTCTCCATGGGATCCTCAGTATATTTGCAGAGGTATGTCTTATAGGCCCTACGAATGGATTAAATGCCATATCCCTTCTGTAGACATTCATCTACTAATACTTGGCCCTGGGTACAATAGTCCTCTGATCTCACGCAATTTCTGTAGAATCTACAGAACTGACTGTACGGGTGCAATGCAGGGGCAGGGGCCTCGTCTGCTCCATACACCAGTTTCTACTAATAAATGCCAATGGCCAGGACTCTCGGATTTACCACTATGCCTCTTACCATCAGGCCGAACATGTCTTACAGATGTGCCTTTTTATGTCTTCCTCTTGTGAGTGCAATGTATTATTATTTTAATAAAGTTCTTAATTTACATACATACTGCACCATGGCTTCTGTGCTATGTCTCTCCCTTCCCTCATGTTGTTTGCATTCAGTTGGAACCTCTCCTTCCCCAGCAAGCAGCGGCAGACCCATGATTAAGAGCCCATTCACATTAGCGCGACTTGTCGGGCAACTTGTCAGCCTGACAAGTCGTGGTATGTCGTGGTCCATTGAGTAGTACAGAACCCGTTCTAATAGGAGTGACACAAATTGCTCCGACTTAGAAAAAGGATCCTGTACTACTTTGGGGCGACCTCGGAGCGACTTGCATAGACTTCCATTATGTGAAGTCTCTGCAAGTTGCGCCGAAGTAGCGGTGCACAGCGGTGCACGCGACTTCACAGGTCGCCCCCCCCGAAGTCGTGTCGCCTCAATGTGAATGGGCTATTAGTGTCAGCGTCCCATGTATAGCAGAGGGCTAAGCATACAGCAGTGTGTTTATTTATATTGGAAGTTTGTAGTGTTTTGTTGTTTTATGAGATCTTTTACGTTTCTCATTTTTAAATTTTTTTTTTTTATCCACACACAAACTTTTTTACCGCTGATTCTGAGGGAAAAGGGTTTGATTGAGCCCAGTGATACCATAAAGTCGGCACAGACACATCATTTTTTTTTTTTTTTCGGTTTTCTTATTGTTTTTTTTTAATAGATTGAGAGCAGAACTGAAATAAAAAGCTGAATTACAACACTGGCTTCAAGAATTACAAATTATTTTGCAGGTGAAGCTTTGCACAATTTTAATCTATTTCAACTTGGTATTTAGAAGGTAACCTGGTCTTTAGATTTAAAATCTTACCTCTTCTTAACCACTTGAGTTCCAGAAGATTTTACTCCCGTCATCATGACCAGGCCAGGCTATTCGGCAATCGGCACTGCGCTACTTTACCTGGTTATTGCGGGTCATACAATGCTGTACCCAACCAAAATGTATATAATTTTTTTTTCATACAAATAGAGCTTTCTATTGGAGGTATTTAACCACCACTGGGTTTTTTGTTTTTTTTGCGATTTAAACTAAAAAAAGACTGAAAATTTAGAGGAAAAACATTTTCCACTTTTTTGCTATAAAATAAATCCAATAAAACTTTAAAAAAAAAAATCAAAGTTCTTCATAAATTTTGGCGAAAATGTACTCTGCTAGTGTATATTGATTGGTTTTTGTGAAAGTTCTAGTGTCTACAAACTATGCTATATATATATATATATATATATACACATATAGTATATATACTGTGTGTATATATATAGGGGATTTATTTTTTTTTTTTTCTGGTTCAAACATTTTATTGGAGAACAAAGTAAACAGGTAACAACAATTTGGTAAACAGAGTGACAAGATAAATACAAGCCAGATGCGCGTAACAAAATAACGGCTACAATAACCATGGGTCAAACTTAGGAGTAGGTGGAGAAGAGGCAACCAGGGGGGGCTGTGGTCAGGACCCTGCGACCAGCGTAGCCAACCCATAGGCACCCCATAAAGGGAACACTCTGTGCCCAGGTGGGAAGGCGCGGTCAAGCAGCAGACAAAGCAAGGGTGAACAAAGCCCAGTAGCACGTGAGAAGAAATAAATGGGTGCGATAATCCACATGGTAATGCAACTAGACGGGGGAAACAGAGGATACAATAAGTAAAACCAGGAAAAGCAGGCCAAACCAGGGAGCCTGCGGGGTGCACTCTGTAGTTCATGACAGGCTCAAACAGGTGTGTTGTTGGTACCAGAACAAATCACGTAGGGAGGTGGAGTAGGAAGAAAAAGGGGGGGGGGAGAAAAAAAAGGGGGGGGAAGGAATGTTCGCCGGGGGGGGGCAATGAACAGGAAGTAGTAACCAATAAGCCTCAGGTTAACATCAGGGCAGTAGGAGGGAGGTGTCGAAATTGGAGGGAAGAAAATGGTCAACCCAAGGTTGCCAAAGTTTACTGTACTTGTCTATTTTATCCATTAGAACCGCCTCAATTTTGGCGTGTATCATGGCGGTGGTGACCCGCTGCTTGACCTCAGGCAAGGAGAGGTGCGGTGACTTCCATGCTCTTGCAATGGTTTGTTTGGCTGCCGTGGTGACTTGGAGGAATAATTTGTGCTGAAATTTAGATACAGGGTCTGGCTTCACATTGAGTAACGCGAAGAGGGGGTCAGGTGCGATTGATTCAGCCATCAAGGTAGAGAGGACTTGGAAGACAGCTTGCCAGAAGGTTTTTACTAGCGGGCAAGTCCACCAGATGTGCATGTGCGTGCCTGCCTCCAGGCAGCCTCGGAAGCATGTGGAAGAGTGGGAGGGTAGGAATTTCACAATGCGTGAGGGTACCAAGTACCACCGCATCAGCACTTTGTAATTGGTTTCCAAGGCAATTATATTTTGGGAGGCTGCTTTTGTCACTTGCCAGATCTTAGCCCAGTCTTCAGTATCTAAGGAGGACCCCAGATCTTGTTCCCATTTAGCAGTATAAGTGGGAGGGGTGTTGTCAGGGGAGTCTGTGAGATTGGAGTACAGTTGGGAAATGAGGCCCCGGGTGTGCGGGTTACGGTGGCAGGTATGTTCGAAGGCAGTCATGGTGGGCAGAGAAGAGTCAGTGCGGATGCAATTGGCGTAAAAGTGTTTTAGTTGGAGGTAGCGGAAAATCTCAGAGCTCTGTAGGTGGTGGGACTCACAAAGCGCAGAGAAAGGTTTGATGGTGTCGGATTCTATCAGAGTGTGTGCCCGAAGTAGACCAGCTGACGTCCAGTGTCGGAAGGACGAGGGGGATTCCCAGGCCGGGAGAAAGGATGGGTTGTGTAGAAAGGAAAGCAGAGGGTTATGTGGAGATTGTAGCTTGAATTTAAATTTTAGGGCGTCCCAGAGGCGTAGGGAGTGGCGCATGATGGGATTAGAGATGGACTTACGATCGGAGTGAGTAAGCCATAACAAGTTAGCTACAGAGAAGGGGTCGCATTCAACCGTTTCCAGGGATACCCAAAGAGGGACTTCACAGGTGGCATGCCACTTGGGCAGCTGGGCCAGCTGGGCTGCCTGGTAATATTTGGTAAAGTGTGGGAGGCCAAGGCCACCTCGGAGTTTGTGGAGAAAGAGTGTTCTGCGGGGTATTCTAGGTCTAGACTTGCCCCAGACGTATGTGAAGGTGCGTCTCTGAAGCTGGCGAAGGTAGTAAGAGGGGACATTAACCGGGAGCACCCGGAAGAGATACAGAATCTTAGGTAGAATGGCCATCTTAGCGACAGTGATGCGCCCCATCCAGGCTAGGGGTATGGAGGACCAAGATGCCATCAAGTTCGTGAGATGACGAAGCATGGGGGGGTAGTTAGCCGAAAACAGCTCCAGCGGGTCCGCCGTCAACTTAATCCCCAGGTAGGGTAGGGAGTGCTGTGCCCAAGAGAAGGGGAGCACCGCACGTAGTTGTGAAAGGAGAGAAGGGGGCAGAGAAACATTGAGAGCACGCGACTTACCGGGGTTAACAGTCAGGCCTGAAAGGTGTGCGAACTGGGACATGGTAGCGAGGAGGTTGGGTACGGAAATGAGAGGGGACGTAAGGAACAAGAGGATGTCGTCCGCGAAGAGACACAGTTTGTGGTGGAAGCCCCCAAATTCAAGACCTTTTATGTCGGGGTTGGCGCGGATTTTGTGTGCTAGGGGCTCTATTGCTAGTGCGAAGAGAAGGGGTGATAAAGGGCAGCCTTGCCTAGTGCCAGACCAAATCGGGAAGGGGGATGAGCGGAAGCCTGCATAGCGGACAAACGCTGTTGGGGAAGAATAGAGCGACGATATCCAAGAGAGAAAGTGAGGGCCAAAACCCCATCTGTGTAATACGGTTTGTAAGTAAGACCAGGAGAGAGAGTCAAATGCTTTGCTAATGTCAAGGGAGACAAAGCAGGCAGGGATGTTACGACGACGTGCGAGATAGGTTAGGTGTATAGCCCTGCGAACGTTGTCTCCGGCTTGCCGGCAGGGAATGAAACCGGTTTGGTCCTTATGGATTAGGGAGCCTATGATTGGGTTAAGGCGTGTAGACAGTATTTTGGCCATCACTTTGACGTCTATATTTAGAAGAGAGATTGGGCGATAATTGGACCAGGCGGAGTCATCTGTGTGTGGTTTGGGAATCATAGAAATGGCCGCTTCCAAGGAGTCTCGGCCAAACGTATGGCCTTTGAGTATTGAGTTGAAAGCATTGGAAAGCATGGGGGTCAAGAGTTCGGAGAAGCGTTTATAGTAGGAGGCGGTGAAACCGTCGGGACCAGGTCGTTTGTGGAGTTTAAGGGCTTTAACCGCCGCTTGAATTTCCAGATCTGAAATAGGCTGTTCCAAGGTTTCCCTGTGGGTATCAGACAGGACAGGTAAGGCAATATCGGAGAAAAACTCAGAGAGTTGGGAGTCCGTTGGGGTTTGGGAGGAGGAGTAAAGCTTGGAGAGCTGGCGTCGGAAAGTGTCAAGTATTTTGACGGGGTTGCTAGTGTGGGTTGTGGGGGAGGTTTTCAAACGAATCGGTTTGCGGGCAACGGCGACATTGCGTAGGGAGAGGGCGAGGAAAGTGTCCGGTTTATTCGCTTTGCAATAAAATTTATGACGAGTACGTCTGAGTTGTTTGTCAGCCGCGTCTGTAAGGAAGAGATTTAATTCCAGTGTAGCCTTGTCAAAAATTAGCTTGTTTGCAGGGGTGGGGTGGGCCTGGAAGCTGCGGTGGGCTTGATTAAATGCAGAATCCAAGGCTTGATAGGTGAGGCGGCGTTCCTTCTTGCGTCTGGATGCTAGGCTAATGAGAGTACCCCTGAGCACGGTCTTGTGCGCTTCCCAGATGGTGAGTGGGGAGACATCTGTGGTGGTGTTGTGAGCGATGTAGTCTTTGATCGCAGTTGCAATCTCAGATCTGTGAGAGGGATGGGCAAGCAAAGTATCATTCAAGACCCAGGAGAATGTGTGTTGTTTAGGGATCAGAGAATCAAAAGAGGAAACCACAGCAGCATGGTCAGACCAGGGAATAGGTATGATCGTTGAGGCTAGGAGGGAGGGGGAGGTGGCCGCTGGGACGAGGATATGGTCTATGCGTGAGAAGGTATTATGTGGGTGGGAGTAGAAAGTGTATTGCCTCTTGGACGGGTTATGTTCACGCCAAGTGTCAACAAGAGAGTGATTGTGGAGCAGTTGCTGGAAGGAGAGGCGGTGTGGGGATGGAGACGCTGTGGCGGGGGACTTGTCTAAGGACGGATATAAGACCTGGTTCGAGTCACCACATAGAATGGTCGTACCTTTTTTGTGTAGTTCTACGACTTGAAGAAAATGTGTAAGGAAGGAGCTGGAATTGGTGTTGGGTGCGTAGTATGAGGCTAGGGTCACTTCCGTGTCCAGCAAGGTGCCAATAAGGATAAGGTATCTACCTTCAGGGTCCGCTATAGACGAATGGAGCGCAAAAGGAGTGGTCCGGTGGAAGGCGATCATCACCCCTCTCTTCCTGACAGCAGCTGAGGCTGTGAAGAACTGAGGAAAAGAGGCAGTTAGGAAGTTAGGGGTATGGGAGGAGGAAAAATGAGTTTCCTGTAAGCAGGCGACATGCACATCAAGCGAAGCCAGTGAGCGAAAGGCCTTGCGGCGCTTTTGAGGAGAGTTAAGGCCTTGGACATTAAGTGATAGAACATTCAGGGTGGCCATGGGTCATTTGGGCGAAAGCAGCAAAACGGAGGAGGCAAGAGCATGAGTAGTGGAGCCCCCCGGCGAACAGGGAAAAGGGAGGGGGAAGACAGAGGTAGCAGAGAAGAGGGAGTACACAAAGGGGAGGAGGGAAACATAGACACTATAACAAATAAAGACATTTGTAGAAGTAAGGAAATTAAAGAAAAAAGAAAAAAACCCTTCCGTTCGTGCAGGGGTTGACCCACTACACGGAGGGGAGGAAATCACCTCAGGAAGTCTCCAGAAGGAGGGTTCCGGAGGAGAGTGGAGGCGGCAGTGACAACTGACCAGCGACACGACCGCCTAAAAAAAAATAGTATGTAAGATGTATGGTGGTGACCAGGGGAGGAAACAGGTTCCATTAGCATGGAATGACAAAAAAAAAAAAAATTGAAAAATAATTATAGGAGCGTTCCAGATAGTCCAGAGTTCAACTAGGCGAGAGTTCATCGTGTGGTAAGGCTCCGACATCATAGTTGAGAATAGTGGAGAAGAAGAACAGGTGCTAGTTCCATGCAAACAGGATCCAAGTGTATAAGTAGTAGGCAGGGGGGAGACAGCAGAGTCTCACACGGAAAGACTGAAGAAGTAGACAGACCAAGGGGTCCAGGAGGTAATTGATAGGCATAGATTCAGTCCATTGAATCAACAGGGGGTGGTAGCGGAGATGAATGGCGACTTCTCTTCGGGGTGGTGGAAGTGGAGGAGGTCGGCTTCAAAGGGGATCCGGAAGCCGAGCGTCTGCGTTGCGGGGGGGGTGCAGGAGTGGATGGTGGGGAAAGCAAATGGAGATCTTGAAGGAGACGCTGGAGTTCTGATGTGGTCTTGCAGGTGTGTTTGCGGCCTTGGTGGGTAACGCGTACAGAGAATGGGAAACCCCAGGATTAAACAATATGGTGCTGTTGGAGGGTTTGCAGCAGGGGTTTAAATTCTCTGCGTTTAACGATGGTTGCTTTACAGAGATCTGTGAAGAGTTGGTAATCATAACCCTGAAAGTGGAGTGATTCCTTATGCCTGGCTGCCTGCAGGAGCTGCTCCTTGGTTCTGTAATAGTGTAATTTCGCTATTATGTCTCTGGGCGGGCCGTCAGGTTTGCGCGGGGCCAGAGCCCGGTGGACCCGGTCCATTTCAAGGCGTTCTAGGGGGATTGAGGGAGAAAGCTCCTGGAAAAGAGCAGTGACAGTGGATTGGAGGTCCACCACCGTCTCAGGTATCCCTCTAATCCTGATATTAGAGCGTCGGGCCCTATTTTCTTGGTCCTCCAGTTGGAGCTGCAGGGTCTGATTCTCCTCCCGGAGGGCTTCCAATTCCTCAGAGTGATTGGAAACATTCACCTCAAGGTCATCCGTTCTGAGTTCCAATTCGGCCGTGCGTTGGCCCAGGTCTCTGATCTCCCTGGTGAGCTTATCAGTTATTTGGTCAGACGTTTGCTTCAGGGCCTTTTGGAGGATAAGCTCAAAGTGTTGGAGGAGACTGGGATGTTGGGGATCATGTGGACCAACCCCTTGGGTGTGTGGTATATCTGAGTCCGATTCACCTTCGTCCGGGTGGAGCTGGGAGAATCGGGCGGTCTTGGAGGAGCCGGCGCGGGATACAAGTGGTGGCGCCATTTTGGAGGAGGCTCGTACTAGGACGTCCCGGATATTGCGGCTTTTAAGCTTAGATTTTGCACCTCCAGAGACCATGCTTAGACTATTGGTGTTTATGGGAATTGATGGGACAGGTGTGGGCAGGTTAGGATGCGGCTGGTCACCGATGCTAGCGGCGGGGTATCGCTGGTCAGAGCGGAGCTCAAACAGACATGTCCGTCCTGCAGAGTCCGCGCATGCGCACCCACGCGGTCACATATGTCATATTATTGTCCACAAATGCTTAAAGTGATAGATGGTCTGTTAGGGTAGCAGGCGTTCTCTCTCCTGCCAAGTAAAAGAAGACACTCCAAGCAGGCTATAATGTAGAGAAGTACAGATAGGAAGCGTGGTGGCACTGTGGGAGTTGGCAGCTTCACATGCAGAGCAAAGAGGTGTTTGTGGCTAGGGTCTGCAGAGTGTCAATAGTAATGGAGCAGTCTGTGCAGGGAGAGGAAGGGCTGACTGTGGATCGGGAGTAGTGAGTCACTGGGGGAGCTGGGAGCAAGCCGTGTGGAGAAAGGCTGGATCTAAAATGGCGGCTGGCCGCAGTAGGCTCGAGCCAGGATGTAATCAAAAATGTAATTCCCTGGAGGCGTTGGGGTACAGTGGGGGACCCAGAGGGCCTAATCCGGCCAGATAGATGGCAGATGGCAAGCACAGTCAGTCAGGCAGGCTCTTACTAGGGCGTGGTGGCGGCGGTCCCCTTAGTAGGCCGCGGGTCTCGCCGCGGGTCAATCCGGCCTCCTGCTGAGGAAATGGCGGTAGTGCCAGGGGCCTCCAGGGGTGCCCAGTCGGGGGGGATGGTGTGGCCCCCAAATCAAGCCCTCAAGGGCGCGGATGGAGGCAGATGAGAGCTCCGGCGGTCCGGAGCGGTGGCGGCAGGCTCCGTGTAGGCCGCGGGTCAATCCGGCCTTCTACTGCGAAAATGGTGGCAGTGCTGGATGCCTCCAGGGGTGCCCAGTCAGGGGGGATGGTGTAGCCCCCAAATCAAGCCCTTAAGGGCGTGGATGGAGGCAGATGAGAGCTCCGGCGGTCCGGAGCGGTGGCGGCAGGCTCCGTGTAGGCCGCGGGTCTCGCCGCGGGTCAATCCGACCTTCTGCTGCCAAAATGATGGCAGTGCTGGATGCCTCCAGGGGTGCCCAGTCGGAGGGGATGTTTTATTCAATACGGCAAGCCCTCAGTATCGTGGATGGAGGCTGATGATATCTCCGGCGGTCCGGAGCTCCAGGGAGAGCGTCTAGCGCGGTCTACTTCCGGGGGCGGGGTCCGACTTATTTATTTTTTTATATACTATTAATGGGTTAAAAAAAAAATGAAAAAAACGTATTTCCCCTTGGCGGATGTAGCATCGATCCGATACTGCATCTGTCCTCTGCTGGCTCTGCAGTGAGAACTGAGTGATCAAACACCGCTAATTGCTCAGTTCTCCCCTCTGTTCTGAGCAGAGAGCCGTGACTGTCAGTCAATGGCTCTCTGCTCTGCCCCTCCTGTGCTCACTGGAGTGCTGGGCTAGGGAAGGGCAGGGGAGGAAGCGGGTGGCTCATTCTTCCAGTGATGCAGCTGAGAGGCTAAACCAGATGCCGATCCAGGCATGTAGGTGAATCCCGACTGATAGAATGAACTACACTCCTGTGATCCATAGGAGAAGTAGGGCTAAATAAGCTTTGGCAATACTTCTCCTTTAAGTTGACACTAAACTGTTGTTTAAAAAAATATATATTCTTTTTAAGTATGTATTCTCAGCTAAAAAAAGTCCCTTCTATTGCTCACAGCCTCCTCCAAATTTCCAAATTCTTTTTATTTGCTGTTAGAGGGTGGCTACGTTTGCAGGAATGTAGGAACGTAGCCACCCTCTTTCTTGCTCCCAACAAAGAATATGGACAATGGAATTTGTAGTGTGCATATAGCAGTGCACATTCAGTTTTGTAGCTAACTGTAAGTAAATCAGAACTACATCATTTTTTGTTACAAATTTACAGATTTTTCTCTTACTTTATATGTTTTCTCTCTCTGCCCTGTACACATAATGTGCACTCTTGGCATGCACTTTCTGTAAATGTGACTGTGCATGCTCCAGCAGAGGCTGAACATTATAGTTTGGCGGTTACTACAGCAGAATGTGCCAGTTTGTAGTCCAACTCAGGGGTGTGCATGGTGACAATGCTGCAGCTGAACCTTTCAAGAACTAACGTTGGATTTAAAAATAAACTAAGGGGGAAACAAAAATGCCATTTTACTTGTGTCTTTTATATCTCTCAGGAGATCAGCTTTAAAGACTGCAACAGCATATGTATTATAAGTAGGTATGGGCCGAACACCCCTTTGTTCGGTTCGCACCAGAAC
This sequence comes from Pelophylax lessonae, assembly GCF_965119305.1. Classification (NCBI taxonomy): domain Eukaryota; kingdom Metazoa; phylum Chordata; class Amphibia; order Anura; family Ranidae; genus Pelophylax; species Pelophylax lessonae. Next base: position 672,919,585 of record NC_138769.1, on the reverse strand, counting down.
ATCTCGAACATATGGGACATGAACATGAAAAATCCAAAGTCCTCATTTTAAAGGCTTAAATGCAAGTTATTGCCATAAAAAGTGTATGGGGACCCGGGTACTGCCCTGGGGGACATGTATCAATGCAAACATTTTTTTTTAAAAAAGATTGTTTTTAAAGGAGCAGTGATTTTAATGATGCTTAAAGTGAAACCATAAAAATGAAAAATGCCCTTAAATACCGTGCCTGGGGGGTCCCATTAATTTGCCTGTAAAGTGGCGCATCTGTATGATGTATGGAGCCTGCTGCAGCAATACTGACATTTCTAAAGGAAAAAATGTAATTTAAACTTGCTCACGACTGTAATGTATTGTCGGCTCCAAGCAATACAGATAAAACAAAATTTGAACAAAAAAAGCCCCCAAAATCTATACCAGACTCTTATCTGGGCACGAAGCCTGGCAGGTCAGGAAAGGGGATGAGCAAGTGCCCTCCCTCTCCTGAATTATACCAGGCCACATGCCCTCAACATGGAGGGGGTGCTCTAGGGCTCTGCCCCCCTCACCCCAGAGCACCTTGTCCCCATGTTGATGGGGACAAGGGCCTCTTTCCGACAACCCTGGGCTGTGGTTGTCGGGGTCTGTGGGTGGGGGGCTTATCAGAATCTGTAATCTTTAACAAGGGGCCTCAAGATCCCGCCCCCCATGTGTACATTGTACCTGTACCCATTTACCAAAAAAAAAAAAAAACACATGAGGCAGTTTTTGACAAGTCCTCTATTCAAAAATAAAAAAATAGTGCCCCCGATTTAAAACCATCGTCAATCACGCCGCACCCTGCGACCCGAAAAAAAAAAGCTCCGCTCTCGGTGAACGCTTCCCACGGATTGCCTTATCGTAGTTTGCCAGCTCTTATATAGAAAATAGGCGGGTCCACGGCGGTAACATCACAGGTGGTCCCGCCCCATTGTGACATCACAGACCAGGGGCTGGCTGCCGTGAGACATCACCGGTGTGGCCCTGCTCATTCCCTATATAAGAACTGTCAAACCGCAAATAGGCAGTCCGCTGGAAGCGTTCACCGAGCGCGGAGCTTTTGAACTGATGCCCCACAAATGCTCAATAGAGTTTAGGTCTGGAGACATGCTTGGCCCGTATATCACCTTTACCCTCAGCTTCTTTAGGAAGGCTGTGGTCATCTTGGAAGTGTGTTTGGGGTCAGTACCATTTTGGAATACTCCAGTCTCCAAAGGGAGGGGATCATGCTCTGCTTCAGTATGTCACAGTACATGTTGGCATTCATGGTTCCCTCAATGAACTGTAGCTCCCCAGTGCCGGCAGCACTCATGCAGCCCCAGACCATGACACTCCCACCACCATGCTTGACTGTAGGCAAGACACACTTGTCTTTGTACTCCTCACCTAGGTGCCGCCACGCACGCTTGAAACCATCTGAACCAAATACGTTTATCTTGGTCTCATCAGACCACAGGACATGGTTCCAGTAATCCATGTCCTTAGTCTGCTTGTCTTCAGCAAACTGTTTGTGGGCTTTCTTGTGCATCATCTTTAGAAGAGGCTTCCTTCTGGGACGACAGCCATGCAGACCAATTTGATGCAATGTGCGGCGTATGTTCTGAGCACTGACAGGCTGACCCCCCACCCCTTCAACCTCTGCAGCAATGCTGGCAGCACTCATTCATCTATTTCCCAAAGACAACCTCTGGATAGGATGCTGAGCATGTGCACTCAATTTCTTTGGTCGATTATGGCGAGGCCTGTTCTGGATGGAACCTGTCCTGTTAAAATGCTGTATGGTCTTGGCCACTGTGCCGCAGCTCAGTTTCAGGGTCTTGGCAATCTTCTTATAGCCTAGGCCATCTATATGTAGAGCAACAATTCTTTTTTTCAGATCCTCAGAGAGTTCTTTGCCATGAGGAGCCATGTTGAACTTCCAGTGACCAGTATGAGAGAATGAGAGCGATAACACCAAATTTAACACACCTGCTCCCCATTCACACCTGATACCTTGTAACACTAACGAGTCACATAACACCGGGGAGGGAAAATGGCTAATTGAGCCCAATTTGGACATTTTCACTTAGGGGTGTACTCACTTTTGTTTCCAGTGGTTTAGATATTAATGGCTGTGTGTTGAGTTATTTTGAGCGGCCAGTAAATTTACACTGTTATACAAGCTGTACACTCACTACTTTACATTGTAGCAAAGTCTCATTTCTTCAGTGTTATCACAGAAAAGATATAAGAAATGTTTACTAAAATGTGAGGGGTGTACTCACTTTTGTGAGATACTGTGTGTATATATATATATATATATATATATATATATATATATATATGAATAAAATGGGATCAGTGACACAGGTGTGTTTCAGTGGCACCACTACACTTTTGTTACACATGAATCAGCACAGCACTACACTACACTACACTGACTGCACTAAACTGACAACACACAATCCTCTAACTACCTGCCTAATCTCCACTAACACACTATGCAGGGATGCCGTGTAAGCAGCCTTATATAGTGTGAAGCACCCTGCCTTTGGCCAATCATGGCTCTGACTGGCCAATCACAACACAATGTCCTAAGCATACAGGTCAGGTGCATGCTTTGGCCAATCACCAGCACTTAATGCAATGTGATCTTGCAGTGCTTTATGGGGCGCTCGCTGGCAGGCAAACTTCAGCAAAGGCAACGAACATCCGATGTTCGAGTGGAACATCTAGCCCATCTTTATTTATAAGCGTTATAGGCATGAATCCTGTGGTCCTGCCAATTGGATAGGTGCCAAACCTGCCTGTGTGTGTTGGTCTATGATGTTTGCTAAAGAAATTCAGGGCACAACATTACTCAGACTTCCCGAAACCCAACATACAGTACATTTTTCAAGCCAGGAATATATTAAATTAAAATATATTGCCAGTGTTTAACACAAAACATAATTGTAATAGTTATTTGTCAAGCTGAACACAGTACAGTAATAACGCATGGACAACAGAAAATTAAGCACCGCATAGTTCTACAAGATTAGACAAAAATTTGCAAATGTTATTAAAGCATTTAATGGAAATTCACATTAAAATGTAAATGACTCTTAGAATGGGATTTTTTTTTATCCTTCGCTCTATTATCTAGTAATTGTTTTAGAAAATACTTAAAATAAGCAGAAAAAATATTAACTGTTTATATTACGGGTAATTCAGTTTTACTTCACCCGTGGTGTTACACAATCTCCTTGTGATACATTTAAAGTGTTTTTTTAAGCTTTTTGTATATATATATATATTATTTTTTTCTTTTTTAAATCAGAATTTTTTTGGACCACATAAATATGATCTTTTACATATTTAACTAAATGTGACCAAAAGCAATTACAGCTTTTAGAATCAAAATAAAAGAATGAAAATTTTACATTAACCACTTGCCCTCTGGAAGATTTACCCCCCTTCATGACCAACCCTTTTTTTGCGATACGGCACTGTGTTACTTTAACCGACAATTGCGCAACACTGTACCCAAACAAAATGTATTTCTTTTTTTCCCCGCAAATAGAGTTTCGTCACCTCTGTGTTTTTTTTTTTTTGTTTGTTTTTTTTCACGATAAACAAAAAAAGTCTGACAATTTTGAAAAAAACAAACAAAAAACAAACAATACGTTTTACTTTCTGCTATAAAACACATCTAATAAAAAACAAAAAAAAACAAAAAAAAAAAGAAGCTAATTTCTTCATTAATTTAGGCCAATATGTATTCTGCTACATGTTTTCCCCAATAAGTGTATATTGATTGGTTTGTGCTTATGTTATAGCGTCTAAACACTATGAGATATTTTTATATATTTGTTTTACTAGTAATGGTGGCGATCAGCGACTTATAGCGGGACTACGATATTGTGGTGGATAATCAAGACACTAACTGACGCTTTTGGCACTTTTTGGGGACTAGTGACACCAACACAGTGATCAGTAAAGAATATGCACTGTCACTGTACTACTGACACTGTCTGGGAATGGGCTAAACATCAGGCGCGATCAAAGAGTTCACTGTGTGCCCAGTCAGTGCTTGTGTAGTGTGCGGGAGGTGTTTTTACTAGGGAAAGGCATTGATACTGTTTTCCTGCAAAACAGGAACAAGGACTAGTAAAATTCTTACTAACAGAATGGCAATCTGCCTTGTTTACATAGGAAGATCGCCGTTCTGGCTCTCTGCCTTATGATCAGTGGGTGCCGGCGGACATTGAGTCCAGGATACCCACAGATCACATCTGCTGTCATTAGACACAGTTGGAGCTGAGTTGCAGGTATGCGTGTCCCAGACCCGGAAGTGTCGGATCAGATACTAGGTACATGATTCAGCACAGAGTGGCCGCCCTGCTGCAGTATATGTACGGTGGGCAGTTCTGGAAATTTCCTGCCCAGCTCTAAAAGGGGAATCTATGGGGACCCTGCTTTAAAGCGGGATCTATGGGGAACCCTGACCTGGCCTGCTCTAAATGGGTATCTATGGGGACCCTGCTCTAAAGGGGATCTATGGGGGACCCCGGCCTGGCCTGCTCTAAAGGAGGATCTATGGGGATCCTGGCCTGCTCTAAAGAGGGTCATATTGGCTAACTATATATATATATATATATATATATATATATATATATATGTAGCCCGGATGGAATATTCAGCTCAGCCTGTTAGATGTTGTTCTATATCTTTCCGACTGAGGCCTCTGGAAAGTTGGCCCAATGGATTGTGGGAGATATAGTCTTTAAGGAAGTGGATGCTATGGAGGACTTGACTGATTGGACCATTCTCCCAGGGAGCACTGGGTTTCGCAAGGACAGGTGGGAGTGTCGATAAATAGGGGGCGGGACGGTTGGTTCGCTCTCTTGCCTCGAGGACAGCGCGCTGTGAGGAAGGGGGAAGAGCTGCTGCAGTGAGCAGAGGAGAGTAGGCCCGAGGCCTAACACAGAGATGCGGGAGAAAGAAGCGTGTGTAACAGGGTGTGACAGCAGACTAAAGGCTGAGGACGCCGGGGAGAGTCTGAAAGTATTCTGTGGAGTGACGAGTCCTAGTGCGGAGGACCGCTGGAAGCGTTTCCCATCAGAACGGGTGAGAGACATCCAAATTGGAATAGCCTCAGTGGTTTATCAGATTGAGTCAGGAAAGGCCAGTTTAGTCTGAATAGTAAACTATATTGAAATCTAATGGTTGCCACAGGACACTGCAGTGCTGAATAGTGTGTGGAAAATCGTGTAGGCCTCATTCCACATTCTCAATCTATCCAATCTACATCATAACTTGACTGAGTTTAGGCTGATACTTCTTCATATTCGATTACAATTAATTCTGCCTTTACCTTGGATTACAAATAGTTTGCCTTTACTGTGGATAACAAATAATCTATTTTGGGTGACTAAGGATCTTGTTGCCGGTGAAGACTAGCAAGGCCTTGCTCGACCAGGAGACTTGTGACATCACAAGTAAAGAGGGCCCCCTGTAGGTGACAGAGTGCACTCTGATAGTGTTACTAATTCAAGTTAAATCCATTGCATTGTTCTTTTAGAGTACAGTTGATTATAATTAAAGGACACTCTGACAAGTTAAGGGAGGATTGATTTATTGATGAATAATTAATATCCCAGCCTTGATATATTTTTGCTCATTTCATTGGTTATCTGCTTTCTAATAGATCGGATCCTGAGTGCTGAGTCCTATGCTATTTTGGGTTTGAGGACTCAGGATCTTCCCTTTATTTGCTTCCTGAATATTGTTTGATGTTTGAATTCAATATGGTTTATTATTTTTGCTAAAAGATACGGTAGTAAAGCAAATCTTTTACTGAAACCTGGTGGTATTTTTCTTCAACATTTTCGAACCTACAGTGTCAAATGGGTTGGAAGGTCTTCAGGGCAATAGAAGTGAGGAGGATATGAACATCACTAGCAGCCCCCCTGGGGGCATGGCTATATATATATATATATATATATATATATATATATATATATATATATATATTGCAGGGAGAGCCTGGAGTACCTGGTGGTGCAGGAAAACCTGGTAGCACGGGGAATATAGGTGAGAAGGTAAGACTAAAGAGGGATCTATGGGGACCCTGGGCTGCTCTCAAGGGGGAATCTATGGGGGGCCCTGGACTGACCTGCTCTAAAGGGGAATCTATGGGGATCCTGCTCTTAAGGGGATCTATGAAGGACCCTGGCCTGGCCTGCTCTGAAGGGGGATCTATGGGGACCCTGCTCTAAAGGGGATCTATGGGGCACCCTGGCCTGGCCTGCTCTAAAGGGGGATCTATGGGGGAGCATGGGTGACCTTAAAATGATGCCCACCCCCCCCCCCCCCGAACAAAGTTCAGTGGATGCCCATGCATATAAACAAACAATATAAAGATAAAAAAAAAAAAGTAAATGTTGTAGAATCCAATCAATACATTGTCGGGGTTATTGGGGGTTGATTAAAATAATAATAGGTAAAAAGAAAAATGATTTTAAAAGCCATGTATATTTCATATTATGCATATAAGAGATTCTGAACAGGATGGCGTCCATCTTGTTTTTAAGGTGAAACAAAGTTCATATATACTTGTTAAACAAAATGTCTCGTACAAGCTTACAAGAGAGCATAGAATTTCAACAATAGGGTCCTATACTTTCAGCAGACATTTCTATTTTCTTTTGTCATAAATAGGATTTCTTTTGACATCTCGATCAGATAAAACTTAGTCAGTCTGACGCTATGTTAAAGGGGGTGATATCTCAGTCTGTCTATAGGTATTTAACAATAGACAATGGCTCAGTTTTTCTCAGCATACATTTAAAGATGAACCATATAAGTTTTCATAGATACATTATTATATGTGAGAAGATATTAGCTATAATTATGTTATTATATTATGTAAGCCATATACATATATATTTAGGAATATTGTATCACATTTTGGGTTTATATTTTCATAGTAATAATCTTACTTAGAATTCTTTTTCTAATAAGTGTAAGGACATATGTATCTCGTCACTAGTTACCTCATTTCAGAGAGGTCTAGTCTAAGTGCTCAAGGTGTCGTAAATATTCCCAAACCTAGACTATGTCTGACAGCCCTATGTCACAATCCAAATAAGTAATGGCTATTCACTAGCTAGAGGTCAAGAGGTCATGAGATAAGAAGGATGGGTAATTGTTTCAAATTATGTTAAATACAAAATCTAATGAACGGTACGATACTGCCCTCTGGAGGCGAAATACCAGGTGCAGTCTTGAGATAATTTCAGATTTTCCATATAAAAATATTATATTGTCTTAAATAATATAATTATTAAAATGGCATTACCTGCCAAGATGAATAATGGAAATACAGGTGGACATTTATGTATGTACTGATAGTCTGGACAAAGTTTTATGTTGTGTTTTATGATTAATCTCACATATAGAGAAATCATCCTTATTTTATTATACCAAGTTTTGGGTTAATTATCAAAAGGGGTGTGTCTCTGACCTCACTAGTTTAGGTATAGAATATCCCGACCAATTGGGATAATGTTTCATCCCTCTGGGTTTTACTTATGGTAATTTTTATAGCTCTTTGTTCTTACCATATAAAAGACCAACCCAGATATGAGATAGAGACATTACACTACTGACAACACACCTCACACTTACACCACACACGCTATTACATTTTTCAATAGACTCATGCAGACATACTCCCTGGTCCATTATTCATCTGAAACTTGGAGGAAACTCCTCCCTCACTGGCATCCATCTTAGGACTCTGGTAACACCATCTTAAGTGTGGTAATTATGCCTTGCTGTATTATTTGATTTTATTCAACAATTGTTTATTCTTTCCTTATATGTTTTATATTGCATATTTAAGGGTAATAAGATTACAATCCCAGCCGTATAAGCCATAGTATATTTTTCTCTAAAAAGCTGATTTTTGTTTTTATACATTTTTATTAATATCAGATTAAGTGCATTATTTGCAATTTTAAGTCTTCCGTTTTGCATGGCTTATTCTCATTCCTTCTGCAGTGGAATGACTTTGGGCCCTGTGATTCGCAGACCATTGTAGTCTGTTTATATAGAACATTAATTTATGGCTTATACTATACCTGGGCAGAAATGGTAATCTTGCTTTCGTTTTGCTTTCACTTTAATTTTGTTTCAGTTTCACTTTCATTATTGAGCTAAACATCACATTGCATTGATTATTTGAAGTTAGTATTTTTATGTAGAGTTATTTTTGTGTCACTTCTTGTTTGATCATATATTGTGTTTGCATGTCTTGAGAATAAATATTTTTATATATATTCCACACTGTAGACTGTACTCACTAAGATTGGTATATGCTTTTAAAAAGAAATTAATCAATTAAAAAGAATTCACAACATTGATTTATGGCAATAGGTGAAGACTCTCCTTTTTCACAGATCTTTGCTTATTAACCATAAATAAATACACTGCTATATTCAGAGCAGTATAAATATTCTGACATAAGTACGAGCGCAAGATATTTATTATTAAATATTCTTACATATAATGGAGGCCCCAGCGAGATAATTATTGATTTCTTACATATGCCAATCATAATATTGATCAGGTGACATAATCAATAACTTTAAAAAAAAAAAAAAAAAAAAAAAATTTTTTTTTTTGATTTTTTTTTTTTTTTATTAATTGTAATGTGATAGAAATGCATTAAAAATGTCTACAGCAGGTAATGTTCATGCTGCCAACTCTGGCAAAGTGTGAGTCCCTAGTGGTAATGCCACAACCCCAGTAGATTTGGCACAGATCATAAATGTGTGGAAACACCTCTCTGAGTCTGAAATGGTGGAAAATGTAAATGCTGGTTAGAGTCATATATCAAAATCCTCAAACGTCGGGCCAATAAAGGGCATCTGACATGGGTAGAGGACAACATGTATGTATGAACTCACCAATAAGCTTATCTAACACCAAAAGACGTCAGGAAGTGTGATCACATACTTTTTGAGTCATGGCCAATCTTATTGTATCTTTATGAGGAACTGCACCAGAAGGCTCAGCAAAAAGGAGTTTAGTAAAGTTTCAATCTCCACTCCAAATAAATGAGAGTATGAGATTAGGAACCTCCTTGAGCAGGTGAAAGTAACCTCTATTGGGACACATCAGTTAAGAGAATGTAGCGTGAAACTGCAAAATGAAGTAGAACTGTGGCAAGAAGTTTGATCAAGTAAACTGTAATGAAAGTAACCATTTGAAAGTGAAATGTAAATGATTAATGCAATAATTAGGAAGTTTTGAGCGAGGAAAAATGTTTTTCTAGCAAACAGTTGCCGAGTAATCAGCAGTGGAAAATTTTGAAAAAAAAAAATAAAAATAAATAAAAATGTAACTGTTCAAATTCATGACAGGAACTCATCAGTAAATAAATAAGAGAGTTCCATAAGGTCATGGTGTCCATGTAAAAGGGCAATGCTTTATTAGTCCTGCATTTTAAATATGATATAATTATTCATAGACCCAGACATGACTCCCAGTCTGTTGGTCATGACCCAGACAAAGGGGAGGGGAGTCAGGCAAAGAGTCCATGTCCTACCCCAGCCATATTCCTAATATAGGAGGGCAGAAATTGGGCAGCCATGCATAAATAGGTATGAGTCATATCAGGTCAATGCAAAAAGACTAGCACCCCTAAAAAGACACCATACACCTCCAGAATTTAAATTTTTTTTAAAAAGAGTACTGTCCTGATTTTTTAGAAAAGGGTCCTTAGACATTATTGATTACCCTGAGGCCTATGAAAACAACTTTCTGTGTTGTGCCTGCAGGATGTCATTTAAAAGTCAGCCCATACAAAACTTTACTGCTGCTAGAGCTGTTATCTACAATTTAAAATGTACACAGCACCAAAGCCCCATTGAATTTTTTTTTGCTGTACTCAAAAGTGCCTAACACCCTTCAATGAAGGAGTACAACCATCCGGAATTTAAATCCCTGTGCTTTGAGGCATTGCCCATGCACATAAAAATAAAAAGTTTGGCAAAGGAGGAGACATGCCACCTAGGCCCCAAGGGGACACCGGATACCTTAAAGAGGACACCGGACATCCCATTAACAAGGGGGGGGGACACCCACAAATAAATAGGGATTTGCCCCATCCTAGGGTTCCCCAAAATCCTCGGGAAAATCAAGAGCCATTTAGGCCCAGACCTCACGCCAGAACCGCGTAACTGGTTCTGATAGGGATCTGTCCCAATATGTCTGAACCCGAGAGACATAGGCACCGCAGGAGGCGGAGCCAATAATTTAATTCTGTTAAGGTTTTCAGCTGAGTAGAGGCCAAATTGGATCAGCTGATCACTTGGTTCACTCAGGGCACTACAGCCCAAAATTAAAATCCATCTCTAGGAACAAATCCTGTGGCCAGCCTAAGGCCATAAAATCCTTATATGCCCAAGTGGTAAGGAATCAGAAGGGATACACTGAATAGAGGTATAGGATACAGAGGTGCTAACACCATTTTATCCCAGGTCACAGCATTAAGGATCCTCAAATCCCTGTCAAGGGGGGATCTTGGTTGTGAGATACTAACTACCCTCCTATTTTTCAGTGGTCACTTCATCCCTCTGACTTAAACAGGTCGCTTAAAGCGGGCACATTTCAAAAAATCGCCAATGACGGTGATATCAAGGAGGATCAAACCCTAATGACGTAATGCAGTCAAGAGGTTAAAGGTTGTATACGGTAACCAAGAAGGAATCCTCAATGCCAGGTAGTTTTATTGCCTCCAATAAATTGCATTGATGCCCCATAGGGGGAGATATTTTTTTTTCCTAAGTAGTAGGTAAATTTTAGACCAAATATTATATTATTGTCCAATGCATAGTATCCATGGTGATAAATACATCCCCATGTTAATAAGCCCCAGAAGTCAGTCGCCCAAGGAAAGGTCGCATATATAGTCTCACCTTCCCTGGTGTCATAAAAGGACTGATCACACGGTGGATTAAAGGAGAACTCTGAGAAAGCTTAGGGTACCAACATCGCATTGAAATGTCAATTGATAAGAATGTATATTCATACTATATGTTTCATCCAATAGGAAGAGATTAACCTTCCATGCCAGGTCACTGATTGGTACAGACGATGATGTTTGCCAAAGACACAGCGATCGGATGGGTCATCTCTCCTTAGAGCTCCGCTCAAGACGGAACCCCTCATTGAATCGGATCCCTCTTCAGGAATCAAGCTGCGAGACGCCACAGATTCTTGTTGACGGAGAGGAAGATTTATTTCAACAGATCTTTGTGCATTTGATCAGAGGAAATCCTTTAAGAGGAATCGCATTACCTCCTGTTTTCAGTTGAAGGAGATGTGAGAATGGTGCATTGCACATGTGAGCAAACATCAGTCTAAGTGTATGACACTCTAGGCCATGCTGAAACCATTCATTATTCAACCAACATCCAAGGTTGAACGTCCAAACAGATTTCTCGGATTCCTGATTGCCAACGTTGTTTTACTGCGCTTTGAATGGTAATTGCCAATGCCATCGCAGCAGTTAATTTCTGTCTCCATTAACACTTTGCAAGCTGGAGATGCAGATTTCAAGGAACATTTGAGTTTCTTTACTAGGAGATCAGAAGTCAAAGAGACTAACAAGGAACAGTTGGTGACATAGCTAACATTGCAAAGTCGCTACGAACTGACATTTTGAACTGATTGTTTTTTTTTCTCTTCTCAAATTTTTTTTTTTACCGCTGTACTTAAGAGTTATGAACAATTCCCAATATGAACTATTCTCTTAAAAAAAAAGAGAACAAGACATTTTTTTTCTTTTGCTACTCCTTAAAAAGCTTTCTTTCCAGATAGGCCTAAGTTGCTCACTTGTCTACTGGGAAGAAATGGGGGGGATATGTCGGGGTTATTGGGGGTTGATTAAAATAATAATAGGTAAAAAGAAAAATGATTTTAAAAGCCATGTATATTTCATATTATGCATATAAGAGATTCTGAACAGGATGGCGTCCATCTTGTTTTTAAGGTGAAACAAAGTTCATATATACTTGTTAAACAAAATGTCTCGTACAAGCTTACAAGAGAGCATAGAATTTCAACAATAGGGTCCTATACTTTCAGCAGACATTTCTATTTTCTTTTGTCATAAATAGGATTTCTTTTGACATCTCGATCAGATAAAACTTAGTCAGTCTGACGCTATGTTAAAGGGGGTGATATCTCAGTCTGTCTATAGGTATTTAACAATAGACAATGGCTCAGTTTTTCTCAGCATACATTTAAAGATGAACCATATAAGTTTTCATAGATACATTATTATATGTGAGAAGATATTAGCTATAATTATGTTATTATATTATGTAAGCCATATACATATATATTTAGGAATATTGTATCACATTTTGGGTTTATATTTTCATAGTAATAATCTTACTTAGAATTCTTTTTCTAATAAGTGTAAGGACATATGTATCTCGTCACTAGTTACCTCATTTCAGAGAGGTCTAGTCTAAGTGCTCAAGGTGTCGTAAATATTCCCAAACCTAGACTATGTCTGACAGCCCTATGTCACAATCCAAATAAGTAATGGCTATTCACTAGCTAGAGGTCAAGAGGTCATGAGATAAGAAGGATGGGTAATTGTTTCAAATTATGTTAAATACAAAATCTAATGAACGGTACGATACTGCCCTCTGGAGGCGAAATACCAGGTGCAGTCTTGAGATAATTTCAGATTTTCCATATAAAAATATTATATTGTCTTAAATAATATAATTATTAAAATGGCATTACCTGCCAAGATGAATAATGGAAATACAGGTGGACATTTATGTATGTACTGATAGTCTGGACAAAGTTTTATGTTGTGTTTTATGATTAATCTCACATATAGAGAAATCATCCTTATTTTATTATACCAAGTTTTGGGTTAATTATCAAAAGGGGTGTGTCTCTGACCTCACTAGTTTAGGTATAGAATATCCCGACCAATTGGGATAATGTTTCATCCCTCTGGGTTTTACTTATGGTAATTTTTATAGCTCTTTGTTCTTACCATATAAAAGACCAACCCAGATATGAGATAGAGACATTACACTACTGACAACACACCTCACACTTACACCACACACGCTATTACATTTTTCAATAGACTCATGCAGACATACTCCCTGGTCCATTATTCATCTGAAACTTGGAGGAAACTCCTCCCTCACTGGCATCCATCTTAGGACTCTGGTAACACCATCTTAAGTGTGGTAATTATGCCTTGCTGTATTATTTGATTTTATTCAACAATTGTTTATTCTTTCCTTATATGTTTTATATTGCATATTTAAGGGTAATAAGATTACAATCCCAGCCGTATAAGCCATAGTATATTTTTCTCTAAAAAGCTGATTTTTGTTTTTATACATTTTTATTAATATCAGATTAAGTGCATTATTTGCAATTTTAAGTCTTCCGTTTTGCATGGCTTATTCTCATTCCTTCTGCAGTGGAATGACTTTGGGCCCTGTGATTCGCAGACCATTGTAGTCTGTTTATATAGAACATTAATTTATGGCTTATACTATACCTGGGCAGAAATGGTAATCTTGCTTTCGTTTTGCTTTCACTTTAATTTTGTTTCAGTTTCACTTTCATTATTGAGCTAAACATCACATTGCATTGATTATTTGAAGTTAGTATTTTTATGTAGAGTTATTTTTGTGTCACTTCTTGTTTGATCATATATTGTGTTTGCATGTCTTGAGAATAAATATTTTTATATATATTCCACACTGTAGACTGTACTCACTAAGATTGGTATATGCTTTTAAAAAGAAATTAATCAATTAAAAAGAATTCACAACATTGATTTATGGCAATAGGTGAAGACTCTCCTTTTTCACAGATCTTTGCTTATTAACCATAAATAAATACACTGCTATATTCAGAGCAGTATAAATATTCTGACATAAGTACGAGCGCAAGATATTTATTATTAAATATTCTTACAACATATATATATATAAAAACAAACTAATATTTTATCATAATACATGATTACTAAAAATGTCATGTAAAATATTAAATGGGGGCGGGATGATGATGTCAGCAGGAGAAGTTTGGCCACACCCACTGTTCGCCGCACAGTTACTACTCTCCTGGGGGCACTGGAAGGTGTCCCAGGTTTTCTCTAATCCTATAGTGTATACTACAAAAAAAATTGGCTAAAGAGCTTGGGTTTGGCTTGAAGAAAAGGCGGCAACCCTAAGTGATGGTCATCTCCATCTAGCGGCTGACGTGCACACTACTTAGCCCATTGTTATCCCACTAGAGCGTGCACACAAGCAACCTCCAGAAACCTCTCGGGCCCGGTGGGGGGCAAGGTTTTACTGCCTAGGGCCCTCCGCAGAGTTTATTCTGGCACTGATTCTGCTGCATTTTTAATAGCCGGCACACTACTCTGTTTGCAAGTGTATATCAGTAAAAGCATTTAAATGCTGCATTTAGAATGTGTTCATAGCACTACTTGCCCTTTTGACACCGCTGTTAGTTGTCTGTTGGATATATCTTTTAGGCTGCGACTGAGCTATTATTCAGCTCTGCTACGCTGCCTTTCCTCTTAGTCTCCTGGCTAAATTCAGTCTGATGAGTTGAAATAGACAACTCAGTGAACACATCACAATTTAACAGACAGGTACGTGCTCAGCCCAACACCCGGGAGTGATCACAAAGCACTGCTGTCCAACCGTTGTCTTTTTTTTTTTAATAGACAAACTTTATTAAGATTTATAGTACAGCAAGGAAACGCTGAAGTAGATTTTGCTTATATTTTGCCTTTCCTACTAAATCCCCATAAACATGCTAATTAAATATTTCCTATAAAACTGTTCTGTTTTCTTTATTTATTTTAGACTCTCTGGGGTTGATTTACTAAAGGCAAATAGACTGTGCACTTTGCAAAGTACAGTTGCTCTCTGCAAAAGCAGTTTCCCTAGATCCTAATAAATGAGCAGAAGCTCTGCTGACTTCCATCATCCAATCATGCGCAAGCAAAAATGCTGTTTTTTTTAAATTTTTTTTGCATGTGATTGTGTATTCTTTGGAAAGTGAAGCTTTATTTCACTTAGTAAGCTCTGGAGCAACTGCACTTGCAGAATGCAACTGAACTTTGCAAAGTGCACAGCGCTTCTGTCCTTTTCTATGCAATGCAGGCAGATCATGGCGGGGGTGCCTAAAAACATCACAGCACCCTGCCTCAGTACTGCTCCTACCCACCTCAGCTTCAGAAGGTTTTAGAGCCCATTCACACTAGCGCAACTTGTGAGGCGACTTGTGTGCCCTCAAGTCGCCCCAAGTCACTTGACATAACAAAAGCAATGTTAATCAATCAGTGCCGTCTTAATTGGCACTACTGAAGTCGCTCCGACTTCAGAAAAGGGTCCTGTACTACTTTGAGGCGACCTGTGATCCGACTTGTCCCATATACTTCAATGGGAGTCGCCTCCTTATCTTAATTGAAGCGACTTGTTATCAGACTTTCCAGGAAGAAGAAAGAGATTAGCCAGGCATTCCCCACATTGCAGCCATGCCTATATGATATATATATATATCATAGTTGCCAACATTTGAAAAAAATTTCCAGGGACACTTTGCAGCACAGCTATCAATTACTTACCACACCCACTTCCCCGAAGCTCTGCCCACTCTGCATAATTAATCTCAGCCTATTTATCAGATTATAGGGTCTACTTCATAAAGAGAGAATTACAGGAATTTGAAAAGGGAATTGAAAACTTGAGGCCAAAGTAGCAGAGTTGGAAATATTCTCCCATTCAGCTGCACTACTTCTGCCTAAAGTTTAAAATTCTCATCACAATTCCCTGCAATTCTAAAGTGTCAGCTTGTCGGAAGGTGCTCTGCCTCCCCCTGCTGGTGGATTTTGGAAAGTGCACCATGCTGACACCCTGCCTCTGGTGACACGTTAAATTTGCGACAGACGGGAAGAGTGAGCGGGCACCGAGAGAGAGACAACCTGCTGCCAGAACTACAACACATAGCTGGGGTGAGAGCGACACTGTGTGGAACAAAATAAAAAAAATATTTTTTAATGATTTACATTGTCCCTGATTAACAGGGACAATGTAAATCACCCGGGACAGGCTCCTATTTGCCGGGATTGTCCCGGGAAAAACGGGACAGTTGGCAGGTATGATATATATATGTAATGGTATATATATTCCATTATCTCTGCTTGGTCTGTGTGAGTGGCACTGGTGGACACAGATAAGTGGCACTGGTGGACACTGATTCGTGGCACTGATATGTGGCACTTGTGGACACTGATTTGTGGCACTGATACGTGGCACTGGTGGACACTGATTTGTGGCACTGATATGTGGCACTGATACATGACACTGGTGGACACTGATTCGTGGCACTGATACGTGGCACTGGTGGACACTGATTAGTGGCACTGATACGTGGCACTGGTGGACACTGATTCGTGGCACTGATACGTGGCACTGGTGGACACTGATTCGTGGCACTGATACGTGGCACTGGTGGACACTGATTCGTGGCACTGATATGTGGCACTGGTGGACACTGATACGTGGCACTGATACGTGGCACTGGTGGACACTGATACGTGGCACTGGTGGGCAGTGGCACTGGTGGACACATACGTGGCACTGGTGGGCAGTGGCACTGGTGGACACAGATACGTGGCACTGGTGGACAGTGGCACTGGTGGACACATACGTGGCACTGGTGGACACTGATTCGTGGCACTGGTGGGCAGTGGCACTGGTGGACACATACGTGGCACTGGTGGGCAGTGGCACTAGTGGACACTGATACGTGGCACTGGTGGGCAATGAGGAAATGAGTAAAAAAAACAGAAAAGGGGAATTAGGTCACAACACATCATATTCTGATTGGCCAAATACAAAGTCGTCTGTCATATAAGTCGCGCCAAATAATTCACAAGTCGCGCTGAAGTCGCGGTAAAATCGCGGTAAAAAGTCGCTCCGACATGGGGCGACTTATGGTCGCGGCAGTGTGAACCGGCTCTTATCCCCTTCATGACCAGGCCATTTTTGCTATTTAGTACTGAGCATGGTACTTAAGGGCCCTTTCACCCAGGGGAGTCCGTCGGCGGACTCCGTGTTTCTCAGTGGGGGATCGATCTGCCGATCCCCCGCTGAGCAGGCGGATGGCTGCTCTGTCTCCGCGCTGTGTGCGGAGACACAGCTGTGTGGTCCCAGCTGTTCTCTATGGGGAAATCGGATGAGAACGGACCGCCTGTCTGTACTCATCCGATCCCATCCGATCCGCTGGAAAGATGGAAAATAGGGTTTCCATCTGTCCAGATTTGACGGATCGGATGTCAGCAGACATGTCTCTGCTGACATCCGATGCTCCATAGAGATGCATGGGGCATCTGTTCAGATCCACCAAAAAAACGGACAGGCGGATCTGAGCCTAAATGGTAATTGCACGGTCCTGCAACGCTGTACCCAAACCAGATGTATATCATATAAAAAATTTTATGGCATTGATCACCACTTGATTGTACATATTTTTATTATACAAAAGTAAAAAGACCGAATATTTTGAAAAAAAATACAATATTTTTTACTTTCTGCTATAAAACATATCCAATAAAAAAAGTAAAAAAAAAAAATCAAACTTCTTCATAAATTTAGGCCAATATGTATTCTGCTACATGTTTTTGGTAAAAAAAAAAAAATCTCAATAAGTGTACATTGACTGGTTTGCATAAAGGTTATAGCGTCTACAAAGTATGGTCTTCTCGCAGTCTCTGCTCTAACTCATGCCAAAGGTGTTGAGGTCAGGACTCTGTGCAGGTCAGTCAAGTTCCTCCACCCCAAATTCACTTATCCATGTAATCCGTTAATGTTACAAGGTCTCAGGAGCAAATGGGAAGCAAATCACATAAGATGGAGGTGACTTCTATTACGCTATGTTCACATGTGGGCGTAGCGGACCGCGATTCTGCCCGTGATCCGGAATCATTGCAAATCGCGGGACGCCTGTGCGATGCCCGTGATTTTTAATGGCACCCCAAACGCTGTGCGATGTTACCCTGATTTCCACCTGCCGAATCGCGGTAACATTGCGCAAACAGAATCGTGGGACGCATGACGCCCAAAAGGTACAGGAGCTTCTTTTGTGTGTCATGCGTCCCGCGATTCTGTTTGCGCGATGTTACTGCGATTCGGCAGGCGGAAATCGCGGCAACATCGCACAGCGTTTGGGGTGCCATTGAAAATCACGGGCATCGCACAGGCATCCCGAGATTTGCAATGATTCCGGATCGCAGGCAGAATCGCAGTGATTCTGCCCGTGATCCGCTACGCCCACATGTGAACGTAGCCTTAAAGCGGTAGTAAACTGCGGCTGTTTAAAAAAAAAAACACCTGTTAGGCAATAGCATAATGTGCTAGTATCACATACTACCACATTATGAAATACTTCCCCCGGAATGAAGCCTTCCAGCGGCATTCTGTCACCACTGAGAGGGCTGACATCTTCCCCCGGTTCTTCTTCCGGGGTCACAGGCTCCAGCTTTGTGATTGGCTGGAGCCGCAAAGACATCACTCGCATGCAAGCGGGAGCCCTCAGTTCCGGCACGAAGCAGTGAAGATCCAGCAAAGTATGCCGGAACTTCAGAGTGCATTTGCCGGTGACGTAACTAGCTGCATCCAGGGTAAATATTTCCTAAACGTTGCATGTTTAGGAAATATTCATTTTACTTACATGTAAGCCTTATTATACGTACTTTACTTTACATAAAAATGTAAAGGGACACTGAAAAAAACAAAACAAAAGGCAAAATAAATAGGAAAAAAAAAAACAAATTGAAAGCGCCCCGTCCCTTTGAGCAGAAGCAAACCTATATGCAAGTCGCACCCACATATGTAAATGGTTTTCAAACTACACATGTGAGGTATCACTGCAATCGTTAGAGCGAGAGCAATAATTCTAGCCTCCTCTGTAACTCTAAATTGGTAACCTGTAGAAATGTTTAAAACGTCGCCTATAGAGATTTTTAAGTACCAACATTTGTCGCCATTCCACAAGTGTGCGCAATTTTGAAGCATGACATGTTGGGTATCTGTTTACTTGGCGTAACATTATCTTTCACATCATAGAAAATAATTGGGCTAACTTTACTGTTTTTTTAATTTTTTATTCAAAAAAGTGTATTTTTTCCCCCCCAAAAAAATGCATTTGTAAGACCATTTTTAAATAGTCTATCATTGTCCTGCCGGGCACTGGTTAAAGCTTGTAGGAGGGATTTCTAATTCCCATCTGACTGTCCTATGAGGCTGCATGACCCCTGACCCTCTGTCTGGACCTTGCTGATTGGCCCTATGATGATCACATCCACCCCCCCAAAAAAACAAGCTGAGCATGTGCAGAGTGCCTCCTCGGGCTCCGTCTTATCAGGAGATGGATTGGGGACACTGGAATAAAGTGAGGATCAGAGAAGAAAGGATCAAACAGCCCTTTTACACAATGCAGAGGATTAACCCCTTAGGTTCCACAGGGGTTACAAGCATGATTTACTGCATATACAGACTGATTTTACTGTTGTTGGTTTAGTAAAAATGTAAGCTTTGAAAATAAAATATATGAGCTGATTGGTTGCATGCAAGGCCATGGGGAGGGAACATTCAAATATTGATTTATTACTTAGCCTTTCCTTCTATTTTAACCACTTCCCGACCACCTATTTACTGCGGCAGAGTGGCTCTCCTGCGCAAGATTGACGTGGACCTACGTCGGTTGTGCATGGGAAGCTAGGGGGCGAGTGCACGCCGCCGGTGGCGCGCTCCCACCCCCACTAGGCAGCGGGGAAGCCGATGCATGGGACATACGGCTCCGATTGCCACCTTACACCCGTGATCGCTCCCCGCTGAGAGAGAAGGATGGTCAGCTGTTGTAAACACAGCCGACTGTTCTTCTCCCTAAAATGATCACAGAGCTCATGTGATCCTTCTATATAGGATCACAGGTCTCTATGGTAATTTCACAAGCCCCTCCCCCACACTTAGAAGTCATCCTCTAGGCACACATTTAACCCATTTGATCACCCATAGGGAAAACCCCTTCCCTGCCAGAGTCATTATTACAGTAACAGTGCATATTTTTAGCACTGATTACTGTAGTAATGTCACTGGTACCCCCAAAAGTGTCAAAAATGTCAATTAGGGGTCCGATCTGTCCGCCGCAATGTCACAGTCCCTCAAAAAATCACAGATCGCCGTCATTACTAGTAAAAAAAAAAAAAAAAAAAAAAAAACAATAAAAATTACATAAATCTTTCCTGTAATTAGTAGACGAGATAACTTTTGCGCAAACCAATTGAAATACGCTTATTGCAATTTTTTTTACCAAAAATATTTAGCAGAAAACAAATTGGCCTAAAATATTAAAAAATTTTGATTTTTAATTTTTTTTTTTTGAGAATGTCACACTGTAACCGAATGTGAAAATGTTTTTTTTATTTTTCAAAATTGTTGCTCTTTTTTTGTTTATAAAAAAAATAAAAATCACACAGGTGATCAAATACCACCAAAAGGAAGCTCTATTTGTGGGAAAAAAGGACATCAATTTTATGTGGATAAAGCGTCGCACGACCGCGCAATTGTCCGTTAAAGTAATGCAGTGCCAAATCGCAAAATAGGGCCTGGTCATTAAGGGGGCAAATCCTTCCGGTCTTAAAGTGGTAAAGGGCCCCTTGTATCAAAGAATTGAACACCCCTTAGCCAGAGACTTTATGGTGGTCATAGCTGAAACACAGAGGTGTAAACTCAGACAAGGAAAAAAACATATTACAATTCAATTCACAGTTATCCACCCAAAACCAAAAGCCTTTTTTTTTTTTTTTTTTCCATATTAAAATTTTAATAAAAAAAAAATTGCAAAACATACAGAGTTTTCCACAGACATATAGAAACCAACCAACCTCATGATGACCAAAGCGGTATAATCAGTGAAAGATATTGAAGTTAGTATCAGCAAGCCATTACAGAAATGTCCGTGGAGTCAGGCCCCCAAAGGGCCCAACAGGCAACACTATCATTCTTATAAAAGAAAACAAGCATAAAACGAAGTCACATAAAATACTAAAAAATAAGAAAAAAAATAAATAAAAATTATGTGGAATTGTCCTTGATATAAACTTGCTAATTCTTTCTGTTCCCTGTGCCTTCCTTTGTGCCAATTGAGAGCCCAATATTCTGTGATTTATGTGGATTTACTTGTTATTGATCTCTCACTGTATATACAAATTGCTTTTCTCCTCTCCGCAGACACCTCATTTTTGAGAGCAATGACTGTGAAACCTCGGCGTTCATCTTTTTCCATTTCAGAGGCTGTTGAATAAAGAAAAGTGGAAAGGGAAAGTTGTGTGCCTTGCTAATTCTGAAAAAAAGTTCTCATTTTCCGAGTCCTTTTAGCCAATGGGTGTACAGTAGATGCTCAGTCCACTGTGCAATCTTCTCCATGCATGAGAGGGAAGATTCATCAAGCTTGTAATGAACTAGCATGGTCTCGAATCTAATTTAGATTGGGTATGAGGGTAAATTTAACCCATCACCGAGCCTAGCCAGTAGATAATTATTCTATTATTGTATGTGTTTATCATGCTGGAAAGGGAATTTGTTGAACAAAATGTTTAACTCCAAAGCAGCACACATTTAAAGGGCTTATCCACTTTCATGGAGAAGATTAAACCTGTACTGTTCCTGAATGGTAAGAAAACCCCTGATGATCAGCTGACTTACCAGCGCTGCAAGCTATTGGTAAGGGCTCATTCACAATATAACATGTTGTATCTCACATCATGGGAATTATATACCAGCCATACATCAACACATTTGTTTCCAAGTGTAAAAGTCTTCTTTATTGCATAATCACGTAGGAAGACATTGTTTCAGGACTGGTTTTCTGCCGTAATTTGCCATAAAATGTTATCTGATCCTCATCTTAAAGTGGCGTTCCACCCAAAAGTGAAAACTCTGCTAATCTGCTTCCTCACCCGCTCTGATGCCACATTTGCCACCTTTCAGAGGGGAGGGGAAAACGGGCACCTGTTTTTGACAGCTACTCCGCTGCGATGAGGTCCCTCAGAAGTTCGGCCCCCCCTCCTCCTTCCTCCACCGCCGGGCCAGTTAGAAAGCGCATACGCAGTAGGGAAAAGGCTTCACTGCCTGTTTCCCTTACCATGAGTGGCAATGGCAGCAGAGCTGATCCGAAAATCAGCTGGGGGCCAAAATCTGAGGGAGAGGCTAAGCCTTGAAACGCGTTAGCCTTCACGAATTCAAGGGACAACTCACCCTCGGATCCCTTTACTGAGGACTGCGTTCCTTATGTGATATGCTTTTTAACAAGAACTCGTTTGTGAGTATTTTTTTGTTTTTTTTTTCCAAAAATTTTTATTTATTTTTTTTTTTTTCCAAAAATTTTTATGTGAGTATTTTTAATCTTTCTACTTTTTAATAAATCATCCAAAAGATAATGCACTAGGCCTATGCGCCCCTGTGTTTGTTGTTGTTTACAGTGTTTCCAGACTTCCCTGGTCGTGTAAGGGGCAGCAAGGCCGTAGCATTCCTCCTGGGTTGTCGTGTCCACAGCACCAGTAACAGTGGAAAGACCCTAATAAGGTGGACTAGAGACTACACCACTCTGAGCGCAGGGATCAGGTGCTTTGCACCAAAAACTTTATGTGTTGCTACAAAATCGTAGGATCCCTGGACAGGTAAGTGTCCTAATATTAAAAATCAGCAGCTACAGTATCTGTAGCTGCTTACTTTTAATTTTTTCGGGGGGTGGGCGAAACTATTTTTTTGAAGTGGGTTGACTGTGTAGCAAATGCCTGTGGTGGCAAGTGAGCAGGATTGAGCATATTGAAAGTGTATGTAAAGGCAAACATTTTTTTTTACTTAGTTTTGGTTAAGTCCGAAAATGTCCAATCATTCCCTAAGAAGACCTAGCATTACTGTTTGCCTGTATTTTTCTGTATCTTTCATCTGCTTTCTTTGTTTGAACTTTTTCTAGCAAGCACTGGAAAGCATTATGAATTCAACAGATTTTATAATTATTATCATTTGATTTATTTGGAGCCAACAGTTTGCTCAGCACTTTATATATCCTGGCAAGGTACCCCAGATTCCATTAAGCCCTCTGCATGCAGGCCTCCACAACCACTGGGTAAAGGTTGTGGTGAAGAGGCCCATGTCCTCGTCAACATGGGGACACGGTGCTTTGCCAGGGGATCCTCACTTGCAAAGGTACCCCCTTATGTTGAAGGCATGTGGCCTGGTATGGTTCAGGGGTTGCTCTTATATCTCTTTCCTGGCCGCCCCAAGCTGAACATAGGTATAGTTACAAAACAATTAAAGACAAGGGGGTTGGGAAGTGGGCTTAGAAATGCAGGCAAGTCTAGGCTATTAATTATTCTTGAATTTTCCCTGCATTTAATAATCTGTACATAAGTACAAAGGCCACTGAGCACTTACCCTTTCTTTCTGAAAATGCCAGGTGCCTGGCTGCTTCTGACTTCAATGATGGAAAAACCAAACAGCTACTGAAGTCAATGAAACTCCTGATCTGCATAATTGTTCCTGATCAGTGAACTAACAATTATTGAAGCCTTTGGATTAGAATGACAGTCAGCAGCCTCTGTATTTTCTCTGCATGGGTTTTCTTTAAAATGGACACTTTCACATGTATCTAAAAAATTAAAATTTTTATTTTTTTATTTTTCAGTTAACATTGTTGCCATCACAAGGAGGCTAACAAGTCCCCTTGTGATAGATTTGGGCAGTGATGGGTCCTCTTTATGGAGACATCAGTGGCTTATTAGATCCCTGATGTCTCCCCTGCCCTCCAAGGCAGCTAACCAAGCAAACATCTTAGAGCCCTTTCAGACTAGCGCGACACGACTTTGGGGGGCGACCTGTGAAGTCGCGTGCACCGCAGTGCACCGCGACTTCGGCGCGACTTGCAGAGACTTCACATAATGGAAGTCTATGCAAGTCGCCTCCAGGTCGCCCCAAAGTAGTACAGGACCCTTTTTCTAAGTCGGAGCGACTTGTGTCGCATCAACGGACCGCGACCGAGCGTGACTTGTCAGGCTGACAAGTGGCCTGACAAGTCGTGCTAATGTGAATGGGCTCTTAAACCATAAGTGAAACAAATATTGTGACTTCTGGATTAATTCCAAAGAGGAAAGGGGGGGAACAGATGTTCATGTTCTTGTTATAGCTGCAAAGGGTGGGCCAACTCAATATTGAACCCTACGGACTAAGACTGGGATGCCATTAAAGTTCATGTGCGTGTAAAGGCAGGTGTCCCAATACTTTTGACAATAGTAATGGCCCCATTACTTATCACAAGCCTAAAGCAGACTTATAGGGTCTGTTAGATAGTAAATTGTGGTCAAGCTCTGCTGCCTATTAGACTGCACAGTTATATTTAGACACACCACACAACTCATATAACAGGAAAGTGGGGGGCAAGAGTTTAAAATTTAGGTTGTTATTAAAATTTCAATCTAATGAAATATATATATTTCTTTGACTTTATTATTTATTTTGCTCATGCAAATGAGGTCATATGCACTCTAAGACCCGTTTCACACTATTCCGACTTGGGACGCGACTTGTGCCACCTCAAGTCACTTGTTATTACAAATTCAATGTAAATTCATGAGAGCCTTTTTAATATGCACTACTGAAGTCCCTCCGACTTCAGAAAAGGTTCCTGTACTAATTCAAGGCGACCTCTATCCGACTTGTGCACATAGACTTCAATGGGAGTCGCCTCTAAGTCGGATCCTTATCTATTTTCAAGCGACTGTGATCAGACTTTCCAGGAAGAAGAAAAAGATTACCCAGGCATTCCCCACAAACAAAGTCGCCTATCATTCAAGTCTCTTCAAAGTCTCTTAAAAGTCTCTTCAAAGTCTCTTCAAAAGTCTCTTTAAAGTCAAGCTAAAGTCGTGCTAAAAAGTCGCTCCTTCATGGGGCGACTTTCTGGTCGGGGTAGTGTGAACCGGCTCTTAAAGTGCACCGTCTTCATATACTTCATAAAACACATATTTGATTGACAGATAATAAAACAATCTTTCCTGAGTGCCAGGTTAGAAAAATGTATGCTGATTCTGACTTGGAACTCCCCTGAAATACATCTTTCCTCCCAGGGAAAACACAATTCCTGCCCTCCCACTCCAGTGCTCTATGCTGGCATAGATTAGTAATGGCCATGTCTTATTAAGACTAAGGCCCCTTTTACACGTCAGTTTGACATGTCAGTTTTTCAGGTGGACCTGATCGGATCCTCCATGCATCCCCATAGGGCAGTGGATGTCAGCGGAGACATGTCCGCTGACACCCGCTGCTATCCGATCCTGTCCGTAAAACCCGGACAGATGGAAACCCCTTCAAGAGGATCGGATGGGATCAGATGAAAATGGACAGGCGGTCCGTTCTCATCCGATCTCCCTATAGAGGACAGCGGGGCTCTGACAGCTCCGTCTCTGCACACAGAGCGGAGACAGAGCTGTCATCCGCCTTCTCAGCGGGGATCGGCGGATCGATCCCCCACTGAGCAGAACGGACTCCGTTGGGCAGTGCGCCCATGTGAAAGAGGCCTAAAGGCTCGTACACAATGAAGAACGAAAATCGGACTAAATATATTTTTGTAGCTCTTGCTCAGCGGTCATAACCGTTTTTATTTGACAGTGCAAAATGTAGCATGAAATTTCTCATCCGATCTCTCTTTTTTTGGGACGTATGATCGTAGAGTGTGATGTAAGTACGTATACGTGTGACCCCGAGGCCACGCCTTTGAGCTCCATCACTGTATGGGCTCTTTCACACGGTCCGCCTCCGTAGGCGGATCCATGTTGCTCAGCGAGGATCGATCCGCGATCCCCGCTGAGCCTTGCGGATGACAGTTCCGTCTCCGCTTGCAGAGCGGAGAGGGAGGTGTCTCAGCCCCCGCTGCCCTCTATGGGGGATCGGATGAGAGCGGACCGCCTGTCCGCTCTCATCAGATCCGATTCGATCCGATTACTGAACGGATGGAAAAATAGGGTTTCCATCCGTCCAGATTTCACGGACAGGATCGGATGCGGATGGCAGCGGGTGTCAACGGAGGTGTCTCCGCTGACACCTGCTGCCCCATAGAGCTGCATGGAGGATCTGATCAGATCCGCCTAAAAAACTGACAGGTGGATCTGATCGGATCGCCCGTGTGAAAGAGCCCTAAGTGTGGATAGAGATAGAGAGCTCAGTTCATATTAGTGCAATGAATATAGATACGAATTATCCATTTGTGTTTTTTGTGTTTTTTATTGATAAACTTCCGGGTCGTCAGCAACTTCCGATCATGCGTGGTCTTTTGTATTCGATTTTCCGCGGATGTATTGCATACACATTAAACGAAAATTGGTAGTGCTTAGGTTGGACGATGAAAGTTTTGGAGTTTGTCCCTCTGTTTTTTTTTCGTTAAGAATGTCAGAATTGGCTGCTGAAACGCTGTACACGCTAGACAAATTTTTCGGCCGATTTTCTTATAATGTGTACCCATTTAAGACTGGGATACCATTAACCACTTGTCAGCCCCCCCTGGGATAAGTGACGTATCGGTACGTCACTCGCTCGTGAGCCAATAGGGGGCGAGCGCGCGCCACCAGAGGCGCGCTCCCGCCCCCGCTCGTTCACTGCCATCCCCGCGCGAGTGATGTCCGTCGGTCACTCGCGATCTCCTGCTGGAGAGGGAGAAAGGCAGGCGGCTGATGTAAACAGAGCCGCCTGTCATTCTCCTTGGTGTAACTGCAGAGATCATATGATCCTGCTATGTAGGATCGTATGTCTCTGTGGTTACATCAAAAGCCACGCCCCTTGACAGTTAGAAGCACGCCCCTAGGGACACACTTAACCCCTTGGTCTCTAATAAAGTTAACCCCTTCCCTGCCAGTGTAATTTCTACAGTAACAGTGCATATTTATAGCACTGATTACTGTAGTAATGTCACTGGTACCCCCAAAAGTGTCAAAAATGTCAGTCAAGGTTCCGATCTGTCTGCCGCAAAGTCGCAGTCCCGCCAAAAAATCACAGATCACCGCCATTACTAGTTAAAAAAAAAAAAAACAATAAAAATTACATAAATCTTTCCCGTAGTTAGCAAACGCAATAACTTTTGGGCAAACCAATCAAAATACGCTTTTTGCAATTTTTTTCACCAAAAATATGTAGCAGAAAACAAATTGGACTAAAATGTTAAAAAAAATTAGATTTTTAAATTTTTTGGGGGGGAATTTCATATAAAAAAATGTGAAAAATATTGTTATTTTTTCAAAATTGTCGCTCTTTTTTTGTTTATAGCACAAAAAGTAAAAATCGCACAGGTGATCAAATACCACCTAAAGAAAGCTCTGTTTGTGGGAAAAAAAGGATGTCAATTTAATTTGGGTACAGCGTCGCACGACTGCGCAATTGTCCGTTAAAGTCACGCAGTGCCGAATCGCAAAATAGGCCCTGGTCTTTGAGCAGCCAAATCCTCCGGGGCTTAAGTTAAAGTTCATGTGCGTATAAAGGCAGGTGTCCCAATACTTTTGACAATATAGTGTACATACATTGGTCAGCAAGTGGTAAAACAAGGACAGGTGCACTTCAACCTGTATATACTTGTAGGGAAAACTGCTGCTGCCTCAGTCAGCACTGAAAGATACCTTTGTCTTCTCGTGTTGTCTTATTTCACACTGGTAGAAGTAAAATATAGCAGTCAGGTGATAGGTAGGTGCCATCCCCATTCGCAGACATGACGCTGATCTAAAATGACTCATTTGCGAGTGTGAACTAGTTAGTGCTGACAATAATTATCTGGCACATGAATCAAACTAATAGGCTGCTACATCCATTCACGTCTGCTTCTAGAAAGCAAGCAGAGATACGCACGCAGCACAATGTTTCCGTTACCTGTGGGATGGGGATATTTATAGCGAGAACGCACCCTTACACTAAATCTATTTACCGGAAACTGTCAAAGCTTGAAAATGAATTATATTTTTCAATACATTATTCTTTCACCCAACTGCAAAACATATTCATGCCGATTTAAAACGCGTTGCTGAAACATTTTGATAAAACACGTTCCAAAATAATTTAGCTGCCGGATCCAATCTGATAGACAGAGGAGGGGGGGGGGGGGGGGTAAAGAAAGAGAAAAGGCTCTTTCACACAGGCGTTGAATTTTAAAGCAGCCTTCAACATGCATTAATGCATCAACACCATTATTAAAAGCTTTTATTTCAGATACATGGCACAGGCATTCAAGTCATATCGGGCAATGCTCCTCAGACGTTTTTTATTATTTCTTACAAAATGGGATATTATCATTTTTTGCCCTTTGCAACTGTGCCTTAACCGCTTGCCGACCGCCCGCTGCAGATATACTACAGCCGGCTGGCTCGGCTGCGCAAACTGGCGTACCTGTATGGTGGTTCGCGGGAGCGCTCCTGGGGGTGCGCACGCGCCCCCATTAGCCAGTGGGAAAGCTGATTCACGGGGCGATTGCTGCCGGGCACCCGCGATCACTCCCCATGGAGAAGGAACGACGGTCTGCTGTCGTAAACACAGCAGAAGGTTGTTCTCTTAGGAATCAGCACAGAGCGCCTGTGATCCTCCTATTTAGGAACTCTGTGTTGATTCCACAAGCCCATCCCAATCACAGTTAGAAAACACTCCCCTAGGCATACATTTAACCCTTTGATCGCCCCTGGGTTAACCCCTTCCCTGCCAGTGTCATTATTGCAGTAACAGTGAATATTTTTAGCACTGATTACTGTAGTAATTTCACTGGTCCCCCGAAAAATGTCAGTTAGGGGTCCGATCTGTCTGCTGCAATGTTGCAGCCCCGCTAAAAATCACAGATCGCCGCCATTAAAGAGGTTGTAAACTCGTTTAATTTTTTTTCTTTTTACAACCTGAAAGACAAACACATAATGAGCTAGTATGCATCGCATACTAGCTCATTATGAAATACTTACCTTACAATGAGCCCCCGCCGTGCCGCTCACTCACCTGTATGACGGGCGACATGTTCAGTCGCCCGTCTTCCAGGATCGCGGCATCCGGCCATCTGATTGGCCGGAGCCGCGGTGACGTCACTCCCGTGCACATGCGCGGGAGCCGACAGTCACGGCACGGGACTCTGAAGGAACGGCACCAGCAGCCATTCCTTCAGAGCGCATGCGCCAGTGACGTCACTGGCTGCATGTAAGGTAAATATCTCCTAAACGGTACATGTTTAGGAGATATTTACAGTACCTATAGGTAAGGCTTATCATAGGTCAAAGTTACAGAGGAGGGTTTACTTCCTCTTTAACCGCTTGCCGCCCGCCCGCTGTCATATGACGGCGGAGCGGTGCGACCATTATCCTGGGCCGCCGTCATATGACGGCGGCATTTTAAGCAGGGCAGGCGCGCGATCGCGTGCGCGCCGCCCTGCACTGCCGGTGTCGGGGTGTCCCCGGGACACCCCCCGTCACCGGCAGGGGGGAAACAGCCAATGGGCGTGGCTGTTTCCCACGTGATCGGCTGTGTTCCAATGACACAGCCGATCACAATGAAGGCGCCCACAAGATGACCGCGCATGCGCGATCGGGAGCGCGCAGCGCGATCATGTCGGTGGCACTGTGTTCCGTAGGAACACAGCTGTCACCGGCGGTAGTAAACAGTCACTGACAGTGACTGTTTACTATGTGATCGGCTGTGAATCCATTCACAGCCGATCACAAAATGTAAACAAAGAGCAGTAACTCAGTGTTACTAGCTCTTCTCTCCTCATACAGTTTCCAGTATGAGGGGAGCAGAGCTAGAAACAGTGAGTTACTGCTCTGTACACATGTCACAAAGTAAAAATCACACTAATAAAGGTCCCCACACAGTCCTCAGCCCCCCCCCAATGTCACCTGTCACCCAACAGTCACCTCATCAGTGCCCAGAAATTGACACCCATAACGTTCACATGTGAGCGTAGCGATCGCGGGCAGAATCACCGCGATTCTGCCCGCGATCCGGAAATCATTGCAAATCGCGGGACGCCTGTGCGTTGCCCCTGATTTGCAATAGCACCCCAAACGCTGTGCGATGTTGCCGCCATTTCCGCCTGCCGAATCGCGGTAACATCGCGCAAATATCGCATGACGCCCAAAAAAGGTACAAGAGTTTCTTTGAAGCGTCATGCGTTGTTTGCGCGATGTTACCGCGATTCGGCAGGCGGAAATCGCAGCAACATCGCACACCATTTGGGGTGCTATTGCAAATCACGGGCAACGCACAGGCGTCCAGCGATTTGCAATGATTTCTGGATCACAGTGATTCTGCCCGTGATCGCTACGCTCACATGTGAACATAGCCTAAAGTTCACCGGTCACCAGAGACTGCCATCAGTACCGCCGTGCACCATCGCCCGTCACCTGTCACCCATCAGTGACCATCGCCCGTCACCTGTCACCCCATCAGTCATCGTCACCTTTCACCCCATCAGTCATCGTCACTTGACACCCCATCAGTGATCGTCACTTGTCACCCCATCAATCATTGTCACATGTCACCCCGTCAGTGATTGTCATCTGTCACCCCATCAATCATCGTCACCTGTCACCCCATCAATCATCGTCACCTGTCACCTCATCAATCATCATCACCTGTCACCTCATCAATCATCGTCACCTGTCACCCCATCAGTCATCGTCACCTGTCACCCCATCAGTCATTGTCACCTGTTACCCCATCAGTCACTGTCACCTGTCACCCCATCAGTCATCGTCACCTGTCACCCCATCAGTCATCGTCACCTGTCACCCCGTCAGTCATCGTCACCTGTTTGCCATATACATGCAATCACTTACTGACCGCCTAACGACTATATGCGTCGGCCATTAAAAGCTAAATACTGGGGTTATGGCAGCAGATAGCCCCCATAACCCCCGGTATTTTTTGAAACAGCGGGCGGTCGGCTTTCATATAAGGGTGGTCCCAGTGGCGGATTTGCCGCGGAATTACCCTTACGGTGCAGGGGAAGAGGTGCCCCCCCCCCCTCCTGCCACGTCCCAGACGTTTTCCCAGCTTACCGGACCCGCCGGCAGCGGGGAAAACTATCCGGTCCCGGATCCTCAGAGACAGGAAGTCGAGTGAGGGCAAAATGGCCCTCATTCAACTCTATGGTCTTGGAGGACCGGAGCTACGTCAAAAGACGTTGCCTAGCAACCGGTTTAAAGGGCCGCTTTTTTTTTGCTTTTTTTTTTTTCCTCTTTCAACAATTTTTTTTTTTTTTTTCTTTTTTAGTGTAGTTGTGAGGTGTGAGGTCTTTTTGACCCCAGATCTCACAATAAAGAGGACCTGTCATGCCTATTTCTATTACAAGGGATGTTTACATTCCTTGTAATAGGAATAAAAATGATCAAAACATTTTTTTTTTTAAACTGTGTAAAAATAAAAAATAATAAATAAAATAAATAGGAAAAAAAAAAAAATTAAAGCGCCCTGTCCCCGTTAGCTCGCGCGCAGAAGCAAACGCCTACGCAAGTCCCGCCCACATATGTAAACGGTGTTAAAACCATACATGTGAGGTATCGCCACGATCGTTAGAGCGAGTGCAATAATTTGAGCCCTAGACCTCCTCTGTAACTCTAAGCTAGTAACCTGCAGAAATTTTTAAAATGTTGCCTATGGGGATTTTTAAGTACCAATGTTTGGCACCATTCTGTGAGCATGCGCAATTTTGAAGCATGACATGTTGGGTATCTAATTACTCGGCGTAACATTATCTTTCACATTATGGAAAAATATTGGGCTAAATTTACTGTTTTCTTATTTTTTAGTTCAAAAAAGTTAATTTTTTTCAAAAAAATCGCATTTGGAAGACTGCTGCGCAAATATGGTGTGATAAAAAATATTGCAACGATCTCCATTTTATTCTCTAGGGTCTCTGCTAAAAAAAAATATATAATGTTTGGGGGTTCAAAGTAGTTTTCTAGCAAAAAAAATGATTTTAGCTTGTAAACACCAAGTGTCAAAAATAGGCCCAGTCTTAAAGTGGATAAATGGACAACTTTGTGTAAAGCGCTACTTGGATGTGAGGCCTATGTATGTGGCCAGGCTGTGAAAAAGTGTTACACATGTGGTATCGCCATACTCAGGAGGAATAGCAGAATGTATTTTGGGGTGCAAGTTTTGCTATGTACATGCAATGTGTTAGAAATATTGCATAAATGGACAGCTTTGTGTAAAAAAAAATGTGTTTTCATTTTCTTTCCACATTTTCCAAAAACTTGTGGAAAAAAATGACATATTCAAAAGACTCATTATGCCTCAAAAATTATACGTTGGGCTGTTTGCTTTCCAAAATTGGGTCATTTTATGGGGGTTTCCATTGTCCTGGTGCTCCAGGGCCTTCAAAAGTGCGATAGGTTGTCAGGAAATGATATGTGTAATTTGTGCTCCTAGAATGCCGGACGCTGCTACTTGGATGTTAGGCCTCTGTATGTGGCCAGGCTGTGAAAAAGTCTCACACATGTGGTATCGCCATACTCAGGAGGAGTAGTAGAATGTGTTTTGGGGTTTAGTTGCAAGTATACATGTGCTGTGTGAGAGAAATAACCTGTTAATACAGCAATTTGTAAAAAAAAAAAAAATAAAAAAAAAAAATCTTCATTTTGCAAAGCATTGTGGGAAAAAATTACAACTTCAAAAAACTCATCATGCCCCTTATTAAATACCTTGGAATGTCTACTTTCCAAAAAGGGGTCATTTGGGGGGTATTTGTACTTTCCTGACCTTTTATTGTCTCAAGAAATGAGATAGGCCTTCAGTACATCAGGTGTGATCAAGTGTGATCAATTTTCAATGATTCGCACCATAGCTTGTGGACTCTATAACTTTCACAAAGACCAAATAATATACACTTATTTGGGTTTTTTTTACCAAAGATAAGTAGCAGTATAAATTTTGGCCAAAATTTGTGAAGAAAAATTACTAATTTGCAAAATTTTATGACAGAAACAAAGAAAAATGCGTTTTTTCACGATATTTTCAGTCTTTTTTTATTTATAGCACAAAAAATAAAAAACCCAGTATTGATCAAATACCATCAAAAGAAAGCTCTATTTGTGTGAAAAAAAGGACACGATTTTTGTATGGGTACAGTGTTGCATGACTGAGTAATTCTCAGTCAAAGTGTGAGAGCGCTGAAAGCTGAAAATCGGTCTGGGCAGGAAGGGGGTGAAAGTGCACTGTAGGCAAGTGGTTAATAGTTAAAAAAAAAAAAGATTTATAAAAATGACATAAATCTTTCCCATAGATTATGGCCTTTTTTTGTTTATAGTGAAAAAAAAAAAAATACCACCAAAAGAAAGCTCTATTTGTAGGGGGAAAAAAAGGACACAAATGTTTTTTGGGTACAGCATTGCACGATTGTGCAATTTTCAGGTAAAGTAATGCAGTGTCGTATCGCTAAAAATGGCCTGGCCATGAAATGGGTTAAGTTTTCTGGCGGTCAAGTGGTTAAGGTAAAAAAAACCTTCTACCTTTACAACCACTTTAAGTTTGCTATGGGAATGTGAATGTGAAAATTAAGTGCTATCCTAATTTAGCTGTAAAAGTGGAAATGTGCTTTACTGTAGAAATAAATGAGCTTGTTTGTTGTAGGTGTCGAGATTTTGCGGGTTGTAATTGTACCTCTCTTGCTATCTGTCATTGTATGGTTGAACGTATGTTGTTGAGCACAACTTGGCACAGCTAATGAGTGATTCAAGCTGGCAGGCAGATGTTAGCAGGGAAAAGCATATGCTTACATTGGTGGCTTTTATTACAATTGTACATTTCTCTGCGGGCAGAAAAACGTGAACACAAAGACACACTGGTGGGGGGGTCATGTTTTCCAGCTTTATGAGTTTATTGGTTATGTTCTGCCCCCCCCCCCCCCCCTTCTCTCCACATGCTGTGGGATTACAGATAGAAAACAACTGGGCGTAATCACTGTATGTAATAGGTGGGCTGCATTCATCCTGTGCTATAATCCGTCCATTAGGAGCAATTTACAATGAGCATAATTATAAATGCAACACTTTTGTTTTTGCCCCCATTTTTCATGAGCTGAACTCAAAGATCTAAGACTTTTTCTATGTACACAAAAGGCCTATTTCTCTCAAATATTGTTCACAAATCTGTCTAAACCTGTGTTAGACTGGCCATACATTATACAATTTTCTTACAATTTTCTGTACAATTTACCTTCAACTATGTACTACAAAGGCCTGCCTAATTGGATACAATTGAAAGTGTTGTTTAGTTTTGATCTAATTTTATATAGTTTTTGGTAAATCGAACAGAAATTTGTAGAAGAACATTGAACATGTATGGCCAGCCTTAGTCCCGGTTCACACTGGGGCAATTTGTCAGGCGACTTAGCCGCCTGACAAGTCGTGCTTCATTCATGGAGCTCCATGGAACCGTTCTAATCAGAGCAACTCAAGTCGCTCTGACTTAGGAAAAGGTTCCTGCACTACTTTGGAGGCGACTTGCATTGACTTCTATTAGAGAAGTCCTTTGCAAGCCACGCTGAGGTCGCGCTGCACGGGGCGGCTTTAGACTCGGGCGACTTTGAAGCCGCCCCTGTGGGAACCGAGCCTTAGGCAGGCCATACACGATGCGAATTTCGAACGATTCGTCAATCGATAAACGAAAGCGGCGCTCGCGTAAAGTATGCAAGTGTACCATCAATGTGATTAGAAAATCGTACTTTCAAACACTATTTTTTGTGCCAGTATGGGAAATGATAAAATGTTGTTTTGACCTTTTAACCACACCTCTACTGAACACACCCCCTACTGTACTGTGTTTTGTTAGGTGAAATCATACAACTCCCCCATTAATGATACGAAATTTGGCCAATTTTCGCAAAAAAAATCAGCATGTTGGATCAGTCACTTTTGGCTGTCATACGAAAATCGCGTGTCGCACATATCACACTAACGATACGAAAAACAAGTGATTTTACGTTCGATTTGGATTTCCGTTTGAAATTTGCATTGTGTATGGCCTGCCTTAGTGAGCACTTCTCCTTTGCCGAGATAATCCTTCCACCTCACAGGTGTGGCATATCAAGAGGCTGATTAGACAGCATGATTATTGCACAGCTGTGCCTTAGGCTGGCCAGAATAAAAGACCGCTCTAAAATGTGCAGTTTTACTGTATTGGGAGGGGGGGGGGGTTCAGGTGGGTCCAAAAACCAGTCAGTATCTGGTGTGACCACCATATGCCTCACACAGTGCAACACATCTCCTTCGCATAGAGTTGATCAGGTTGTTGATTGTGGCCTGTGGAATGTTGGTCCACTCCTCTTCAATGGCTGTGCAAAGTTGCTGGATATTGGCAGGACCTGGAACACGCTGTCGTATACGCCGATCCAGAGCATCCCAAACATGCTCAATGGGTGACATGTCCGGTGAGTATGCTGGTTGTGGATGAATGGCACAACAATGGGCCTCAGGATCTCGTCACGGTATCTCTGTGCATTCAAAATGTCATCAATAAAATGCTCCTGTGTTTGTTGTCCATAAAATACGCCTGCCCATACCATAACCCCACCACCACCATGGGCCACTCGATCCACAATGTTGACATCAGCAAACCGCTCACCCACAGGATCTATGCCATACACGCTGTCTGTCATCTGCCCTGTACAGTGAAAACCGGGATTCATCCGTCATCATATGACTTCCTCCTGGGCTTTGAGTGGAGATATCTGAATGATGCCTGCAGCTTGGGATATCATTTTTTTAGCCGGCAATTCCCTGCACCTTAATAACAATCAAAGCGGCTGTTTTGATGCTTGATTGTTCTTACAGGTGGCTGGAGGGGAACTGGCAGTTGTAAACAGGCAGTTGTAAATATTCCCGTGAGCTTATGCTAGGAAGCCGAGATCTTTTTTTTTTATTTCAGGCTTTCCAGCCTGGAGGAGAGATGTGGGGTCTTATTGACCCCCAGATCTCTCCATAAAGAGGAACTGTCATGCCCTATTCCAATTACAAGGGATGTTTACATTCCTTGTTATAGGAAAAAAAGTGATCAAAAAAAAAAAACATTTAAAGGGAAACTGTAAAAATAAAAAAATAAAAAATAAAAATAAATTTAAAGTGCCCCTCGCCTCCGCATGCAGAAGCAAACGCATACGTATGTCACACCCACATATGTAAACGCCATTCAATCCACACATGTGAGGTATAGCCATGAACATTAGAGCGACAGCAACAATTCTAGCCCAAGACCTCCTCTGTATCTCTAAACAGGTAACCTGCAAAAAAATGTTAAAGCATTGCCTATGGAGATTTGTTCGCAATTTTAAAGCGTGACAAGTTAGGTATCTATTTACTCAGCGTAACATCATCTTTCAAATTGTACAAAAAAATTGGGCTAACTTTACTGTTTTGTTTTTTTTTATAATTCATTAAACTGTTTTTTTGTTGTTTTTTTTAAATGCATTTGAAAAAGTGCTGTGCAAATACCATGTCACATGAAAAGTTGCAATGACTGCAATTTTATTCCCTATGGTCTCTGCTAAAAAAATATATATAATGTTTGGGGGTTCAGACTAATTTTCTAGCAAAAAAATAATGAGGTTTACATGTAGGAGAGGAATGGAAGGGGTTAAAGTGCTTTCCCATACAGGCAAAAGCAGTCAGTTCATTTTAAAAGCATCTGAAATCTGGAATCTGTGCCCAAAAGAGGCAAGCACAGGGCACAGGACCAGTCATCAGTACTACCTTGGACTCTCTGCTGATGATCCTTTCCCAATAAATGGCTCATCATTAGTCTGCATTGTGTATCTGTATGGAGAGGCGGCCATCTTTGTAGAGGCAGAGCTTTGCATCCTCATCTCAAAGCTGGGCCCCTGATGACTAGTGATTTAATAATTAGTAGAAAATATTCAAAAGCCAGCAGAAGTAGTTCACAAAGCACAGATTCGCAGAATAAAATAAGGAGGCAGGGGCATCCTCTCCAGTAGGGATTAATTTGGATCTAGCTCGAACCTACACTATATTGCCAGAAGTATTGGGACGCCTGCCTGTACATTCACATGAACTTTAATGCCATCCCAGTTTCAGTCCGTAGGGTTCAACTCTTCTGGGAAGGCTGTCCACAAGGTTTAGGAGTGTGTCTATGGGAATGTTTGACCATTCTTCCAGAAGCGCATTTGTGAGGTCGGGCACTGATGTTGGACAAGAAGACCTGGCTTGCAGTCTCCACTCGAATTCATCCCAAAGGTGTTTTATTGTGTTGAGGTCAAGTTCCTCCACCCCAAATTTTCTTTATCCATGTCTTTATGGACCTTACTTCATGCACTGGTCCAAATCATTTGGACGAGGGGGGATTATTGTGTGGGGTTGTTTTTTAGGGGTTGGGCTTGGCCCCTTAGTTCCAGTGAAGGGAACTCCTAAAGGCGTCAGCATACCAAGACATTTTGGACAATTTCATGCTTCCAACTTTGTGGGAACAGTTTTGGGATGGCCCTTCCTGTTCCAACATGACTGCACACCAGTGCACAAAGCAAGGTCCATAAAGACATGGATGAGCGAGTTTGGGGTGGAGGAACTTAACTGACCTGCACATAGTCCTGATCTCAACCCAATATAATACCTTTGCGATGAATTAGAGGAGAGACTGTGAGCCAGGCCTTCTTGTCCAACATCAGTGCCTGACCTCACAAATGGGCTTCTGGAAGAATGGTCAAAAATTCCCATAGACACACTCCTAAACCTTGTGGACAGCCTTCCCAGAAGAGTTGAAGCTGTTATAGCTGCAAAGGGTGGGCCAACTTAGTATTGAACCCTATGGACTAAGACTGGAATGCCATTAAAGTTCATGTGCGTGTAAAGGCAGGCATCCCAATACTTTTGACAATATAGTGTAGATTAGTAATGGTCACATTCCTTATCACAATCCTAAAGCAGACTTGTAGGGTCTGTTAGATAGTAAAATGTGGTCAAGCTCTGCTGCCTATTGGACTGCACAGTTATATTTAGACACACCACACAACTCATATAACAGCAAAGTGGGGGGCAAGAGTTTAAAATTGAGGTTGCTAGTAAAATTTCAACCTGATGAAATATCTATTTCTTTGACTTTATTATTTATTTTGCTCAAGTAAATGAGGTCATATGCACACTAAAAGTGCACCGTCTTCATACACTTCATAAAACACATATTTGATTGACAGATAATAAAACATTCTTTCCTGAGTGCCAGGTTATACAAATGTATGCTGATTCTGACTTGGAAATCATTGAAATACATCTTTCCTCCCAGTGAAAACACAATTCCTGCCCTTCCACTCCAGTGCTCTATGCTGGCATAGATTAGTAATGGCTACACCCCTTATCAAATCCTCAAGCAGACTTCTAGGGTTGAGCCGGCGCTACCTGTAAGGCTACCCAAGCAGTCGCCTAGGGCGCAACTCAGCAGGGGGTGCCAGCATCCTGCCCGCTGCACGGGAATCAGTATAAACCGGCCGGTGCGAGCGGCGCCCCCATGCTATGCTAGCCTGTGCCGGCTGCGCCCTTGGCCGCCTGGGCGCTTTTGAGCTGAATGACAGTGAGTCTCAGGGGCAGGGTTGAGCTCCGGGATCCAGTGTCGGAAATCTTCGTAGCGGCGGTGCTGCACATGTGCACTAGGTCTCCCCTGCCGATGACATCAGCTGGCAGAGAAGAGGACAGTGGGAAAGTTTGACTCAGCGCCGACTCCACCAGCCGCCAGGTATTTTGCCTAGGGCACCAAAAATCCTTGCACCGGCCCTGAGTTAGGGGCGTCTTACCAGGTCCGTTATATTACAGAGCGCATAGGAAAATTTGGTCGAGCTCTGGTGCCTATTGGACTTCACGGTTATATTTAGCCACACTACACAACTGATATACCAGGGAAGCAGGGGCAAGATTATAAAAATTTAGGTTGTCAGTAAAATAGCGATCTGGCAGAATATCTATTTCTTTGACTTTATTATTTATTATGCTCATATGCGTATAAAGTCATATGCACATTAAACCTGCACCCTCTTTGTACACTTCATAAAACACATATTTGATTGACAGCTAATGAAACATTCTTTCTTGAGTGCCAGGTTATAAAAAATGTATCATTCTTTCTATTTTTGGCTAACATTGCACCTTTTACATGTATAAGAACCTCTTTTGTGTAACAAATACATTAACTAGGTTTTTTAGACTACAGTGACTAAAAAAATGAGGAGGGTTACCTAAGGATACAGTCTGCAGTCAAAATTCGGAAAAATTGTGAAATAATTTGTAATACAGTGGGGAAAAAAAATATTTGATCCCCTGCGGATTTTTGTAAGTTTGCCTACTTACAAAGAAATGAAGGGTCTATCATTTTTATCATAGGTATATTTTAAATGATAGAGACAGAATAGCAACCAAAAAAAAAAAAAAAAACACATGATACAAATGTTATAAATGGAGTTGCAGTTCAGTGAGTAAAATATGTATTTGATCCCCAAGCAGTTACAGGCGGTCCCCGAGTTACAAACATCAGACTTATAAACGATTCCTACTTACAAAAGGAGGGAGAGAACAGGAAGTGAGGAGAAATCTACCCCTAGGAAGGGAAATTCACTCCTATAAGAGTTATCATGGGAAAAAAGTGTCTCCACTGAAGCTTTATTACCAATCCTTGTTTCCACAACAACCCAAAATGTTCAAAACCCAATTGTCATAGGGACAGAAAGTGAGGTGAAATCTTCTGAACAGGGGCACAGACAGCAAAAACAAACATTACAGGGGTGTTACCCAGTGGCGGCCCGTGCATAGGGGGCGCCAGGGCGCCGCCCCCCCTACCCCTAAAAAAAAAAGAAAAAAAAAACGAAAAAAAAAAAAACAAAAAAAACAAAACGAACAAATAAAGTTGTTCAAAAAAAAAAATTGGGTTCGCCGGCCTGAACCCAAGGAACTGGTGGCTGGGGGGGGGTGGGGTTACCTCCCAGAAGAGGCGCCGATTGGCTGCCTTCTGGGGAGGTAGGGGGGTATCCTGGGCGCAAGTCTTTGCGGTTGGACACCCCCACTTTCTGATATCCTGGCTGTGATTGGTCCAGTCTACAGCCTGGACCAATCATCATCCAGGATATCGCTGACGTCGCAATGGGGGCGGTGCCGGTGCGTGCGTCAATCACTCACCGTCACCGCCGCTCAGAGAAGAGGAGAGGCCGCCCGCCGGTTCCCGCCGCCGAGACGACGAGGGAGAAGGACCCGCCGCAGAAGAGGAGGAAGAAGCTGAGCCGCGCCGCCGCCAGGTAAGTTTGAACGGAGCACGCACGCTGACACTCTGCAATCATTGGGGGACAATGCTGGCACTCTGCAATCATTGGGGGACAATGCTGTGGCGCTCTGCAATCATTGGGGGACAATGCTGTGGCACTCTGCAATCATTGGGGTACGATGCTGTGGCACTCTGCAATCATTGGGGTACAATGCTGTGGCGCTCTGCAATCATTGGGGGACAATGCTGTGGCACTCTGCAATCATTGGGGTTCAATGCTGTGGCGCTCTGCAATCATTGGGGGACAATGCTGTGGCGCTCTGCAATCATTGCGGTACAATGCTGTGGCGCTCTGCAATCATTGGGGTACAATGCTGTGGCGCTCTGCAATCATTGGGGTACAATTCTGTGGCACTCTGCAATCATTGGGGTACAATGCTGTGGCACTCTGCAATCATTGGGGGACAATGCTGTGGCGCTCTGCAATCATTGGGGGACAATGCTGTGGCACTCTGCAATCATTGCGGTACAATGCTGTGGCGCTCTGCAATCATTGGGGTACAATGCTGTGGCACTCTGCAATCATTGGGGGACAATGCTGTGGCACTCTGCAATCATTGGGGGACAATGCTGTGGCGCTCTGCAATCATTGGGGAACAATGCTGTGGCGCTCTGCAATCATTGGGGGACAATGCTG
The DNA here is from genome assembly GCF_965119305.1 of Pelophylax lessonae. NCBI lineage: Eukaryota > Metazoa > Chordata > Amphibia > Anura > Ranidae > Pelophylax > Pelophylax lessonae. Next base: position 672,878,518 of record NC_138769.1, on the reverse strand, counting down.
TGGCGCTCTGCAATCATTGGGGTACAATGCTGTGGCGCTCTGCAATCATTGGGGTACAATGCTGTGGCGCTCTGCAATCATTGGGGGACAATGCTGTGGCGCTCTGCAATCATTGGGGGACAATGCTGTGGCGCTCTGCAATCATTGGGGGACAATGCTGTGGCACTCTGCAATCATTGGGGGACAATGCTGTGGCGCTCTGCAATCATTAGGGGACAATGCTGTGGCGCTCTGCAATCATTGGGGACAATGCTGTGGCGCTCTGCAATCATTGGGGGACAATGCTGTGGCGCTCTGCAATCATTGGGGGACAATGCTGTGGCGCTCTGCAATCATTGGGGGACAATGCTGTGGCGCTCTGCAATCATTGGGGGACAAAGCTGCGGCGCTCTGCAATCATTGGGGGACAATGCTGTGGCGCTCTGCAATCATTGGGGACAATGCTGTGGCGCTCTGCAGTGATTGGGGACAATGCTGTGGCGCTCTGCATTGAAAGGGGCTCGCACGCTGAACTCTGCATTGATGGGGGCACGGAACAGTTGCATTGAAGGGGGCATGCACGCTGAACTCTGCATTGTTGGGGCACAGCACAGAGTTCATTGCATTGAAGGGGGCACAGTGTTTATTGCATTGAAGGGGGCACAGCACAGTGTTTATTGCATTGAAGGGGGCACAGCACAGTGTTTATTGCATTGAAGGGGGCACAGCACAGTGTTTATTGCATTGAAGGGGGCACAGCACAGTGTTCATTGCATTGTGGGGGCACAGCACAGTGTTTATTGCATTGAAGGGGGCACAGCACAGTGTTTATTGCATTGAAGGGGGCACAGCACAGTGTTGCATTGAAGGGGGCATGCACGCTGAACTCTGCATTGTTGGGGCACAGCACAGAGTTCATTGCATTGAAGGGGGCACAGTGTTTATTGCATTGAAGGGGGCACAGCACAGTGTTTATTGCATTGAAGGGGGCACAGCACAGTGTTTATTGCATTGAAGGGGGCACAGCACAGTGTTCATTGCATTGTGGGGGCACAGCGCAGTGTTTATTGCATTGAAGGGGGCACAGCACAGTGTTTATTGCATTGAAGGGGGCACAGCACAGTGTTGCATTGAAGGGGGCATGCACGCTGAACTCTGCATTGTTGGGGCACAGCACAGTGTTTATTGCATTGAAGGGGGCATAGCACAGTGTTTATTGCATTGAAGGGGGCACAGCACAGTGTTTATTGCATTGAAGGGGGCACAGCACAGTTGCATTGAAGGGGGCATGCACGCTGAACTCTGCATTGTGGGGGCACAGCACAGTGTTTATTGCATTGAAGGGGGCATAGCACAGTGTTTATTGCATTGAAGGGGGCACAGCACAATGTTCATTGCATTGAAGGGGGCACGCACGCTGAACTCTGTATTGAAGGGGGCATGTACACTGGTCTCTGCATTGAAAGGGGGCATGTACGCTGGTCACTGCATTGAAAGGGGGCATATACCATCTCCTGTACCATGACCTGTGACATGCCTATACCATATCTGTGCCATGCCTGTACCATCACCTGTGCCATGCCTGTACCATCACCTGTGCCATGCCTGTACCATCACGTATGCCATGCCTGTACCATGACTTCAAAGTCACGCAATTTTTTACTGCGTTTTTTGACGCGAAGCAATACCTATTACATTTTTCTTTTTGCGCCCCCCCAAAAATTTTGAGCACCAGCCGCCACTGGTGTTACCCTTCCCTATGCTATCCAAAAAAACGTAAAAAAAATTATTTTGGCTGAAGCTACAGTTAAAAAATGTACCTGTCCTGTTTACAAACAAATTCAACTTAAGAACAAACCTACAGACCCTATCTTGTTCGTAACCCAGGGACTGCCTGTACTTCGTACTTGGTGGAGAAACCCTTGTTGGAAAGCAAAGAGGTAAGACGTTTCTTGTAGTTGGTTACCAGGTTTGCATGCATCTCAGGAGGGATTTTGGTCCACTCTTCTTTGCAGATCTTCTATAAATCCTTAAGGCTTCTTATCTGTCTCTTGGTAACTCTAAGTGCCCGCTCCATCCATACATTTTCTACAGGATTAAGGTCTGGAGACTGGCTAGGCCACTCCATGACCTTAATGTCCTTCTTCTTGAGCCACTGGTTTGTTGTCTTAGCAGTATGTTTTGGGTCATTGTCATGCTGAAAGACCCATTCATGTCCCATCTTCAGTGTTCTGGCTGAGGGAAGAAGGTTCTAATCCAAGACTTTACAATACATGGCCCCATCCATTGGCCCCTCAATGTGGCAAAGTTGGTTTGTACCTTTAGCAGAGAAACAGCCACAAAGCACCATATTCCACCTACGTTCTTGACTGTAGGGATGGTGTTCTTAGGGTCATAGTCAGCATTTTTCTTCCTCCAAACACAGCAAGTCTCCCTCCTTAGGAAGGCACATGTACAATCATTCCAAAGAACATCTAAATGATTCAGAGAAGGATTGGGAGAAAGTGCTGTGGTCAGATGAGACCAAAATCGAGCTCTTTGGCATTAACTCGACTTGCCGTGTTTCCAAGAAGAAAAATACTGACTATGACTCTAAGAACACCATCCCTACAGTCAAGCACGGTGGTGGAAACATGATGCTTTGGAGCTGTTTCTCTGCTAAAGGTACAGGTCAATAATCCCGCATTGAGGGGCCAATTGATGGGGCCATGTATTGTAAAATGTTGGATAAGAACCTTCTTCCCCCAGTCAGAACACTGAAGATGGGTCATGGATGGGTCTTTCGGCACAATGACCAAAAACATACCACCAAGGCAACAAAGGAGTGGCTCAAGAAGAAGCACATTAAGGTCATGGAGTGTCCTAGTCAGTCTCCAGACTTTAATCCTATAGAAAATGTAAAGATTGAGCTGAAACTTCGAGTTGCCAAGAGACAGCCAAGAAACCTTAAGGATTTAGAGAAGATCTGTAAAGAAGAGTGGACTAAAATCCCCACTGAGATGTGTGTTAATATTTCTTGCATGTGAAGTGTACATTTCTTTCTATCCTTAATTCAATATACAGGCAAGTCAGCACTTAGGGGTGTGGGCAGCTAGCAACAAAGTAAATACCGACCTTGAATATCCACTTACCGACCTCCCTATAGCAGATTTACTGCTACAGGGCAGCTGCGCTGTGCAGAATCACACACACATATATATATATATATATATATATATATATATATATATATATATATATATATATATATACTGTGTATTTTTATATATATATACTGTGTGTGTATATATATATATACTGTGTATATATATATATATATATATATATATATATATATATATATATATATATATATTTGTATATATATAAATAAATATGTAAGTATGCACTTCTGGGTAGGGCGCACGTGTGCCCGCGCTGCTGGTGCTCCACCTTGCTTTGATTTGTCTCAGCAAAGGCCGATCGGCGGGTGCCAAAGGACATCGTCGCCGGGATGAGACACAGGACGGAGCTCTGCCTATGTAAACAAGGCAGAGCTCTGTTCTAACATGGAGAAGTGATGGATTTTCTTCAGGGAAAAAATTCATCACATCCCTTAGTAAAAGCACCTCACACAGTACAAAAAAACACTGGCTAGACACACATTTAACCCTTTTATCGCCCTAGATGTTTAACCCCTTCTCTGCCAGTGTCATTAGTACAGTGACAGTCTATTTGTTTTAGCACTGATCACTGTATTAGTGTCGCTGGTTTCCACAAAGTGTCAAAAGTGTCAGTTGGTGTCCAATTGTCCGCCACAATATTGCAATATAAGTCACTGTTCACCACCATTACTATATTTGAAAAAAAAAAAGTTTGCACAAACCAATCAATATACAATTATTGGGACATTTTTTTTTTTTTAACCAAAAATATGTATCAGAATAGATATTGGCCTAAATTTGTGAAGAAATCGGATTTTAAGATTTTTATATTAGATATGTTTTATAGCAGAAAGCAAACAATTGTGTTTGTTTTTTGTTTTTTTTAATTGTCTGTCTTTTTTTGTTTATAGTGAAAAAAAAAAAACGCAAGGGTGATCACATACCACCAAAAGAAAGCTATATTTGTTGAATAAAGATGACATAAATTTTATTTGGGTACAGCGTTGCACACCCGTGCAATTGTCAGTTGAAGTAATGCAGTAATGCAGTGTCATATCGCAAAAAATGGCCTAGTCATGAAAGGGGGTGAATCTTCCGGAGGTCAAGTGGATAATAAACATAAAGTAAAAGGTGCAGCGCCTCAAACAAATAAATAAAACAAGAAAACAAGGAACATATATAAAATGGAAACCCAAACAATATTGTGCAAATAATTAAATTAGCAGCAAGGATGACTGCAATAATATAAAAGTCCAAGTCCGCTATGTGCATCCTGATCAGTATTGCAATATCTTTCACCAAATTGCTGTGACAATCCGCTGTGCAAAAATATTCATTGGTGCCACTAGTCCACCACTATATATGCAATCACCAGATACTTAGCTGTGGATGAACGCAGCAAACAATGCCTTTGTTATACATCAACTCTCGGCTCTATAAGGACAATCACTAGCGGTTCCACAACAGGGGGTGACCAAACCAGGCAAGATACCCCTCCCGTTTCTCTTCTGCATATGCACTTCTTTTCCTGATGTTCCTGCCCCAAGAAAAATTTGCTGAACTGGAAAGTTTGCTGAAAGGGCCCCCCTACTTGGACCTTAAAGCCCTGTAGACACTATAGGAAAATCCGGTAAACAATTCGTATAGTGTGTACACAACTTTCTACAGCAGATTCCGACCTCCTGAATGAAAATTTCTGAAGGGACAAGCTCCAAATTTTTTTTTCGTATGGGAACAGAAGAAATGATTTTCATTGAATGTGTATGTCAGGTCACCTGTGGCCAGGAGACAACTGCAAACTGTTGGAGACAGGGGTGCACCGCAAGGTAGTGAACCCAATAGCTGACTGCTGCGGATGAGCCCAAGATTCCCCAGGGGGCGAAGTCTAAGGCCCGGCAGGTGTTCACCAGAGCCTCTAGTGGTGAGGATGGACTTCGCTGCAACTGGACCCAGGTCGCGGCCCCTGGGGTCCCCCGGGTCACGCTCCGTAGGGAGAGAGGGGAAGCAGCCACTCAGGACACAATGGACAGTAATGGGTAAGCCGAGGTCGGGGCAAGAGGCAGACAAGGGTAACCAAGGGACAGGCCAAAGGTCAGGGTCACAGGCAAACAGGAGTAGTCAGAGACGAGCCAAAGTCGGTACACAGAAAGGTGGATGTAGCACAGGGCAGACAAACACTGTTGAACAGCAAAGCAGACCTGCAGTGCACTGGTTAATATAGACTTCCTGGATTGGCCTAGGGTGGAGCCATACAGGGAAGAGAAATGATAAAAAGCAGCCAGAAGGAGAGTCTGGCCTCTAATGCAGACATGGAGGAGAAGGTAAGCTGCCAGACACTATTGCATGTCCATGACAGTGTACCTCTTTTGTTTACGTATTTTCATATGAGAAAAATCAGAAACAAAAGACTGCGCATGATCAGAAACAATAAACAACAGAAAAAAAACCTTTGCCGTTGTAACGGAACCTCAACCCACACTGTACTTGTGGACTTCTGTCAGTATACAGCTTCCTCCCAGTCTGGAACATAGATACCAAATTTTCCCAGCCGCCCCCATACAAAGCTAGCCGACAACTTAGCTTGTACCGGAATCTCCGTTTATTTAACAGTCATTCAGGATTTATATACAGCATGGACCTCCCCCTCCTAAACAGATTACCACACACAGGTCAGGGGTTGCCTGATTACATTATCATATGCAGATTAAATTGTATACAGAAATAGAATTAACCTGAACTATTTATCTAGCCATCTGGACAGAAACTATGTGAGGTCATTAACATTTAACAATGGAAAAGACAGACTTAACACAATCCACATCCCACCTCAATAGACAGACAATAGGGAGAGCCTGCCAGTGACAGTCTGTCCGCCTCCTACAATGAAGTAAATGGAATACACATATAAGCATTGCTTTGATTATTTAGGAGCCACAGACTTCATGACAACAGGCTTTAGGTCTCACAGTGTAAAGTGGGATTAAATCTTCATATTTCTTGAGAGATATTGTTGATGAATATAACTCTCCCATTTGAAGCTATCCAAACCATTTTCTCAGTGTCCATTAGGTATCTGTCTTTCACTCCCAGTGACAGTGAGTACCGTCAGTCATACCAGAATTTCCGTACAAATTTTCCTTCAGCAGTTCTGATTTGCTTTGAAAGGAGGAAAATCGGATGATTGATCGCCCAATTTTCCTATAGTGTGTACCCCACTTTATATTATTGCAGTCATCTTTGCTGCACAATCGATTATTTAGGCTTTCCTTCTATCTCTATCTGGCGATCCAACCCATAGGGCTTTTGTTTTTCAAAAAAAGAAGCTCTCCAGAAAAATGTAACAGTTACAGAGATTAAACAAATCATTTACATTAGCAGGGGTGCTTACAATGATCAGCTTTCAGTTGTTTGTTAACCCTTTATCCCAAATAAATCCCTTTTTTTTTTTTTAGGCTTTTCTTCTTTATTTTCACTTGGTGATCAAGCAAGTAAGTCTATTATTTGTTTGCTTCCTTTAACAGACCACGCTGTCCAGCAAAAATGTCAGTCAGAGTTGATACAAATCATTTCACACCATCAATGTTCAGGTTTTATTCATTTCCTTTCTTTATTACAGACTTACCTGTGGGTACAACTAAAAAAGTGGACTTTACTATCGCTTTATTTCTTAACTCAAGTCCATCTAAAACTACTAGTCCATCTAACACTACCATCCCCCCAGACTGACAATGCTGCTGTCCAAAGGGGTCTCCATTGCTCAGTGCTGAGACAAGGTCCTCTAGAGCCCAGGGCGAACACGCCAAACTGCCCCCCCCCCCTCAAGATGTATGAGGATTATACATCAGCAAAAATCTCCCCACAAAAACACTGAGCACTAATCTGCATGCTTACCCCCTAAGCATAAATTCCCCCTCCCTTCCACTACAAATCTACCCCCATTGCTGAAATACCCCCCTCTCAGCACAAATCCTTGCCCCCTCATCCCCCAAATCTCCCCAGCTGTAATCCCCCCCCCCCAAAAAAAAATCACCCCCATCACAAATCCTCTACCCCTACAATGTCCCCTCCTAGTACACATCTTCTCCCGCCCATTTTAAATTTCCCCCTTCCAGCACAAATCCACCCCAGATCCCCCCTCCTAGCACAAATCTTCTTCCCCCCATTCCCCCTCCCAACACAAATATTATTAATCCCCTCCAAAAAAAATTCCCTCTTTTAACACAAATCCCCTCCTCCCCAATCTCACTGTGGCTCCCCCCAGTTCACATAATACCACAGTGCCCAGGGCAGCCGCCCCTCCTCCCCACCCCTTGTCCTGGCCCTGCCATTGCTCCACCATCCAGGTTGGAGACACTCTAAGACAAGAGGCGTGTTGCTGGTTGCATTGCCAGGTGAAAAAAGAGGGGAAAAAAAGCCTAAAAATGAAAAACAAATGCAGCCAACACATTTTGGAATTCGTAAGCTACAATATATTACATTTTATTTTTGGGTTTAAAACTGCTTTAACTAAGGTTCATTGTACAATCCTGCACCCTCACTTGGCAGATGCTGAAGCCCATATGAGCTCAGTCTAATATTTATACTGTATATCATTTATCTTTGTTAGGAATGTCATAAATGAATATGGCTTCCCCCATGGTGGCTCTAAGATTTACAGCATCTAATTTTACAAATGGACAGTAATTCATCATTTTGTGACCATGTTTTGTAGTTATCCATTTAAATGCTGATCATGCGCTGGACTGAGTTTACATATTCACAGACAATAAGCACCATAGAGATGGGTTTTATCCACTAACCCCCTCCCGTCCCCATATGCTTTAAGGTGGTAAGGGCCAGATCTTCCCAAAACAAATATCCCAGAAGGTTGTGTTGCTCCCTACTTTCCAAAAGTGGTCCAAGTGTCCAATACATAGAGTGGATACATCTATATATACAGTATATACAGTGCTCAGCATAAATGAGAATACCCCAACAGATTTACCAGTAAGGCCCCTTTCACACGGAGCGGACTGTATTGCGATCCGCTCCGGCACTTTTTTTTTTCCACGGAGCGGATGACATTTGTGTCATCTGGTCCGTATGTCCGCATATCATCCCATCCATTTGCGGATGATATACGGACATAATGCATGTCTATGTGATTGCGGATGTCAGCGGATGACACCGCTGACATCCGATTTTGCGTCCTTTCTGTTTTTTTAAACGGAAGAAAAAATAGGGTTCTGTTCCGTTCCAAAAAACGGAACAGAACGGAAAGGACGCAAATCGGATGTCAGCGAATGGTCATCCGCTGACATCCGCAATCCCACTGACATGCATTATGTCCGTATATCACCCAAGGCCAAAACCTTTCCTTTCATAATTAACATTTTCTATAGGACACTATACTAAAAAATACTCCCACAAATGCAGGTCATTGATTGCAACCAAGATTTGGTAATTTGCACACATGAAAAAGTACTTTTCCTAACAAACTCATTCAAGACCATGTTGCGAATATGATTACATTCCAATGAAAGTCTTAGCAGCAAAGCTAAATTTTAGACAACAAAATCTCCTAATTAACAAGAATGAATCTACAGGTGAGTGTAATTATTCATTAAAAAAAGGTGTCCAGCAGACAGCTGTTTATAAAAGGGAGTTACTGAACAAAGAAAACCCCTTCCTATTTCATGCTGTCAGCAATGGCACCACATAGAAGAGAAATGTCACAAGGCCTGAGAAAGAAAATCATTTCTTTACAGAAGAAAGGTGAAGGCTACCAGAAGATCAACAAAGCTTTACTTATCAGTCAGAATACTGTAGCAAAAGTGAGACAAAAATGTAACAAAGATGGAACTGCAACCATCTCACAGAGACATCCAGGCCTTCCACAGATGTTAACACCTCGACAGGAGCGTCTTCTGATGAGAAGGGTTGAAGAAAATCGTCATACAAGTTCACTGCAGTTAGCTAAAGAAGTAGAATCGCTATATTGGATGCGATTGGATGCGATTTTTATTCAAAAAAGATTGATAATACACTGATACAATAATCATAGAAAGTGTGAGTTATAGACCCATTGGTGTTGGTGAAAATAAGAAGGAAGGAGTGACATTTGTGATATGGTGACAAATGGTATGTCTCTCTATTGTTCATGCTTTGAATGGCGTGAGGTCCGTAGGGAGAGATATCCTGAATTCCTACTCATTTCGGCTTTGCGCCTTTGTCAAGGAAATTATTCCACCATATTTGTTTAAAAGAGATCTGCCATGGGACCTTGCTTCTGGTCCTTATGTTTCCACACAGAAATTGGGGGTGGACACTTGTCGAATCAATGTAGTACTTGATAGTACAAGTAGGGGAACAATCCTCAATCTTGATCCTGTTTGTTATTTGTGGAATAAAGTGTAGGTGTAGTACCCGTTTTGGCCACCGGGCGGTGTTCTCTTGGGCTTTGTAGATGTGTTTTAGTTAAAAGTATGCAAAGAGTTCCTCAGAAGGGTAGTTGTCCAGAGCGGCAGGGTCCAGGCGTCCTCTCGCTCCCTCTGCTAGCAAAGATTAAACCAATCTACATGTTATATTAGCCCGTAAAGTCCCAATCCACTGGCTTGAGGTACCAAAAAACCCCCTTCAAAAGCTAAAGAAGTAGAAAGCCAAACTGGGGTGATTGTTTCCCGTGACAAAATACGACATACACTGCAGAGGAATGGCATGCATGGGTGTCATCCACAAAGGAAGCCTCTCCTAAAGCCCATACACAAAAAAGCACACCTAGACTTTGCCAGAGCCCATGCTGAAAAAGAAGAAGACTACTGGGACTCTCTACTCTGGAGTGAGGATAAATGTTTTTGGAACCAATGGCTTCAAAACTGCATGGCCCTGCAAAGGTGAGGAGTACAAAATAATGCATTGTGCCTACAGTGAAACATGGTGGTGGCAGTGTCCTTCTGTGGGGCTTCATGAATGTTGCTGTTGTTGGAGAGCTGCATTTCATTCATAGTATCATGAATTCACAGATGTACTGTTCTATATTGAAAGATAAGATACTACCATTACTTCATGCCCTTGGTTATCGTGCACTTTTCCAACATGACAATGATCCAAAACACACATCTAAGGCCACTGTTGCATTTCTGAAGAAGAACAGGGTGAAAGTGATTCAGTGGTCAAAAATGTCTCCTGATCTGAACCCAATCGAACACCTATGGGGAATTCTGAAGAGACGAGCATCAGTCTTCATCCAGCATCCAGGCTCTAAAAGAGGTCATTCTTGAAGAATGAAAAAAAAATAGATGTTTCAGTATGTTTCCAACTTGTTCATTTCATGCCTTGGTGTTGTCCTTAAAAATCCTGGAGGTCATACAAAATACTGGATATAGTAGTTTTTGTTAGACATGTGCAATTCATTTCGGTCTGAATACAAATAAGAAAGAAATTAAATAGTAACGAATTTAGTTGATGTTTTGTTGAATTTTAGGCACAGCATGCCCCCATAAGTGATGTCACAAGGGGGGCGGGGTCACCCACTGATATCGTCCTTAGATAAGATCAGCCCTTAGATATTTAAGAAATGTCAGATGGAGGAGCAGGCATTCAGCAGGGAGCGTTTGACGAGACTGGAGGTTTTTCTTTTTTCAAATCCGGCGGTGGCAGCAGGCGGTGTGTTTGACGATGGACAAATCCTCAAATGGAATGCAAGGTCTCTAACATCCACCAGCTCCGTGATGTTGTTACGTAGGAGTGGAAGAGGACTCCAGTGGCAACCTGTTAAGCTCTGGTGAACTCCATCCCAAGAGGGTTAAGGCACTGCTGGAAAATAACAGTGGCCACACAAAATATTGACACTTTTTTTGGCCCAATTTGGATATTTTCACTTAGGGGTGTACTCACTTTTGTTGCCAGCGGTTTAGACATTAATGGCTGTGTTTTGAGTTATTTTGAGGCGACAGTAAACTTACACTGTTATACAAGCTGTACACTCACTACTTTACATTGTGGCAAAGTGACATTTCTTCAGTGTTGTCACATGAAAAGATATAAAAAAATATTTACGAAAATGTGAGAGGTGTACTCACTTTTGTGAGATACTGTATACACACACTGTATATGTAATTAAGTCTGACAAGGAAATGTAAAAAGACCATCCAGCGCTCAGACCAAGGAAGCCACACAATGGAGAAGCTTAGGCATTTCAGGGGAGGGGGGTCTGTCCCCCGAAACGCGTAAGCTCCTCCATTGTGTGGCATTGGTGGGGATGCCCATCTCACTTGCTAGATTGCTGCTTTTGTCTAGCTTGATTTCATTCTGCTTTTGTGGGTATATTACCATTTTATGATTTTACAATAAACTATTTTGGAGGTAATGCACTAGGCCTTTGTGCCCTCTTGTACATGTTTTGACAAGTTAGTGTGAAGGGGTATGAAGGGTATTGTTGAAGGGGAGGAAGTGGTATCTCCATTATTAATGGTCAGATCTGGAAACAACTCTATCCTTATGGACATGTGGAGGAGGACTTACTAAAACTGGAGAATGCAAAATATGGTGCAGCTTTACACAGAAACCAGTCAGCTTCCAGGTTGTATTTTCAAAGCTTAATTGAACAAGCTGAAGTTAGAAGCTGATTGGTTACCATGCACAGCTGCACCAGATTTTCAGTGCTGCAGTTTTAGTAAATCTCCCCCTCTGTGACCTCAGCAGACACCCACTGGCTGACCATGCATTTGTTTCATACACAGGGCATAGACATACATGCTTGGCTAAAATGACCGTGAGGATATACAGTAACCCAGAGTGGATGGTTGAATGAGCAGTGGGTAGACTAGATATACTTCTTAAACTTAAAGCGGAGTTCCACCCTGGGAAAGTTTTTTTTAATAAAAATACCCCCAGGACAGTCAGGGCTAGTACATTCCACAATGGATAGCCTCTGATCTGTCCCGGGTTGCACTTACCTTTCAGAAGAAATACTTACCTTGAAAATGAATTGTCCAGCGCTGCCATCTCAGGTGTGGGCAGCTTGAAGCCAGCGCGATCCTCTTCTGCGTCGTCTTCCGTTTTCTTCGGTCCCACAATGCACTGCACCGGCCCCGCCGTCACTTCTGGTTCCGCAGCGTCATCCCTGCACAGCTTCTGGGCATGCCCAGAAGCTGTTTAGCAAGGTATGACAGCGCCTGCACTGGAACTGACGTCGGGGCCGGTGCAGGCGCATTGATTCCTGGGAGCGATGACGTTCAGCTCCCAGGAATCAATGCATGCCAGGAAGTGACGACGGGCCGTGGCCGCCGAGGGGAGGAAGAGGAAGTAAGGTAAGTATATTTTCTTCTAAACAAGGTAAGTAAAAAAAAAAAATTGTGATTATCCATTTGTTTTTCAGGTAACCCGGAGCAAGAAGATGGAGGTAAGTATCATTTTAGGGTGGAACTCCACTTTAAGTAACATATAAAAGTCAAAACTTTTGTTTATGGGTAGAGTAGCGAATGATTAAAATCTCTATCTGTTTTTTTTTTTTTTGTCTTGCCCCATTGTGAAGAGTTCCTTCACTTCTTGTCATGTAGACTTCTCATGGACCTCATGGACACCTGCTGGCTGCTTCCTGCCCTTTTCAGTCCCCTCTTGCAGGTGGAGGGTTAACCTCTTCAGGTCTAAGTACCTGTAGACAGTGGGGGGGAGGCTCTTTCCCATTCAAGAACTCTCAGTCTCTGAATTCTGGGACCTATTCAGGACTTAATATTCCTGGGAAAACTGCAAATCCATTTCCTCCTTACTGAATCCGCACTGCACCCCTCACCCTGCACAGATGAAAACCCCTGAGTTCTCTAAACTGCTTCTTTTCATCCCCTTAACCACTTCTGGACCAGAAGATTTTCCCTCTTAATGACCAGGCCATTTTTTGTGATTCGGCACTGCATTAGTTTAACTGACAATTGCGTGGTCGTGTAACGCTGTAACTAAATACATTTTTCCCCATAAATAGAGCTTTCTTTTGGTGGTATTTAATCACCTGTGCGATTTTTATTTTTTGCGCTATAAACAAAAAAAGAGCAACAATGCTGAAAAAAAAAAACAATATTTTTCACTTTCTGCTATAAAACATTCCCAATAAAAAAAAATGTAAAGATCAAATATTTTCATCCTTTTAGGCCAATTTGTAATTTGCTACATATTTTAGGTAAAAAAAAATCCCAATAAGTGTATAATGATTGGTTTGCGCAAAAGTTATCGCATCTACAAACTAGGGGAAAGATTTCTGTCATTTTTATTTATTTATTTTTTTACTAGTAGTGACAGCAATCAGCGATTTTTAGCGGGACTGTGACAGATCGGACACCCAACTGACATTTCTGACACTTTTGGGGGGACCAGTGGCATTACTACTGTAATCAGTGCTAAAAATATGCACTGTTACTGTACTAATGACACTGACAGGGAAGGGGTTAACCCAGATCAAAGGGTTAAATGTATGCCTAGGGGGTGTTTTCTAACTGTGTGGGGGATAGGCTTATGGAATCATCACAGGGACCTGTGTTCCTAAATAGGAGCAGCAGACCGCCATTCTGTCTCCACGCTGGCGAATGAGCACACCGGAACCTGCTGACCTGCCGCCATATATAGGTGGTGGCTGGTCGGCAAGTGGTTAAAGTGACCACAACCTAAACATAGTTGAATAGGGGAAAAGGCCAAAAGGACACTGGTCTTAGAAAGAAAGTTCTGCCAACGTCCTGGTAAAAATTAGAAGAAAGAGAAATGATAACCCAAATGGGACTTTAAAGGCAGACTAGAAAGGTAATGAAGTAATATATATATGTAATATATAGTAAAAACTTTACTATACTTTGTTATATTACTTCATTACCTTTCTAGGCTGCCTTTAAAGGGTAACTCCACTTTCGTGGGGGGAAAAAAGACATCTGCACTAAGATACAAGTCAGATTTCTGGCATCCCCTGCAACAAAAATATAATTTTTGGTGAGATACTCCCAATGGGAACACGTCTAAAGGGATGCAGGCCCAGCAGCTTTCCTCATTAGAGCCCTGCAGCTGCCACAGGTGATAGATAATTATGAACCCACTCCTATTAGACCCACTTAGCACAGAGGCACAAACAGGGATTTTTACAGAATAACAAAAGGTAGGAATCTGCAACAAAGTTTGTTAAAATCCTTGTAATGTACTGTACATAGATCACCAACAGGGGAATGTTTATTTCTCAAAAAAAGTGGAGTTATGCTTTAAAGTCCCATTTGGGCTATCATTTCTCTTTCAACCTAAACAAAGGGGACACATACTGCAGACACTATATGTGGGACCCTTGGAGTAATGTTGCTTTGGATTCAAGTCCATGTCTCCCTAAGAAAGTCAGACTCATGGCAAATGTTAATATCATCAGCTGTCTTCCAAACATTGTTGGTTATGTTGATTCCATGTACTCCACCTAGGCTGGTTTAAGTGCTAAGGTAATTAGCATGTTAATGATATCCTTGTCAGCTAAAGTAGTTGCTAGAGGGGGGTTAACCATGAGTCAGCCCTACCTAATCTAAACCATTGTGTGATGTTTTGTGTATATATTTGGTTCATTGTTCATGTAGTGACTGACACACTTCTCAAGTGCATACAAAGTTTGTATTCTTGTTCAATAAATCAGTTTTTCAGTTTGCAGCTAAATTGAGTGCTGTCTAGTTTTTGGTTGCAATAGGTGGCTAGGATATCTGATATCTATGTTCAAGACTGGAGGAAGACGTATACTGACGGAAGCATGCAAGCACATTGTGTATCGGTCCAGTCACACATAACTCCCATCCAGGACCCATCCTTGGCATCCTGTACACACTACAATAGTCTTTCCCAACCTTTTTTTACCCCAGAGAAACCTTGAATTAATTGTCAGGTCCAGTGGCGGCCCATCAATTGGGGGTGCAGAGGTGCCGCCCCCCCCCCCCCATCCATGCATCTGGCCCTTTAATCTACATGCAGGGCACCGGACACATGGATTCCAATGGGTTTTTTTTTTTTTTTTTTTTGAAGCAAGTGATTAGAGCCAGAGGCTCTAATTTGCTTCAAAAAAGGGTGGGCTCAGGGCGCAGAGCACTGCTCCCTGAGCCCACTCAGTTGAATGATGAATATTCGCTATTGTCACACGGATTCTCCTCCTGGCCAATCAGGAAGCGGGACCTGAGACCCGTTTCCCGATTGGCCAAAAGGAGAAACCATACTATTGGCCAAGGAGGAGGAGGAGGAGGGAGGAGACGCAGGGGAAGCCCAACCCATGGAGGAGGCTGAGGGGGAAGCCTCTGCCGCCACTGCCTTCCCTCCACATGTCAGTCCAGGGTGAGTGAGCCGGTAACCGGTGGGGGGGGGGGGGGGGGTCTGGTGTGCGGGCTGTAACTTGTGTGGTCCATCCGCCGCCCCCCCCCCCCCCGACCCATGGAGCACCAGCCGCCACTGGTCTAAGGGCACCCCTGCAGTTTGCAGAACATTAGTGTAATCACTATATTGTATAATGTTTTGAATATAAGAATAAAATAGGCACACCTAGAATATTTGACACTCTGGCAGGCCCGGATTGGCTAATCGGGAGCATCTGGAGAATTCCCGGTGGGCTGGTCCATTTGGGGAGCAGGCAGGGCCGGTGTACTGCCGAAAGTTACAAGTATCATCTGCCCTGGACGTGTCCATATCTGTGATGAAGGGGGGACCCACTGGGAGCTTCTGCCTTCTCCTGCCTGACAGGGGTGAATATCATTCTCCCTCCTGTCACTGTACAATGTATGATCCCCGGACTTGTTCATTCCATCCACTTCACCTCTGCCTTATCTCTCCTTCAGCTGTTTATCACTCTCTACTCCTTACAAGCTCCCCCCTGTCAGCTTGTTCTTCGGCCAGGTCACTTGAATCCCCTCGTTGTTTACTTTCACTTTGTCCGCAGCACATCGTCTCTTTACCTTCCCTGCACAATAGTAAGTCAGCACTGAATCTTCTGCTCCTCTCTTCCTTTTCACAATAACCCTTCACCTTCTTCTTTCAGCTGTCCACTCCATAAATCTGCACTGCATGTCCTGCAGCCTCTGGTCTCAACTCTGGGCTATCCAAGCAGCCATTTATCTGACCCAGTCCTGTCCTAAAATGCAGCATTAGCACTTTCTCTACAGCCCTTCACTCTGCTCTTCATTGACACATATTCTTATTACCCAGACCTGCCCTCCTCCCCCCCATACCTATCCCCCCCTATACCTATTCCCCCCTATACCTATTCCCCCCTATACCTATCCCCCCCTATACCTATCCCCCCTATACCTATCCCCCTATACCTATCCCCCCCATACCTACCCCTACCCCCCTTTACCTACCCCCCATACCTACCCCCCCATACCTATCCCCCCTATACCTATCCCCCCCTATACCTATCCCCCCCCCCCTATACCTATACCTAATAACCTGTGCACTGCGGTTTGGTCACAGTGTGATTGTGTGTGCGTTTTACCTGGATTTTAGGTGCACTCCTATAGAATTCCATTACACTGTGCGTTTTCTGAAATCGCATCAAAGATGCAACATGCAGGACTTTGATGTACTTTCATGAAAACGCACTTTGTAATACAAATTCAATAGAAGTGCACCTAAAATCCAGGTAAAACACACACACAATCACACTGTGACCAAACCGCAGCGCACCGGTGTGACCCCACTATAAGGCAAAGTTCTCACCTTTGAATGTCAGTCACAAGATTGTGGCTTTCCTGACACACACACAGAAACAAATCGTCCATTAGTAGACGTGCGACAGTGCCATTTATTGGTAATGGCACCCCACACATCTGCTAACACAGGCACCAAACCACATGGTGTCTTAAAAGCGAAACATCTGGGGTCTGTTTAGAGCCCTGATATTTCATAAAAACCCCCCAACAGGGCAGTTAAAAATGTAAAAAGTATATATATACACTGTACATATAAATTCTCAAAACAATATAAATAATGTAAAACATTTGTAAAAAATAAATAATTAAGGGCTTGTTCACACGTGTTTTGGTCTCTGAAAAGCAACCATCATGCAGATTGCTCTTCAGAGAGCATTTGACAGGAGGTAAGGAGCCGTTGTATCTCCTCCCTACTGCCTGAAACAAACCTTCTACCATTATTAGCCTTATCTATAGATGGGGTGGGGGGCACAGCTTGCCATGTTTGCCCTGGGCACTGAATGACCTTGTCTCGGCACTGGGTGCAGTGGGTCCGGCTGCACCGGGCGCAACCTCTGGGGGGTTGTCATGTAGCATGACAGTGAAGGCAGTTTTATTCCAGGACAATGCAGTGTCCCAGAATTTAACGCACACTGTGTGATTCCTGAACTGGTTGCTATCCGCCTGGTGTCTAGCAACCAGTGACATCAGGCACACACAGGCAGGGGCCCAGCATTCATAGCGGAAGAGGGTTTAAATTCCTCAATTGAAGGAGATGATGTCCTCCTTGATTAGCTATCTCTGGAGGAAGCTGGGGGAAAGGTAAGTAAATTGGCAATTTTTTTTTTTTTTCCCCTACAGGTATTTAGGGGATATTTTTTTTTTTTTTTTGCAGATTTAACTATCATTTTATGGAGGGTGAGGTGAAGGGTGGCATTGAATAAGGGGATATTGCCCGTGAGTTGCAAGGTCCTCTTGTTGCCATCATTCATTTTGGTGTCCCTGAGACAACTGCACAGTACAGGAACAAGTAACAAGAAGGAGGCGTTCCATCTGGGAGCTTGCATGAATCTCAGATTTTTGCATAATTCTTAGAAATACATAAAATTCAGATTAAGGTGAAGTAAATTAATTTCTGACTGTATCACAGTTGCAGGGTTTGGTAGTTTACTGAAGCAAAATTGGAAAAAAGCCTCCAATGGACGCTGCTTAGGTGCTTTTGAGGTCCTTGAACAAATGCACATAGACCATACATGACCGAATGTAACCGTCACCTTTCACCAAACTAAATGTGATCTGTGGATTCTACATCGTTGCATGTCTGTGTATTTCTCTAGAAATTTTTTACAGGGTAGAGGTTTTATGTGAGCTATAGCCGGAGAACAGATTACAAAAGTTCCCCACTTTATATCACTGCAATGTTTAATCTCATTTTTAATACTAAGCTAAAACATGGAATAGGCTGCTTTGGCAGCACTATGAATTAGTGATCGACCGATATCGTTTTTTTATTGCCGATACCGATATTTTGGCCATTGAATATCGGCTTTGGCCGATATTGGCCGATATTTTTGTACATTTCAAAAAACTATGTGGCAAATGAGGTTTAATGTTGATAAATGTAAAGTTATGCACGTGGGGGCTAAGAATATGCATGCATCATACATACTAGTGGGAAGGATCTGGGGGAATCCATAGCTGAGAAGGCTACTGTATTTGCACTGAATTGGAAATTATTATATTTTTTGAAAATTACAAGGCTGTAGAGAACAGTGCGCCATTGCAAACTTATATTCTGAGGTTTTAATTACATTATTTTAATATAGTCAGTCGTGAACTAAAGTGGGCCGGTCTAAGGCATGAAACTCCAGGGCTGAAAATGAGTCCCACTCCGGCCTTGCACTCTGGGTAGATAATATTGTAACAGAAAAGAGGTGCAGACATTAACCACTTTACCGCTAAGTACTTGAATAATACTGCGGCAAAGTGGCTCTTGTAGGTCTGACGACGTAGACCTACGTCGCCAGACTCCTCCCCTGTAGGCGGCGCTCGCGCGCCGCCGGAGGCGCGCTCCCGCTGTTTTCATTCACAGCGGGAGTCAGGCCAGGGGAGGAGCAGCGGCGATCGCCGCTGCTCTGCCCCGATCGTCGGGGATCTAGTGTGGAGATCCGCCCGCCTGTGTAAACACAAGCGGGCGGATCTCCTCAGTGACAGGGAGTGACAGATCGGAGTGTTCAGCATAGCTGGACATCCGATCTGTCCCTGTCTCACTCAGTCACCTCCCCCCACACACGTTAGTAAGCACCAGGCATACATTAACCCCTCCCTCTCCAATAAAATTAACCCCTTCACTGCCAGTGTCATTTTTACAGTAACAGTGCATATGTATAGCACTGATTACTGTAGTAATGTCACTGGTACCCCCAAAAGTGTCAAAAATGTCAGTCAAGGGTCCGATCTGTCCGCCGCAATGTCGCAGTCCCGCAAAAAAAATCGCAGATCGCCGCCATTACTCGTTAAAAAAAAAAACACCAAAAATGACATAAATCTTTCCCTTTGTTAGTAAACGCAATAACTTTTGCGCAAACCAATCAAAATACGCTTATTGCGATTTTTTTTACCAAACATGGGTAGCAGAAAACAAATTGGCCAAAAATGAAAAAAAAAATTGTTTTTTACATCTTTTTTGGGGGGAATTTCATATAAAAAAATGTTAAAAATATTGTTATTTTTTCAAAATAAACGCTTTTTTCTTGTTTATAGCGCAAAAAGTAAAAATCGCACAGGTGATCAAATACCACCAAAAGAAAGCTCTGTTTGTGGGAAAAAAAGGACGTCAATTTCGTTTGGGTACGGCGTCGCACGACCTCGCAATTGTCAGTTAAAGTCGCACAGCGCCGAATCGCAAAAAGTGGCCCAGACGTAAGACAGCAAAATGCTCTAGTGGTAAAGTGGTTAAAACCTGTAGTTTTCTCTAACATGAGTGGTCAATGTAGAAGTGCCCACTGGCAACCTCAGGAGGAACCCTAGAAGGAACCTCAGGAGGAACCCTAAGAGGAACCCTGGGGTTTTATGGAACCTTGGTTGAGAAAGGCTGCTGTACAGTGTAAAATAATAGTAAGAGATTGCCGGCTACATAAAATCAAATCAAACTGACATTTCCAGCAGCGTATCGTTCCACAGAGGAGGATTTCCCTAACTGACTCGTTTAAAATCACTATAACAATAATTGCTTTAAATAATATGTTGGGAAAAAAGGTTATGGATATTGTTTATAATAAAAGCAATAATGGGTGCTTGCATGAGAAGCCTATCTGCTTACTTGACACCTATTAGCATAGAAATTGATGTTTCTCAAACAGTTTTCCACGGTTAGTGATATTAATTACATATAACGCTAAGGAAGAGTAAGCTGTTTACTGCCCCTGGGGCGTCTAAGAGCTTTTCAAACATACCTTTATCAAACAGATGGTAGGAAAAGCCGAAATAACATGACTTTGAAGGAATAGAAGAAAGAAAGGGCAAGATGTTTTGCCATATACGTAATTCTCACTGAATTAAAGCGTAACTCCACTTTTGTTGAGAAAACATTCCCCTCTGGGTGATCTATGTACATACCTTGGATTTTCACAGATTCCTACCTTTTGTTATTCTGAAGAAATGCCTGTGTGTTTGTCTGTGTCCATGTGGTAAGTAAATCTAATGGGAGTGGTTTTATAATTATCAATCAGCTGTGCACTTGCAGGGCTGCAATGAGGAAAGCTGCTGGGTCTGCATCCCTTTAAGCGTGATTTCCTATTGGGAGTATCTCATCAAAAATGACAGTTGTGTTGCAGGGGATGCCTGGAATCTGACTTGTATCTTAGGCAGACTTCTGGGAAAATTAGAGAGCCAATCACACAAGCAGGAAATGATGTTTCTGGGGTGTGGTCAGTACACATTCTGTGTACAGAACACCTCCAGGTGGCCATATTGCATTGCATTTTCAGAAAATTACAGCGGCTGCAGATTGAAAAGGTAAGGTTATTTTTATTAACATTCAACTACAAAATGACTTGTGACGCAGTTGTATACGCTATATTATTATTTGCTACTTTTTTTCCCCAAGAAAATGGAATTACCCTTTAAAGTGGATGTAAGTCCCAGTTCACACTATAGCGATGACAGACATCGCATGTGATTCAGAGCGCACTGCTTTGCAAATCACATGCAATTTTGTGGGAAGCAAATTCAGCCATACAGATTGTATGGCTGAATTTGCATTGGATTCAGTCACAACTCGCACAGGACCCTTTTTTGGGTCCGCACCAGAATCGGATCGCATGGCTGTTCACACCTTTGCAATCCAATTCGTGTCTGAACTGACAGTTCACACTGTGATATGCGAACTGGTCTGGAGGTGTCATTAACTTTGTATTGACACCTCCAGCAATTTGCATATGGCAGTGTGAACTGCCTGTGAGTTGAATGCCATGCAGGAACCCGCAGTGGATTCGCAGGGTTCCCGCATTGCATATGTGTGAACCGGGATTTAATGTCATTCATGAAATCTGACTTAGGAACATCTATCTGCAGTGTTTTCTTATCTCTCTTCAAAGCCCGTGGCTTTCCCCTGCTCTGTTTATCTCCGTATCAGCATGACAACTTCTTACAAGTTCTCCATCAACTGAGATAAAACCAGGCTGAATTTTGTGTCGGGGTGGGTGCTATAAAATAGATTAGCAGAGAGCTGGTCTATTCTCAGCATAGCTCTTCATGTTTTTGCCTATGTGAGAGGGGGCTTGTGCCTTTCCTCCAATCAACTCATGGTGTATGGCAAGAAACCCATAGGCAAATCAGGATGAGAAAATTCTAACAGGACGTGCTATTTCTAAACAATATTGAAGGCTGAAGACAGCACATATACATGTAAAACTTATGTAGGGAGATTTGTTTAATCTCTGTGTGTCATCTGAGGCTGTTCACTTCACTGGGTATATGTGAGGGTTTACATCCACTTTAAGCTCAATATATTGTCCTTGAAAAAGTCGAGTTTAATATACAGTCATTGAGCCTCCATAATTGTCTGCTAAATTGAACCCCTTCCTGGCTGGGGACTTCAAAGCCCCGGCAGCATTGTCATGTCCAAAGTAGGGTTGTAAGCATCCAACCGCTGGATTGCAAGGGAGAAGAGGCTGCAGGTTTAGGTCAAAACATACCCTCCTGCCAGAGGCATAACTAGAACCTACAGGGCCCCGGTGCAAGAAACTATGAAGGCCCCCCTAGACCCCTGGCCGGGGCCCTTCCCTTCAAGCCTGGGGCTCTTTCCACTGATCCTGGGGCCCGCAGCGGGACCCTTTCACAAGTTCTGCAGTGGCCTCCCTTCCTGCCATCTTGGGGTCTCCCCTCGGTGGTGGAATGCCAGGGCCCGGTCGCAAGTGTGACCTTTGCGATCCTGGAAGTTCACCCACTGGTGTCAGTAGTTTTTTTTTGGTATTTTAATTGTATTATTTTTTATCATTTTATTTTATTTTTTTACAATGTCACTGACTATGACTCTGTCCATTCAGAAAAGGAAGGAGCTGGTAAATTACATATTTACTGACCCCTTCCTGGTTCTCTATTGTGACACATCCCCTGCAGCAGCCGGCAGGAGAGGGGAGGGAGCACAGTGTGGGGGGGGGGGACCAGGGGAGCATACAGGGGCCCAGAGACAGCAGAACACAAGTGAACTGAATAGGAGGAAAAAGGAGGGCAGTGATTTCTCTACATGCTGCCCCTGTCGCCCCTCCTATCCATGTATACAGGGGAGCCGCACAGACCCCCGGAAGCATGGGGCCTGGTTGCAATTGCAACCCCTGTAGTTACGCTCTTGCCTCCTGCGCTCAGGTGTGGTGCTTAGGGGTGAGATGGACTCTCCTCTCAACTGATCTTGCAAGTACAATGCTGCCTTCTTAGGACTGTCCTTGTGCGAACTACAAAACAACAAAAAAACACACCGACCTTAGCATTACTATCATTCAAATTTTATTTAAAAAGTAGAAAAACAAATGGGTACTCACAAACATGTGTTTTACACGAGCATATGTAAAAGATACAGAGGAGACCGTTTCCATCCACCATACTCAGCAGATGGCTTGGGAAGACCTCTAAACTTCCATAAACGCATTTCGAGGGTCAAGCCCTCCTTTTCAGAGCCAAAAGAAGAAGAGAGCCTGACCCATAAAAGGCGTTAGCCATTTATGGATGTTTAGAGGTCTTCCCATGCCATCAGCTGGGTATGGTGGATTGCAGTCTCCTATGTATCTTTTAGATATGCTTGTGTAAAATATGTGTTTGTGAGTACCCATTTGTGTTTATACTTTTTAAATAAAATTTGAGTTATGGTAATGCACTAGGTCAGTGCGCCTTCTTTTTTTGTTGTTTTGTTTTGTATTTGTCCTATTTAAACTTCACAGAGGAGCCTGTAATGTGATAACTTGAGTTTTGCAAACAATGACTACAGCCCACCTGCTGGCTAAAAGAAGTTTACATAAAATTATATAATATTTTATATTTGTAAAAAAAAAAAAAAAAAAAATATATATATATATATATATATATATATATATATATATATATATATATAATTTTTCCATCCTGACCATAATAAACAAAGAAAAAAAATGGGAATAAAATCACTTTACACATTTTTTTTTTTTTTTAACCGCTTTTCTACCGAGCAATTTTTTAATGTTTCGCACACATGTTAAAATCTGCATTCTTTGCGCAGAAGTTCTTTTTAACCCCCAACTAATTATATATTTTCTGAAAGTAAAGGCCCTGTAGAATAAAATTGTAGATGTTGTAGTTTTTTTTATTTTGCTCAATATTTGGGCAACTGTTTATAAAACGCATAATTTAAGGAAAAAACAAAAAAACAAAAAAAACCCACTAAAATAAATTTTAGTGCAAACACAATATAATTCCCATTTTTAAATAGATACTAAATATATCAAACCATAAACTTGTGTACACCAGTAAAGTTGTGAAAAACGATGGTGCCCAAAACTATCCATAGGTGGCGCTTTGAAAGTCTTTTACAGGATATCCATTTAGGGTTAACCATGAATTATGTCCCTGTGTAATGGACTAGGTAGCAGCCAGCATAACCTGTCTAGTTTTGCCCGTGTTTCTGCTTGATTTACTAAGTGCTTTGGGAAACTTATAATCATGGGAGGTCAGTGTGTTGGCCAGGTCACCCCATTAGTCACCCAGACTGAACACCCTATAATTGACGTTTCAGATGATTTGGAATGGAAACTAAATTAAACTGACAGAGAACAGGGTGAGTTTTATTAACCACTTCAGCTCCAGATATTTAACACTCTAACTGGTAATCGTGTGGTCCTTCAACGCTATACCCAAATAAATATATATATATTTTTTTTCACACAAATAAAGATTTCTTTTGATGGTGTTTAATCACCCCGGGTTTTTTCTTTTTTATTATATAAATGAGAAAGGACCAAAAATTTGAAAAAAAAAACCCCAGTAATTTTTACTTTCTGCTATAAAATATATCCAATAAAAAATAAAACATTTCTTCATAAATATTGGCATAAATGTATTCTGCTACATATCATTGGTACAGCTTGTATAACAGTGTATATTTTCCATCCCCTCAAAATAACTCAACAAACAGCCATTAATGTCTAAACCGCTGGCAACAAAAGTGAGTACACCCCTAAGTCAATATGTCCAAATTGGGCCCAATTAGCCATTTTCCCTCCCTGGTGCCATGTGACTCGTTAGTGTTACAAGATCTGTGAATGGGGAACAGGTGTGTTAAATTTGACATGGATTACGGAAACCATGTCCTGTGGTCTGATGAGACCAAGATAAACGTATTTGGTTCAGATGGTGTCAAGCGTGTGTTGCGGCACCCAGGTCAGGAGTACAAAGACAAGTGTGTCTTGCCTACAGTCAAGCATGGTGGTGGCAGTGTCATGGTCTGGAGCTGCATGAGTGCTTCCGGCACTGGGGAGCTGCAGTTCATTTAGGGAACCATGAATGCCAACATGTACTGTGACATACTGAAGCAGAGCATGATCCTCTCCCTTCGGAGACTGGGCCGCAGGACAGTATTCCAACATGATAACGACCCCAAACACACCTCAAAGATGACCACTGCCTTGCTAAAGAAGCTGAGGGTAAAGGTGATGGACTCGCCAAACATGTCTCCAGACCTAAACCCAATTGAGCATCTGTGGGGCATCTTCAAACGGAAGATGGAGGAGCGAAAGGTCTCTAACATCCACCAGCCCTGTGATGTCATCATGGAGAAGTGGAAGAGGACTCCAGTGGCAATCTGTGAAGCTCTGGTGAACTCCATGCCCAAGAGGGTTAAGGTAGTGCTGGGAAAATATTAGTAGCCACACAAAATATTGACACCGTGGGCCCAATTTGGACATTTTCACTTAGGGGTGTACTCTTTTTTTGTTGCCAGCAGTTTAGACATTAATGGCTGTGTGTTGAGTTATTTTGAGGGGACAGCAAATTTACACTGTTATACAAGCTATACACTCACTACTTTACTTTAGTTTACATTGTAGCAAAATGTAATTTTTTTAGTGTTGTCACATGAACAGATATAATAAAATATTTTTGTAAATATTGTGAGTGGTGTACTCACATTTGTGAGATACTGTATACTGGAATTTTTTTTTTTTTTATACTACTAATGGAGGTAATCCACAACTTATAATGGTACTGGTACTGGGGGGACTGTCTAACTGCCACTGACATCACGAGGTACACTAATACAGTGATCAGTGCTAATACTATACGGTACACTGTCACTGTACTAATGACACTGGGAAGAGGTTAACATCTAGGGTGAGCAAAGGGTTAACTGTGTGCCTAACAAGGCTCAGCGTTAGTGAATTCCCTTCCAGCTACTTCACCGGTCCCACAGACAGGCGCAGTGGCCAAGGAGTTTTGTTGTAGAGTCGGTATAGCCTGATGGCAAACTCTGATAGACTAGTTCCCCATCAGGTTCGGCTGCCTTGTGTGGACAGCAATGGAAGGATTGCATATGGTAATAGGGTTATACCTCTGCGCTACCACAAAATATTACAGTGTCCTAAATATGCTGTGATTATTGAGTAAGTAAATAAACAAAAAACTACCGATCAAGTTGCCGCAGACACCCGCTGTGTTCCCTCAAATATTGGTAATGTGTTAATGAAATTGGTAATGTAATCAGTGTTAAACAATACATATATATCATCAAAATGCTTACCTAAAGTGATAAGTAACAAATATTCAAAATGAAAATCACAAAAAATGCATATCATTATTGTAGTTCATGGTATAGTGCACATGTGTTAAAAGTGCATAAATAGTTAATATCCAGATGCGATTTAGCATGTGCAGTTTACTTCTTACCATGATATCAACTTCTGTGTGACAACATATAAAACAAATGGTATGCTTCCACCCATTGTGACACCTATGTGATCCCTGTGCTTTCATCTTAGTGAGTAACCAAATGCGCTCTTTATTACATATAGAAACCGTCCTCCATCAATGTCTATCTGGTCCTGGTTTTGTTCAGTTAGTTTTAGTAAACTAAAGTAATGGTTCCTTTAAGTCTTCCTCCACCACGTTTGTCCATATGTGAGGGTAAAACAAAGTGACCTCCCATAGTGTAGTATTGTAAGTGAAACCAATTTTATTATAATAATAACTCTTACATTAAAGTAGAGGTAAAAAATGCCTTTAGTATAGCAAATAGTCAGCAGAAACAAGGTTTCTGACATCACTACCGGTTCGGGATGCCATGCGCGTTACATCAAGCCTACGTGACTTCATCAGGGGAGGATTACGTTTAATAGGGGCTATGGATCTGATCTGACCCTGATGTAAGGGGTGCCTTGGGATTCTAATGTAAGGGAAGACTTTGGGGATTCTAATGAAAGTGGGGTCTCTGTTGTAAGGGTGAACTCTTGGGTCCCTGATTTACGGAGAGAGGACTCCTGGGACCCTAATATAAGGGGTGGGGGATTTGGGGACCCTAATAAAAGTGATAAACTCTGATGTAAGAGGGTCAGGCACTGAGGGCGCCAACATTCCGCATACCACTGAAGGATTGTATGATGTTAGCTGTAGACTATGCCATCTCCTGCAAACTTCAGCTAATCTGAGAAAAAGGTATCCAGCCAATGAGGTGGTAGTGATGGGGGCGGGGGGTGGGGTACAAGTAGCTGGTCTTGCCTAGGGCTCAAGATAGTCTAGTACCGGCCCGTCTCAGGATTCCACATCAGGTTTTGCCCACTGCACAAAAAAGGAAGTTGACAGTTGGGATGTGCCAGTTTCAAGGAAGTTGGAACCTGATAGGGAACTCTTAAAGACTACTTTCCCATCAGGTCTGCCTGCCTTGTGACTGACAGCAAAAATCTGTGGGCAGATTCTATAGCCACTATGGGCCAGAATAACAGCTATGGAATGTGCCCACTGCTGTCCACTGTCAATCACAAGGCAGGCAGACCTGATGAGGAACTAGTCTCTCAGCTTTCCCCATTAGGCTCCACTCACTGCCCAAGTTCAGCCCCTTGTAATTGGTTGCAAGGATGTTGGAGGCCTGCATCCTAGCAACCAATGAAGCAAACATGCAAAACACAATAAAAAAAGTTAACACTATAACACCTTCCTTCCCCCT
The DNA here is from genome assembly GCF_965119305.1 of Pelophylax lessonae. Classification (NCBI taxonomy): domain Eukaryota; kingdom Metazoa; phylum Chordata; class Amphibia; order Anura; family Ranidae; genus Pelophylax; species Pelophylax lessonae. The sequence continues at coordinate 672,851,057 of NC_138769.1, read as the reverse complement.
TAACTGGCAAGTGCTTTGTAACCCAACCCAAAGTCTCTGTACTTCAACTTTAGGTTCATTATAATAAACTCCATTTTTTGTTATCTACAAACTGGAGAAAATTTTTTTTTAATTTGTCACAGCTATTCCAACACATTAAAACTATTATCAAAAATAAAAACTAGATCAATTTATAATATGTGTAGGAACTGTTACTGAAACTGTCGCAAGAATTTTCTGAATTAGGTATCAGCTGGGATCATAACATCAGCATTGTGTCATAAGCTCATTATTGAATTCCCCATTGTGTTTGTTGCACTCTATACAGGCCTGCCATCTAGACTACGCAGGGTGCTGTAATTAATCAGTGAATGGTACCATAAAAATCTTGAAAGAACAGGAATTTTCATCAGCACACCTTGCTGTTCAAGAATAGTTTATTTTATTCACATTAGAACAGACATTATGGAGTTTGATTTACTAAAGCTGGAGAGTGCAAAATCTGGTGCAGCTGTGCATGTTAGCCAATCAGCTTCGAACTTCAGCTTGGTCAATAAAGCTTTGACAAAAAAAAAATCTGGAACCTGATTGGTTGCTATGCAAAGCTGCACCATCTTTTTGCACTCTCCAGATTTAGTAAATCAGCCCCATGGGTCTAAAGAAGCCCTAAAAGGGGGGCGTAACGCGTACAGGTGGTGGGAACTATTTCCCAGGACACTTGCACTTATGTATCAGCTCAGTAAGCTGATGATATGCTTGATATTCACTGTTTTATGTGAATGTTTTTAATCCCTGTTTAGTTTTTAATAAATTATTTTTAGCAGAGAGCACTATGGTTTTCCATTTTGTTTTTATGGACATTTACGGATAATTGAGTTCTTAGAAGTGGAATAATGTGGCTCAAGGGCGTTCTCTACAGGGGTGTTCCAACATCATCCTAAAAGACATTGTATCAGGCGATTTTTACTCTGTTATGGGGTCATAACTGGGAGGTGAGCAGGCATTCTGTCTAGAGGTGGTGGTCACTGAACTCACTGGATTAACAATTTAAACTGTCATGTAGAGTTATTATATATATGCAGCAGATGTCTACAGTTGGGACTGTTTTTTGACACTGATGCAGATTGGACTTATGATTTGTATTCTGACTCCAATTTTTGTAATAGTGACTTATGCCTTGCTGAGACCTATTCCTGGCCTGTATAAGCAGATGCAATCACTGCGGACAATCGTCATCAGATAGTTGAACTCACCAGACACAGTTTCTTTCCATCCACATAGATTTTTTTGCAAGCAGTAGGTATAGCAGACAACAAAATGTAGCAGATGATTGAAGGATGATACCTGCAGGTCAAAACATAGTAATGTGTTCCCGGATGCGAGCAAATTGTATGAAGGCCTAGACAGATGTGGCCATCTCTATTTCCACAAGCATAAAGAAGCAGGAAGAGGAAGTACATCATCAATGGGAGGGGACAGGAGGGAACACAGAAGGGATAGACAGAAAGCAAGTGCAACAACCAAAACAACCACAAGATGGCAGTATAATGACCAAATATATAGACATTAACACAACTATGCATTATATTTTATGTTACATATTGGTGTAACAGCACAATCTGAGTTGGTATTATTGATTTGAATTCATTATTATATATTCACGGTTGCGCTGCACTTAACATATATATTATGGTTTTAAAGATTATAGAGTCACTAGTGGACATGCTCTAATAAGTGTTGGCAGCAATCGCAGTAGGCCTTGAGCATAGGCCATTGATCAGTATTGATAGATTACATGTTATATACCACTTATCAGTTTTTGCACTGATTTTAGGACGTATTTGCGCTGATTATATACAATTTCAGTGTACAGCCCCACGGGTCTGTAATGCCTTTGGCCTAATGTGAATAAAACTATTCTTGAATGTTGGTGGTGCAACGGTGACAATTCCTGTTTTTCCAACAGGGTAAATGGCAGTTATAAAAATAAAACCTGACATGCAATCCAACCCTTCCTCACTCTCCAAAGCTAAAAGGTTTAACAGGAATTTCATTATAGCACTGCAATGTTTAATAGCAGATTAACCACCAATGTTACCTTGAATATTACACACTTGGGTACTGTTTCCTGTTTGTACATAACTGCCTTTCATCTTTCTGCAATAGGAGGTGAAAATAGAATCCATTGACATCATTTATAAACTCTTTACTAAATAAACACCCTTATTTTTAGACAATCCTCTTACAAGCATTTGCCAATTGTGGTTTTGGATTTGAGGATAAATGCTTTTACCAATTTAAGTAATACTGTATATCACCACGCACAACAGCCCGTAAAAGCGAAATGCAGCAAAAAAAAGTGGGTCGGTTAGCTAAATTGATGCAATTGGATGTCATGTGTTGTGTCTGCAGTGTGCTTACAAGGGAATGAATTATATAACAAGCTACGACAAAAGAAACATGATTAATGAACATTTACAGCAACGCATAACAGAAACAGATCAGCATCTACATCAGCCTTTTCCAACCTTTTTACCCTGGAGGGACCCTTAAAATTCTTAGGTCTCAGGGAACCTCTGCTACAAATGATTATATCCACAGCTCACACTACATGAGCATAATCAGCCAGTTGAGATATATATATATATATATATATATATATATATATATATATATATATATATATATATACAGTATATAGATAGCGCATCCCATTTAGAAGCCACAAGTAGAAATGGGATCCCCCCACCCTGCACAGCCAGGCACACTGAATCTCCACAGTATCCCAGAGACAAGAAACAGTCCAGTGCTTGTTTTTATGTTTTATTGGGGGGATAAAACTTGGATAGGGAATCTGGAAATTATGGGGTGCTCACTTGACTTTAGAACTCTTCAGGGGCAGCTTTCCTATATACTGTCTGTATACACTCCTCTTCCTCCAGCACTCATTTGCAGAAAAAACAAAGACCCAGCTGGAACATTGTATGATAACTCTGGCAAAGCACTCAGCCAGATCAAGCAAAAGCCCTTTACAGGCAGGGACTGCGGGTCCCTTCAGTTGTGTAGAAAAGTTTGGTTTCCAGCTTACATTCCTCCTGTGACTACTGATCTCAGCACCACCTCTTCAGGCACAGCCAGCCCGCCTCCCACTAGCCCTCCTGGCTACTTCCCATAGTCCTTCCAGACTGTAAACACACCAGCCCACCCGGCTGACTTCTCCTGGAGAACTCCTGGATGTGCTGACTCTCTAATGCTGTCCTCTCACTTTCTCCTGTGCATCTAGGACAGGATTCCTCTGTGTGTTATAGAGGATCCCTCCAGCACCCAAGCTTCAGGTCACCCCCCCCCCCCCGGCAGACTAGGCCGGCAGACTAGGGGGTTACCCTCAAGAGCCACCGACAGCCTCCTCAGCACTCTGTCTCCATCACCTGACTGCCCCTGCTGGCATGACCCAGGAGTTTTTAAGAGGTGCCCACCCCCTGCCAGCCCACTTGGCTGGGGGCCCTCATCAATACTCCAAGCAGCCCCTCCTAACCTCCCGCGCAATCTTCTGGATGCTTCTCCAAGATTCCAGCAAGTAGGGGGAAGTACAAGAGGTTCTGCTTGCTGAGTCATCCAGGGTCCCTCAAAGTCACTCAAACAACCCTGACCCAGAGTCAGCCCAGGCTCGGCTGCCAGTCAAGCCAAATTTACCTACACTACAGCTTACAACTATGTAACCTAGCACACTAAACTAGAGGGTTAGAAGATTAGAGCTCCAGAAGATTTTATTACCTTCATGATCAGGCCATTTTTTGCAGTTCAGCACTGCGCTACTTTAACTGGTGAGTGCATGGTCATGCAATGCTGTACGCAAACAAAATGTATATAATTGTTTTCACACAAATAGAGCTTTCTATTGGGGACTGCGATAGTGCAGCGGGAAATCTGGCACTAACTAACGCTGGAGAGAACTGACTGACTGCCACTGACATCTCCAGTGACACTAATGCAGTGATCAGTGCTAAAAATATACACTGTCCCTGTACTAATGACACTGGCTGGGAAGGGGTTAACATCTAGGGTGATCAAGGGGTTAAACGTGTGCCTAGCAATGTTTTTGTATACTGTGTGGTGTTTTACTAAGTTTTGCAGGGAGAAAAAAAATGGCATATTTCTGCTGTATGAAGAGAGACCTGTGTTGTTTACCAACACAGGGCTCTCTTCTGTCATTCCCTAAGCCAATCAGTGGGTCCCGGCCATACAGGGCCGGGACAAAGGGTTGGCAGGGGGGGGGGGTTGCCCTGGGTGCAATGGCTTATTGCAGGGATGGGGGGCACCCTTGACCCTAACCCTAAGGGAAGGGGGGCACAGTTTGGCATCTCTGCCCTGGGTGCTGGATGACCTTGTCCCGGCACTACGGCCATAAATCATTGGCTGGGACCCGCTAATTGGCTTGTGCTGCAGTGAAAGACAGCGCAGTCTTCCGGGTCCACGCGCACATGTGCGGGTGGACCTGGAAGAAAGCTGCAACGTACAGCACATGTACTACAGCAGGTCAGCAAGCAGTTAAAAGAATATTGAAAGTAGGATAGAGTCCAGTTTTCCCTTTGGTTTCAGTCTGATATAGAGTTTGCATTTCCAAATATAACTATTAAGGGTTCAGTAGTATGGAAGGAAGGAGTGTGAAATAGTTTATTTGTTATTCAATTAAAACAGGGGTGTCAAACTCAACGTTGATTGCGGGCCACATCAGCATTATGGTTGCAATCAAAGGGCCTATTGTATATGTAAGACTAGATGCTAGATGTCCAGAGCACCCCCACCATCAGAAGTCAAGAGTCCTCCACCATTCCTTTACAACACAGTGAATCCCCGTTTCCTTATGCTGCTGGGAAAAAGCTGGTGGCAGAGCTGGGAAGTAGAAAGTGCAGGGTCTGGAGGAGGACCAGAGGAGGGCTGGAGTCAGCTGCGTTAGTCTGCTGAATGCTGAGACCAGGGGAGGTGGAGAAATGTGAGTACTGCGGCTGCACGGTGAAGTGCAGGATCTGGTGGAGGAGTGCTGTGCTCCTCTCTGCTCACGACTGCTGAGATAAGGAGGTGTCAGTGACAAGGGGGATGCTGCAGCTGCAGGAGAGGTGCGAGGGCCATGTGAAATGGCCTGGAGGGCTGAATTAGGCATCTGGGCCTTGTGTTTGACACATGTGATTAAAAATATTTACCTTAAAGTAGTTGTAAAGTCAGAACTTTTTTTTATCTTAATGCATTCTATGCAAGATAAAAAGCCTTCTGTGTGCAGCAGCCCCCCTCAGCCTCCCTCCCTCCCCCAATACTTACCAGAGCCCATCTCTATCCAGCGATGTTGCAGGAGTGTCTCGGCTGCCCGAGACTCTCCCTCCTGATTGGCTGAGACAGAAGCGTGGCGCCATTGGCTCCCGCAGCTGTCAATCAAATTAAGTGAGCCAATAAGTAAAAAGAGGGGGCAGGGCCTGGCCGCAGCTCCGTGTCTGAATGGCTGCTGCTGTGGGGGCACTCAACAGAAAGGAGGGGCCAGGAGCACCGTAGTGTGACCCGAGAAGAGGAGGATCCGGGCTGCTCTGTGTAAAACCAACTGCACAGAGCAGGTAAGTATAACATGTTTGTTATTTTTAACCGAAAAAAAAAACAAGACTTTGCAATCAGTTAAAGGGCAGGTTCACACTTCCCTGCCATACGTTTTCTAAAGCACAGCTAACCTATGGTTTTGTATGTGGGTTAGCTGTGCTTTCCCCTAGACTTCAATTATGTTCTTGCGGTTTTGGTATCTATGAGAAAGCGCAGCTAACCTGTATGAAAACCGTGGGTTGGCTGCGCTTTGCACGAAGTGCAGTGGGACAGTGTGAAGCCGCCCTTAAAGTGAAAGAGAAAAAAATATATAAATTTGGATAATGGTTGATGCCACTTTGGAAGGGTTCTGTCTCAGTGTCTGGCTTTCCTTTTCCTCTCAGCCAGGAAGTGTGCACCTTCTTCCCCTTTCCCCTGGGAACACACATGTGCACAGCACACCCAGAGGCTGGAGTACTGACTGCCTGACCATGGAGTATAGTTGCTAAGTGCACAGCTGTTGGTTCACCCAGGAAATTCGAGAGACTTTGGGTTTTGAGGGTCCTTTTTCCAGGTCTCCTGGTGGTTGAATCAAATGCGATTGCCCCGTATTTGGATCCCTCTATCTTCCCATCAACTCTGACCAGCTTCTCTTTTTCTGCTGAAGAAAAGCATCCTCACAACATTAAGCTGCCACCACCATGTTTCAGGGTGGGGATGGTGTGTTCAGGGTGATGGGCAGTGTTAGTTTTCCGCCCGACATAGAGTTTTGCTTTTAGGCCAAAACATCCAATTTTGGTCTCATCTGACGAGAGCACCTTCTTCCAGATATTTGCTGTGTCCCGCACATGGCTTCTTGCAAACTGCAAACGGGACTTCTTATAGATTTCTTCTTGCCACTCTTCCATAAAGGCAGATTTTTTCAGTGCACAACTAATAGTTATCCTGTGGACAGATTTTCCCACCTGAGCTGTGAATCTCTGCAGCTCCTCCAGAGTTACCATGGGCCTCTTGGTTGCTTCTCTGATTAATGCTCTCCTTGCCCGGCCTGTCAGTTTAGGTGGACGGCCATGTCTTGGTAGGTTTGCAGTTGTGCCATACTTTTTCCATTTCCCGATGATGGATTGAACAGTGCTCTGTTAGATGTTCAAAGCTTAGGATATTTTTTTATTACTTAACCCTGCTTCAAACTTCTACACAATATTTTCCCTGACCTGTCTGGTGTGTTCCTTGGCCTTCATGATGCTGTTTGCACCTTAAGGTTCCCTAACAAACCTCTGAGGGATTCACACAACAGCTGTATTTATACTGAGATTACACACAGGTGGACTCTATTTACTAATTAGATGACTCCTGAAGGCAGTTGGTTCCACTAAATTTTAGTTAGGGGTATCAGAGTAAGGGGGGCTGAATACAAATACACGCCACGCTTTTAAGATATTCCTCTCTTACTAATGCCCCCCAGCATTGGCTCTCTCACCAATTCCACCAATTTTAAGCACAGTGTCAGGACTGTAGCACGGAGCCGAGGAGGAGTTTCACATGAAACAGCGATGTGGGAAGTTGTGGGGCCGAGACCCAGGACACCCGCCAGCAAATGTGGGCCATGTCCCCCACCCCGGGTGCCTGGCGCGACACACAGAAGCAGGTGGAGTGCTTTTGTGTGACAAGGAGTAACTCTTACCTTTCATGAGCCTTGGAGAAGCAGTATCAGTGCTGTTGAGAGCCGACATCGGGGCTGTGAGAGGCGAGATCGGGAGCCGAAGACGGGGCGGAGCTGATAGAGGCCTGCAAATGATGTCATTGGTTGCTAGGACGCCGGCAGCACACATTGCACCCATTGAGGATACCACTACTGAGTGGAGCCCAGGGCTGAAACTTTTTCCAGGCCGAAGCTCTGAGACTCCAGCCCAGATCCTTGGGACCCCGGTACTTACTTTAAATCGTGGGACGGTCCCGCAGAATCCAGGACAGTTGGGAGGTATGTGTGTATGTATGAATGTGATTTAGGGACCTTCGATGGTAAGCTCCTTCAGGGCAGGGACTGATATGAATGTACAATACAATATATATACTGTGTATATATATATATATATATATATATATATATATATATATATATATATATATATATATATATATATGTAAAGTGCTGCGTAAACTGATTCTGCTAAATAAGTACCCATAATAAGTGCTCAATGAAAAGACCTCTTTAGTAAGTGAAACAAAATGCAGTAGGGAGCAAGACGTCTGATATGCTGCAAGGGACACGCCGTCTTTCTCAGAGCTGACCTGTTTGGTATTTTAGCATCAAAGATTTCCCCGATCTGAAGAGGGCTGCAAGGCTGGAAAGGTTCCTAGGCAGCAAAAGAATTGGATTAGAGTACAAGAGGAGTTTAGCCGCATGCAGAGGGCACAGATGCACCATCTAGCTTGTTCCAGGCAGCCTCTCAAACTCTATGAGAGGATGACAGCTTCAGCGGCTGGATGAGACTGGACTGGGCACCTAATAGTAATTTGGTTAAGGGGAGTGCCCAGGGACAAATGCCTAGAGCGCTGACTTCTTGCATACCAGGCATTTGTCCCTGGGCACATACTACTTTCAGCTTCTCCTAGAGTTTGAGAGGCTGTCCGCAGCAGGCTGGATGGTGCACCTGTGCCCTTCACCAACGGCTAAATGCCAGTGTGCCTTAATGCTATTGATAGACTGCATAATATACAGTATACCATTTTTAATTTTGCCCATAGTCCTACTTTATGTGGCATGGATTAGAGTTCACCTGAAGTCTTACAACTGCTCCTGTCTGAATAACAATATAAAACAAAGGAACCCTGTGCCTAAGAGGAATGCAGACAACTATGAGGCTCTGTTTTAACTCACATGAAGTGTGAATTCTAATGATAAGCCCATCTTAATTAAAAAAAGGAACATAGACAGTGCACAAATCCACATCAGACTGGTGAATAAAATAAACAGAGTTAAAATCCTAACTCAATTAGCTGGTTCCAAGAAGCACGAAAATCCCTAGGTATTGGATACATACGGACAAGCGCTGTCTAATCTGAACCACTAAAGCCATCTGATAAGCCATTTCTGCTATAACATCCATAGCAAGCAAAATAATAGCAACATTAGCAGCATGGCATTTATTTATATGGTAATTTTCTTCAGCTGGAACTGCAGGGAACTTTGCAATTTGAAGATGAAAGCTATTGTAATCAAAAGAAAGCCGCATAAATGCAATATATGGCAAGACAGCTCAAGAACAATGGGAAAGGATTGCTTGTAATCATAGTAAGATAAGTGATTCTGTTCAAGGAATCAATCAGGTCCATTTCCAAACCATGCTATGTACTAGTTTCATTTGTAAATGTAAATATATGTAAAATATAACTGACAAATAAAAGGAATGTGCAGTGGTTTTATATTTTATTCCTTTCTGTTTTAAGGTCAGAACTAGTGATTCGGATTCATGTATAACGTGAATCGGATCCATAATTCAGAACTGAATTTGATCCACCTGAATTTGTGGTGTTTAAAGCGTAACTCCACTTTTGTTGAGAAAAAAACATTCCCCTCTGGGTGATCTCTGTACAATACACGGAATTTAACAAACTTTTTTGCAGATTTCTACCTTTTGTTATTCTGAAGAAATCATTGTTTGTTCCTCTGTGCTGGGTGGGTCTAATGGGAGTGGTTTCATAGTTATCTATCAGCTGTGGCAGCTGCAGGGCTCTAATGAGAAAAGCTGCTGAGCCTGCATCCCTTTAGACGTGTTCCTATTGAAAATTTCTCACCAAAAATGACACTTTTGTTGCAGGGGATGCCAGAAATCTGACTTGTATCTTAGGCAGACTTCTGGGAAAATTGGTGAGCCAATCACACAAGCGGGAAATGATGTTTCTGGGGTGTGGTCAGTATACATTCTGTGTACAGAACAGCTCCAGGTAGCCATATTGCATTGCATTTGCAGAAAATTAGAGCTGCAGATTGAAATGGAAAAGTAATTTTTAATAACATTTAATTACAATATGATTTGTGTCACAATTGTATACAGTATATTGTTTTTTCTTTATTTGCTATTTTTTTCCCCAGGAAAGTGGAGTTACCCTTTAAATTTTGCTCTGACACATAATGAGCTACATGGTGTGGACTGGCTTTATCATATACAGTAGATACTGTAAAGCCAGGCATTCCCCATCACTTTAAGTCAAGGCGTTGTCACGTAGACGAGACCCCGATAATATATATGGCTGTAAGCAGAGCTTGTTGCCTATTGGTGCTTCCCATGGTCCCCCATTACTTCAGACTGCGTTCCACAATGAGGGGCTGTCAAAAGAGCTTTCTGTAAGTCAGTATCACAGTGAACATTATTGCCGATTCATAACATTGGGGCTACAGTATGTACATGCAAGCTTAATCATAAAAAAGGAAAATGAATAGATTGTATTTTATTCATTAGAATCTGAAGTTAATTGAAGTTCATTGCAATTAACTTTCTTTTAACAGGACTTTGTAAGAAAAATAAAAGTTAGTGTATGTAAACCCGAAGTTTATGTTTCAGTATGTTTGGTGTCATGCTTCACAGTATACAGGTTTCTTAACCACTTATGGAGCGGAAGATTTTCCTCCTTAAAGAGGTTGTAAACCCTCTTGTATAACTTTTACCTATAGGTAAGCCTATATTAAGGCTTACCTATAGGTGCTATAAATATCTCCCAAACTTGCACCGTTTAGGAGATATTTACAGCGCAAACTGCCGATGACGTCATCGGCGCAGGCGCTCTGAGGGAACGGCCACCCGTGCCGTTCCTTCAGAGCTCAGTGCCGTGAACGGCGGCTCCCGCGCGCATGCGCGGGAGTGATGTAATCGCGCCTCCGGCCAATCAGATGGCCGGAGGACGCGAACCCGGAAGCGGGACGGCAGGACATGTCGCCGTCCTGTCGCTGAGGTGGCGGCACGGCGGGGGCTTCGTTTTAAGGTAAGTACTACATAATGAGCTAGTATGCGATGCATACTAGCTCATTATGCCTTTCTCTTTACAGGGCTTTTTTTTTCTCGTTTTTTTTTTTTACTTTACTTCCTCTTTAATGACCAGGTCATTTTTTGCAATTCGGCACTGCGTTACTTTAACGGACAATTGTGAAGTCGTGCAAAGCTGTACTCAAATAGAATTGGTGTCCTTTTTTCCCCACAAATAGAGCTTTCTTTTGGTGGTATTTTATCACCTGTGTGATTTTTATTTTTTGCGATATAAACAAAAAAAGAGTGACAATTCAGGAAAAAAAAAATATGTTTCACATTCTGCTATATTACATTCCCAATAAAAAAAAAAAAATCTAATTTTTTCATAACTTTAGGCCAATTTGTATTCTGCTACATATTTTTGGTAAAAAAAAATCTCAATAAGCTTATTTAAATGGTTTGCATAAAAGTAATCGCTTCTACAAACTTGGGGAAAGATTTATGTCATTTTTATTTATTTATTTTTTTTACTAGTAATGGTGGCGATCAGTGATTTTTAGTGGGACTGCGACATTGCAGTGGACAGATCGGACACCTAAATGACATTTTTGACACTTTTGGGGGTATCAGTGACATTACTACAGTAAGCTAAAAATATGCACTGTTATTGTACTAATGACACTGGCAGGGAAGGGGTTAACCCAGGGGCAATCAAAGGGTTAAGTGTATGCTTAGGGGGTGTTTTCTAACTGTGTGGGGGATAGGCTTATGGAATCAACACAGAGGAACACAGGAGCTCTGTGCTGATTGCTGAGAGAACAACGGTCTGCTGTGTTTACAATAGCAGACCACTGTTCTCTCTCCACGGGGAGAGAGAGAAAAAAAAAAAACCAAGGCTTTACTATCCCTTTAATTTAACAAGCTAAACTTAGAAGCTGATTGGCTACCATGCACAGCTTGCACCAAATTGTGATTGCTCCAGTTTTAGTAAATCCCCTGCATGTCCAAAGGTTTTTCCTAATCATCAGAACTATACAATCTTGTTGGACATCCCATACCAAAACCTTGTGCAATAAACTGAAGTTGGCTCCCCCCTTAAACTTACCTGAGCCCCATCTCGATCCAGCAAAGTGCGTGAGAGCAGCGTCTCTCCCAGGTCTCTCTCTCTCCTCGCTGGTACACACAGCAGTGGGAGCCCATGGCTCCTGCTGCTGTCAATCACAACCAGTTAGCCAACGAGAAGAGAGCGGGATCGGGGCCACAGGAGTGCAGCTCAGGAGTGAGTCTGCTTGAGTGTCACCATAGCAAGAGGCTTGTTATTAGAGGCATTCTGCAGGGGGGAGGAGCCAGGACCAGCTGAGACTCAAAAAGAAGTGAATAGGGGCTGCTCTGTGCAAAACCATTACACAGAGCAAGTAAGTATAAAATGTTTGGTAATAAAAAAAGACAACATTTAAAATCACTTTAACAACCGGCAGTTCTGGACCGCCCGCCGCTGATTTACTGCGGCAGGCTGGCCCTCCTGCGCAAACCGACGTAGGTCTATATCTGTCGCACGCCTGCATCTAGGGGTGAGTGGGGGCGGGAGCGCCCCCACTCGTCAGCGGAGACTCCGATGCACGGGGCAGATGGTTCAGAGTGCCGCCTGACACCTGCGATCACTCCCCGCCGAGAGAGAAGAACGGGCAGCTGTTGTAAACACAGCTGACTGTTCTTCTCTCTGGAATGATCACAGAGCGCCTGTGATCCTTCTATGTAGGATAACAGGTCTCTATGATCATTTCACAAGCCCCGCCCCCATACAGTTAGAATTACTCCCCTAGGCTCACATTTAACCCCTTGATCACCCACAGTGTTAACCCCTTCCCTGCCAGTGTCATTAGTACAATACCAGTGCATATTTTTAGCACTGATTACTGTAGTAATGTCACTGGTCCAAATGTCAAAAATGTCAGTTAGGGGTCCGATCTGTCTGGCGCAATGTCGCAGTCCTGCAAATAATCGCAGATTGCCGCCATTACTAGTAAAAAGAAAAAAAAAAACAATATAAATGACATAAATCTTTCCCTTAGTTAGTAAACGCGATAACTTTTGCGCAAACCAATCAAAATACGCTTATTGCAATTTTTTTTTTACCAACAATATGTAGCAGAAAACGAATTGGCCTAAAATTCGAAAACGAATTGGCCTTTCTCCCTCTGTAACCGACGATCGCGAGTAATCAGAGTGAGCGAGCGGGGGCGGGAGCGCGCCTCGGGCGGCCCCCTTTTGGCTCGCAGGCGAGTGACGTACCGGTACGTCACTTTGCCTGCACGGGGCTGACCGCCGCTGTACATATACTTGCGGCAGTCGGCAAGTGGTTAAGAGCAAATTATCACCTGAATACCTGAATCCTGCAGAATGGTAGAACGTAGGATTGGATAAACCTGCCATACAATAACCACAGTTCTAAGGGGTCTAGATTTGTGCCTTAGGATTTTCAAAGCAAATACTTATTATATTGCAGCTTACTAAATATTAGATGTAATGGTTGCATTATTTTTCTTTTACTTAGACTTTCTTTTCTTTATTCACAATACATCTGGTGATCCAGCTAGCTAGTCTGTTGTTTTCAAAAAGAATAAGCTCTCCTGCAGATGTAGCATTTACAGGGACGAGACAAGCCATTTACCACTGACTGGATGCTTACAATGATCAGCTTTTTTTATAATGTAACACATTTATGCCAAAAAAAACCCCCAAAAAAACAGTTTTCTGTAACTGCTTATAAAGTATTAGTTGAATTTTAGAAAGATGTATGATTCCACGCTATGGATCTAAACAAATGTGTATGGCTGCTGCCCCCACTGAAACCAACCACCTGGGTGGAGTCTGATGTAAAAATATTTTTATATATTTTTATACTATTATTATTATATTATACAGGATTTATATAGCGCCGACAGTTTGCGCAGCGCTTTACAATATGAATTTTTTTACATTAGTTGGATTTTAGCTTCAATTCGTTAGTGTATCTAAATCTGCTATCTCTCTTTATTTAACCCCCCGCCCCCCAAGACTGACAATGCTGCTGTCCAAAGATGCCCCCTGTTCTTCTTCATCCAGAGAGGAGGCACTCTACAATAGAAAGTGTGTTACAAATATTAAAAGAAAATTACAGCTTACTTTTTTTTAGTTGCTCTATTATGGCCTCCACAGCAAGGAAAATCCTACATGGTTCTCTTTGTTTATGAGGGAGCTGGACAGCTGTATTTACCCTGTACAGTGCAGGCAGTTCTTCTATATCAGTTGTAGCTAGATTCTAACACTCTGTTCTAACAAAGGGTTAGACGCTTAGGGGCTATACTTATTGCATTGTATGTTCATGAAGTCAGACTTGGGACAGGCTCACTCTGATATTTTTAAAACAAAACTTTGCAGCCAGCAATGACACCTCCTCCTGGGAACCATTTAAAAGATTAGAAATAAAAAAAGAGAAAGATTTAGACAGGCTGTGGTAATAGGAACACATAACAAACATATAGTCGGGTTTTCTCAAATTTGACTGCAAAAGTGTGAATATGATTTAAAGCTGAAGGCTAGGATTGTAGGAAAAGATACTCTTGCAGTGGGGTCACCTCTCGCTGTAAGCGTTAAATGCTTGTTATTTCTAGATGGGTACAGGAACAGGCAGAATTACTTTCCTTCTCCCTCCTCCAGCAGGCTGGGCACTGTCCTCCTCTTCCTGATGCTCCGCGCCATGGGCAGTCCCTCGGTGACATCACTTACAATACATGGTATTAACCTTGCGTTGTATGTGGAGGGGGCAAGCATGCAACCATGGCCATCAGCGGCTTAAAGAAGAGACGGCAAGGACCCGGTCACACATTGCTCTTTTTCCAGGAAAGGGTCAGAGCCAAGACAAGCTGCATTTAAAGTGGAACTGCACTGCATCTGGGCACCACAAACAAAAAACGCTGTTTCCTTCATTTTTAGTATTTAAAATAAACACCCCCACCCATCCATGTCTCCATGCTTATTTTGCAGAGACATTATTTTGGAAAAACGCCCCCCTGGCATTTCTGGCTGAGCTGAGAACCCCCTCCTCAAGACTACTGGGTTGTATGACATCATTTGCCTAGGCATGGAAACCAGGAAGTAGCTGAAGAAATGCAAAAAAAAAAAAGTGTAAAACAAGTAAATATGACATACTTTCCTATCTATTTACTAACGCTAGCAGCATAAGGATTAGAAATAGTCCATGATGATTGAGAGAATGAAGTTCCACTTTAAGATTGATCTGTCTCCTTTCTAGCTGTTGTCGGTTTTGGCTTTCAGGCAGGGAAGGGGTAGGACAGACTTCATAACTACACTTAGGAAGCACTTAAATGGGGCAGAGTACTTTATCTGTAATGATAGATCTTCTATAAAGAGAATTATAGCAATTGTACATGGCAGGGGCTGACTGGCAACTTTCAGCCCAGGGGGCAAGCACAAACCAGAGGCCCATGGTGCAGCTACTCGGCCCCCCTCCCACTCTCCCTCTTCTGGCATCCTCCTGACCCCCATTCCAGGTTGAAGCTCTGCTTCAAGTACTCTCTACCCACCTGCCGAATCCGGGTTCCCAGCGTGGCCAGCAAGGGGTAGTTGGGGGGAGCTGGGACAGCTTAGTTGGGGCTGGAAGGGGGGAGGAGAGTGTCCAGTGGGACATGGAACTGACCTCTGCTCAGACACAGTTTACACCATCCATGTTAGGGGGGGAGGCCTGCGCTCTGTCCTTGTTTTCAACCCGCACTCAGCGGTGGGGACTAGGTCAGTGGTAGGGACTAGGTCAGCGGTGGGGACTTTTTACTTCTCTTCGCCAGAATTTTTTTTAGGCATGTCTGTGGCAGAAGGGGTGCAGCCTTTTTACAGAGCATCAGAGCAGTCCAGGGGGCAATTGCCCCCCTGCCCCCTTGCCCAGTCCTCCCCTTGTACATGGTAATCATATCTCCCATCCCTGTCCACTTAAATTACTGCCATGGTTTAATTTTTTTTTTTTTTTTTTTTGTGAAAGTGTTGCGTTAAGCTAAGCAATTAATACATTTTTACACTGAAGTAATCTATTGATTTCATAAGATCTGGAAGGATTCCCCAGGGTCAATCCAATAGGCCTTAAATAATTACTTAGCCTTAGTGTTTAGGAGTAATTTTCCTTTATGTCAATAAATGTCTCTCTTGTGTGACTTGGCTAATTCTTTCGCTGGCACAGCTGACAACAGGAGTGTCTTTTGGGCAGGTTAGGTGACTGTCTTTGGGAATGAAGCTTTCTCATTGATCAAGGACTTGAAAGTGCTAATGAAAGCTGAGGCTGGTCAATACAGACATGCACAGCATCATTGGATATGTGTGAAATATTTCAACAAACAAGGATTCAAGTTGCTTTTAGCACATTCAAAGAGTCCCAGACTACCCAAAATATAGTGACCACTTAACACCGCGGCTTGGAAATTCTCTAATAATGACTCATTCAATTATATAAGTGCTAGTGTATGTATAAGTAAAACTAAACCAAAACAAATTTAGCTAAAACAAAGTAAAACTGAATCTAAACCAAAAAAACAAAAAACAAAACTAATGTTTATAAAAAATTATAAAAAATGAAATTTAAGCTGGTAAACATGAATTGTTTCCATAAAAGATCATATAAAACATAAAATTCAGGTCGGCACAGTTCATAAACAGATGTACATGGAGATCCTTTCCTTTTAAGCCACCACCTAGTGCAAGTATGACAACACCACGTATCCGTGCAGGGCCGCTGATAGGGGGCGACCACTGGTGTAGGGGGCCCGAGCACACAGGGGAGTCCACACAGGGAGGGGGATTAATGATGGACCACAATTGAAAAATAACTCTTCCTCCAGCAGCAGGTCTCCCTGCTGCTAGCTATTATCTGCTGAGAAAGAGACAGTTGTCCCTCACTAATCCCCCTCCCTGTGCCCCCCCCCCCCTCCCAGCTCCGACTCCAATGTTAGCTCTGCTCCTAAATTTGTTATCTCTGTAACTTTGTTTCTCTCTCTCGGTCTCTCTGATCCCAGAGCTCCAACTGCCCAGCCTGTATACTTTTTTCATCTCATCTTAATTT
This sequence comes from Pelophylax lessonae, assembly GCF_965119305.1. NCBI lineage: Eukaryota > Metazoa > Chordata > Amphibia > Anura > Ranidae > Pelophylax > Pelophylax lessonae. The sequence continues at coordinate 672,834,443 of NC_138769.1, read as the reverse complement.
TTAATTTATTAACTCAGTTTTGTCTTTTAGATTTAGCAGGAATTCTGTGAGTTATGTTGTATTTTTAGCGAAATATAGCTTAAATATTTTCTTGGGGGGCCCAGTCAGGTAGTCTGTACAGGGCAGTGGCGGCTTTAGGCACGGGCGAACGGGGAAGCCGCCCGGGACGGCATTTTTTCATGTCACGTGGGGGGCGGCATGCCCGGGCCGCGGACCGGTACCGGTCCATGGATAAAATGGTACCGGGCCGCCCGAGCACCGTTCGCCCATGCCAAAACCGCCACTTCCGCAGCCGAGCCGAGGTGCAGAGCATTGCTCCCCCCCCGAGCCCGCCCATTGTGTGACAATAGCGAATGAAAATTCGCTATTGTCACACTGATCCTCCTCCTGGCCAATCAGGGAGCGGGTCCTCCCGCTTCCTGATTGGCCGAAAGGCAAACCCCACGCCATTGGCCGAGGAGGAGGCGCCGCGGGAGGACTGAGGAGACGCGAGGAATCCGGGGACTGAACGGAAGAAGAGAAGTGAGATAAGTCAATGCACGGACGGGTCTCGCGGCGGGAACGCTGGCGCTCTGCATTGAAAGGGGGCAATGCTCTGGCGCTCTTCATTGAAAGGGGGCAATGCTGTGGCGCTCTTCATTGAAAGGCGGCAATGCTCTGGCGCTCTTCATTGAAAGGGGGCAATGCTGTGGCGCTCTTCATTGAAAGGGGGCAATGCTGTGGCGCTCTGCATTGAAAGGGGGCAATGCTGTGGCGCTCTGCATTTATTGGGGGCATTGCTGTGGCACTCTGCATTTATTGGGGGCAACAATGCTGTGGCACTCTGCATTTATTGGGGGGAACAATGCTGTGGCACTCTGCATTTATTGGGGGCAACAATGCTGTGGCACTCTGCATTTATTGGGGGCAACAATGCTGTGGCACTCTGCATTTATTGGGGGCAACAATGCTGTGGCACTCTGCATTTATTGGGGGCAACAATGCTGTGGCACTCTGCATTTATTGGGGGCAACAATGCTGTGGCACTCTGCATTTATTGGGGGCATTGCTGTGGCACTCTGCATTTATTGGGGGCATTGCTATGGCACTCTGCATTTATTGGGGGCATTGCTGTGGCACTCTGCATTTATTGGGGGCAATGCTGTGGCACTCTGCATTTATTTGGGGCAATGCTGTGGCACTCTGCATTTATTGGGGGCATTGCTGTGGCACTCTGCATTTATTGGGGGCATTGCTGTGGCACTCTGCGTTTATTGTTATGTTGTCATGTTATTTTTTTTTTTTTGGGGGGGGGGGGCGCCAGGAGGGAGTCTTGCCCGGGGAGCAATTTAATGTAGAACCGCCACTGGTACAGGGCCCCACAATATCTATCAGCAGCCCCGTATCCCTGACTTTCCTCCACGAGATGTGCCCTCACCCTTAGTTTGTGAACAACAAATTTTCAATATGCGCCTTGGCCCCCCTGAATTTTATATTATATATGAACTTTTCAGGAATAGTCTCATGTTTCCTATGAATTTGATATGAACTTTTTTCGTGGTATGCAGCAAATGTTGGTGCAAGAAGATATGATATATGTATATATGCTTTTTTTTCATATGGCAAAATTTTCCTTTGGGTGTAATTTCATTTATTTTATTTAAAAAAATGTGAAGTGTTTTCTGTATCCTCCCTAATTTCTTCCCACCAGCCACGGGTGGGCTTCAACGTTGAGGCCGCATATGCGCAGCTTAAAGCAGAGCTCCACCCAAAAAGGGTAAGTTCCGCTTTAAGGACTTGTTCCCCACCCCTCCTAAACAATTGGCACTTTTAATGAGCAGGGGGGGACTGGATCTCCTCTTTAAATGTAAACATTTCTATGCTGAAAGAGTGCACCCAGCACATTTGCCAGCCTTGATCGGAAAGTTCCTGATGCATACTTGCCATTGGGAGCTTTCTGATCATGCGACAACTGTGACAGCCAATCACAGCGGTCACATGATCCGAATGCCCGCCTCTGCCTCCCTGCATCTAGAGGCTCTTGAAGGGCTGGGAGGCGGCGGCGGTGGCGGGAAGGGGTTAATAACACAATAAAGTATTAATAGATTCCAGGAGGCGATACATGATTATAAAATATTTGGATTTGTTCACACTGGTGCGATCTGTCATGCGATTTGACAGTTCTGAATCACATGACAAGTCACACCCCATTGCCAACAATGGAACTGTTCATGTCGCAGTGATTATGAAAAATGTTCCTGCACTATTTTTGCCGATTTCATGTGCGACTTGCATTGACATCCATGCATGAAATCGCAGTGACTGTCGGCTTTGAAATAGCGCGGTTTCAAAGCCGTATTCAGTGTGAACGAGCTTTTACAGTCCCAAAATTATCAAGTTCATATAAAATCCCAACTGGTTCACCAGATCAATAGCAGTGTTCTAATAGTGCAGAAAGAACTGATGGTGTAGATTAGAGATGGGCTCGGGCGTATTCGGGATCCCAACTGCCCGATCGATCTAGGAAGCCGACACTGCACACGGCTAATCACAGGCAATGAGACATTTACTGATGTGTGCAGCTAGTAACCGGGAAATGTCTCACTGCCTGTGATTAGCCGTGTGCAGTGTCAGCTTCCTAGCGGGATCGGGCAGGTGGGATCCTGAACACGCCCGAGCCTATTCCTAGTGTAGATACCACACACCAATCCACCACCACAAGTGCTCCACCATTCCCACTGTGAGTCTCACTCACCAGAGGAATAATTACCAACCAGGGCAGTATGGAAACTCTTATGGACACGCCCAATTGATGGGGGATTACCAGGTACCAACATATAACAGATACCAACCGTTAGGTGATTAATCACTTGCCGACCAGCCACCGCAGCTATACGGCGGCAGGTTCCCGCGAATCACCGTACCTGTACGATTGCCCCTGGGCACCCGTGATCACTCCCCATGAAGAGAAAATGGCGGTCTGCTGTTGTAAACACGGCAGACCGTTGTTCTCTCTGGTATCAACACAGAGCCCCTGTGTTCCTGCTATTTAAGAATACAGATCTGTTTTGATATTACAAGCCCACCCCCCCCCACACACACAGTTAGAAAACACCCCCTAGGCTCATATTTAACCCTTTAATCGCCTCTGGTTCAAACCCTTCCCTGCCAGTGTCATTAACCACTTGCCGACTGCCTAACGACGATTTACGTCGGCAGTCAGCCCCTCACAGGTAAAGTGACATAGGTCTACGTCACTAGCCTGTGAGGCTCTAGGGAGCGAGCGCGTGCCGCTGGAGGCGCGCTCTCGCTCGCTCACGGACCCCCCCCCCCCGCGCGTGTGAGTGGCGGACCCGATGTCCGCCGTTCACTCGCGATCGTCGGCTACACCAGGAGAAAGGCAGGCGGCTAATGTAAACAAAGCTGCCTGTCATTCTCCCCTGTGTAACAGCACAGATCATACGGTCCTGCTATGCAGGACCGTTGATCTCTGCTGTTACACACACAGCCACATCCAATCACAGTTAGAAGCACGCCCCTAGGGACACACTTAACCCCTCCTTCTCCAATAAAGTTAACTCCTTCCCTGCCAGTGTCATTTTTACAGTAACAGTGCATATGTATAGCACTGATTACTGTAGTAATGTCACTGGTAACCCCAAAAGTGTCAAAAATGTCAGTCAAGGGTCCGATCTGTCCGCCGCAATGTCGCAGTTCCGCAAAAAAAAAAATCGCAGATCGCCGCCATTACTCGTTAAAAAAAAAAACAATAAAAATGACAAAAATCTTTCCTTTAGTTAGTAAACGGAATAACTTTTGCGCAAACCAATCAATATATACGCTTTTTGTGATTTTTTTTTACCAAACATATGTAGCAGAAAACAAATTGGCCTAGAATGTTAAAAAATTTTGATTTTTACATTTTTTTGGGGGAATTTCATATAAAAAAATATGTGAAAAATATTGTTATTTTTGCAAAATTGTCGCTCTTTTTTTGTTTATAGCGCATGATCAAAAAATCGCACAGGTGATCAAATACCACCAAAAGAAAGCTCTGTTTGTGGGGAAAAAAGGACGTCAATTTCGTTTGGGTACAGCGTTGCACGACCGCGCAATTGTCTGTTAAAATCACGCAGTGCCGAATCGCAAAATAGGCCCTGGTCAGGAAGGGGGTAAAATCTTCCGGGGCTTAAGTGGTTAATACAGTATTACAGTAACAGTGCATATTTTTAGCACTGATTACTGTAATAATGTCACTGGTCCCCCCAAAGTGTCAAAAATGTCAGTTAGGGGTCCGATCTGTCCGCCGCAATGTTGCAGTCCCGCTAAAAATCACTGATCGCCACCATTACTAATATAAAAAAAAGACAAATCTTTCCCCTAGTTTGTAGACACGATAACTTTTGCGCAAACCAATCAAAATATGCTTATTGGGATTTTTTTATTTTAATTATTTATTATGTAGCAGAATACAAATTGGCCTAAAATGATGAAAAAATTTGATTTTTAATTTTTTTTTTGGAGGGGGGGGGGGGATGTTATATAGCAGAAAGTGAAAAATATATATATTCTTTTTTTTCAAAATTGTTGCTCTTTTTTTCTTTATATCGCAAAAAATAAAAATCGCACAGGTGATCAAATACCACCAAAATTAAGCTCTATTTGTGGGGAAAATAAAGAAATCAATTATTTCGGTACAGCATCGCATGACTGCGCAATTGTCCGTTAAAATAGCGCAGTGCCGAATCGCAAAAAATGGCTTGGTCATTAAGGGGAAAATCCTTCCAGTCCAGAAGTGTTTAAAGAAATGAAATGAGCATTCCCCATTATAAACCTTTTTTAGGGGGACAGAGACGAGGGAGGGGGAACAACAGGAGATTTCCCTTTATAAGGGGACAGAGAGGACCCCGTCTTATGAATTATCCACTTGGGGGAGGACAAGGGTTAACAGACCTTGGAAGAAGAGAGGAAGGGGATGTAGGGCAGGAAGACATAAACAGCAGAAAAAGAAGGAGAGAAATTTATTGGAGAGTATTTTTAATATTAGTAGAGACTTAGGGTTTAACACAGGAAGAAACTAATATTTGGATGAAAATGCACCCCTAGGAAAGCTATGAACAAGTGTAGTGTCTACATCAACAAACACAAATACATTAGGAAATTGAACCTAAAAAAAATATTTTGTGAACAAGCCCCCTTCCCTTAGGAATAGAGCAAGACCTGTGAAAACAGCTGTTGATAGTGGTTTGAATAATAAGTCCAACTAACTATCCACCCAGTTCTAACAATCATCATATAGAGGTATTTAAAAGTCTAGTGTTAAACGACTTAGAAAAAATGAACCCCTAAAAGACATATAAACCCCCATTATATTAGGGAAGGTATTAAAAAATTGGAAGGGAGAAAGGATATCATTATATGTCCCAAGGTTCTTATTCCTGTTAAGGATTTTTATCATAGGAACATGAGAGAGATGTTATCTGATCAGGACACAATTCAAAGACTGCGTAAAGACCCCACAGAAAATTACAGGAAATAATTATAGGGAGTACTAATACTTTAAATTTGAGGCGCTACACTATAATGTGGAAGTGACTATGGTGCTTATATTAGTACAAATACGGTATATATCCTTGTGAATATGTGACAACAATTCAAATACACAAAAATATATGCTCTAAAAAAATAATAACAATTATTTCTAAATATATAAATGGGTATCTTCTACACCCCGTGCTTGATTGTTCTTTAATATTTCCGCCTCGTGTGTGCTCAAATGTGATATTCCTCCACCAGAAGGGATATTCTGCAGAGAATTTGGATAGAACGGTACAGGAAGTTGCACAAATCCCTATAGAAAAGTGTTTGGAAGATAAGGAGTACTATTAGCAGAATAGTAACTAGGGGTTTATTTCAGACTTCCATTCACAGTATTGAGAGGTTGTTTGTTTCTTCCGCTAGCATATACTGTACATGGATAGGGATTTAGGCCCAGTGTTACCAAAGACCTACCTTTATATAACGGAGGGCACCATATTTTGAGGATATGGTGGTTAGGAAAATCCTGGATCCCTTAGTAGACAAATCTTGTCTGGAGATATTAAACGTTTTTTTTAGTTTTTTGGTGTGTCACAAATGTGGGGCTTGTAGAACAACACAGAATAACATGGATAAATGCCAGTCTTTTAATTCATCTGTTGATAATAAGCAATATGAGATCGGTGAATTTATAATGTGTAATATCACTCATGTGGTAAATGCACTACAATGCCCTTGGGGCCTGATATATAGGAGCCGTACTAAACGCCTTTTAAAAAAACGTATCTATGAACGTATATTTGTAGAATATTTTGTAGGGCTATCGTCAACAAAGTGTATCACCACATTTCAGGCAGATGCATGATAAGGATCCATCAGGCCCTTATTATTGGGGCATTGACAGGGTATATCCCTCCTGGAGGGGATCCGACATTGTTGGAGATCTCTCCAGGAGGCAAATTAAGTGGATTTATACATTGAAGTCTCTCAGCCCTGGGGGATTGAATTTGGAACTGGATATAATTTGCTTCATTATTGATTACTAAGGAGTGGAATGTAGGAAATTAGGAGGTTGTTTACGTCAGGGGCTTAATAGTTATTGGGATTGTTTTTATTTATATGCCATAATAAGATTGTGTGAGTCATTTACTGGAGAAGAAGGGCTCCAATGTAGGGTGTGGTTTTTGAATATTTATATTTTTAGATAGTATTGGGGCTCATCGCTGGATTCAAGGTGAAAATAGTTCCGCTTTAAAGACGGTTAAAGTCACATTTTTCTAACTCGCTAATCCCTACACACATATAAAGCAGTATGGATGGAATCCAGTTTGGCACTACCCCGAAGGAGCTGCCCAGTAATTTGGGTTCTCTGTTCTGTGCCTCGACTCCCAGAACAACCTCACCCCCTCTGACATGCCTAATTGAATGAAAGTTACTGTAAGCACTTATGCCCCGTACACACGTGCAGATTATCTGAAGACTTTTGTCTGCAGACTTACCAAAACCATATAATATGAGGTCAAACCTAAACACTTTCAATTTGTATGCAATCCGGCAGGCCCTTGCACTACATAGAAAAGGTAATTCTGCAGACAAAAGTCTTCAGATAATCTGCACGTGTGTATGGGGCATTATAGGAACACAAGTTTAGATACCAAAATAGACACAAGATTGTTTAGTGGTAAATGAATTCAATATATTGGTTTGGGTTGGAATAAATGAACACACAGAAGGTAAGTTCGGACACAGTCCACTATACAGTATAATCACTATGCCAAGGTCATTTACAATAGAGTTCGGTACCACAGTGTCCTGAACAGCTTGACAAAATGCAGCTCTTTCCCTTCCTCCTGGCAATCTCCCTCTGGGAAATGCAGTCCAGAAACTATACTAAACTAGACAACTAAACAGTAGTCTATCTCCACTGGACTACAGTTCCCACAGTGCAGTGCTGTCTGACTCTTCCTGCTCTGCAGCTCCCTCCTCTTGCTGATAAGCAGTGCAGCATCACAGGGCAACATCTACAGAGGGCAGCCATAGGCAGTGTTTCTCTCACTCTCCATTCTTAGTCAATCATTTACCATTTTACCATTACCATTTACCATTTTACTTACATTTTTGTTTTAAATTGTTGTAGGAAACTAAAAGAACAAAGAACAATCAAACATGAGAATATCTCATGGATGATCCTAGCATTCTAATGTAAGAGTGCTAGGCAATATTTTGACCCTTGGCTCTCTGCATGTACTTATCCTGACTCCATCAGGCTTGTCAAAACCCTCTCTAATGTAGGCATCATAAAATCCACTTAAAATGGAACTTAAAGCGGAAGTAAACTGCTTTTTTTTTTAACTAGCTAGCACATACTAGCACATTATGTGAAATTTACCTTAAAACAAAGACCTCCAGTGGCTTGCTGTAACCGCTGACGGGGCTTCCATCTGCTCCCGGTTGGTTGGACTTTTTTCAACCTGACTAACTATGTAACCCAGTAGTGCAGCGCTATGAACAACAAAATAAATTGTGCTTAAAAAAGGATAAACAAATGCAATATGGTGACATAATATGCATCAAAAACGTGAGTCCATTCAGCACATGGAGATATAAAGAGTCCACTTAAAGAATGAATATCCCAAGATGTGGAAAACAGGATGGAAAACAGGCACCCGTGCAGATAGACAAGGTGGCAGCTTACCACAATGCGTGGGCCTCCAAATTAATGGAAAGGCCACTGAGAGCATAAGATGTTAGCTCTTATGGGCTGGACTCTCTCCTCTGCACGAACAGACCAGGTTTGCACTTCAATGATCCTCCGCCTATTCATAGGTCCAGGAATGACTCCGGAGTATATGGCAATATGTGGAGGAATGAAGATAACATAGTCTACTCCCGTATGATAAAAAACACAGCTTTATTATAGATTCTACTTACAAGAGGATGGATATGTACAAGCGACTGAGTAAAAAGCGGCGTCCCGCTATAGTAAGCATGCAGCCGGCATCCTGGGGGCGTGGCAAACGCGATGTCCGGAACCTCCCGACCGGTTTCGTCAGAGTGACGTCGTCAGGGGCGTGGTTACCGGACATCGCGGGCACGCCTCACATATACCCCATACAGTAATAACATCCGGGACCTCGTCCAATCACGGACGAGGAAGGGCGGAAGTGACGCACCCGATGTCTGGCCATTGAGGGCGGAAGTGTCCGGAGACACAACAGCGATCAAAGAGGACACGAAACTCAGATCAAATAAGTAATCCGCCGTCCTCAATATACTAAAGATATAAAAACAAAGGCTACTACCACTTGCGCGGTAATCAAAATTGTAAAGAAATAAAGATATATAGATAAAAAAACGGGGACTTTATAAAAATACCACCGATATAAGGAAAACGCCATCTGGTGGCCAAACAAAGTATTGTCACGGGAAAGATGTTAAAAAAAGAAGAGACCAGGCCAGAAAACGAATTGCAGCACTTTTCCCTTTAACATACAATCCATCTAAATGACGTAACAATAATCTCTAACAAATCAATAAGGTACCGTAAAGGATTAAATACCACTTACTGATAAATGAAAACAATAATGATGAATAAAAAAATAAAAATATAATAAAATTCCAATAGTGTACATATAATAATGAAAGGGAAAAACATAGTTTTACCTTTCCTGTCTTTGGCAACACTAACTGTTATTAATGAAACAGTTAATGTCCCATTCGACATTAAGGCCATGAGGTACATAGGTTTTCAAAATATAAATCCATCGCGTCTCAGCGCGAGATAATTCCCTTTTTGCGTTCGCCCCTCGCCAATTGGGGGTAAACTTATCAAAAGCCACAAACAACGTATTTCTGGGGTCCTTGTGTCGACAGTGGTCAAAATGTTTTGACACGCTGTGGCCAGGGAACCCTTTACGAATATTTGCCACGTGTTCTCCCATGCGAATTTGCATATTCCTCAGGGTTCGTCCGATGTACTGCTTCCCACATTTACATTGAAGTAAATACACAACATTTTGTGTTGAACATGTGATGAAGGATTTTATCGGATATTCTCTCCCGGTGACATGGGACCTAATTTTCTCAATCTTTCTACCTTTAAATACATTTAAGGCGCAAATATTGCATCTCTTGCAGGGATAAAACCCTTTTAGTTCAGGTAGAAAACTGGGCCTCTCTGGTTTTCAATAACATTGTGGGCCACCTTATGTCGTAGTGATGGAGCACCTCTAAAAATAACATTAGGTCGGTCTGGGAGAGCCGGACCCAATACTCTGTCGTTTTTAATAACTGTCCAGTGTTTCTGTATGATTTTCTTAACCTCGTAGTGCTGTAAGCTAAAAGAGGTGATAAAGCAGTTTTTAAATGATTGACAATCATTGTTTCTAATGCGTGGGGCTAATAGGTCAGGTCTGTTCATATCAGCTACTTCCCTGATGGTCTTATCCAGGGAGTCAGCATGATAGCCCTTGTCCAAAAATTTACTTTTGAGTTGCGAGGCTTGTGTGAGAAAAGTATCAAGATGGGTACAATTCCGCCGTAGCCTCATAAACTGTCCCTTAGGGACAGCTTGTAACCATGATTTATGGTGACAGCTGTCAACTGGGATGAAGCTATTACGGTCGGTTTGTTTGAAGAAGGTGGAAGTGACCAACCTGTCCTCTTCAACTACCAGGTTAAGATCCAGAAAGTTGACACTGGTTGTACTACTGGTACAGTCAAGTTTGATGCCTCTATTATTCTCGTTTAGGGTAGACATGAATTGGTCAAGGGAACATTGATCTCCATCCCATAGGAGGAGGATGTCGTCTATATACCTACGCCACAGCACCAGCTGGGGCGGCCGGTCCCTATAGACGACATCCTCCTCCCACCTGGCCATAAACAAATTGGCCAGGCTGGGGGCAAATTTTGCCCCCATAGCCACACCACGACATTGTAAAAAATACGTATTATTGAACCAGAAAAAATTGTGAGTCATTGCAAAGTTCAAGATCTCAAGAATGAACTCAATCTGTACTCTATCTAAACCACTGAGAGTGTTCAAATAGTATTGTACTGCCTCATATCCTAATTGATGTGGTATGATCGTGTACAGGGACATGACGTCCGCTGTAGCCACGATCATGCCTTCCTTCCATGTGATATCTTTAATGATATTGAGGACATGTGTTGTATCCTTAAGGTAGGAGGGCATCTGCGATACCAATGGTTGGAGGAAAGAGTCCACGTATCTTCCGACACGGGAACAAAGGGAATCTATCCCGCTGATAATAGGGCGGCCGGGAGGTTTTATAGGATTTTTATGTACTTTTGGAAGGAAGTACATAACCGGCAGGCGGGGAGCCAAAGGTACTAAGAATAATTTCTCCTTCTCCTTCAAGATGCCTTCATCAAAGGCTTGGTTTACAAGAACCTGAAGCTCTTTTTTATATTTAATTGTTGGGTTCCTATTAAGGATTTGGTAAGTGTCCCTATCACTCAAAATATTATTCATCTCAAGGACATAGTCATCCTTGTCGAGCACGACAATACCACCGCCTTTGTCGGCCGGGCGGATGACTATGTCCTTGTGTTTACACAATGTTTGCAACCCAATTTGTAAAGAGTTGTTGTTTGGCGGCTTTTTTATTTTGATCCTTTCAAGGTCTCCCAGTACCAGTTCTTTGAAAACCTGTACAGAGGAGGAGACCTTACCGCGTGGATTAAAAAGGGAGGCGTTGGCCAGGGTAGTATGGGTATATTTACTAACATTATTTGATGTTGTTCTGGGGTTAGACAATATATGTCTTTGTATATTCAACTTCCTGATGTATTTTTGGACATCAATAAAGGTGTCAAACTTATTGAGTGTCCTAGGAGGTGCAAACTTTAACCCGCGGTTTAGCACGGATTGTTCTTCTTTTGAAAAAGAGGCTTTAGAAAGGTTGAATATACCCCCATCATTTAGAGTCGCCTTCTTTTTTGCCCTCGCCTTCCGCCCCCCTCTGGTCCCTCTCTTGGTTCGGTGTCCCTCTGGGTATTTTGATTGCCCCTGGGAAAATCCCTCTGGATATTTTGGTTGCCCCTGGGAAAATCCCCCTGGTATGTATTAGTATTAAATGGTGGAAGTGGACGGGAATTTCGTGGTGACTCAAATTGTTCATATTCAGAACCGAAGCGGTCGCCGAAACGATCACCGTTATCATTCCACCCCCTAGGTTCCATCCTAGGATGTCGGGTAATGACCCTGTTGTTATTAGGGGAATCCCATCCACCATCATCCAAAGGGGTGAACCGATTGAAGGTGGGCACAGTATATCCTGGTCTAGGTGTATAAGGGGCATTCTGATAATCATACTGCGGTGGGCCCCATCTGTTATTAACAAACGGTTTTTGTCGGTTGGTAGATTGGGGTCTATTAACATTTCTGGTGTTATTGTAATTTTTAAACCCTCTATTAGGTAGAGCACCTGGGGGAAATTTAAGGTTTTGACCTCTCCCACCATTACTAGGTCTATTGTTAGCCCCTCCAGCAGTGTCCTGACTGTTAGGTATAGAGGTGGTTGCTGTAACCGTGTCCATGGGTTCACCCTGAAGGTTATTGCTAGTGTTGGTGTTACCAGCAGCCCTAGCCATTTGCCATTTGAACACTGTATCGTTTTTGTAGTCACCCACATCACGATTAAATTTCCGTTTTTTCTTATTTTTTTGATCAGAGGTTTCTTTCTCTAGATGTCTCACAAGGAGCTCAGACTGTTTTTTATAGTCATCCTTCTCCTTAAATTCCTCCAGAGATTTTTTCAAATCACTGATTTCGCTATCGATCTTAGATAGCTTGCTTCTTTTCCTACTGATGAGGAATTGTAGAAAATGGATCCCAGCCTCATTGAAGTATTTAAACCAGCCATCCAGATCTAGTTCGTCATTCTGAGGATTGACCTCCCACCTGAGACTCCTGGGTACCATCTTATCTGCGATATATCGTTCTAAGAAAGCTATATCCCAGTTGGTGTGTACCTCGGTAGTCATCAGGTTCTTGAGTCTCGTAAATCGACTCCCAATATCATCAGTAGAGACGGGGGTGCCGGTAAAGACATCCTCCATATCTAGAACCTGCTGGGTTCTAAACTCAAAAATGTCCATATTGAAATGAGTGATGAAAAATGACAGAATGAAACAATCAGCAGCAGGATAAAACTATAACAAACAATTAAAATCAAGGGGGGGAATCCTGCGCTTAATGGTAGATGAGTTCACTATAGTGAAATGACATAGGCAAATGACATAAGCAAATAGCAGCTTATTTCTTAATAGCAGCAGATTACTTATTTGATCTGAGTTTCGTGTCCTCTTTGATCGCTGTTGTGTCTCCGGACACTTCCGCCCTCAATGGCCAGACATCGGGTGCGTCACTTCCGCCCTTCCTCGTCCGTGATTGTACTCCTCTGTACAGGTTTTCAAAGAACTGGTACTGGGAGACCTTGAAAGGATCAAAATAAAAAAGCCGCCAAACAACAACTCTTTACAAATTGGGTTGCAAACATTGTGTAAACACAAGGACATAGTCATCCGCCCGGCCGACAAAGGCGGTGGTATTGTCGTGCTCGACAAGGATGACTATGTCCTTGAGATGAATAATATTTTGAGTGATAGGGACACTTACCAAATCCTTAATAGGAACCCAACAATTAAATATAAAAAAGAGCTTCAGGTTCTTGTAAACCAAGCCTTTGATGAAGGCATCTTGAAGGAGAAGGAGAAATTATTCTTAGTACCTTTGGCTCCCCGCCTGCCGGTTATGTACTTCCTTCCAAAAGTACATAAAAATCCTATAAAACCTCCCGGCCGCCCTATTATCAGCGGGATAGATTCCCTTTGTTCCCGTGTCGGAAGATACGTGGACTCTTTCCTCCAACCATTGGTATCGCAGATGCCCTCCTACCTTAAGGATACAACACATGTCCTCAATATCATTAAAGATATCACATGGAAGGAAGGCATGATCGTGGCTACAGCGGACGTCATATCCCTGTACACGATCATACCACATCAATTAGGATATGAGGCAGTACAATACTATTTGAACACTCTCAGTGGTTTAGATAGAGTACAGATTGAGTTCATTCTTGAGATCTTGAACTTTGCAATGACTCACAATTTTTTCTGGTTCAATAATACGTATTTTTTACAATGTCGTGGTGTGGCTATGGGGGCAAAATTTGCCCCCAGCCTGGCCAATTTGTTTATGGCCAGGTGGGAGGAGGATGTCGTCTATAGGGACCGGCCGCCCCAGCTGGTGCTGTGGCGTAGGTACATAGACGACATCCTCCTCCTATGGGATGGAGATCAATGTTCCCTTGACCAATTCATGTCTACCCTAAACGAGAATAATAGAGGCATCAAACTTGACTGTACCAGTAGTACAACCCGTGTCAACTTTCTGGATCTTAACCTGGTAGTTGAAGAGGACAGGTTGGTCACTTCCACCTTCTTCAAACAAACCGACCGTAATAGCTTCATCCCAGTTGACAGCTGTCACCATAAATCATGGTTACAAGCTGTCCCTAAGGGACAGTTTATGAGGCTACGGCGGAATTGTACCCATCTTGATACTTTTCTCACACAAGCCTCGCAACTCAAAAGTAAATTTTTGGACAAGGGCTATCATGCTGACTCCCTGGATAAGACCATCAGGGAAGTAGCTGATATGAACAGACCTGACCTATTAGCCCCACGCATTAGAAACAATGATTGTCAACCATTTAAAAACTGCTTTATCACCTCTTTTAGCTTACAGCACTACGAGGTTAAGAAAATCATACAGAAACACTGGACAGTTATTAAAAACGACAGAGTATTGGGTCCGGCTCTCCCAGACCGACCTAATGTTATTTTTAGAGGTGCTCCATCACTACGACATCAGGTGGCCCACAATGTTATTGAAAAACCAGAGAGGCCCAGTTTTCTACCTGAACTAAAAGGGTTTTATCCCTGCAAGAGATGCAATATTTGCGCCTTAAATGTATTTAAAGGTAGAAAGATTGAGAAAATTAGGTCCCATGTCACCGGGAGAGAATATCCGATAAAATCCTTCATCACATGTTCAACACAAAATGTTGTGTATTTACTTCAATGTAAATGTGGGAAGCAGTACATCGGACGAACCCTGAGGAATATGCAAATTCGCATGGGAGAACACGTGGCAAATATTCGTAAAGGGTTCCCTGGCCACAGCGTGTCAAAACATTTTGACCACTGTCGACACAAGGACCCCAGAAATACGTTGTTTGTGGCTTTTGATAAGTTTACCCCCAATTGGCGAGGGGCGAACGCAAAAAGGGAATTATCTCGCGCTGAGACGCGATGGATTTATATTTTGAAAACCTATGTACCTCATGGCCTTAATGTCGAATGGGACATTAACTGTTTCATTAATAACAGTTAGTGTTGCCAAAGACAGGAAAGGTAAAACTATGTTTTCCCTTTCATTATTATATGTACACTATTGGAATTTTATTATATTTTTATTTTTTTATTCATCATTATTGTTTTCATTTATCAGTAAGTGGTATTTAATCCTTTACGGTACCTTATTGATTTGTTAGAGATTATTGTTACGTCATTTAGATGGATTGTATGTTAAAGGGAAAAGTGCTGCAATTTGTTTTCTGGCCTGGTCTCTTCTTTTTTTAACATCTTTCCCGTGACAATACTTCGTTTGGCCACCAGATGGCGTTTTCCTTATATCGGTGGTATTTTTATAAAGTCCCCGTTTTTTTATCTATATATCTTTATTTCTTTACAATTTTGATTACCGCGCAAGTGGTAGTAGCCTTTGTTTTTATATCTTTAGTATATTGAGGACGGCGGATTACTTATTTGATCTGAGTTTCGTGTCCTCTTTGATCGCTGTTGTGTCTCCGGACACTTCCGCCCTCAATGGCCAGACATCGGGTGCGTCACTTCCGCCCTTCCTCGTCCGTGATTGGACGAGGTCCCGGATGTTATTACTGTATGGGGTATATGTGAGGCGTGCCCGCGATGTCCGGTAACCACGCCCCTGACGACGTCACTCTGACGAAACCGGTCGGGAGGTTCCGGACATCGCGTTTGCCACGCCCCCAGGACGCCGGCTGCATGCTTACTATAGCGGGATGCCGCTTTTTACTCAGTCGCTTGTACATATCCATCCTCTTGTAAGTAGAATCTATAATAAAGCTGTGTTTTTTATCATACGGGAGTACACTATGTTATCTTCATTCCTCCACATATTGCCATATACTCCGGAGTCATTCCTGGACCTATGAATAGGCGGAGGATCATTGAAGTGCAAACCTGGTCTGTTCGTGCAGAGGAGAGAGTCCAGCCCATAAGAGCTAACATCTTATGCTCTCAGTGGCCTTTCCATTAATTTGGAGGCCCACGCATTGTGGTAAGCTGCCACCTTGTCTATCTGCACGGGTGCCTGTTTTCCATCCTGTTTTCCACATCTTGGGATATTCATTCTTTAAGTGGACTCTTTATATCTCCATGTGCTGAATGGACTCACGTTTTTGATGCATATTATGTCACCATATTGCATTTATTTATCCTTTTTTAAGCACAATTTTTTTGTTGTTCATAGCGCTGCACTACTTGATTTATATACTGAATGGGACTGCTATGATTCCAGTGTTCTAGCTGCTATTTGCTTATGTCATTTGCCTATGTCATTTCACTATAGTGAACTCATCTACCATTAAGCGCAGGATTCCCCCCCTTGATTTTAACTATGTAACCCAGTCTTCCTTCCAGGTTTGGCGGGCTCCAGTCCTTTCCCCTGAACAAGCCGCAATGACGTTAGTACCGTGAGCGGGAGCCGCTGTTCACGACACAGGACTCGGTCACGGGCATGCCTTTCCTTCACAGCGCATGCACCGGTGACGTCACTGGCTTTCATATAGGCTTACCTATATGTAAAAATCAACTAAGGGAGTTTACGCCCACTTTAATCCTGATGCAAAATTAAAACCTTACATCAGACAATTCTGTTTTTCTACAAATTTGAATAAAGCAGGAAAACATGAAACTTTCTGCCATCTGTTTATTTGTGACCCCATTGGGGTGATTTTTTTCTCACTTCCCATCATTGCGACGCTTGTACTAGAAATAGGGGGGTACAGTAGCATACCTTCCATCTTTTTGAGATGGGAACGAGGGTTACCAATTAGCAAAAGTATGTAGACATAGGAAACACCCCCTCAACGCCCCCCTAAAGGAGAATTATACTAAAAAAATTATTATTTAAACCTACAAGTGTTTTTTTTTTTTACCATTACTATTCCTTCATATTGGCTTTTGAAATTTACAAATGCAGCAATTTAGACATTGGATGAAAGGTTTAGCACTGGAAAACACTTTTGATAGATAAGTGTTATATACAACTATATAGATCAGACCAAAATGAGGGACAAATGAGCAGGAAAGAGGGACTTTGTTCCAAATCAGGGACAGTCCCTCAAAACCAGGGACAGTTGGGAGCTATGCAGTAGTCACCAGGACAGGAAGTAATGGAAAGCAATAAAATTACAAAAGCAGGGAAGAGGAAGCAGCTTCCTCTTCAGCAAGGAAAACTGTTATGGCAGCACCCCCTGGCAGGTGACATGGTATCATCAGAGGAGCAGGGTCTATGTACCAGATGGTTTTCACTATAGCTCCTGATAGCTTCACTATAGCTCCTTATGGTGGAGATGGGTTTTGCTGTGTGTTGGTACCAGGTCCTGGTCCTAATGAGGCAACAATGTGAAAACTGTATAGCAGGGAGTGACTTACAGAATATTTAGATCCAGGCAGAGGTTGGCAACAGGCAAGGCAGCAGAAGTTTTTGGTAGTGTCATTGGAAGTACTGGCAGTTATGCTGTGATCACCCATGAAAATACTGAGATTTTAGGAGTCCTGGCAGAAATCCTGGTGGACCTGGAAGTTCCAGGAAGCCTGGAAATGCATAAATGGGAGGTGTAGGGCATGTCCCAGAAATGCGAAGAAGGGAAATAAGACACGCTTCTAATGAGAACAGTCAGCAGAACAATAAAAACATGACAAATCTCAATCCAAATCTTTCCAGACTAGCAGTCAAAAACTGCAGTGCAGATAAACAGCTAAAAGGCTTCAAGACAGCTGATATATAGCTATGTGGTTGTAGGCACAGGAAGTGCACTGCTATTTTTCAGGGACAATTCAAGGCAAGGTACAGTTTAGGCACAATTACCATTTCTAGAGGTTCTTTATAACATAGCAAATCTTCACATTGACTTTTCATGTGTTGGAGGACTTGAAAATCAAAGGCTGACAACGTTTATTTGCTTCCATAAAGATACTGTCTTGTTTTACAGGCAGACTATTTCATTGAACAAATAGTAAGGCAAAGAAATCATCAGATAAGGCAAGAAAGCAAGATAAAGAAGGTAGGAAAAGAAGGAACATATTTTCTGAAATATATGAGAATGGTGCCTTTACTTGTCACATTTATAAGGATTCTGGAGGGCACTGCCTTTATACTTCTTAACAATAAGAGTATACATTTCACTAGATACAGTATATACATTAATTGGATTATTTCATTTTACAGTAACTATGGCAGTAGCAATCCATCATTGAATGACAGTGCTCAGGAAAGATCAGCCAGTCGAACCCTAACACTGTCACATGGTGGGGAAATGGACAGCAGTGAAAACTTGACATGAGTTGTAACCCTCCCTACCCCAATTTTTATATCTAAAACTAAAAAAGAAAGTATTGGCTTTATATACTGCTAGCAAAACTACCTGAAGTAGTTACAACTTACAGGTTTCACTACTAGAGACAAAGTTCTGCCATCTCTACACCTGTAAGGCTCCATTCACACCTGATGACAGCTGCTGCAGCGCATTTTTTTTTTTATCATTTTTGTGGTTTTTTTAGTGCATCCCTGAAGAAGTCACGTGAGCGGACGTGACGTAACGCAACGCGTAGGGCAGAGCACCGGAAGTGACGTATGGAATGCGGAAGTAAGTCCCGCGGCTGATTGTATAGGGCGAAAAGGCTAAGAAACTTCAGTTTTTATGTGAGTTGATATACTTTATTTAATAAATTTCTGAGTTTGGAAATACTACACTATATTGGCCCCTTATTTTGAGATCCGAGGGAGTACCGGAGGGCTTTTAACCCGATCCTAATAAGGCGAGGCAGACCACCATCCCCCCATCCTATTTACAACGCTAAGGAGGAGAGGAGAGGAGTGTAATATCTATTTAGATCAAAGTGGCGCATGATCTGAAATCTGAAGGTGAGCATTTAGCACACCCATAGGGGAAGAGCACCAAGAAGCACCCCATATAGTATACGGTGTAAAGGTGGAGGTTATAAGATTGTGACACTTGGAAAAGGAAGAACACCGCCTTTGTATCTCCTATCTGCTTTGGGACATTTGAGCACCTTATAAAGATTGGAGCACTTTATTTCTATATTGTGCAATACACGGAACTATTTACTTGTTGATGTTTTGTGCACTGAACACTTTACTGTCACCGTTCTTATGAATATGTTTAAACACTTGGTATTAATACAGATAACACTATAAGCACCTTTATGTATTAAATGTATATGCACCTTTGCACTTTATATTTATAGATCCGTTTTCGGGAAATGAGGAGTTTTAAGATTTATTGATTTATTGGAGTTCTATACTATTATTTTTTAGAGAAGACACTACACTAGATCTATTCAGCACTATCACAGTGTATATTTATTTATTCAATATTGATTTTATATACACAATGATTATAACACACTTATCTATTTAATTTACTTTAAAATTTTCCCTGAAGCGCGGTACTTCCCCCCCACTCACAGGGATATTGTATAGCGCAGGGTATCCCAGGTCCTTGCAGCCCATCTGCCAGTAGTATACCACCAGTTGTAGATTACAGCCAGCAAATTTATCTGTCGCATCTGCTGCAGTGAAAAAAAAAATGCAGCCACTGCCACCCACATGCCCAGTGTCTAAATGCAAGCTTGTCAAAGCTTCTGCCTTTCCATCTGATGGATTCTGCCCCCTTCTGTGAATTTTCAGATTGTGCTGTACCACAATGGCAGGCTCCCAATCTGTATTTCTTTTCACGTAAGGCCATTCCAGTTCTGTGCCATCGCGTGGAAGGCAATGTTGTGGCAATCGTTAGGCAAGGCAGTCAGCTGCAAAGTTCACGTTACTACTGACACGTGGTCCAGCAAGCATGGTCAGGGATGCTATATTTGGTTCACAGCACACTGGGTAACTCTGCTTGCAATTCTGAAGGATGCAGGACAGGGCTCAGTGCTGCAGTTTTTTGTACCGCCACGTCTCCATACAGCTAGTGGTGATGATGCGAGATTTGTCATCTCTACCCCCTCCTCTTCCATGCCCTCCTCTGCTGAATTGTCCTGCGAAACACAAGTACCCCTAAGCGTTCAAGGGGGCTATTCAATGAGTCAACCACACCAGAGTAGAGATTCTTGCAGCTCTGCATGGGCAGGCCCAGAGGTGGTTCATGCCACACCAGCTGGAGCCAGGAATGGTGGTGTGCGATAGTGGCACAAACCTCCTGCCCTCCCTTAGACAGGGAAAGTTGACACATGTGCCATGCCTGGCACATGTCCTCAATTTGGTGGTGCAGCATTTCCAAAATAGTTACCCAGGGTTGGAATATCTGCTAAAGCAGTCCAGAAGAGTCTGTAGCCATTTCAGGCGGTTATACACAGCTCGGTTGGTTGAAATTCAGCGGGATTTGCACCTGCCCATAAACCGCTTGATTTGTGACATGCCTACCAGGTGGAACTAGACTTTGGCAATGCTGCAGCGGCTGCACATGCAGCAGAGGGCCATCAACAAGTACCTGTGTGAGTATGGCACAACAACAGCCTCAGGCCAGCTCAGATTTTTCTACCCACGCCAATGGCTGCTGATAAAGAATGCATGCACTATACTGTCACCATTTGAGGAGCCACAAGAATGGTGAGCCGCGACAATGCATGGATCAGTGACCCAATTCCTTTTGTGTTCCTGCTGGAGCAGACTCTTTGTGACAGGGCACTTGAGGCACTTGAGACAGAGCGGGAGGAAGAAGAGGATTTCCTTTCTTCCCAAGACACCCTTTATGCAGACACCATTCTTCCTATGCAACAGAATGCACAAGAGGAGAGGGAGGAGGATTCTGGCAGTTTTGGAGGCATTGAAGAGAAGAAAGACATGTTGTCATCCCTCAACAGATGGTTTTCCATCCCCAGAACCCTTGGGAGTAGTATGTGGATGGGAGGAGGCAGTTCTAGATACTGTAATTCTCAGTGACCCTGAGGAGTCTGCTTCTCATGCCTCTGCAAACTTGCAAGGCATGGGCTCCCTCATGCTTCAAAGCCTGCCAAAGGACCCAAGAATACGTGGCATCAAGGAGAAGAATCACTATTGGTTGGCAACCCTCCTTGACACCCCGCAGAGGGTGCAGAAGATTAAATCTCTTGAGGACACTTTAAAGAGGAGTTTATCTAATGCTTTTCCTGACTCTGGTTGGTTACAGTGTAGTGGGAAACGTAGTTTTGAAGCTTCTGTTGGTCAAGAGAGAAGCAGTGGAGAAGGGGGTCACCTAAGTGATACATTTTACAATGTTTTTAGTCCTCACCGCACAGGACTCTTAGCTTCCACATCCCATTGGCAGCATCTGCATCATATGGTGGATGATTATCTAGGGGCGAAAGCAGAGATTGAGAGCTTTCCAGTTGACGATCTTCTGGGTTATTGGGTCATGAGAATATACCACTGGCCAGAACTTGCCCAGTATGCAATTGAGCTGTTGGGCTGCCCTGCATCCAGCGTGCTTTCCGAACGGGCATTCAGTGCTGCTTGAGGTTTTCTTACTGATAAAACACGTTTTCCACAGACTCTGTTGACCGTCTGACATTTATCAAAATGACTCAGTTCTGGATTACTAACAGTTATGAAGCCCCTGATGCTGATGTCACTAAATAAGTGTTTTTGGGATGTGGAATCTCTGCAAGACTTCTAGGGTGCCTAGTGTTGTGGGTGTTGATTTAATCTGAAAGATTTTTTTTTTAAGTGTAGGTTTCATGGGCACAATTACCACCAAAAGACCAATTTTTCTGCACCTGTTTGACAGGTGCATATCATTTCAATATAGAGTACCTCTATAGGTTACGGTGTGAAGGTGCCACAGATACAGAAAGACCAATTTTTCCACACCTGTTTGACAGGTGCATATCATTTAGATTTTTTTTACAGCAAGGCCAATTCTTGCTTTCATCAAGTGAACCTCTATAGGGTTATGGTGTGAAGGCACCAAAGATGCCCAAAGACCAATTTTTCCACACCTGTTTGACAGGTGCATATCATTTCAATTTTTGACAGCAAGGCTAATTCTTTCTTTCATCAAGAGTACCTCTAAAGATTTATGGTGTGAAGGCCCCTTCGACACCCAAAGACCAATTTTTCCGCACCGGTTACTTCTATCCAAAGTCTGCGGAAGAGACACCAGAACTTATCCAAAAAAATCTCTCATCTTGTTCCCAGTGCACTATATTGTGGCCTCATCATACAGACTGGCTCCCCAATCCATTGTTTACAAAATAAAGAAAGGTTTCAGGGAAAGTTTCATTTTTTTAACTTTATAAATGCAATTATTTCTGCTGTCAGCTTCTATACACAGTACAGATGTGCCACTTTACAGGTAGACTAAGGGGACACCCAGGCACTGTATTGAAAGGGATTTTTCATTTTTATTGTTATTTATCATTTTGATGTTTTCACTTTAGGCATCAGTAAATCACTGCTCATTTAAAAGTCACCCCCTCCCGCCAGAGTAGGGGGCACCCTCAAGGGCCTCCGACAGCCTCCTCAACACTCCATATGCAATCTTCCACCACTGACTCTACTGGGCTGACCCCGAGTATAAAAGAGGTGACCGCTCCTTGTCAGCCCACTTGCTGGCCATTGGCTGGGGCCCTCCTCTATACTCCAGGCAGCTCCTCCTAACCTTCCTCCCATTCTTCACTTACCCTGACACTAAATTTAACACAGGCTTGGCTGGCAGCCAAGCCTAACAATTTACCAGCACTAACAGAAAAATGTACACCCTAATCTAGCACACTAGAGGGTGCTACAGTATAGAGATAACAAAGATTAAACAATGTTAAGTTTTCAAAGCCAAGGTGCCCCAATATCAATGTAACCCTCCAACCAGAGGGAATATCAGATCTCCAACTCAAATCCAGTCCCTCAATGGGCAGACACTGGGACCACCTCAGACTGAGGAGAAGGAAAAGTAAAGTTTTTGTTTTCCCAATGTTGCAGTGATCCCCGTGAGGCTACAAATGTTCATATTAGATCCCTAAAAAACAGGGAATCCTAAACACATGTCACGGGGAACGAACACACATGGTGTTCACCTGGCTGAGAAATGCCTGGAAAAGAGTCTGCCAAAGTCACTTGTCACTAGTCTCTTTTCCCTTCATAGAGTTCTCTATGTGTCAAGAGAACTCCATGGGACACCACAGGCTCAACACCGCAGCTTTAATTTGATGAATGGGCTGCAAAATGAAGACTGCAGCTTTGATCAACATTGTGGTATAGAGTGGATAGTGATATCTGCTCTGTGTTATACAGTACATAGGGGCCCCCGGCTGGTTACCAGGATGGAGGTAGGAGTAATGTTCATGACATAGCAAGTTCCAAAACTACGACAGCTTTGTCACTCTTCTAACTATGGGGTGTGGCAAAAGTGTCAAAGTTACAAACATTTATATATATCATTTATTTATTTATTTATTTTTTCTACTGCCTATTCAGCTTTTTGGGTTGCAGTTTTGCAATGACATTCCATAGAGAGATGTGTATAAATGAAGAAGGATCCCCATGGCAAAATCTGCACCACTGAGTACAGGAGAATCATCAACACTGATACACTCTTTACAGAACAAAATTAGTAATTAATGCTCTTTACAAAGTTAAGTATTTTGCTGCTTTTCTTGGGAATCTGTGGCCTCCAGCAGAGTCCTGAAGCACTAACACGTCCCAGTGCTGGCACATTACATGTTAGTTATTATTAGTACTATTTGCTGCTAAGAGCAAACACTATGTAAAATAATTTACTTAATTTTAATTAACTTAATTATACTTAAAAAAAAAAAACTGCCTTGCCCTTAATTTGTGGACAAATGACAAATAGGAAAATTTGTAAAAAAACTAAAGTAGTTGTAAACCCTGACTCATGAAATCTAAACAAACCACATACTGTATATCTGTAGTGTTTACTTGTCTGTCTCCAAAGCTCAAGTGTAATTTCTCTGTGGTGCTTCGTTCCTCTGTTATCGGCATGAGTCACTTCTGGGAAGTTTTCCTGACACATGAGATACATTTGTGATGGGGGATTGAGCTCAGCACACAGCTCTGCATGGTCCCGGGGGATTGAGCTCAGCACACAGCTCTGCATGTTCCCTTGTTCCTTTGTTGTGTGTGAAGGGGGGTGTGTCCCTTTCCTCCAATCTGCTCTCACATGGTGTATAGGAGCTCTAAATGCAACTCTCCACCCCCCTCCCTGCCCCTCACAGATGAAGGATTATATTTTGGACTTTTTAACCGCTTTGGGACTTCCCCAAGCATATACAGTATAATGCGGCAGGGCGGCCCTTCAGTGTAAAATCCCATACCTGTAAATTTTTTTTCTTTTGGGTCTGGTGGGTGCATGTGCGCCCCCGGCGACCCACTCTTGCTGTGATTGGACACAGCGGGAGCCAATCAGTGGGTCTGGCAGGCCTGATGTTCGCGGTTTCCGAGAGAGGCAGAACGGCGGCCTGCCTATGTAAACAAGGCAGATCATCATTCTGTCAGCCGGGAAGATGGAGATCTTATGTTTCTGCTAATCAGGAACACAGATCTCTGTCTTTCCCCAGTCAAAGCATTGCCCACACAGTTAGCAAGCACTCCCAGGGAACACATTTAACCCTTTGATCACCCCTGATGTTAACCTCTTCCCTGCCAGTGTCTTGAGTACAGTGAGTGAATTTTTTTAGCATTGATCACTGTATTGGTGTCACTGGTTCCCAAAAAGTGTCACGGGGTGTCAGAATTGTTCGCTGCAATGTTGCAGTTCCGCTAAAAATCGCTAATCGCTGCCATTACTAGTCAAAAAAATTCCCTAAAAATATCCCATAGTTTGTAGACGCTATAACTTTTGTGAAGATTAACCCTCTCTATTTTTCCTGTTTACCATTTTCATTAAATGTGAAAGTAAAAGAAAATCCCAAATGTTTGGTTGTCCCCATAAAATCTTCCAATGGGGACACTAGTTCTGGTGACCTGGGGGTCCCCAAGGAATTCTCTTGATTTGCAAGAATTTCCTCTCACTTCTTGTTTGGCTATGGGACAGGAAGTGAAGGGAAATCTCTGCAATGAGACACAGGTGGTGAAAAAAAAAAAACCTAAAAGGGGTTATGATCCGTCCTTGCCCTTTCCAAAAGGAAAAAATAAAGAAATTGCCTATAGTTCTACTTTAAGCACTAAGATTTTTTATTTTTATTACACCTTTATGGACTTTATGTTTTACAGACTTATTTGTTATATATTTGTGAGAAACTGTTCATGATTCTTGCATCTGGTAATGTTTACACAGTTTTCCATTGAATTATATTATTTCAAATGATATTGCACTTTGGTTTTGATAACAGATTTTTAAAGTGCTGCTCATTATGATTGCATAATATCATTAGTAGCCAATTGGTGATGTCAGGGGTTGCACTTGAGACCCTCTGTATTAAAAGAATTGACCACTACTGGCTTAGAGTATCGCACACACCTATTTGAAAGTCATGCAACAAGTAAATACTATACACCTGACATGCGCACATCCCACTTTTAGCTCCATAAATACTAACTGAGGTCTGTAGTAGAGGGTAAAGGATGATTGAGGAGGGCCAGGGGGTTTAAAAAAAATAATAAAAAAAGTTATACCGTAAATAAAAAAAATGTATTTATAAAAGTGAGATTAAATATTCCCCAGGCAGCATTTAACTTCATTATACCCATAGGCATTAATGACGTCTAGCGGCAATACATATAGGCAACAGGTGCCACTTTATGCAAATTGGGATTTTACACTATTTTTTGTAGTGCATTAGTTGCGCAGTCATTGTGTGCGGTGATAAGCAAACAGGACAAAGCACAGTGGGTCTCTTATTGTAATGAATTGCAATTTTTTTCTTCAATTCACGGTTTGAAAAAGAGTCCTCAAAGTAATCAGGGAGATGGTAAATGCAGTTTATAATATGCTTGAAAATGAAGTAGGGCTTAAGCCTGGTACATACAATGAGATTATTTGATTGTGTGAATGACCGTCTGGTTTTTTTTTGCATGCTAGTCTCCATATCGAAAATGAAATGGTTACTTAAGTTATGAAAATTTTTGTACGACACAATAAAAATTCGGAAGTGATGTAATGTATTATATTGTATTTTTGGTGAAAACTGTACTGATTAAACGAAAATCATATGAACTGTATCGTACAAGAAACATCTTTGTGCTTGTCATTACAGATAATTTTGCATGACCTGTCCTGATCGGCTTTCCAAAGCTTTGTACTAACAATGAGATTATCATATGATCGCTTCAAAAGTGGTATTTTTCCTATGATTTTCTGATCGTGTGTATGGGCCTTAACCACTTGCCGACTGCCGCATTACTATTTACTGCGGCAGTCAGCCTCTCCTGGGCAAAGTGACGTAGGGGTACATCCCTCGCCCACGAGCCTGTAGGGGGCGAGCGGGCGCCATCTTTTGACCAATGGGATGTACCAAAGCAGTATAATCATGAGGGGTGGGAAAACAATGTAAGAAGACGTAATTCCCCAAAAGCTAAACCTAGCCAACCAGGTAACATGGAGCTCAACCAGGAACAACTGGAGCTCACCTAGAAAAAACATACACCCTCAAAGAGAAACAAAAAAGATTCTCTCTAAACAGCAGCCAGCAAAACCTTGCAGCCAAAGGAAGCATCCGAAGATGCCGACACATCTACTAGAATTTTGTGAATGCATGCATAGACAACCAAGTTGCCGCCTTGCAAACTTGCAGCACTGACGCCTGATGGCGAAAAGCCCAAGAGGCACTCAGCGCTCAAGTAGAATGCGCCTTCACTGGGAAAGGAGGAACCTGACCGTTCAGTGAATAAGCCTGAACTACCGTCTGCCTGATCCCTCTGGATATGGTCACAGCAAACACAGCCAATCCTTTACAAGGTCCTTCGGTAAGGATGAAAAGAGTGTCTGATTTTCTAAAAGACTCAGTGGCCTCCAGGTAAACCCTGATTGCCTGAACCACATCCAAAGAATACAAGGCACATTCCTTGGGAAGCTTGGGCTTGGGACAGAGTTAAGGCAGCACAATGTCTTCATTCAGATGAAAATCAGAAACCACCTTAGGGGCAGAAGTAATAGCAACCAATAAGCAACCTTCTGAGACAAGGCAAGCAGAAGAATCTCCCTAATGTTCTCAAAGGGACGTTTTTGTTTCAATATTTTTATTTTTATTAAAGTTTAACAACTGTAAATACAAAACAGTAATGGTACATCAAAATCAAATAGACATACTAGCTGATAACAAAGGTCAGGTAATAGGCATTAGAGGTGGGTAGTAAGTCAGAATACGACCAGGTCGAACAGTAGTAAGCTAAACAGGTTTCAGGTAATGAGGATAGAAGAATTTGCATAAGGTCATGGAACAATATAAGAACGTGAGAAAACCAAACGAGGGAGGGGGGACCCCCAAAACGCAAGGCCACGACCCCTAAGACACCCCTAAAGGGAACATACTGTGTCTCAGAGGTAGTGTCCCGCCAAAGAAGGAACTTATGTGAGAATAACCATAGCAAACCCCTCATTACAGATTCATCTGAGAGACCTTGCTTTCCTTTATAACCTAAACAGCAGATTGAAAAAACTAAGAGACCTGGCTAATACACAATGTCGGGTCTGTCCCTAAATGAATCGGAACATGAGGTAGGATACCCCGACCCACACGATCCCTATTGAAAAAGTAAAACCTGACTCTTTGTCCGCTGCAAAAACACTGAAGGAGTATGAGAGAAGAAAAATTGAGTCAGAAAGGACAGAGAGGTGGAGAGAGGGAGCAGAGAGGATTAGAGAGAGGAAGTGAGAGGGAGAAGGTTCCTGCGACCCGTGCTCCGTCCATTACGTGTGAGAAGTATGGTTGTAGTCGTCAAGATTAGATTGGCAGGGGCGGAGCCGGCTAGCGAGGCAGATGGACGTGTGAGCGAGCAGCTCCTCGCTAAACAGGCAGATCGGAGCACATACGATGGAGAGGGTCACTCCACGCTCGCACAGACTTACAGCGAGCACTCCCGGGCTTCTTCAGAACATGTCGCACAAGCGAAAAGACCGTAGCAGACCCGGTAAGATGAGTGATTTCTTCTCACCTCACACCAGGCCGCCCAGCCAAGATGGCGCCGGCCCACCACGAGCGTCCAGCACTAGATCTCCGACGCAGCAGCCTGCACTCTCGGCTCAGAGGGGACCCTCCCCGAGCACGCAGGCTGATCCCTTGCACTCCCAGCACTCGTCGGCTTCCACCTCACAGTCCAACAGCCCTGTAAAGACTAAGCAAAAGACGTCTCATGCGCTGTCTTCCCCTCATCACAGCGTGTCTGTAGATGACACCCTGGAGTTCCAGGACACACTGGCAACCATCCCTGCAGGAGATCAACCCGTGGTGGCTTCTATGTTCAAAGAAGTTATGCTCTCCCTACGATCCGCTATTCATTCAGACATGCTGCAACTGGTAACACAGTGTAACTCAGCAGTCACAGCAGTTGCCGACAGGGTGACGACAATTGAAAATAAAATGGGGGAATTTGCAGACACTTTCAATAATATGGTAGATGCCCACAATGAGCATGATGATGACCTGGTCTGGCTCAAATCGAAGGTCGCTGACCTTGAGGATCGTTCCAGAAGGAACAATGTCAAAATCAGGGGCATACCCGAGACAGTCAAACCTCCTGAGCTTGCAGCTTTTCTTACATCCATTATGCAGGAACTCCTCCCTGACACTGCTTTGGGGGAGCTGGCGGTCGATAGGATTCACAGACTTCCGAAACCCAAACACATCCCAGAAAAATTTCCCAGAGATACCATAGCCAGGATTCATTTTTATACCATTAAGGAGAAACTCATGGCGAAAGTGAGAAAGGCTGTGGATCTGCCTCCCAGCATGCAGGGCCTGTCCTTCTATGCGGATCTATCAGCACACACAATGAACCGGAGAAGGAATCTAGTGACCATAACCAAACCCCTTAGGAACCACCATATCCAGTACCGATGGAATTATCCTGCCACCCTTATCATCACTAAAGGGGATAGAGAATTCAAGGTCTCCACCCTAGATCGAGGCATTGAACTTCTGCGACAATGGGACATTCTGGAAAAGGAAGACTCTCAAGGGGATCGTGCCTCCACCTGGGGCACCGAGCCCCCGCCATCGAATGGATCTATATGACTTGCAGGGACGCTTTGGATCCTTTGGAGTTGACCCTCTCTCTGGTCAAACGTTCTACCCTACTAGCTCCGACAGTTCTGTTCGGCTGCAAATGATTATTTTGTTCTGTACCATCCCAAGTTCCCCGAATTAGCGGTATTAACACTGCTCAGATTTCCATTTGGATATCGCCTACTTTTTAACAGTTTGGAACGGGCCGAGAACCTGCTCCTGTTCAAAGTTTGCAACTGTATCTTGGCAGGGCCCTGAGTGTGAAGTGCTCTACGCTGGATTATCGTATACTTTACCCCTGCTGTTTTGCTTTCTTTTGTTTTTCCTTTTATCTCCCTTGTTCCCACCCAGTTGTGACCCACAGCGGCAGATAGCGGACTCTGCAGTGCCTCAGACTCACCACCTGGACTCTCCAGCACCTCCGAGACATCTACGGGATCATCCCTCTCCTCGCCGATCCAGGCACAACGGACTGGGGTAGGATATCTTAACCATAGACTTTTGGTGACTTTAGTTGATTGATCGAACTCCCACCCTTCACATCATACCATGGCGTTCAAGCTGACCTCTCTAAATGTTCGTGGCTTGAACAGCCCGTTTAAGCGACATATGCTATGGCGAGAACTCAAATCTCAGAAATGTGATGTTGTACTACTTCAGGAGACTCACTTTTGTGCAATGGCACACCCCAAGCTGACCAATAAGCAATTTCCAAACATCTACTTTGCCAACGGCCCCAAAAAGAAAGGGGGTGTGGCTATCTTGCTTAAAGACTCTATACCATTCAAATACCATTCTCATATCTCGGACCAGGAAGGGAGATATTTACTGCTACACTGTGAGATCAATAACGTTGAATACTCCATACTCAATATCTATGCTCCAAATGCAAGACAGTTGTCATATCTCACCAAACTGTGGAAACGCCTCCAACCCGACATTAAAGGTCATGTGATCTTGGGGGGAGACATGAACTTGGTTGCTAATGTCCGCCAGGACATCTCCACTGCTGCCCGGACGAGTCCCCGTAGATCGGACCTTTCTAACTTCTTACTGTCTACGGGCCTGCAGGATGTATGGAGATGTCACCACTCTACGGAGCGGGATTACTCCTTCTTTTCAAAGGTTCATGCCTCCTACTCCAGAATTGATATGTTTTTCACAGACAAATTTTTGCTCCAAAAAATTGTGGACTCGTCCATTGGGCAGATCACTTGGTCGGACCACGCCCCGGTATCTATAACTGTTGGCCCCAGAATATTTTCCACAGGGGCTAATAGATGGAAAAATGACATAGGTGTTTTTTGTGATTCGGGATCTTCGTCCGAGGTCCTTGCGGCCTTGGAGGAATTTTTCCGAATTAATGAGTGTGGGGAGGTGTGTCCGGTAACTATTTGGAATGCCCATAAGGCTTTTATACGTGGTTTCCTCATGTCTAAAAGTGCGGCGTTGAGGAGGCAGAGGAGGCAGCGTTTGGATGATCTTCTTGGTAAGATCCAAAATTTAGAAATAACTAACAAACGTACCCCGCTCCCGGACGTGAGTATCCAACTTTCCAATGCACAACATGAACTCCGTATGCTTTTAATTGGTCAGCATCAGGCCCGTGTACGTAAACTTAAGGCCAACTCCTACGCACACGGCAATAAAGCTGGCAAGCTATTAGCCACCCAACTGAAGAACACACAGGCCCGGCAACGTATACCCAATTTGACACACCATTCCACAAACCAATCCTTGACTAACCCCAAGGATATTGCAGACGCCTTTAGCAATTATTATGGTGAGCTGTAAAATCTGCAAGACGATCTATCCACCCCCCAACCGTCCTCGGAGGACATTGACAAATTTTTAGCTTCGATCTCTCTACCCACACTGAGTCCCACAGATTTAGCAGAACTAAACTTACCAATCACAGATTCTGAAATTAGTAAGGTTATCCAATCTTTGCCTCTTAATAAAGCTCCTGGCCCTGATGGGTTTTCGTCGGAGTACTATAAGCGTTATGTGCACATCCTGACTCCAAGACTCCGGGAGGTATTCCGGAGGGCTGCCTCGTCTGCCTCCTTCCCCCCTGAAATTCTAGAAGCTACTGTGGTAATGCTCCCCAAGCCGGGGAAGCCCCCGGACTGTGCGAAGAATTTCAGACCCATTTCCTTGCTAAACGTGGATCTGAAGGTCTACGCAAAAATTCTAGCTAATAGAATCTCGAAATTCCTACCTAGCCTTATCAACCAAGATCAAGTGGGGTTTGTCATGGGCCGGCAGGCCACCGACGCTACCAGAAGAATGTTAAATCTCATCCACCATGCCGAATCCACTAAGACGCCTACAGTGTTCCTGTCCCTTGACGCCGAAAAGGCCTTTGACAGGATACACTGGGGATATTTGTGTAAAGTACTGCAACGATTCGGCATGGGGGGTGAGATTTTGGATGCGGTGTTGGCTCTTTACACCGCGCCCTCAGCATATGTTTTCACGGAAGGTCTGTTCTCCACTAAATTCAATATAACCAATGGCACTCGCCAGGGATGCCCACTGTCCCCATTGGTGTTTGCTTTGCTGATGGAACCCTTAGCTGAGAGGGTTAGAAGTCATCCGGAGATTAGGGGATTAGACATCAAGGGTCTAACTAATAAGATTTCGCTGTTTGCGGATGATGTGATTATGTCTGTAACTTCTCCCCAGTCCTCCCTACCAGCAATTCAAGAGGTGCTTCGGGAATTTAGTTCGGTATCTTACTATAAGGTCAATGAGACTAAGTCGAACATGCTAGGTGTGGCTATCCCCAAACATATTGCACGAGAGATTCAAGGCAAAGTCCCGTTTCAGTGGGGTGATGAACATATTAACTACTTAGGTATAAAACTCACAAGTAAGATTGGTGATCTATTCAAAACCAACTTTGTACCATTTCTAGACACCCTTACGCACGAACTAGCTAGACTCAGCAAATTCTATCTCTCCTGGTCGGGCAGGAATGCAGCGTTTAAAATGCTGACGTTCCCTAAGCTCCTATATCTATTTAGGGCTATTCCCATCAAAATTCCTGTGACATTTTATAGGTCAGTACAATTACTGGTATCGAAATTTCTATGGGGTGGTAGGAAACCCCGCTGCTCCCATGCGCACCTGATCAAACACCCCCATGTAGGGGGCATGGGTGTTCCGGACATACGGGACTATCACATGGCTGCTGTTCTTACCCAGTCCATACATTGGTTGAAAAACACACAGCCACCTGTCTGGAAAAGACTTGAACAGGCAGTGGTGTCTCAAGGCACCCTGGCAGACCTACTACTTAGTACCTCATTTCCCAACAGCAACCATCCTAAGGAGCACCCCACTATCTCAGCCACTGTATGTGCATGGAAGTACTTCTATGCTCATGGAACCAAAGATACCAATCAGGTGGATATTCCTATCCCCCTGACAGCTCTATCGTTCCTATCCCCGAATCTTCATTTAGCGCACTGGTCCACATATGACCTCCATACAGTCAGAGATATCACGCAGCGTCCGGAGGGATTTTCCTTCACTAGATGGTGTGCCCGCTTCCCACCCTTTGCCAAGGAATACCTTACGCTCCACAGAGTGACTACCTTAATATCCTCCATAACCTCAGTAGACATATCTATCCCAGAACCAATTTACACCTTATGCTTCGGCAGCAACCAACAAACAAAAGGTATAGGCAAATTTTACACCTCCCTGCAGGGTAAGAGGTCATTCGTGAAAAACAAGTACCACTTGAAGTGGGAAGGTGACCTAGAACAGGAATTTACGGGTGATCAGTGGACAAGCTCCTATGCACTTACCTCAGCTCACACTAGATGCTCCAACTTCAGGGAAGGTTTCTTAAAAATACACATGAGGTGGTACAAGACACCATACTCCATAGCTAAGTACTACCCGGGCGTTTCCAACCTATGTAGGAGACGGTGCGGACAGGTTGGAACCTTGCTTCATGTCCTGTGGACCTGTGTCTCTTTGAGGGGTTTCTGGGCCTCTGTTGCTAAATTAATTGCGGAAGTGACAGGGATTCTCAATAAGGTGGTTGTGGAACAGGCCTTACTAGGCATAAACATTGACAAATATCCTCCCCAACTAAGGACGGTGGTCCAGAATATCCTTTTTGCTGCACGGCTGTCCATAGCACGTAAGTGGAAATGTGAAGACACCCCGACCAGGAGAGAAGTAATTCAAATAGTGAGTGAATCGTGTGCACACGAGAAAACTTTAGCAGTTAATGCTTTTAAAATGCAACAATTTAGGGCCAGGTGGTCCGCCTGGAATGTTTATGTCCAAAACAATGGTCCTCTATGACTTATCATATTTGGTGTTATTGTCTGATTGACTCTAAGGAGACTCCGGTGGGGCCATGGGGGGATTGGGTGGGGGCGGGGCTAAATGGGTGATCGCAGCAGGTTCCCTTTTGGGGCGTCCCCCTGGAGCGGCTCATGTATATGGTTTGCCACCAGTGGCCTCTTAGCTGCACAGCCTAGCGCCCCCCTCCTTTTCCTCCCTCAGAGGGTCCCGGTGAAGGTATATTGATATAGATATAAAATATATTGCGATGATGTACATTGTATAGAGTATCACACATTTTCATAGTTGCTGGCTACTGTGGGTCGACCCTTTAACCCCTTCCTTTTTCCGTTTTGTATGGGACTTTCAGATGTTTACTTGTTTATATACCTTATTGATCTAACGTTGTTCACCATGTATATTTGCATTACAATGTTTGTATCTCATTTTATTTTTGCAAAAATCCAAATAAAAAGATATTTAAAAAAAAAAGATTAGATTTGGCAGGTCTTAGATGGATACATTTACAAAAGTGGCCCAAGGTTCCCAGATGTGCTCGAAAAGGGACGTTTTTGAAGAACAGATAATACCAAATTCAGATCCTACGAAGGTAGCGGGGATCGCTTCGGGGGAGCCATGTGGAGAACACCCTGAATAAAAGTGTGAATCAGGACATGCGTAGCTAATGGGCGTTGGAAAAACACAGCCAGAGTCGACACTTGGCCTTTGATAGTGACCAAAACCAACCACTGTTCAACACCTTTTTGAAGAAAAGTCAAGACCCTAGCCACCGAGAACAAGACAGGGTGCACCTTCAATGATTCACACCATGAAATGTACGATTTTGACGTACGATGGTAGATTTCCTGGCCTTCAGTAGTGTAGGAATCACTGAATCAGAATGACCTCTATCCTTCAATTCCTGGCTTTCAACAGCCATGCCGTTAAAGACAGCGACTGAAAAGCACAATGGAAGATCGGTCCTTGAGACAGCAGATCTTCCCTGAGAGGAAATCTCCAGGGAGCATCGGCCACCAACCTTATCAGGTCCACGTACCAAGACCGGCGAGGCCAGTCTGGAGCCACTAAAATAACCTGAAACCCCTTCCACTCCTATCCTGCGAAGAAGCCTCGGCAGAAGTTTTAGAGGAGGGAATGCATAAGTCAGCCGATACTGACTCCAAGGAGCCACCAGTGCATCTGTGGCGTCAGCCAGAGGATCCCAAGACCTGGATACGAACCTCTGAACCTTCTTGTTGAGTCGAGAAGCAAACAGGTCGATGTCGGGTGTCCCCCAGCAGACACACAGGAGATGAAAAACACCTCCGGGTGTAGGGACCACTCCCTCTGATCCAACACCTGGCAACTCAGGTAATCTGCCTGCCAGTTCTCCACACCTGGGATGTGCTCAGCAGAGAGGGCTGGAACAAACTTTTCTGCCTAATCAAGGATCTCGGACACCTCCCGAGCCGCCAAGACACTCTTGGTGCCCCCATGATGAATGATGTAAGTGGCTCAGGCAAAGCTTTATCGCTCTGAGCTCCGAAATATTTTATCTTAAGTTTTGGACTCTTCTACTGTCCAGGGCCTCTGGGCACAGAACTTCCCCAGCACTCCTCCCCAGCCTGACAGGCTGGCATCCGTGGTTACCAACATCCAATGCAACGGAAGGAAGGACTTGCCCTGGCGTAGATGTTAACGAGTGAAGCCACCATAGAAGAGCAGTCTTTGTGTTGTGACTCAACCGAATCAAAGTGTCCTAGGACTTTGGATGTTTGTTCCATTTGACGAGAATCTCCCTTTGTAAGGGTCTCGTGTGGAACTGAGCAAATGGAACCACCTCGAAGGTTGACACCATCAGACCCAAGGCCCGTATGCAAGTCTGGAGAGAGGACAGATTGCTTGCCAACAGCAAAGGGATCGCCCCCTGCAACTTGTGCAGCTTGTCCGAAGGAAGAAAGACCCTCGCCAAAGCGGAATCCAGAGTCAGGCCCAGATAATCCAGTCTTGAAGGTATCAGGGCAGATTTTTTTAAATTAATGTTCTAATCGAACTCTTGCAGAGTCCGTACAGTGATCGTCAAGTCGCCCAACAGGGCTGAATGAGAGTCCGCCCTCAATAGGAGATCGTCCAGGTATCCCAGTACCGAAATCCCCCCATTGGCGCAGTAATGCCAGCACCGGGGCCAGCACCATAGTAAAGACCCTGGGGGCAGAGGTGAGACCAAAGGGTAATGCTACAAATTGATAATTCTCCTGCGAAGCAAAGAAAACGCTAGTGTCCAGAGTAGATAGGGATGTGTAGATATGTGTACTTGATATCTATAGAGGCCAAAAAGTCTCCTTGGTGTAGAGATGCCACTACCGTTCGAATGGATTCCATTCAAAACTTCTGTACCTCGGTTCACCTTGAGGTCCAGAATTGGATGTACTTTGCCTTCTTTTCTGGGCACAGTAAACAGGTTTGAATAGAATCCCTGAAAGCGTTCAGAGAGGGAACCATCACAATCACCCCTTGCTCCTGTGTGCCGAAGGCACGAAGGGGCCGCCTGTGTGCTGAAAAATAAGGGCCCCATCTATTACGCTGTGACTCGCCCTTTAGCAGATTTCAACAAAGACCCAAACAGGCGGTCTTCCGTAAAGGGAAGATCTGTAAAGCCTTTTTAGAAGTCTAATCTGCAGACCAGCTTTTTAGCCACACCAAGTGTGGTTACCATTATTGCGTTTTGATCAACGCCACCGACGTGCGACAATTTTGTCACAGTAGGTGGAAAAAGGGAGTACCCTTGCCGCCTTTACGGGATCTGCGAGCCCCGAGGGAACCGTGCCCCCCATGTTAAAATTTTCTGCACCGATACAATCAGTGCATCCACCAGTGCCCTTGCATGCGCATGTGCAGTAAAAAAGGAATCATCCTCACTGCAGAGCACCCGAAGTGCGTGGACTCAGACCCATTAGAGTCACTTTATGCTAAGCTCACCCTGGGAGCTTAACAAGCAGGGGAGGTCACCGACCGCAGTCCCACAAGGAGACGCGGGCTAAAGATCATAAATGACATAAGAGGACATAGTCCCCTGTAAAGGGGAAGAGGGGGCCAGCCGTGACACAGAAGCGCAGGCAGAGTACCCCTCCTATTACTAAAACTAGGCAGAAACAAACTCATTGCTGATAGCAAACTGTGAGGGGTTATGCCTGCAGGGACAGCCCCATAGGCATGGTTAAGTATTTTTCCTGCCTAGTGCCTATTCCTGATAGGAGGAGCATAACCCATTGGTCTAAAGATGATGGAGCTGCGTATGTCGCTGAACGATAGAGAAATAACCTATAATGGTCATCACAACAAATATGTTTTAGAAGAACAAGAAGACCTCTTTCAAGGCATTTAACAAAGGTGTAAAGGTGTTGGTAATGTATACCCCCCGTGTGCCTCAGGAGTATGGAAGTTAGTTGGGAAAGTTAACTTTGCCACATGGCAATGCAGTTCATACTGTGCCGCTATACTGTGCCGCTACACAACACACTCTTGATCACTTCATATAAATGTGTGTTTTACTGATGCAAGCATCATGATAAATCTGCATTGATGTTTGCAGAACAGTTTCTGGTACAGGGTTCACAAACCAGCAAAGCTATCACAGATTCATTGCTACATCAGAACAGATTGATTTGCACAAGGTAGGCAATCGATAAATCCCCTTCATGTTCTTTGAGGCTAGTAACTTGGCTCAGCCTTTCTCAACCCTGTTACACTGAAACGTATTTTCAAGTCTTGCGGAGCCCCTGCTAAAAGTGATCATATCTATAGCTGTTGGAACATTAGCATGAGTAGCAAGTTATTGAACGTTTTAAATAAAAGAATGAAGAATGTGGTAATTATAGAATAATAAAACAAATAATATTTATGAAGCGGAAAAGAAACATGTACCATGAAAATGGTAGTGTCCCCTTACACTGATCAGTGGAGAAGTAGTGTCCCCTTACACTGATCAGTGGAGAAGTGGTGTCCCCTTACTCTGATTAGTGGAGAAGTAGTGTCCCCTTACATTGATCAGTGGAGAAGTAGTGTCCCCTTACACTGGTCAGTGGAGACGTAGTGTCCCCTTACACTGATTAGTGGAGACGTAGTGTCCCCTTACACTGATAAGTGGAGAAGTAGTGTCCCCTTACACTGATTAGTGGAGATGCAGTGTCCACTTACACTAATTAGTGGAGAAGTAGTGTCCCCTTACTTTGATCAGTGGAGAAGTAGTGTCCCCTTACACTGATTAGTGGAGAAGTAGTGTCCCCTTACACTGATTAGTGGAGAAGTAGTGTCCCCTTACACTGATTAGTGGAGAAGTAGTGTCCCCTTACACTGGTCAGAGGAGAAGTAGTGTCCCCTTACACTGTTCAGCGGGGAAGTGCCCTCTTCCATTGGTCTTGAGTACAAAAATGCACCCTTACATTGGTGGTCAATGTAGTGCCCTCTTACACAGGTGATGAGTGGAAGAAACCTGTGTATAAGTGGGTAATTGCTTTGGATGTCAGTGGAAAATTGGCCACTTCCATGGGTGGTCATAATGGGCAGGAGCTTAACTTGTCACTGCTCCACTGCTCAAGGAAGCCCTAGCAACCTCTGGAGGAACCCTAGTTGAAAAAGCTTGATTTAGCCAATATGCTTTATATATAGTTAGGTCGCATAGGTCAAATACAACTGTCAAATGGATTAATCAGATTATTTAATTAAGCGGTGGTGTCCACATAATTCTATATCTATCTAGATAACTTCTAGGAAAACACACAAGACTTCAAAGCATGCCTATATAAGGTCTTGCTCCAGAGGCGTTACTAGAACCTTCAGGGCCCCGATGCAAGAACCCATGAAGGGCCCCCCAGACCCCTGGCCGGGGCCCTTCCCTTCAAGCTCGGGGCTCTTCCCACTAATCCTGGGGCTCTTTACTCTTGTTGCATGGCCTTTTATTTTGGTCCCGCAGCAGGATCCTTTCACAAGTTCTGCAGTGGGCCCCCTTCCTGCAATCTTGGGGCCTCCCCACAGTGGAGCAATGCAAGGGCCCGGTCGCAAGTGTGACCTTTGAGATCCTAGAAGTTCACCCACTGGTTTGCTACCGGGCCCCCTGGAGCATGGGGCCCGGTAGCAATTGCAACCCCTGCAACCCCTGTAGTTACGCCCCTGTCTTGCTCAATTGTATACCATACTCAGCCCCAATATTTACATGCTTCTGCCCAATACGGGCCCATATTACGGGCGCAGAAACGCGTAAGCTCTGAGACTGTGAATGGAGTCTTTTAACCATGACAAATTAAGCTTATCTATAACCCTGAAGATGTGTGCCACAGATATACTTTCATCTTTGGTGGATGATTTGCAGAAGCTATTATCAAGCACTGTGTCTGTACTCACAGCTGAGGATTTGAGAGGAGTTTGTTTACAATTGTATACCAGTCAAGGCTGACAGATAACTTTACAGAGGCCATCACAATATTTATTTTTATTGGCAGCAACTATAAAATGCAGAAAAACCCCCCAATAACATAAAAATCCCTACAACCAGTTAAATAGTGAAAATAGGTTCAGTTACGCAGCATGGTCCAGGAGAGGACTGTATTGATCTTATGGTAAAAGTAATGTAATTGCCGGAATAGTTGTGTGCATTCCCACTTTTGCAGCCAAGCTGGGATAACACCTACTACGGTATAACTGTCAATTTGTGTCCTGTTAACATAGCATAAATTAAAGAAAAAATATTTCAAATTTGCAGCTTACCTTTTTTAGATGCTCTTTTCTGTAAACTCCAGCACTAGAAAATCCTACTAGTTATATTTGTTATGAGGGACTTTGTTTGCCATAATTAACCCTGTCTGTACTGTGAAGGCAAATGTCATTATCAGTTGTAAACTAGATTTTAACACTCTGTCCTAACAAAGGGTAAAGGTTTACAAGCTTGCCTGCCTTCCCGTTGAGTGTACACAGTTATGTGGCCTCACGGATGTGGGTCTCAATGCATTAGGCCACATATATCTGCTTTTTTGTGTTTGTGTTAGGAGTGCTCCACACATCCCACTCCCAGCACAGAGACTATGGGGGAGATTTACAAGAACTGGAGTACTAAGAATCTGATGTAGCTGTGCATAGTAACCAATCAGCTTCTAACTTCAGCTTGGTTTATCAAGTTTTGGCAATAAAATCTGGAAGCTGATTGGTTTCTATGCAGATCTGCACCAGATTTTGCATGCTTAAGTTTTAGTAAATCAACCCCTGTGAGAGTATGGTAAGAGCCTCGGGTCCCGTACTAAAGATCATGAACCAGGACGCCCAGTTCCCCATCAAGTGATCGCCGTAAAAGCCTCTGATTGGCAATCACTGTATAGCCCGCCCTTTTTTTCCTCCTCTTAAATGGAGAAAAAGATACATTCTATCTTTTTTTCCTTGCTGGAGGAGAAAAGTGTAAACAAAAGTGTGTAAAAAATAAATAATAAAAAATAAAGAAAAAATAGTTAGAACAGGGTTTGATCTAGGTCAGTATCAGGTCAGGGTTAGACCCCGTTCACACTGGGGCGACCTGTCAGGCGACCTGGTCGTCTGACAGGTCACCGTAGGTCGCCTGCCATAGAGAAGCTGTGGACCCGTTCTAATAGGAGCGACACAAGTCGCTCCGACTTAGAAAAAGGGTCCGGAGCTTCTTTGGGGCGACCTGGAGCGACCTGCATTGACTTCAATGTTATGAAGTCCGTGCCGGCCGCTCCTAGGTCGCGGTGCGAGCTGCGCGCCGCGACCTGTGAGGTCGCCCAGGCAAGTAGCGTCGCCCCAGTGTGAACGGGGCCTTAGGGTCAAGGTTAGGATCAAAGCTAATGGTCAGAGTCAAAGGTCAGGGTCAATGTATTTTAAAAGTAGGATAAAAAAAAAAAACGAATTTTTTAAAATTAATATCAGTGCCAGTGAGTTTTAGGTAAGATGAAAAAAGCAAAGTATGTACCATTGTTCGAGGCCTTAATATAGGTACAAACAACAAAAACACATATGTGGTATCACATATGTGATCGTCATGAACATGAGAAT
Source organism: Pelophylax lessonae (assembly GCF_965119305.1). NCBI lineage: Eukaryota > Metazoa > Chordata > Amphibia > Anura > Ranidae > Pelophylax > Pelophylax lessonae. The sequence continues at coordinate 672,794,024 of NC_138769.1, read as the reverse complement.
TTATTTTGTGTTGTTTTTTGGCTGTATGCTAAGGTAATAAGAGAAATATATAACAATTTTTTATTTTTATTTTTTATTATTTTGTGACAGTTTTCCTTTGATAATATAAATAAAACAATAAATAAATAAATAAATATCAGGAGATATCCATTCCCCTATACCACCAAATGAAAACCCAATTCGTCCTGAAAAAAGGTATAATTCACCTGGAAACACAAAGTAGTGGCGATGATATGTACAGTACATATCAAAGTAGCAAAACTGTGTTAAGGAAATAAGATTTGTTTTACCCTCCATCATAAAGGGGTTAATAATGTGCTCTCCACTAAATGAAAGGAAACAAATAAAACATTTGCATGGTTACCTACGTGTGCAGAGACATTTTGAATGCAAATCCCTATTAAGTAGGCCATTGATCAGTTGTTTTGCCAAGCTGCTAAGTTGCCTCAAGATGACACCTAGTAGTAGTTGCTTTGGTTGCAGCCACCCCCAGAAACAGTTCAATGTTTAGTGAAAAGCAAAAAATATTGCGCTAACCATAAAAAAGCTGCTACACCAAACAACTGACAAGAAAATTGTGAATAGCAAAATGTGGAAAAAAGTGCAGCGCTAATAAATACTAGCAATATAAACGTGTATATATATAAACCAAGAAAGGTAAATACAAATAAATAGCAAAATGAATAAAAGTGAACATCAAATCAACAGTCCCATATGTGAAGTGAAAAAAACAGTCCACAACGGTGATAATTGAAGTGCTCACTGGATCCCAACACCAACAAGATATAGAGATATATTGTGCTCACCAGAACGATAGGACTCAAAATGCCATATAGCATATGAGTCAAATCAGCTTGTTGTACAATGGATGGATAATCCGAAAGGGATGACTGAGGTCACTGATGTTGAGGTGAAGAGGTAATAGCAGATATGAACCGTCACACCAGAGAGGCTCTCACTCCGTCAGATGGCCAGAAAGGAACCAAAAAACAAGGGAGCACAAAATAGTGTAACACTGCTAAAATTTTAATTAAATAAAAATACACCAAATTGCACTTACAAACATCTCGTGGTAAAGAGCGTATACAGATGCAAAGGTAGGCTGTCAGCAGCGTGGCCTTGACGCGTTTCAGCATAAATGCTTTTTTCAAAAGATAGTGCCAGCCAAACACCCACAAAAGCCACTTATTTATAATCTAAGTAGTAATAAGTCACCCAATGAGAAGATGCCTACTGTGCAGACACACCAAGCCCAAAATGGCGTCGGCTTGCACTCCAAGCCTCGTTTTCAATGTGGCTATGGATGCCTATTGTGCAGACAAACTGAGCCCAAAATGGAGTCGGCGTGTGTTCCAAGCCTCATTTTCAATGTGGCTATGGAGCACAACATCACTTCCGGGTAAACAGGAAGTGCATCATATGCGGAAGTAACCACATTCCAAGCCTCATGTTCAGATAAACCAGAGGCACAGCATCACTTCCGGGATAGACAGGAAGCAGCATCATATGAGGAAGTGCAGCCGTGCCATACAGAGCAAACAGGATGTGACAACGCAGAGAAAGCACCAATTCAATCAGGGGACAGAGCCAAAAATACTGTATAAAGCACAAATGCAATGCAAATATAAATTAAAACAATACTTAATAAAGGACAATTGCAATGCAAATATAAATTGAATATAACAACATTTGAATAGACAGAGATATACTAAATAAATAATATATCATGAATGAATTAAAACGGTATATATAAAAAAAGGATAAAATGCAATGGCAAGAATATATAAATGCCATAAAATATAAAAACAGTAAAAATATTTTAAAAGCAATATGAAAAATATAAAAATGCCAATTAATTATGAGAAAGAGGATAAAATATCTTGTAGAAAAATAGAAAAAAGGAGATGGTGTGTATAGAACGAGCAAATAGAGGGGACAGTAATAGAATCAATTTAAGATGTATTAATAAAAGCGTTAATGTCCCACTCTATATTAAGTCCGTGAGGATGGTAAGACCGTAATGTGTAGATCCAATAGGTCTCACGTTGTGAAACCCCACGGATCTTAGAGCCACCTCTCCAAGGAGCAGTAAAACGATCAATAACTTGAAAAAGTGTGCCTTTAGGGCTTTTTTGGTGATGTAATAAATAATGTTTATAGACATTATGTTTGTCCTTCCCTTTAATTATTTTAGTGATATGTTCGTTTAATCTAACGTAAAAGGGTCTAATGGTTCGGCCCACATATTGTTTATGGCAGGGGCAGGTCAGTAAGTAAACAACATGAGTGGTGGTGCATGTGGCAAAGAATTTAATTTCATATATGCAACTGGTCACTGTAGATTGAAAAGACAGGATTCTTTTGCTCTGATTGCAATTACACATGCACACCCTGCATTTACGACAGGGGTAGTAACCAACAAGATCCAGAAAAAACTTTGGTCTTGTTGGTTCATCTACCACATTAGGGGCCAACTTATTTCTAAAGGATGGGGCACCTCTGAATGTGACAACTGGCTTATCAGGAAGTACAGGATTCAACACCCGATCATTTTTAAGGATGTCCCAGTGTTTTAGAAAAATCTTTTTAATGGCCTTATGTTGGGTGGAATATTCTGTGAATAAGGACCATTTTGTAAAACCTGGGTCATCTTTTTTTGCAGTGGAACCATTCAATAATTGGGATCTGTCTGTTCGTAATACCTCTTTAATAGTAGATTCTAAAGAGCCCTGTTCATAACCTTTGGTCAGAAATCTCTCTTTAAGGACCTCTGACTGTTGGAGGAATTCATCGTCACGAGTACAATTTCGCCTGAGCCTAATAAATTGGCTTTTGGGTACACCATTCAGCCAAGCCCTATGGTGGCAGCTATCTACCGGTAAGTATGAATTACGGTCGGTGTCTTTGAAGAATGTACTCGTGACAAATTGGTTATTAACCAATCTAATGTTTAGGTCTAGAAAATGAATGGTATTATTACTAGACTCATAAGACAGATGAATGCCCCTTTCATTGGTATTTAAAAGGGACATAAAGGAGTCTAAAGATACAGAATCCCCCTGCCATAGGAGGAGGATGTCGTCTATATAACGAATCCACAAAACCAACTCAGGCCTATTTTGTGGATAGACAACATCCTCCTCCCATTTGGCCATAAATAGGTTGGCCAGGCTAGGGGCAAATTTTGCCCCCATAGCAACACCTCTTTGTTGCAGGTAAAACTGATTGTTAAACCAAAAGTAGTTATGTCCGGTAGCGAACAATAACAGCTCCAAAATAAAATCACGTTGTAATGGTGATAGAGATAGATCATTTTTTAAGAAGTGTTCCACTGCTTCAAGCCCTAGATTGTGTGGGATACAGGTATACAATGATGTAACATCTGCCGTTACCATAAGATGTTCACCTTCCAACTTGATGTTATTTAGGATGTTAATTACATCACGAGTATCTTTGATATAAGATGGAGTTTTGTATACCAAAGGCTGTAGGTAAAAGTCAATATATTTACCTATGCGAGAAGTGATGGAATTAATCCCGCTTACAATGGGGCGACCAGGTGGACGAATAGGATCTTTATGGATTTTCGGAAGGTAATACATCACTGGTATACGAGGGGCTGTAGGGACCAGGAATGATTTCTCTTTTTTGTCCAAAATATGATCTCTATATCCCTTATTGATTATTTTGGCCAATTTCCCCTTAAACTGAGACGTGGGGTTATTGGGCAATTGTGTATAGGTGTCCTGATCACTTAAAATCCTGTCCATTTCCTGATAATAGTCCTGTTTGTCCAACACTACAATTCCGCCCCCTTTATCAGCGGGGCGGATAACAAGTTGCTTCTTTTCACATAAGGATTTTAGACCAGACCTCAATTGAGGATGTGAGTAAGGTCTTTTGATTGGCAGATCTGCAAGATCTTTTAATACCAAGTCCTTAAACACTGTGACAGAAGGGGCCATAGGGCCAGGAGGATTAAATAATGAAGGATTTGACAATCCAGAGTGTCTAATACTAGAGTATTCCGTATAGGAAGTAGATCTAGGATTAGAAAGAATGTACCGTTGTACATTGATCCTACGAACAAATTTCTGAACGTCGATAAACGTATTAAATTTGTTCATAGGCTTTGATGGAACGTACTTTAAGCCTTTATCTAAGGTGTATAACTCCTCTTTAGTGAGTTCCACCTTACTAAGGTTAAAGATACCGGAACCAGTTATGTTTTTTGTTTTTTTCCTCTGGATCCGCCACCCCCCTCTGGTGCCTCTCTTGACTCGGGGCCCCTTTTCCCTTTGTTGGTTTCTCGGGGAAAATCCCAATTGTGACTTGGACCAGGGCGTGGTTGATTATAGTCAAAGGGAGACATATTTCTCTGGTCATGTGTCTCCTCTGTATAACGGGGATCTTCATCCCTATGTGGTGGCGGTGGTCTCAAAGGGGAAAACCTATTATAAGTATTAACACCATAACGATTATGAAATTGTTGTGGAGTATGTACCTGTTGATAATATGGTCTCTGGGGAGGGGGAGAAAAACCCCTCTGATGGTAGTCACGATTATTCCAATTACCTCTAGGGGAATTCGAATACTGAGGAAACCATCCACCCTTCTGAGATCCATAATTTTGGTTGTTACCCTTCCCTTTTTTAGGGCCCTTCTTGGGGGGAGGGCCCTTAGATTTGGGTTTAATAGGTTTAGAAGATGGTTGGAGAACAGAGGAAGAGTGAGTAATATTGTTCTCTCTGTCGCCATCTGATTGGTCCATTGCAGTTGGATCATCACAAGTGTTGTCAGCAAGGTTTTTTTGCCATTTAAAGACTATCTTATTGTTATAATCAGAGATATCCCTGTTATATTTTTTCTGTTTTTTGATCTTTTGATCCCTATCCTCTTTTTCTAAATATTGTTGTAAATTGGCAGATAGAGTTTTATACTCTGCAGTCATGTTAAAAGGGGAAACCTTATCTTTCATCTCCTTGATTTCACGATCAAGGGAGATCAATTTTTTACGTTTGATCTCAATAAGATGATTTAAAAGTTTCACTCCTGCGTCATTAAAGTACGCATACCAAGCGTCAAGGGCAAGGTCTCCTGATTGAGGGGAGACTTCCCACCTGAGGCTTCTGGGGACCATTGATTTGGAAGTGTAATGCTCCAAAAATGCAATGTCCCATTCACAGTGCAGTTCAGATACCATGAGGTTTTTAAGGCGTAAGAACAAACCCCCAACCTCTGTTTCGGAACTGGTGGAAATAAATACACCATCCGAGGTGAAAGTCCTGGCTGCTCTGTAATCAAAGATATCCATAATGTGGAGACCAGTGATACAATTAAAATAAAATTAGGAAGCAGCAATAGATAAAAGTCATAAATAACCAAAAAGTGAAAAGCAAAAAATATTGCGCTAACCATAAAAAAGCTGCTACACCAAACAACTGACAAGAAAATTGTGAATAGCAAAATGTGGAAAAAAGTGCAGCGCTAATAAATACTAGCAATATAAACGTGTATATATATAAACCAAGAAAGGTAAATACAAATAAATAGCAAAATGAATAAAAGTGAACATCAAATCAACAGTCCCATATGTGAAGTGAAAAAAACAGTCCACAACGGTGATAATTGAAGTGCTCACTGGATCCCAACACCAACAAGATATAGAGATATATTGTGCTCACCAGAACGATAGGACTCAAAATGCCATATAGCATATGAGTCAAATCAGCTTGTTGTACAATGGATGGATAATCCGAAAGGGATGACTGAGGTCACTGATGTTGAGGTGAAGAGGTAATAGCAGATATGAACCGTCACACCAGAGAGGCTCTCACTCCGTCAGATGGCCAGAAAGGAACCAAAAAACAAGGGAGCACAAAATAGTGTAACACTGCTAAAATTTTAATTAAATAAAAATACACCAAATTGCACTTACAAACATCTCGTGGTAAAGAGCGTATACAGATGCAAAGGTAGGCTGTCAGCAGCGTGGCCTTGACGCGTTTCAGCATAAATGCTTTTTTCAAAAGATAGTGCCAGCCAAACACCCACAAAAGCCACTTATTTATAATCTAAGTAGTAATAAGTCACCCAATGAGAAGATGCCTACTGTGCAGACACACCAAGCCCAAAATGGCGTCGGCTTGCACTCCAAGCCTCGTTTTCAATGTGGCTATGGATGCCTATTGTGCAGACAAACTGAGCCCAAAATGGAGTCGGCGTGTGTTCCAAGCCTCATTTTCAATGTGGCTATGGAGCACAACATCACTTCCGGGTAAACAGGAAGTGCATCATATGCGGAAGTAACCACATTCCAAGCCTCATGTTCAGATAAACCAGAGGCACAGCATCACTTCCGGGATAGACAGGAAGCAGCATCATATGAGGAAGTGCAGCCGTGCCATACAGAGCAAACAGGATGTGACAACGCAGAGAAAGCACCAATTCAATCAGGGGACAGAGCCAAAAATACTGTATAAAGCACAAATGCAATGCAAATATAAATTAAAACAATACTTAATAAAGGACAATTGCAATGCAAATATAAATTGAATATAACAACATTTGAATAGACAGAGATATACTAAATAAATAATATATCATGAATGAATTAAAACGGTATATATAAAAAAAGGATAAAATGCAATGGCAAGAATATATAAATGCCATAAAATATAAAAACAGTAAAAATATTTTAAAAGCAATATGAAAAATATAAAAATGCCAATTAATTATGAGAAAGAGGATAAAATATCTTGTAGAAAAATAGAAAAAAGGAGATGGTGTGTATAGAACGAGCAAATAGAGGGGACAGTAATAGAATCAATTTAAGATGTATTAATAAAAGCGTTAATGTCCCACTCTATATTAAGTCCGTGAGGATGGTAAGACCGTAATGTGTAGATCCAATGTTTAGTGGGTGTCACAGGCTGGACCGCACTTGCACAACATGTGAATGTGAATTCCAGAAGGGTTCAAAGGCTGGTTTCCTCTTCTGAAGGAAATCATTCAGCAATAACTGCTGTTACCACAGATCAATGTTTTTTGTTTTTTGTTCTTGCAGGGTATTTTCAGGAGATGTTCATCTATTCCAGAGAAGTACTGCATACATTTTTTTGTTCGATCGTTTTATGTGTTTCAAGTGCAAAACAAAAAAACATAAGGTACTTCAATGAGTAACCAATCAATACACGTTGGTGCATTACATTGATTACTAAATTGCACATCATTGAGAAATACAAGAGCAAGAAAGGCTCATCATCCTCATGAAGAAAACATTTGCACAAAAAATTCACTGTTGGAGCTGTTCCTTATATAGTTAACACCAGCAATAGAGTGAAGAAATACGGCAAGTCATGAAAAGAGAGAAAAAAATGTCTTTGAAGGAAGCTATAGCATGTTAAGGAATAAGACATGAATAGGGGGGAGAGGAAAAGGGAGAGGTGGCCAGGAGGGTTCACAAGCCATGATTAGTTCCCAGTATAGGTGTTGGCACACATCAGATTTCTAGAAGTTAACAATCAAAATTTCTTGGGAAAAAAGTGTATGACCCACAATTCCCAAACATGGCGGAATTTAGGTATAGTGCCCTGTAATTTGGCTGTATGTTTCTCATTAATTATCACCTATTACATCCATCACCCATTGCATACAGGATTTAATTTCTGATACTTCTGATACAGATAGGGTGGCAGTCAGCCAGGATTCGCGATTATATGTTTTGTGAGAGTCAAGACATCATAAGGGTGAATTATTGTTTATCAATATTGTCGGGTTTCTGGTTAAGAAGAGCTTTTTGTGGTAGCATAGGTAAGGATTTCTGTAGGAGTACTCGCAGAAGAGCATACACGTGTGACCACAGGCTGTGTGCCACCGGACAGGACTACCATATATGGAGAGATGTGCCTAGGTCTGGACAGCCAAGAAAGCAGATCAGTTGAATATCAGGGTTGACATAGGCCAGGCTAATGGGCACCATATACCACCTAAGTAGAACTTATAGTTGGTCTGGACGGCTGCTGTGTCCCAAGAGCAAGATTTAGTGGTATGCCAAATTTGGTTCCACTCATTAATCTCTAAGTGTATGCGTAAATCCCTTTCCCAATTGCCCAAATTGTTAAGAAATTCTAGGTTAAATTAAGAGATTAACATATTATGTAGATGAGAGATCATTCCCAGAGCAGAGCAGTATGCACATAAATGAGTAAGTAAAGGATTAGGTCAATCACAGTTCACTAGACAACATGTTCACTAGTGTATAGCAGCATAGAATGGAGTTCTATGCATCTAAATTAGAGTAAACCTGGTAATCCACAAAATCAGCAATAAGTAATGGCATTAGAAAGAGGTAACAGCAATTATAATCAATACTGCAAATATTCCTTTGTAAACTAGGCTATATGCAGGATATGAATGGCAGCAATGACATTTAAGAGTCCTCTAAAGAGGTACTTCTTACTATGGACTATATGGTAGGAAAAGTTCTTGTGAAGCAGCTATCTGAGCGAGCAGTTTTTAGCCCTAGTTCTTCAGCTGGCAGCTAGCATTGGGGCTCAGTCTTTCTGGTGGTGCACATGAGTACAGTACCAGTAAAGTCTGCATGCAGCAAATAATTCTGCTAGTTGTATGGCCAGTCCCTATGTGCTCAGTCTTTGTTGGCAGCACCAGCTAATGGCAGCAGTGCCCTCTCACCAGTCCCAACAATACAGCAACCGGGGTCTCACTTTGCAGATGTCAGTTCACCTCTGGATCTGCCTGGAGCAACTCCAGTCCTCAGCACATGGCTGCAGGCTTGTAGCAGGTTGATGTGTGCACAGGAGCAGCGATGTGCACACCTCATCATCCTCGCAGCAAAGAGGGAATTCAGCCTGTGAGAGAACAGCTCACTTTCTCTTTATACCTGGCTCACATTGTACATTGTAGTTCTATAGTCCATTGATTCCCATAACATGACCCTTCCCCTGAACTATATCTCCCATGATTCAGTGCTGCTCACATCATGTCTCTTGATCTCTTGAACTCCTTTTGCATATCAGCCCCCCCCCCCCTTCCCCTGGTGGATGCGCGGTAGTATTAACCCATTCAGTTAAAGTCCATTGAGAGCACAGAGAGTACTCTGTCTCCCTAGCCAAGCACCTGGCTACATTCATCATGCTTACCATGCTCCAGCCCTGCCCATCACACCCTCCTCCGCAGCTACTGATGGCTGGTTCTCTTCTGCTCAGGACCATTTAAACCCTTTACTGTGGTGCCAGGCTATCATGGACATATTGCTGGGTTGTTTGATTACTCAAGCTGGACTCACAGGACGATACTGTATGTGATATGACGCAATGCCTGCATAGCTAAAACTCGATATTGCTCCTCTGTAATCATGGTCTCAGCTAGCCATTACACACAGTGCAATCTGATTCACCAGTTAATCTTCTACCACTGATCTATAGATAAACTGCTGTTATTTGGAACAGCTGTAAGGAACTTTACCCTTAGTACTGCTGCAGCTCACAAATTAATATAACCTGAGATACTATTGGTTCGGTATTGGTTCGGTTCAGGGCCATCCTACCGAATGGGCATGCTGGCAGCTGCCCGGGGGCCCCACTTGCCCGGGGGGCCCCACCTGCCCAGCAACCCAGCCCCAGCCAAGCATTAGTCCTGATTCCAGTGTGCATCCCACCACCAAACTTAGCAGGTGGCAAGCGCCTGTCAGACCTGCGCTGCTGTCAGGCCTCTTGGGCCATGGAGAGGGACCCCACAACTGCAGGAATGCCTGTTCGCCTCCATGGGAACAGGAACACACAGGACAGTCGAGTCTGACTCCCATCCATGTGTGTATTCACCGGACCCAGCCGCTGAACTTGGAATCTATCATTAGCCTGACACTGCTGTACCAATAAATATAGCCTTATCGATAATCTGCATTTTTATAATCGTGGGTTATTGTGTAGGCAGGGCCCCAGTGCACTGCATTGCCCGGGCCCTTTAATGTTCTTAAGATGGCACTGGTTTGGTTGATAGTTTTTATAACTAGGGGCCAGATATTATTGCTCTGTGGTCACAGCTAATGCTACTCTATAGCAAACCGCTGTTGTAGATGCAGCTGAAGAAACCAGCCATTACTATTTAATGCTGTGTGACCTAGCCTAGAAAAAGAGTTCTATAAAAATGCAATATTTCATTATTACAAACCATTTTCTTTCCTGCGGTATGTTCACTGTAGCTGTATGCAATTCCAGAGACCTCAAACATAACTTGAATTAGCAGAACACCAAACACTTCAGGCCCCACTTGACTCGCCTGTCTTGCTCTCCATGTATGGTAGAGAGAGGTTTTCACAGAATGTTTCTGCCTCCTAATTGATGTCTACTTTATAATAAAAAAGTCATTTCCAAAAGCTTGTATTATCTTCATAACCCCAAAGTAATGGCTCATTGTCAGTGGTGTATTTTGGTCTTGTGCTGCCCTAGGCAAGACTAAAAAGCCCCCCCCCCCCCCATCTAAATTTGTCCTATCCCAGCCACTTTAAAATTGCGCACGCTCGTGCAACAGCAACAAATAACATAAATTTTACTAACCATAGGTGATGCTTTAAAAGCCATTAGATTACCACTTTAGATTAACAGAGGTGGTTTGGTGTTAGAATTACTGCCCATGATCTGACATTCGCAGTGACACCTCACATGTGTGGGAGGATCACTGTTTGCATGTGTGCACGTTCGCCTTTGCATGGGAGGACGGGGGCATTTCAATATTTCTTGTATTATTATTCTTTTTTTTTTTTTTTACACTGTTTCATTTTTTTTATCACTTTTATTTCTGTCACAAGGAATGTAAACATCCTTGTGACAGCAATAGGCAGTAACAGGTACTTTTCATGGAGAGATCTGGGGTCATTGAGACCCCAAACCCCTCCTCTGCCCTTAAAAGCATTCAAAATACGAAGATCTGTGTTTTTAAATGCTTTAGATATTTTCAAACTGGCGCCGATGGTTCCTGAGCAAACTGGAAGTGATGTCATCTTATTGCTTCTGCTTTACTGTTACCAACAGCCAAGCAACGCCAGTTTTGCTTGGCTGTTCGACCAGCTGGTGGACGTGTTGGCTGGGAGCTCAGGTCTCCCGGTGGGATGGGAGAGCCTGGGAGAAAAAAGAAGGACAGCAGGGGGGGGGGGGACATCCCCTCCCGTTGCTTGTAATAGTAATTGAGCGGCTAGTTAGCCGCTTTATTTGCTATTACAAAGGGCTGTCTACCGGCTCTAAAAACAATACCAGCTGCAGGCATCAGCCTGGTACAGATGCTGCCCCCCTAAAAAAATGCCACCCCAGGCGAATGCCTTGTTTGTTTTGCAGTATATATGTCCAAGCTCATTGTTCACTTTAACAACTTCTGGACCGGAAGATTTTCCCCCTAAATGACCAGGCCATGTTTTGCAATTCTCCACTGTGTTATTTTAACTGACAATTGTGTAGTCGTGCGACGCAGTACCCAAATAAAATTGATGTCCTTTTTTTCCCACAAATGGAGCTTTCTTTTGGTGGTATTTGATCACCTCTGCGATTTTTGTTTTTTTCGCTATAAACAAAAAAAAAACGACAATTTTGAAAAAAAAAACAATATTTTTCACTTTCTGCTATATAACATTACCAATAAAAAAAATTCAAAATCAATTTTCTGCTTCATATTTCTGGTAAAAAATAGCAATACCAATAAGCGTATTGTGATTCCACAAACTAGGGGAAAGTTTTATGTAAATTTTTATTTATTTATTTTACTAGAAATGGCGGCGATCAGTGATTTTTAGCAGGACTGCGACATTGCGGCGGACAGATCGGACACCTAACTGACATTTTTGAAACTTTTGGGGGGACCAGTGACAGCACTACAGTAATCAGTGCTAAAAAATATGCACTGTTGGTGTAATAATGACACTGGCAGGGAAGGGGTTAACATCAGGGGCGATCAAAGGGTTAAATGTATGCCTAGGGGGTGATTTCTAACTGTGGGGGGATGGGCTTATAGAATCAACACAGAGACCTGTGTTCCTTAAATAGGAGGTGCACAGGAGCCCTGTTCTGATTGCTGACAGAACAACGGTCTGCTGTGTTTACAACAGCAGACCGCCGTTCTCTCTCCACGGGGAGCGATCGGGTGCGTTCAGCGGCATTTGGGGCCGCCACCCCGCAGGTCAGCTTCCCCGCTGGTGAATGGGAATGGGTGCGGCGTTTCGCGGGAACCTGCCGGCGTTTATCTGCGGCGGCTGGTCAGCAAGTGGTTAATGTGGAGATCACATGATAAAGAAAGCTGAAGTCCAGGCACAAATCTCAAATCCACAATGACAGAAAACACATCTGTCTTCCTACATTTATACCTGCAAAGATCCTTAGTTTAGCACCCCCTGTTTTGTTACGAATTTAAATTCGGAAACAATTTTCATAATTTGAGATTCATATGTATCCGAATCTCGGAATCACAATAGTAAGGAATTTCAACAAATCTGAAATAAATTATACTGAAACAATAAATTCATTTGTAGTCATTTGTTTCATTGGGATGACATGACGCTGTAGTTAGGGCCTTTTGTTAATGTTTGAGGCATCCGAAAAAAAACAGCCTAACAAATAATCGGAATTAACCACTTAAGCCCCGGAGGATTTGGCTGCTAAAGGACCAGGGGTTTTTTTGCGATTTTTTACTGCGTGACTTTAACGGACAATTGCGCGGTCGTGCGACGCTGTACCTAAACGAATTTGACGTCCTTTTTTTCCCACAAACAGAGCTTTCTTTTGGTGGTATTTGATCACCTGTGCGATTTTTTGATCACGCGCTATAAACAAAAAAAGAGCGTAAATTTTGCAAAAATAACAATATTTTTCACATTTTTTTATATGAAATTCCCCCCAAAAAAATGTAAAAATCAAAAATTTTTAACATTTTTTGGCCAATTTGTCTTATGCTACCTATGTTTGGTAAAAAAAATCACAAAAAGCGTATTTTGATTGGTTTGCGCAAAAGTTATCGCGTTTACTAACAAAGGGAAAGATTTTTGTCATTTTTGGTGGGTTTTTTTTAACGCGTAATGGCGGCGATCTGCGATTTTTTTTTCGGTACTGCGACATTGCGGCGGACAGATCGGACCCTTGACTGACATTTTTGACACTTTTGGGGGTACCAGTGACATTACTACAGTAATCAGTGCTATACATATGCACTGTTACTGCAAAAATGACACTGGCAGGGAAGGGGTTAACTTTATTGGACAGGGAGGGGTTAAGTGTGTCCTAGGGGCGTGATTCTAACTGTGCAGGGACATGGCTATTGGTGTAAAAGCAAAGATCAACTGTTCTACATAGTAGAACGGACAGATCTTCACTTTTACACAGGGAGAACTGACAGGCAGCTTGTTTACACAAGCCGCTCTGTCTTTCTCCCTTCACAGGAGCGATCGTAGTGTGACTGGCGGACATCGAGTCCGCCGGTCACACGCACTGACTTGTCTGTGAACGAGCCGCGGTGGGCGCGCGCCTCGGCGGGCGCGCGCCCGCCCGCAATAGGCTCGCAAGTCAGTGACAGGCGAGTGACGTACCGATACGTCACTCTGCCTGGCCGGGGCTGACCGCCGCAGTATATAGTCGTGCGGCGGTCGGCAACCGGTTAATCCGGATCCATTTTGTTTTTTTGTTGCATTAACATTTTTCACTATTCTAAAAAAATGCACTACATGTGAAATGGAAACATATTGCAATAAATACATTTAAGGTATAAAAGTGAAATAAATGATTCTTACTTTTTGTTTTTGGGGTTGGATGAGGGTGGATCTATCAGAATCTCAGAATCTCAACATAACGAACCAATTAAAAATGTATTTCTTTTCATTCATTATGTTATGATTCAGAGATTCTGATGGATCTTCCCATATCCAACCCAAAGATGTGCATTAGTAATCTCCCGAGATAATGAAATAACATGTTAAAATGAATATAGGCGATTTTCTGAAATAACTCTGGAACATCAAATATACTAAAGGAATCCAAATATACAAAACTAATCTGAATATAGGAAACAAATTCCAAAAAACGAATCATTATAACATAACGAATATGACAAAACAGAAGGATTAGCATAACAAATGGATCCTAAATCAAATTTACCATTTTTTTCACATCTATAAAAATCATAGTAATGAAACCTAACTACAATCAGATGGCCGGCTATCTCTCAGCTTTCTGTTAGGGTAAGGAAGAGCAGCAGCACAGTGATGGGAATCATTTCCTCTCCTTAGTCCAAGAAATATGGGGGGAGCCCATGCTTCCTGTGTAATAAACAACAATCAGTAAACGTATACCTACTCTCCAAATTGGTTGAGAATTTTGAAATTCAAGTTACATAGCTAGTCCGGTTGAAAAAAGACACAAGTTCATCTGGCTCAACCATTAAAAAACAAAAAACAGTAAAGAAAACCCAACCATGCAATCCCATATACACAATCCTATACCCGCAGTTGATCCAGAGGAAGGTGAAAAACCCCAGCAAAGCATGATGTTCGGTTCACATGGTGCGATGCGGGAACTCTGCGAATCCACTGCGCATCACGCATAGGTACTGTACGTGATTTTGTGCAGGGGTTGTTGGGGGTGCACGCTGTGTCTAGTCACAGCGGGAGCCAATCAGCGGGTCCAGCGGCCAAGATGGCTGTCGGCCACCCGCGATTGTGCAGGAGAATGACAGAATGGCTGTCTATGTAAACAAGGCAGACCACTGTTCTGTCACAGAGGAAGAGTGAGATGAAACACAGGTCTCTCTTTTCCTCTAGCACATCCACCCCCACACAGTTAGAAAGCACTCCCTAGGAGCACACGTGAGCCCTTGCTCAGCCCTTGTGTTAACCCTGTCCCTGACAGTGTCATTTACTGTATACAGCAACAGTGCTTTTTTTTTTTAGCACTGATCGATGTATTGGTGTCACTGGTCCCCGAAAAGTGTCAATTATCACTATTAGGCTAAGAGCACACAGGTGGCTGGGGGGTGGGGGGTTAAAAACAGATGGTCAATCAGCATTTTTACCGCCCCCTCTAAATACCCACCTACAATGTGATATTGCGGCCCCCAGGGTCTGTTCACCGGCTGCGATGCTGTGCTTTACATTTAAGAGGCAGAAGTGTTGCCTCTGAACACCTTCAAATCGTCGCTCTCCCACCACAAAAAAAAAGTGATCCACTGTAGATCGATTTTTAGAGGGGCAGTACAGCCTGCCGCCAATGTGAATGAGGCCTTATGAAACCTGCCCTGATAAATTCCATATTGCCATCTCTAGAGTATATGAAGGCAAGACGTTACTGCAAAGAGGCTGCAGGAGATCAGCAGAACTGAGATGCAACACAGGATGAAAAAAGGTGAAAACAAGAATTCCATAAAAAAAAAAAAAAAAAGGCAATTCCAATAATTTATAATGCACAGCTGTTGCTGGTATATAAATACAGAAAATAAATACCAGCATACGAACAGATGACTCTATAATATTATACAAAACCTCTTCACTTACAATATCTGTTGCCTCATAAACCCCAGATTGGCTTTTTTTCATTTCGCTCATTTCCTAAACTCAGAAATACGTGATTGGAGGATCAATTTACAGTTAATTGGCTCATCTCGCATTTCCACTCCATCTCTTATGTCCGCTACTAGACGCAGCGCGTTCACCAGCCGATGTTCTGATATATAAAGTGCTATGTAGCAGTCAATGATAATTAGCACAATTAAATTAAACACAGGAAATTCTGTATTCAGAGCTTTTCTAGGGATATTTCAAAACCTAGCCTGGAGATCAGTCTGTCTCTGTTATAAAAAAAATCACAATGATTATACAAACTATGCGACAAAGGCAAACGCCACATCAACGGTTTCATTTCACTTAATAGACTAAATAAAATACTTAGAGGCTGTAGACTAAAAAAAAGCCTCTCATACAAAAAGTCTGAGTTGTAAAGTAGTGATACAATATGTGATTATTTCTATTATAAATAAATATCATTGTGCACCTTCTACGCTGATCGGATGTGGCTGATGTGCGTCCGGCGTGGCTCTTACTGGGAAAATCACATATGAAAAACATCTGCACGTAGCATTTGGTGAATGGCAAATATAAGCTCTGGACCCGTAGTGGGAGATAGATTTGCATGTGATGACCAGTATTTAATTATCGGCACTGACAGCATCTACAGACATTGAGGACTCACATGTATGTGTGGAAATTTGCATTTTTCTGCACTAGAAAGGGCTTATGCCGGTAGCAGCTATCAAATGCCTGTTTTAAAGGTATCTGTATGGGGATCGCCGCTCAACCCAACCAGCCCCTAACGTGTTCCGCCCCGACCACCAGAGCTTAGTCATAGGGACCCATGACTAATCCCTGGTGGGTGGGACAAAACGCGTCAGCACTTGGTTTAATGGAGACCTGCAGGCTGAGGCCACTTCTCACTTTTGGATTACACTGGCTGATTGGGTTGAGCGGCGATCCCCATACAGACACATGATTGCTCTCTGAATGGACTGGTGGATACTGGTCTGCCAGCACCCTCTTAACTCTAATGATTATTCTTGCTTGGAGCGGCGCCACAAGCAATCTTCATGAGGTCGCAGCCATGTTTATAGACGTCTGTACAGGGATCGCCACTCAAACCAACCAGCCCCTGTAATCCAAACGTGAAGGCGGGTCTCCACCAAACCATTCCCCCTGATGTGTTTTGCCCCGACCACCGGAGCTTAGTCATAGGGACTCATGCCTAAGACCTGGTGGGTGGGACCAAATGCATCAGAGATTTGTTTAAGTGGAGACCTGCAGGCTGAGGCCACTTCTCACTTTTGGATAACACTGGCTGGTTGGGTTGAGCGGCAATCCCGATACAGACACATGATTGCTCTCTGGATTGACAGGTGGATATTGCCAGCACCCTGTTAACCATGAGGATTATTCCTGCTTGGAGTGGCGCCACAAGCTATGTTCATAAGGTTGCAGCCTGGTTTATAGACGTTTGTGTGGGGATCGCCACTCAACCCAACCAGTCCCTGTAATCCAAAAGTGAAAAGCGGGTCTCCGTCAAACCATGCCCCCTGATGTGTTTCGCCCCGACCACCGGGGCTTAGTCATAGGGACTCATGACTAAGCCCTGGTGGGTGGGACAAAACTCGTCAAAACTTGGTTTAATGGAGACCTGCAGGCTGAGGCCACTTCTCACTTTTGGATTACTCAGGCTGGTTGGGTTGAACAGCGATCCCCATACAGACACATGATTGCTCTCTGGATGGACAGGTGGATATAGCCAGCACCCTCTTAACTCTAATGATTATTCTTGCTTGGAGCGGCGCCACAAGCAATCTTCATGAGGTTGCAGCCATGTTTATAGACGTCTGTATGGGGATCGCCACTCAAACCAACCAGGCCCTGTAATCCAAACGTGAAGGCGGGTCTCCACCAAACCATGCCCCCTGATGTGTTTTGACCCGACCACCGGAGCTTAGTCATAGGGACTCATGCCTAAACCCTGGTGGGTGGGACCAAATGCAATAGAGATTTGTTTAAGTGGAGACCTGCAGGCTGAGGCCACTTCTCACTTTTGGATTACAAGGGCTGGTTGAGTTGAGCGGCAATCCCCATACAGACACATGATTGCTCTCTGGATTGACAGGTGGATATTGCCAGCACCCTGTTAACCCTGAGGATTATTCCTGCTTGGAGTGGCGCCACAAAATATGTTCATGAGGTTGCAGCCTGGTTTATAGACGTTTGTGTGGGGATCGCCACTCAACCCAACCAGTCCCTGTAATCCAAAAGTGAAAAGCGGGTGTCCGCCAAACCATGCCCCCTGATGTGTTTCGCCCCGACCACCGGGCTTAGTCATAGGGACCCATGACTAAGTCCTGGTGGGTGGGACAAAATGCATCAGGGCTTGGTTTAATGGAGAGCTGCAGGCTGAAGCCACTTCTCACTTTTGGATTACACTGGCTGGTTGGGTTGAGCGGCGATCCCCATACAGACACATGATTGCTCTCTGGATGGACAGGTGGATACTGCCAGCACCCTCTTAACTCTAATGATTATTCTTGCTTGGAGCGGCACCACAAGCTATCTTCATGAGGTCGCAGCCATGTTTATAGACATCTGTATGGGGATCGTCACCAAACCAGTGTAATCCAAAAGTAAGAAGTAGCCTAAGCCTGCGGATCTCTGCTAAACCACGCCCCCTGATGTTTTTTGCCCTGACCACCAGGGCTTAGTCAGGGAGGGGGCAAAGAGCATCAGTCTTGAGTGGCGATCCCCATACAGACACGTGATTGCTCTCTGGCTCAGCAGATGGATACTGCCAGCACCCTGTTAACCCTGTGGATTTTAGGCAGAGGATTATTCCTACTTGGAGAGGTGGCACAAGCTATGTCCATGAGGTTGCAGCCTGTTTTAAAGGCGTTTAATGTTTATTTTTCTGCCTCTAAATGCCTCTCTATGTTAGTCTATGTGTCCATGCATTCCATAGGTGTTTACAGGCATTTAGAGGCAGGGCGTTTAGGGGCAGAAATCTAAATGCATCAAAATAGTTGCATTTTAATAATCAGAATAATTACTATTCTGGGCAATTAAAAGAATGAACAGCCAAATGCATTACACGCCTGAATGCATCTAAACACATTGGAAAATTGCGTCTAAACGGTGGCTTTAGGCACGTTAATGCTACTTTTCTCGTGTCAGGAAGACAACGTTCAGAATAACTTAGTGTGCCTGAGGCCAAAAAACGCAAGTCTCTGCAAGGACACATCAAACACAACTATTTTCTGTGTGCACCGTTCATGCCAAAATTCTGTCGTCATGTGTAGTGTAGAGCTGTGCAGAAATATGCATTTGTTCAAGGCCCATCGCATGTGAAATGCGTAAATGCAACTGAAAGGAAAAATTACAGGCTTCTGTGCACTGTAAAAGGGAATGCGCTGTTACAAAGCACTGCACTGCCAGTTCACACATATGCGATATCAGACATCGCATGTGATTCACAGGGCACTGCTCTACAAATCACACGCGATGTTTCAGCATTGCGAATTCAGCCATACAGATTGCATGGCTGAATTTGTATCGTATCGCATTTGGACCAAAGTCGCACAGGACCCTTTTTTTGGTCCGCACCAGAATCGGATCACAGGGGTGTTCACATCTATGCGATCTGATTCATGTCCGAATTGACAGTTCGCACTGCGATATGTGAACTGATCTGGGGGAGTCGTTAACTTTGTATTGACACTCCCACGATTCGTATATGGCAGTGTGAACTGCCTGCCAGTCTAGTGCAATGTGGAAATTCGCAGTGGATTCGCAGGGTTCCCGCATCCCATATGTGTGAACCGGCACCGATCCTTTTCTTTTTTCAATTTATTCCTCAAATAACATTTTGTTCATTTCATTGATCTCCCTGCACTGTGATGTAGTGAAGTTCCAACATACTGCACCGAATAAAAATGCAGCATTTATTTTTTCAGCACAGCACATAGGTGTGAACCGAACTAATAGGACATAAGGAAAACAGCCTTGTCTGCATTGGGACTGCTTTGGGCAAAGCTGCACATCGCAGCCAAATGCATATTGTGTGATTGGGCACTTTAGCCCCCTTGTCTACCAAGGTATGTTCATAATCTCCCTAGTATTTAGGGGTTAAAGCAAGCTCACATGTGCTGTTGCAGCCGCGAGCTTGTGTGTATTTTTAGTGCCAGCGTTGGACTTTCTGGCAAAAGTGATGACTTTTACAGAGCTTTGAAAGCCCCCTCCCCGTCTAAGGTGCCCAGGTGCTCCTGTTCCTCTAGAAAAGCCCAAGACTGTGGTAAACCACTCTAACATTGAGAGCAACAAGAGATTGGTTTATCAGTTACCCGATCTTCCCTGAGATAAATAAACACAGAAGCAATGTGTTATGTCACGTACAGGTTCAAAGCTGTCATTTTCCTGCTGTTGTAGCTATGGAAGAAGCTAATCAAGAACAATCTGTGCATGATTAGCTGTAGTGGAGGGCAGGGGAGGCATTAAAAAATAATAATAAAAAAAAAAGCTGTGCTACAGCTTCCATCAATGAAAAGCACTCTTGAAGGACGTGGACCTTTTATTCATCACCTTGTCCTCCATTTATAGATTATTTTTCATTGCAGGAAGATATAGTTTCGTTTTTATGAATGGTGGAGAAAGGTAGAAAGCGCGCCAAGTTCAGCACTCCTGATGGTTGCCTTTGACAGCTCCAGCGGCTGTTTTAACCCCCTCAGGACTGGAAGATTATCACTGCTGGGGTGTGGGGGGAGCATACGCTGGAAGATTTCAACACAGACAGCTGGCACCATCACAGGGGACTCTTCTCATTGAATGTAAGTACCATCTCTCGTGCAGATTTAAAAAAAAAAATGGTAACTAAACATAGGTTTTAAGGGTGTAAAGCCCCGTACACACGTACCGATCGTCGGCCGAACGATCGGCCGTCTTTTGTCCAGGGCTGTCGTGTCTGTTGAAAACTGCTAAAGACTGCACACGAATTTTGTCGGCCAACAACAGCCGACTGCAGAAGTGATGTCATGTGATGGTTAACTTTCCTTGTGTTTTTTCTTTTCTGAGCATGCCCAGTCTTGCAAATCTGCTGATTGTCGGCCGAAATCTGTACTGACTGGCGAACAATCGGCCGTTCTGGTGTTGGCCAACAAAAATTTTAATGCCTGCACGACAGATTCTGTTCAGCCGAAAATGCGCTGTCGGCTGTCGGAAGCATCATACTAACAAGCCTACAATCGGCCGATAGGTACGTGTGTACGGGGCTTAACATAAAATACAGTCTGCAAACATCACTACTACGGCATTCATACAGCCCCGGCCACTGCCTCTGCATCTAAAGGGAGAAGGGTTGGGGGGGTCCAACACGGCATGCTGGAATTTCTGCCTGCTGAAAGAATGAAATAACTTCCAGGGACGCTTTGTTCCCGAGTCCTATGTATGATGCTGTCACAAGTGTAACATGTTTACTACATTAGCAAAATCCAGCTATTTGAGCTTAAAATGCTCACTGCAGTGAGGGGAAAAAAGTATTTGATCCCTTGCTGATTTTGTACGTTTGCCCACAAAGAAATGATCAGTCTATAATTTTAATGGTAGGTTTATTTTAACAGTGAGACAGGAAAACAACAAAAAAATCCAGAAAAACACACTTCAAAAAAGTTATAAATTGATTTTAATTTTAATAAGTGAAATAAATATTTGATCCCCTATCAATCAGCAAGATTTCTGGCTCCCAGGTGTCTTCAATACAGGTAATAAACTGAGATTAGGAGCACTCTCTTAAATGGAGTGCTCCTAATCTCAGCTTGTTACTTGTATAAAAGACACCTGTCTACAGAAGAAATCATTTAGATTCCAATCTCTCCACCATGACCAAGACTAAAGAGCTGACCAAGGATGTCAGAGACAAGATTGTAGACCTACACAAGGCTGGAATGGGCTACAAGACAATCGCCAAGCAGCTTGATGAGAGGGTGACAGCAGCTGCTGTTATTATTCGCAAATAGAAGAAACAAAAAAATAACTGTAAATCTCACTCGGTCTGGGGCTCCATGCAAGATCTCATCTCGTGGAGTTTCAATGATCATGAGAACGGTGAGGAATCAGCCCAGAACCACACGGGAGAATCTTGTCAATGATCTCAGGGCAGCTGGGACCATAGTCACCAAGAAAACAATTGGTAACATACTGCACTGTGAAGGACTGAAATCCTGCAACGCTCATGAGGTCCCCCTGCTCACGAAAGCACATGTACAGGCCTGTCTGAAGTTTGCTAATGAACATTTGAATGATTCAGAGGAGAACTGGGTGAAAGTGCTGTGGTCAGATGAGACCAAAATTGAGCTCTTTTGCATCAACTCAACTCACTGTGTTTGGAGGAGGAGGAATGCTGCCTATAACCCCAAGAACACCATCCCCACCATATGCATATACATGTAGGTGGAAACATTATGCTTTGGGGTGTTTTTCTGCTAAGAGGACAGAACAACTTCACAGCATCAAAGGGACGATGGATGAGGCCATGTACCATGAAATCTTGGGTGAGATCCTCCTTCCCTCGACAAGGGGATCGTGGATGGGTATTCCAGCATGACAATGACCCAAAACACACAGCCAAGGCAACAAAGCAGTGGCTCAAGAAGAAGCACATTAAGGTCCTTGAGTGGCCTAGCCAGTCTCCAGACCTTAATCCCATAGAAAATATGCTTAAGGAGCTGACGGTTCGAGTTACCATACGTCAGCCTTGAAATCCTAATGACTTGGAGAGGATCTGCCAAGAGAAGTGGGACAAAATCCCTCCTGAGATGTGTGCAAACCTGGTGGCAAACTACAAGAAACGTCTGACCTCTGTGATTGCCAACAAGGGTTTTGCTACCAAGTACTAAGTCATGTTTTGCGAAGGGGTCAAATACTTATTTCACTCGTTAACCACTTGCCGACCGCTCACATGGAGCGTACTGCGGCAAAGTGGTTCGTTATTGTCCAGCGACGTAGACCTACATCGCTGGACTCCTCCCCTTGTGATCACCGCCGCTCTTCCCCGATCGTCGGGGAATCGAGTCTGGAAATCCGGCTGCTTGTGTAAACAAAGTGGGCGGATCTCCTATGTGACAGGCAGGGCAGATTACAGGATTCAGCATAGCTGAACCAGCGATCTATGCCTGTGTCACACAGTCCCCTCCCCCCACACACGTCAGTAAGCACCAGGCATACATTAACCACTTAATCACCAATAAAGTTAACCCCTTCCCTGCCAATGTCATTATTACAGTAACAGTGCATATGTATAGCACTGATTACTGTAGTAATGTCACTGGTACCCCCAAAAGTGTCAAAAATGTCAGTTAGGGGTCCAATCTGTCGGCCGCAATGTTGCAGTCCCGCAAAAAAAAAATCGCAGATCGCAGCCATTACTAGTTAAAAAAAAAAATATAAAAATTACATAAATTTCCCGTAGTTAGTAGCTGCGATAACTTTTGCGCAAACCAATCAAAATACGCTTATTGTGATTTTTTTTTACCAAAAATATGTAGCAGAAAACAAATTGGCCTAAAATGTTAAAAAATTTTGATTTTTACATTTTTTTGGGGGGAATTTCATATAAAAAAATGTGACAAATATTGTTATTTTTTCAAAATTGTCGCACTTTTTTTTTTACAGCGCAAAAAGTAAAAATCGCACAGGTGATCAAATACCACCAAAAGAAAGCTCTGTTTGTGGGGGAAAAAAGGACATAACTTTAATTTGGGTACAGCGTCGCACGACCGTGCAATTGTCCGTTAAAATAACGCAGTGCCGAATCGCAAAATATGGCCTGGTCAGGAATGGGGTAAAATCTTCCGGTCTTAAAGCGGTTAAAAATACGCTCATTGAGAATTTTTTTGTCAAAGACATGTAGCTAAATACATTTTGGCCTAAATATATGACAAAAATTGAATATATTGGATATTTTTTAACTGTCAAAATAGAAAAATATTGTTATTTTTTCAAAATTGTCGCTTTTTTTATTAATATCGCAAAAAATAAAAAGCGCAGAGGTGATCAAATACCACCAAAAGAAAGCTCTGTTTGTGGGGAAAAAAAGGACGTAAATTTAGTTTGGGTACGGCGTTGCATGACTGCGCAATTGTCAGTTAAATGCGCACAGTGCCAAGTTGCAAAAAGTGGCCTGGACGTAAAGCAGGAAAAGCCTCCGGTCCTAAAGTGGTTAAAATGCAAATCATTTTATAACTTTTTGAAATGAGTTTTTCTGGATATTTTTGTTGTTCTATTGCTCACTAGTAAAATAAACCTACCAATAAATTTATAGACTGTTCATTTCTTTGTTAGTGGGCAAACGTACAAAATCAGCACGGGATCAAATACTTTTTCCCTCGCTGTTTATTGTAATGTATTTAACACGCAGGGTAATCAAAAGTGCCACAGTTTGCGTATTGAAACTGCGATATTTCCAGGAATACATATGAACAGGTGCAGTCCCCGGAAATTTGCATCCAATGGTTACTATGCCTTTACAAACAGCCCAAAAGTTGCCTGAAGGTTTTCATAGACAACAAGGTCTCCTTAACACCACATTACATATAAAAACACACATGTACATTGAAGCGTGTTTACATGTGCTGTCATGTGTTTTTTAACAACAAACGTATTTTAAATGTGTTTTTTCTGTACAGACACATAAAAATACTAACATCCTTTTTTTGTATTGACACATCTGGACATACTTTTTTTTTTTTTTACCTTTTCCTCAACAGACGCCAACACACTAGCGTGGTGGGAATGGGGCAGGCAGCCAGCAATGGTTTTCCTTGCATGGAATCTGTATTGATAGACGCCTTGTCGCTGAATGTTCCTTGTGTGAATGAGTGATAAAGATTAAAGTGGAGCTCCGTCCGAAAAAAAAGTCAGCAGCTACAAATACTGTAGCTGCCGACTTTTAATATAAGGACACTTACCTGTCCGGGGATCCCACCATGTCAGCACCCCAGCCGATTTGTCCATAGGCTTCGGGTGCAGGCACCGGCATTGCAAGTAAGGGAAACCCAGCAGTGAAGCCTTCAGCCAGTTTCCTACTGCGCATGCGCCAGTCGCACTGTGCTTTCTGAATGGCCCTGCTGTCTTCTGGGACACACACAGGTCCCAGAAGGAAGCGGGGAGAATGAGGAGGGGCCAGGTATGTCTTAGATTGCGATCTTACCCGGAAATGTGAGCCGGTACCTGTCAAAACCAGGTACCCACTCCCCCCAAAAAGGGCCAAATATGGCAGTAAAGGGGGGGGGGTGCGAACAAGTGGATCTTTCCCTTTTGGATGGAGCTCCGCTTTAAGACTCGATTTCCTGTGTGACTTTGGAGTACGACTTTGATGCGATTTTTGGTGTGACTTTGATTCAGCGGTACATTTCATGGATTAACGTCGTACCAAAAGTAGTTTTTAATGGGTGCTATTGAGAAGAAAGGTGTGCGATTTGCCATGCGACTTTGATGCCCAAAGTCGCATGAAAAATCGCACAAGTGTGACTACAGCCTAATAGAAAAAACTCTGACACATTTGTTTACCCTGTTGGATGTTTTTAAAATTTGTATTAAACCTAAAAACAAAAATGTAACATATTGCAACATACTAATCTTTAGTTTAGGTTTACACTGGAATGTGGGGCAGCAAACCCACGATTTGTGCGCTTTTCCCGCACCGCATTCAAATGTGGGTGTCAGTGCAATCTTAACAATATCCCAAATGCAGGTCGCAAATGTAGCGTGTTTGCCCGCACCAAATCGCATGGAACAAAACGACAATGCGATCCAGTTATAGTGCGGGTACAAAATTGGAAGACTTTTGTGAGGATGCAGTGTGATTTAAATCCATTCTAAAGGAATAGCCTCAAATCTCACAGCACTGATTTACAGTTAAATAGTTAGGCTGGTTGAAAAAAGACACCAGTCCATCTAGTTCAACCTATAGAAGGGGAAAAAAATCATACAATCCCATATACACAATCCTATATCCGCTGTTGATTCAGAGGAAGGCGGAAAACCCCAGCAAAGCATGATCCAATTTGCTACAGCAGGGGAAAAAATGAATTCCTGATCCTCCGAGAGGCAATCTAATATTCCTTGGATCAACTTTACCTATAAATATTAGTACCCATTTATATTATCTACACCTTGTTTTTTTAAAGCAATCTAGTGAGCTATCCAGAACCACCTCTGGAGGGAGTCTATTCCACTTTTCACAGCTCTTACTGTGAAGAAACCTTTCCGTATTTGGAGACTAAATCTGCTTTCCTCTGGACGTAAAGAGTGCCCCCTTGTCCTCTGTGATGACCTTTAACCACTTGCCGACCGAGTACGGTAATAGTACTGCGGCAAAGTGGTTCGTTATCGTCTGACGACGTAGTATTAACGTCGTCAGACACTCCCCCTTCTGGGCGGCGCTTGCGCGCCGCCGGAGGCTCGCTCCCGCTGTTTTCATTCACAGCGGGAGTCGGGCCAGGGGAGGAGTAGCGGCGATCGCCGCTGCTCTGCCCCGATCGCCGGGGATCTAGTGTGGAGATCCGCCCGCTGTGTGTAAACACAGCGGGCGGATCTCCATAGTGACAGGGAGTGACAGATCGGAGTGTTCAGCATAGCTGGACATCCGATCTGTCCATGACTCACACAGTCACCTCCCCCCCCACACGTCAGTAAGCACCAGGCATACATTAACCCCTCCCTCTCCAATAAAATTAACCCCTTCCCTGCCAGTGTCATTTTTACAGTAACAGTGCATATATATAGCACTGATTACTGCAGTAATGTCACTGGTACCCCCAAAAGTGTCAAAAATGTCAGTCAAGGGTCCGATCTGTCCGCCGCAATGTCGCAGTCCCACAAAAAAAATCGCAGATCGCCGCCATTACGCGTTAAAAAAAAACACCAAAAATGACAGAAATCTTTCCCTTTGTTAGTAAACGCAATAACTTTTGCGCAAACCAATCAAAATACGCTTATTGTGATTTTTTTTACCAAACATAGGTAGCAGAAAACAAATTGGCCAAAATTTTTTTAAAAAATTGGTTTTTACATCTTTTTTGGGGGGAATTTCATATAAAAAAATGTTAAAAATATTGTTATTTTTTCAAAATAAACGCTCTTTTTTTGTTTATAGCGCAAAAAGTAAAAATCGCACAGGTGATCAAATACCACCAAAAGAAAGCTCTGTTTGTGGGAAAAAAAGGACGTAAATTTCGTTTGGGTACGGCGTCGCACGACCGCGCAATTGTCAGTTGAAGTCGCACAGCGCCGAATCGCAAAAAGTGGCCTGGACGGAAGACAGCAAAATCCTCCGGTGGTAAAGTGGGTAACCACTTGCCTACGTCGGCAGTCAGCCCCTCACAGGCAAAGCGACGTAGGTCTACGTCGCTAGTCTGTGAGGGTCTAGGGAGCAAGCGCGCACCGCCGGAGGCGCGCTCCCACGCGGTTACGCACCCCCCGCGCGTGTGACCGGCGGACCCGATGTCCGCCGGTCACTCTGCGATCGTCGGGGGAGAGGGAGAAAGTCAGGCGGCTTGTGTAAACAAGCTGCCTGCCATTCTCCCCTGTGTATGAAGGATGATCATACGGTTCTACTATGTAGAACCGTTGATCACTCTTCATACATCTGAAGCCACAGCCAATCACAGTAGAAAGCACGCCCCTAGGGACACACATAGCCCCTCCCTTTCAAAAAAAGTTAACCCCTTCACTGCCAGTGTATTTTTACAGTAACAGTGCATATGTATAGCACTGATTACTGTAGAAATGTCACTGGTAACCCCAAAAGTGTCAAAAATGTCAGTCAAGGGTCCGATCTGTCCGCCGCAATGTCGCAGTACCGCAAAAAAAATCGCAGATCGCCGCCATTACGCGTTAAAAAAAAAAACAACAAAAATGACAAAAATCTTTCCCTTTGTTAGTAAACGCGATAACTTTTGCGCAAACCAATCAAAATACGCTTTTTGTGATTTTTTTTACCAACCATATGTAGCATAAAACAAATTGGCCGAAAATGTCAAAAAATTTTGATTTTTACATTTTTTTGGGGGGAATTTCATATAAAAAAATGTGAAAAATATTGCTATTTTTGCAAAATTTAAGCTCTTTTTTTGTTTATAGCGCATGATCAAAAAATTGCACAGGTGATCAAATACCACCAAAAGAAAGCTCTGTTTGTGGGAAAAAAAAGGACATCAAATTCGTTTAGGTACAGCGTCGCACGACCGCGTAATTGTCCGTTAAAATCACGCAGTGCCGAATTGCAAAATACCCCCTGGTCAGGAAGGGGGTAAAATCTTCCGGGGCTTAAGTGGTTAAGTGTATTTATACATGGTGATCATATCCCCCTAATATCCTCTTCTCAAGATTCACATGTGATTTGTACAGGAAAGCGATGCGGCTCCTGTGCCATTCATATGTGATTCATAGTGTGAACCTAGGCTTAAATCTGAAGCCTGCATTATTTTTTTTTCCTTTATTTTCACCTTATTTTCACCAGCCATTAACACACTACTTGTCTAACAGTGTTTCTACTTTGGATGAAGGAGCAATGTAGTAACCTTTGGACAGCAGCGCTGTCAGTCTGGGGAGGAAGGGGTAGTGTTGGATTACCAGATTTAGATGGACTTGACTAACAAAATAAAGCCAAACTCCAGCTAACACATACTGTACATATACTGCGGCACGGCAGTCCTTCAGCGCGAAATCACAAACCTGTACGTCATTTCCATTTCCGGGTCTGGGGTCTGCACAGCGACCCACTCCCGCTGTAAATGGACACAGCGGGAGCCAATCAGGGGGTTCGCCGGCACCCAGCGATCGTTCCAGAGAGAGGCAGATCACCATTCTGTCAAAGGGGAAGGTGGAGATCCTGTGTTTATGCTAAGGAGGAACACGGATCTCTGTCTTCCCCCCGTCAAAGCACCCCCCACACACAGTTAGAAAGCACTCCCTAGGAACACATTAAACCCTTTGGTCGCCCTGATATTAACAACTCCTTCCCTGCCAGTGTCA
This sequence comes from Pelophylax lessonae, assembly GCF_965119305.1. Taxonomy (NCBI): domain Eukaryota; kingdom Metazoa; phylum Chordata; class Amphibia; order Anura; family Ranidae; genus Pelophylax; species Pelophylax lessonae. The sequence goes on along the minus strand of NC_138769.1, from coordinate 672,765,433 downwards.
TTAGTACAGTGACAGTGCATTTTTTTTTTTAGCACTGATCACTGTATTGGTGCCACTGGTCCCCAAAAAGTGTCAGATTTGTCCCCTGCAATGTCAGAGTCCCACAAAAAAAATCACTGATCCCCGCCTTTACTAGTAAAAAAATATAAAAAAAATGAAAATTCTATAAATGTATCCCGTAGTTTGTAGACCGCAGAGGTGATCAAACACCACCAAAAGAAAGCTCTATTTGTGGGGAAAAAAGGACATCAATTGTATTTGGGTACAGCGTTGCATGACCACACAATTGTCAGTTAAAGTAACGCAGTGCCGAATCGCAAAAAAATGGCCTGTCCATGAAGGGGGAAAATCTTCCGGAGCTAAAGTGGTTAATGTAATTTTTATTATTTTCAAAGAAATTACAAAATAATATAATCAAACAAAAAGTAAAAAAAGAAAATTAACAAAGGAGAGGCTATAATAAGTAATCTGAAGGTACAAGTACCAATATAAGTTCCTGTTAATGCTTCTAAAGGCCCAGGTACTGATATGGAATCTGATTTTGTAAGTATTACTATGTTTAGTCTCAAAGCCAGTGGCGGCTGGTGCTCCATGAGACGGACCACACCATATCCCCCCCCCAGACTACACCAGCCCGCACACCATACCCCCCCTCCCCCCTGTTCGCCGGCTCACTCATCCTGGACATGCGGAGGGCAGTCAGCAGCGGCGGCGGCGGCTTCCCCCTCCTGCGTCTCCTCCATCCTTCTCCTCGGCCAATGGCATGGCTTCTCCTTTCGACCAATCGGTAACGGGTCTCAGGGCCAGGAGGTGAATCCGTGTGACAATAGCGAATATTAATTCGCTATTGTCACACAACTGGGTGGGGTCAGGGCGCAATTCTCTGCGCCCCGATCCCACCCTTTTTTGAAGCCTATTAGAGCCCCTGGCTCCAATCACGTGCTTCTAAAAGAAAAACAAAAACCCCATTGGAATCCATGCGTCCAGCGCCCTGCATGAAGATTATGGGGCCGGATGCATGGATAGAGAGGAGGCAGCGCCCCTGTGCCCCCAATGGACGGGCCGCCGCTGCTTGAAGCATGGAAGAATAGTGTGCTAAGGCAGTGCTTCTCAACCTTTTTTCAGTCAAGGCCTTTCAGAATCATGGACAGTCTCGAGGCGCCCCATTCGAAAATGTAAAAACGATTCTAATAGTCTTACATAACGCAGCAACATCCACAAGTCCAAGTAGGACACCCAACGTTAGAGGTGATTTATTCTTCCAAAGCAAATACACTTTTGTAAACTGGTACTGACTAGTATTCCAATGTTTATCTTCTCCCTTAGTTTTTCTCTATCACTCAGCTAATGTGAGGGGCAAGGGAGGGTCAAACAAGGATGCTATGCAGGCGACTGAAATCCTCCTTATCAACTGATTATGCCAATGGTCGTTCTGACGCTGGCAGTTAGAAGGTTGTTATTGTGCACAATGAAAACCTGTTTTGAAAATAATTTTTGGGCAAGTTTTAGCCAGTTTGCCAAGGCACGCCTGAAGAAACCTCAAGGCACTCCAGGGTGACTGGGCACACTGGTTGAAAAATGCTGTACTAAGGTAATTAGGATTGCTTTAGTAAGGGTCCTTTCACACGGGCGGTGCGCCTGGCAGACTCCGTTTTGCTCAGTTGGGATCGATCTGCCGATCCCCACTGAGCAGGCGGATGACAGCTCCATCTCCACTTACTTTGCAGAGACCGAGCTGTCAGATCCCCGCTCTCCTCTACGGGAGATCGGATGAAAATGACCACCTGTCCCTTTTCATCCGATTCTCCAGAAAACAGGGTTTCCATCCGTCTGGATTTCACGGACAGAATCGGATCGGAGAGCAGCGGGTATTAGCGGACATGTCACCGCTGACATCCGCTGCCCCCTAGAGGTACATGGAGCATCCGATCAGGCCCTCCTGAAAAACTGACAGATGGACCGGATCAGAAAGCCCGTGTGAAAGGGGCCCCAAGGCATTCATAGCAGGATGCTCATAAGAGCCGCATGGAAAATAACATCAAATAAGCCAGAAGAACAATCAAAATTAAATAAATCCGAGTACATATAGTTTGCCCAAGAAAAATAGAAACACAAAATAAAGTCGCTTTAATCTCAATCTGTAGCAGTTTTTTTTTTTTCCTTTCAGGAAAAAGATTTTTGGTAATTTAATAAAAGCTGATCTTTGTAAGCACCCCTGTTAGTGGTAAATGGTTAGTCTCAACCCTCTAACTGCCACTTTTTCTGGGTAGCTTGGTCTGTTAACGGCTTCCGCCCGCTGCCTTTTTACTGTGGCACTCCTACGCTAACCGACGCAGACATACGTCGGCCGCGCGCAGGCAGCTAGGGGGCGAGCTCCCGCCCCCACAATGTTAACCCCTTCCCTACCAGTGTCATTATTACAGTAATAGTGAATATTTTTAGGACTGATTACTGTAGTAAAGTCACTGATCCCCCCAAAAGTGTCAAAAATGTCAGTTAGGAGCTGATCTGTCTGCCGCAATGTCGCAGTCCTACTAAAAATCGCTGATTACTAGTAAAAAAAAACAATAAAAATGATATAAATCTTTCCTGTAGTTTGTAGACACGATAACTTTTGCACAAACCAATCAAAATACGCTTATTGCAATTTTTTTTTTTTTTTACCAAAAATATGCAGCAGAAAACAAATTGGCCTAAAATGTTAAAAAATTTTGATTTCTACATTTTTGGGGGGGGGGGGGGGGGGGGATATAGCAGAAAGTGAAAAATATTGTTTTTGTTTTCAGAATTGTTGCTCTCTTTTTGTTTATAGCGCAAAAAATAAAAATCGCAGAGGTGATCAAATACCACCAAAAGAAAGCTCTGTTTGTGGGAAAAAAACTTCAATCAATTTTATTTGGGTACAGCGTTGCAGACCGTGCAATTTGTCCGTTAAAATAACGCAGTGCCGAATGACAAAATATGGCCTGGTCATTAGGGGGGAAAATCTTCAGGTTCAGAAGTGGTTAAAGGAAGTTGAACAATAACAGACTTACTGGCCAGATTACAGGTGAAAATAAAGGAGCAAAAAGACTAAAAAAAAAAAGAAAACGAATGCAGTCACCACATCTAAGAACTGGTAAGATACAATGTAATATATTTTTGTTTTTGAATGTAATATCGCTTTATACTACTTTTCCCACCTCCGGCCAATATCTGCCCATAAATCCATCCTCTGGACTGCATTAGGAGAGTCCAATATGCTGATGGCTTTGCTGGCCATTGATGGAGGATTTTTCATGCCAACTGAATATACTTAAAGAAAGCATTGGATAACCGGGATCTGTAAAGGACATACAGTGTGTATGCAGATGTGTAACCAACCTATAAGGCAGATAATGGGCACAATTCACAAAGCTAACACACCAGGATAAGGATAGGTATTTTTTTTTTTTTAAAGTGACAGTTATGTTCAGGTGAGTCCAATGAGATATGGGAATGACAGTCACATGGATGACATAAAGATCTTGGTTTCAAATTGTTATGGACAGAGCCTGATGTCTTCTATGTGCATAAAGGTACAGATTACACAAAACATCATCAGCCCAACCATGCCTGTGGCTACCTAAAAGTCAACCTGTAAGCCCTGCAATACGAGAGCTGCCATTGCTGCCTTGTATTCAACAGGTGAAGGCTCTGGCAGCATCATCCTGAGCCTGGCACTGATCTGCAGCAAGCGTGCAAGGATAGGGGTACAGACAATCAAGACTTCACTGGCCGCATGCTTGTTCCAGATCAAGATGACCATGTCAGACCCTTCATCTTTTAAATATAAGTCAGCAATGGCAATAGCTATATTTTTTCTCTTTTAAGCCAGGCACAGTGGTCTATTGGCACTTGTAGTCCACCGATTGCCGGAGGAGCACCAAAATTCCTTGCCCCAAGGGCTAAAAACAGAGCAACGTGGCACTTACATGTGGTAGTATCCATATTGCTGCGCAGAATTATCCGCCCCATCAGTCGCTTCCATGAACAGGTAGTCCTGGCTCTCATTCCTTAGAGCTGTGATGGGACAGTTATTATTCCTGGGCGCAGAGGACTCGCACTGGCTCATGGTAACTCCAATAATCCTTTGCTGCAAGTCTTGCACAGGCAGGCAGGTGAAGGCACCTGTCAGTGAATGAGATTCCCCAGGCAGGGAGGCAGCTTCATGGGTAGAGGATGGAAGGATGCTCCGCACATCAGGAGCACACAGCCAATTTCTGCTCCTTCTTCACCAGCCTGCATGCTTTTTATTGCTGCTCTGCTCCCCCAGCTATGGTACTCTCTGTCATCACACGCCCCCTAGCGGCACACAGCAGAATGCAGCCTGAACAAATCTGTTCTTTTCTCATTGATTTCAGATCTCATTCATTTAAATACATTAGGCTGGGGAAAAAAATCATTTTAGTATTCATTTGTGGCTTTGTCAATTATAGGACTGTAATAAATAATTGTGTTTAAAACCATCAGCCTATGCTATAGCTACTTGGTTTTATCTAAATTGCATTGTTCTAATATGATTAATTATGGATAGCGGCTCCATCGCAGATTCAGTTAAAAAAATATACATTTAAAAAAAAATCATTTTTTTATTATCGTTGGCAGAAGGCAGGTGGTGTAATTATTAGGGACACATTCACATATGTTACAGTATATGGTGCCAGCAATTTACACTGTGCTTTGCATATACAGTATCTCACAAAAGTGAGTACACCCCTCACATTTTTGTAAATATTTTATTATACTTTTTCATGTGACAACACTGAAGAAATGACACTTTGCTACAATGTAAAGTAGTGAGTGTACAGCTTGTATAACAGTGTAAATTTGCTGTCCCCTCAAAATAACTCAACACACAGTCATTAATGTCTAAAACACTGGCAACAAAAGTCAGTACACCCCTAAGTGAAAATGTCCAATATGGGCCCAAAGTGTCAATATTTTGTGTGGCCACCATCATTTTCCAGCACTGCCTTAACCTTCTTGAGCATGGAGTTCACCAGAGCTTCAAAGGTTCCACTGGAGTCCTCTTCCACTCCTCCAAGATGACATCATGGAGCTGGTGGATGTTAGAGACCTTGCGCTCCTCCATCTTCTGTTTGAGAATGCCCCACAGATGCTCAATAGGGTTTAGGTCTGGAGACATGCTTGGGCAGTCCATCACCTTTACCCTCAGCTTCTTTAGCAAGGCAGGAGGTGTGTTTGGGGTCGTTATCATGTTGGAGTACTGCCCTCCGGCCCAGTTTCAGAAGTGAGGGGATCATGCTCTGCTTTAGCATGTCACAGTACATGTTGGCATTCATGGTTCCCTCAATTAACTGTAGCTTCCCAGTGGCGGCAGCACTCATGCAGCCCCAGACCATGACACTCCCACCGCCATGCTTGACTGTAGGCAAGACACACTTGTCTTTGTACTCCTCACCTGGTTGCCGCCACACACGCTTGCCATCATCTGAACCAAATAAGTTTATCTTGGTCTCATCAGACCACAGGACATGGTTCCAGTAATCCATGTCCTTAGTCTGCTTGTCTTCAGCAAACTGTTTGCGGGCTTTCTGGTGCATCATCTTGAGAAGAGGCTTCCTTCTGAGACGACAGCCATGCTGACCAATTTGATGCAGTGTGTGGCGTTTGGTCTGAGCATTGACAGGCTGACCCCCCACCCCTTCAACTTCTGCAGCAATGCTGGCAGCACTCATACATCTATTTCCAAAAGACAACCCATGTATATGACACTGAGAACGTGCACTAAACTTCGTTGGTCGACCATGGCGAGGCCTGTTCTGAGTGGAACCTGTCCTGTTAATCCACTGTATGGTCTTGGCCACAGTGCTGCAGCACAGTTTCAGGGTCTTGGTAATTTTTTTATAGCCCAGGCCATTTTTATCTAGAGAAACAATTCTTTTTTTAAGATTCCTAAAGAGTTCTTTGCCATGAGGTGCCATGTTGAACTTCCAGTGACTAGTATGAGAGAGTGAGAGTGATAACACCAAATTCAACACACCTGCTCCCCATTCACTAACGAGTCACATGACACCAGGGAGGGAAAATGGCTAATTTGGACCAATTTAGACATTTTCACTTAGGGGTGTACTCACTTTTGTTGCCAGCAGTTTAGGCATTAATGGCTGTGTGTTGAGTTATTTTAAGGGGAAAGAAAATTGACACTGTTATACAAGCTGTACACTCACTACTTTACATTGTAGCAAAGTGTCATTTCTTCAGCGTTGTCACATGAAAAGATATAATAAAATATTTACAAACATGTGAGGGGTGTACTTTTGTGAGATACTGTATGTTGTACATTCTCATCAGTCCCATGTGCTTACAATCTAAGGTCCCTATCTGACAAGCATACATACATACTCATACTTGGGTCAATTTGCAAAGCATAGGCGTGTGCAGGGAATGTGCCAGGTGTGCTTTTTTCCACAGAGAATAGGTGCAGGAAACTCTCCCCTTCTGAGTCTCCATCCCCTACCCACCTCCCAGTACCGGCCCTTTTAGAGAGTACAGAACCAAGTATCATTTTGTGATGCTAAATAATTTATATGGAATTTGTTAATGACAACAAGAAAAGCAGTATAATAGATCCTCTGCAGCCAGCAACAATAGACCCCACCCCAACAACAATAGACCCCCCAGCAGTAATAGATACCCCCCCCCCCCCAGCAACAATGGACCTCCCATTACACAATACTACCCCAGCAAAAATTGATCAATCCTGCAACAAAAGAATCATAGCAACATCAACAGATTTCCCAGCAGCCAGCTACAGTAGACCTCTCCTCCCAAATCATTTAGTGGAGGGGAGATTATGGTGTGGGGTTGTTTTTCGGGGGTTGGGCTTGACCCCATAGTTTCAGTAAAGGGAACTCTTAGGGTGTCGGCATACCAACACATTTTGGACAATTTCATGCTCCCAACTTTGTGGGAACAGTTTGGGGATGTCCCCTTCCTGTTCCAACATAACTGTGCACCAGTTCACAAAGCAAGGTCCATAAAGACATGGATGAGCATGTTTGGGGTGGAGGAACTTGACTGGCCTGCACAGAGTCCTGACCTCAACCTGATAGAACACCTTTAGGATGAATTAGAGCGGAGACTGTAAGCCAAGCCTTCTCGTCCAACATCAGTGCCTGACCTCACAAATGTGCTTCTGGAAGAATGGTCAAACATTCCCATAGACACACTCCTAAACATTGTGGACAGCCTTCCCAGAAGAGTTGAAGCTGTTATAGCTGCAAAGGGTGGACCAACCCAATATTGAACCCTACGGACTAAGACTAGGATGCCATTAAAGTTCATATGTGTGTAAAGGCAGGTGTTCCAATACTTTTGGTAATATAGTGTACATATATACACATACGAGGGCTAATATAGACAAAAGCCAATTATCCTAGCTGTGTGTCTTTGGAATTTGGGAGGAAACCCACACAGGCACAGAGAGAACATTACATTTCCATACAGATAGCGTCCTGGCCAGGAATCAGACCATGGAACGGTGCTGCAAGCCAGAATTGTTATCCACTGAACATCCACTGCCCTATTGAACATTTTCTCCACTTTCTGCCCAAATGTGGCATCAAGAGGAAATACTAGAAGCCATCCACATGTGAAGGTGTAACGGAGGTACTTGTTGCTCACATCACTTGGATATTAGAAGCCATGAGCTTTGTTAAGCCTCTTGCACACTGCTGCCAAAATACTGATTGTTTTTTTAGTTATACAGGTGGTTTGGTTTTTGTTTGTTTTTTTTTGTTTGTTTGTTTTTTTACTGCTCTTGTAGCACTGCCCCCCTGAGGACTGCTGAATTGTTCAAATCGGGATCCCCCCGGGTTACCAATAGCAACTGCAGCATGCACAATTTAACTCTTTACCCTTTGGCTCAATCAATGAACAGTCTAGGGCAGTGATGGCCAACCTTGGCACCGCAGAAGTTTTGGAAATACATTTCCCGTGATGCTCATTCACTCTGCAGTGTAGTTGAGCATCATGAGAAATGTAGTTCTAAAACATCTGGGGTGCCAAGGTTGGCCATCACTGGTCTAGGTGATGTAGTTGTTTTTGTGGTTTTATTTAACCACTTTACCACCGGAGGATTTTGCTGTCTTACGTCTGGGCCACTTTTTGCGATTCGGCGCTGTGCGACTTTAACTGACAATTGCACGCTCGTGCGACGCCGTACCCAAATGAAATTTACGTCCTTTTTTTCCCACAAACAGAGCTTTCTTTTGGTGGTATTTGATCAAGTGTGCGATTTTTACTTTTTGCGCTATAAACAAAAAAAGAGCGTTTATTTTGAAAAAAAATTACAATATTTTTAACATTTTTTTATATGAAATTCCCCCCAAAATAAATAGAAAAATCTAAATTTTTTTACATTTTTGGCCAATTTGTTTTCTGCTACCTATGTTTGGTAAAAAAAAAATCACAACAAGCGTATTTTGATTGGTTTGCGCAAAAGTTATTGCGTTTACTAACTAAGGGAAAGATTTTTGGTGTTTTTTTTTTTTTTTAACGAGTAATGGCGGCGATCTGCAATTTTTTTTTTTTTTTGTGGGACTGCGACATTGCGGCGGACAGATCGGACCCTTAACTGACATTTTTGACACTTTTGGGGGTACCAGTGACATTTCTACAGTAATCAGTGCTATACATATGCACTGTTACTGTAAAATTACACTGGCAGGGAAGGGGTTAATTTTATTGGAGAGGGAGGGGTTAATGTATGCCTTGGGGCTTACTAACGTGTGTGGGGGGAGGTGACTGAGTGACACAGGGACAGATCGCATGTTCAGCTATGCTGAACACTGCAATCTGTCACTGTTTGTCACTTAGGAGATCCGCCCGCTCTGTTTACACAAGCGGGCGGATCTCCAAACTCGATTACCCGACAATCGGGGAAGAGCAGCGGTGATCGCCGCCGCTCCTCCCCTGGCCCGACTCCCGCTGTGACTGAAAACAGCGGGAGCGCACCTCCGGCGGCGCGCGGATGCCGCCTAAAGGGGGAGGAGTCCAGCGACATAGGTCTACGTCGCTGGACGGAATCGAACCACTTTGCCGCAGTACAGTCCCAGTGACTGGTCGGCAAGTGGTTAAATTAGGGATGGGAGAAAGGGAAGAGTGTGATACTCCAACTTGAACTATTCACAGTAGATGCAGATTCACCTTGCCACTTACAGTATATGAATTTAGAATGAAGTCTCTATGTAGATGACTTGTTAGGATGAATGATCTTCGGGATACACACCTAGTACCCCCTTTCACTCGACACACTGCTGACACCCGTCTTCTGACTATCCTACACCAGGGTGGCCCCCCTCAGGTCAGGCCTCTAGACACGATCCCCTGTACTCACGATACTGTTTTTCAAGGGTCTCCAGTGTCTGTACTCCTTCAGTCAGCTCTCATAGACCTATGGGTTCAGCTCCTTCCTTCTGGTCCCCAGGTCGACTGCCTGTGACCGCGTGCCACTGATAAAGAGGAAGAGGCAGCCACCACCCTCCCTCCGGGACTCTGCTCACCAGCAAAAGAGCCCGCAGCACATGTGCTCCTGGCTTTTATACCACACCCCACAATGCACAGAGACAGCCTGTCTGTGCCAATAACTGGGGCGGTATCAAAGCCTGTGTACCCATTGGTCAGATTTCCTCCGCTGTCCAATATGCCTCCCTATTGGACCAGTGTGAAACACTCCCTAGACCAGATGAATCACATACCGAGCACCAAGAGCAGACCTAACTCACAGATCCTGCTCTCTGGTTGGCAGAAAGCAATATAGATTTGCCTGCTGCTCCTCTGATAGGCAGACAGAGCCAAACACACTACTCTCTCACTAGCACCTACCTAGGAGGGTGCTAAACTCTAAATGCAGCCAATTGCTTTTAATGTGGCTGTACACATATGTGCTGTGATAAAAAATACAGAAATCAGTATTTTAACTGTGTACGCGCATATGCGCAGAAATACTGGTGTAAAATGTTAATTTGAAAGGGACTACCCGGAAAAGTTATTTCCATTCATTTTTGCACTGGTTCAACAGGAATATTTTGCACAATATGGACTTTGCACGTGTTTATTAATAGTTTTATTTAGCACTGTTGGCACTTTTATAGAGGTTACTATCATACCGGCATAGTTCGGTCTGATTTTATTATTGGATATTTCTAGGCTTATACATTTGTGTTTTTTCACATTGGGCATTTTATATTATAATATTTATATTATATTATATATTTATATTTTTTGGTTTGACGTACCTGTTTAGCACAATTTAAAGTATTTTTTTTTCATGAATATATACATTGGAAGCTTATTTATTTATGAATTGCTTTGAGATCATATATTCGGTTCACTATATATTTTTGTGCAGCATTTTTTATTATATATTATTTACACTGTGTGAGATAGTGGAGTGCTTGCAGCAATTATATCATCATTTGGTTACTCGTGGGATTTATTGATTATATTGGTTAATTTGAAAAGGTTACAATTTACCTTACTAGTCTATGCTCATACATGTAAATACATGCAAAAAAAAAACGCCTGAAATTTTGGGCCAAGAATACTGATGTTCAAACATCAGTACAATATTCAAGTATCCTTAAAGTGACCCGGTTGCTCTGTTTAACAAACTATAAGCTTAGACCACCCTATAATAAATTAAACTTACCTAGCCAACCTATGGGCTTATTTTGAGTCTGTTTCAGAGCTTTGCGAACGTCTGCTATCTACACGTCCTTGTGAATTCTAATTTTAATGCCCAATCCCACCCCCTTAGTTTCTTTTCTTTCATACCTTTTTTTTTTTAGATGTTTTCAGGCCATTTACATGGCTTCTTGTTTGGATCTTCTCCCGGCAGTGCCCAGTTCTCAGTGCAGAGAATGGTGTTGATTTGGTGACGTCTGCATTGTTCTCAGCATTGTATTATCGCAGTGTAAGTGCAGGGAGCTATGGTGACTCCCCCTTAGGGTACAGGTCCATGATGCCTCCCATTCACACTATGTCCTTAATCTTCCAAAGGTGAGCAACGCCCTGAAGACAGAACACAATAGAACATGTAGTGGCAGAAAGGAATTACAAGTGACATTGCCAGCAAGGAGGTGACTTTTATTTTAAACCTCTGTTAAGGTTCATCTCTAGGTATGATTTGTTTGGAGAATAGTTACATTGGTCTGGCTTGGACCAGTGTAAGTATATATATCTCATATCTGACCGAACCTTGTGTAAGCTGCAAATCAATGAAGTGGTCATTGCTACTATAGAGATAGTAGCAGTTCTGCAGGTCCCCTGCCACCATGATGAGTCTTGCATTTTTATTTAGTCAATACAAAGCAGTCTTTGATTGGATGAGGTGGAGAGGCTGAGACTTTACTATTTCCACCTCGTCCAATCAGAGAAAAAAATACAAGGCTAGTGATGGTAGTCTGTGGGGTGGAAGAGCACAGCAGGCCGTTTAACAACTAACCTGATATTTGTATTGTTATAGATGGATTGTCAGCATGCTGGAATACACCTGCTAATAGCCTGTTCGTTGGTTCTGTGTTCCGTTGTTTTTGGTCATTTAAGTGGGGCACCTGTTTTAAAAAAAACATTTTCCATGCTTGCTGCCTCTCTTTAGTTCTGTATACCCAATTGTTTTTCTTTTGACAGAGGTGGGAGGAGGCAGAGCCACTGACCTCAGGATTTGGTAGATATTTGCATACAAAAGTTCTTTTACACCAGCCATTCTCAAAAAAGGGTTCTGTCGAGCTCTAGCATTCCTCTGGAGATGGCTAGGGTTTCCTTGAGCTGTGGGTATTTTACTTCCCGTCCGATGGTGCCTGCAAACTTCCAGGTCCAATACTACTTAGCTTAGTAGAGCCAGTAGCATGACACTGTAACGCTCCTGCGTTTTTGTAGTAGGCTGGATTTGCAGCTGCAGAATCTCCACTCAGTAGTCATGTAGAGATGTGTTGAATAACCAGATCCAACTCTCCAGACTCATCACTGTGGGCCTGTCAGCTTCAGCATACAAATATGCACACTCAATAAGATGTTCCTGGAGTGATAGGATGTATATGATAGTATGAAGATGATGTGCTGAAGGGACAGGTGTGAACAGTGACAGAGATGGTAAGCACTTGATAGAAATGTTCAGGAGAGTATTAGTGTCAGAGAAACCTTCAGCTGCAGACTGGTCATCACATGACAAGCACCACATGACTTCCACATGACTTCCTGGCTGCCTATAAAAGCTGAGCAAGTGCTCAGAGGAATTGCTGGTTTGTCTTTCAGCTTCCTGTACCTGAGTTCCTGTTTCCTGTGTGATCGTTTACCTGCTGTGACCCGGATTGACCCTGACCTGCTCTGCTCTTCTCCTGGACCCGACCTTGGCTTGTTTTACGGACTTTGCTTTTGCTTACCTGTGTTTGACCCTCTGCCTGCGACCCGGATTTACCTTCAGTCTCCTGTGCCTTGACCCTCTGCTTGTGACCAAGTCTTGTCTCCTATCTCCAGTGCCTTGACCCTCAGCCTTTGACCTGGATTGTCTGCTTACCTGTGTTTGACCCTCAGCCTGCTCCGGACTTTTACTGCTGGATCCTGATCAGTCTCTGCTCCAGCTCTACAGGACCTCCACGCAAGCTCTACCCTGCCTGCTGGTAGCTTGTGCCTCTTTGTGCCATCCACCCTCTGTATCACCTCCAGAGGAGCGGAGTGCGCTTAGTCGCAACAGCGAACCGCTCTCGGCATCTCGGCCTCGGTGAGTACCTCTATTCTGATAGTACAAACCAGCCATGTCAGAGGCCGACAGAGCGCGTTCTCCTCTTGAGATCCTGTGCCAGCAGGTCACAACCCTCACTGATGCAGTCCAGAAACTGCAGGAAGGCTATGCCCAGATTGACGGTCGTCTCCAGCAACTTTCAGTGTCATCTGCATCAACAGCCGCAGCCCCTGCGCCCACCAGCGGAGCCTCCTCTTCTCAAGTTGCATCAAGCCCCACAGTGATCATGGCTACCCCTGAGCCCAGGGTTCCCACACCGGAGCGTTTTTCAGGCGATCGCAAAAAGTTCCGGGCCTTCAAAAATGCATGCTCCTTGTACTTAGCCCTTCAGCCCAGGACTTTTTCATCCGAAGTAGTTAAGGTGGGATTTGTCATCTCCCTGTTGACCGAAGAGCCGCAGGCCTGGGCCCACAGCCTGATGGAACAGAGGAGCTCTCTTCTGAACTCTTTGGACCTTTTCTTTGAAAGTATGTCTCAACTATATGATGACCCCCAACGCACCGCTACTGCAGAAGCCGTGCTACACTCCCTGTCCCAAGGAAAGAGACCAGTGGAGGACTACACTGCTGAATTTCGAAAATGGTCAGCTGACACAGGGTGGAACGAACCCGCTCTTAAATACCAGTACCGCCAGGGGCTGTCAGAAGCTTTGAAAGACGAGTTGGCCAGGATTGAAACCCCTGCCACTTTGGAGGATTTAATCCAATCCGCTACCAAGCTAGACAGGCGCATGCGCGAGCGGCGCTCTGAGCGCTCTCAGGGTCCCCGACCTAGTTGGATGCTCCCTAAACCTTCTCCCGTTCACCCATCCTTTCCAGTGACTCCTGTCACCTCTGCTCCAGAGGCTGAGCCCATGCAGCTTGGATTGGTCCGTGCTCCTCTTACCCCTGAAGAGAAACAACGACGGCGACAGGCCAATCTCTGTCTGTACTGTGGGGGAACTGGACATTTTCTGCGTACTTGCCCCGTGAGACCCAGTAAGTCACGCTCGCAGTTTTTTTATGAACTTTCAGAACCCTGGTTTATCCCAGACTTATGTCACCCTCTCTGTCTCCTTACAGCTAATGGAAAAGGAAGTTCATCTACCAGCAATTATTGATTCCGGAGCCTGTAGTTGTTTTCTAGACACTTCACTGGCCCAAAAACTGCACATTCCCCTGCAAACCAAAGAACAAGGCCTCCAAGTCTACCTGGCTGATGGGTCTCTCCCTCGCTCTGGATTTGTCACACAACAGACAAGGCCCATCCTTGTCACCACGGACTCCGGCCACCAGGAGCTTCTAAGCTTTGACATCATCTTCTCCCCCATGTTCCCCATCATTTTGGGGCTCCCCTGGCTACAGGCACATGAACCTGACATCAATTGGAACAAGAAGAAAGTCTCCTTTTCCTCTCCCTACTGTTCCCAGCATTGCCTTCCTCCAGCTCCAGCCGCCTGTTTAACTGTAGCACCTACACCTGACAATCTCCAGCACGTCCCTCCGGTATATCTTGAATTTAGAGATGTCTTCGATAAACAAAAAGCTGATTGCCTACCACCTCATCGGTCTTACGACTGCCCCATTGATTTGCTACCTGGTTCTGAAATACCCTTTGGCCGTATCTTTCCACTATCGGAGACTGAACTAGCGGCTCTTAAAACGTATATTGATGAGAACTTGGATAAGGGTTTCATTCGTCCATCATCTTCACCGGCCGGAGCCGGCATCTTCTTTGTGGAAAAGAAAGATGGTTCCCTAAGACCATGCATAGACTATAGAGAACTGAACAAAATAACGATAAAAAATCGCTATCCTCTTCCACTTATCCCAGAGTTGTTTCAGCGTTTCCGTTCTGCCCGAATCTTCTCCAAGTTGGATCTGCGAGGTGCCTATAACCTCATCCGAATCAGGCCTGGAGACGAATGGAAGACTGCCTTCAGGTCCAGGTTTGGACATTATGAATATTTGGTAATGCCCTTTGGGTTGTGTAACGCCCCGGCCACATTTCAGCACCTGGTAAACGACATCTTTCGAGAATATCTGGACAATTTCCTAGTTGTTTACCTGGACGACATTCTTATTTTTTCTGCCACCATTGAGCTACACCGGGTTCATGTAAAGACAGTCCTTGCAATTCTCAGGAGACACAAATTGTACCTTAAAGCAGAGAAATGCGAATTCGAAAAATCTGTTGTGCAATTCCTAGGCTTTATCATTTCTACCAACGGGGTCGCAATGGATCCACAGAAGGTCAAGGCAATTCAGGAGTGGCCGGCTCCAGTAGACAAAAAGGGGGTACAGCGGTTTATCGGATTCGCTAATTTTTACCGGAGGTTTATCGTTGGCTTCTCATCCATTGTTGCACCCATCACCCAACTAACCCGCCAACATAGTCGTTTTCAGTGGTCCCAAGAGGCCCAGGAAGCTTTTACCAAGCTCAAAGCCCTGTTCACCTCTGCACCAATCCTACGGCATCCGGATCCAGCCCTGCCATTTGTGTTGGAGGTAGACGCCTCGGAAACCGCCACTGGAGCCATCCTCTCCCAGAGACAGGGCCCCAAGGCTCTCCTCCATCCTGTAGCTTTTGCATCTCGGAAACTAAGTTCCCCGGAAAGGAATTATGATGTGGGAGACCGGGAGCTGTTGGCCATCAAGTTCGCTCTGGAGGAGTGGAGATATCTGTTGGAGGGTGCTTCCCATTCCATCATGATCTTCACCGATCATAAAAACCTAGAATACCTCAGGACAGCCAAACGCTTAAGACCCAGGCAAGCCCGGTGGGCCCTCTTCTTTTCTAGGTTCAACTTTCATATCTCTTATAGACCTGGCCTCAAGAATGGGAAAGCAGACGCACTCTCCCGGATGTTCCCTGAATCTCCCCAGTCAACGGAACCTAGCACCATCTTATCTCCACAAAACTTCCTTCTGCTCACAGACACTGATCTTATGACCACCATCAAGTTGGCATCCAGCCATTGTACTGACCCAGAAATATCCTCCTTGGAGAAACGAGATGACTTGTTCTGGTCCCAAGGAAGAATTTTTGTCCCACCGGAGGCTAGACCCATGACGTTAAAGTTGCTTCACGACCATAAACTGGCTGGTCACTTTGGGACTCAAAAGACTTTGGAATTGGTTGCCCGTTCTTTTTGGTGGCCTGGTTGGAGGCAGGACTGTAAAGAGTATGTCCTCTCTTGTATTTCTTGCCAGCGCAGTAAAGTGGCTAACACCAAATCTTGGGGATTACTTAGACCTTTACCCATTCCAGAACGCCCATGGGCTGAAGTTTCTATGGACTTCATTGTTGATCTTCCTCCCTCGGAAGGTTTCACCTCCATTCTGGTTGTGGTCGACCGCCTTTCCAAAATGGCACACTTCTTGCCCATGGTGGGCACCCCCTCTGCTTTGGAGACAGCTAACATTTTTATCAAGGAAATAATAAGGCTACATGGAGTACCCGACAGTGTTGTTTCTGACAGAGGGGTTCAGTTCACCTCCAAATTTTGGAAAGAACTTTGTAAAGCACTACAAATAAAGGTCTGTCTCTCCTCTGCGTATCATCCTCAAAGCAATGGCCAGACAGAGAGAACGAACCAAACTCTGGAGCAGTATCTCCGCTGTTTCTCTTCTGGCTCTCAGGATGACTGGTCCTCTCTGCTACCCTACGCGGAGTTTGCGTATAATAATTCAGTTCATTCAGCCACCAACCAAACGCCCTTCTGGTCTAACTTTGGGTTTCACCCTTCTTTCCTTCCAAACGCTACCCCTGAATTATCTGTTCCTGCTGTCCAAGATCGCATAGCCTCCATCCAACAGAACTTTCAAAGGATTCAGGAAACCATGCAAAAGGCCCAGGATGACTATAAGAAGTACTACAACAGGGGAAGGAAGGAGAACCCGGTTTTCAAGGTCGGTGAGGAAGTTTGGTTATCTTCAGCTAACCTCAAATTACCTTTTCCCTCACGGAAGTTGGGCCCAAAGTTCATAGGGCCGTTCAAAATCAAGAGGATGGTTAACCCTGTGGCCTTTGAATTGGCCTTACCCAGCTCTTACAGGATTCATTCTGTCTTTCATGCATCCTTACTAAAACCAGTGATTCCTAGTCCCTTCCCGGGAAGAGAGGAGCCGCCTCCTCCACCGGTCCAGGTGGATGGAGAAAATGAATTTGAGGTTGAAGCCATACTGAACTGCAGGAAGAGGGGTAGACTTCTCCAATACCTAATCAAGTGGAAGGGGTACCCACCTGAAAACAACTCTTGGGAACCCTCAAGAAACATACACGCCCCTCGCTTGATCCGAGCTTTTCATGTGAATCACCCGGAGTTGATGTCCAGTTTGGGCGTCCAGAGGCCGCCCCTCGGGGGGGGGCACTGTCAGAGAAACCTTCAGCTGCAGACTGGTCATCACATGACAAGCACCACATGACTTCCACATGACTTCCTGGCTGCCTATAAAAGCTGAGCAAGTGCTCAGAGGAATTGCTGGTTTGTCTTTCAGCTTCCTGTACCTGAGTTCCTGTTTCCTGTGTGATCGTTTACCTGCTGTGACCCGGATTGACCCTGACCTGCTCTGCTCTTCTCCTGGACCCGACCTTGGCTTGTTTTACGGACTTTGCTTTTGCTTACCTGTGTTTGACCCTCTGCCTGCGACCCGGATTTACCTTCAGTCTCCTGTGCCTTGACCCTCTGCTTGTGACCAAGTCTTGTCTCCTATCTCCAGTGCCTTGACCCTCAGCCTTTGACCTGGATTGTCTGCTTACCTGTGTTTGACCCTCAGCCTGCTCCGGACTTTTACTGCTGGATCCTGATCAGTCTCTGCTCCAGCTCTACAGGACCTCCACGCAAGCTCTACCCTGCCTGCTGGTAGCTTGTGCCTCTTTGTGCCATCCACCCTCTGTATCACCTCCAGAGGAGCGGAGTGCGCTTAGTCGCAACAGCGAACCGCTCTCGGCATCTCGGCCTCGGTGAGTACCTCTATTCTGATAATTAGATGGTATTAGGTAGAATGCAGATAGGTTAGTAATCGAGTATGGTAACAGGTGGTAAGGACAGCAGATGACAAATACAGGATAGACTAACCCAGTGCAAGGATAGATGGTAGTAGACTCAAGAGCTAGCAATCTATGTAACAGTGCAGATGATAGAATTAGTATGCATAGATAGTAACAGTCCTTAATGTGCAGAGGTAGATAGTGTAAGTAAGGTTATGGAGGATTCCCCTGTGGGGTACTTATCACTAGTAAGGTTAGTAGTAGAAGGGTCCAGTAGTGAGGGAGTGATCCAGTAGCGAGATACAGGGATCAGTAGCGAGGCTCCGGTCTGTTTCCAAGTAAAAGAGAATAGCTGGAGGTTCCGGTAGCAAGACAAGCTTGTAAGCATGTGGACACACAGGCAGGTTGAACGAACAACGTGAGAGAGAACGCCGGCGGTTGAAATACCCCCCCCCCCCCCTTAAGGCCAGCTCCGGAAGGCCTATAGCACTGGTTTCTCCGGGTATTTCGAGTGAAACCTTCGTATAAGCCTAGGTGCGTGAACATCAGTGGTATCCAACCAGGTGTCGTCTTGGGGTCCATAGTTCTTCCATCTTATGAGATACTGGAGTCTTCCTCTGTGGATACGAGAATCCAAAATCTCCTTAATCTCATATTCTTCTCCGCCTTCAACTTGTACTGGAGGTGGAGGCAAGATGGTAGGCCTTATTCCTTGATTAGGAACATGGGGTTTCAGTAGCGACACATGGAAGATGGGATGGATCTTGAGATCTGCTGGTAAGGTGAGCTGTACTGCAGCTTTTCCAATAAGTTTCTTAATTGGGAAGGGTCCCAGAAATAAAGGTCCAAAGTTTTTGCTAGGGATCTTTAATCTTAAATTTCTTGTCGATAGCCAAACGAGGTCCCCAATAGCATACTGAGGAGAAGGTCTTCTACGTAGGTCGTAGTACCTTTTTTGTTGGCTGTGGGCGTGTGAGATAGTGGTATTAAGTAAACCCAGAGAGTCCTTTATTTGGGTAAGATAGTCTAAGGCTACTGGGTTACTTGATGGTAGGATGCGTGGTGGAAGAAGTGTGGGATGAAACCCATAGTTCAAGTAGAACAGACTTTGCTTAGTAGTACTGTGGGCTGCGTTGTTATAAGCAAATTCCGCCAGAGGGAGAAGGTCCACCCAATCATCCTGTAGGTATGATGTGTAGCAACGCAGATATTGTTCTATACACTGGTTGACTCTTTCAGTCTGTCCGTTGGTCTGAGGGTGGTAGGGAGAAGTGAGCTTACGCTCAATCCATAATATTTGACAAAGAGCTTGCCAAAATTTGGAGATGAACTGTGAACCACGGTCGGATAAAAGAGTCTTTGGAATTCCGTGTAACTTGAACACATGTTTCATCAGTAGTTCCGCTGTTTGTTTAGATGAAGGTAGTCTACGGATAGCGATGAAATGTGCCATCTTTGTCAGGTGGTCCACTGACACTAAAATGGTATTAAATCCTTTAGAAGGTGGTAGTTCTACTATAAAGTCTAAGGACACAACTTCCCATGGAACCTGGGGTATTGGTAGACTGCAGAGTAGACCAGATGGTTTTGTAGTGTCAATTTTGGACCTTGCACAGATCTCACATGAAGATACAAATTTTTGTACAGACGTCTTCATATCAGGCCACCAAAACTGCCTAGTAAGCAAATTAAGGGTTTTCGTCATACCCATATGTCCTGCCATGGGCACATCACGTGATAACTCCAAGATCTTGGTGCGCATAGTAGGGGGTATGTAGAGTTTGTCGTTGTAGTAGAGGAAGCCTTCTGCATCAGTACTTAGTTGTGGTGGAGGTGAATCCAATCCTATACTGTGCAAAATCTCTTCCTTCAGGGAACGAACAACCCCAATAATACGTTCATAGGGTATTATAGGAATAGAAGGGATTTCAGCGCAGTTATCTTCGGTTAATCGTGATAGCGCATCCGCTTTTTTATTTTTGTCTGCAGGCGTGTAGGTCACTAAGAAGTTGAATCTTAGGAAGAATAATGACCATCGTACCTGCCGGTGGGAGAGAGTTTTGTTAGTCTGGAGGTATTGAAGGTTTTTATGATCTGTATATATGAGTATGGGTAACCGGGTACCCTCAAGTAGATGTCGCCAATTCTCCAGTGCCAGTTTTATGGCAAGCAACTCCTTTTCACCCACTGGGTAATTCACCTCTGGGCTGCTTAATGATTTTGAAAAGAAAGCAACTGGGTGGAGTGGTGAAGTATTTGTTGGTCGTTGGGAGAGAACTGCTCCTACTGCCATATTTGACGCATCTACCTCCAGAATATATTGGAGGGATGGGTCTGGATGGCGTAGTATGGGAGCAGAAGTAAAGCTTGATTTTAACAAGCAGAAGCTCGATTTGCTTCTTCTGACCATTTGAATGGTTACTTTATACTTGTCAGTTGTGTGAGAGGTCTCACAATGGCAGAAAAGTTCTTGATGAACTTCCTATAGAAGTTTGAAAATCCAAGAAATCGCTGTAATGCCTTACGAGTTGTTGGTATAGGCCAGTCCAGAATACAGGATATCTTGCTCATATCCATCTTAATTCCGGTTTTGGATATGATGTATCCTAGGAATAATATTTCTTCTTTATGAAATAGGCATTTTTTTAATTTCACGTATAGATTGTGTGCGAGTAATCTGGATAACACAAGTCTTACATGTTTTATATGTTCAGAGAGAGATCGAGAATAGATAAGTATATCGCCCAGATATACTACAACACAGACATCAAGTAAGTCTCTAAAGATGTCGTTTATGAACCTTTGGAAAGCTGCGGGAGCATTACACAACCCGAATGGCATCACAAGATATTCGAATAATCCATATCTGGTTCTGAATGCTGTTTTCCACTCATCCCCGTCACGGATTCGGATTAGGTTGTATGCCCCTTTTAGGTCTAATTTAGAGAAGTAAGTAGCCCCACGCACTTGTTCAATGAGTTCAGGGATGAACGGTAAAGGATAGCGATCCTTTATCGTAATCGTATTTAATTGCCTATAATCGATAATAGGCCTAAGACTTGAATCCTTATTGCGGACAAAAAAAAGTCCTGCAGCTGTGGAAAAAGTAGAGGGTCTGATGAACCCTTTTGTCAAATTCTCATCCAAGTATTCCTTGAGATGAGAAAGTTCATCCTGTGAAAGAGGATAAACATGACCGAAAGGCAATTTGCTGTTAGGGAGTAGATCGATAGTGCAATCATAATCCCTATGGGGAGGCAACATTTGAGCATGTTTTTCAAGGAATACTTCGGACAGATCCTGATAGCATAGTGGTGCAATCTCATCTGACACCACAGACAGGATCTTTCCATAAAATGGGAGGTTACACGTAATCTCACAATAGTGAGAAGGGAAAGACAAAGTCCGTCTTTTCCAATCTATGATTGGTTGATGTGTGTGTAACCAGGGGAGTCCCAAAATAATAGAAAAATGGGGTGAAGATAGTATATCAAAAGTGGTGGTCTCCATATGAGACTCGTTAGTAGTGACGAGGAGTGCTTGTGTCTGGTTGGTGATTGGACCAGAAGATAGTGGAATACCGTTAATGAAACTAACAGAAACAGGTTTAGGTTTTGAAATAATAGGTATTTTATTTAAGGTAACAAAACATGTATCAATATAGTTTCCACAAGATCCGGTGTCGATCATAGCCTTGGTGGTAATCCTAGTCTGGTTCCACTGTAATGTCAAATGAACAAAGAGATAGGGGTTAGAAAAGGAAGTCGTTAATCCTCCTAGCAAGACATGTGAACACTCACCCTCTTTTTTGTGGACAAGGGGACAGACGCTTATCAAATGATCCGGGGATGCGCAGTACATGCAGAGGTTTCTGGATCTTCTTCTGGCTCGTTCAGTAGTTGATAAAGGTGGGCGTATGGTTCCTACCTCCATGGGAGTAGGGTCAACGGCCGAAATCCGAGAAGGACTAGACAATGGCATTCCCATTTTCTCAGCCTTTCTTTCACGCAGTCGCCTGTCGATGTTGATACTGAGTTGTATTAAGGCATCCAAGGTGCCAGGTAAATCCGCTAGGGCGAGCTCGTCTTTAACGGCTTCTGACAACCGAGTCTGAATTGAGTTCGCAGAGATGTATCATTCCACCCTGAATCAAGGGTCCATCTTTTGAACTCAGCTACAAAGTCTTCTACAGGTCTCCTTCCTTGTTTTAAAGCCCTCAATTAAATATCAGCAGTACTCTGCCTGTTGGGTTCATCATATAAACTAGCGAGTTCCGCTAGGAATAAAGAATAGGAGTTGAGAAGCTGATCATTTTTCTCAAAGAGAGAGTCTGCCCAGGCCCGTGGATCACCCGTTAAGTATGAGATAACGGTACAGACTTTAATTTGATCAGTAGGGTATGTACGAGGTTTTAACAAAAAAAGCAATTGACATGCGTTTTTGAATTCACAAAATTTTTTCCGATCACCTGTAAACACTAGAGGAGGGTTTATTTTAGGTTCAGGGGGTTGAGCAGCAGTGAGCCGTGAAAGACGGGTTACCTGCTGTATCAAAGTCTGATTTTCTTCTTTTACTTCAGTAAGAGCAAGCATTGATGCATTTACTTGTTGTGTTAATTGTGTCACTTGAGTGGGTAATTCTGCTGAATCCATTTTTTAGGTTCGTTCAATCTGTAACGCTCCTGCGTTTTTGTAGTAGGCTGGATTTGCAGCTGCAGAATCTCCACTCAGTAGTCATGTAGAGATGTGTTGAATAACCAGATCCAACTCTCCAGACTCATCACTGTGGGCCTGTCAGCTTCAGCATACAAATATACACACTCAATAAGATGTTCCTGGAGTGATAGGATGTATATGATAGTATTAAGATGATGTGCTGAAGGGACAGGTGTGAACAGTGACAGAGATGGTAAGCACTTGATAGAAATGTTCAGGAGAGTATTAGATGGTATTAGGTAGAATGCAGATAGGTTAGTAATCGAGTATGGTAACAGGTGGTAAGGACAGCAGATGACAAATACAGGATAGACTAACCCAGTGCAAGGATAGATGGTAGTAGACTCAAGAGCTAGCAATCTATGTAACAGTGCAGATGATAGAATTAGTATGCATAGATAGTAACAGTCCTTAATGTGCAGAGGTAGATAGTGTAAGTAAGGTTATGGAGGATTCCCCTGTGGGGTACTTATCACTAGTAAGGTTAGTAGTAGAAGGGTCCAGTAGTGAGGGAGTGATCCAGTAGCGAGATACAGGGATCAGTAGCGAGGTTCCGGTCTGTTTCCAAGTAAAAGAGAATAGCTGGAGGTTCCGGTAGCAAGACAAGCTTGTAAGCATGTGGACACACAGGCAGGTTGAACGAACAACGTGAGAGAGAACGCCGGCGGTTGAAATAGCCGCTCTGCGGTGCTCGGCGATGACGTCATCCGTCTTAAAGGTGTATGCGTACCACCTAATTAGAAAGGTGGGACGCATATTTGAAAAGAAAATGGAAAATTAGGGTACCAGAGGTACCAGAATCTTACAGACACCAATGATCTTTTTAGTTGTCTGTAAGGGAGGCATTAATTCCACTGACCAAATGTAAGGAACATTCTTCCCACTGACCACCAATATAAGGAGCATTCTTCCCACTGATCACCAAGGTAAGAAGCGTTCTTCCCACTGACCACCAATGTAAGGAGCAAGCTTCCCACTGACTACCAAGCCACTGACCTCAGCATTTGGCTGATATTTTCCATACAAAAGTGCTTTTACACCAGCCATTCTCGACCAGGGTTCTCTCAAACTCTAGCGTTCCTCCAGGGATTGCTAGGGTTACCTTGAGCTATTGCTATTTTACCTCCCATCCGATGGTGCCAGCACAGTTCTGGGTCCAAGAGCCAGTAGAATGACACCATTGATCTTTTTAGCTGTCTATAAAGGAGGCATTCATCCCACTGACCACCAAAGAAAGGAGCATTTTTCCCACTGACCACTGATGAGAGGAGCAATCTTCCCACTGATGACCAATGTAGGAAATATTGTTTCCACTGCCCACCAACATAGGGAGAATTCTTCCAACTTGCTCCCAATGTAAGGGGAATTCTTCCCACTGACAGGCAATGTAAAAAGCCTTCTTCCCACTAACCACCAATGTAAGGAGAGCATTCTTCCCAGTGAACACCAATGCAGAGGCGAACGTACAGGGGTCGCCATGGCGACCGGGCCCCATACTGCAGGGGGCCTGAGAGGGCCCCCTGTATGTATTGAGAGGAGGAGCAGCCATCGAAGCTGAGACCGAGAGCTCCCTGATCTTCCCGACGGAGCTGATCTCACATAACATTGGAAGCAATGGAAAGTGAAAGCAGAGTGTGTACTGTGCTCTCTGCCTCCCCCTACAGTGCAATACCCAGCAGGAAGTTACAGGAAGGTACAATCCTCTCTCGTTTTTAAAAAAGGCTTTCTGTATGTATGTGCATTTATGTATGTATGCGTGTGTGTGTGTGTGTGTGTATGTATGTATGTGTGTGTGTGTGTGTGTGTGTGTGTGTGTATGTATGTATGTATGTGTGTGTGTGTGTGTGTATGTATGTGTGTGTGTGTGTGTGTATGTATGTGTGTGTACACTGTATGTGTACTGTATGTGTGTGTACTGTATGTATGTGTGGACTGTGTGTATGTATGTGTGTGTACTGTATGTGTGTGTATTTATGTGTGTGTATGTATGTGTGTGTACGTATGTGTATGTATGTGTGTGTATGTATGTGTGTGTATGTATGTGTACTGTATGTGTGTGTATGTATGTATGTGCGTGCTTGTATGTGTGTGTGTTTATATGTGTGTGGATATATGTACGTGTGTGTGCTTCAAGTTATTGCCCATTTGAGTTTATGGACTTTTAAAGACTTTTAAATGATTTTAAGCTGAAGTGTGCAGTAATTCAGTTATTATATTATAGTCGGTTTTCTCAATTTACTTTAAACACGTAAGACCCCTTTCACACGGTCCGCATTCCATTGCGGACCGTGCTCTGCTCAGCGGGGATTGATCCGCCGATCCCCGCTGAGCAGGCGGATGACAGCTCCGTCTCTGCACTGTGTGCGGAGAGGGAGGTGTCAGAGCCCCGCTGCTCTCTATGGGGAATCGGATGAGAGCGGACCGCCTGTCCGCTCTCATCCAATCCCATCCGATCCGATCCCCAGGACGGATGGAAAATAGGGTTTCCATCCGTCCGGATTTCACGGACAGGATTGGATGCGGATGGCAGCCGGTGTCAGCAGACATGTCACCACTGACATCCGCTGCTCCATAGGGCTAATCCGATCAGATCCGCCTAAAAAACTGACAGGCGGATCTGATCGGAACGCCCGTGTGAAAGAGCCCTAAAAGGTGGCTAGGAGGTACCACCATTCCTGCGCTACTGAAATTTTTCTATTTTGTATTGTGAGATCTAATTCATATTACAACATTTATACATGATTTCATTACCTATAATTACTTCTATATAAGTAGCAGCTTTGTGTTATACGTGTCCTATACTCCTGAGTGCATAGGGTCACTCTGCAATTGTTTGCTTTTATGGGTGAATTTGGAGGTGTTTCTTTAGTCCACCAGCACTATTACTGTTCCCATTCTCCCCTCCCCACCTGTCCTGCCACTGATCCCATACCCCCCTTTCCCCACCAGCACTATTACTGGTCTCATTCCCCAGGTCTGATTTTACCGATCCTAAGGAGGCAAATCAAAGAAATTGATTGTTGAGGTTCACATTCCCTTTAATGAAAGAATATTATATATAAAGTATATATATATACAGTAGGTTTTTTTTTTTTATGTACCCCATCGGTGTCCAGGGGGCCTTACAAGCCTGTGAGAGGTTGAGGGTCTTGAAGGAGTTTTAGGGCAGTGTTGGGGGGGGGGGGGGTCCTTCATGATTTCTTGCACCTGGGCCCTGAAAGTTCTAGTTACGCCCCTGCACCAATGTAAGAAGTATTTTTACCAGTGACCACCACTGTAAGGGCATTCTTTTCCACTGACCCCCCAAAGTAAGGGGCATCCTTCCCACTGACCCCGAAAGAAAAGAATATTCTTCCCACTGACCTCCAATGTAAGGGACATTATTCCCTTTGACCATCAATATAAGGGGCAATCTTCCCACTGACCCCCAAAGAAAGGGGCATTCTTACCACTGACCAATAAAGTAAGGGGCATCCTTCCCACTGACCCAGAAAGAAAGGAACATTCTTCCCACTGACCACCAATATAAGGGGCATAAGGGGAATTCTTCCCACTGACCCCCAAAGCAAGGGGCATTCTTCCCACTAACCAATAAAGGAAGAGGAATCCTTTCCCACTGACCCTGAAAGAAAGGAACATTCTTCCAACTGACTACCAATGTAAGGGGTATTATTCCCATTGACCACCAATATAAGGGGCATTCTTCCCATTGACCACCAATATAATAATATAAGGACCATTCTTCCCACTTACTAACAATGTCAGGGACATTCTTTCCATTGACCACCAATATAAGGGGCATTCTTCCCACTGTCCAATAATATAAGGAGCATTCTTCTCACTGACTAACAATGTCAGGGACATTCTTCCTATTGACCACCAATATAAGGGGCATTCTTCCCACTGACCCCCAAAGTAAGGGCCTTACCAATAATTTAAGGAGCATTCTTCCCACTGACTAACAATGTAAGGGACATTCTTCCCACTGACTAACAATGTAAGGGACATTCTTCCCATTGACCAATAAAGTAAGGGGCACTCTTCCCACTGACCAATAATGTATGGGGCATTCTTCCTACTGACCAATAAAAAGGGGCATTATTCCCGCTGACTAACAATGTAAGGGGCATTCTTCCCATTGGCCAATAAAGTGAGGGGCATTCTTCCCACTGACTAACAATGTAGGGGGCATTCTTTCCAATGTCCTCCAATCAATTATTTCTAACAGGAGTTCCTTGAGACCTAAAAATATTTTAAGGGTTCCTCTGGTAATAAAAGAAGAGGCTGAGAGAGGCTGCTACACACTGTATTGTTCAGTTTTTAACACATTGTTTAGCCACAGGGGTAGGTTTGGGTTGCGTTTTTCAAGTATTCCTAATTAAAATGTAAGGTACAGATACTTACTCTGATATTATACATTGTAATATTCGATTATTATAACTTAAAATACACAATGCTATTAGACAACAGATATTTTTATAACACAGAAACATAACACCCAATTATGGGTCAAGGTAATTGTAAATTCAATAACCCTTTCCAGACACTACTTCAACACGCAACGTCCATGTACAACTGGGTTGAGCTACAAATGAGGCAATACATCAACAGATATCCAGCTCCTTCCTGTGCTGTCATAGTCTTTCAGGACAGACATGGAAGAGGAAAAGGTTACAAGCCAATTATATTTTGAGTATTTAGGGTTACATTTTAGGGAACACAGCAGTTTATTTAATCGCTGATTTTTCTAAATTGGATATTTTTTTTAGTGGAAACAAACACTAAACGAAATGAAGCCGGCAGTCCAGATTTATACGAAGATATTGATGGCAGATGTGTGCAAGATTAAAGAAGAATTTCACCAGGAATTTTATCTGCCATTCTAACATAACAAAATGTAATTTTAGAAAAGCCATAAACCTTTCTGTGAATGAAAACTTGTTTTTTTTATAGCTTCCCCAAGTGCACACGGACTTTTCTCATCAAAAAAAAAATATATAGTCAAATAGAAGTTTTGAAAAGTCATGCATCGGGTTTGAATTTCAGGATGTAGGAATGTTTTATATATTCTTTATGTGCTTGATAACTGCTACAGATGAGAGATGCATTCTTAAAGGATAAGTCCACCCTAAAACTAAAATCCATGCATCTGTGGATCTCCACATTTTAAGCTATGTAAAGAAGAAATCAGTATTCTTACCTTTTTTGAAGCTGATCCAACCCAATCCCACGCTGAGCTGTCAGCCGCGGCTTCTCTGTGTAGGCGGGTGCAGAGGACACAGCCGACAATGGAAGAAGCCCCATAGTAACTCTATGGGTGACGTCACATCCCATTCATTTCACAGCCATTGCCGGCTATGTCCTCTGCAGAGCTTCCACCGCTGGAAATGGGGTTGGATCGGCTTCAAAAAAGGTAAGTATAATGATTTTTTCTCTACAGGGCTAGATAGGATAGTGTTTTATCATGGAGATTTATAAATGCAGGGATTTTAGTTTTAGGGTGGACTTATCCTTTAATCACTTCAGCCCCAGAAGGATTTGCCCCCTTTCTGACCAGGCCCTATTTTGCGATTCGGCACTGCGTTATTTTAACGGATATTTGCCCGGTCGTGCGATGCTGTACCCAAATGAAATTTACTTACTTTTTTCCCACAAATAGAGCTTTCTTTTGGTGGTATTTGATCACCTGTGCGATTTTTAATTTTTGCGCTATAAACAAAAAAAGATTCTGCTATATGACATTCCCAAAAAAAGTTTTAAATCAAAATTTGTTTACATTTTAGGCCAATTTGTTTTCTGCTACATATTTTTGGTAAAAAAAATCGCAATAAGCTTATTTTGATTGGTTTGAGCAAAAGTTATTGCGTCTACTAACTACGGGAAAGATTTATGTCATTTTTATTTTTTTTTACTAGCAATAGCGGCGATCTGGGATTTTTAGCAGAACTGCGACTTTGGGGCGGACAGATTGGACCCCCTAACTGACATTTTTGACACTTTTGGGGGGCCAGTGACATTACTACAGTAATCAGTGCTAAAAATATGCACTGTTACTGTAATAATGACACTGGCAGGGAAGGGGTTAACATTGTGGGTGATCAAGGGGCTAAATGTGAGCCTTGGGGAGTGATTCTAACTGGGGGGGCGTGGCTTGTGAAATGATCATAGAGACCTGTGATCCTATATAGAAGGGTCACAGGGGCTCTATGATCATTCCAGGGAGAAGGACGGTCAGCTGTGTTTACAATGACTGACCGTCCTTCTCTCTCAGCGGGGAATGATCGCGGGTGTCAGACGGCACTCGGAGCCGCCTGCCCGCTGCATCAGCTTCCCCGCTGCCGAGTGGGGGGCGGGAGCACACCGCTGGCGGCGTGCGACTGACGTAGGTCTACGTCAGTTTGCGCAGGAGGACCGCACTGCCGCAGTAAAAAGACGGCAGGTAGTCGGGAAGTTGTTAATGAAGGTGTAACGTTTAGCAACTCACATGGTTGATGATTAAAACAGGCACATCTAAGTATGCTGGTAAGGCTGTCCACATAGACCGTCCTTCTCACTGACATCGATGTCATCCCTTCCACACTGCGCTTCAAGCCTCGCTTTCAGATCGCTCTCCTGCAGGATAATCTTCCCGGTCACAACTGCAGACTGACAGGGGTGAGAGCCGGCGGTGAGGAGGATGGTCTATGTGGACAGTTTTACCCAAGATGTCGGGCCCGGCATACTTAGATGTTCCTCTTTTAATCATCAACCATGTGAGTTGCTAAATATTGAACCTTAATTAAATGTAACCATATTGCTACATTAAGACACTCTCTTCTCTTTTATACTCTGTAGCTCTTGCTGGATTTTGCTTCTAATTCCCTTGTGGAGGCGCCATTTGTGGATGGACATTTTATGGTTACACAACCAATCACATTGCTAGAATCTTTTTATATGAACTATAAACTGAAGGACTCATGAATAAATGGTTGTGGAACGAATCATCTGAGATTCCATTATTTCTTATGGGGAAATTTGCTTTGATATAGAGCACTTTTGAGTGCTTTTGAGCACTTTTGAGTGCTTTGGATTAGAAGCATGTTTCCGGAACAAATTATGCCCGCAATCCAAGGATTTACTGTATATAAAATGCTTGAGGTCATTGTAGCCGTATTAGTGCACTTGCGACAGAGACAATTGAGTACTGTCCGTGAGACTTTTTTTATTTGCACTAACATACAATTTTTCACGACAAGCTTTCGGGGTATGTCCCCTTCTTCAAGAGCCAAGTAGTACTGATTCACAAAATGTTTAGCAGAATGGTAAAAAAACACAAAATCTCTAAGCCAAAGGAAAAAAAAAGAGAAAACCAAACAAACATAAACAAATTTAACTGGCAATAGTAATAAAACTAGCATAGTTAGTGAGATAAGACAGAGGGAGAGCTGAAGACAGGGGGGATAGTCACAGAGGGGGTCATAAAACTGTGGGATAATGAGTAAGGAAACCCATATCTAAATTTAAGCCGTTATTTTTTTATTCAAAAAGAAGTATCATTCTTAAAGCGGAGTTCCACCCAAAAGTGGAACTTCCGCTTTAGACAGTTCTAACCCCCTGACATGCCACATTTGGCATGTCATTTTTTTGGGGGGGGAGCGGGTACCTAGTTTTGACAGGTACCCGCTCCCACTTCCGCTTGTAACGCCCCGGCGCCCTGAGCGGAAGTTCTCCTCTCCCCCTCCCTCCCTGCAATCTTCTGGGACATGTCAGAGGTCCCAGAAGATTGCCGGCCAATCACGACGCATAGCGCAACTCGCGCATGCGCAGTGCGTACCCGGCTGTGAAGCCGAAAACTGTCACAGCTGGGTGCCCACACCAGTGATGCCGGCGCCGCAGACAGAGAGGGAGAAGAGCGAGGCTTCGGGCGGCCGCATCGCTGGACCGTTGGACAGGTGAGTGTGTGTTTAGACTGGAACTCCGCTTTAATTCAAAGGTTTTCCTTTCCTGGATAGTTCTGAAATTCCCTTTAAGAACTAAAACGTTGAGGTATTCTATAGTGTTGTCCGGTTGTAAGAAATGATGTCCCACAGGTGTGCAGAAATCTTCTTTATGTTCCTTGATGGTATGTCTGTGCAAATTCATCCTCGCCTGCAACTTCTGTCCTGTTTCGCCTACATAAGATACTTTGCTACATCTTTTGCATTGGATGAGGTACACAAGATTACTGGAGGTGCAGTTGTATGATCCTGTTATATTGAAGGTCCCATTTGTGTATGTGACACTTTTAGACAGATTGATCTGGTTGCACAGTTTGCAGCGTTTTTTGTGGCAGGGTTTGCTCCCATTATTTGTGACTTCATAATCCCCCCCCCCCCCCCCCCCCCCCCGTCTTCAGCTCTCCCTCTGTCTTATCTCACTAACTATGCTAGTTTTATTACCATTGCCAGTTAAATTTGTTTATGTTTGTTTGGTTTTCTCTTTTTTTTTCCTTTGGCTTAGAGATTTTGTGTTTTTTTACCATTCTGCTAAACATTTTGTGAATCAGAACTACTTGGATCTTGATGAAGGGGACATACCCCGAAAGCTTGTCCTGAAAAATTGTATGTTAGTGCAAATAAAAAAGTATCACGGACAGTACTCAATTGTCTCTGTATATAAAATGAAAGTTATTCTATTTCTCCTGGCATCTCTCTTGTTTGATTCTCATTTAGTCTTACAAACTTTTAACTCTTTTTTTTTTTTATTTACTTTATTGACAAACACATTAAATTACATAATGTGCAGAGTCCTCCACCTCACTACCTTTGAATATAATATGTTATTTTCAGCCTGTCAATACTTTGTACATGCTGACCAACCACTGCTGTTAGCATACAACACCCAAGCCCCTGATTCTTGCTGCTAAAATCTTGTGTATGCAGGTAATTGCTTGGGCGAAGGAGGCCTTAATCGCCAACTGTATATAGTTTTCTTATAGTAGAACTATAGGAAAAACTTAGATTAGAGGAGGGTTATAATCCCTGTCAGATTTCTTTTTGCCGTTTGTGTCCCATTTCAGTGATTTCCCTGCCCTTCCTGTCCCATAGCCAAACAGGAAGTGAGGAAAAATCTCTGCAAATTAAGGGAATCCCTTGCGGACCCCCAGGTCACTAGAACTAATGTCCTAATTTGAAGATTTCCCCTCTATTACCTTTATGGGGACAAACAAAAAACTTGGGATTTTCTTTTTCTTTCACTTTCAATGATAATGATAAACAGGATAAATAGAGAGGGGGAATTTCCTTAACAGGGGCACAGACAACAAGAAAAACTGATGGTTTTTAATAGGTACTAAGGGGCCCAAAGTGTGCCAACAAAATATCCCCCACACCATTGCACCCCCACCACCAGCCTGAACCGTTGATACAAGGTGGGATGGATCCATGCTTTCATATTTTTTACACCAAATTCTGACCCTACTATCTGAATGTTGCAGGTGAAACCGAGACTCATCAGACCAGGCAACATTTTCCAATCTTCTATTGTCCAATTTGTCTGTGTGAAAGTGATCTCAGTTTCCTGTTCTTAGCTGACACGAGTGGTACCCGTTGTGGTCTTCTGCTTCAAGGTTCAATGTGTTGTGCATCCAGAGATGGTATTCTACATACCTTGGTTGTAATGAGTGGTTAATTGAGTCTCTGTTTCCTTTCTATCATCTCAAAACCTTTCTGCCCATTTTCCTCTGACATCAGCAAGACATTTTCATCCACACATCTGCCACTCACTGGATATTTTCTCTTTTTTGGGCCATTCTCTGTAAACTCTAGAGATGGTTGTTTGTGGAAATCCCAGTAGATCAGCAGTTTTTTTAAATACTCAGACCAGCCCGTCTGTCACCAACAACAATGCCACATTCAAAATCACATAAATCCCCTTTCTTTCCCATTCTGATGCTCGGTTTGAACTTCAGCAAGTTGTCTTTACCATGTCTAGATGGCAAAATGCATTGAGTTGCTCTCATTATCAATTATCAATTTGTGTTACCAAGCAATTGAACAGGTGTACCTAATAAGGTGGCCAGTGAGTATATACAATATATAAGTAAAGCACTAAGTAAAATTGTTGTATATAAATACTTGTGATACATAAATAAACATATAAATAAATAATTGTTAGAAAATCCCGACAATAAATGGTAAGTCTTTATAAGATAATTGGCAACAAACAGTCAAGAACAACAATACATAATCACAGATAACCTAGCTTTACCTTCATCTCCTTTCCATTACTTTACTACACCTGGAGGTACAACCAATAACTCCTGTCTGATCATTACAGCATTGGCTCGCTGCTCTGGCCACTGTGACTAGAGAAGTAATGCTGATGGAGAGAGCCTTAGCTATTGAATAATCTGTTTGATTAGCCACAGGATGGATACAAATCAATGATTTTAAAAAAAAAAAATCTAAAAAATGTTTTTTGGATTTTTTTTGTTTAAATCTGTTTTTTTTTTGATTTATTTAAATCAAATTTATTTTAATAAAATGCTTCTGGGGTAAAAATCTGTACAAAGATAGTTTTCTATTTAAGATACATTAATAATTTAGTCTATTCAGCATGAAATGGAGCTTAGTTATGTAGCATGAGGCTGTATATTCTGCAATATTTACATTTTTGGCAATCTCATTCAATGAATCCAAGCTCTGCAAGCTGAGATAACATGCACTGCATTGATGCATTCGCACAATTTCCTACTAACTATCAGAAAGAATGTCCTTACATTTGAAGAGCACCTGTCATTTCAGATCCATCTGGGCAGTGCCTGTTAGCGGGCATCCACTCACCTGCTGCCGCCACATCCCTCCACTTGTTGTGTCACTGCCGCATCACCAGACGTCCCATTAAAGTGGATTTGACTGTCGATGAGTCAACAGCGGGTCAGAGGAGGAGCCCCTGCAGGACAGAGATGACAGTTGCTCTTTAAAAATTATGATTTAAATCAAACCTTTTTTACAAACTTTTTTAAATCGTGATTAAAATCAATTTGATTTTTTTTTTTTTACAACCTGAAAGAGAAATACATAATGAGCTAGTATGCATCGCATGCTAGCTCATTATGAAATACTTACCTTAGAACGAGCCCCCGCCGTGCCGTCCGCTCACCTCTATCCCTTCCGGGATCGCGGCATCCGGCCATCTGATTGGCCGAAGCCGCGGTGACGTCACTCCCGCGCACGCGCGCGGGAGCCGACAGTCACGGCACGGGGCTCTGAAGGAACGGCACGAGCGGCCGTTCCTTCATAGCGCATGCGCCAGTGACGTCACTGGATGCATCGAAGGTAAATATCTCCTTAACGGTACAAGTTTAGGAGATATTTACAGTACCTATAGGTAAGCCTTATCATAGGCTTACCTATAGGTACAACTTGCAGAGGAGGGTTTACTTCCTCTTTAATTCAAATTCACCCTGATTAGCCAAAATCGTTGTACCAATTATGGAGAGTTCCTAGATCTGTATGCATCCAGGTCAGCTCCAGCAGCCAGGCCCAGTTATAGCAGCACCGCTCTCCTTAACACAATTCAAATGTTGGCTAAAATGCAGCAAGTCATGATAAATCGCGCCCCTTATAACTAACTCCTATTTCTTGTATATCTCATTGATGTGGTTGGCAGCAAAATAATGAGGAATAAGAGAAAGTATAAGAAATGTCATCCCTGTTATATCTTTGCCATCCTTTCAAATTTAAAATGCACAGATCCCTGTAATCTCTGCACAGAAAATGCATTGTAACACTCTCTATAAGTAGCGCTGTGAAAAACAACAATTATTTAACAATAAAAATGAATGTATCAAAGAATAAGGTCCGTATAATATGAAAACACCCGGTGCTGTTCTTAGTTTTGATAATGTGCCAAAAAACTCTTTAAATCATACAACTCACCAGCTACTAATGCCTTCCACTCTCATGTTCGGCAAACCAGCTAGAATCAAACAGCTCCAAGGTAGATGCCAGATTCTCACTCCATACAATATAATGGGTCAAACGTCATGTAGGAATAAAACAGAAAGCTCCAATGGCATAGTAACCGAAAACCATCCAATTTTATAAAAACTATATATATATAAGAGCTGCTCACATTATGTAAAAACAATTCAAGCGTTTGCATACATGGATTACCTAGGCATTTCTATGGTCTCCTGTCTCACCACCGATGGACGCTGTCCGATCCACATCCCGGTGACTCCTCTGGTCACTGCATGAAAATAAATGCAATTCAAGCAGAACTTCCCATGATTCCTATGGGGAGGGTTCACATTAATGCACTGCAGTTTACTTGCCCTCCTGTTTGTAGCACTCCTGTTTGCTGTCAACAGGAGGGCAAGTAAATTGCAGTGCATAAATATGAACCCTCCCACGAGGAATCAAGGGAAATTCTGCCTAAATTGCATTTATTTTCATGCAGGGACCAGAGGAGACACCGGGATGTGGATCGGGCAGCGTCCATCGGTGGTGAGACAGGAGACCATAAAAATGCCTCGGTGATCCATCCAAACGCCTGAATTGTTTTTACATAATGTGAGCAGCTCTTTTATATATAGTTTTAATAAAATTGGATGGTTTTGGGTTACTATGCTATTGGAGTTCTCTGTTTTATTTCCACAAGACGTTTGACCCACTGGCATCTACCTTGGAGCTGTTTGATTATAGCTGGTTTGCAGACCATGAGAGTGGAAGGCATTAGTAGCTGGTGAGTTTACACCCATGGGGAGTGGGATCACTTTTTGCACGTGAGACGGTGTTGCAAGTGAACTTTGCATAAGGAAGACTTCACTGTTTAACGATTTAAAGAGTTTTTTGGCACATTATCCACACCAAGAACAGCAGCTGGTGTTTTCATATTATACGGACTTTATTCTAAGGCACATTTGTTTTTTATTGATGTAGCACTACTCCCATTGGAGCTGCTTGATGCAGATTGCCCTGAGTTACCCATAGCAACAACTTAGTAATTTAAGGTACTTTAGGTGTTCGGCTCATCAGAAAAAGTCCAGGAGATTTGGTTTTTGTTGTTTTATTGTAGGACATGGATAGGAGAAGGGATGAGTGGGATACTCCAACTGGATGAGCTATGCACAATTCTGGGACTTCTATTTTTGCTGAGTGTGGCAAGGCCGCTGCTTCACCTTTTTATTAAGGGAACTATAGTGAATCACTCTTCAGGGCCCAGCTTGGCACCCCCTTTACCCCTACTCTTCAGGATTCTACTTGGCTACCCCTTTGCTCTTGCACACTGTGTGAGCTGACCTTCTATCCTCTGACTTCACTGGAGTGGTCCCCCTTCCTGGGCAGATCCCTTGGCAAGCCCCCTGGTACTCACGGACACTGTTTTTCCCAAGAGACTCTGCCAGCAGCTCCCCCATCAGCTCTACAGGATCTTTAGGCTCAGCTCCACACCTGGCTCACTAGGCCAACTGCCTGTGACCACCTTCCTCAGAGTGCAGGAGGAGAGACAGCCGTCACCCTCCTCCTGGGACTCTGCTTCCCGCTAAAGATGCCCTGTCACATGTGCCCTTGGCTTTTATGAGCAATCCCAGGATGCACTGTGGTTGTGACCTCCCACTGGGACTGTCACAAAAGCCTGTGTGTCACTGACTGGGTTTCCTCCACTGTCCAACAGGCTCCCCTATTGGATGCAGTGGGGACACTCCCTCAGACCCAGTGAATCACATATGGACACATGTAACAGGCAAAACCAACAGATCAGGCTCCCCTGATGAGCAGATGGAGCATAACAATGCTTTTAAACTAGCACATATCTAGGAGGGTGCTACATTGTTAAATAATAGTTGTTTTCACAGTGCTACTTATAGAGAGTGTTACACTGTCATTTTACATTTGTTTTGTACGTTTTTATGTTTAAGGTGGCATCTATTTCACATATAGATTATTATACACCTAACTGAGATGTTACACAGTATTGATTTGATTTATTTTACCATATGTGCGGTTTTTCTTTGATTATTTCAGAAAATGCATTATTAGAAAAAACACACCATTAATAGGAGCACTAGAAAGCACAATGTAAGCATACAATATACAGAAGAACTCATTTTGTGCTCACATGAAGTCAAGAGACCAACTGCATAATTCTAAGTAATGAGGTTCCCAGATGACTAATCTCCAGTACGGTCTGCTAATCAGGGAGAGGAGCTTTTACACATTTTATGTTAACAAGCGCTTACAGTTACAGGGTCTCATTCTGTTACTATAATTTGATTTATTATTATGTAGGAGTTTCACGTGTGCAGGTCAAACATACAATATACATCCAGAGCAGCCTTTCTCAACCAGGGCTCCATGCAGGGGAGGACTGGGCCAGGGGGCAGAGGGGCTATTGCACCCTGGGCCGCTCTGATGCCCTGCAAAAAATGGACACCGCTTCTGTCACAGACATGCCTAAAGGATTCCTGGTGAAGAGAAGTAAAAAGTCCCCACTGCTGACCTACTGAGTGCGGGATGAAGACAAGGGCAAAGCGCAGCCCCCCCCCCCCCCCAACATGGATGGTGTAAACTGTATCTGAGCAGAGGCCAGTTACATGCCCCACTGACCCAGTCAGCCCCAACTGAGCAGTCCCACCTCCCCCCATCTGCTCCCTGCTGGCCAGGTTAGGAACCCGGATCCAGCCAGTAAGTAGAGAGTATCTGGAGCAGGGCTTCAGCTTGGAATCAGGGTGAGGAGGAGGATTGGGAGAGTGGGAGGGGGGTGAGGGAAAGTGGGAGGGGGGCCGAGTCGCTGCACCGTGGGCCTCTGGTTTGTACTTGCCCCCTGGGCTGAAAGTTGCCAGTCTGCCCCTGGCTCCATGAAACCCTAGGGTTCCTCCAGAGGTTCCTAAGGGTTCCTTGAGCAATTAGCAATTTCTGCCTCTCAGATGGATACTGAAACAAATTATCTTTTTTTAATAACTTTATTTATCAAGACATGAGAATGCTAATCACAGCCCATGCACAATAATTAGCCAATACTCTTTTTAGCTACCTGTAAGTGGGATTCTTCTGATAGACCACATATGTACGAAGCATTCCATCCACTGACCATTACGCCAATGTACAATGAGCTCTATCCATAGTAGTTATAAGCACGGGTTCCCTGGGAATGGAAAATTATTTTTTAGGATTCCTTTGTGTTTAATCAATTGAAAAAGGCTTTTTTAGAATCACTATGAAAAGTTATCTACGTAAACATATGGTGAGAAAATATTATCAATGTCAGGAGTGTGTTAAAATTGCTATTTACAGGGTAACACCACTTTCGTGGGCAAAAAAATATTTTTATAAGATATAAAATTGAGTCATAATGTAATTACAAATTTAAAAAAAAATACCTTTTCTCTTTCAATCTGCAGCCGCTGTAATTTTCTAAAAATGCAATGCAATATGACCACCTGGAGGTGTTCTGTACAATGTGTAGAATTCTGTAGAATGTGTACAGAATGCCCCCCCCCCCCCCCCAGAAACATAATTTCCAATTTATGATTTTCCCAGAAGTCTGCACTAAGATATAAGTCAGATTTCTGGCATCCCCTGCAACAAAAATGTCATTTTTAGTGAGATACTCCGAATAGGAAATCACATTTAAAAGGATGCAGACCCTGCAATTTTCCTCATTAGAGCCCCACAGGTGCACAGCTGATAGATAATTATGAAGCCACTCCCATTTGGCCCACTCTGCACAGGGGCA
The DNA here is from genome assembly GCF_965119305.1 of Pelophylax lessonae. NCBI lineage: Eukaryota > Metazoa > Chordata > Amphibia > Anura > Ranidae > Pelophylax > Pelophylax lessonae. Next base: position 672,727,261 of record NC_138769.1, on the reverse strand, counting down.
CAGAGGAACAATCAGGGATTTCTTCAGAATAACAAAAGGTAGGAATCTGCAACAAAGGTTGTTATAATCCTTCCAATGTACAGCGATCACCCAGAGGGGAATATTTTTTTCTCAAAAAAAGTGGAGTTACTCTTTAGGCTCGGTTCACACTGATGCGATGCGGGAAGGCTGCGAATTCGCAGCCTGTTCCCGCATCGCACACGCACCCCCGGCAGTTCACACTGCCATATGCGATCCGCTGGGGGTGTCAATGTAATCTTAACGACACCCCCAGTTTGATCGCATATCGCAGTGCGATCGTGCAGTTCGCACAGGATCGGATCGCACAAGTGTGAACCGCTGTGCGATCCGATCCTGATGCGGCAGCAAAAATGCCTCCTGTGCGTCTTTGCTGCGGGTGCGATGCGAATTTAGCCATACAAACTGTATGGCTAAACTCGCACCGCACAGCTGATCGCATGTCATGTCGGAGCAGTGCGCTCCGACATTACATGCGAACCCCGCACACGCAGTAGTGTGAACCGGGGCTAAAGCTAAAGTCTACTTTTTTTATTTTTTATTTAGCTCTAAACACATTGGTTATGTTAATGGTGTGTATAGAATCCTACGTACTAAGACTGGGATGACATTAAATGTCATGTGCATGTAAGGGCAGGCATCCCAAAAATATAGTGTATAACTAATGTGTTTGGTGCTGTATCCCAAAAAATGTCAGCTTTAAGTTAAGTAGAGTGTTCTTGTCTGTAACAAAACAAAAAAAAAAACAAGACAGGGCCCCTGAAATATAGGAGCCCATACAGTGTCGGGACAAGGTCATCCGGCGCCCAGGGCAAGGATGCCAAACTGCGCCCCCCCCCCTTCCCTTAGGTTTAGGGTCAAGGTGCCCCCCCATCCCTGCAATAAACCATTGCGCCCAGGGCAACCGACCCTTCTGCCCACTCCTTGTCCCGCCCCTGAGCACATATACTCCCTTCTCAGCCTGTGTCTCCTACCTTCTATATGTTCCAGTACTGCAGCCTCAGTCTCTTCAGTAGTCAGCACTTACTATAGTTTTGGATGCCCATCTCCCCTCTGAACTCTGTGGTCTCTTCTTTTGACACTACAAGACTCAGCAGTGAGGTAAAGGTTCACAGTTGAATATTGGACCAATCTGAGAGACCAAGTTCTATCAATTCCTGGTAGTGACTAAGCTTGCCTTCTGTTTATTCCTATTGGCCAATGCAGCAGCCCATCATAGGGATGATCCAATAGGAATGTGTGGGGTAGACGGTAGTAGCAAGCTCAGACACTAAACAGAAGTGATGGAAACTTGTATGTTAAAGCGAAACCAAACCCTCCTTTCCTTTCCGCCATGAAAGCTGCCATCTTGGCCTCTGTTTAATCTTTAACTGCTATGATGCTGCACATGTGATCAGTTAAGACACCAGACATGTGATGCTTTGACAGTTTGGTCAGGGGCACAAGCAAATGTGACAGTTAGCAATCCCCGACATGCCAGAAAAGTAACTGTTTTTGAAATAGTTAAATTGATGTGTTTAGTTCCGCTTTACCATGGCCTAGGATGCAGCTGTAAATACAGGCTTTTTGAAGGCTGGCTTTTATTTTATTGACTTTTTTTCTACTTTAAAACACCTTTTTAACTTTTAAGAAGATATAATTTATCCCCCTTAACAAACAGCTGATGCTGAAATTTTTCAGTTGATACAATATGCAGAGTTGTATAAAGTACTCGAAACCCATACTTGAGTAAAAGTACAAGTGCTCGATTAAAAAGTGACTTGAGTAGAAGTGGAAGTGCTCGATCAAAAAGTGACTTGAGTAGAAGTGGAAATGCTCGATCAAAAAGTGACTTGAGTAGAAGTACTAAAGTATTCAACATTTTTTGTACTTAAGTATTGCAAGTAGTTTTTTTTTTTAATTTTGCTACTCAAGTACTGAAAGTAAAAGTACCAGTAGTTTTGAAAAAAAAATTGCTACACAAGTACTGAAAGTAAAAGTACAAGTACTGTGTTATGTAGTTATTAAAGAAAGAAGTCAAAAGTTTGAACATCATATTGTTTTTTATTATTTCAAATGCAGCTTTTATTTATACATACAGTAGCATTTATTTTAGTATGCGCTGATAATACACATGTTTTGAGCTTCATGAAACCTGCCATCTACTGTTCTGGCAGTGGTCATTTTTATAATAGTAACGAGTAACTATGCAGCACAAAAAAAAAATATCGGAGTAGAAGTATTGAAATCATCGAAAAAATGTAGTGAAGTAAAAGTGGAAGTAGGAGAAAAAAATTCTACTCTAGGAAAGTACAGATACCGCCTTTCGGTACTTAAGTACAGTAGTGAAGTAGTTCTACTTAGTTACTATACATCTCTGACAATATGTCTATCACCCATGACCAATATATACAGTTTTTATAAACATTGGGGCTAGTTTATGTATACATTTTAATCTTTTACATACTATATATTTACATATACTTTATTATGGCTAACATGCCTCACTGTATACACTTTGACAAGCATTTGAAGACCATAGGTGCAAGAGATAAGCCTTAAAACTTTTCAGTGAAGTTTCGATGATGTCGTGCTCCATGCCCCGCTAATGTTCCACACTGTTGCTATTGTCAGAAATTAAAGTGTTACTAAGCCCAGGAGCCTGCATTTACTATATCTGGTCTCCCACAGTACACAGAACATGGAAATGCAACTATTTTAGTAAATATAAACTGCTGAAAACCTTTTCTCATCAGCAGTATATAGCAGTCTTGTGACTTCAATCAGTGTCTGATTAAAGCTTGTAGTAGGAGTTTTCATTCTCCCCTGAGTGTCCTATGAGGCTACAGCACCCCGGACCCTCTGCTTTGACAGTGCTGATTGGCCCTGTGCTGATCACATGCACCCTCCAAAAAAAAATAAAAAATCCCTAGCAATACACACCAAACTGAGCATGTGCAGCTTGTCCCCAAGGCTCTGTTCTATCAGGAGATGGTTTGAAGCCAGTTATTTTTTTTAATTAAATTTCTTTATAACCCTCTTATTAAAGCTTAGGTAACTCTAATCAAAACCAGTTAACACCTTTCACCCATTCTCTTTCTCACTGGCTATTATTATACTGATTTTTTTGTTTATTTTTTTAACATTCATTTGTAACTATTTTTCATTCTATTTACACCCCGTTCACATTAGGTCGCTCCGACTTAGGGGGCGACCTGTGAAGTCGCGTGCAGAGCAACTTCGGCGCGACTTGCACGGATTTCACATAATGGAAGTCAATGCAAGTCGCCTCCAGGTTGCCCCGAAGTAGTACAGGACCCTTTTTCTAAGTCAGAGCGACTTGTGTCACTCCTATTAGAACGGCTCCTGTACTACACTATGGGAGCGACGGTACGTGACGTGTCAGGCTGACCAAGTCATCTGACAAGTCGTACCAGTGTGAATGGAGTCTGAGTTGGCTTTGTTTACTTTTGTGTAAAGAAAAATCTGCAACGCAGAAGAAAAAAAAAAAGCACCTTTTTTCATTTGCAAATAACTTTGCCAGGTTTTTACCAGATATACATTAACTCTGGAATAAACCTGGTCATAAAAAATATATAAATGCGCTCTGGGAGCTTTATGCTATAGTATGCACAGCATATTACACAGGTGTAACTAGAACCTTCAGGGCCCTGGTGCAAGAAACCATGAAGGGCCCCCCAGACCCCTGGCCGGGACCCTTCCCTTCAAGCCTGGGGCTGTTCCCACTGATCCTGGGGCCCTTTATTACGGTCCCGCAGCAGGACCCTTTCACAAGTTCTGCAGTGGGCCCCTTTCCTGCCATCTTGGGGCCTCTCCACAGTGGTGGAATGCCAGGCCCAGTCACAAGTGACCTTTGCTATCCTGGAAGTTCACCCACTGGTGTCAGTAGTTTTTATTTTTTGGTGTTTTAATTGTATTATTTTTTTATCATCTTATTTTATTTATTTACAATATCACTGACTATGACTCTGTCCATCCAGAAAAGGAAGTTGCTGGTAAATCACATATTTACCGACCCCTTCCTGGTTCTCTATTGTGACACATCCCTTGCAGCAGCTGACAGGAGAGGGAAGGGAGCACAGTGGGGGGGGGGGGCAGCACAGTGGGGTGGGGGGGGGGGGGGGGGGGACCGGGTGGCGCCTAGAGGCCGCAGAACACAAGGAAAAAGGAGGACAGTGATTTCTCTACATGCCGCCCCCGCTGCCCCTCCTATCCAGGTGTACAGGGGAGCTGCACAGGCCCCCTGGAGCATTGGGCCAGGTTGCAATTGCAACCCCTGTAGTTACGCCACTGGCATATTAGCACATTATGGCAGGCATACAATTTTCTCCAGTGATGCAGTGTCAGCGCTCTAGGCTGTCACAAGCTCTTCCATCTTCTCCCCTCCAGGCTCAGACCCTTCAGCCAATTGAAGGGCCACAATGACATCACTACTGCGCATGCGCACAGGAATAACATAATCACTGCACAGAGCTGCACATGCATGGTTCGGTGTACATTAACACTAAGCCCCGGGTCACACTACTGCGTGTGCGGGGTTCGCATGTCATGTCGGAGCGCACTGCTCCGACATTACATGCGATCAGCTGTGCGGTGCGAGTTTAGCCATACAGTTTGTATGGCAAAATTCGCATCGCACCCGCAGCAAACACGCACAGGAGGCATTTTGCCGCATCAGGATCGGATCGCACAGCGGTTCACACTTGTGCGATCCGATCCTGTGCGAACTGCACGATCGCACTGCGATATGCGATCAAACTGGGGGTGTCGTTAACATTACATTGACACCCCCAGTGGATCGCATATGGCAGTGTGAACTGCCGGGGGTGCGTGTGCGATGCGGGAACAGGCTGCGAATTCGCAGCCTTCCCGCATCGCATCAGTGTGAACCGAGCCTGACAGACAGGGAGAAGCAATTCTAACAATTATATTCCTGCCTGTCAGCATTTTTTGCAGGAGTTTAATTCTGCTTTAACCACTTAAAGCGGAGTTCCATCGTAAAGTGGAACTTCTGCTTTAGGTAGTCCTAACCCCCTGACATGCCACATTTGGCATGTCATTTTATTTTTGGGGGGAGCGGGTACCTAGTTTTGACAGGTACCTGCTCCCACTTCAACTCGGAGCGCTGCGGGGCCCTGAGCGGAAGTTCTCCTCCCCCCCCCCCCCTCCCTGCAATCTTCTGGGACACGCCAGAGGTCCCAGAAGATTGCCAGGCCAAACAAGATGCGCAGCGTACCCGGCTGTGAAGCCACAAACTGTCACAGCCGGGTGCTCACACCAGTGATGCCGACACCGCAGAGACCAGAGGGAGAGGATAAAGGGTTCGGGCGGCCGCATCGCTGGACCGTGGGACAGGTGTGTTTATTAAAAGTCAGCAGATACACTTTTTATATAAACACAGAAAAGGCTGGAACTCCGCTTTAAGGACTGCCCATATACTGCGGCAGGGTGACCGTTAAGCGCAAAATCACGTACATGTACGCGATTGTGCTTTAAGGCTCTAGGGGGCGCATGAGTGCAGCTAGAGCCTCCGCCCGTCGGCCTCCAGCGACTGTCAAGGCAGATGGCAGTTCTGTCAGACAGGAAGGAAGAGATTGTGTGATCCTAGTAATCAGGAACACGGATCTCTCTCATCCTACAGTTAGTCCCCTCCCCCCACAGTTAGAAAACATTCCTTAGGAGCACACTTAACCCCTTGATTGCCCCTGATGTTAACCCCTTCCCTGCCAGTGTCATTTATACAGTAACAGTGCATATTATTTAGAACTGATCACTGAATTGGTGTCACTGGTCCCGCAAAAACTGTCGCCCGTGTCAGATTTGTCCGTCACAATGTCGCAGTCCCGCTAAAAATCATTGATTGCCGCCATTACTAATAAAAACAAACAAACAAACAAACCAAAAATAATAGACAAATAATCTATCCCATAGTTTGTAAACGCTATAACGTTTGTGCAAACCAATAAATGAACGCTTTTTGTTTTTTTTGCCAAAAATATGTAGCAGAATACAAATCGGCCTAAACTGATAAAGAAATAAAATTTTTACATGTTTTATAGCAGGTAGAAAAAATATATAGTTTCTTTTTTAAAAATTGTCGGCCTTTTTTTGTTTATAGCGCAAAAAATAAAAATAGCAGAGGTGATCAAATACTACCAAAAGAAATTTGTGGGAAAAAAGGACATCAATTTTTTATTTGGGTACAGCATCCCACGGCCACGCAGTGCCGTATTGCAAAAAATGGCTTGGTCATTAAGGGGGTAAAGCCTTCCGGGGTTGAAGTGATTAAAGAGGGTAATTTATACAATAAAATGTATACTTTTTATCAGCTGTAACAGAATTTATTTTGAAACTAACATTTATTTTTTTACATCTGTTTGTTTATAGACGACATAGAAAATAAAATAATATTTGCAAGATTAGTAAGAAAATATTACTACATTTTTATTATTACAATATTACCAAAATATTACAATAACTATCATTCATTAGGTAATAGGGGTGCAGCTGGAACTAACAGTGCTTATCTAGATTCGCAATGAAAAGTCTTTCAGTTAAGAACATTCTAGCAATGTCAGGAGAGTGTTTTAACTGCTATTGTATTTAAAGCAGTATTAAACCCAAAACCAAAAATTTAATATATTGCAGCTTACCAATCATTAGATGTGGTGGCTGCATCCGTTTTTTTTCCCCCTTTGTTTTCACCTGGTGATCTGAGCAGGAACACTCCTCCTGTATTATACAGACACCATCCTGGGCGAATGAGCACAGGAGGCACAGCAGGCAGCAGCATTGCTAGTTTGGGAGGGGGGGGTGTAGTGTTGAATGTATTAGCAGATTTAAATACACTAACAAATGGATGCCAAACTCCAGCTAATACTTTATAATTAGTTACAGCATTTTTTTTTTACCTTTTGAGATAAAGGTTTTACATGGTTAAATAAAAGCTGATAGTTTTAATCACCCCTGCCAGTGTTACAGCCCATTCAGACTGGCGCGACACGACTTTGTGGGTGCGACTTGCACGGACTTCATATAATTGAAGTCAATGCAAGTCGCCTCCAGGTCGCCCCAAAGTAGTACAGGACCCTTTTTCTAAGTCGGAGCAACTTGTGTCGCTCCTATTAGAACGGGTCCTATACTACTCAATGGCGACCGACCGACCGCGACTTGTCAGGCGACCAAGTCGCCTGACAAGTCGCGCCAGTCTGAATGGACTCTTAATGTTTTGTTTCATCCATGCAAACTGATATTTTCTGCTGCAGAGTTTGTGCTTAAAAAACAAAAACAGACTTGCTGGCTGGATCATCAGATGAAAACGGAAGACAGAAAGCCTAAAAATAGGAAAATGATGCAGCTATCACATTTCAGAATTGGTAAGCTGCAATATAATAAATGTTTGATTTTAGGTTTCATTTAAAGAGATCCTGTCAGTCTAAAAAAATGTTGCAGGGCCCCTGCATTAGCAGAGCCCTATACTCACTTCTCAGGTGGCCCGTGTCTCCTGTCCACACTCCCTTCCAGCACTGCAGTCTCCGCCAGTCTCCTTGTTGTGCTCCTTTTGCCCACTGGATGAAGCATAGCATTTTCATTAGTAATTAGAACAATATTGATCTATTTTTAAACAGCAGATTGTCCTCACTGAAAATTGACACTAAGTTCCTCTGAGACTAACCCTTTTTACAGCAACATGAAGTTGAGACACTATAAAGTGCTAAAAATCTGTACCGCTTAGATGTTGTCACATTGACGAGAATGGATGACAAGCTCTAATTCATTCAAAACAGAAATAAATGTAAAATGATGTCACTTACAAAAGTCTGATGTCCAATATGCTTGCAAGTAACTTTTTCTGACACTTGTTTACAAGTTAAAATCAGTATTTGTTGCTAGAAAATTACTTAGAACCCCCAAACATTATATATACAGTATCTCACATAAGTGAATACACCCCTCACATTTTTGTAAATATTTTATTATATCTTTTCATGTGACAACGCTGAAGAAATGACACTTTGCTACAATGTAAAGTATGTAAATTTGTTGTCCCTTCAAAATAACTCAACACACAGCTATTAATGTCTAAACTGCTGGCTACAAAAGTGAGTACACCCCTAAGTCAAAATGTCCAAATTTGGCCCAATTAGCCATTTTCCCTCCCGGTGTTATGTGACTCATTAGTGTTACAAGGTATCAGTTGTGAATGGGAACCGGGTATAGTAAATTTGGTGTTATCGCTCTGACTCTCTCATACTGGTCACTGGAAGTTCAACATGGCACCTCATGGCAAAGAACTCTCTGAGGATCTGAAAAAAAGAATTGTTGCTCTACATAAAGATGGCCTAGGCTATAAGAAGATTGCCAAGACCCTGAACCTGAGCTGCAGCACAGTGGCCAAGACCATATAGCGGTTTAAAGGGAAAGGTTCCACTCAGAACAGGCCTCACCCTGGTCGACCAAAGAAGTTGAGTGCACATGCTCAGCGTCATATCCAGAGGTTGTCTTTGGAAAATAGATGTATGAAGGCTGCCAGAATTGCTGCAGAGATTGAAGGGGGGGGGGGGTCAGCCTGTCAGTGCTCAGGCCATACACCGCACACTGCATCAAATTGGTCTGCATGGCTGTCGTCCCAAAAGGAAGCCTCTTCTAAAGATGATACACAAGAAAGCCTGCAAACAGTTTGCTGAAGACAAGCAGACTAAGGACATGGATTACTGGAACCATGCTTGTGGTCTGATGAGACCAAGATAAACCTATTTAGTTCAGATGGTGTCAAGCGTGTGTGGTGGCAACCAGGTGAGGAGTACAAAGACAAGTGTGTCTTGCCTACAGTCAAGCATGGTGGTGGGAGTGTCATGGTTTGGAGCTGCATGATGCTGCCGGCACTGGGGAGCTACAGTTCATTGAGGGAACCATGAATGCCAACATGTACTGTGACATACTGAAGCAAAGCATGATCCCCTCCCTTCAGAGACTGGGCCGTAGGGCAGTATTCCAACATAACGACCCAAACACACTTCCAAGATGAACACTGCCTTGCTAAAGAAGCTGAGGGTAAAGGTGATGGACTGGCCAAACATGTCTCCAGACCTAAACCCTACCAAGCATCTGTGGGGCATCTTAAAAAGGAAGGTGGAGGAGCGCAAGGTCTCTAACATCCACCAGCTCCGTGATGTCATCATGGAGGAGTGGAAGAGGACTCCAGTGGCAACCTGTGATGCTCTGGTGAACTCCATGCCCAAGAGGGTTAAGGCAGTGCTGGAAAATAATGGTAGCCACACAAAATATTGACACTTTGGGCCCAATTTTGACTTAGGGGTGTACTCACTTTTGTTGCCAGCGGTTTAGACATTAATGGCTGTGTGATGAGTTATTTTGAGGGGACAGCAAATTTACACTATTATACAAGCTGTACACTCACTACTTTACATTGTAGCAAAGTGTCATTTCTTCAGTGTTGAAGAAAAAAAGGACGAAACATCCTCCCTGCACTATGGTAATGCTAATATTACACTGATGCAGCTGTTCATCGGTATGTAACCAAATGGAAAAAAAAAAACAGAAAAAACACAGCGCAAACAGTGTAGATAAATGTCCCTCTCAAAGTGATCCCCTTAGTGCTAAACAATCTGATATTAGTGGTATTTTGTTTACAAAACGTGATACTGAAATTAAAATAAAATAAAAAAATGCACTCTATATGAACCTGTGGCACTCAGGTGTGGGTATATAGATAAAGGATGCAAAAAACACAACAAATTTGTGTTTATTTTGCAAAACTTAAAATGTACAAAATATCGGCCCATATCGATCGATTCCGATATGCGATGGCCAAAATATCGGTATCAGCAACGAAAAACCGATATCGGTTAATCCCTACTGGTAGATTTGTCATTTAGCAACCTTGGGATGAATTACCATGATTACCTGTTGATAAAAGCTGGCTAGTTCACCGACCAATCAGATCCACCCGAGGAAGGCACGGAGTCATGGTGCCATCACTCGTAGGGGAAGGGCCAGGTTATTGTTGGTGAACTCGGAGTATGCTAGCAGTGGCACCATTGGGCTGATCGTTTATGATTTTTACTTAGTTTGTATAGACTGGTGCTCTCACCAGAACCATGTGAGTGTTTTTAGTGCATTTAAATAAATATTTTTTTGTATCAAATGGTATTTGCACTATGTGTTTTTGAATCCTTTATCTATATACCCATGGCTGAGTGCCACATCTGAGGATTAGAAGTCATTGATTTTGGAGGACTCCTATCAGATTGATGTGGTGGCAGATCCCAGTGGACAGCTCACCTGATTATCCTGAGGCTAACATATAGTTCCTGTCGGTGTGGATCGGGTTGATATATACCTGAGCGCAGCATTACATCTATTGAGGTGAGCGCATAACATTAGGGGGACTTGCAAGGGGAAGGGGGGATCTCCAGTATTATATAGCAGTCACAGAGTTATCCAGCATAAGGTTAAACGGAACATTGGTGATTGGAATGCAACAATAATAAGGACTTTGATCTTTATATGATACAGTACTGTGTTGCCCAGTGGCTTGTTTGTATCTGTTATATCACCATGTATGAAAGACTGCAATCATTCTCATTTAGCAGTTTTATTTAGCATACCGGTATGTCCCCAGGTACATTTTTTGGATGTTTTGATACACATATATTGTTAATTGGGATTATTAGCATGGTGGGGTGTTTGCATGTATTAGGATTTTTTGTTTTATAATACTTCATGGTATTAGCACATAAACATTTTTAGGCTATTTACTGGATTATTTTTAGTCATCACGCTTCAACACATTCATTTTTCTATTGAGTTTTATAATTTTTTGACCATATATTTTCATTATTAGATATATTTACACATATATTTTGAAAGCGCAGCACTTTTAATATAATTTACACTTTTGTGAGATACTGTGTATATATATATATATATGTATATTTATACAGACAAACAGACAGACACACACTAACACCACTCGCCACTGCTTGCCTGCACATTTCTCCTCTCTTGATGAATACTCATGGATCTCTGCAGTCTCCTGTTATCTCCGCCCTCATCCAGCCCCCTCCACCTCTGCATCTCTCTTTGTCTCTCCTATAACTCATCCTCCCTCCCTTGCTACTCTCACAAGAGTGAGACAGAAAGCTGTGCATGATGTCATTAACCTAGGCTATTTAACAGACAACAAAGAGAAAGTGGGCTTTATAAGGTATTTACTGGCAGACAAAAAATTTTTACTATCTAAAGTTAAAACAACAAGAGCAGAGAATTTAATAAATGGAAAGATGAAAAAATGACTGAAGGTCCGCTTTAAGAACGTGAATGTAAATCTTAGTAAGAGTAGAGAGGACCCCTGTGTCGAGTTTTCTACCTTCAGTTACATCTACATGATAACTGTAGAATCTTTAGTTCTCCTCTGTTCTTTTTTCCACCTTTTTTGTTTCCCCTTACTACTGGGAATAGCAGATAATAAAGCATAATGTATCTAAGCCCCCCAAAAATTTAATGTATTGCAATTTATAAGTCCTTGGATGTATTGGCTACATTTGTTTTTTTTAGGCCAAGAACATTTTTAGCAAGTACAGTAAAAATCTTTTGATTTTGCCAGAAATGCTGGGTACTTGTCATTTCCTGTGAGCCTAAATGAAAGTGTAAGCTACTAGTGCCACCAATGTAAAAAATGCAGACATGTTTCAAATCCAGCTTGTGTGACAACCATGGCTCACCTCCATAGATACAATGGAGAAATAAGTGTAGTGCCCCACATACAGGGGCAATACGTTTTTTATTTGCAGGATCACTAGTTAAAAATAAAGGAAAAAGCCTGAAAGAAGAAAACCAATGAAGCCAACACATCCAAGGACTAAAGCAAAAGCAATTTAAATTTCAACAGGTTTCCTTTAATCCCTCTCTATAACATATACTGTACTTATACTTATACCCTGTTTGTTTCTCTGCAGCTCCATTCGATGCTGTATGCCATAGGATGTACACGGTACTTCTGGGAATGGAGGAGCATGTGACTCATTCCATATAGTAGGGCTGATCCACTCAGCACTGTCACATGGGGGGTCCATAGCCCTGTGTAAGGTATAACTCATGGTAGCCTACACAGGGTTTTCCTTCTTGGTGGCTGAACAGAGTGGAGGAAGAAAGGAAGGAAGGAAGGAAGGAAGGAAGGAAGGAAGGAAGGAAGGAAGGAAGGGAGGGAGGGAGGGAGGGAGGGAGGAAGGAAGGAAGGAAGGAAGGAAGGAAGGAAGGAAGGAAATAAGGTGAATATGCTGCCTGATAGATTTGTATTAAAAGGAACCTGTTGCCTTGCATTGGCAAAGCACAGGTTTACTTTAAAAGAAAACTATTCTTTACTCATTTAGTAACTAGTAACTCAATTCCCCTATAACAGTAGTGATGGCAAACCTTGGCACCCCAGATGTGTAGTTGTAGAGTAGTTGAACATTATGGAAAATGTAGTTCAAAAACATCTGGGGTACCAAGGATCGCCATCACTGCCCTATAAGTTGAAATGGCAGGAGTATAAAGCCTCCTTGTCCTTTCATGTGTCACAAATATAGCTAACTTTTGGTCCAAAGGCACAGTCCTAGATTTTGAACATTTGTCCATGAAAATATTTGACCCTTGAAGTGTCTGGTTTGAACACTGATTAACTGTTTTTTAGGTATTTTCTTTTTTTTTTCCAATTAGAGAAAGTTTTACAATAGGTGGGATTATGACCAGGTCAGTATGATCACAGCAGAACATTCAAAGATCAAGGCAAAGCAGGCACATTATTATACTTGAATACACCTGACTACATCAGACACCTGACTCTGGTGACGTGAGCTGGCTCTGATCCACTCATTGTGTTGAACCAATGAAGCAGAGGTAAGTATTTTGTACTTTAGTTCTGCTTTAAGTTGTGGTCTTCCAGGCTTTCAGGCCTCCCAGGGTCTCAATAGTGAACAATGTTCTGAATGATTTGCATATCTGTCAAGGCAATAGGATTAAGAGGGCTCTAAAAAAGATACAATATTATAGGTAAAACATTTCTTTCAGAAGAGTATAATCTTGCAAACTATGTGACAAAGAAATGATCAGTCTATAATTTTAATGGTAATGGTAGGTTTATTTTAACAGTGAGAGACAGAATAACAACAAAAAAATCCAGAAAAACACTTTTAAAAAAAGGTTATAAATTGATTTGCATTTTAAGTGAAATTTTTGAGTGAAATAAGTATTTGACCCCTTCGAAAAACATGACTTAGTACATGTTTTTGGCAAAACTCTTATTGGCAATCACAGAGGCCACCAGGCTTGCACACATCATAGGAGGGATTTTGTCCCACTCCTCTTTGCTGGTCCTCTCAAAGTCATTAAGGTTTTGAGGCTGATGTTTGGTAACTCGAACCTTCAGCTCCCTCCATATATTTTCTATGGGATTAAGGTCTGGAGACTGACTAGGCCACTCAGGACCTTAATGTGCTTCTTCTTGAGCCACTCCTTTGTTGCCTTTGCCGTGTGTTTTGAGTCATCGTCATGCTGGAATACCCATCCACAACCTATTGTCAATGCCTTGGCTGAGGGAAGGAGGTTCTCCCTCAAGATTTGAGGGTACATGACCCCATCCATTGTCCCTTTGATACAGTGAAGTTGTCCTCTCCCCTTAGCAGAAAAATACCCCCAAAGCATAATGTTTCCACCTCCATTTTTGATGGTGTGGATGGTGTTCTTGGGGTCATAGGCAGCATTCCTCCTCCCCCAAACAGGGAAGGTTGAGTTGATGCCAAAGCAGTGGCGTAGCGTGGGTTGTCAGCACCCAGGGCAAGGTAAGTAATTTGTCCCCCCTGGGGCAAGGTAAATAATTTGCGCCCCATACACAAATCTACTAGACCATTACACAGACCACTACACTGACACCTACACTGACCTAGCTGACCACTACAGAGACCTACCTTATACCTACACTGACACCTCCCATACACTGACACCTACAATGACCCCCCTTACACTGACAACTTCACTGACACCTACACTGACCCCCCTACACTGATACCACACACTGACTCTCCTACACTGACAACTACACTGACCCCCCCCCATACACTGACCCCCCCTACACTGACACCCCCATACACCGTCACCCCCATACACTGACACTTACACTGACCCCCCATACACTGACACCTACACTGACCCCCCATACACTGACACCCCTTACACTGACCCCCCCATACACTGACACCTACACTGATCCCCCATACACTGACACCTACCCTGACCCCCCCATACATTGACGCCCCCTTCACTGACCCCCATACACTGACACCCCATACACTCACCCCCCCCTACACTGACACCTACACAGACCCCCCCTACACTGACACCCCCTACACTGACCCCCCCATACACTGACACCTACACTGACTCCTCCCATACACTGACACATACACTGACCCCCCATACACTGACACCCCCATACACTGACACCTACACTTGCCCCCCCTACACTGACACCTACACTGACCCCCCCATACACTGACCCCCCATACACTGCCACCCCCTACACTGACATCCCCTACACTGACCCCCCCATATACTGACACCTACAATGACAACCCCCTACACTGACCTATCTCCCCCCTCCCATGTCCACTTCCCTGGGCCCCCGGGGCAGGCAGCACATCACTCACCTCTCTCTGTGTCCAGACACTGGGGACTTGAGGAGGCGATCTGGAGCAGAGAAGAGACACAGCGTGTCAGCAGCAGCAGCAGCCAGTGTGGAGGCAGATTCCAAGAGCGGTGGTGCACATGCACTGAGCCACCGGCTGCCATCTTCACCCACGACCAGCCCCGCCCCCTGGCCGCACATGACACCTTCAGCGTCCACCGCTCTTCCTGCACAAAGAGACAGTAAAGGAGCCAAATGCAGGAAACAGTGGGCGGGCGGGCCGCTGGACAGGTCACAATAAAGGGATGGGGGACACTATTATCCCGCAGATGGCGGGCGTGGGATGCGCCCCCCTAAATGTTGCGCCCGGTGCCAGTGGCCCCCTCCACACCCCCCACGCTACGCCACTGTGCCAAAGAGCTTGATTTTAGTCTCATCTGACCACAACACTTTCACCCAGTTCTCCTCTGAATCATTCAGATGTTCATTAGCAAACTTCAGAAGGGCCTGTACATGTGCTTTCTTGAGCAGGGGGACCTTGCGGCAGTATTTCAGTTCTTCATGGTATAGTGTGTTAACAATTGTTTTCTTGGTGACTATGGCCCCAGCTGCCTTGACATCATTGACAAGATTCTCCCGTGTAGTTGTGGGCTTATTCCTCACCGTTCTCATGATCATTAAAACTCCATGAGATGAGATCTTGCATGGAGCCCCAGACTGAGGGAGATAAACAGTTATTTGTGTCCCTTCCATTTACGAATAATCCTGCCAACTGTTGTCTTGGGGATGGTCTTGTAGCCCATTCCAGTCTTGTGTAGGTCTACAATCTTGTCCCTGTCATCCTTGGACAGCTCTTTGGTTTTGGCCATGATGGAGAGATTTGAATCTGTTTGATTGATTGCTTCTGTGGACAGGTGTCTTTTATACAGGTAACAAACTGAGATTAGGAGCACTCTCTTTAAGAGAGTGCTCCTAATCTCAGCTCTTTATCTGTATAGAAAACACCTGGGAGCCAGAAAGCTTGATGATTGATAGGGGATCAAATACTTATATCACTCATCAAAATGCAAATCAATTTATAACTTTTTTTAAATGTGCTTTTCTGGATTTGTTTGTTGTTATTCTGTCTCTCACTGTTAAAATAAACCGATCATTAAAGTTATAGAGTTATCATTTCTTTGTCAGTGGGCAAACATACAAAATCAGCAGGGGATCACATTTTTCCCTCACTGTAGTGGCATTGAAATGTTTGTATCAAAGTGGTTAACTGAATCCCTAAATAGGGTATATATTCAATGGCCCATTGGAACTCAAAGACTGTTCTAAGCAGTGTGACAGTTTCATTCTTTATGTTGATATTAGGAGCCAGTGATTTACTTCTATTAACCATAGCAAATTAATGTAGCAATTTAAGCAAATTAGGAATGGTTGTTAGAGGGGAAATGATGTACATTGTTAGTGAAAAGAGCAATAGCAACCAACTTTTCCATAAAATGAATCTATTTTTTACAACTTCTTATTATCTGGTAATGATATTTAACCTATTAGAATAAGTTATGGTCATATCCAGGGTTTTTTTTTTTTTTTGCGGGAACGAAGTTCCTGCACCTTCAGCACTGAATGTATGTAATGACAAGAGTGTGCTGGAGGGTCTATGTATGCTGGCTGCTGGTAGATGTATTTTTGCTGGGGTGGATCTACTGTTGCTTGGGAGTATATTTTTGGGGGGTTCTATTGTTTTTGGAGGATCTATTGTTGCTGCCGAGGATCCTTTTACTGCCTTTCTTGTCATTATTAACACATTTCATACACATACCCAAACACCACAAAAATGATACTTGTTTCTGTATTCTCTATAAGGGGCAGTATTGGGCAGTAGGCACCAGGGGGTGGAACCAAGGAACAGTAATCAGGGGTGGGTTGGGGGCGGAGACAAGGGCTAATTTAAAAGAGGAGAGTACCCGCACCTTTTCTCTGAGAAAAAAAATCTCTGCTCATATCTATTGGAATCTTCCGTAGTTTCACAGCTCGGTCCCTGACGTACGACATATCGATCACATACTCCTGAGGCAGAAAAGGGAATCTAAATGCGTGCTGCATTGTAAATAATGAAACATATTTAAACATTACAATAAAGAGATTATGACGGCACATCCTAAACGTTATTTCACCCAAAACTAATATCTTAGCTTTTGTTTGATGCCAGTGAGTTGAAACTCTCATTGCTTTGCATAGTTTCTTAGAATGTAAATGGCATGACGTATGGAAGAAGCTGTAATGGACCTTTAGGCAAGGCATCTGTTGGATGATTTGATGCGTCACCAAGTAGCTGAAATAGAAATGTCATCCCTGGATGAAAAAAACGAATATTATTTACAGATGTGTGCTGTTTAAAGCCACAAGCTATGCATTATTCTTCTTTAGAAAGTTGTTAAAATTGGACATATAGAGCTTTAATATCCTCTGAGGCAATAATGCAAAAAACAATAAGCAACATTCTGAATTAATTTAAACCTGTTAGTTGCTGTGTCAAAATGGCAATTTATATAGTTACTTGTCTAAATAGAAGAGGCATGTGTATTATTAAATCATGGTGACCTTTGTGTATTTCTTTCAGATTTTGTGCAGTATTCCAGCATGAAACAACTCCTTTACTTTGCCTCTGTTGAGGAACTTTGACAAAAACTGGTCACTGGCTGCTACACTCTTTCCTTGTGTAGGGCGACAGGTCTTGTATCTGCCCCCCTGTACTTCTCAGCAGTCAGCCTGTAGTAGGTGGACCTGCTGAGTCCTACCCACAGTTTTGCTGTTTGCACAGGTTATTTGTCACGCAGTGATGATGTCACCACGCACATTTAATGCAATGTTTCTTTACTGGAGATCCTGCCAGTAAAACATTTCCTTTTGCAGGCTGACAACTCTAATGCCACTGCCCACAATTAGCAGCTGTGTTGAGCTCCTTCCGTTGGCCATTGAGCATCAGTCTGATAGACCTGATCATAAATTCATAAGCCACCCCACCAGAGGACTTTGTTTCCCCGTAGCTTGTGAAATGGGAATCAATCCTTAAACTCCAACTGACCCCAGAACAAGGGACAGGATACTCTACTATGTTCACAAATTGTCTGTTTGCATATTACCAAAAATCAGGCTTCAAGATCCTCTCCCATTGGTACAAAATACCCAAAGCATTACATAAAATGTTTCCTATGACCCCTGACAAATTGTGGAGGTGCGACTCAACCCCTGGCAATTTGCTACATATTTTTTGGTCAAGTCCCTCTCTCCAACCCTTCTGGTATACTGTATGCACCACGTCGCAAGAAATCAAGGACTACTCTTCACCCAATGACCCAACCTTTTTCCAAAAAAAAAAAAACATATAAGAGCTCTGTACTTTCACATTTGATCAAAACTGATAGACATTACCAGGGCCGATCCTGGGCGGGCGCGGGCGGTGCACCGCACCCAGGCGACGGGTGAGGGGGGGCGCACGCCGCACATAACCCTATCCTCCCGCAAGTCGCGGGAGTCTCTCCAGCCGCTACATCCTCTGTAGTTCCGGGCGGCACACAGGCGGAGTGATATCAAATGCACTCCGCCTGTGAGAAGAGGAGCTGTGCGCGACATGCAGTAAATTCTATGAATAATGTGCATTATTTAACCCATCCTCATTTGTTTTAGTGAACAGCTCCTATGGCCTTGTGTATCAACATGAAATCGTAAAGGACTTGTGTTGTAAAATGCAGGTAGGTAGTGTTTGATATGCGAATAGTCAAGTGTTCTGGCTATTGTCATTCACATTGCAGTGACCTGAGAAAAGAGGGGAGAGAGTTGGATTATGGCAGCTGTTTTCCTGTTACTTGAATACAATTGAAGAGGAACCTGGTTTCCA
Source organism: Pelophylax lessonae (assembly GCF_965119305.1). Taxonomy (NCBI): domain Eukaryota; kingdom Metazoa; phylum Chordata; class Amphibia; order Anura; family Ranidae; genus Pelophylax; species Pelophylax lessonae. Next base: position 672,708,662 of record NC_138769.1, on the reverse strand, counting down.
TACACCTGTTGAGACATGTTCACATACGAGAGGAAGGAGGCATAAGCTTCCTTTGTCGTGGTTGATGCAATTTGTGTAGTGTTAAGAAGCTGTGCCTGTGTTCACCTTTTTTTATTGCTGCTCTCCTGTTACTTGGCTGTAACCTGGCTGGTCTTATGTGGTAATATTTGTTAGCAGTGAAACTGGTTGTTGTGTGCTATGTGCAGCAAGACTTTTAGTCCTTGCAAGTCCAAGATTTTCCTGCATGCTTGCAGATGTTTGCTCTCTTTTTGTTTTTATAACACAAAGTTATATCAGTTGAAAAGGGATGGCTGCTTGGGAAGCAATCTGTCCCAGAAAGTACTTCTGTTTTCTTGTATTGTTTGGCCTACAGTTGCCTTTAAGATAAGCCTGTCATTGGTGGCCAGGTCTTGGTTATAATTGCCAAGAGCTGCCATGACTACTGGTGCAAAGGACTTGGGGGGGTGGTCGGTGGGTTGGCTTTTGCCAATTTGAGTAAAAAATGCCCTGGGAGTAAACACCACAGAGCCAGCACTGCCACCACAGAGCCCACACCACAGAGCCAGCACTGCCACTACAGAGCCCACGCCACAGAGCCAGCACTGCCACCACAGAGCCAGCACTGCCGCCACAGAGCCCAGCGCCATAGAGCCCACACCACAGAGCCAGCACTGCCACCACAGAGCCCAGCGCCACAGAGCCCAGCACTGCCACTACAGTGCCCAGCACCACAGAGCACAGCACTGCTACTACAGAGCCCAGCGCCACAGAGGCCAGCACCACAGAGCCAAGCGCCACAGAGCCCAGCACCACAGAGGCCACAGAGCCCGGCACCACAGAGGCCAGCACCACAGAGCCTGGCACCACAGAGCCCAGCACCACAGAGCCCAGCACCACAGAAGCCACAGAGCCCGGGAACCACAGAGGCCACAGAGCCTGGCACCACAGGGCCCAGCACCACAGAGGCCACAGAGCCCGACACCACAGAGCCCAGCACCACAGAGCCAAGCACCACAGAGGCCGCACAGAGCCCAGCACCACCGGGACACCACAGAGACTGGCACCACAGCCCAGCATACCACAGAGACCGGCACACCACTACAGAGCCCAGCGCCACAGAGCCAGCACTGCCACCACAGAGCCCAGCGCCATAGAGCCCACACCACAGAGCCAGCACTGCCACCACAGAGCCCAGCACTGCCACTACAGAGCCCACAGACCACAGAGGCCAGCGCCACAGAGCCCAGCACCACAGAGGCCAGCAGCACAGAGGCCAGCAGCACAGAGGCCACAGAGCCCAGCAGCACAGAGGCCACAGAGCCCGGCACCACAGAGCCCAGCACCACAGAGGCCAGCACCACAGAAGCCACAGAGCCCGGCACCACAGAGGCCAGCACCACAGAGGCTACAGAGCCCGGGAACCACAGAAGCCACAGAGCCTGGCACCACAGGGCCCAGCACCACAGAGGCCACAGAGCCTGGCACCACAGAGCCAGGCACCACAGAGCCAAGCACTACAGAGGCCGCACAGAGCCCAGCACCACCGGCACCACAGAGACTGGCACCACAGCCCAGCATACCACAGAGACCGGCACACCACCCCAGAGGACCAGGAGCCAGACCCCAGGACCAGCAGCCGGAAAACAGGACCAGCAGCCGGGAATCAGGACCAGCAGCCAGGAAGACCAGCAGCCAGACCCCAGGACCAGCAGCAAAGCCCCAGAAGCCAGGCCTGGAGGGGACTCTTTCTATCAGAGACTCTCCAATAGGCACAGAGAGGGCCTCTGTAAGATAAACCCCCCTCCAGGTCCCATTAGACTCCGTTGTAGTCTCTAATGGGGCCTGGTGGGGGGTCTTTCTAACATAGACTTTAAAATGCACACAGAGATGACCTCTGTTCGAGAGACCGCCCTCCAGGTCCCATGATACGACCCCATTGTAGTCTCTAATGGGGCCTGGTAGGGGGGTCTTTCTAACAGAGGCCCTCTCTGTGTTCCTTGGAGAGACCCCCCTCCAGGTCCCATTAGGAAAAGGGGAGGAGTTAGTAAGATGACCACGCCCACGTGGGGGGCGCCATAAATATTTCTGCACCCAGGCGTCTGTTACCCTAGGATCGGCCCTGGACATTACATTCGAAGATGTTGGAAGGAAACCAAACACACCACCCTTTGCCATGTAGGTGACCAAGGTGAACGAAATTGAATACATAGAAAACCTAATCACCACAGATAGAGGTACCCATAACATATTTAGAAAAGGCTGGTTCTGCTGGAATAAGTTTTCCTTCTTTCCAGAGTACAAATATTTTTTTTAACAGGAGGACGGGGATATTGATAGACATTACATTCGGAGATGTTGGCAAGAACCAAACACCACCCTTTGCCATGTGGGTGACCAAGTTGAACAAAATTGAATACATAGAAAACCTAATCACCACGGATAGAGGTAAGCATGACAAATTTTAAAAAAGGCTGGTTCTGCTGGAATAAGTTTTCTTTCCAAAGTACAAATATTTTTTTACAGGAAGATGGTGATGCAAACTGTAACAGAACCAGGACCCCACAACGTGTTTGTGGGCTTCCGTCAGAATACTGCTTCCTCCAGTCTGAACATAGGTATCAGATATTACAGCGCCCCCATACAAAACTAGCCTGAACTTAGCTTGTATAGATCTGGAAACATCAACCTTTATTGAACAAACTCACACTCAATATATAGACATAGGAGAACATCCCCCTCCTGATCAAATTACCCCACCAGGTCAGGTGCCTGATTACATTATCATATGCAGATGGAATTGTGTACAGAAATATAGTTAACATATCTAAGGACCAACCAACACAAACAGTATACTATTTCCCCTCAGCAACTAACAGATGACATCTGTGACATGAGGGGCGGGGCCTCCTGATGACGTCATCGGGACCACGCCCCTAATGGCTATATAATAAGCTGCAGAGACCGGAGATAGGCATAATCAGCGGAGATGTCGTCGGAGGAGGACCGGAGGAAGAAGAAGAGCCAACAGCCGACAGCAAAAGAGCAGAAGACCGGAGAGGAGAAGAAAAGAAGAGAAGACAGCAGAAGAGGGGACAGCAAAAGAGCAGAAGACCCCGGAGAGAAGAACACAAGAAGAGGGGACAGCAAAAGAGCAGAAGACCCCGGAGAGGAGAAGACAAGAAGGGCGGACAGCAAAAGAGCAGAAGACCCTGGAGAGGAGAAGACCCCGGAGAGGAGAAGACAAGAAGAGTCGGATGAAGATTTTTAATAAACTTTCCAAAACGTCTCCTGTCGTTATTTCCATACACTGCCTTTTATGTGGTGAATGAGTAGGGGTACAGTGTACCCCATACCCATTCACATAGGGAGGGGGTCCGGGATCTGGGGGGCCCCCTTGTTAAAGGGGGCTTCCAGATTCCAATGAGCCCCCTGCCCGCAGACCCCCACAACCACCGGCCAGGGTTGTGGGGATGAGGCCCTTGTCCTCATCAACATGGGGGCAAGGTGCTTTGAGGTGGGGGGTGCAGAGCTCCCCCTGCCCCAAAGCACCAACACCCCCCCATGTTGAGGGCATGTGGCCTGGTGTGGTCCAGGGGGGGTGGGGCCGCTCGCTCGTCCCCTCCCCTTTCCTGGCCTGCCGGGCTGCATGCTCGGATAAGGGGCTGGTATGGATTTTGGGGGGGCCCCATGCCGTTTTTTCGGCATGGGGCTACCCTCAAATTCCATACCAGACCCGAAGGGCCTGGTTTGGAACCTTGGGGGGGACCCCCACACCGTTTTTTTCCCATTTTGGCGTGGAGTTCCCCCTCAAGATTCCCACAGCGCAAGTCGCCCCACAAGTCGGATCCGACTTGCAGTGTTGCGGTGCGACCTCCATTCAAATCAATAGGCTTCCATAGGGAACCATTGATTTTGAATGGAAGAAAAAAAAACGCTGCTAAAAGCAACGTGGCAAAACGTGCAATAACGCCAATGGAAAAAGCTACTGAAAGCACGTTTTTACAACTGCTTTTTCCGGCGTCAGAACTAGCTTTGACGTACGTTTTTTCTAACGCCCCGTGTGCATGGGGCCTAAAGATGTGTAAAGTGACACATGATTCCCAAATATATTATGGGTATTATATATTATATTATATATTAAATACTATATTATTTGGGTTTGCATACACCTTTTCTAAAATGCTAAAAAAAAAATAAAAAAAGACAATTTTAATTATGCTCAGTGTATATATTTATATTTGTATGTAATGTATATATATATATATATATATATATATATATATATAGATATAGATATAGATATTATTATAATTATTATTATTTGTGTTATTATTATATTCATCTATTTATTTATGTATTTTTATCTTATTTATAAATGTAATTTTTTATGGTAAATTGCCAGACCTCAACAGACCCTGCAAACTGGAAAGAGCAAGAATTCTGTACATTTTTAGAATATTGGTCTATGCCCTTATTAGTTCAGGAAATGTGTTCCTCGTTATATTTTCTATGAATTTAAATACAATTATTTATTATACATTAAATGAGATTAACCATAGTTAGCTATATAATTGACTATTCTCACTGATTAAGAGAGGCCTAAAAAAATAAGGATGTAAGAGGAAGGTCTGTTTAAATATAATTTCCTGCAGCCAGGACATGTTAGTAAATAACCTTGAGGGTAGGCGTATTAAAAAAAAAAAAAAAGAAAATGGAACACAGAATGTTTTATTTCCTGTCTGTTCTCTGGCTATACGTGCATGGCACAGCAAGTACTTTTTTTTATTATTTAATTTATTTTATATTTTCTCAATACCCACATATATTAAAAAGGTACTTAAATGGAAACTGTAGTGTAGTTCCAGCAAGCACACATTTTGTTTTTTATTTTGTGATAATTACATAAAGTACTTGTATAGTGGCTTTCCTCTTTGGACAGGTTTACAAAATGATTTTTTATATTGCATACACAGTTTCTTTCTTCAGTAATTTAGAGTAGTTGATAATCAAAGCAATGCCGTGGAGTCCCAGCTAGGCTTAAAGACAAACCTTTGTTCACCAATTTTTTTTCTAAATTCCAGCTCCCCTATGTACCAATATAGCATTATTGCACTTGCAAAAATATCAAAGCTTTCCATTTATCCTACAGACCCTTACCTTACTGTCTTTATGGATGTTTCAAAACACGTATCCATTACTTATGCCTTACTTCCTGGGCAGACTATAGGTAATGACACAGGAAGGAGTTGACCAGCTGACCTTATTAGCACACACCCCACATGATCCACCCTCCTACCTACCCCACCCATTTCTAGGTACACATTTTTTAAATGAAATGCAATCAATCAGCGATCACCCTTCTCACTAAATGCACAGGCATCTTTCTTTTTTCCTGAATGAAAATCAGATTCATGCGACCCATTCATTGCGATTTACATGCATTCCTTGACCTTCTACAGTGTGTAGCCTTAAAAATCTGTCAGTACACTAGCATAAAAATACAACAGCAGCAGATATGAACACATGTAGATTATATTATTGTTTCAATTTTTACCGTTTTATGCCCCTTTGGCACAATTTTTTTTTGCCGCGACTTTACCACAATTTTGACACTATTTTGACTGGACTTGAAGCAATGCCTATGTCTATGGACCTCAAAACGCATTAAAATCGGCCCAAAGTAGTGCAAGGACTACTTTGAAGTCGTTGTGACTTGAAGTCGCAGAGATATGAACGGTACTCATTGGAAATCATGGAATACGACTTGTCATGCGACTTTGCAGTCCCAAGTCACAGGACAAGTCGCACAAGTGTAAAAGGGGCCTTAGAGTTGTTCACCATGATTTCCAATGAGTACTGTTCACATCTGTGTGGCTTCCAGACGCAACGACTTTAAAGTAGTCCCTGCACTACTTTGGGCCGATTTTAATGAATTTTGAGGTCCATAGACATAGGCATCACTGTGACAATTGCATCACAATCGCGGCAAAATCACAGTAAAATCACGCTACTTTTAGGTTGCATAAGTGTGAAAGGGGCCTTACTGACATATTTGTGCATTAAAATAAAAATTTGTATAAACAGAGAACTTCATATAAACATATATCAGTGTCTGAGGGATGTATGAGGCCAGCATGGGATATGGTGAGAAAAGTTAGAGAAATGTACTGAATGTTCACAAAGCTTCCAACTGTCCTTTCTTTCTTTTAAATCCTTCTGTCCTTGTTTCTTCTTTACTTGGTCCTCTTTTTAGTCTGATGTATAGACTACTAAAATAATGCATTCTTTAATGTACCGTGTATCCTTCTAGATTGTAAGCTCTAATGAGCAGAGCCCTCCAAATCCTCCTGTATTGAATTGTATTGTAACTGTATTGTCTTCCCTCACATTGTAAAGCGCTGCGCAAACTGTCGGCGCTATATAAATCCTGTATAATAATAATAATATGTGAACCCTCACCTTGTAAAACAACCCATTCAATTTAAAATAGAAATGCAAGGCAAAAGGTGTTTGTGTAATATATTTTCCCAGAGTGGGGCTTATAACACTGCGCAAAGTGTTATACTACACTAATGGGAACATACGGTATATAAAGCCGCAAATGTTTCTGGTGCATGTGGTTTGTTTTACAGAGAATGTTTGGTGAGTGTCACATTTACTCCTTTTAACTATAGCCCTGTACACACGTACCGATCGTCGGCCGAACGATCGGCCGTCTTTTGTCCAGGGCTGCCGTGCAAAAGACTGCACACAAATTTTGTCGGCCAATAACAGCCGACTGCAGAAGTGATGTCATGTGATGGTTAACTTTCCGTGTGTTTTTTCTTCTCTGAGCATGCCCAGTCTTGCAAATCTGCTGATTGTCGGCCGAATTCTGTACTGACTGGCGAACAATCGGCCGTTCTGGTGTTGGCCTACAAAAATTTTAATGCCTACACGACAGATTCTTTTTGGGCCAAAAGTGGGCTGTCAGAAGCATCATACTAACAAGCCTACAATCGGCCGATTGGTCGTCGGCCAAATATTTACGGCCGACAATCGGTACGTGTGGGGCTTTAGTCTCCAAAACTTTCACCAACCTTCTAAATGATTACATTTTGAAATGCCAGCATGAAGGAAAAGTAGTGGTGAAAAAAGCACTTGTGGGTTTAACTAACATTTTTTTGCGTATTAATGTTTGTGTTCTGTAGAACTAAGGGGGCACCCGGGAGAGTATTGCTTTTTCTCATCCCAAAAAGGTATGAGGTATGTGTTCATCAAATTGTCAACCAGTGAGAAAACTGGGGGTTCATAGAAAAGGGCTTGGTGTGGCTTTGGAAGGATTGTAAGACTAGAATTTTAGGTAAATGACCTCAGTTCAGATCTGGTTTGTCATTACTTAAGTTTTAAGATATCCACAGATGGATTGAAATTTGCCTGGTTCAGCAGGGTTCAGCCAAATTCCAATTTCAATCTATGACTGTTGGGGGTCATCAGAAGTTGATCTTGACTTCTCTCAAACTAAACTGTTGGGAAACTTATGTTGATTGGTCAATCAGTGGCTAGCAGCCAAATAGCTGGAGCTGCTGATCAGTGTATTCTCACAGGGGAGGAGTCCTGCTGTCAAAATACAATGGCACCACAGGGAGGATTCCTCCATCCACCTCTATTGTATGGACTGGGGAATCTGTGGGGTTTTTTTGATCAGCCCACTGGCTTCTATGGCCAGCCTTAGATGATGGCTTTGGAAGCAGGCCGAATCTAGCCTGCGTGGTCTGGGGGTGTAATAAAAATGGCAGGGGGGCATAATACCAACACACTATAATTTTACCCTCTCCTCTCTTAGTTCCCTGCATCTTTATGTTGCTACAATGAAAAGTACATGTATTAGGCCAGCGTTTTTCAACCTTTTTTTTTTTTAATTGCAACCTTTACAAGTATTGAAAATCCCAAAACACCCCAGTCCTGAACTGAATCTATCGGGCTAAACTACATTTACATCTGCACTGGATGGTGATGTGACTCTCTCCTTGGTACCACATGAGGGAGTTCCCTCCTTCACATCAGATTCTGGCCATGACTTCAGAGTCAGTCCTTTTACACCTCTACATCACAGTCTCCCATAACATCACCTCCTTCAAATCCAAGTCACCCCATCCCTTCAACAACCCCCCTCCTCCCATTGGAGCCCCTCATCACAAAACAATCCCTTCATCATAACAGAGCCCATCACAACAGAGCCCCTCCATCACAACAGTGTTCCCACCCCCATTCCTCCATCACAACAGAGTCCAACCCTTTTCACAACATAGTCTCCCTTTCACAAATAGCAAAAAATTATACTGTTTCTCCTGGTCCGCCCCCTGCACCATGGAAACAAATTATTTGGTGCAGTAGATAGGAGCAAGGCTGTGCGCTACCCCCCAATGCCTATACTTCCTGATACCATTATCAATGTTCCTGGGGGAGCGCCAATTAAATCTGGGGGGGCAAAGCCTACCCTAGCACCCCTTATATCTGGCCCTGTTTGGAAGGGAGGCAGATTGGTTGTGTCAAGAACACCACGATATTTGTCTCAGCAAGGAGGCAGACACATGAACATTTGATAATAATAATATTAATTATAGTAATAAAAATAATAAGCATTTTTTTTGCAGGTTAATGTTTAAACCTAACAGCCAACAGAAAAATGATGGTCTATTGACCTGTCATTCCTAAATTACACCTAAAACACACAAGTGTGAATGGGGCCAAAGTGAACATATCATTTTGCAAGTGATGACTGTGCTTGAAATAAAAAATAAAAAAAAATGATACAAGTACCTTCCTCTAGAAGCCATTAAGCATCATTTCCTTTTCCAATCAAATTCAATTAAGGCAGAACTACACATACATTTTGCTAAAGGTCAGTGGGGCAGGAGATGGGGTCAACAGGGCACAGGATGGGAGCATGAGCAGAGCATGTGGTCAATGGGGCAAAGGCTGGATTCAGTGGAGCATAGGACGGGGTCAGCAGGGTAGAGGACGGGGTCAGTAAGGGCAAAGGATGGGGTCATGAAGTTCAGGGGATGGGGTCAGCAGGACATAGGGCAGAGGTTAGTAGGGCAAAGGATGGGGTCATTGCTGGCAGGGTTCTCAGTAGACACTGCACACAACTAAGGTTGGATTCTTTTATAGACCCTGCCTAAATCTACACAATGTGTAGCTGGCTATTGCAGCTCTGCTGCCTTTCCAGTATGAGGATTTCACAGGTCAGAACTGCAACAGCCAGCTACACACAGTGCAGATTGAAGTTTTATCTGTACAAGAATCCAATCTCGGCTGTGTGCAGTGCGGGTAGGAGCGGCTCTGCTTTATGTCCTGTGTGACACTGAATACAGTGAGAGAATGGAGGGAGAGGAACTTACTGATCCTGGCACAGCATCCATGTATTAGGGGCGCACCACCCTCTAGATCCAGCTGTTCTCAACGTGACTTAAGAGTGGCCCCCCCAGGACTATCTATAGGGGAAGAGCTCCTGGCAGGAGATAGCAGCGGAGTAACTGATTAGCAGGCAGCGCTAGTGCAGAAGGCGGAGAGCTTGGCTCACCATGGCTGAGGATTGGCATTGGAGTGAGCCGGGCCCTCCCGACCCCCCAAAGCAGAGCACTGGGTGGACGAAGGGAGGGGTCAGATGAACAGGGGCTGACGATCACAGGCGGGCACACAGGGACACTGGCATAAGGTTACTGCAAGGAGCATTGGGTTCACAATTGCTATTAGAGGTCCCTGTATTTTGATAATACGTGTTTGACCTAACCTAAAAATGCATATAAAGAGGTGTTCTGTGCAGCGGTCAGAACTAAAGATGGTTAAATGGTCAAAACAAATTTGGGGACACAAGTAATATATATTTAAATAATAGCAAGTTTATTCATGAAAAATTAAATGTATAATCATAACCGTACAGTGTATAATTCTTTGTGTACCAGTATATTCATGAGGAACAAGACATACAACATAAAACAATAGACATTTAACATAGTACCGGCCGGCGCATAATAATTCATTCACAGGGCTAATTTTCACTGTTTCTGGTCAAATACCGAAAGTATATCTTCCTGCGATTTGTGTCTATGGACAAACGGGGTATAATTCAAAAAAAGGGGGGGTTTTCAGACTAAGATGTTCTGAAAAAATTGGGGTTTTTTGGAAGGTAGGTCTAGTGGGATGGCTATTTTCCAGTTAGCATCATTGAAAAGTAATTCTGGGGTGCTGGTGTGCAGTCCGGAGTCTGTACAAATACTTTTGACTCCAGTGGTAGTTACCGTTGCTACACCTTTTTATTTCTTCCCTTTTACTTTTTCTGAATGCTGGTTGGATAATTGATTTCTCAGCGGTATGTAGGTAGGGAAAATGGGGATTTCTTGTGATTTATTGTCAAGTATGGTTCCCTTTACTTTTCAATGATGCTAACTGGAAAATAGCCATCCCACTAGACCTACCTTCCAAAAAACCCCAATTTTTTCAGAACATCTTAGTCTGAAAACCCCCCCTTTTTTTGAATTATACCCCGTTTGTCCATAGACACAAATCGCAGGAAGATATACTTTCGGTATTTGACCAGAAACAGTGAAAATTAGCCCTGTGAATGAATTATTATGCGCCGGCCGGTACTATGTTAAATGTCTATTGTTTTATGTTGTATGTCTTGTTCCTCATGAATATACTGGTACACAAAGAATTATACACTGTACGGTTATGATTATAAATTTAATTTTTCATTAATAAACTTGCTATTATTTAAATATAGATTACTTGTGTCCCCAAATTTGTTGTGACCATTTAACCATCTTTAGTTCTGACCGCTGCACAGAACACCTTTTTATACACAGGGACACTAACAGAAGACTGAAAGAGCCCTTTCTGCTCTTCTGCCTGGGGGTGGTGCTGCCCCCTGAAAAATGCCACCCAAGGCAAACGTCTTGCTTGCCTCATGGTAGATACGCCCCTTGGCCCTAATACAGGTACAACAAATAATATGCAAATATATGGCATTTCTATAAATAGGGGGATTTATTTATTTATTTGGTGGGTCATGGTAATGGCATGTAATATACAGCTACATTTAGTATTATTATTATTTTACTGTTTTGGGCTAGTTTTCCTTTGATAATAGAAAAAAAAAAAAAAAATCAGGAAATAGTCATTACTATTTATCACTAAATAAAGGCCAGATGTATCCAGTTGAAGGTATAATTTACCTGGAGGCAGTTATGGTGATAAGCACAGTTTTACTACAACTTGTCAAAGCTGCAAAACTAGGTTGAGGTGTTGAAATTTGTTTTACCCTCAGGCATGAAGGAGTTAAAAAATAAACCCTCAATAAGCAGTAGGTTCCATACAGTACATTTCCAAAGCTGCCTTAGACAGCTACTGTTAAAGGATTACATCATTCCATTTATTTTCAGCTTGTGTACGCATTCTTTATTATATTTTGCCTTACATAAATTCATAAAAATGCAGAGGTACGTTTTGCTGAGATGTACATATTACATATTTATATAGTTTGTTTATGTTCTTTTTTTTGGTCTCTCCGTCAAACCAGTGTTTACTCGTAAAGTACAGTTTGAATTCTTACATTAGGCCAAATGTGCATTCAAATTTCAACACTGTCATGAAACCCAGTTCTTGAGTAGAATTTAAAAATGGATTCTGACTCTCATAGCATAAGTTTTATTAAAGATACCCTGTCATGATTTTTTATTTTTTTTTTGGCCCAAATACATACCCTGGAAAAGAAAAGTGTATTTGCTTAACTTGACTGCTGCCTACATTGCCTAAAGTGGCAGTAATACTTGATGAAAGAAAAAAATCAAAAATGGCACTCTAGTGGATAATCCAATCAGTGCAGTGCGCATGCGCTGGTGACATCACTGGTTGCTACAAATGTGAACATCTAAACAGTGCATGTTTAGAAGATATTCACCGTACCTAAAGGTAAGCTTTATTACAGGCTTACCTGTAGATACAAGTAAACAAGCAGTTTTTTTTCAACTGCTTTATCGGTGCCCTGATCCTAAGAACTGGTCTCCCGAAGACGGTTAGGAAACTGACAGTTGTGGAAATGTAGAACTTCTTCGCCCTCACTGCTCACACAGGTTCCTTCTGCTGACTGCGAGGCTCTGAGGAAGAGGCATGGCCTTGAAACGCGTCAGCCCCCTGCTTCTATGAGATATTGGACTCCTGTAATGAGGCGGCTTTATGGAATTGATGTGCTTGTTTTTCACGAATGTTTGTGAGTAGCTGATTTTTATCTTGATATTTTAAATAAACTCGCTGAGGATAATGCGCTAGGCTGGTGCGCCCTTTTCTTTGTTTTGTACCTACAGTGTCTGGTCGACCGCCCTGGTCGTAAGGGGCAGCAAAGCCTAGCCATATTGGATGCCAAGTGTGAGTACGAGTTCCGGGATTGAGGCAGCCTGAGGACCGGGTTCTGAGCGCAGGAGTGAGGTGCTGAATAGCACTTATTTTCTTTCCTTCTGCTGACCACTGTGCCATTTCTGTTTCTTGTAGTGATGGTCAGTCAAAGGAAGCAGTGAGAGCCAGGAGATCAGCACTCTCAGAACTGTCAGTTTCCCAATGGGCTTTGAGGGACCAGTTTTTAGGACTGGAGCACCTGTAAGCTTTCCTTAAGGAAACCTGAACAGAGAAGTAGGGAGGATGCCATTGTTTAACTCTCCTTCTGAAAATAATAGTCCCTTGGCAGCTGATCTAACGGCTTAATTGCTTTTACGTCAAGGACCTGGAACAAGTATGCAGATAAGGAGTTCTGTGAAAAAATATAATATTTTTTGTAAATGGAAAAAGCGAGAAGAAGGGGAGAGACAGAGAAAGACTGTCAGGTAACTCTATGTAAAAGTAAACGCCTAATACCTTCTCTAGAAGAAGATCACTTGGAAGATCTGGAACTGATATGGCTTAAAGACACTATCAGCAACACTGATAAGTGCATTCAATTAAAATGCCTTCCCCAGTAATACTATACCCCAAAGAGGTTACAAAAATGGGTTTAAGACCTGTGACGGACTGCCTGCCATACCGCTTGGATGCCTCCATCAAGATACATCTTCCTTCACTCTGGAACCAGGAACAAGGTATTAAAGCTGAGAATTGCACCGAAGAACTAGATGACACTAGCTTAGGTGCAATCTGGAACTGACGTTATTGTAAATTCACACAGTATGAAAAGGGGGAAACAGCAGCGCTATCCAATGGTATATAGCTACAATGTAACTCAGCCAGACTTGATAGAAAACCTTGGAAAGTTTATTATAAAATCATATAGTATTGAATAAAACATGTAATAAATATGTTCCAAACCAGATCTGTAGACTTGCTGAGAGGTCACAGGATGACCGAGCCGCTGGGTGAACTGTGCACATCAGGGAACCAGGCAGGAGGGAGAGGGATCTAGTGCGCCCAGGACAGACCGGACCAGCCGGTAAGGGTGGCGTAGCTTCTCCCCACCCAATGTGTGGCTGCTCGCAGTGGAGCAGTATATCTCATACCGCGGAGCCGCCTCCCGAAAGTGTCCACAGCAGAAGCCTCTAACCGGAAGTGACGTCAGCAAGTGTCGGACACGGCTGGAAAACATCAGGGTTGCCGTGACGACATGTTTCGCACATCAGTGCTTTGTCCTGTGAGTGAGTGAGAGGCATCACAGATAGCCCTGGAAGTCCCCTTGTTGTAAATTCACACAGAATATATACCACACAAGATCAGGTAAGCGCTTGATCACATTATCCTAAACCATGCAAACTGTAAACAGCAATGTCATTACATCTAATGAACAGCTAACATAAACATAAACAGTAAGATAATTAAACAGTAAGATCATTAACAACTAGTCACCCAGACAAGCCTAGGTGTCAGTGCCCACCCAAACAGTTCAGCCCCAGTAATCCAGAAGACTCAGAGCTGTCCACATCTTATTAACCAGCTTTCTTTTCACATACATCTTCTCACTGAGTTTCAAGTTGGTAGGGACCATAATGACTTCCTTGACTGTTAAATGTGGTAATGCCATCTTGCATTATATAATAGGACATCTTCCTGAATTATTGTAGTTCCCTCAAATGCCAGGGCCCATAGTCAGTAGGCAAGAGGCTACCCTGCAGTCCCCTCCAGAAACCCCTGTCCAAGTTGGGTCTGTCACAATACCTATCCGAAGACGTCACACGCTGATGACGAAACGCGTCAAGTTGGGACGCACATAGCCTCGTTTTGAAGTGGTTTTTGGACCGCAAGCCATTACAACAGCCAGAAGGCTCCGCAGGCTGTCAGTACCCTAAGCCGGCTTCCTTCTTTTGTGTGCCGAGCGGCTCCTTACTGTATTTTCATACTGCTTTACCACCAACGATTTTAAAATATTTTTTTGATGTCTTAAATAAACTCTACTAATTTTAAACTAGTACACCAAGAGAAGTGCAATCTTTTTACCCCAACACACTCACTGCTAGGAACATCCAGGACCACCCGGGCGCAGACGGATGGGACCCCCGCTGGATACCTACCCTTAAGCCTATTTGACCCACTTACCGTATGGTATTGGGGGTCAACGCCTTCCGGTGAGTATGAATTTTTACACCATACTTCATGTGCACTGAGGGTGACACCATGATTGCACACATTGGAAGATCCACCCACCATTCAATGATATAGAAGAGTTTTTTCTGGTGGTTCTTTCAGACGCAATCACAGCACTAACACTTTGGACTTCATTGGACATTTTTTATAATAGACACGTAGCACCATTACCTTTATTTTTATGCTCCACATTAATACAGACTCTTTTATATATGTATATATATATATATATATATATTTTTTTTTTTTTGGCATAAGATATTGCTGCATGGTCTTATGAGCACTGAATGTGTTGTTTTATATGTACTGCACAGACATGTACTGATTTATCACCAAATGCACTGTTTATATGCACTTTATATTTACTTGGGGATGCACTTCATATGATGCACTGTATATGATATACAGTGCCTTGCGAAAGTATTTGGCCCCCTTGAACTTTGCGACCTTTTGCCACATTTCATGCTTCAAACATAAAGATATAAAACTGTAATTTTTTGTGAAGAATCAACAACAAGTGGGACACAATCATGAAGTGGAACGAAATTTATTGGATATTTCAAACTTTTTTAACAAATAAAAAACTGAAAAATTGGGCGTGCAAAATTATTCAGCCCCCTTAAGTTAGTACTTTGTAGTGCCACCTTTTGCTGCGATTACAGCTGTAAGTCGCTTGGGGTATGTCTCTATCAGTTTTGCACATCGAGAGACTGAAATTTTTGCCCATTCCTCCTTGCAAAACAGCTCGAGCTCAGTGAGGTTGGATGGAGAGCTTTTGTGAACAGCAGTTTTCAGTTCTTTCCACAGATTCTTGATTGGATTCAGGTCTGGACTTTGACTTTGCCATTCCAACACCTGGATATGTTTATTTGTGAACCATTCCATTGTAGATGTTGTTTTATGTTTTGGATCATTGTCTTGTTGGAAGACAAATCTCCGTCCCAGTCTCAGGTCTTTTGCAGACTCTATCAGGTTTTCTTCCAGAATGGTCCTGTATTTGGCTCCATCCATCTTCCCATCAATTTTAACCATCTTCCCTGTCCCTGCAGGCCCAAACCATGATGCTGCCACCACCATGTTTGACAGTGGGGATGGTGTGTTCAGGGTGATGAGCTGTGTTGCTTTTACGCCAAACATAACGTTTTGCATTGTTGCCAAAAAGTTTGATTTTGGTTTCATCTGACCAGAGCACCTTCTTCCACATGTTTGGTGTGTCTCCCAGGTGGCTTGTGGCAAACTTTAAACTACACTTTTTATGGATATCTTTAAGAAATGGCTTTCTTCTTGCCACTCTTCCATAAAGGCCAGATTTGTGCAGTATACGACTGATTGTTGTCCTATGGACAGAGTCTCCCACCTCAGCTGTAGATCTCTGCAGTTCATCCAGAGTGATCATGGGCCTCTTGGCTGCATCTCTGATCAGTCTTCTCCTTGTATGAGCTGAAAGTTTAGAGGGACGGCCAGGTCTTTGTAGATTTGCAGTGGTCTGATACTCCTTCCATTTCAATATTATCGCTTGCACAGTGCTCCTTGGGATGTTTAAAGCTTGGGAAATCTTTTTGTATCCAAATCCGGCTTTAAACTTCTCCACAACAGTATCTCGGACCTGCCTGGTGTGTTCCTTGTTCTTCATGATGCTCTCTGCGCTTTAAACGAACCTCTGAGACTATCACAGTGCAGGTGCATTTATACGGAGACTTGATTACACACAGGTGGATTCTTTTTATCATCATTAGTCATTTAGGTCAACATTGGATCATTCAGAGATCCTCACTGAACTTCTGGAGAGAGTTTGCTGCACTGAAAGTAAAGGGGCTGAATAATTTTGCACGCCCAATTTTTCAGTTTTTTATTTGTTAACAAAGTTTGAAATATCCAATAAATTTTGTTCCACTTCATGATTGTGTCCCACTTGTTGTTGATTCTTCACAAAAAAATTACAGTTTTATATCTTTATATTTGAAGCCTGAAATGTGGCAAAAGGTTGCAAAGTTCAAGGGGGCAGAATACTTTCGCAAGGCACTGTATGTGATAGATGTGTGATACAGCATAATTCATATGTGCATTGCAACCTTTCACGCTCAGTAACCACTACTTATCTTTACATTGGCTTGGTCAAAAGGCTAATCATTCTTACCCCCATTTTTTATTTTATTATTTTCTTGAGACATGCGCTATTGATAATATTTCTATATTGCATCTATTTCATCCTATACCACTGTGGGTTGTCTACAGCAGCAGTCCATTTTTTATACACTATTTCTTTTGTCGCGAGTGTTCATCACATCCCATACACTATTGCTACGTGCCAGATGTTTAGTGTCACCTTCAGATACATTGCATATTTTGTTCCTCTGTGGTTGAATTTTAGGACCAAGTGCTTACATTTCTAGAGACAGATTAAAAATAAAGGGATCCGCGCTTAGGATAAAAGCTACAAAATCAAGCTTGGCTGCAGGCCACTTCAAAAATACATCCCTAAAAAGTTTGTATCAAATGTATGTGCAAAAAAGAAGAAGTGATTGGCGCTGCCAGATGTAAGGTATCTAACAGATGTATAGAGTGGATTCTTTGATAGTGGGTAGTTGATATCTAATAGGATATATAGAATTGACCGTTGTAAAGCAAAGTGATTGGTGCAATTTAAATAAAAATCATATCATCTACAATGCATGAAAACACAACAATATAACCATATATATTTACTTATGTGCAAGAAAGTGCAAAAGTGCCAGAAAGTGAGTGATAAACCACTCGAAATATAAATATATAAATAAATAAAGTAGAAGATCCAAAATATGAAAAAAGTGCTATGCGCAACGGGTGTGGTCACCCTAATTAGTACTATGAATAACTATAAAAGGAAATAAATTACTCCAACTGCCCTCAAAAAAGAGGCTTCACATAGTCAGATGTGTGGATTTATAGTGATAAATTAGTGAACTATCCAAATTTAAATAAATATATATGGCCGTGATTAAATATAGCTTCAATACAAGCTCCAAAAATATAAAGCGTATATAAATAAATAAAAATACAAGAATCAATAGAAAAGTGCAAAAACAAGTTTGTAACAAAGAGTGTCCAATACAGTCTTAAAAAGTGCAAAGTCCATAGAAAAAAATTTAGGTGCTCTTTTTTGGGGTGACCCGGGGTAAAGTGGGTGGGCGAAAGAAAAGGTGCTCCCCCTCTCCTTAGGTCCCACGCTTACCAGAGTTATATACCCCTACAGGGGTAGACCGCAGATCGATACTAGGGATCGCTCCCATGCAGCAGTGATCCGGTCCCTGTTCCTTTCTGGTTTATTCCAATCCACCCAGTCACACTCCAAAACAATATAAAGTGTCTTACAGCATAGATATCCCAATGAAGAAGAAATAGCCAGGACAGTCCCAGGACATGTATAAGAAAAAAATGCTTCCGATAGTGAAGGATCGTTTAACAAGAATCCTTTATTTAATACGATCAGACAGGTACTCACATAGGTAGCTAAAATCAAGCGTATCCGTATGGCTTAGGAGCCGCAACCTCCTCTCTATCCACTCTATACATCTGTTAGATACCTTACATCTGGCAGCGCCAATCACTTCTTCTTTTTTGCACATTTCTAAAGACAGGCCTAGCTTTCAGGGACCCAAAGTTCCCGAGGTTGGCCTACATGGTTTACTAGATGAATACGGCCTATCCAATAATGAAAAATTCAAATTTTTTTCTATATTGTTCCAAGCAGGAATAACATTGTAATTTTTGCAGGAAGAAGCAGCCACCTGGAACTAGAATACCAATTGTTAACGGTAAATTATTTCAATTTTGCTTGATTTTCCCCTGGAGTTCCACGTTAGTATATGCCTGGAGTTCAGCTTTAAAGTAAGCCTAAAATGTGACCCTTTATACTTAAAGATGAACTTGTATTCATTAAAAATGAGGTACTGTACAGTACATACTGAGAGCAAAGCCTTGAGATGCACCCAGGGAGCAGAGCCTTACTGAGTGCTGAGCAGTTCAGTTTTTCATCCAGGCTGTCAGGAAATCAAGGGCGGAATCCAACAGTGACTGGTATGACCAGACTTATAATAAGCAAGTAGAGCTCAGACAGACTGCTGTATTTGTATTAATGGTGTTTATTGTAAAAACCCTAAACGCAAACAATAATAAACAAATAATAACTAAACAAGCAAAATACAAACTAATAACAACATAAAAATGCCTGGTACAATATAACATACAAACCAGCAAATTAAACTACACAACTAAATAGAAACAACAGGGCAAAGTCACAGCTGTCAACTGTCTATCATTTGGGAGGATTGTCACTCCTATGGAACCAAATTCATCTGTTTGTCTTTCATCCTAGGTTGTTCCTATTTTTGGTCAGTTTTGTAAAACTTTTTTTTTTTAATTCACTTTATCTACCAAAAGTATTATTCCTTTTATCTAGTCCTTATAATTATTGTATTTGTTATTTTGAAAGGAAAAGTAAGTATAAAGAAACAGTACTGGTAAAAAAAAAACTTGTGGGTTTTACCAAATTTTGAAGCTCCCCTCAGCTTCACTTTCCAGGGGACACTAAGTGGGACAGAGCGGGATCTGCCAGAGGTGCAGCGGATCGCTCGTCCTGAGGGGAGCTTCACTTTCCAGGGGACACTGAGTGGGTACAGTGCGGGATCTGAAGAGGCCATACAGCAGGAAAGGAACCTACAAATGCCCAGTACTTGCTGTACCATGTCAGTGCATTTCATATTGATTCATTTTCCTTTAATAAAAACTATAATACACTAGGTTGGATGTGCACCTGGTTTTGTTTATCTTTTGCACAGTGTTCTCTTCCGCCACCCAGTGGAGTTGACTGGAGCAGCAGCCACCTAGCTTTAATAGACTATGTTCTGGAGGGAAGACACACAAGCTACGTTTGCACTGGTATGATTAGCGCACGGATGGTGAATATCACCTTGTGTGTATATGTTGTGTTTAATTATTTTCTTTAACCACTTTAAGACCGGAAGATTTTGCTGCTGAATGACCTGGCCCTATTTTGCGATTCCGCACTGCGTTATTTTAACGGACAATTGCGCGGTCTTGCGACGCTGTGCCCAAACTAAATTGACGTCCTTTTTTTTCCCACAAATAAAGCTATCTTTTGTTGGTATTTGATCACGTGTGCAATTTTTATTTTTTGCGCTATAAACAAAAAGAGCGACAATTTTGAAAAAAACAAAAAACAATATTTTTTACTTCCTGCTATATAACATTCCCCAAAAAAATTTAAAAATCAATTTTTTTAACATTCTAGGCCAATTTTTTTTCTGCTACATATTTTTGGTAAAAAAAAATCACAATAAGCATATTTTGTTTGGTTTGCGCAAAAGTTATTGCGTTTACTAACTACGGGAAAGATTTATGTCATTTTTATTGTTTTTTTTTTTTACTAGTAATGGCGGCAATCTGCAATTTTTTGTTGGACTGTGACATTGCGGTGGATAGATCGGACCCCTAACTGACATTTTTGACACTTTTGGGGGTACCAGTGACATTACTACAGTAATCAGTGCTATAAATATGCACTGTTACTGTAATAATGACATTGGCAGGGAAGG
This sequence comes from Pelophylax lessonae, assembly GCF_965119305.1. NCBI lineage: Eukaryota > Metazoa > Chordata > Amphibia > Anura > Ranidae > Pelophylax > Pelophylax lessonae. The sequence goes on along the minus strand of NC_138769.1, from coordinate 672,688,461 downwards.
GGTTAACCCTGTGGGTGATCAAGGGGTTAAATGTAAGCCTAGGGGAGTGATTCTAACTGTGGGGGGTTGGGCGTTTTAAATGGTCATAGAGACATGCGATCCTATATAGCAGGATCGCATGGTCTCTGTGATCATGTCAGGAAGAATGACAGATGGCTGTGTTTACATCAGCCGTCTGTCCTTCTCTGTCAGGGGGGGAGATCGCCGGTGTCAGGCGGCCATCAGAGCCGCCTGGCACCCACACTGGCTTTCCCACTGACGTTAGGGGGCCTCCCAGGCAGATGACACCTATTTATGTGATTTTGCCTGGGAGAGCCACACTGCTGCCGTAAAAAGGCAATGCAGCGATGGCAACTGGTTAAAGGCCTCATTTTTTTTTTATGGAAACTGTAGAATTATGGGCTTTACCAAAAAGCTGTAATTTTGTTTTGTCTGTCCACAGCACATTCTCCCAAAAGGATTTTGGCTTCCTCAGGTAAGTTTTGGCAAACTGCAATCTGGCTTTTTGATGTCTTTGTATCAGCAGTGGGGTCCTCCTGTGTCTCCTACCATAGCATCCCTTTTCATTCGGATGGCGACGTATAGTGCGAGCTGACACAGTTGTGCCCTGTGCTTGAAGGTCAGCTTGAATTTGTCTGGAGGTTGATTGAGGTTCTTTATCCACCATTTGGACAATCCTTTGTTGCAATCTTTGATCATTTTTTCTCTTTCGTCCCTGTCCAGGGAGATTAGCTACAGTGCCATGGGCTGTATATTTCTTGACAATGTTGTGCACAGTGGACACAGGAACATTAAGATCTCTGGAGAAGGACTTGTAACATTGGGATTTTCCATGCTTTTCCCCAATGTTTGTCCTCATATTCTCAGACAATTCTTTGCTGCTCTTTCTCTTCTCCATGCTTCATGTGGCACACAGAGACACACAACAGAAAGGTTGAGCCAATTTTTCACCATTTTAACTGCTTGCCGGTGTGACGTCTATATTGTCAGCACCTGTTAATTAAGACAGGTGAGTTTAACCACTTCAGCACTGGAAGGTTTTACTCTCTTAATGACCAGGCCATTTTTTGCAATAAAGCACTGTATTGCTTTAACTGAAATTAAAATTAAAATAAAATAAAAAAAATTGATGGTCCCCCTCCCCCCCCCCACAAATATAGCTTTCTTTTGATGGTATTTGATCACTTCTGCGGTTTTTATTTTTTGCGCTATAAACAAAAAAAAGAACCGCAATTCTGAAAAACAAAACCCAATATTTTTTACTTTCTGCTATAAAACATTCCCAATAAAAAAATTTTTAAAAAATGTATTTTTTCATCAATTTAGGCCAATATGTATTCGGTTACATATTTTTGGTAAAGAAAATCCTAATTATAATTAAGTGTATATTAATTGGTTTGCGCAAAAGTTATAGCATCTGCAAACTATGGGATACATTTATGAACTTTTTATTTATTTTTTATTTTATTATTATTTTATTGTTTTTCCTAGTAATGGCGGCGATCAGCGATTTTTTGCGGGACTGTGACATTGCCTAATTAGTGACACTAATGCCTCGTTTCCACTGAGCAGAACGGTTTGGGTCGGTACAGTTTGGAAGGGTTAGAATGGTCCAGCCTATTCAGGTGAGCGTTTCCACTGCAAGTCAGACTGCCAGGGGCCATGTGGGGTTTACCCCAAATGCCTTTTGACGTGAGCATTGAGGTTTTCCTGTCCGCCAATCAGTGGAATGTAATGGTATGTATTAAGGGAGCGCTGATAAATAAATCGATGAAAAAGCTGCAACTAAAATCCGATTACCCAGTGAGGATAATTAAGTGTACAAATGATTAAAATGTGTAGTGCGCTAATTCTGTGAAACTTATAAACATAAATATGTGAACAATAGTAACACCAATGTCATTAATAAATAGGGTGACATATAAAACATAAAAGTCATGAAATTCATAAAAGGTCCATAAATATGCAACAGTTCACATAAGTCCTTGAATGAAGAGATCCCAATACCAAACAAGTGATTTCAATGAAAACAAATAAGGGAAAGATGTTTCAAGGTGCTTGTTTAGCCCCCGTTCACACTAAGGCGACCTGTGAGGCGACCTGGTCGCCTCACAGGTCGCCGTAGGTCGCCTCCCATAGGGAAGCTGCGGACCCGTTCTAATAGGAGCGACACAATAGTGCATTATCCTTATAACTTTTATTGCTGATACTCAAAGATGCACTTACAGTTAAGACGATATAATAAGCTTGCTGGAACCCTGTAGATCCGTGGCCGCCTGCAGTGCGGACCACGGATGTAGTTAGTGACGGCGCACCTCCTCTCTGACGCGTTTGCTCCGAGCGGACTTCTACTGAGACAGGAGGGAAGCCGTCTTAACTGTAAGTGCATCTTTGAGTATCAGCAATAAAAGTTATAAGGATAATGCACTATTAGTCCCCCCTTGTCTATTTTTGGGAAATCACCTGTGAACACCTGGATGAAGTTTCACTTCCAAGGGACAACAGGGAGCCGCAAGCTTGGGGGACGGTCATTACCATTGAGCTGAAAGATATCCAGAAGTTATCCATACACCTTAAGTTTTATGTCATCTGGTAAGAGTTTATCTACTCTCTAACCGGCCACGAGGTGGGCAGAGCTGGGCTATCTATATTAGGGATGATCGAACTTTTGAAAAGTTCGGTTCGACCAGAACACCCGAACTTCCCGAAAGTTCGGTTCGGATTTCAGAACCCCATTGAAATCAATGGGACCCGAACTTCTGGAATCAAAAAACACCATTTTTAAGCCCTAAAACCCAATAAATGCCCCTAAAAGTGCCTAGGGTTCTGGGTCATGCCCCAGGGACTATTAATCACACAAAAAAAGTTCTTAAAAATTGTCGTTTTTGATAGAGAGACAATTATTGAAAAAATTAAAAAAAAAAAAAAAGAGATTTCTTTGGATTTAGTGTCTGGGGGGTCTAAAAGGTGTATCTGTGAAGTTTCAGCTCTGTAGCATGTCCAGAACCAGAATTACAGCATACCAAACCTTCAAAAATGACTTTTTTGCTTAACCGCACCTTTCTTTTGCTCCTAATCAACGGCTCAGCCAATGTGTATGATGGGGACATAATGCAGTGCACTGGGAACAAGATTAGATTTTTTTTTTGGAAAAAGGTGCTGTCTCTTTAAATGTGCATATAATTAACGGGTGTATTTCCACAATGGGGCTATTATTACCAAATGTTTCAAGAAGTCCAAAGATGTATGTAATTGCACTTTATTTCATGTAAAATGGTGTTTGGTGCACTTTAACTTGAATTCTCACAAGAAACAGACATATATGCACGGATACATTGAGGGTTAGGGTTAGGGGTAGGGGTAGGGGGCCACAATGTAGTGCACAGTGAACAAGATTAGAGATGTTTTGGATGAATACTGTTGTCTCTTGACTTTGAATAGAAGTAAAGGATGCTTAAAAATTGGGCATTTGGTGGTGCGGACGATGCCTTGACACCATATCCCTATGAAAGTGCTGGTAATGAAGGCAATAATTGCCTTTGTAAGGAAAAAAATTACAATGATATGCATCTGTGTGACAGGTGCGCAAAAATTGTTGTTTGGGTGTTGGCGGAGCCATACCACTGTAAGCCCAAAGAGCTGGTGTTGAAGAAGGCGTAAAAATTATGAAGGTGTGCACATGTGGAACAGGTGCGCAAACATGGTAGTTTTGGTGTTGGCGGAGCCTCCCCACCATAACCCCAAAGAGCTGGCTTTGAAGGAGGCCCAAAAATTGTAAAGGTGTGCACCTGTGGAACAGGTTCGCAAACATGGTAGTTTTTGTTTAGCATAGCCTCCCCACCTTAACCCCAAAGAGCTGGTGTTGAAGGAGGCCCAAAAATTGTAAAGGTGTGCACCTGTGGAACAGGTGCGCAAACATTGTAGTTTTTGTTTTAGCATAGCCTCCCCACCTTAACCCCAAAGAGCTGGTGTTGAAGGAGGCCCAAAAATTGTAAAGGTGTGCACCTGTAGAACAGGTGCGCAAACATTGTAGTTTTTGTTTTAGCATAGCCTCCCCACCTTAACCCCAAAGAGCTGGTGTTGAAGGAGGCCCAAAAATTGTAAAGGCGTGCACCTGTGGAACAGGTGCGCAAACATTGTAGTTTTTGTTTTAGCATAGCCTCCCCACCTTAACCCCAAAGAGCTGGTGTTGAAGGAGGCCCAAAAATTGTTAAGGCGTGCCCCTGTGGAACAGGTGCGCAAACATTGTAGTTTTTGTTTTAGCATAGCCTCCCCACCTTAACCCCAAAGAGCTGGTGTTGAAGGAGGCCCAAAAATTGTAAAGGTGTGCACCTGTGGAACAGGTGCGCAAACATTGTAGTTTTTGTTTTAGCATAGCCTCCCCACCTTAACCCCAAAGAGCTGGTGTTGAAGGAGGCTCGAAAATTATAAAGGTGTGCACCTGTGGAACAGGTGCACAAACATTGTAGTTTTTGTTTTAGCATAGCCTCCCCACCTTAACCCCAAAGAGCTGGTGTTGAAGGAGGCCCAAAAATTGTAAAGGTGTGCCCCTGTGGAACAGGTGCGCAAACATTGTAGTTTTTGTTTTAGCATAGCCTCCCCACCTTAACCCCAAAGAGCTGGTGTTGAAGGAGGCCCAAAAATTGTAAAGGTGTGCACCTGTGGAACAGGTGCGCAAACATTGTAGTTTTTGTTTAGCATAGCCTCCCCACCTTAACCCCAAAGAGCTGGTGTTGAAGGAGGCCCAAAAATTGTAAAGGTGTGCACCTGTGGAACAGGTGCACAAACATTGTAGTTTTTGTTATAACCAAAATGAGGTTCTGTGAACGTAAAGAGAATGAGAGAAGGGTTTGAGGGTGGCACTTTGGTCCAGGCTTAAACTGAGGCTCAACTGCCACATCACAACGATAGCCTAGTCTACAAGGTCTGCATCAGGTGCATCAAAGCTTGATATCCACGACTGATTCATCTTAATGAATGTCAAACGGTCGACTGAGTCGGTGGAGAGTCTCGTTCGATGGTCTGTGACGAATCCTCCTGCTGCGCTGAATGCCCGTTCCGATAGGACACTGGAAGCAGGGCAGGCCAACAACTCCATGGCATACTGGGCCAGTTCTGGCCAGTGGTCTAATCTTAAGACCCAGTATGCCAGTGGATCGGATTCGTCACATGAAAAGCCCTCTGTGTCACTTTGTGCCCTCATGTAATCGTCCACCATGTGATGCAGACGCTGTCGATGCGATGTGGCAGCTGAGAGGCCTGGGCGGTGAGGACTAAAAAAAGACCGAAAGGCATCCGTCAACCGCACGCCTTCTCCAACGCTCCTCTCGTGACCACCAGTAGAATCCGTGGTAGGTTGTCCCCGCCCCTGCACCCTACGGGAGTCGGGGAACATGTTCACCAGATTCCTCTTGAGACTGTCCTCAAGGGATTTGATCCTGTGGACTCTCTGGGTGGATGGGAAAAGCTCCGAGACTTTACACTTGTACCGGGGGTCAAGTAGGGTGGCCAACCAATAGTGGTTAGTCTCTTTAATGGCCTTGATTCTGGGGTCCTTTCGCAGGCTCTGAAGCATGATGTTTCCCATGCGTCGCAAATTAGCGAAGGCCTGAGAAGCTGAATCCTCGGGGTCACTCATAACGACATTATCTTCAACGGGCTCCTCCTCCTCCCAGCCACGTACTACTCCAAAGTGTCCAGAGGGAGTCAAACTAGGCCTTGCAGATTGCCGCATGTCTTCCTCCTCCTCCTCCTCAAACCCTGCAAAAGTTCCCGCAGAATCGTCCTCCTCCTCCTCTTCCACCCCTGGATCCTGCTCGGGCCTCTGGGAGCTAGGCATAATGGGGTCAGGATTCTCAGGATAAAGGGGGCCTTGAGAGGCAAGGAAGTCCTCCTCTTCCTCCTGCTGCTCTGCCTCCAGTGCCCTGTCCATAATGCCACGCAGAGTGTGCTCCAACAAAAACAGTACCGGTAGGGTGTCACTGATGCATGCGCTGTCCCGGCTGACCATCCTTGTGGCCTCCTCAAATGGAGAGAGGACAGCGCATGCATCCTTAATCAAAAGCCACTGCCGTGGTGAAAAGAAGCCCAGGCGCGCAGAGCCAGTGCTGGTGCCGTACTCGCATAGGTATTCATTGAGGGCCCTCTGCTGTGTGTACAGGCGCTGCAGCATAGCCAAGGTGGAGTTCCAGCGGGTGGGCATGTCACAGATGAGGCGGTGTACCGGCAGGTGAAACTCGCGCTGCACTGTACGACCGCCTGAAGTGACTGCACACCCTTCTTGCCATCCTTAGCACATCCTGCATTCCCGGGTACGAGTTCAAAAACCGCTGTACCACGAGATTCATGACATGCGCCAGGCATGGCACATGGGTTAACTTTCCCTGACGAAGGGCGGCCAGGAGGTTTGACCCATTATCAGTAACCACCATCCCTGGCTGCAGCTGGCGTGGTGCCAACCACCTCTGGGCCTGTGCCTGCAGAGCCCCAAGAATCTGAGGGGCAGTGTGCTGCCTGTCCCCTAGACACACAAGCTGCAGCACTGCGTGACACCTTTTGGCCTGAGACATAGAATAGCCCTTTGAACGTTTACGTGGTACCTCATCATATTCAAAGGACCATTCTGCAGAGGAGGGCATGGAGGACGTAGAGGAGGAGGAGCAGGAGGGGGTAGAAGTGATCGATCTACCCGGATCAGCGACACCACCAGCTGTTTGCAGACGTGGGGGCAACACTGGCTGCAGCACCGAGCCCTGGCTACAATCCCTTCCGGTGGCAAGCAGTGTCACCCAGTGAGCAGTGACAGAAATGTACCGTCCCTGCCCATGTTTGCTTGACCAAGTGTCAGCCGTCAAGTGTATCTTACGGCTGACTGACTTGGCCAGGGACGACACTACATTGCCTTCCACATGTTGGTATAGGGATGGCAGGGCCTTACGGGAAAAGTAATGCCGACTTGGCACCTGCCACTGTGGAACTGCACATTTTGCGAAGTCACGGAAGGGAGCAGACTCTACCAGGTTAAATGGTAATAGTTGCAGAGCCAGTAGTTTAGCCAAACTACTGTTTAGACGCTGGGCATGTGGGTGGTGGGGAGTATACATTTTTTTTCGTTCCAGCATGTGTGGAATCGAAATTTGGCGTCTAGATGTTACAGCTGGTGGTGTGCTGGAGGTAGATGCGACACTGCCTGCTATATCATCATCCCTGCCAATGGAGGCTGCCAACAGGTGACGAGTGACTATAGCAGGGCCAGGAACAGACTGATGTGCAGGTGGAGCAGATGGAGCATGAGGAGGAGCGCGAGGAGAACTAGGAGGCCAACTGACCGATCTTTGGCCCTTTTGTGGGTTCTTTAAATGCTCCTGCCAACGGGCCGAGTGGTGGGTTGTCAAATGCCTGTTTAGGCAGCTTGTACCCAGGTGGTTGACATTTTTGCCACGTTTTATACCCTTCTTACAAATCTTGCAGATCGCAACTGTTTTATCTGCATGGGATGTCTCAAAAAAGGCCCAGCAAGATGAGGTGTGTATAGTGGCCCGGGAGACAACAGGTGCGGCCTTAGATGGAGTAGGCCTTCTGCTCTCCCCTCTTGTTTGCTCTGCCTCCTCCTCAACCTCAGACCCAACATCTGATTCCATCAAAGACTGAGCATCAGGCCTGGCCTGGGAGACAACAGGTGCGGCCTTAGATGGAGCGGGCCGTCTGCTCTCCCCTCTTGCTTGCTCTGCCTCCTCCTCAAACTCAGACCCAACATCTGACTCCATCAAAGACTGAGCATCAGGCCTGGCCCAGGAGACAACAGGTGCGGCCTTAGATGGAGCGGCCTGTCTGCTCTCCCCTCTTGTTTGCTCTGCCTCCTCCTCAAACTCAGACCCAACATCAGACTCCATAAAGGACTGAGCATCAGGCTGGAGTAGATGGCCGACACTGTGGTCAAACAGCTCAGCTGACTCCTCTGCCATGTCTGAAGTTGGGTCTAAGGGAGGACATGAGGTGGACATGGACTCATCTGTATTTGTTCTGACAACTGCAGAAGACTGACCACTTTTCTCTGCCTGGGTCACTGTAGTTGCAGATGATGCCGATGATGAGGGTTTGGTCATATAGTCCACCACCTCCTGTACATACTGTGGACGTATAGCTTGGCCACTGCCGGAGAACAATCCAAATGGTGGCCTGGCTGAGGACTGACCACCACGTCCACCCCGGGCTCTAGACACCCTAGAAGCTGTGCCCCTTTCCGCAGCAGGGCCACGTATGCCTTTTCTTGGTCTACCAGGCATATTTCTCACTGATGCGTTGGCAACTGTGTGCGGTGAAAAACGCACACTGCTATGCGACCCACAGTTGTCGCTGGATACAGCACAGCAGATGTGTCACGCACAGTAGCAAAGCCTTTTGCACAGTGGACCTAACGCTTTGAACAACAGGCGTTAGGTTGTCACTGATGCGTTGGCAACTGTGTGCGGTGAAAAACGCACACTGCTATGCGACCCACAGTTGTCGCTGGATACAGCACAGCAGATGTGTCACGCACAGTTGCAAAGGCTTTTGCACAGTGGACCTAACGCTTTGAACAACAGGCGTTAGGTTGTCACTGATGCATTGGCAACTGTGTGCAGTGAAAAACGCACACTGCTATGCGACCCACAGTTGTCGCTGGATACAGCACAGCAGTTGCGTGTCACGCACAGTAGCAAAGCCTTTTGCACAGTGGACCTAACGCTTTGAACAACAGGCGTTAGGTTGTCACTGATGCGTTGGCAACTGTGTGCGGTGAAAAACGCACACTGCTATGCGACCCACAGTTGTCGCTGGATACAGCACAGCAGATGTGTCACGCACAGTTGCAAAGGCTTTTGCACAGTGGACCTAACGCTTTGAACAACAGGCGTTAGGTTGTCACTGATGCGTTGGCAACTGTGTGCAGTGAAAAACGCACACTGCTATGCGACCCACAGTTGTCGCTGGATACAGCACAGCAGTTGCGTGTCACGCACAGTTGCAAAGGCTTTTGTACAGTGCACCTAACGCTTTGAACAACAGGCGTTAAGTTGTCACTGTATTTTGCTGCCTAGCAAGCACGTATACCTGCTGTGATAGAGCAGCACTGTGCCACGTGCTCACTAAACAGAACCCTCACACTTTCCCTACAGAAACTCAATTTTCAAATCTAACTAATGTAGTACAAAGTTCCCTAACTACACTAGATATCCCTTTCCACTAAATAGAAAGCTCCATACAGCAGAAGACTGACACTGTCCCTTAAGTTTTTTTTTTTTTTTTTTTTTTTGTAACTCTAAGAACCAGCACAATCGCTGTATCTATCTACACTGGCTGTAAGCTAAATACAATTCTGCTATATGGAGCTTTAGAACCACTCGATATATAGGAAATGTAGTGTAGCAAGCAGGAGTCAGACAGAACTGCTTCAACTCTCTTCAACAGGATCTGGATAACTGTGCTAGGGGTTAGGCGGGGCCATCTTATATAGTGTGGGGCGTATTCACTCCTGATTGGCCTCTGGTCCCCGTAGTCACTCCAATCACGTTCCTAGGAGACTCCTGCCCCCTCATTGGCTTTTGCAGACGTTTCTGGGCCAATCACGGGCTTTTAAAGCCCAGTTCCTGTCCCAGTGCATTTTGGGCGGTTCTGGTGGCCGAATACCGAACTTTTGCCGCAAAAAGTTCAGTATTCGGCCGAATATCGAACATCCAATGTTCGGGTCGAACCGATGGTCGACCCGAACCGTTCGATCATCCTTAATCTATATCACTGCACACATCTTTTTGTTTGGAGATATATTGCACCTTATTTTTTACCCGTCTGGTAAGGGGAATACCTGCACCTTAAACAAGCACCTTGAAACAACTTTCCCTTATTTGTTTTCATTGAAATAACTTGTTTGGTATTGGGATCTCTTCATTCAAGGACTTATGTGAACTGTTGCATATATGGACCTTTTATGAATTTCATGGACTTTTATGTTTTATATGTCACCCTATTTATTAATGACATTGGTGTTACTATTGTTCACATATTTATGTTTATAAGTTTCACAGAATTAGCGCACTACACATTTTAATCAATCAGTGGAATGTATCGTGTGACGCCAGTAGCTCCGCCCTAACCGTACCGTACCATTTCATATGGCCCCTACATCTGAAGGAGGACAAGGAATGGTGCGGTTTGGTTCGGTTGTATGGGCCACTTTCATAATGGAAACACTCAAAATAGCGTACCGTACCGAACTGACCCGAACCGATCCACTCAGTGGAAACGAGGCATAAGTGACACTTTTTGGGGACTAGTGACACCAATACAGTGATCAGTGCTAAAAAAATGTACTGCTACTAAATAAATTACACTGGCAGGGAAGAGGTTAACACCAGGAGCAATCAAGGGGTTAAGTGTGCTCCTAGGGAGTGCTTTCTAACTGTGGGGGGAGTGGATGTACTGGAGGAAAAGAGAGATCTGTGTTTCAGCCTAGCTCTTTTCCTCCCTGAGCGAACACCGGTCTGCCTTGTCTACATAGGCAGACCGCCGCTCTGTCATTCCGCCAACGCGGCCGCTGGACCCGCTGATTGGCTTCCGATGTGTCCAATCTCATGCACATAATCACGTACGTGTCCGTGATTTTGCGCAGCCGGGCCAGCCTGCCGCAGTATATATGCAGCAGGCGGTCCGGAAGTTTTTAATTACAAACTACAGGAAGATCACAAACTTGGAATGCAATTATTTCTTACAATTTTGAGAAGCTGCCAATAATTTTGTCCTGTCCACTTTTGGAGTTTTGCTTGGAATATGTCAGATTTAGCTTTTTGTTTCTCTACTTTTTTGTGTTCTACCAATAGAAACATAAGAAATAAACATAAGCATTTGTAATTAAAACAATGTTCTGGGTGCAGTGGTGCATTATCTGACAGAAATGTATTTTTGGCCATGACTGTATTTTCTACTTACCCTAACAGACCAAGCCGTCCAGAAGCTTACAATGATCAGCTTTAATTAATTTGTGTAAAACCTTTATCTCAAAAGAAAAGAACTGTTTTCTGTAGCTGATTATAAAGTGTTAGCTGGAGTTCAGCTTTCATTTGTTAGTCAAGTTTATCTAAATCTGCTAGTCTAAGGCTCCATGTACACGGGACGTTGTTAAAAGTCCCTTTGAATGCTGGAATTTTTAGGACGTTTGAAACGTCCGTTCAGTCGCGTTTGTACCCGCGTTTAGCGGGCGTTTAGCAGCGTTTGCAGGCGTTTGCGTTTAGAAGCGTTCCTATAGGTCAAAAAAATTATTCCCCTTTAAAATGGAAAAACGCGAACGCTAAACGCGGGTCACGCGGTTTGTGCGTTTGAAACGCCGGGAAACACACGTTCGAACGCAAATAATTGCGTTCTAAAAACAGTCCCTGAACGCAACTGCCTGCAAATGACTGTAAACGACCTGGTGTACATGGACAGATAAGATAAAATGTAGATGGGTTCAGGGGCTTCTGAAAAAAACGCCCAACTGCTCCTAAACGGCCATTTCCAGCGTCCCGTTTACATGGAGCCTTACACTACCTTCTCACAGATTGATAATGCTGCTGTCCAAAGGTGTTTGCTTTACTACTTCTTCCATAATGCAGACACCCTAAGACTGGAAGTGTGTTACTGGCTGGATCACAGGTGAAATATATATATATATATATACTACTGTATGTGTATATATATATATATATATATATATATATATATATATATATATATATATATAATTAATATTAGTTATCCTACTCTGTTTGCTTTTAGACAATCCCTAAAAACCCTCTTCTTTAGAGAAGCCTATTTTTCCCCTACCTTTTAACAACTTTGCTTTTATTTTCTCCAGCAGCTGATCCCCCACAGTTATTACCTTTTGTATCACTTGACCCTCCCTCTTAGATTGTAAATGAGCAGGGCCCTCTGATTCCTCCTGTATTGAATCGTATTGTAACTGTACTCTCTCCCCCCATGTTGTAAAGCGCTGCTCAAACTGTTGGCGTTATATAAATCCTGTAAAATAATAATAATAATGGTTGCAGAAATCAGTCCTATCTTTGGTGACAGCAGGAGAACAAATAAACCTAATTATTGGTGTCAAACTGCAGACTATCTGTATTTACTGCAGCTCACTGCACCGCACCCCTGGAATGTTTTGGAGTGTGACCAGAGCACATAGAAAACAATTGTTTTCTATGTGCAGTAGCAGTGGCTGGCACTTATCCAGTGCGCTGCACTATGTGTGAACAGGGCCTAAAATATTACCGTTATTAACCACTTGCCGAGCGCCCGCCGGATTTTTACTGTGGCAGGGTGGCTCGGCTGCGTCCAGTCACGTGGTACTACATCACTGGTGTGCATGTGCTTTCGGAGGCGCTCACGCTGCCAGAGCCGCGCTCCCGCTGTGTTTGGAAACAGCGGGATGCGAGCCGCGGGAGGAGAGGCGGCGATTGCTGCTGCTTTCCCGTGATCATCTGGGAAACCGAGAGAAGACCCGCCAGCTTATGTAAACAAAGCAGGCGGATCTTCTCTCAGACAGGCAGGGACAGATCAGCAGTTTCAGCTAAGCTGAAACTGCGATCTGTCTGTGCCTGTCACAGAACCCCCCCCCCCCCCCCCCACACACAGTGAGTAAGCATATTAGGCATACATTAACCCCTTTGATCACCCCCGGTATTAACCCCTTCCCTGCCAGTGTCATTTATACAGTAACAGTGCATGTTATTTATCACTGATTACTGTATTAGTGTCACTGGTCCCCAAAAAGTGCCAAAAATGTCAGTTAGGGGTCCGATCTGTCAACTGCAATGTCGCAGTCCTGCTAAAAATCGCAGATCGCCGCCATTACTAATAAAAAAATAAATAAATAAGTCCAAAAATCTATCCCGTCATTCGTAAATGCTATAACATTTGCTCAAACTAATAAAAATACGCATTTTGGGAATTTTTTTTTACCAAAAATATGCAGAATACAAATTGGCTAAAACTGATAAAAAAATTAAATTTTAAATTTTTTTTTATTGGGAATGCTTTATAGCAGAATGTAAAAAATATGGCGTTTTTTTTTTCAAAATTGTCGCTCTTTTTTTGTTTATAGCGCAAAATCTAAAAAACGAAGAGGTGATCAAATACCACCAAAAGAAAGCTCTATTTGTGGGAAAAAAAAGGACATCAATTGTATTTGGGTACAGGATTGCACAACCGCGCAATTTTCTGTTAAATTAATGCAGTGCCAAATTGCAAAAAATAGCCTGGTCATTAAGGGGGCAAATCCTTCCGGTCCAGAAGTGGTTAACACAGCAAAATATAAATTGTATTTAAAATGATTGTAGCTCAAAACCTTGTTCTAGTTTTAAACCTACTTGTATACCAGGCCTAAAGTCTGTTTTTTAAATTTGCCTCAAGTTCTATTTTAACTTACAACACTTGAATTTTACTGTGAGTCACTGAGGCTTTTTTTTTATGACTTGGTAGCAGCGCATCTATCTATTAAATGCCCGTTTTTACAAATTTCAACTAAAAAAGCCCATTTAACACCGCTTTCCCATAAACTGCTGGTTCGTTACTAAGTAGAAAATTCCTTTCCCTTCCAGGGTTTATAAATAAATGATAGGACTTTTAGTCCTACATCTTTAACAAAAGTATATTTTCAGTTCACGCTCTAAAAATCTCTTCCACTTTACTAAACTCAAAAAAAGAGCAGACGTGACAGATCAATGATGGAGATAGCGCAACAGAGGAAATATTTTAACCCCAGAAAGATATTTAATTAAATTCTCGCTTCCACCTACAATTATTTTCCCACAAAGCTGTCATTACCAATTAGGCACTGACTGGTTACATTTTTTGTCTTAAGCATTGTCTAACAATCAATGTGGAAGATGAAATTACATTTACTCGTTAATCCATATCTAACTAGGTCCCAGGGGCATCTGACTTAACCAGAGCCACACTCAAAAATAGCCACAGGAAGTTCCCATCAAAAGAGGGAATGTTTTGGATTAGAGGACCAGTAAAAAAGCATTGTAAATAAATAAAGCCTTTCTTTTGTCTTGATACACCATGGCTGGCAAAGTGTCTTGCTTGATTTAGATTGTGTTGAAAATGGAAGAGTCTCCGTGGGGCTCCCACTCATAGAATGGAAGCCATTGCAAACATACCACTGTCACCAGCAAGGGTTCATCTTATTTCATTATTTGTAGCTTTAATATATTGCATTACACAGTACAATGAACCATTTACATGAGTCCCTGCCCCTGAATGGGCTGCCCCAACACATACGCCAAATGTAATAGGCCAAAGAGAGCTCCAAATTAAGATTCTATTGTATACTATTGAAGGCCATAGTCTTAATTGATCAATAGTTACAAGAAACAGGGATATCCAATGCATTTTGGGAACCACAAAATCCGCCTTCATCAGAATTGAGTGAAATGTCAGAATGTTAATTGGATTTAACAATACTCCTAAACAGACTGATCTGCATGTGGAGGATGGTATAGACAACAGTCAATGCCCTCTGATAAAGAAGGACTGCTTGGCCCCCTGAAACGTGTTGGCTACCCTTTGCCCTGCTTGCTGATTTGTTTGAACAATAAAGACTGTGAGCTCTGGTTGCTGCTCAGAGAGGTGCCCTTCTCAGATCACCAGTCGACAACAGGCGATCTGAGAAGGGTACCTTAGCAACCATTTCCCCATTTTGGTTCTGAGGCCAGTGAAGCTTGCATTAAAGACCTATATACCTTTTATGCAGCTATCTATTCTTGTACTGGATTTAAATGTACACATTAAACAAGCAGGCTAGTGTTCTCTATATGTGTATTTGGATTTGAGAGTCCAAGACACCATTTTCCTTGTTTGGGGCCATGTTTGTGGCTCCCTGGTGGGGCTCCCTGGCCTGTACATTCGTCTGGCATATACCATCATTGCCAATCCTGTATTTGGCTATAAGAGTACCCTTATTTGGATCCTCCTGATATATCTCTTATCTTACGCTCATTCAATCTGTTCTAACCGCACCCCTTTGAGTCCTTAAAGAAGGCCACAAGGCGAAACCTGTTGGGAAGAGTTATCCCTCCCTTATGTGTTGCTCATTGTACAATATAATATATGTGTAATGTGGATTTCCAACAATAACCTAGTTTATACTATATACAAACATATAGAGGGGTTTCTATCTTTTGGGGTGCTTAGGGTTTAAATATGAGTTATTGTGTTTTTTTATGGTTTTAAAGGAATGTATATCCCAATATCACATTCTTTTATATGAATTTTGTATTAAAGAAACTCTTTTACTCTATGTCTGTGTACTGGTAATCATTCTGTGAGGAGGTTTCAATACTCTGAAAGTTCCACCCCTTCTATACTTTTTGTACTTGTTCCCAATTGGGATGTGGTGTGGTTTTTTTCAACTGAAATCATACCCCTTTTTCTCTCTTGGGGTATTCCCGTCTTTGTGATGAACTGCCAAATACAGGCTACTGGGCTTAAGTAATGACTTTGTCCACATTTTGATAGCCTGTGAAAAACTGTCCAGTGCCCTTCTACCACTACCTTTTAGACTTCCAACACATACTCCGACTACCCTCATGGCAGCAAATGGCCATACACCGGTCACATTTTGTTAAAAAAATGTACATTTTAGAATGTTAATTCAATATTCTAATGGTCAGTGGGCTCAAATCAATGATCATTTTTAAACATAGTGATGAGACAATTCAAAGGAGCAGAATGGAAAACTTTTCTAGAATGAACAAAACTGTTAATGTGGTTTTTGTTTGGGAAATTTTTAAATATTGTGACTTGCATATTCTAGGCACAACACAAAACCTGTTTAATACATTTGGAAGTCCATTTAAGCATCAGACCAAAACATAATTTTAAGGGTTTTTAAACTGGAAATTGATTCATTGTCTGATGGTAAGATGGAATGCTCTTTGTAAAACTATCCGGGCCCTGGAGAGGTTTTTTTAGCTATAAGAAGATGACCTTGCATTAGGACAGGGAAGGAAGGAAGGGTCTAGACAAGCACTGTTAGTATCTCTAACTACAAGTAAAATAAGACCTGGACAGGTTTTTTTTTTTTTTTTTTTACCATAGCTTTTCCTGCCAACTTGCCAGTCAGTAGACTTCTGTCTACCGTCATACTCATGAGATTGTCACCTTCACCTAACTGGTCAAAATGCTTTGTAATTGGTTGGTTTAAATGTTAAGCCCCTAATATTTATATACATACATATACTATGGCCAATTAGACCAGTAAGTATGAGTTGTGGAAAAAAATGTAATCTACTGCACCAATTTTATCATTTGTATTATTTCCAGCCAACAGGTGGCACTCTAGGCTTCTTACGCATGTTACCAGGCCAAACAAGCCTAGAGTGGCGCATGTTAACCCAAAGGAAAAGAAAGCACACAAAAAATACCTACCTTTTACTGCTTTGGGAACAGATGGAGATAAGTAAAAAAGGCAGTCACAAGGAGAAGTACTTCTATGCTCTCTCCTTAGATTGCTGTGAAAGGTCAATGGCACCTTGTATTAAACAGTTTTTGCAAAGGAAAGATTTTATATAAATAATAATCACATGAGATGCAGTATCACTGTAAAAAAAAAATAAAATCGACTTTAGTTGATAGTGTCTGTTAAAAGTGTAATACATATATATATATATATATAATGTTTGTATATACCGTAGGTACATAGTTGCCAACATTTGAAAACATTTTCCAGGGACACTTTGCAGCACAGCTATCAATTACTTACCACACCCACTTCCATGAAGCACCGCCCACTCCGCATAATTAATCTCCGCCTACTTATCATCAGATTATAGGGTCTACTCAATATAGAGAGTATTACAGGAAATTAAAAAGGGAATTTCAAACTTAAGTAGCAGAGTTGGAATAATTCTCCCATTCAGCTGCACTACTTCTGCGTAACATTTACAGGCAGCCCGATTAACGGGCACTTCCAGGGACAATGTAAATTACCTAGGACAGGCTCCTATTTGCCGGGACTGTCCCGGCGAAAATGGGACAGTTGGCAAGTATGTAGATATATATAATTCCATGTTTTACAATGTCTTTTTTTAAACAATGCAATGTTTCCAAAATTACCAGTTTGGGATGTTTATGTTGTTACAGGTTCATTCCAGACAGATAAAAAAAAAAAATTAATTATTTCGGGTCATTTGTGAATCAGTGTACCTAAATCGGTGTCAGTTCCCTGCACAACTGAGATAAGAAAAGGAGGGGCAGCACAAGGAGCCCATTAGGTCTAACAAGCAGTGTACAGAGGAGGAGAGAGCAGAGTGACAGAGAGATGAGCTCATCAGGGTACTGTTTCTCCTTTCACTGTCCAGTCACAGGCTGGGGTCAGGGACAAGGTCTGGCTCTAATACTGAACTGCATTAGAGGTAAGGCATGTCCCTGGGCCGGATGGACAGAAATAAAATTCTTTTTTGGCAGGTAAAACAGCTCACTTTCGTGAGTGTATTTAACTGTTTGCCCAAAGTTTTTAGTTTTACGTAAATTAAATTGTGTAGAGATATTGCAAAGCAGAGATCAACTTTCTAATATGAGGTCACTTACCCATTCAGTTTAGCTTATTCAAAGTTTTTAGGCAAGAGATTATCCGATGATTAATGATATATCAGGGACCTAAGCGATCAGAATAAATGCAAAATAAGAGCTGCTTGGCTTTAGTTGTTTGCCCAGTCACATGCAGGAAGAATGTATATATATTTGAAAGGGGACTATCTGCAGTGTTACAGGCCATAGAATGCCTTTTGAATTTTTTTAAAGGAGATTAGCTTTGTAGGTAAATAATCCTATGTGTGTTAAAGTAGAACAATAGCCCAAACTTTTTTTTTATTTTGGATATAGCAAATGGGGGTATAACCCCTGTAAGATTTCTTTCTTTTTTTACGCCATCTGTGCCCCATTGCGGAGATTTCCCTTCACTTTCTGTCCTATAGCTAATCAGGAAGTGAGAGGAAATCCTTGCAAACTAAGGGGAATTCTTTGGGGACCCCCAGATCGCCACAGCTAGTGCCCCCGTTGGAAGATTTTCTCTTTAATACTTTTCTGGGGACAACCCAAAATTTGGGATTTTCTTTTACTTTCACTTTCAATGATAATTGTAAACAGGACAAATAGAGAGGGAGAATCTTCTTAACGGGGCACAGACAGCAAAAGAAAAAAAACTGACAGCTGTTCTATTCCCTCTCGACTCTAAATCTAAAACGAAAAAAAAGTTTTTGCTCTAGTTATACTTTAAAACTCTTGTTTCTGTATATAACATGTAAATATATACTCATCAGTCACTTTATTAGGTACACCTTGCTAGTAGCGGGTTGGACCCACTTTTGCCTTTAGAACTGCCTTAATTCTTTGTGGCATAGATTCAACAAGGTGTTGGAAACATTTCTAAGAGATTTTGGTCCATAGTGACATGATAGCGTCACACAGTTGCTGCAGCTTTTTCAGGGGCACATCAATGATGATGCTTTTCTCCCATTCCACCACATCCCAAAGGTGCTCTATTGGACTAAGATCTGGTGACTGTGGCCATTGGAGTACAGTGACCTCATTGTCATGTTCAATAAACCAGTGGTGAGACGATTTCAGCTTTGTGACATGGTGCATTATCCTGCTGGAAGGAGCCATCAGAAGATGGGGACACTGTAGTCATAAAGGGATGGACATGGTCAGCAACAATACTCAAGTAGGCCATGGCATTTAACCACTTAAGCCTCGGAGGATTTGGCTGCTCAAAGACCAGGCCCTATTTTGCGATTCGGGACTGCGTGACTTTAACGGACAATTGCTCGGTCGTGCAACGCTGTACCCAAATTAAATTGATGTCCTTTTTTTCCCACAAACACAGCTTTCTTTTGGTGGTATTTGATTAACCGTGCGATTTTAATTTTTTGCGCTATAAACAAAAAAAGACCGACAATTTTTAAAAAATAACAATATTTTTCACATTTTTTATATGAAATTCTCAAAAAAAAAAAAAATGTAAAAATCAAAATGTTTTAACATTTTAGACCAATTTATTTTCTGCTACATATTTTTGGTAAAAAAAATTGCATATTTTGATTGGTTTGCGCAAAAGTTATTGTGTTTACTAACTACGGGAATGATTTATGTCATTTTTATTGTTTTTTTTTTTTTAAACTAGTAATGGTGCAATTTTTTATTTTTATTGCGGGACTGCGACATTGCGGCGGACAGATCGGACCACTGACTGACATTTTTGACACTTTTGGGGGTACCAGTGACATTACTAAAGTAATCAGTGCTATAAATATGCACTGTTACTGTAAAAATGACACTGGCAGGGAAGGGGTTAACTTTATTGGTGATCAGTGGGTTGAATGTATCCCTAGTGGCGTGATTCTAACTGTGGAGGGGCGTGGCTTGTGATGTAACCACAGAGACATGTGATCCTATATAGCAGGATCTCATAGCCTCTGTGCTTACATCAGGGAGAATGACAGATGGCTGTGTTTACATCAGCCGTCCGTCCTTCTCCCTCTCCTGCGGGTCGGAGCCGCGGGTCACACGCGGGGGGGTCTCAGTGAACGAGCGGGGGCAGGAGCGGGCCTCCGGCGGCGTGCGCTCGCCCCCTACAGGCGAGCGTAGGTCTACGTCGGTTTGCCCAGGAGCGGCTGACTGCCGCAGTAAATAGTCGTGCGGCGGTCAGCAAGTGGTTAAAGAATGCTCAATTGTTAATAAGGGGCTCAAAGTGTGCCAATAAAATATCTCCCACACCATTATACCACCACCACCAGTCTGAACCACTTGTATCAACAAGGCAGGATGGATCCATGCATTCATGATGATTTTTATGCCAAATTCTGACCCTACCATCTGAATGTCGCAGCCGAAATCAAGACTCATAAGACCAGGCAACATTTTTCCACTCTTCTTTTTTTCAATTTTGGTGGGCCTGTGCTAATTGTCACCTCAGTTTCCTTTTCTTAGCTGACAGGAGTGGCACCCTGTGTGGTCTTCTGCATCTGCTTCAAGGCTCGATGCGTTCTGCATTCAGAGATGGTATTTTGCATACTTTGGTTGTAATGAGTGGTTATTTGAGTTACTGTTGCTTTTCTATCATCTTGAACCAGTCTGCCCATTCTCCTCTGACCTCTGACATCAACAAGGCATTTTCATCAAGACAACCGCTGCTCACTGGATATTTTCTATTTTTTTGATCATTCTCCATAAACCCTGGAGATGATTGTGTGTGAAAATCCCAGTACATCAGCAATTTTGAAATACTCATACCAGCCAGTCTTGCACCAACAACCATGCCACGTTCTAAAGGGCCATACACACTATAAGATTTTCTGAAGACTTTTTCCTTTAGACTTACCAAAACCATATAATATGAGGTCAAACCTAAACACTTTCAATTTGTATGCAATCTGGCAGGCCCTTGCACTACATAGAAAAGGTAAATCTGAAGGAAATCTAACCACAAAAGTTGGATAGTGTGTAGCCAGCTTAAGTCACTTAAATCCCCTTTCTTCCCCATTCTGATGCTCAGTTTAAACATCAGCAATTCGTCTTCACCACATCTAGATGCCTAAATGCAATGAGTTGCTGCCATGTGATTGGCTGATTAGCATTTCGTGTTACCAAGCAATTGAACAGGTGTACCTAATAATAATAATAATAATAATAATAATAATAATAATAAGCTCCTTGCTTTGCAATGCTAGACAGTGGTAGTACCCTTCTTTTTCACTAATCTCACCATCACCCAACTAATAAATACAATGCACTCCTTCTGTGTCTAATGGTTCATCTCAACAGGGTTTAATAAATAGGGATGATCGAACGGTTCGGGTCGACCATCGGTTCGACCCGAACATTGACTGTTCGAAATTCGGCCGAATTTCGAACTGTTTGCTGAAAAAGTTCGGAATTTGGCAACCAGAACCGACCAAAATGCAATGGGACAGGAACTGGGCTTTAAAAGCCCGTGATTGGACCAGAACCATCAGTAAAAGCCAATTGATGAGGCAGGAGGATGCTAGGAATGTAATTGGAGTGACTAGGGGGTCCAGAGGCCAATCAGTAGTGAATACGCCCCCCAGTATTTAAGATAGCCCCGCCAAATCTCTAGCATTGTAATACAGGGATGTGGAAGAGAGTGGAAGCAGTTCTGTTACTCCTGCTTCAAAGTGTCATTTAACAATTATTAGTGTGAGGAAAGGGATATCTAGTGTAGTTAGGGTACTATTTTCCACTATAGTTAGATTCACAAATCTAGTTTCTGTAGGGAAAGTGTTAAGTGTCAGGGTGACTGTAGTATAGTGTAGGGTTAACTGACTCTGATTGCTATGGCAGGGTGACAAAACCCTTACATTTCAGGGTGACCGCCATAGAAAAAAGATTGTTTCTATTAGAATTGCAGTAGAACAGGATAGTGGCTTCGCTACTTTCACACCCGGCCGTTTAGTTGCAGGCGTTTATAGGGCTTTTTTGTGGACGTCTTTGGAGGCAGGCATGACATCTGAACTTCTGTGTAGGGGTATATACACACACACACACATGTATGTATATATACACATACACATATATAGGTGTGAAAGTAGCAGAACCCTATGCTTGCGTTAATGAAATAATTAGCAGGCATAGGACTTCGCTCCTATCACACCTATATGTGTGTATAAATACATATAAGTGTGTGTGTGTATATACCCCTATACAGAAGTTCAGATGTTATGCCTGCCTCCAAAGACGCCCAAAAAATGCCCAAAAAAAACGCCTGCAACAACACACCTGGGCATTTTTGTAGCAGGCGTTTTTTTGGGCATTTTTTGGCATAACATCAGAACATCAGAACTTCTGAGTACGGGTATATATACACACACACATATATGTATTTATACACATATATAGGTGTGAAAGTAGCAGAACCCTATGCCTGCGCTAATTAAATAATTAGCAGGCATAGGGCTACACTCCTATCACACCTATATGTGTGTATGTGTATAAATACATATAAGTGTGTGTGTATATATACCCCTATACAGAAGTTCAGATGTTATGCTTGCCTCCAAAGACGCCCAAAAAATGCCAAAAAAAACGCCTGCTACAAAAACGCCCAGGTGTGTTGTTGCAGGCGTTTTTTTTGGGCATTTTTTTGGGCGTCTTTGGAGGCAGGCATAACATCTGAACTTCTGTATAGGGGTATATATACACACACACACACTTATATGTATTTATACACATACACACATATAGGTGTGATAGGAGCGTAGCCCTATGCCTGCAAATTATTTCATTAGCGCAGGCATAGGGTTCTGCATACTTTCACACCTATATATGTGTATGTGTATAAATACATACATGTGTGTGTGTATATATACCCCTACACAGAAGTTCAGATGTCGTGCCTGCCTCCAAACACATCCACAAAAAAACCCTATAAACGCCTGCAACAAAAAGCCGGGTGTGAAAATAGCAAAGCCACTATCCTGCTCTACTGCAATTCTAATACAAACAAACTTTTTTTTCTGGTTCTGGACATGCTACAGAGCTGAAACTTCACAGGTACACTTTTTAGACCCCCCCCCCAGACACTAAATCCAAAGAAATCTCTTTTTTTTTTTCAATAATTTTTTCAATAATTGGCTCTCTATCAGAAATGACAATTTTTAAGAACTTTTTTTTGTGTGATTAATAGTCCCTGGGGCATGACCCAGAACCCTAGGCACTTTTTTTGGGGCATTTATTGGGTTTTAGGGCTTCAAAATGGTGTTTTTTGATTAACGAAGTTCGGGTCCCATTGATTTCAATGGGGTTCTGAAATCCGGGCCAAACTTTCGGGAAGTTCGGGTGTTCTGGTCGAACCGAGCTTTTCAAAAGTTCGATCATCCCTATTAATAAACAGACAAATGCAGTGAGTCCCTGAGAGCTCATTCAAGACTGGTGGATAAACTACTCCTTATATTAAATATACAACCAAAGTAAGGGGACAGAAACATCATTGACAGGTAGAGGTTTTTTTTGTAACTGTATTATAATATTATTATACAGGATTTATATAATGCAAACAGTTTGCCCAGCACTTTACAATATAAGGGGAGGCCCCTGCTCACAAAAGCTTACAATCTAAGGCCTCTTGCACACTGCAGCTTAAAAAAGCTCAGTACAGCTTTTTTTTTTTTTTTTACAGAGCTAAAATGCAGCCCATTCATTGTAATGTGCCTATGCACACAGGCACGTAAACGAGTGCCATGCATTCTTCAGTAAAAACAAAATAGAAAAATCTGCATTTTTGGGCAGTAATTTACGTCTCATGCACGCGAATGCGCACAAATGTGTGCAAATGGGCATTTACATAATTCACAAAACAAGAACATGAGAATACGTTTCCGCACATTTGCGCAAATGCGCAAATACATTAAAAAAAAAAAAAAAACCAGCTGAAAAAGTAGATGCTGAAACAGGAGTAGCGTGTGCAAGAGGCCTGAAAGGGAGAGGCAAGTGATACAAAAAAGAAATAACTGTGAAGTGATAAGCTGATAAAATAAAAGTTCAATTTTCATATGGGGTTTGGATAGGCTTTCTGAAGAAATTACTTTTCTGGGATCATCTAAAGGCAGACAGAGTAGAATACAGATTGGGGTATGAAGTTCCAGAGGATGGAACAAACTTGGGAGAAGTCCTGGAAGTGACCAAGAAGGAGGTGATAATGGAGCTAGGAAGCAGGAGATCTTGGAGTGAGCGAAGAGGACAACTTGGATGATATTAAGACAAGTTTGGTGATGTAGCTCAGGGCAGAGATGTGAATGGCTTTGGGTGTTGTTGTTAGTATTTTGAAGTTTATTCACTGTAGGAGCAGAGGTCAATGGAAGAACTGGCAGAAAGGGGTAGTGGACACAGCAGTTGGTAAAGTAGATGAGTCTGGCTGCAGCATTTATGATAGAGTTAAGGGTGGATAGCCTGTGTAGAGGTAGGCCAAATGAAGAGTTAGCTGCAAGAGTCGATGGGAGAGAGAGATAGAAGAGACTGAATTGCTTTGTAGTGTCACCAGGGCTGCTGTTAGAAATCGCAGGGCCCCGTACAGACTACCTGGCAGGGTCTCCCCAAGAAAATATTAAAGATATATTTAGCTAAAATTACAACAAAATCACTATTATCAGACACAAATATAACATAACTCGCATAATTCCTGCTAAATCTAAAAAAAAAAAAAACTATGTTAAATAAAAAAGAAGATGAGATGAGAAAAATATACAGGCTGAGCAGTTGGAGCTCAGTGATCAGAGAGACAGAGAGAGAGAAACAAAGTTACAAATAAACTCCTGAGCAGTGATAAGTGCTGGGAGGGGGGGGGGCACAAAAGGGAGGGGGATTAGTGAGGGACAACTGTCACTTTCTCAACAGATAAAAGCTGATAGCAGGGAGAGGGACAGATCAGATTCAGGTGCTGGAGGAAGATTTCTGTATTTGTTGTCCATCACTAATCCCCCTCTCTGTGTGGCCCCCCCTGTGAGCTCGGGCCCCCTACAAGAGGGCTGGTGGTCCCCCCCTATCAGCGGCCCTGGGTGTCACTTTGCTACTGAGAGGGGGCAAATTTAAAAAATATTACAGGTGAAGGCTGCAAGATTAGGATGGTTTTTGGATGTGGAGCCAGAAGGAGAGGTCATAGTCCAGGATTAAACCTAGTAACCTTGCGTGAAAGGGACTGATAGGTGTGTCAATGATCTGGATGGAAAAGTCGGGGGTGAAGAAGAAGAAAAAAAAGAAAGGAACAAGGAAGAGACCTTATATGTAACGTATGCTCAAAAACCTATTCGTCTGCTAGCAATTTTGTGTGTGTTTTTTTGTGCCCATACACTGTGTACTATACATTCTTGTTCCTATGTACAGTGCCTTGAAAAAGTATTCATACCCCCTAAAATTTTCCACATTTTGTCATGTTACAACCAAAAATTTAAATGTATTTTATTGGGATTTTATGTGATCGACCAACACAAAGAGGCACATAATTGTGAAGTGGAAGGAAAATGATAAATGGTTTTCAACATTTTTACAAATAAATATCTGAAAAGTGTGGCGTGCATTTGTATTCACTCCCCTTTACTCCAATACCCATAACTAAAATCTAGTGGAACCAATTGCCTTTAGAAGTCACCTAATTAGTAAATAGAGTCCACCTGTGTGTAATTTCATTTCAGTATAAATACATCTGTTCTGTAAAGCCCTCAGAGGTTTGTTAGAGAGCCATAGTGAACAAACAACATCATGAAGGCCAAGGAACACACCAGACAGGTCAGGTATAAAGTTGTGTAGAAGTTTAAATCAGGGTTAGATTATAAAAAAATATCCTAAGCTTTTAACATCTCATGGAGGTGAGGTTCACCTTCCAGCAGGACAATGACTTTAAACCAGTGGCGGCTAGTGCTCCATCAGTTGGGGGGGGGGGTCAGATGGACTCCCATATCACTCCAGCCTGTACCACCACATCTCCCCCCCCCCGCCAGTTTACTTACCTTGTTCCTTCGGACTGATAGGCGGCAGCGGCTTCCCCCCCCCCCCACCAGGCTCCTTCATGTCACTTCTCAGTGGCCGTCTCCTCCCCTCTTCTTGACCAATAGCATGCCTTCTCCTTTCGGCCAATCAGGATTGGCGGGGAGGAGAATCAGTGTGGCAATAACTAATATTAATTCGCTATGTGTCACACAACTGGGTGGGCTCAGGGCACAGTCCTCTGTGCCCCGAACCCACCCTTTTTTGAAGCCTATTAGAGCCTCTGGCTCTAATCAGGTGCTTAAAAAAAATAAAACACACCATTGGAATCCATGCATGCGGCGCCCTGCATGTAGATTAGGGGCTGGATGCATGGAAGGGGGGGGGGGGGGGGGCAGGCCACCACTGCCCTAAACATACAGCCAGAGCTACAATGGATTGGTTTAGATCAAAGCATATTCATGTGATAGAATGGGCCAGTCAAAGTCCAGACCCAAATCACATTGAGAATTGGAAATTGCTGTTCACAAACGTTCTCCATCCAATCTGACAGAGCTTGAGCTCTTTTGCATAGAAGAATGGGCAAAAATTTCACTCTGTGGATGTGCAAAGCTGGTAGAGACATCCCCAAAAAGACTTGCAGCTGTATTTACAGCGAAAGGTGGTTCTACAAAGTATTGACTCACGGAAACTGAATGTGGAAAATTTCAAGGGGTAAAAATATTTTTTCAAGGCACTGTAACTCTTGGTCCATGATCTGTAAGATGCTGAAAGTGGAGTCAGGTGCTGGTTTAATGTAACTCCAGGATGCAACGCTGGTCTGGATGAAGTGGAGGAAAGATGGAAACAGTAGTGGCAATGGAACTGCAAAATAGAAAATACAACTATCAGTGCCGAAAGCCAGAAAACCCAGATGTCAGTCTGCTATATTTGTGCAAGAGCTTCTGTGACTGCCTTTATCCAGTTCTCTTTTTCTGTTTTTTTCCAAAAATATAAAAATATAATAGAGCAATATGCAAGTCTCAAATATTGCTATACTGTAAGGTTATACCTCATAACTCATATAATTAGTGCTCATTAAAATTTGCTATACTTTTTCTTTGATATGTCTTCACAAAGTGTATTCTGAAACATGTGAAATGTTATCATTTAAAGGGTAACTCCACTTTCCACTTTCGTGGGGGGAAAAAAATCAGCAATTAAAGAAAAAAACAATATAGCGTATACAAGAAAGAAAAAACAATATAGCGTATACAATTGCGACACAAATCATATTGTTTTTGAATGTTATTAAAAATGACCTTTCCTTTTCAATCTGCAGCTGTTGTAATGTTCTGAAAATGCAGTGCAATATGGCTACCTGGAGCTGTTCTGTACACAGAATGTATACTGACCACACCCCCAGAAACATCATTTCCTGCTTGTGTGATTGGCTCACCAAGTCTGCACTAAGATACAAGTCAGATTTCTGGCATCCCCTGCAAAACAAATGTCATTTTTGGTTTGATATTCCCAATAGGAACACATCTAAAGGGATGCAGGCCCAGCAGATGTCCTCATTAGAGCCCTGCAGTTGCCACAGCTGATAGATAATTATGAAACCACTCCCATTTGACCCACTAAGTTAGCACAGGAGAACAGAGGAACAAACAATGATTTATTCGGAATACCAAAAGGTAGGAATCTGCAACAAAGTTTGTTATAATCCATGCAATGTACAGAGATCACCCCGAGGGGAATGTTTTTTTCTCAACAAAAGTGGAGTTATGCTTTAACTATCATCATGGTATAAAAAGGACTGATTATCAACAATAAATCAGAGAAGCCACTTATGTCTTTAGCAGGAATTCCATATGTATATAGTATTGTCATCTCTTTCTAATAAATACATTATTATTGTAACAAAACAGTGAAATGATGCCTAAAATCTCCATACTGCACTTGCCAATGGAATATTATAAAAACCAAAAAGTGCAGCGCTGAAATCAGTATACAATTATATAGCTGAAAAGCTCATATAAAGAAAACAAAAAAGGAGAGGGGATAATGTCCAAATGAATAGTCCCAATATTAAGTGCAGAGATGTGAATCCACGTGCAAAATAACTTTCTTCCAGTGACACCAGGGAAAAGTGTAGGAAGGGGACACCCTTGTGCTCAGGTATAACAAGCAGCTTACCGAAATTCCGTGGCTGCTCAGTTTAATGAGACAGCCTCTCCCAGCTAGTAGTAAACCAGTAGGTCAACCGATATCAAGCTCAGGTGCTTCGAAAGACTCCAAAAGCCGAAAGCCGTTTCCGGTGTGTTGTTAAACCGATCACATTAATATGTGGCACACTTGGAACTTCTCATATACTCCATTGAACGTAAAGCCATATGTAGAAAGAAACAGAGGCCCATAGCGTAATCCCGTAAACCAATAGGTAAATTTATTAAAAAAACTACTTACAATTTAAAAGACAAAAACAGGCATGTAGTATGTGCCGGTCATGGATCTAACCGCGGCGTCCCGCAAGTCTCCAGATCAGCATATGGATAAACAGCCGGCTTCGTTGGGGGGCATGTGGACGTTTATGTCTGGGATCGCCAACGTTTCGTCATAAGAAAGACTTCTTCTGGGGACGCCGCGGTTAGATCCATGACCGGCACATACTACATGCCTGTTTTTGTCTTTTAAATTGTAAGTAGTTTTTTTAATAAATTTACCTATTGGTTTACGGGATTACGCTATGGGCCTCTGTTTCTTTCTACATATGGCTTTACGTTCAATGGAGTATATGAGAAGTTCCAAGTGTGCCACATATTAATGTGATCGGTTTAACAACACACCGGAAACGGCTTTCGGCTTTTGGAGTCTTTCGAAGCACCTGAGCTTGATATCGGTTGACCTACTGGTTTACTACTAGCTGGGAGAGGCTGTCTCATTAAACTGAGCAGCCACGGAATTTCGGTAAGCTGCTTGTTATACCTGAGCACAAGGGTGTCCCCTTCCTACACTTTTCCCTGGTGTCACTGGAAGAAAGTTATTTTGCACGTGGATTCACATCTCTGCACTTAATATTGGGACTATTCATTTGGACATTATCCCCTCTCCTTTTTTGTTTTCTTTATATGAGCTTTTCAGCTATATAATTGTATACTGATTTCAGCGCTGCACTTTTTGGTTTTTATTGTATTTTTTGAATCACTGTTAGTTGATTTTGTGCCAGCTGCTCACTATTGTTCTTAATCATTTGGTTTTCTGTCACATCTAGCGCGGAAATTTTTCTTCTATTTATATTACAATGGAATATTACCAATTTATTGCTGCTCCGTCCGGCGATGTGTAACATTTTCTCTTTCCTAACATGCCCCTATGGTCGTGTTTGCTACTATCGGTTTCTCATCAACATTCCATACTGAGAGGATTTTTAGAAAGAGAACAGTGCTTAAAGCGGTAGAAAACTGCAAAAAAAGAACACAAAGAAATCTTCTCCCTGCAAGCTAGGAGCACAATGTGCTGGTATGCATCGCATTCTAATACATTATGAAAGACTTACCTGAAAACAAAACCCTCCAGCAGAGCGCTGTCACACCTCCCCCAGGACTTCCATCTTCACCCCGTCTTCCTTTCAGGTTCGCGGGCTGCAGGTATTTGCATGGCTGAGCCACGATGACGCCATACCTGCGCATGTGCTCGGGAGTCACGGCCGCGGCATGGCTCCCTCTATGGATATCGGTGACATCATCAGGGCTGCTAAAGTAAATATCTCCTAAACAGTGCAACTTTAGGAGATATTTACTGTACCAACAGGCAAGCCTTTTTTTAGGCTTTCTTCTATTTTCATCTGGTGATCCTGCCAATAAGTCTGTTGTTTTTCAAAAGAACAAGCTCTCTTGCAAATGAATCAGTTACAGGGATGAGACAATGACAGGGGTGTTTGCAATTAGGGCTGCTGTTAGAAATCTTGGGGCCCCCATACACCCTACCTGGCAGCCTCCCCCCCCCCCCCAATATATCAAGACAATATTTTCACTAAAAATACACTAAAATCATTATTAGCGGACACAAACATAACAGAGAACCTGTATGAATTAGCCATTTTTATTCAATTGGCCTTTATTGAATTAGCCGTTTTAATTTAATTGTAAATTAAAAAAAAAAATTGTATTAAATATTTTATTTTACAAATTTTTAAAATGATTTATTACAACCTTTAATTAATATATCTTTTTTTAGAAGAATGTTTTTGTTTTTTTACAGGACAGCGCTCTGGGACATAGGGGGGGGGGGGGTGCCACAGTGAAAATGGGGGCACACGGGGAGGGGGGGATCAGAAGCAGGCAGAACAGGGGGGGGGGGATTGGTGTCAGGGAAGCAATTACAGGAATGATGCCCTGTGTCTGTGTCTCTCCCTGCAGCAGCTGAAAGCTGACAGGAGGGGGGAGAAACTGTCTTTCAGCTGCTGCAGATAGCTGCACAGGGCTTCCTTCTGTAATTGCCCCTCTGCCCACCCACACCAATTCCTCATGGTGTTTGGGCCCTCCTATGTGCCTGGGCCCCCTACAGGAAGACTGGTGGCTCCCCCCTATCAGCGGCCCTGCTTGCAATGATCAATTTTATTGATTCATGTGAAACCTTTTCCCAAAGGAAAAAAATTAAATGTTTGCTGTAGCTGCTTATGAAGTGTGAGCTGGAGTTTGGCTTCATTATTTTATCAAAATCTGCTAGTACATCTAATACTACCCTCACCCTGGAATGAAAAAAATGTTATCCAAAAGGTGCCCCTCTGCTCCTTCATCCAGAGTGGGGGGCACTCTAATACAGGAGGTGTGTTACTGGCCAGATCGCTAGGTGAAAAAAAAGAAAAGCGTAAAAAAAGAAAACAAATGCAACCACCACATCTAATGATTGGTAAGCTGCAATATATTCCAATTTTGGTTTGGGTTTAATACCTCTTTAAGCACTTGCCGACTGCCTAACGACTATCTACGTCGGCAGTCAGCCCCTCACAGGCAAAGTGACGTAGTACTACGTCGCTAGCCTGTGAGGCTCTAGGGGGCGAGCGCGCGCCGCCGGAGGACCCGATGTCCGCCACTCACTCGCGATCGTCAGTTACACCGGGAGAAAGGCAGCCGGCTAATGTAAACACAGCCGCCTGTCATTCTTCCCTGTGTAACAGCACAGATCATAAGGTCCTGCTATGTAGGACCGTTGATCTCTGCTGTTACATCACAAGCCACATCTAATCACAGTTAGAAGCACGCCCCTAGGGACACACTTAACCCCCTCCTTCTCCAATAAAGTTAACCCCTTCCCTGCCAGTGTCATTTTTACAGTAACAGTGCATATGTATAGCACTGATTACTGTAGTAATGTCTCTGGTACCCCCAAAAGTGTCAAAAATGTCAGTCAAGGGTCCGATCTGTCCGCCGCAATGTCTCAGTCCCGCAAAAAAAATTGCAGATCGCCGCCATTACTCGTTAAAAAAAAAAACAATAAAAATGACAAAAATCTTTCCCGTAGTTAGTAAATGCAATAACTTTTGCGCAAACCAATCAAAATACGCTTTTTCCGATTTTTTTTTTCCAAACATATGTAGCAGAAAAAAAATTGGCCTAAAATGTTAAAAAATTTAGATTTTTACATTTGGGGGGGGGGGGATTTCGTATAAAAAAATGTGAAAAATATTGTTATTTTTGCAAAATTGTCGCTCTTTTTTTTGTTTATAGCGCAGGATCAAAAATCGCACAGGTGATCAAATACCCCCAAAAGAAAGCTCTGTTTGTGGGAAAAAAAGGACGTCAATTTTATTTGGGTACAGCGTCACACGACCGCGCAATTGTCCGTTAAAGTCACGCAGTGCTGAATCGCATAGGCGAATGGGCCCTGGTCAGGAAGGGGGTAAAATCTTCCGGGGCTTAAGTGGTTAATAAAAATGCTTCTGTTATGGTGTTTCACTTGTTGAGAAACTTTTCCTGGGACACACTGAGAACTCTATATTTACGTCTGTTTCCTTAATCCCTCGCCATAACTTTAACATTTTGGCACAGATTACAGAATAGTAGCTCAAGGTCAGCACTGTCTTTCTGCTTCACTACTCATTTTATGAATGTCCTGGGGTTCTATGGAACCATCTGAATGGAGCTAGTTGTTTTCCCAGTATTCATTGGACTTTCCTCGATATGGTCTCACAATTGCAGAAATATAGCAATTAAAACTGAACTATAGGCAAAATTCTAATTCACATATACACTGATCAACCATCGCTTTATGACAATTCACCTAATATTAAGTATGTCCCCTTTTACCACAAAAACAGCCCTGAACTTTCGAGGCATGGACACCACTAGACTTCTGAAGGTATGCTGTGGTATCTGCCACCAAGTCATCAGTAGCAGATCATTTACTGCTTTTAGGTCCTGACAATTGTGAGTTAGGGGCTCCATGGATCTAACTTGTTTTTAAAGCACATCAATTGAACTGAGATCTAGAAAATTTGGAGGCTAAGTCAACACCTCAAACTCGTTTTTGTGTTCCTGGAACCATTTTTGCAGTGTGACAGGGTACATTATCCTGGTGAAAGAGGACACAGCCACCAGGGAATACCGCTTCAATGAAGAGGTGCAGATGGCCAGCAACAATGTTTAGGTAGGTGCAAGGGCGTCCGCAGAACTTTTTTCGGGGGGGGGCATAATTTTAAGGTCACCCATGCTCCGCCCCTTTTCGCCCCCCCCCCCATAGATCCCCCTTTAGAGAAGGCCAGGGTCCCCATAGATCCTCTTTAGAGCAGGGTCCCCATATATCCCCCTTTAGAGCAGGCCAGGGTCCCTATAGATCCCTTTTTAGTCTTACCTTTTCACCTATATTCCCCATGCTACCAGGTTTTCCTGCACCACAAGGTACTCCAGGCACTCCCTGCAAAGAATATATATATATATATATATATATATATATATATATACAGAGAGAGAGAGAGAGAGAGACAATATGACCCCCTTTAGAGCAGGCCAGGATCCCCATAGATCCCCCTTTAGAGCAGGCCAGGTTCCCCCATAGATCCCCCTTTAGAGCAGGGTCCCCATACATTCCCCTCTTAGAGCAGGGCAGGAAATTTCCGGGGGGGGGGGGGAGGCACTTGCCCCTCCTTGCGGA
The DNA here is from genome assembly GCF_965119305.1 of Pelophylax lessonae. NCBI lineage: Eukaryota > Metazoa > Chordata > Amphibia > Anura > Ranidae > Pelophylax > Pelophylax lessonae. Next base: position 672,655,812 of record NC_138769.1, on the reverse strand, counting down.
TGCCCATGGGTAGGTGGTACGTGTCAAAGTAACATCCACATGAATATCAGAACCCAAGGTTTCCCAGCAGAACATTGCCCAAACCATCATACTTACCTCTGCCGGTTTGCCTTCTTCCCATACTGCACCCAGTTCTCATCTCTTGCCGAGTAAGCATTATTCTGGTGAAAGAGGCCACAGCCAGCAGGGAATACCACATCCATGAAGAGGTGTAGATGGTCAGCAACAATGTTTTGGTAGGTGGTACGTGTCAAAGTAACATCCACATGAATGGCAGAATCCAAGGTTTCCCAGCAGAACATTGCCCAAACCATTACACTTGCCTCTGCCGGTTTTCCCTTTTCCCATACTGCATCCAGTTCTCATCTCTTGCCAAGTAAGCATTATTCTGGTGAAAGAGGCCACAGCCACCAGAGAATACCGCTTCCATGAAGAGGAGTAGTTGGTCAGCGACAACGTTTAGGTAGGTGGTACGTGTCATACTGCATCCAGTTCCCATCTCTTCCCAAGTAAGCAACACACTCGCACCCGGCCGTCCACATGATGTAAAAGAAACCATAATTCATCAGACCAGCCCACCTTCTTCCATTTCTCTGTGGTTCAGTTCTGATGGTCATGTGACCATTGTAGGTGCTTTTGGATGTGGACTCAGGTCAGCATGGGCATCCTGATTGGTCTGGTCCCATACATAACAAAACTGCGTTGCTAGTTTTTTTTTCTGCACATCAACTTTAGGGACAAAATGTTTACTTGCTGCCTAATATATCTCTCTGACTTTCAGATGCCATTGTAATGGGATAATCAGTAGTATTCGCTGAACCTGTCATTGGCCATAAAGTTATGACTAATTGGTGTATGGCACAGCCTGTCAAAAGCCTTTGTTTTTATGAGTTTGTTGATCCTTCCAATAATTCTGTTATTTTTCATCTTCCTTTAACAGGTCAACCTTCCAAAGTTAAACGTTCCAGTTAAGGCTCCGTTCACATCTAGGCGTTTTGGGGCGTTTTTGGGGCGTTTTTCTGCTCTAGGATCAGCTCTCAAAACGCCCAACAAGACAAATCCTATTAATTTCAATGGCCCCTGTTCACATCTGAGCGTTTTGAAGCTGTATACAAAACGCCCAACGCTCAAAAAAGTACATGAGCTTCTTTTTGGGCAGATTACAGGCGTTTTCCATTGATCTCTATTCAATCTAAAAACGCCTGCACAAAAATCGCGGTAAAAATCGCGGTAAAATCGCGGTAAAAAACGCCGCAAAAATCGCGGTAAAATCGCGGTAAAAAACGCGCGAAAAACGCTACGCTCAGGTGTGAATGTAGCCTAAAAGGTTAAAGTGGAACTGTAATAAAATAAGAAAAAGAAAATGTCAAAAGGCAGCTTTTTTTTTAATGCAGTATATACACAGAAAGAAAAAAAGTGCAACTATTTTCTTGGTTCTTTAACTCTCAGGAATCTGGACACCTAATTCTTTTTCTTTTTGTTTTTTTTTAATCAAATCCTTTATTCACATATACTGTATGTCAACATAACAATGATAAAACATGTACAAAAATCAAATAATTCTATCCCACAAGCACAATTATATGGAAAAACATTTCACATCTCCCTCATAAACCTATGACAAGCCTAGAATTTTAACAGATTATGGCTAGAAATATAGGCTGCACTCCATATCATATGATATTATTTAAATTACGCTGCTTAGTGCTTACATGTACCAACACTCTGACATATCAAAATAGAAAAAACAGAAAAAAATATTTGCACTGAGGTGCTAACAAAAGAAATAAAGCTGCCACCTTACAATCGTGACACCAACCGCAACTAATCTTATACCATAAAGAGCAGCGCTAAATTCCAGATAAAGTGAATCTCAACTTAACATAAGTATATAAATGTGAGTAAACGGGATGACGTCATCACGCACACCCTCTGGCCGGAGCTGCGAGCCTGGCATGGGTGATTCAACCTGATGCATGGAATTTCCGTTTGCAGTATTGCGATCTTGTATACGCGGCTGCATAATCATAATACGGAGATTCTCGGTTAGCCGTTTTTTTTTTTAATTTACATCTGTTTGACTTATTGTTTTTGCGCAAGTGTTTAACCTCTTGCCGACTACTGCGACAAGGTGGCTCGGCTGCACGAATCACCGTATCGCTACGTCACAATTCAGATTCACAAGAGGGGAACTGATCTGCAGGGCCGTTGGCCACAATTGCCCCCGGGGCACCCGCGATCACTTCCTGGGAAGACAGAACAGCGGTCTGCCATTATAAGCACGGCAGATCATTGTTCTGTCAGCAATCAACACAGGACTCCTGCGTTCCTCCTATTTAGGAACACAGGTCCCTGTGTTGGTTCAATAAGCCCATCCCCCTCACAGTTAGAAAACACTCCCTAGGTATACATTTAAGCCTTTCATTGCCCCTGGTGTTTACCCCTTCCCTGCCAGTGTCCTTAGTACAGTAACAGTGCATATGTTTTAGCACTGATTACTGTAGTAATGTCACTGGTTCCCCCAAAAGTGTCAAAAATGTCAGTTAGGTGTCCGATCTGTCCGCAGCATTGTCGCAGTCCAGCTAAAAATTGCTGATCCCTGCCATTACTAGTAAAAAAATAAATAATGGAATAAAAATGACATAAATCTTTCTCCTAGTTTGTAGACGCGATAACTTTTGCGCAAACCAATCAATGTACACTTTTTGGGATTTTTTTTTACCAAAAAGATGTAGCAGAATACAAATTGGCCTAAAATGATGAAAAAATTAGATTTTTAATTATTTTTTTTTTTATTGGGAATGTTATATAGCAAAAAGTAAAAAATAAAAAATATATATATTTTTTTTTAATTGTCGCTCTTTTTTTGATTATATCGCAAAAAAATAAAAATCACAGAGGTGATCAAATACCACCAAAAGACAGCTCTATTTGTAGGGAAAAAAGAACATCAATTCTATTTGGGTACAGCGTTGCACGACCGCGCAATTATCAGTTAAAATAACAGTGCAGTATCGCAAAAAAATGGGCTGGTCATTAAAGGGTAAAAAACCTTCTGGGCCTTAAGTGGTTAGTAAATGTATGTTTTACATACTTCACTATGTAACTATACAGATTTTATTTTTTCTATGGAATACTTCTGATGACGGTGGAATGATCCAGAAGGAGAGTTCATCCTGAACTGGAAACCTTCCTGTGACTTGGAGAATATAGAGCGCTGTCTGACCATTTATAATTTAACAATCCACCCCATCTGGTAAGAGGAGGCTCCTTTAGTTGGTGATGGTGAAGCATGGTGGTGGATACACGTCTTTTCAGGCAGGAAGGGGAAGTGTGGGGACATTGACAGTGACACAACAGTTGCTTCATACATATTCTCATTCTCAAAAACGTTCATGTTTGTTTATATGGACTTTTACACTGGACTTTTTCTATTAAAATTTCTTTTGAAATGATAATAAGCCTTTATTACTAGTATTTTGGCATTATTGCACATTGGCATATGCTATTATCGGTTCCTCACATTTATATACTCTGCACATATAAGTCAATGTTTCCACTCTTCTAAGATACTAGTTCCTATCTTACAGTTACATCCAGATAAGACCCTTCCGTTTGACATGTATGGCCCCCTGGGACCGGACTGATGCATTGGCTTATAAGTGCAAATTGCTGGTACATGTAAGCAGGCTGTCCTTGGCTCCTCGGTGTCCTCTCCCTTTCTGTATGGTAATACTATTCTGAGCTTCTCCTTCTCCCTGGTATTCTGTGAACCGCACAGATCACACTTTTTTGCAAGTCACATCACCCTGGTACCTCCGGAGGAAGCTGCAATGCAATGATATGCCCTACCCTGACACCCTGGCATCATGGGAAGACAGTAGAATGATGCTGGCTGTCATTCAGCGCAGAAGAGCAACACCATATTGTGGCAGGAAAGAATTACTGCGGAGGACAAAGATGGATGAAAGTAGCTTTTACAGAAGCATTATTGTCCTCTTGAGCCCCCGTAAACACATTATCAGAGGCACCCTGTTGTGGATCCTTAAAATATCTTTCTTTCTTTTTAAGTGACAGAGGGGTAAATCCACCAACATCTACCACATGCAATAAGATGGTCACGTGACTAATTTGTATGAATTATTGCATGTGGTAAATAAAGTCCAATTCACAAAAAAAAAAAAAAACAATTATGCAGTATTTACCGCAAAATTAAAAATTTGCCAGTAAATATTGTAAAAAAAAAAACATGTGGTAAGCTCTTAAGTCGAATTCACAAAGAGAACAAAGAGTAAAAAAACATGCAATATTTACTAGTGATCGACCGATATCGTTTTTTTAATGCCGATACCGATACCGATATTTTGGCCATCGGATATCGGTATCGGCCGATATTTTCGGACACGTAAAAAAATGTATTTATTTATTTATTTTTTTCTAAAGGTACTCCTTGTGGAGGGATGTGGGGGTCTAAAAGACCCCAAACCCCTCCTCGGCACAGAAAAGCATTCAAAATGCCAAGTTTGGTTGTTTTGAATGCTGTCATTTTTTTTAATTCGGCACCGAGTACCCGGAAGTGATGTCATGACATCACTTTGGGGTTTTTTACATAATGACTGGTGCATGCGCACTTGCGGCAGGGATACCGGCTTTCACGGGGACACATCTTCATGCTACACTGAGCCTTCTCTTCGGCGGCAGCGGCGGCGGTGGAGGTAGAATGCCTGGGTCTCCGGGTGGGACGGGAGACCCGGGTGAGCCGTGGAATGCGACGGGAGGGGGGGGACGTTAGCAGCATCAGCGCATGTACCAAATCCAGTTTGCTAACCGAAAAGATGGCCGTTGTGTCTTAAGCGCGATGACTTCACATGTCCCGGTCCTGCCTAATACGTTTAGTCAGCGATGACATCATCATGGGCGTGGTCAGTTTGCGGCATTGCGCTCATGATGTACGGAAGCAGAACAAGTGGCTCAATCAACTGAGGGGCACAACATCCGGCGGACACGGCAAGCACCCGGACCAGAAGAAAACATCAGTATTCCACCTCAGCAGCCAAATCAATGGTCTCAGTAACCGTGTGATGGCACAGGAAAAACAAAAACAATTCCTGCCAACACCAAACTTGATTATGATTGTACCAAGAACAGTCTAATCAGTTGGCTAGTTAGTGGGAGGAGGGAGTCCATTGATTTGCAAGTTGTTAGCAAACCGGATTTTGTACATGCGCTGATGCTGCTCTGCGAAATGTGAGTGTATCATCTCATTTTATCAATAAAATTTGTATGATTTTGAATGTACTACTCTGTGAGCATCTATGAGTATCTTCTTTATCTCTGGGGATTTTCTGAGTATCCTTCCCTGGGAATTTGATTATTTGGAGATACCATCTTTTACATGAGAGTATCGACTGGGAATAAGGAGACCGGAGGAGCCTGCAGTGGGATACATTATTGCTCTGATATTATCAGTCGGATGGTAAGAGGCAGTGTGGATGGTGGTTTGTTGGTGGTGGTGTCACTTATCTGCCCGATCAGCTGATCTCTGCAAAAGCACTACCAGACTGATATAACTTGCCTATAGCGCTGCATTTTCTTTTATTATGTTCTATACATGCTAAAGATGTGCATGGGGCCTGGTAGGCATTGGGGGGGGGGGGGGGGGAACCTCACGCTGTTTTTGTTCATAATTTTTAATTGTTTGCATGTTTGTTTAACATTCAGAGTCATGCAGTCACTCGGCAGGCCTTCCTTAGCAACCAGCTCGAAGCGGTAAATTACCGCATGAGAAATTACCGCTCAATTGAACAATACAGCATTCGTTATTTAATGCAAAATTCTTAGTGAATTGCACTTTCAAAACTGATTATCCACAACCACAAGCGCTATTTTACCGCATTTTATTAGCCTTTATTTAACTCTTTGTGAATTAACCTCCAAGTCTTTTTGTAGCTGCACTAATTGTTAAAAATATGTGCTCCTTAAAACCGCTTCCTATTTTGACTTTCAAAATCAAAAAGAAGAAAAGCAATAATGAAGCACAAAATGCAGCTTAGAAAGCAAAAACTCTATGTACTATGGTATATGTGTTGCTGATGACTTAACATGGAATAACAAATGATGGCTTACTAAGGATCAGTGCTTCAAGCTAAACTGCCATCACATATTTTAGGTGAACTTAAAAGGGAAATTTGGCTGAGGAGAAACAGCGTACAAGTAATGTATTGCTTTGAAATACAGCAATCCTTACTCAAGCTTTATAGAGCATTACTGAAAACAATAATCAGCAGCAATGGGTTTCAAATGTAAATAGTTTAGAGCATCCTTTGTAAGCCTTTTCACCCCAGAGCAACCCATTAATAATTTTTAGGTCTCTGAGAATCTTTGCTATAAATTATATCCAAAGCTTCTGGTACACTATTGTGATCAGTAAGTTATAGATATAATAAACAAAATGATAATAAATGGGCTGAAGAAGAAGATACTTGTACATTTTTTAACACCTCCTGCTTTGTACCAGTAATCATCTTGAAATAATTAAAAATAATAATCATCATCATCATCAAGAAGATAAAAAATCAAACATAGTGAAAATTATAATGTCCCTTTACATTCATGGTGAGTTAAAAAAATGCCGTTGTACATTCAAGGTCAGTAGAAAAGCTCCCCTTTTTATTGGTGGTTATTGGAGATATGCTCTCTTACTTTGGTGGATAGTGGAAAAATGTTCCCATACATTGGTGGTCAGGGAAGAAGTGCTCCCATACATTGGTAGTAAGAGAAGTGCTCTCATACATTGGTAGTCAGAGGAGAAGTGCTCCCATACATTGGTGATCAGGGAAGAAGTGCTCCCATACATTGGTAGTCAGAGGAGAAGTGCTCCCATACATTAATGTTCAGGGGAGAAGTGCTCCCATACATTGTTAGTCAGAGGAGAAGTGCTCCCTTACATTGGTAGTCAGGGGAGAAGTGCTCCCATACATCAATGTTCAAGGGAGAAGTGCTCCCATACATCAATGTTCAAGGGAGAAGTGCTCCCATACATTGTTAGTCAGAGGAGAAGTGCTCCCTTACATTGGTAGTCAGGGGAGAAGTGCTCCCATACATTGTTAGTCAGAGGAGAAGTGCTCCCTTACATTGGTAGTCAGGGGAGAAGTGCTCCTATACATTGGTGGTCAGTAGAGAAGTGCTCCCATACATTGGTGGTTAGTGGACAAGGGGCCCCTTACATTGGTGACCTGTGGAAAAAGGCTCCCCATGCTGTTGGTCATGGAAAAAAATGTCTTGCCATATTGGGGGTCAGTGGGAAAAATGTTCCATTATACTACAGGTCAGTAGGAAAAATGTTTTGTTACGTTGAGGGCCAGTGCAAAGAATATCTTGTACATTGAGATTCAGGTGGGGGAATGATCCATTACATTGGGGCAGGGCCACCGATAGGGGATACAGGCAAACCTTCTGTACTGGGCACACTGGGTCAACAGGGGGCCTGAATATGATCTGCATATGAATGAATCACTGGATTTGCACATATATTGAACACATTTTTGCATTTGAATTAGAGGTGTGATTTGTATATGACCTAAACTTAGGATCAACATTTAAATGCATTTCGAACTATATGCACGAATAATTCATATGTCAGTACTACTGCTCATTCATATGCTTCTGTGTTGCAGATGGGATGAGCAGTACCTCCTGAGGGGTGAAGCTGGGTCCTGGAGAAAAAGCAGTGAGAGAGAGCAGGTAAGAGGGTGCAGGTAAACTGTGGACAAGGGGTTCAGGTGAGCAGTAGAAGAGGGTGCATGTGAGCTGTGGACAAGGGGTTCAGGTGAGCTGTGGACAAGGGGCGCAGGTGATGCAAATAAGCTGTAGATGAAGGGTACGGGGAAGCTATGGATAAGGGGTGCTGAGGTGAACTTTGGGGGAACTGTGCAGAAGTGAAATGTGGATAATGAGTGCAGGCGCAATTGATGTATGAGGAGAGCTGAGAACAAGAGTTGCAGAGGGGAGCTGTACCTAGAGTGGGAAGGATGAGGGGATGGAGGGGGGGTTGCAAAGGCAATCATTGATGAGTTGTGCAGGGGCAATGTGTGGGTGAAGGGTGCAGAGGCATACTGTCATTTTTCTTCTCGTTCCCTTTAAGGTGGCACTCCAAATTATTTTCGAATGTTTCCAACTATGCTATAGCACTTTAATTATTAACAGGAAAAGGAAAGTGGGGAAAATGTAATAAGGAAGAATGAATATAGAAGATACTTCAAGAAATAGCACATAGGCAAGTTGCTATATTATTAAAAACAGAAAGAGATAGAGTGAAAAAAATTAAAATCAGACAGTAAGAAATAGAGGAGGCAAATGATAACAGATTAAATAGTAACAGAAGATATATAAATATTTCATGAAACGTAAGGAGTGAGAGAATCAAAATGAAATGAGTAAAATATTTAATGTACTTATTACAATAAAAATAATGTGAAAAGATTAACCACTTAAGCCCCGGAAGATTTTACCCCCTTCCTGACCAGGGGGTTTTTTGCGATTTTTTACTGCGTGACTTTAACGGACAATTGCGCGGTCATGCGACGCTGTACCTAAACGAATTTCACGTCCTTTTTTTCCCACAAACAGAGCTTTCTTTTGGGGGTATTTGATCACCTGTGCAATTTTTTGATCATGCGCTATAAACAAAAAAAGAGCGTAAATTTTGCAAAAATAACAATATTTTTCACTTTTTTTTATATGAAATTCCCCCCAAAAAAATGTAAAAATCAAAATTTTTTAACATTTTCGGCCAATTTGTTTTATGCTACATATGTTTGGTAAAAAAAATCCCAAAAAGCGTATTTTGATTTGTTTGCACAAAAGTTATTGCATTTACTAACAAAGGGAAAGATTTTTGTAATTTTTGGTGTGTTTTTTTTAACGCGTAATGGCGGCGATCTGCGATTTTTTTTGCGGTACTGCGACATTGCGGCGGACAGATCGTACCCTTGACTGACATTTTTGACACTTTTGGGGGTACCGGTGACATTACTGCAGTAATCAGTGCTATACATATGCACTGTTACTGTAAAAATGACACTGGCAGGGAAGGGGTTAACTGTATTGGAGAGGGAGGGGTTAAGTGTGTCCTAGGGACGTGCTTCTAACTGTGATGGGACATGTCTCCTATTGTAAAAACAGAGATCAACGGTTCTACATAGTAGAACCGTCTGATCTCCATTTTTACACAGGGGAGAATGACAGGCGGCTTGTTTACATAAGCCTCCCACCTTTCTCCCGCTCTACCGACGATCGTAGTGTGACCGGCGGACATCGGGTCCGCCGGTCACACGCCCAGACTCCTCTGTGAACGAGCCGAGGCGGGCGCGCGCTCGCCCGCTATTGGCTCAAAACCCAGTGACAGGCGAGCGACGTAGATCTACGTCACTCTGCCTGGCCGGGGCTGACTGCCGCAGTAAATATACTGTGCGCAGTCGGCAAGTGGTTAAGAGCTTATCTCCTGGAATAAGATTTTCTAGACATGTCAGAAAGAATATCTCTAGAGAAGACTGAGAAAGAGGCATGTATCTCAGCCAACTCATGAAGGAAACACTTTCTAGGTGTGTGCAAAAATTGGGGAAACTATTTAAACCTATCATGATGATTTTAACTACAGAATAAAATCATGCTTTAGGCGTTGTAGTGAGGTAGATGCTTGTTGTAGTAAAGTGCATCACCTCGGCAATGGAATATTTATTCAATTCCTACAGAAGACACCTGCATTGGCGGTCAGTGGTAAGAACGTACCAGTTTTAGAAAGATAAAAAATTATTTTTAATATAGACACCTAAAAAGATTATCTGAGATACAAGAAATACGACTCCATTGGTTCCATACTGCTGGAAGTGAGGTTGGTGCAAGGACTATGCAGCACCATCAGTCAGGAGATCAGCCTAACATTGCTTACTTCTCAACTATCCCCTAATAACATCTGGGTGAACCTTAGGGTTCTGTGGTACCCAAATTAGAAAAAGTTGGTTTTGAGGATATACCACAAGGATAGGATATAAATATTTGTATGCCCTTTATTTGTGAGTCATGTTATGCTCAAAACAGCATTGAATATGCTTTTCTGCCTTCAAGCTATAGTGAGATAGAGCCTATTAAACCTTTATCAGCCTTGCTGTTGCTCTAGTCCTTATAAGTTTAAAATACACATTTACCAAATATATCTAACTGTACTGTAAATACCATTCATCAGTGCCCCTCCCTTCTTCGTCTTGTCTTTACATAAATGGGTATTGTTCCCATGCATACTGTGAATGTACATGCCACCCACCCAGCATTGGTCAAAAGATTTTGGATATTCACAATAGTCATTCCAATACCTGTGGTTCTAACAACATACAAAAATTATTTTGTAAATTGCGCAGAGCAATTAAAATTATAATTCCACTGAGAGTAAAAAATTAAACTTTTCCTCTTCATAAATTGGCTCCATAAACAGCAATTCAAGGAAAGAAATAAAAGCATTCATTAAGTAATATTGCTAGTGCAGTCCCTGTAGTACAATAGTACTATCTTGTGAGCCCAGGAGGAGTATCTATGATGCCCTGGGCTCAAAGGAAATGGGTTAAATGATTCTGGGTGTCATTCAGCTCAGAAGAGGACCAGATCTGGATTGTACCGGGTCCTAAATCTGTATGGGACATCACCAGAAAGTATTTTGAAAGAGTTGGACAAAGTAACTTTTAAAACAAAAAGAAAAGAAAAAAAGAAGGAATGTCTTTGTAATCTCTTACAGAATCAGCACAAAAAGTCTCATAAAGGGCCTTTAGGAGTACAGTAGGGGCTTTTGCTGTTTAAAGCGTAGGTTTACCTTTACAGAAAATCTGTAATGTGACCTTACACAGGACCCCCTCATCATCTCTCCCAGTCCCGCTGTACTGTAGTCTCGTGATCCTGTTCTGTCAGGGACTAGGAAAACACAGCGTCATCAGTCCGGGTATTTGAAATCCCTGCGGATAATTCTCCTTTCAATTCCTCTCAGCGTGTACAGAAAAGAGGCATTCTAATTGGTCAGCACCTTCATGTGAACAGTGCTGACAAATCAGAATCTATCTAGCCTATGAAGAGAGGAGAGAAAGCCAGGAGGATATCAAATCCCCGGACAGGTGAAACAGTGTTCCGATCCCTGACAGAGCAGGATGACGGGACTAAAGTACAGCGGGACTGGCAGGGATGGGAAGGGGTTCCAGTTTTTCTGTAAAGGTGAATTTACACTTTAGGTTTCTCTATTTCTGATTGTCTACAACAGCATACTTGAATGCCTATGGCAGCTTTTCTCAGCCTTTTCAACAAAGAAAGACCCTTGAATTAACTTTCCGGTTTCAACCCATGTTGATAAATTTTATATTTACGGCTAATCATATACTAACATGATGGTCAGTGGGGAGCACGCTCCTTACATTTGTGCTCATTAAGAAGAATCCCTCCCTTATAGGTAGCTGAAAAGATCATTGGTGTCAGTGGTACTTATCTGAGAGGCAGAAATTGCTCATAGCTCAAGAACAGTGGCGGCCGATGTGTTGGGGGCGCAGGGGCGCCGCCCCCCATCCATGCATCCGGCCCCCTAATCTGCATGCAGGGGCGCCAGACGCATGGAGCTTAATGGGGATTTTTTTTTTACATCACCTGATTAGAGCCAGAGGCTCTAATAGGGCAATGCAAAGGGTGGGCTCGGGGCGCGGAGCAGTGCGTCCCGAGCCCGCCCATTGTGTGACAATAGCGAATGAAAATTCGCTATTGCCACAGCGATGCTCCTCTTGGCCAATCAGGAAGCGCGTTCCGATACGCGCTTCCTGATTGGCGACAAGGCAAACCTCATGCCATTGGCCGAGAAGGAGGCGGGAGTGGGGGGACTGCAGGAGACATGCCGGGGGACAGAGAGAGTAGAAGCCACCGCCGCCGGGACTGAAGAGAAGCCACCGCCAGGTAAGTGCATTGGTCTGGGGGGGAGCCCACACTGCATTGAAGGGGGCATGCTGGTCTCTGCAATGATTGGGGACAATGCTGTGGCGCTCTGCAATGATTGGGGACAATGCTGTGGCGCTCTGCAATGATTGGGGGCAATGCTGTGGCGCTCTGCAATGATTGGGGGCATGCTGTGGCGCTCTTCAATGATTGGGGGCAATGCTGTGGCGCTCTGCATTGATTGGGGGCATGCTGTGATGCTCTGCATTGATTGGGGTGCATGCTGTGGCACTCTGCAATGATTGGGGGCAATGCTGTGGCACTCTGCAATGATTGGGGGCAATGCTGTGGCGCTCTGCATTGATTGGGGGGCATGCTGTGGCGCTCTGCATTGATTGGGGGGCATGCTGTGGCGCTCTGCAATGATTGGGGGCAATGCTGTGGCGCTCTGCATTGATTGGGGGCATGCTGTGGCGCTCTGCATTGATTGGGGGGCATGCTGTGGCACTCTGCATTGATTGGGGGCAATGCTGTGGCACTCTGCAATGATTGGGGGCAATGCTGTGGCGCTCTGCATTGATTGGGGGCAATGCTGTGGCGCTCTGCAATGATTGGGGGCAATGCTGTGGCACTCTGCATTGATTGGGGGCAATGCTGTGGCTCTCTGCAATGATTGGGGGCAATGCTGTGGCACTCTGCAATGATTGGGGGCAATGCTGTGGCGCTCTGCATTGATTGGGGGCAATGCTGTGGCACTCTGCAATGATTGGGGGCAATGCTGTGGCGCTCTGCAATGATTGGGGGCAATGCTGTGGCACTCTGCAATGATTGGGGGCAATGCTGTGGCGCTCTGCAATGATTGGGGGCAATGCTGTGGCACTCTGCAATGATTGGGGGCAATGCTGTGGCGCTCTGCATTGATTGGGGGCAATGCTGTGGCACTCTGCAATGATTGGGAGCAATGCTGTGGCGCTCTGCATTGATTGGGGGCAATGCTGTGGCACTCTGCAATGATTGGTGGCAATGCTGTGGCACTCTGCATTGATTGGGGGCAATGCTGTGGCACTCTGCAATGATTGGGGGCAATGCTGTGGTGCTCTGCATTAATTGGGGGCACGCTGTGGCGCTCTGCATTGATTAGGGGCACGCTGTGGCACTCTGCATTGATTGGGGGCACGCTGTGGTACTCTGCATTGATTGGGGGCACGCTGGTCACTCATTTTTCTGTTTGCGCCCCCCCCCCCCCCCAAAAAAAAACTTTTGAGCACCAGCCGCCACTGCTCAAGAAACCCCTAGCAACTGCTGGAGGAACCCTAGTTGAAAAAGTCTACTCTATACCCTGACCACAGGCTCACTTTGATGTCAAGCATAGAAAATTTGATGTTATTTTCCAGCTAATGTTTCATATAGAGCAGCCTTTCTCAACCTTTTCAACACAGAGGAACCCTTAAAATAAATTTCTGGTCTCGGGGAGCCCCTGCTAAAAATTAAAAAGCTACAACTCATGACACATCAGTGTGACAGTCAGTGGGAAGAATGCTCCTTACTCTTGTCATCATTGGGAAAAATGACCCCCTTACAGAGAGCTAAAAGGAACAATGGTGTCATTGGAAACTTATCTGAGAGGCAGAAATTGCCTATTGCTCAAGGAACCCCTAGAAACCTCAGGAGGAACCCCGGTTGAAAAACCCTGATATAGAGTATTACAGGCCAGTGATAATTGTGCTATTAATGTTACCTTTCTGGCATTGTGAAGAAGTATCTGCTATTTCCACCAAGGGACCTTCATTTAGTAATGTGTTTAGCAGATATTTTCAGCTATGTTTCATTGCCTTAAATGCTACTTTGCACACACACAACTTTGTTGAATATATAATTAAAGATGACTGATCAAAAATTGATGCTTTTAGTCAGTTATGGAAGTAAACACTGTACGGTGGATTTGTTACTGTGTAACAGCTCCAAAAGATTGTCTCATTTAAAGCACACAGCACAACCTAAATATTATATCAGGTTATGTGGTTTTACGCATTTTCCGTGTTTTTTTGCATTCTGACTACGTATGCTATTCATCTGTTTAACTAACTATGCAATACCTACTCCTTATATGCAATCTTTTTCTTTGTTCTGCTTTTTGTATTGTAAAACCTTAATAAAATTTGATTGTAAAGATCTTTGGCCCAAACAGGAAGGATCACCCTATAAGGATCTGAATCCATTAGGACTGCATCTCATACGTACATATGACCTGCTATTCTTCTTTGAATTTCCTCCATGTGATTGTGGGGATCAGGTAAGTAAAAACTGGTTTTGGAGAGTTTTTTTAATCTAGCGATCAGATTGAGAGAGGCAGGAAGGAGGGCTGGGAGAGTAGTTACATTCATCCTGGAGTTGGGCGTTTACCACTTCACCTCCTGGTATATTTACCCCCCCCCCCTCCCAATGACCAGGCCATTTTTGCGATACTGCACTGGATTATTGTAACTGGCATTTGTGCCATCGTGCGACAGTGTACCCAAATAAAATTGATGTCCTTTTTTTTCCCACAAATAGAGCTTTCTTTTGGTGGTATTTGATCACATCTGTGTTTTTTATTTTTTAAGCTATAAACAAAAAAAGACTGACAATTTTGGAAAAGCTATAAACAAAAAAGACTGACAATTTTGGAAAAAAAAAATAAAATTTTTTACTTTCTGCTATGAAACATATCCAATAAAAAAAAATGGAGAAATCAAGGTTCTTCGTAATTTTAGGCCAATTTGTATTCTGCTACATATTTTTGGTAAAAAGTGCATATTGATTGGTTTGCGCAAAAGTTATCATGCCTACAAACTAGGGGAAATATTTCACAGCCTCCGAAACTGTAATAGGTAGTGAGGAGTGAAACCAACAATTTATGCCCTTAGAAAGCCTGAAGGCAGTGATTGGTTTTCGGGGTCCTGTACGTGGCTAGACTGCCAAAAAGTCTCACATGTATGGTATCCCCATACTCAAGAGAAGCAGCAGAATGTATTTTTGGGTGTCATTTCACATATGCCCATGGAATGTGTGAGCAATATATCATTAAAGTGCAAACTTTGTGTTAAAAAAAAATTGCATTTTCCCAATACTTGTGGCAAAATATAAAATATTCCATGGAATTAACTCTCAGAAAATAGCTTAGTGTGTCTACTTTCCGAAAAGGGGTAATTTGGGGGGGGGGGGGGGTTTGTGCTATCTTGGCATTTCATGGCCTCTGAAACTGTGATAGGTAGTGAGGAGTGACATCAACAATTTACGCCTTTAGAAAGCCTGAAGGCATTGATTGGTTTTCAGGATCCTGTACACGGCTAGACTGCCAAAAAGTCTCATACATGGGGTATTCCCATACCCAGGAGAAGCAGAAGAATGTATTTTGGGGTGTAATTACACATATACCCATTGCATGTGTTAGCAATATATCATTTCAATGACAACTTTGTGTACATTTTTTTTTTTTGTCATTGTTCGAACACCTGTGACAAAAATAATTAAATATTCAATGGGCTTAACATGTCTCTCAGAAAATTCCTTGGGGTGTCTGCTTTCCAAAACTGAGTAATTTGGGGGTGTTTTGTACTGCCCTGCCTATTTAGCACTTCAATAATTGCATTGAATTGGCAGTCAGGAAGTAAGGAAGTAAAAGCTGCGTAAATTCCAGTATATACACTACAGTTTGTAGACGCTATAACTTTTGTGCAAACCAATAAATATACGCTTATTGAGTTTTTTTTTTATCAAAGACATGTAGCTAAATACATTTTCGCCCCAATGTATGGCAAAAATTTAGTGTATTGGATATTTTTTATAAGAAAAAGTAGAAAATTTAATTTTTTCTCAAAATGTTCGTTCTTTTTTAATTCATATCACAAAAAATAAAAACCACAGAGGTGATCAAATACCATCAACAGAAATCTCTATTTGTTCGGAAAAAAAGGACATCAATTTTGTTTGGGTACAGCATTGCATGACCGGGCCATTGTCAGTTAAAATCACGCAGTGCCAAATTGCAAAAAATGGCCTGGTCATTAAGGGGGTAAATCCTTCCGGTCCAGAAGGGGTTAAAAAAGACAGAAGCAGTGATAACACAAATAAAAGAATAACTAGTTCCCTTTGCTGACACCAGGGAATATAAAGAAAAGGAAAAGAGTCTCCAAGAAAATATTCAAAAATATGATAAAGAGGTACAACATAAGAAACAGAAGAATTTACGCAGGGATGTACTACATTATAAAAACAGGCAAGCCCCCAAACATTAGATATATTTTTTTAGCAGAGACCCTAGAGAATAAAATGGAGGTCATTGCAATATTTTGTTATGACACCGTATTTGCGCAGTGGTCTTCCAAACGCAATTTTTTTAAAAAAAAAATTC
Source organism: Pelophylax lessonae (assembly GCF_965119305.1). Lineage (NCBI taxonomy): Eukaryota > Metazoa > Chordata > Amphibia > Anura > Ranidae > Pelophylax > Pelophylax lessonae. The sequence goes on along the minus strand of NC_138769.1, from coordinate 672,639,464 downwards.
ATTTTTTTTTTATTAAAAAATAAGAAAACAGTAAAGTTAGCCCAATTTTTTCCATAATGTGAAAGACAATGTTACGCTGAGTAAATAGATGCCCAACATTTCATGGTTCAAAATTGCGCACGCTCGCAGAATGGCGACAAACATTGGTACTTGTAAATCCCCATAGGCTACACTTTAAAAATTTCTACAGGTTACCAGCTTAGAGTTACAGAGGGGGTCCAGGGCTCAAATTATTGCTCTTGCTCTAACAATCACAGCAATACCTCACATGTGTGGTTTGAACACCGTTTACATATGTGGGCGGGACTTGCGTATGTGTTCGCTTCTGCGCACGAGCTAACGGGGATAAGGCGCTTTCGTTTTTTTTTCCCTATTTATTTTATTTATTATTTTTTATTTTTACACATTTTTTTTTTAAACAAAAATTTTGATCATTTTTATTCCTATTACAAGGAATGTAAACATCCCTTGTAATAGAAATAGGCATGACAGGTCCTCTTTATTGGGAGATCTGGGGTCAAAAAGACCTCACAACTACACTAAAAAAGAAACAAACAAAAAAATTGTTGAAAAACAATCGGCCCTTTAACCGGTTGCTAGGCAACAGCGTTTGACGTCGCTCCGGTCCTCCAAGACCTTAGAGTCGAGTGGGGGCCATCTTGCCCTCACTCGACTTCCTGTCTCTGAGCATCTGGGAGGGGATCATTTTCCCCACTGCCGGCGGGTCTGGTAAGCGGGGAAAACGGCCGGGAGGCGGGAGGGGGTCACCTCTTCCGCCGCACCGTAAGGGTGATCCCGCAGCGAATCCGCCACTGGGACCACACTTATTTGAAAGTCGATCGCCCGCCGTTGAAAAAAATACCGGGGTTATGGCAGCTATCTGCTGCCATGACCCCGGTGTTTAGCGTCAAAGGACCGAAGTAAAACTGCGGTTGGCGGTCGGTAAGTGTCTAAGGAATAACTCCACGTTCAACCAAAAAACTCCAGGTAATGACAGCCTTCAAGTTTTCAAAATGATTGTGGAAGAAGATATCAAGTACCTGAAGGTGAAAGAAGCAAGCAAGGAAACATCTGGAAGACGATATAAGACATAGAAAAAAGAAAAGACATGGTGATTCGCCCAACTGATAAAGGAGGAGGGTTGGTCATTTTAACCAACTCAATACTGGGCACTCCCTTCCTTCCCAGCCCAATTTTCCGCTTTCAGTGCTCTCGCACTTTGAATGACAATTACTCATGCTACACTGTGCCCAAATGACATTTTTATAATTTTGTGCACACAAATAGAGCTTACTTTTGGTGGTATTTATTCACCACTGGGTTTATTTTTTTTTTTTGTGATATAACTGAAAAAAGAGAACATTTTGAAAAAAAAAAAAAAACGATATTTTTTACTTTCTTTTTTTAAAAGAAATCCAATAAAATCAAATTTCAGCATTCATTTAGGCCAGAATGTATTCTGCTACATGTCTTTGGTAAAAAAAAATTCTGCTAAGTGTATGATAATAGATTTTTGTAAAAGTTATAGAGCCTACAACTAGGCTATGTATCATTGAAAACTGATCAATCCTGATTTACTGACTACCTATCTAATTTCTTGAGGCCCTAAAATGTCAGGACATAACAAATACCCCCCCCCCCCCAAATGACCCCTTTTTGTAAAGAGGACAGTCCAAGATATTTATTAACCACTTCTGGACCGGATGATTTTCCCCCTTAATGACCAGGCCATTTTTTACGATTCGGCACTGCGTTAATTGCACGGTCATGCGACGCTGTACCCAAATAAAATTGATGTCCTTTTTTCCCACAAATAAAGCTTTCTTTTGCTGGTATTTGATCATCTGTGCGATTTTTATTTTTTGGGCTATAAACAAAAAAAGAGCGACAATTTTGAAAAAAAAAAAATTTTTCACTTTCTGCTATATAACATTCCCAAAAAAAGAAAAAACATAAAAATGTATGGAAATGTAAAAATAAAAAAGTGTAAAAATCAAATGTTTTCATAATTTTAGGCCAATTTGCATTTTAGGCCAATTTGCATTCTGCTACATATTTTTGGTAAAAGAAAACCCCAATAAACGTATTTTGATTGGTTTGCGCAAAAGTTATCATGTCTACAAACTAGGGGAAAGATTTATGTCATTTTTATTTATTTATTTATTTTTTACTAGTATTGGCGGCGATCAGCGATTTTTAGAGGGGGCTGTGACATTGCGGTGGACAGATCAGACTCCTAATTGACATTTGTGACACTTTTGGGGGGACCAGTGACATTACTACAGTAGTCAGTGCTAAAAATATGCACTGTTACTGTAATAATGACACTGGCAGGAAAGGGGTGAACCAAGGGGTGATAAAAGGGTTAAATGTGAGCCTACGGGGTGTTTTATACAAATGGGGTGGGGGAAAAAAGCAGCACCACCTCAGTGCAGTAGTAAAAGTGATTTATTACATAAAAGCATTTAAAAACTCACACATAGGATTTGATGGATCAGCAAATTGGATAGTTCATCTGCAACACTTCAGGGATGATTGTTAGGTGAACTGGGGAAGCTGCTGGTCCGGGCTGTGTCGGAGAATTTCAACACTTCCTGTGTCTGGCAGCGTTCCAGTATCCTTTTGTCACATCCGGTGGTGGTAGGGAGGTGCTCGCGTTCGGAGCATGCGTGCTCCTTCCTCAGGCGATCCTGTTTTATGGGGGGGGGGGTGGGCTTGTGAAATCAATACAGAGACCTGTATTCCTAAATAGGAGGAACACAGGAGCTCTGCATTGATTCCTAAAGGGACAAAGGTCCCCTGTGTTTACAACAGCAGACCGCTGTTCTCTCCTCACGAGGAACCATCTCGGGTGCCCGGCGGCAATCGCGGCAGCCGGCCCCGTGGATCAGCTTCCCTGTTAGCGTATAACTGCGGCGGCTGGTCAGCAAGGGGTTAAGAGGCATAGTAAGTTTTTTGAAGGGTCAATTTTTTGCCCACAATAATTTGGGTAATAAAGAATGTACAGCACGTATTTCTTTTTTGGCACACAATTGTCATATTAACAAGTTATTTCTTACACATGGCATGGATAAACTTGCAATTACACCCCAAAATATATTCTGCTACTCATCCTGAGTATTGCAATACCACACGTGTGAGACTTTTCCACAGCCTGGCCCCATACAGAGGCCCAACATCCAAGTAGCACCGTGAGGCGTTCTGAAGGCAAAAATTACACATTTCATTTCCTGAGTACTATCACTTTTTAGAACACCCTGGAGCACCAGGACAATAGAATGACCAACAAAATGACCCCATTTTGGAAAGAAAACACCACAATGTATATTCTATGAGGCATAATGAGTCTTTTGAACACTTAATTTTTTTCCACAAAATTTTTTTTACACAAAATTGTCAATTTATAAGATATTTCTAACACATAGCATGTGCATAGCAAAAATTACACCCCAAAATACATGCTGCTACTTGTCCTGAGTATGGCAATACCATGGGTGAGATTTCTCCACCACAGCCTGGTCACATACAGAGGCCCAATATAAAAGTAGCACTGCCAGGGGTTCTGAAGGCATAAGTTACACATTTCATTTCCTGAGTACCTATCACATTTTTAAAGGACCTGGATAATTTTTTAGCCATGTGGACAGATGTTCACAGATGATTTCTGGGACAGATGTGTGACAAATGTTGATCACTGGGATGTAGCAGATGTTCACTGGGACAGATGTGGCAAATGTTCACTTGGACAGATGTGGCAGATCACGGACAGATGTGGCAGATGATTACAGACAGATGTGGCCAATAAATACAGACATATGTGGCAGATGATTATGGACAGATGTGGCAGATGATTATGGACAGATGTGGCAGATGATTACAGACAGATGTGGCAGATGATTACTGACAGAAGTGGCAGATGATGTGTGCCAGATGATTACAGACAGATGTGACAGATGATCATGTACAGATGTGGCAGATGATCACAGACAGACAAGGCAAATGATGTGTGCCAGATGTGTGCCAGATGATCACAGACAGATGTGCCAGATAATCATGGACAGATGTGCCAGATGATCATGGACAGATGTGCCAGATGCTCATGGACAGATGTGCCAGATGATCATGGACAGGTGTGCCAGATGATCACAGACAGATGTGGCAGATGATCATGGACAGATGTGGCAGATGTTCACTGTTCACTGGGACAGATGTGTGACATTAGTTTTTACTGTGTTGGGGACACTAGCTGGGCCATAGCTAGGTGATCAGTGAGTAAAAGGCAGTAAAAATGCTGTAAATTCACTGATCCCCAGCTGCCAGCACAGGTCCACTCTCCTTCTCCTCACCGACAGGCTCTGTGTGAGTCTCCTCAAGACTCAATGGCTGTGTTTTCATTACATGACAGCGATGATTGGGATTGTGCAGCTGCGTGGGCATGTGGCCGTGTAATCTCCTTACTTCTGAAGGATGTTCAGAAACGTCCACTCAGAAGGAAGAAGCTCCCACCCAGCCGTATATGTGCAGTGGCCGGGTGGGAGGTGGTTAAACAAAAAATTCTATGAAGCAGAAATTGAAAAATTACTGAATGTAGAGGGCACATACAAAAAATTAACAAACAATCCAAGAAAGGATCTGAAAAGAAGCTGAGAACATATGTAAGGAAGGGAAAGGATAAATGGATTTTAAACAAAAAAGAAGCAAAATACCTGGTCCCAGAAGCTGCCAAGACACCAGTGATATACTACGTACCAAAAGTCCACAAGAACCTAGAAAAACCTCCGGGTAGACCAATTATTAGTGGAATAAATTCCTTATTTTCAAGACTGGGGGAAAGTTTGGACCATTTCTTACAGCCATTGGTACAGAATGGGAAATCTTACCTGAAGGACTGCAGGGAGCTTATCTCAGAACTAAAAGACATAAAAATAGAGGAGGGTGAATTGCTGGTCACTATAGATGAAAATTCACTGTATACAAAAATAATACAGGAGAATGGGCTAAATAGTGCTGAGGGGCACTACAAAAACATACTTACTTAAAGCAGGAACCGAATAAATATATACTGGAGGGTCTCAAAATGGCCATGATTAGCAATTATTTTTGGTACAGGGGAGATCACTATGTTCAAACGAAAGGAGTAGCAATGGGAGAAAAATATGCCCGAAGTGTGGCGAACATTTTTATAAACAAATGGGAAGAAGAGCAAATGTACAGCATAGAGAGAGAAGATCTGAAATTTTATCGAAGATATATTGATTATATTGTGATGATCTGGAGGGGCACAGTAGATTCTCTGCAGGAGTTTTTTGAGGAGATCAATCAAAACATATATGTCATTTCGTTCAAAGGAGGTTGGATCTATCACAGTGTGGATTATCTGGACCTTCAAATCTATAAAATGAATAACCAATTGGGCACAAGAACGTTCTTCAAACAAACAGATTGGAATGGGTATATACCCACCATTAGTTGCCATCATCCAAAATGGACAGGGAATATAGCCAAGGGACGATTACTAAGAATACACAATAATTGCAGTGATCAAAGAGATTACGACATTCAGTCCAATATACTGATGCTCATGAAGGTTCATGGAAAAGGGCTAAAAGAAAGGCGAGTTAGAAAACTTGAAAGAAAGGATCAAGGGGATGGCTAGAGAAACATTCTTAAAAGAGAAAATAAAGAAAGATTGTAAGGGCAATAAGAAGTGGCATTTTTCACTGGCTTCAGCAGGACGTACAAATCTTTCGAGAAGATTGTGAAGAAACACTGGCCTATTTTAAAATCAGATAAAGAGTTTAAAGAAATCCTTCTACAAGGGCCTAGGTTTATATATAGGAGAGCACCCAACTTGAGAAACCGACTACTTCACAATGTGGTAGATCCCCCTAAGGAAATCACCATATTTCCTGACCTGAAAGGTTTTTTCAGATGCCAAAGATGTCTGGCTTGCAAAAGCAGCCAAAAGCAAAGAAGAAGAATGAACACTTTCAGATCTACAGTTACAGATTAAAGAAATGATCTCCTGTAATAGCACACATTTGACATTTATTATAGAATGCCCATGCCAACTCCAGTATGTTGGAAGAACAACAAGACCACTACACGTTAGAATACAAGAGCACATCAACAATATCAAAAAAGGATTTATGAAGCATAGTGTATCCAGGCATTTTGACATTCTATGGAATAGACAAAATAAAGGGCCACTGGAGAGGGTACAATAAGAGAATAAAAGTCTCACAGAAGGAGACGAAATTGATTTTTTTATTAAATACCCTCCAAGCAGAAGGCCTGAATATACTGTAGACATAGACCTTAATTGCTTCCTTACTAATTTCTGAACAAATCAGCTGTCTTTAATTATACTGACAATTCCTATTATTATGTGATTATGCATTAGTAGGATATAACCACTACCAGCTAACCACCTACTAGCACTAACCAATATTTGTTTACATGTAAAATTGTTTTGGGGAGCAGATATTGTTCACCTTAATGTAATTTTTTCTACACCTCCTGTTTTAATATATCCTCTAATATTTCACACATCACATATGTCTCGACCCCTTTACTATTCCTCCTCATACATTATTAATACGTTTTGCTGATCTCCTCTTTTAATTTTAAAATTGTGGTGTATTTTTTATTTTTTTACCGGCTTTATCGTTATTCGTAATCTGTTTATAATATATAATACATATACTCTTTTGGTCTTTGAGCACTGATCGTCAACCACAGTATGTAAAAAATACATGTCGTATAGGGATGATTTATATGGACAACTGTTGTAACATGCATGCCCCCCCCCCCATATGGATTGCTGCTGTAACATGTATGCCCCCTTATTTACATCAATAGGGCAGGCTGACCATATGACTTCCCCGAGACAATAATGATGAAGCATGCCTAGGAACGAAATACCAAGTCTCTTTAGAGATAAATTGATTCCTCTTGAACATTCGTTTTGGAGCATATACCACTAATATATGGGATCTCCTTGACACGTATTATTGGCTTGTTAAACCATCAAGGATTTTCACATTAAACAGAACAGATTAACCAAATATGGCCACCGATCCTGTGACTCAGGGTTACCAGGTTACCACACCAAATAAATACTGAGACATGTAGTAAGATGGCACCGCTCCTGATGACGTTGTTCTGACAAAATGAGTAGGGAAAAGCTACCAGCGTCATTGCATCACTTCTGGTTAGAGTCCATGGAACGCATCACAACCCGGATTTCCTGTTTTTTCATGCTGTTCAAACGCCGGCTTGATGTAAGTGTATTTTGACATGTTTGCAATAAAGGAACTATACAGTATAGCACTATGGAATATTGCTTTTCATATTATGTAAAATGAAGGAATAAGGAAAAGGAGTGCCATTGGATGAGGATCTCAGATCTGCTGTCTTAGCCACTGGATACTGTGGATGCTGGTTACCCCCAAGAGGAGAGATCTCTCTGGTGAGTGAGGTATAAGAGGTAGTAGTAGTAGTCGGAGCACTTTAAAGAGCACCTGTCACTTTATGAGCTTGTGATGAACTTTCCAATGGACCATTTTCTAATATTTTTTGCTTATTATTAGTTTTAATTCATATGCACAATTGTGAAGCACTTTTAAAGAGCACCAGTCACTTTTTTTGTCACAGAAAGACTCATTTAATGCAGCATATTCTGAGGATGTAAAGATGTTTCATTTTGCATATGTATTTCTGTTCATATTATGTACTAGTTATGTATTGTTAAGTTTTTTCTCGATAAGCACTAGTCACCTGCTATGTATTTTCAGTGAATTCATTACCATCAGCACATACACATATTATTTGAGCACAACGCACTTTTTTGGCATACATATGTGTATCCTTTTCATAAACATTTATTATATTGCAGAACAGCGCCATACCCATTATATAAATGTTTATCACTAAAACATCCCCCTTTATAGGGGCTGTTTTTAGGCTAGGCAACAGCTTTTGTATTCTGCAGAGTACCTCTATTAACATTGCGCGGAACCAGCTTCAGCCTTTTGGCTAGAAATGCTAGGGAGTGTTTTTTAAAGTGATTTTAACAAAATAAAGCCTGGAGACATGGATGAATGAGCGAGTTTACTTTGAATATTAAAAATGAATTATATAGCATTTTCAGTTTGAGGTGCCCAGATACAGTTTAGTTTTGCTTTAATGCAAACTTTAGCTTCAACCATTCAGAGAAAAGCAACAGGTTTGCTTTATTCTTCCATGCCAGGGAGCTTGTGAGGATGGAGGAGCATATAATTCACTGCATGTATAATATTAATATATACAAATATACAAATAAGTATATGAAATAATTATTTTAGGGGAGGCTTAATCAGAAAAGCATGGCATTTATTAAATTCTGCAGTTCAGAATCTCCTTTATAATATAGACTGCATTCAGCAAGCAAGTAATAAATCAAGGACTGCTGTAAATTGGAAATATTGTATGACATGCAATTAACCTCTCCTCTAGTGAACAGTGAAATGAATATGTATCTAGTCAAAGAGGAAAATTTATTGAAACTTGAGCAGCTGAGAATGGCAGCCAATCAGCTTCTATTTTCAGCTTGTTTTGGAAATTTTATAGATAGGTAAAACCTAAAATTATTCAGTAGTTCCAAAATAATGAAAAAACAATGGGAAAAGGTGATCGCACTCACAATGTGAAATCATGGTAAGGGACATTCATGAATGAATAGGGATAAACATAGGATAAAAAACCCTTGGTATAATAATAATACATTTGTGAATGGGATAGTGAAAAAATCAATAATTTGTAAAATGCAAATCAATAATGAAAAAAAGTCCAATGTGACACTGCCCAACACCAATTATCTATAAAAGTGCTTCTAGACAGATGTGTCTTCTAGTTCCTCCACCACGGTTGCTCAAAGAGTAGATGGCAACTCTGTTTGACCTCTATGTTACTGGAGGTCAAAGGGCGCTTTTGGAAAACCAGGTTGGTTCCTGAGCTTAAACCATTCAACTCCAATGCTCCCTCAGGGTATGGCTAGGATATAGGAATATTACAGATAGGAAAATTCCCCTGATTGTGGGACTTTTTAGGCACTCATAAAAAATGGAACCTGATATAAACAATATCAAATTTGTATGAAAATAGGATAAGGATATAGGAATATACTCCAACAGAAACGTTATAGTGTAGTAAGTTTATTTGATGTTTAAAAACAAGTATAAAAAAGTTGCACTCACATGTATCAATGCCCGAACCTGGCACTACGTATTTACAGCATGTGTGGACGGGGCCTGTCAATCTGGCGCTGGCGTGCGGTTCACACCTTGCTCTTATTGTTGGGCCATGGTAGGTAGTCACATGGGACCCGGAAGTGACAAATCCCCCTCTCAGACGTTTCACTGTACTTGGTGTCCTTGGGAAGTCCCATTTTTCTTTTTCGTTTTGAGCTGATTTATTTACTTAATTTAAAAGGAGCAGCCATATATTCCTATAATTTTATATTCAGGGCGCCATCATCTGCTATTATGAGTTCCAAATTATTACTAAGTACTAATGAAGGGAACAGACACATAAAGATACACCCAGCATCTTTCAAAATGACTGTTTTGTTTATCTAGGACATTTGAATTTTTGTATAAACACGCATACATAGGTATTACATTAATATTGTACTGAAGAACTACATGACAGACTAGATGGACTAGTTTCTTTTCAGGGTCTTAACCACTTACAGCAAACCCGTAAATGTATGGTGGCTGATTTTAAGTGGTTGTACCGGGGTGATGTCTCTAGCTAGAGGCCTCACCCCAGTACCGTTTTTTTGAGCCGACGGACGGCTTTCCGGTGGTAATGACCGATGCCGCTCGGGAGCTGCTTGGTTGTTACCCCAGCGAGTGGGAGGGGATGGCCCCCCCCTCCCACCACCTTTCGCGGCTCTATCCGGGTCTCCCGTCCCACCGGGAGACCCGAACAACCAGTCGGCATGTCCGCCGGCTGGATGGAGTCCCAATCAAAGCCGGATGCAGCTTCGATTGGGTCTCCGACGACGTAACCCAGAGGCGGCGTCCATGACGTCACATCCGGGTTACTCAGCTGCTAAAGGCGCCAAATTTAAAAAGTGAATGTATTCAAAAATGCAGTTTTTGGCATTTTGAATACATGGAAGTGTAGTGGAAGGGTCTGGTGTCTTTTAGACCCCCGATCGATCCCTCCATAAAGAGTACATGTCACTGCCTATTGCTGTCACAAGGGATGTTTACATTGCTTGTGACAGCAATAACAGTGATCAGATTTTTTTTTTTTTAAAACCTGTGATAAAATTAAAAAAATAAAATAAATAGGAAAAAAAATAAAAAATTTTTAGCCACCCCCGTTGCCATGAGCTCATGCACGAAAGAAAATGTATACCGAAGTCACGCCCGCAAATGAAATCGCTGTTCAAACCACACATGTGAGGTATTGCCACGATCGCCAGAGCGAGAGCAATAATTAAAAAAAAAAGAGCTACTCTCTAACTCTAAACTGGTAACCGTTAACATTTTTTAAAGCGTCGCCTATGGAGATTTTTATTACCCGTAGTTTGTCGCTATTCCGCGGGTATGCGCAATTTTAAACCGTAACATGTTAGGTATCGATTTACTCAACATGACATCATCTTTTGCAATATACAAAAAAAAAATGGGCTAACTTTACTGTTTAGTTTTTTTTTAAATGCAGTGAAATGTAATTGTTCGTAATTTTTCCAAAAAAATGGCGTTTGAAAAACTGCTGCACAAATACCGCGTGACAAAAAATATTGCAATGACCACTATTTTATTCTCCAGAGTCTTTGCTAAAAATATATATATAATGCTTGGGGGTTCTAAGTAGTTTTCTAGCAAAAAATACAGATTTAAACTTGTGAACAAAATGTGTCAAAAATGGGCTAGGTCCTTAAGTGGTTAAGAACGCGAATACATGGCAGAAGAGTTTGTAAAATGCCAAGGACGTTGGCTGCAGTGGACAAAATATACAAAATAAAACTACATGTAAACACTGAGATAAACTACATGTAAATACTGAGTTCAACATTTTGAATCCCATTAAAATGTTGTGGGGGGATTTGAAACCTTAACATCTTGCAACTGAAGGAATTTTCCTTGGAGGAGTGGTAACATTTTTACATTGATTTGAGAAACTGGTAGGCAGCTTTGTAAAGTGCCACTATAAGAATACAGAAAGGACTTTAGGTGCACCACTGCAAATAATTTGTGCACAACCCCAGTGCTCCACTGCCCCTTACCAGGATGGAAGATCTTAATGCAGTGAAATCAACAAGTGCTTGGCTGTCACACAGCTATGGTGTTTTATGGCTCAACAGCACCCAGCAAATGTCATGAGAAAGGACCTCAGCACAATGTAAACAGTATCTCGTCCCACATTCAGGCTTCCCAGCATTCAATAAACATCAAAAGGATAGAGCAAAAATACAGGGCAGCGCTCATAGTACAGTGATCAAAGGTGTCCAGGCATCATCAGAGAAAGAGGCTCCTTCCCTGAGGATGTCTATTGAGGAGAAACGCGTTGGCTGGAGCCTCTAATCCATGATAAAATCACCCATGCTGGTCATATTTGTGGCGGCATTTGCTTTTAGTTTGAGCTGTGTTACATGTCGATGTTTGAAGTCCGTATTGTGAGTAGCTTCTTCATTTAATAAATTATAAAACCTTTGATCACTACACTATGAGCTCTGTCTTGTTTTTTTGATCCGTCCTTTTGATTTTTTTCAGATGCCAGGGAGCCTGAGCAGCGGATAGGATACGTATTGTGCCAAGGTCCTTACTCATGACATTTGCTGGGAGCTGTTGGGTCAGAAAACGCCATAGCTGTGTGACATCCAAACACTTGTTGATCTCACTGAATTGAGTTCTTCCATTCTGGTAAGAGGCAGTGGAGCACTGGGGTTGTTCACTATCACACAAGTTGAAGTTTTCAGTGGTGCACCTAAGGTGATTTCTGTATTCTAACAGTGGAAGAATTGAAGGAATTATGGACGTATGATTATACATATATACACTTTTTAATCAGAGTATAGCATCAAGGGATTTAAACTCCTGGGATATTGATCTGGTCAGTTACATGGCAGTGGGAGTTGTTAATCAGTTTCAGCTGCTTTGGTGTTAATGAAATTAACAACAGGTGTACTAGATGGGCAACAATAGATGAACTCCAAAACAGGAATGGTTTTACAGGTGGAGGCCAGGGACATTTTTGTTCCCTACTAGGGTTGAGCGAACACCTAGATGTCCGTGTTCGACGGGTTCGGCCGAACTTTAAAAAAAAGTCCGGGTCCGTGTCCCGGACTTTTACCGAACTTTTCCCGGACACCGAACCCCATTGAAGTCAATGGGGACCCGAACTTTAAGGCACTAAAATGGCTCTAAAACACCAAAGGAAAGGGCTAGAGTGCTGCAAATGGCAGCAAAACGTAATTAAGAGCATGGCAAGTGCTCTGCAAACAAATGTGGATAGGGAAATAACTTAAAACAACAAAAAAAAACAGAAAAATAAAACAATGTTCTTCTTCATCTCTGAAGGACGAGGCCCATATGGAGTAGGAGGGAGGTTGAGGTGGTGGTGGATGTGGCGGTGACTAGACATATGCCGGTTTTCGGTAATTCGATATATCGCGGTATTGCATAGCCACGGTATTGTTATTGTGGCATTTTTAAAATACCGAGTTTCTCTGTCAAGTCTGCCTGACTTGTGAATTGATACATTTCAGTGAGCTGGATGACTCATTCACTCACTCAGCTAACACCTTTCAGCATTAAGTCTCCTAACTATAAACAAAAATGATTACATTTGTATCTTTTCCTTCCCTCTGCCAGGGAGAAAGGAAGTTTAACCTCTTAAAGACTGGATCTTTTTCTGACACTTGCTGTTTGCAAGTTAAAATCAGTTTTTTTTTTGCTAGAAAAGTACTTAGAACCCCCAAACATTTTATATATTTTTTTAGCAGAGACCCTACAGAATAAAATGGCGATTGTTGTAATATTTTATGTCACACTGTATTTGCGCAGCAGTCTTTCAAACGCAATGATTAGACTTTAATGAATAAAAAAAAAAAAAAAAACGTAACAGTAAAGTTATCCCAATTTTTTTTTTTTTTGTTACACAGAGAATCGTGAGAGAATCGTGATCTTTATTCCAAGCTAAAAAATCGTGATTCTCATTTTGGCCAGAATCGTGCAGCTCTAATAAATATATATATACACACACACACGCCTAGCAGCCCACATTACATTATTATATAGCCATCAAGCAGTGTCTGGCCTACCTGGTGATGACTGGTCCTGGCGCTCTGATCCGATGGCCTGGTCTTTAAAGGGGCAAATCCTTGCGATCCAGAAGTGGTTAAACCTGCAGGAGGACCGGTGTTTTTATCTATTAATGACTTTACTATTGCTTTAGGCCTGGTTCACATGTATGCGGGTTGGTGGTTCACATGTATGCGGGTTGGCGGTTCACATGTATGCGGGTTGGCGGCCCACATTTGCACAGGCATAGCAGCCCATTGATTTGAACGGGCTGCTATGCCCTCATTTTCCGCAGAAAAAAGGTGCATGCAGCATTTTTTTTAAATTCAGTGGCCTTGAAATCCATCCTGCTTTTGCACCATGCGACTAACCTGCAGTTCCTGCTCTGGCAAGCTTTCTGCATTTTTTGTATACGTGGGCACGGCATTTAAAAATAAACAGTTTGCGTGTGCAGCAACGGCAGGTAAGTCGCATGGTGCAAAAGAAGGATGGATTTCATGGCCACTGCATTTTTTAAAATTCTGCATGCACCTTTTTTCAGCTGAAAACGCAGGCATAGCAGCTCAAGCCCATTCACATCAATGGGCTGCTATGCCTGTGCAAATGTGGGCCCCCAACCCGCATACATGTGAACCAGGCCTAAAGCAATAGTAAAGTCATTAATAGATAAAAACACCGGTCCTCCTGCAGGTTTAACCATTGATGTGAATGGGCTTGAGCTGCTATGCCTGCGTTTTCAGCTGAAAAAAGGTGCATGCAGAATTTAAAAAAATGCAGTGGCCATGAAATCCATCCTTCTTTTGCACCATGCGACTTACCTGCCGTTGCTGCACACGCAAACTGTTTATTTTTAAATGCCGTGCCCACGTATACAAAAAATGCAGAAAGCTTGCCAGAGCAGGAACTGCAGGTTAGTCGCATGGTGCAAAAGCAGGATGGATTTCAAGGCCACTGAATTTTAAAAAAATGCTGCATGCACCTTTTTTCTGCGGAAAATGAGGGCATAGCAGCCCATTCAAATCAATGGGCTGCTATGCCTGTGCAAATGTGAACCACCAACCCGCATACATGTGAACCAGGCCTAAAGCAATAGTAAAGTAATTTATAAACAACACCTCCTTCAGGTTTAACCACTTCTTGACCACAAGGATTTGCCCTCTTAATGACCAGGCCATCGGATCGGAGCCGAGCGCCAGAACCAGTTATCACCAGTTAGGCCAGACACTGCTTGATGACCTATTTTAGGCCTGGTTCACAGAGTCTGTACTGACTGACTATATAATAATGTGCATAAGTGAACCAAAGCCCCTAAATTCAGCAATGAAATTGAAGTGAGGTGGAAATTTAATAATTTAAATTTAATAATAGAATACCGTGATAATACCGTATACCGTGGCAAAACCTTAATCAATTAATCGCAGCATGAAAATCTGATACCGTCACAAGCCTAGCGGTGACATAGGCGTGCGCACAGGGTGTGCTGGGTGTGCCTGGGCACACCCTAATCACCTAGGGCACATAGCATTGCCAGTGAGGAGATGGGAAAGATCTCCCTGGGACCTGCTCTGCTCTATTTCTCCTTGCCTACAGGTACATGGCCCCGATACATTACTCTCCCTGCTGGCAAACACATGCATGTGTATTTCAACTTTGGGGTGCACACCTTAATGCAATAGGCTGCGCACACCTATGGGCGGTGTAGGTGGAAGCGGCGGTGGAGGAGGACCAGGGCCGGATTAACAGCATCATGGGCTTGGTGCTGAGGATTTTGAAGGGCCTTAAGGGCCGTGCCTTGCCATGCACCCAGAGGAGGAAGGGTGCAGCCATGCATGCCTAATTCAACATGGGATGCTGTCTCTGAAGCCCATAAACACATCCATGCATCGCCAACTGTCCCTCCTTGTCCGGCCTTCACGCTGTGTGGGGAGGTTCTGAGGGTGCTGCCTGGGGAAGCGAGCATAGAAGCCAGACTTCTGTGTTTACAAGTGACAGAAGAGCGGTAACAGTGAATATGGCCAACCCGGGGCCTATATAAAAGGTAGGGGCCTGGAGCTGCAGCTCCAATAGCCCCTACATTAATCTGGCCCTGAGGAGGAGGACGAGGTAGCCAACACTGCTTCTTTTCAAAAATTTTAAATGAGGGTACACCCCAAAAGAGTGAGAAAGAGCAAAAATGGAACAATGGGTGGGTAAGGTCGGTATCCATTGCTATTCTGCATAAGGTACGGAAAAGTCCCGTGGGATCCATGCCTGGTTCATTTTAATGAACGTGAGCTTGTCCACATTGTCTCTGGACAGGCGGCTGCGCTTGTCTGTTATAACGCCCCCAGCCGTGCTAAATACCCGTTCAGATAATACACTGGCTGCAGGGCACGCCAGCACCTCCAAGGCGTAAAGGGCAAGCTCAAGCCATGTGCCCAATTTGGAGACCCAGAAGTTGAAGGGGGCAGACCCGTCATTCACTACATGTAGGCGTGTGCACACATACTGCTCCACCATGTTGGTAAAATGCTGCCTCCTGCTAAGACGTTCCATCTGAGCTGCTGGTGCTGCTGTTTGTTGTGGCGTGCTGACAAAGCTTTTCCACATTTCGGCCATGCTAACCCTGCCTTCTGAGGTGCTGGCGGTGCCCTGGTTGCGTTGGCGACCTCCTCCTCCTCCTCCTCTGCCTTGTGCTTCCACTGTGGCCCCGCTGTCAGATGGGAATGCCAGCAGCATGGCGTCTACCAGCGTGCGCTTGTACTCGCGCATCTTGCGATCGCGCTCCAGTGAGTGAATTAAGGACGGTACGTTGTCCTTGTAACGGGGATCCAGCAGCGTGGCCACCCAGTAATCAGCACAAGTTAGAATGTGGGCAACTCGGCGGTCGTTGTGGAGACACTGCAGCATGTAATCGCTCATGTGTGCCAGGCTGCCCAGAGGCAACGAAGGGCTGTCCTCTGTGGGAGGTGTATCGTCCGTGTCCTCTGTATCCCCCCAGCCACGCACCAGTGATGGCCATGAGCTGGCCTGGGTGCCACCCTGCTGTGAACATGGTTCCATCTCCTCCTCCAGCTCCTCCTCCTCCTCATCCTCCTCATCCTCCAGAACTGTGCCCCTGCTGGACAATTGCGTCCCTGGCGTTTGCGTGCGCAGGAACCCACCCTCGGAGCCCCTTGCGAATGACTGCCCTGAAAGCCTTGGAAATGTTACCTCTTCATCCTCCTCCTCCTCCTCATCCTGTGCCACATCCTCTTCCATCATCGCCCGAATTGTTTTTTCAAGGAGGCATGGAAGTGGGATAGTTAAGCTGAGAACGGCGTCATTGCCAACAAGGCATACAGGTCTCGCATGGAGGCCCAGTTAAATTAAATAGCGGAATAGAAAATATGATCCAAAAAAAGTGTATGTATATCACACGTACACAACCACACTGGGCCCCAATTACTATTGTTTGTACCCCTAAAAGGCTAGATGAGGAGTAGGGGGAGTATGGAACAGGCAGCACCCTCAAACCTTCAGAAGTATGAGATGAACCCCAACAACTTGGAAAGGTGGATCTCTCTCACACGTACCGACACAGACTATCCCGCAATTCAATTGATCCTCAAAGGTTTTTATTGAATAGCGGAATAGGAAATATGATCAAAAAAAGTGTATGTATCTCGCACGTACACAACCACACTAGGCCCCAATTACTATTGTTTGTACCCCTAAAAGGCTAGATGAGGAGTAGGGGGGGTATGGAACAGGCAGCACCCTCAAACCTTCAGAAGTATGAGATGAACCCCAACAACTTGGAAAGGTGGATCTCTCTCACACGTACCGACACAGACTATCCCCCAATTTAACTGATCCCCAAAGGTTTTTGATTAAATAGCGGAATAGAAAATATGATCCAAAAAAAGTGTATGTATATCACACGTACACAACCACACTGGGCCCCAATTACTATTGTTTGTACCCCTAAAAGGCTAGATGAGGAGTAGGGGGAGTATGGAACAGGCAGCACCCTCAAACCTTCAGAAGTATGAGATGAACCCCAACAACTTGGAAAGGTGGATCTCTCTCACACGTACCGACACAGACTATCCCGCAATTCAATTGATCCTCAAAGGTTTTTATTGAATAGCGGAGTAGGAAATATGATCAAAAAAAGTGTATGTATCTCGCACGTACACAACCACACTAGGCCCCAATTACTATTGTTTGTACCCCTAAAAGGCTAGATGAGGAGTAGGGGGGGTATGGAACAGGCAGCACCCTCAAACCTTCAGAAGTATGAGATGAACCCCAACAACTTGGAAAGGTGGATCTCTCTCACACGTACCGACACAGACTATCCCCCAATTTAACTGATCCCCAAAGGTTTTTGATTAAATAGCGGAATAGAAAATATGATCCAAAAAAAGTGTATGTATATCACACGTACACAACCACACTAGGCCCCAATTACTATTGTTTGTACCCCTAAAAGGCTAGATGAGGAGTAGGGGGGGTATGGAACAGGCAGCACCCTCAAACCTTCAGAAGTATGAGATGAACCCCAACAACTTGGAAAGGTGGATCTCTCTCACACGTACCAACACAGACTATCCCCCAATTTAACTGATCCCCAAAGGTTTTTGATTAAATAGCGGAATAGAAAATATGATCCCAAAAAAGTGTATGTATATCACACGTACACAACCACACTAGGCCCCAATTACTATTGTTTGTACCCCTAAAAGGCTAGGAGTAGGGGGAGTATGGAACAGGCAGCACCCTCAAACCTTCAGAAGTATGAGATGAACCCCAACAACTTGGAAAGGTGGATCTCTCTCACACGTACCAACACAGACTATCCCCCAATTTAACTGATCCCCAAAGGTTTTTGATTAAATAGCGGAATAGAAAATATGATCCAAAAAAAGTGTATGTATATCACACGTACACAACCACACTAGGCCCCAATTACTATTGTTTGTACCCCTAAAAGGCTAGGAGTAGGGGGAGTATGGAACAGGCAGCACCCTCAAACCTTCAGAAGTATGAGATGAACCCCAACAACTTGGAAAGGTGGATCTCTCTCACACGTACCAACACAGACTATCCCCCAATTTAACTGATCCCCAAAGGTTTTTGATTAAATAGCGGAATAGAAAATATGATCCCAAAAAAGTGTATGTATATCACACGTACACAACCACACTAGGCCCCAATTACTATTGTTTGTACCCCTAAAAGGCTAGGAGTAGGGGGAGTATGGAACAGGCAGCACCCTCAAACCTTCAGAAGTATGAGATGAACCCCAACAACTTGGAAAGGTGGATCTCTCTCACACGTACCAACACAGACTATCCCCCAATTTAACTGATCCCCAGAGGTTTTTGATTAAATAGCGGAATAGAAAATATGATCCCAAAAAAGTGTATGTATATCACACGTACACAACCACACTAGGCCCCAATTACTATTGTTTGTACCCCTAAAAGGCTAGGAGTAGGGGGAGTATGGAACAGGCAGCACCCTCAAACCTTCAGAAGTATGAGATGAACCTCAACAACTTGGAAAGGTGGATCTCTCTCACACGTACCAACACAGACTATCCCCCAATTTAACTGATCCCCAAAGGTTTTTGATTAAATAGCGGAATAGAAAATATGATCCCAAAAAAGTGTATGTATATCACACGTACACAACCACACTAGGCCCCAATTACTATTGTTTGTACCCCTAAAAGGCTAGGAGTAGGGGGAGTATGGAACAGGCAGCACCCTCAAACCTTCAGAAGTATGAGATGAACCCCAACAACTTGGAAAGGTGGATCTCTCTCACACGTACCAACACAGACTATCCCCCAATTTAACTGATCCCCAAAGGTTTTTGATTAAATAGCGGAATAGAAAATATGATCCCAAAAAAGTGTATGTATATCACACGTACACAACCACACTAGGCCCCAATTACTATTGTTTGTACCCCTAAAAGGCTAGATGAGGAGTAGGGGGAGTATGGAACAGGCAGCACCCTCAAACCTTCAGTATGAGATTGTGTTCACTGTACCCCACAAAGATTGAGTTCACTGCACCCCACAATGATTGTGTTCACTGCACCCCACAAAGATTGTGTTCACTGCACCTCACAAAGATTGTGTTCACTGTACCCCCCAAAGATTGTGTTCACTGCACCCCACAAAGATTCTGTTCACTGTACCCCACAAAGATTGTGTTCACTGCACCCCAAAAAGATTGTGTTCACTGCACCCCAAAAAGGATGTTGTTCACTGCACCCCAAAAAGGATGTTGTTCACTCCACCCCAAAAAGATTGTGTTCACTGCACCCCACAAAGATTGTGTTCACTGCACCCCAAAAAGATTGTGTTCACTGCACCCCAAAAATGATTTTGTTCACTGCACCCCAAAAAGGATTTTGTTCACTGCACCCCAAAAAGGATGTTGTTCACTCCACCCCAAAAAGATTGTGTTCACTGCACCCCAAAAAGATTGTGTTCACTGCACCCCACAAAGGATTTTGTTCACTGCACCCCAAAAAGATTGTGTTCACTGCACCCCAAAAAGGATGTTGTTCACTGCACCCCAAAAAGGATTTTGTTCACTGCACCCCAAAAAGATTGTGTTCACTGCACCCCACAAAGGATTTTGTTCACTGCACCCCACAAAGATTGTGTTCACTGCACACCAAAAAGGATTGTGTTCACTGCACCCCAAAAAGATTTTGTTCACTGCACCCCAAAAAGATTGTGTTCACTGCAGCCCAAAAAGATTGTGTTCACTGCAGCCCAAAAAGATTGTGTTCACTGCAGCCCAAAAAGATTGTGTTCACTGCAGCCCAAAAAGATTGTGTTCACTGCAGCTCACACACAGAAAAATGGATGTGGATCACTGACACCTGCCTATCTCCAATCCCACACCACACAGCAATATCGATTGTAGTTTGTAGAACACAGTTTCCCTAAAATTCAGCAGACTCTGTCCCTAACAGGATTGAGAAGAGATCGTAGATCAGGATTGAGTGCAGACCCCACCCCCCACACAGCAATATCGATTGTAGTTTGTAGAAGACACTGACCCTATATAATTCAGCAGACTCTATCCCTAAAATGCCTACAACTCGCCCTGCCTAAACACTCCGACCTGTCCCTCAATTCTATCCGGACACAAATGGTTTTTTCCTGCCTATCTTTCCCTAATCAGCAGCCAGCACGTTGATGTGTGCTCTGTCCCTGAATCTAAGCAGCATAATGACGCCGCTGCGGCTGCCTCGAACTTATAAAGACTTGGTCACATGCTTCAGACGGCCAATCACAGCTACTGAGACATTTGCAGGCATGGCTGGGATGGCTTAAGGCACACCAGTTAAACGATTGTTGATTGGCTGTTGAAAGCCCGCCATGAAAAGAGCGCCAAAGCATGCAAAACCCGGAAATAAAACGACCGAACACGGATTTTTACCCGAACATACAGTAAAGTGTCCGTGTCCGTGTTCGGGTACAAAAAATCCAATTATTCGGTACGAACACGAATAATACAGTCCGTGTTCGCTCAACACTATTCCCTACTCATCTTTTCTGACTGTTATTCACTAGTTTTGCATTTGGCTAGGGTGAGTGTCACTACTGGTAGCACAAAGCTATACTAGACCCTATAGAGTTTGCATAGGCAGTCCAAGTCCTCCGGGATGGCACATCACTGCATGCCAAAGCCAGAAGGTTTGCTGTGTCTCCCAGCACAGTCTCAAGAGCATGGAAGAGATTCCAGGAGACAGGTAGTTACTCTTGGAGAGCTGGACAGGGCAGTAGAAGGTCCTAAACCCATTAGCAGGACCGGTATCTGCTCCTTTGTGCAAGGAGGAACAGGATGAGCACTACCAGAGCCCTACAAAATGACCTCCAGCAGGCCACTGGTGTGAATGTCTCTGACCAATCAGAAACAGACTTCATGATGGTGGCCTGAGGGCCCGACGTCCTCTAGTGGGCCCTGTTCTCAATGCCCAGCACTGTGGAGCTTGACTGGCATTTGCCATTGAACACCAGAATTGGCAGGTCCACCACTGGTGCCTTGTGTTTTTCACAGATGAGAGCAGGTTCACCCTGAGCACATGTGAAGTACATGAAAGGGTCTGGAGAAGCCGTGGAGAACGTTATGCTGCCTGTAAAATCAGTCAGCAAGCAGCATGACCGGTTTGGTGGTGGGGCAGTGATCGTCTGGGGAGGCATATCCATGGAGGGACGCACAGACCTCTACAGGCAATGACACCCTGACTGCTAGTAGGTATCGGGATGAAATCCTTGGACCCAGTGTCAGACCCTACGCTGGTGCAGTGGGTCCTGGGTTCCTCCTGGTGCACAACAATGCCCGGCCTCATGTGGCAAGAGTATGCAGCCAGTTCCTGCAGGATGAAGGAACTGATATCATTAAATGGCCCCCCACACTCACCTGCCTAAATCCAATAGAACACCACTGGAACATTATGTTTCAGTCCATCCGACGCCACCAGGGTGCACCCCAGTCTGTTCAGGAGCTCAGTGATGCCCTGGTCAAAATCTGTGAGGAAATACCCCAGGGCACCATCCATCTTCTCATTAGGAGCATGCCCCGATGTTGTCAGGCATGCATACAAGCACCTGGGGGCCATACAAACTACTATTTTGAGTTGCTGCAATGAAATTTCAGCAAAATGGACTAGCCTGCTGCATCATTTTTCACTTTGATTTTCAGGGCGTCTTTGAATTCAGCTTTCAGCAGGTTGATAGATTTCATTTCCATCAAATGATGCGGCATCCTTTCGTTCTTAACACATTACCCAGTCCGTATCAGTATAGATATCCAGCATTATATTTTTCCCCATTGAGATCTGATGTGTTCTCAAAGTGTTCCTTTAATTTTTTCGAGCAGTGTATTTGTTTTTGCACTAAGTTTATACCTTTTTGGTGGATACACATTTGTCTTCATACATTTAGTGGTTTGATGCTATAACATTACACTCTTTATTGTTGAAGAGACATGCAATCGAGTTGTATCGGGATGACTGAGTGATGCAATCCCATGCTGGGCAACCAAGATAGCTGAGACCAGTACCCTGAAGAAGTCGGTGAGAAGATGCTGGCAATGGCGTCAAACCATTGAAGAAAAAGCTAAGTATTGCTGAAATTAGTTCTGCTTTAACTGCGGGGAAAGAAATCAGGCCTCCTGCCTGCCAAATAGGGCTATGCTGTGTGACATATAATAGTTGCTAAAAGAATAACTTCACTTTTGTTTAGAAAATTAACAATCCCCTCTGGGTTATCAACGTTCATTGTAAGTTTTTAACAAACTTTATTGCACATTCCTACCTGTTTCTGCTCTGAAGAAAAAGCTGTTTGATTATGTCAATCTGAATGGGAGTGACTTTTTCATTATTAATCAGTTGATTCATTTGCAGGGTTCTAATGAGGAAAGTTGCAGTGTCTGCATCCCTTTGGAAGTGACTAACGCTTTGGAAGCACCTCACCAAAATGTTTGTTGTAGAGGATGCTTACAATAGGCTATGTATCTTAGTACATCAATAGCACTTACACCTATCAGCAGGGTCATTGGTTTGAATCCCAAGCACAGCACTACCCGCACGGAGTTTGCATGTTCTCCCTGTGCCTGGATGGGTTTCCTCCCACACTCCAAAGACATGCTGGTAGGTTAAAGTGTTACTAAACCCAGGACCCTGCATTCACTATATCCAGTCTCCCACAGTTAACAGAACATGGAAATGCAATTATTTTAGTAAATATAAACTGCGAAATACCTTTTCTCAACAGTACATAGCAGTCTTGTGACTTTGATCTGTGTCTGGTTAAAGCTTGTAGGAGGAGTTTTAATTCTACTCTGACTGTCCTATGAAGATGCAGGACCCCTGACCCTCTGTCTGAACAGTGCTGATTGGCCCTGTGCTGATCACATGCACCCTCCCAAGAAAAGAAAAACTCTCTAGCAATACACACCAAACTGAGCATATGCAGAGTGACTCCAAAGGCTCTGCACTACCAGGAGATGGATTGGGGACTGTGGAAAAGGGCTGGATCAGAGAAGACAGGATCAAAAAGCCTTTTTCATACAATGCGAAGGATTAACCCCTTAAGTTCCACAATGAGTATAACAAACATGTTTTACTGTATATACAGACTGATTTTACTGTTGTGGGTTTAGTAACACTTTCATTGGCCCCTGTCTAAATCGGCCCTAGTACGTGTATGTATGAATGTGAGTTAGGGATCTTAGATTGTAAGCTTCCTGTGGGCAGGGACTGATGTGAATGTGCAATATATATGTAAGGCGCTGCGTAAATTGAAGGCACTATATAAGTAGCTGTAATAAATAATAATAAATAAATAAAGTGCAGATATTTGAGAAAATCAGTGAGCCAATCACACAAGCAGGAAATGACAATTCTGGGAAAGTTCTATACACAAACTGTGTACAGTGTGTTGCCCTTCCATGTGCACAAAGGCTAGTTATAGGTTGGGGTGGTTGCCACTTGTTTATAACTGGGTACAGAAGGCCTCTAGGTAGCCATATTGCATTGAATTTTACAAAAAAAAAAAAAAAAAAAATGACAGCGCTGCAGATTGAAAAGAAAAGATCATTTTTGATAACATTCAACTACCATATGGCCTGTGTAGCAATTGTATATGCTATTTTTTTTTCCCAAGAAAGTGAAATTTATTCTCAGGACTGGCCAGACAGTTAAACAGCTCCCATTTAAATATTTTATATGTATATTTAGTTGTTTGCTTGGAGCTCAGTAGGAAATATGAAGTTCATTAAATAGTTACCCTCTTTAAAATCTCAGTCTATCAATAGACAGTATAGTCAGGCAGAGGATAGTTTTGTGCATCAGCTTTCAACTGCAATAACACAGAATTACGATGCCCTAGATGGCGACTGGGTCCACAGTAAATAGCAAAGAGAACAAAAAAAGCAAAGAAAGTTCTATTTACACAGCCAGGGGTGAAATGTCGTTGTATTCTTTGTGCTTCATTTGCCGTTATCTGGCTATCATAGCTCAGTGCTTTGTAGGAAGGGAATTTTTTCCTTTATCGTTCATCTCTAGTCTGAGAGTGGGCTTGGAAGGAACAAAACCGGCAATGCACCCCATTTTAAGATGCCATTTGATGTTCATAACAGTTGCACTAGACTCTGTTAACCTTTTACTTACAAAAGAAAAAAAATATATCATGCATTTTCTGGATATTGTGAGTTATTATTGTAGCTATTATACCATTTGCTTAGAAGAAATTTCACCGGTCTGGGGATTTGAAGTTCCTGTGGCTTAATCTCCTATCCGTACTGCTTAGCCAGTACAGAACAGAGTGATTGTAATTGGTTAGCACCCTCACATGGATGGCGCTGCTCAATCACAATCAATCTAGCCCAGTGATGGCGAACCTTGGCACCCCAGATGTTTTGGAACTACATTTTCCATGATGCTCATGCACTCTCCAGTGTAGTTGAGCATCATGGGGAATGTAGTTTCAAAACATCTGGGTTGCCAAGGTTCGCCATCATTGGTCTAGCCCGTCCTGTCAGCACTGCGAAGAGAGGAGAGAAAGCCAAAGGAATTTCTGCTTCCCCAAACCGGTGAACCGGCATTCCGGCGTCTGACGGTGGAGGATCACGGGACTCCAGTACAGCGGGACCAGGGGGATGGGAAGGGGGTCCAGTGCAAGGTCACCTTACAGATTTTCTGTAAAGGAGAACTTACACTTTAAATGGACTTCCTGCACTATAAATAAAAGGGAGGCTCGCTGAACTAAATTGACCCCCTTTTTCCCAAACGTGAGTAATACCTGAAAACATTCTTTGAGCACTAAATAGGAGAAGTGCATAAACAAATTCCATGCAATCCTACAGCTATAACTAATTCAAAAAGTATCTTCATAAAAATATGCTCACTACCATACACATGCTAATAGGTGTAGTGTATTACTGTATACTTAAAGAAAATAATATTGCTGCGCCAAGTCTTTCATTGGAGATGAATAAATAAATATGTTTGGTGTACAAAATGTTATCACAATAACTCTAAATCAGTCCATCAACTGTGATACTAAAGTGATAAATCAATTTCTGAGCCGTGATTATAAAATCAATAATATTAATAGTCCCAACCCTCAGTGAAAATAGTGACTGAAAGAAAATCAAAAAATCTTCATCCACAAACGTGATCAAAAGTGCTGCATGCTTCACTCCAGGTGCTCCTAGTGACTAGTGACAGATTAGCAGCTCACCTTAGGAACAGACTCCTGAGAGTCCATACACACTCTGGGATAATCACTGCAGTCTGGTTTGCCTTCCCATCACCGCCTCCTGATAGTCCCTCCAGGTTTATATGGCATCGGTGTGGAAAAAATAAAAGCAAGATCTAGTGCTCTCTGATTTTAAGGCTATTTATTAAATCATAAATGGTAAAATCGCACTTACATTTCAAAGCACTTCAGCATTGCGGACTTATCAAACGCTGCCTGTGGTCTCCGGGAATCGACATGATGACGTGCAGGCTCCTCCCCCGTACGCGTTGCGTCATAGACTTCGTCAGCGCCATATAAACCTGGAGGGACTATCAGGAGGCGGTGATGGGAAGGCAAACCAGACTGCAGTGATTATCCCAGAGTGTGTATTGACTCTCAGGAGTCTGTTCCTAAGGTGAGCTGCTAATCTGTCACTAGTCACTAGGAGCACCTGGAGTGAAGCATGCAGCACTTTTGATCACGTTTGTAGATGAAGATTTTTTGATTTTCTTTCAGTGCCGGTTCACACTGATGCGGCTGCGGCGATCGCATGTAATGTCGGAGTGCACTGCTCCTTCATTACATGCGATCGGCTGTGCGGTGCGAGTTTAGCCATACACTTTGTATGGCTAAATTCGCACCGCACCCGCAGCAAAGAAGCACAGGACCCTTTTTTGCAGCCGCATCAGGATCGGACACTTGTGCGATCCGATCCTGTGCGATCTGCAAGATCGCACTGCGATATGCGATCAAACTGGGGGTGCCGTTAAGATTACATTGACACCCCCAGCGTATCGCATATGGCAGTGTGAACTGCCGGGGGTGCGTTTGCGATGCGGGAACAGGCTGCGAATTCGCAGCCTTCCCGCATCGCATAAATGTGAACCGGGGCTCAGTCACTATTTTCACTGAGGATTGGGACTATTAATATTATTGATTTTCGGATCACGGCTCAGAAATTGATTTATCACTTTAGTATCACAGTTGATGGACTGATTTAGAGTTATTGTGATAACATTTTGTACACCAAACATATTTATTTATTTATTTATCTCCAATGAAAGACTTGGCGCAGCAATATTATTTTCTTTAGGTTTTCACAGGTGTTTTTGTGTTTAATGTGGGCTTGCGCTGATTATTTTTGATTTACATAGTGTATTACTGTATGTTTTATTGAGATATTTTTCAAAGTCAATAAGCTGTTTTATATTGGTTAGTAGTAGGATTGTGTAGGCTTCGTTTATCCAAAAAAAAAATAGAGGCATCTTTAGCTGGTCACACACACATATATATATATATATATATATATATATATATATATATATATATATATAGAGGCTGTATGAAAAAAAAATGTACTGATTCCTCCATCCATGCAATGCAGCAAAGATATATGAATCTTCTGCTGTGGCTTTTGTATTTTGAAAGCAGGTCCCACTGGCTGTCAAAATACCTGAACAACGGCTGCATCTGATTGGATGCGGCCACTCTTCGGCTAACAAGTGTATGTGTAGATGGTTGGAGTAGATGGCATGATATCAAGGTTTCTGCAAGCATGCACATCCTAAATTGGGAGATTATGAATCATGACATGAACTATGAATTAATTGCATATTTGTCCGCACAACCCGTTCCCACTTGTTACACTTTAACGCTTCTTATTACAGAGCATAAGACTTATCCATCATTCAAAATAACAGCTTGGTCTGGTCCATTTATTTTCAAGTGCCAACTCAGCCTATGATTAGTTGTATTGATGTGTTTGGTATAACAAATATTGGTGCTCTTTGATGTCTATTTGATAAATGTTACATCAAGTTGAATGTCTAAGATTAAAGTCGGGAATTTTCTGCTTACTGCTACATTTATGTGCATTTACATTCCAGAGAGAGTTTTTGATAAATTGAAGGCATGGCTAGCTTGACAGGATGGATAAGACGTGAAATCTCAATTGGGTGGTAATTATGTGGAAAGTTAGTGTTTTCCTTTGAAAGCTAACATTATGTAAGTGTCTATCATTCATGGATATACAGTAGGTTGTTAAGCAATGCTAAGTTATATCAGTATTAGTGCTAAAAGAGAACTTGACAGGATATCTGTCTCCCAACGTTGCCAAGGCTCCTATACAGGATATAATGGCTAGATCACAGGTACAAGTAACCTTGTAATATTCAAGTCTGGAAGCTAATTCCCATTAGGACAGTGTGTGCATTACATTTGCATATTATTTCAGTTATTTTAGAGGGGTAGGTGGTTCCTGAAGGCACTTCAGGTTTCTCACAGAATCCAAAAACACAAAAGTATATCTAAATCTAAAACTTTTTTTTTTCCATTTTAGACAGAGTGGTGCATAGTTAGAACCCCTGTAAAAATCGTTGTCATCGGTGTCCCATTTGGAAGATGTCCATTTACTTCCTTTCATGTGGACACAATAGGTAGCCCCAGTGACCAGGGTCATCAAAATAAATAGAGAGAATGATTTTCCCCCAGCAAGGGCACAGACAGCTATAAAAATAACAGAAAACAAGTGAAAATGAGGTGCAGGATTCAAAGTTTTGTAAGTCTGTCAGTGTCAGGATTCAAACCCGTGACCAGCCACATCTCAGGCGGTAGCCCTGCTTACTAGGCTACCGTCCTCTCTGGACATTCTACCCTGAAGCCTATTATTTTAACCTTAGTCTTGCCAAGCCTTGCTCATCGCCCTTGATTCCCCACACCTGGTACTTCCCTATATAAGTCCAGCCCCTTGCACTCAAGCTTGCTGATTATTGAGCTCCTGAGCCTTGATCAAGCTTCTCCTCATCTGCTGCTCTATCTACTACCACAAATCCACTGCTCAACAGGAACTGACTACCGACTACTCTTCTGCTTTGTCTCTACCTACTGAACTGCTACCTCTGTTGCCGATCCGGATTGTCTGACCACGCTTACTGCTGCCCGCCCCGACCTTTGGCTCGTCTGACTTCTCTCTGGTTGTCCCTTGTCTGCTTCTCCACCTCTGGACCGAACCTGCACTCTACCTGGCTGGGTGATCCTGGGGACCGCGACCTGGTGTTAGCTTGCAGCGCAGTCTATCCCCACCATCAGGGGCTCTAGTGAAAACCAGCTAGCACTTTCCACACCTCAGGTGAACCCGTGTCCTCAGCAGAGTACTACCTGGTGTCCATCTGGCATCCAGCACTGCTACCACCGTAGCCAACCCGGATTGTCTGACCACGCCTCTGCCAGACTTCTTGAACCTACTTACGGCCTGCGGTCCTTGCCACTGGGCTCCACTCCTACCTCCTGCCAGCAGTCCTCTGACTCAGGTGAGCCTGTAGGATTGTTACAGTCAGATTATAACAGTGCACAGTAGTTCTAAAGTAGTAGAACGTAGCTGGGTGACGGGTAGTGTCTGCTGGCTGGTGTCAGTGTGGATCTTTTGTGGGCTCCTGGCCAAAACTGCTTCACCATGACAGCTCCGTGATATCGTCATTTTCTGTCTTGTTGGCTTAGGGTAATTGTGACTGAGATAAGCGGAGGATGTACAGTGCCCTATATGCAGCCTGAAAGAAATTTTGGATCCCTGTGACCTCTCCAGGAGTTTCCCTGTGGTTTGGTGATCTTGTGTCTGCTTTGCCTGATTTGACTTCTCTGCTTGAGTGTCAAACTCATCCGGTAAGAGTTCCCTTTGGCTGTCACATCTGGGTGCTCATCCTACTCTCATAGTGTCACCGGTGATTGGGATCATCCCTTCAATCTTCACCCACCTTCCTATATATATATATTTTTGGATTTTACCATTATTGCATGTTGGGACTTATATTGTTTCCATTATTGGTGCTGCTTTTTATTTTATTTATGCATTGATAGGTCTGTTATCACCTGTATAGCTGGCTGCCTTTTTATTGTCATATTTTTTTATGTGTTTATGCTTTTTACACCTAAGCGCAGATATCACTTCCTTTTATATTGAAACGACACAAACCCATCACACGTATGAGCTTCCAATAACTACTAATAAAACACAATACCCCTGCGAAAAGCAGACATGGTATCCATGATTCCAATGGCATGAAAACCATGTAAATTATTGAAAATGTTGTTCTGTACTACAACCTTGCCTCACTAATGCGCTCCTTGTACTTATAGATCTGATATTACAAATGACATCTATGATTATAGTACTCGCTTCTCCTGTCCTTACCTGTTCACATCTTAAACCCAGAGATGTATAGTAACTAAGTAGAACTACTTCACTACTGTACTTAAGTACCGAAAGGCGGTATCTGTACTTTCCTAGAGTATAATTTTTTTCTCCTTCTTCCATTTTTACTTCACTACATTTTTTCAATGATTTCAATACTTCTACTCCGATATTTTTTTTTTGTGCTGCATAGTTACTCGTTACAATTATAAAAATTACCACTGCCAGAACAGTAGATGGCAGGTTTCACGAAGCTCAAAACATGTGTATTATCAGCGCATACGAAAATAAATGCTACTGTATGTATAAATAAAAGCTGCATTTGAAATAATAAAAAACAATATGATGTTCAAACTTTTGACTTCTTTCTTTAATAACTACATAACACAATACTTGTACTTTTACTTTCAGTACTTGAGTAGCAATTTTTTTTTCAAAACTACTGGTACTTTTACTTTCAATACTTGAGTAGCAAAATTTAAAAAAAAAAACGGCTTGCAATACTTAAGTACAAAAAATGTTGAATACTTTAGTACTTCTACTCAAGTCACTTTTTGATCAAGCACTTCCACTTCTACTCAAGTCACTTTTTGATCGAGCACTTGTACTTTTACTCAAGTATGGGTTTTGAGTACTTTATACAACTCTGCTTAAACCCATATGATGTTCCATACTTACTACATGTGTTAATATACTGGAAGGTTCTTTGTATGTCCTAAAAATAAAAAAACATCTATTGAAACGAAAAGGGGCCAGCCTGAAGTGATCCAGCAGGACTTCATTTTCTCACTAAAGTTTCACTTTAAGCTTCGACTGGATTTGTCTGTATGAGTCAAAATGTCCACTTGTAAATCTGGTCTGGAGCATGTAAAGAAGGGAGGCAAAGCTGGCATAACATAAAATACACGCAGAGGCAGCTATGCACCCTAACTATAGACGTGCAGAGGACATTTTTAGAACTCCTCAGATACTGGAGCATAAGGAATAGATAGAATAACAGGAACAGGTAGGCTGCATAAAACAATAGAACTTTTTTTTCGGTAGGACATTTGTTTTTTAACACAAAGCTTTGGATAAACTGTAAAGCTTTTACAAGATTTTAGTGATTAGGTTTAGATCTACTTTAAATATTTTCTAGTCTTCCTAAATCCAAAGAAACAGAACCGGTATGTGCCCTAAAATGTGACTTAAAATGAGTGTACTTGAACAGAGTGCTGTCTACTTTACAAAATCCAGTTCAGTAAGGATCTTTTGATCAGTTTGCCAGCAAATCTTTCAGATGTCACGGGAGTGACAGAAGATGAATCCTTTCTGAGAAATCATATGACTTCAGCTTTCTTTTAGTAGCTCAGATGTAACGATAAAAGAAACAGCAAAAATAATACCTATAACTCATCTGTGGTGATATGTAAAATAATGTGCCCAAATATTGTAGCTGAATTTAAAGGTCCATTATTTGTAGGATAGAGCTAATCTGCTCAGGTTTGAATCATTTTCAGTGTTGTGAAATGTCCTCAAAATTCAAAACATTGAAACTTTTGCCTGAACCCTATTGAAGACTATAGGGGGCAAATCTTGATATCCAAACAAAGACAATCAAAAATAGAGATATATAAAAAGCTAGGAACTGCCATTGGGGACATGCACCAAAGACATGATTTAAAAAAATATATAATATCTAATGGGTCAATAAAGAAGCACAAGTCCTTTAAACCACAGGTTTGGTGTATGCATTAAAGCTTTTCGTTGTGCTATGGAACTGCATGATTTTTACAAATAGCCTCAGAGACAGAATATGCTAGCAGCCCACATTTGGCTGCAGAATTGTTTTTGTATTTTAGAGGTAGTCTACGTACAGCAGAACCCCAATATATTTCATTATATTTATAAAAATAAACTAATCAGTGACAATGGGAAAATGAGGGCAACTTAAACTCCTATTGCTCCCCCACCCATGTATACTGTAAAAACCAGATGTGACCAGCGCTATGGAGAACCTGGGTGAAATAGTCAGGTGTAAGCTGCTACCAACCTACCCCTAGAGACTTGGGGTCCAATAGATAAATGCAGTAAAATGTTGGTATGTGGCGCTACCTGCTCAAGGGGAATGAGAGTAAAGTGACTTGGTGCACAGATTGTGTGTATGTGTAAACTAAAATCGTTTAAACCATAATGTCCAAAAATTATCCAAAAAATACAACTCCCATAAATTAAATAATTGTATGAAAAGTGCACCGTGCTGAGTGAAAGGAGGTGTCTGCTTGCTGGGTGTCTGTTGATACCCTTATAAAAGTGCTACCTGCTTAGTGCAAGTGCAGCTGCTCAACTGGTAAAGAAATTGATATTAGTGCTCAGATAACGTGCTACTAAAAACAGCTGTATTGGAAATGGATATTGCACGTGCACACTGTGTTTGAATAAATTAAGTCCGTTGCTTAATTAGTAAATACCGGTGCTGGGTGATATCCCCCTACCCAGGGGGTATTGTGATAATTTATATAATAAGTGCAGATAGTGCAGACTAGATAAACTATTAGCATAGAGAAATGTGGGAAAAATTCCTCTGGTGCTTGGTGCTAAGCAGTGGGATATTCAATTGATCCCGGTGATGAACCAACCAGGTCCCATGCAGGTGTTCCAGTGCGTTTACCCGTGGCCCCCCTCTAGGTATTGCACTCACCACACTGAATTCCCCTTTTAACAGGGGTGCAGGCTATGTCAATTGTGTCTCTGGCTTGCTTGCACAGGAGTGTCTGTGGCTTCAATAGCTATAAGTCCCCTCCTGGTCATCCACTGGGTCTGGCAGGCTCTCTCCTCTAGGACACGTTTGATGACATCACGATCATGTGACCTGTATACTACCCCTCTTCTTTTTATTTATTTATTTATTTATTGTTTATTTGAAGAATAAAACCTTCATTAATAAAAGTCAGACAAAATGCATTTAGTCTGACAGATCTCAAATTTAGAGACACGTGCCAGGAGTTTTCCTACAGTAAAAATGATAGCTTAGTGACCGAGACACAACTACAAAACAATCCATAAATTACTTGTAGCACCCTCTAGTGTGCTAGGTTGAATGTACATAGTTAGTTGTTAGTGTAGGAAAATTTGGCTTGGCTGGGAGCCAGGCCTGGTTTAAATCTGGGTCAGGGCTAAGTGACCGAAAGAGGCTAGGTGACTCAGCAATAGGCATCTCTGGTGACTTCCCCTGCTTTCTGGAACCTTAGAGAAGCGGAGTAGAGTCTAGGAGGAACTGCATGAGGGCCCCAGCCAATCCACAGCAAAAAAGGCTGGTAGAGGCAGGCCACCTCATAAATACTTATAGGTCCAGTCAGCAGGAGCAATCAGGTGGAAGATGGAGATGGAATGCTGAGGAGGCTGTAGTCTGGGGGGGTGGGGGGTGACTTTGGGCCTTGTGCTCGGGTGCTGGAGGGATCCTCTACAACACACAGAGAAATCCTTTTCTGGAGGCACAGGAGCAAGTGAGAGGACAGCAGGAGCAAGTCAGCAAATCAGGAAGATCTCCAGGGAAGTCAGCCAGGTAGGCTAGTGAGTGTTTGGTCTGGGAGAACTGTGAAGAAGTTTGCCAGTAGGGCTAGTAAAAGGGATTGCTGCAGCCAGGAGGGCTGGCAGGGCCTGAAGAGGTGGTGCTGGGCTCAGTGACCAAGGAGAAAGTGCTTGAAATGTTCTAGCTGTGTCATCTGATCTCCAAGTATAGGCTGCAAGTCCCTGCCTGTAAAGGCCATTGCTACAAATCCTGTTAAAAGTGACGTAGTTGGGTTTCTGCATGCAAGAGTGTGCTGGAGGAAGAAGAGGGAGTGTCAACAAGGAGAGTATATAGGAAACGTTGTGCCTGAAGTTGTTTAAAGTCAAGTGGGCATCCCATAACCTCCAATCCCTATCCAAGTTATTACCCCTCAATAAAACAAAACAAAAAAACAAAGTACTGGACTGTTCTCTGACTCTGTGGTGTGCCTGTGGAAATTTGGTGTGCCTGGCTGTGCAGGGTGGTGCATCCCATTCTACTTGCAGCTCCTTAGGGGGTGCGCTACATAGTCATGTTGCTTTAAGTTCCACTTTGTAGTGTATTCCACCACCCAATCCATGGTTCAATCCTAGTAAACCAGATACAGTATATACCATCATTTGTAGACGCTATAACTGTAAAACAAACCAAATAATATACACCTTTTAGGATTTTTTTTTCACCAAAGACGTGTAGCAGAATACATTTTGGCCTAAATTTATGAAGAATTTTGATTTTCATGGAAATGTTTTAAACCGGGAAGTGGAAAATATTGTTTTTATCAAACTTTTTTGTCTTTTTCCATTTATGTTGAAAAAAATATAAAAAACCCAGTGCTGATCAAATACCACCAAAAGAAAGCTCTATTTATGTGAAAAAAATGATAAAAATGTAACCTGGGTGATTGCATGATGATGCAATTGCAGTAGCAACAAATGGTCTGGCCATGAAGGGGATAAAACCTTCTGGAGCTGAGGTGGTTGCAGTGGCGTAGAGTGGGGGGTGCTGGGGGGGCCAACCGCACCGGGCGCAAAATCTGGGGGGGGGGGGCGCAGTATCACAATGCCATTTAGGAGCCCCCTCAGCCATCCTGAACAAGCCCTGCATGGACGGCGGGAGGCAGGAGGCTGATATCAGAGCCAGTACAGCTCTGGATGGAAGGCAGGACTTCAAGTTAACCGCAGGTGATTGGTTGCTAGCAAAAAATCACAAGCTGGTTACCTGGAAAAGTTATGCAAATCCCGCCCTCCTTCCAGAGCTGTCCTGCTTCTGATGTCAGCTTCATGCTTGCCGCCGTCCATGCGGAGCTGTCCAGCTACTGTCTGCTCTGTGAGTAATGTGAATTGTGGAGGAAGCAGAGGGTGCTGTGAAGGGGGAGCTGAGGACAAGAACCTGAAGATGGGAGGGAGCTGAGGACAGGGAGCTGAGGATGGGGGGGGGAGCTAAGGACAGGAATCTGAACATGGCGTAAAGCTGAGGACAAGAATGTAAAGTGGTGGTGGGGGACAGGAAAGTAAAGGGGTAGTGGGGGGGCAGGAATGTAGGGGTAGTGGGGTACAGGAATGTAAAGGGGTAGGGGTAGTGGGGGACAGGAATGTAAAGGGGTAGTGGGGGACAGGAATGTAAAGGAGTAGTGGGGGACAGGAATGTAAAGGAGTAGTGGGGGACAGGAATGTAAAGGGGTAGTGGGGGACAGGAATTTAGGGGTAGTGGGGGACAGGAATGTAAAAGGATACTGGGGGACAGGAATGTAAAGGGGTACTAGGGGACAGGAATGTAAAGGGGTAGTGGGGGACAGGAATGTAAATGGGTAGTGGGGATGAGGACAGGAATGTAAAGGGGTACTGGGGATGAGGACAGGAATGTAAAGGGGTAGGGGGTGAGGACAGGAATGTAAAGGCTGAAGAGAGGTGATATAAAGGGGGCTAAGGACAGGAATGCAGAGGGGGGCTGAGGACAGAAATTAAGGAGAAGGGCATGATATAAAGGGGCATAAGGATAGGAATGTAAAGGGGGGGGTGATGACAAGGATGTGAGGGGAGGGGGGTATATGAAGGTGGGCTGAGGACAGTAATGTCGATATGAGGATATATGAGTCTAGCTTTATAGCATTGCTACCTGTGTTCTGCATGTAGGCAGGCCATTCATTTCATTTTGTGTAATTGTCAGTATAGTAATTAGTTAGGTCATTGTAGTGATCAGGTTGGTCAGTGTAGTGGTCAGGTAGGTCAGTGTAGGTGTCAGTATAGTAATCAGGTAGGTTAGTGTAGGAATCAGGTAGGTCTCTGTAGTGGTCAGATAGGTCTCTGTAGGTGTCAGTATAGTGATCATAGTGCAGGAAACAGGTAGGTCTGTGTAGTGGTCAGTGTAATTGTCAGGTAGGTTTGTGTAGTGGTCAGATAGGTTTGTGTAGTGCTCAGGTAGGTCTGTGTAGTGCTCAGGTAGGTCAATGTAGGTGTCAGTATAGAAATTAGGTAGGCGAGTGTAGTGATCAGGTTGGTTAGTGCAGGAATAAGGTAGGTCAGTGTAGGAATAAGATAGATCAGTGTAGGTGTCTGTGTAGTGGTCAGGTAGGTTAGTGTAGTGGTCAGGTAGGTTTGTGCAGTGGTCAGGTAGGTTTATGCAGTGGTCAGGTAGGCTTGTGTAGTGGTCAGGTAGGTCTGTGTAGGTGTCAGTATAGTAATCAGGTAGGTCAGTGTAGGAATAAGGTTGGTCTGTGTAGTGGTCAGCTAGGTCAGTGTAGGTGTCAGTGTAGTGGTCTAGTAGATTTGTGTAGGGGGGTGCAAATTACTTACTTTGCCCCGGGCGCTGACAACCCACGCTACGCCACTGGGTGGTTGATCTAAACTTGAAGATGAACTACAGTGAAAACTTTTTTTTTCATTCTGAATAGAGTAAAGGAAGCCATACACGATGCGAATTCCGAATTATTTATCGTGCGATAAATGCGAGCGGCACTCGTGTACATCATGCGAGTGTACCATCAATGTGATCCGAAAATCGTACGACCAAACACTAGTTTCTTGTGCCAGTATAGGAAGTGATGCATTGTTGTCTTGACCTTTTAAGCACACCTCCACTGGGCACTCCCCCTACAGTTAAAAATCGGGTCGCGGCATTTACAAACAGAACAATCATTCGTCACAGCCTCTCAGCAGAGTTTGCTGTAAACTATATTATTTGATGTATTACATTTTTTCTGACGAACACTCGTTCGTGTTGTTCTTTTTATTTCCCTTCCGGGTCGATCTTTTCTGAATCATGTGCAGTTGTATGTGTTCTGTGGAATTGCACGACTTAACCACTAATGATATGAAATTTGGACAATTTTCTCAGAAAAACCCAACATGTTGGATATGTGAATTTTTGCTGTCGTACGAAAATCGCATGTTGCACATACCACACTAACGATACGAAAATCGTTCGAATTCACTGGCAAATACGATTTTCGGACGAAATTTGCATCGTGTATGGCCTGCTTAAAGGAGGGTTTTAACCCCTGTCAGATTTTTTTTTCTCCATCTGTGTCCCATTGCAGAGATTTTCCTTCACTTCCTGTCCCATAGCCAAACAGGAATTGAACAGAAATCCCTGCATATTAAGGGAATCCCTTGGGGACCCCAGGTCACCAGAACTAGTGTCCCCATAGACTTTCCCTCTATTACATTCCTGGGGACAACCCGAAATTTGGGATTTTTTTTTTTAATTTCACTTTTAATGATAATATCAAAACAAGACAAATAGAGAGGGTGACTCTCCTTAACAGGAGCACAGACCAAAATAAAAACTGGCAGGTGTTCTAATACCTCTCCACTCCATCCAAAACTAAAAAAAAAGGTTTTCCTTTACTTATGCTTTGACATTTTCTCCAGTGTCAGTTAAATCACCCTTTTTTTTAAATAATGTATTAACAGCTATGGATGTATGCACGTATGTGTATATTTTCATTTATACATTCCTGCAGTCAGGATGCCAATTGCACGCTCACTCAAAACTTGGGACATCTGTGGCATTGTGCTGTGTGATAAAACTGCACATTTTAGAGAGGCCTTTTATTGTGACCAGCCTAATGCCCCATACACACGCGTCGATAGTTGGCCGTGAATTTTCGGCCAACGTCCGATCGGCCGTTTTTCGGCTTGTTAGTATGATGCTTCCGACAACCGACTCCGACTTTTCGGCCGAAAAAAATCTGGTGTGCAGGCTATAACATTTTTGTTGGCCGTCACCACAACAGCCGATTTTCCGTCAGTCAGTACAGATTTCGGCAGACAAAAATCTGATGAGCAAGACTGGGCATGCTCAGAGATGAAAAAACACACGGAAAGTAAACCATCACATGACATCACTTCTGAAGTAGATTTTTGTTGGCCGAGAAAATTTGTGTGCAGTCTAGAGCACATTTCAACCAACACAACAACACTGGACAAAAGTCGGCCGATCGGTCGGCCGATAATCGTTGCGTGTGTACGAGGCATTAGGCACACCTGTGCAATAATCATGCTGTCTAATAAGCATCTTGATATGCCACACCTGTGAGGTGGATGGATTATATCGGGAAAGGAGAAGTGCTCACTAACAGATTTAGGCCCCTTTCACACAGGCTTTCCGATTCGGCCCCCCTGTCAGTTTTTCAGGTGGACCTAATCGAATGTTCCATGCAGCCCTATGGAACGGCGGATGTAAGCGGACACATCTCCGCTGATACCCGCTGCTGTCCGATCCTGTCCGTGAAAAACCCTATTTTCCATCCGTCTAGACTAGAGGATCGGATGAGATCAGATGAAAACGGTCTCCATTTTCATCCGATCTCCCATAAAGGAGAGCGGGGATCTGACAGCTCTGTCTCTGCAAAGTAAGTTGGAGGATCGATCCCCGCTGAGTAAAACAGTCCGTTGAGTGCACTGCCCGTGTGAAAGGGGCCTTAGACAGATTTGTGAACAATATTTGAGAGAAATAGTCCTTTTATGTACTTAGATCTTTGAGTTCAGCTCATGAAAAATGGGGGCAAAAACAAAAGTGTTGCGTGTGTAATTTTGTTCAGTGTAGTAAGGTATATATAACCATATAAAGTATAAATAACTGCGCTAAGCTAAACAAGGCAAAAAGCTGCAGCTGTAGTGGGAATCACTATAAATAGTGATTCCCACTACATCCACCATTGCTGGATGTTTGGACTGTAGTTTGATCTTTTTGTATTATCGCTGATTTAATTTACAGTATATCAATTGTTGTAGCGCAGCTCTCCCATTTACATATATAACCATATGAATATATTTGCATAAAACCGTTTATATTCGTCTTCTTCATTTTCTGTTATACTGCTATGATGTGTCTATTAGTTAGTCCTACTAGTTCTAATTTTTGTAATGTTTTACTATTTCGTTTTTATATTTGTGTTATTTGAATGTTGTATATAAGTATGGTGGTTGTACTGCATTTAGAGAGAAATTCTACACATAGAATACGTTTTTTGTACTATAATGAGTCCAGTCATCTTGGCATGGCACCAGTTTGATGCTCTGATCACACTGCCTTGAGAAAGGAGTGTGCGTGCTCTGAAACGCTTAGCCAACTCCACCAGCATGTGCTCCAACCCATTTCCTGAAAGCCAAAAGTTTGAGGCGTCATATTTACACTATCTATCTAGATACACAGATCCAGCCAGCGCTTGGAGGGATGGAGACATTACACACAGAACAGCGGTCTATTTTATTGATGAGCCTGTTGACTTTCTTAACAATGTGAGTTAATGAGTAGGGATGATCGAACTTTTCAAAAGTTCGGTTCGACCAGAACACCCGAACTTCCAGAAAGTTCGGCCCGGATTTCAGAACCCCATTGAAATCAATGGGACCCGAACTTAGGTAATCAAAAAACACCATTTTGAAGCCCTAAAACCCAATAAATGCCCCTAAAAAGTGCCTAGGGTTCTGGGTCATGCCCCAAGGACTATTAATCACACAAAAAAAAATTCTTAAAAATTGTCATTTTTGATAGAGAGCCAATTATTGAAAAAAAAAAAAAAAAATGGATTTAGTGTCTGGGAGGTCTAAAAAGTGTACCTGTGAAGTTTCAGCTCTGTAGCATGTCCAGAACCAGAAAAAACGGAAAATTCCTATCATACTTACCGTAATTTTCCTTTCCTGATAGTCTCCATGGCAGCCTACGTGTGGGTTAACCCCGCCTCCACTCCAAGGGTATAGGACCCCCCTCCCATAAATTTCAGCTATCAGGTACAGCAGGTGTTCCATATCTTAGCCGAATCCAAGACGAGAGGGTGGGTACTCCGGCTGCCATGGAGACTATCAGGAAAGGAAAATTACGGTAAGTATGATAGGAATTTTCCGTTTTCCTGTCTGTCTCCATGGCAGCCTACGTGTGGGAAATAACTAGCTCACTCCACACGGGTGGGAATGCTTTAGCAAAGAAAATTTTAATTCATGCTATTTGCAGACAAAACAGTCAAACCAAAATTAACTGAGGACAGAGAAGCAGGCTCTACACAATAGTGGGTCATAAAAGTATTGACTGATGACCACGAAGCCGCTCTGCAAATCACATCTGGAGCCACGTGCCGCGAAGCCGCCCAGGAAGTAGAGATACTCCTTGTAGAGTGCGCCGTCACCGCCTCCGGAGGAGCCAGCCCCTCAGCTCTATAGGCCTGTTGGATAGCTGCCACTATCCATGAAGCGATAGTCCTAGATGAAGCAGGTTTACCTCTGTTCTTTCCCCAGAACAGGACAAAGAGGTTGTCAGACTGCCTGAATGGTGCAGTTGCTTGAAGATAGGCTTTTAAGGATTCTCCTACATCCAACGGATGAGGATTGGACTCATTAGATGAACGGAAAGTAGGCAGGACAATCTCCTGATTCTGGTGAAACACTGAGGTGACTTTCGGATTTGAATTCAGCCTGGGTATCAGTACTACCCGATCCGGAAAAAAAGTCAAGAATGGTTCTTTACATCCGAGAGAACTTAAATCAGAGACCCTTTTAGCCGAGGTAATGGCTACCAGGAAGACAGTTCGGATGGTCAGGTCCTTGATAGAAGAAGAGGAATCTATGCCCGATTTGGAGAGGGCATTTAGGACAAGAGGTAGATCCCATTTCGGGAACCTAGGTCTTCTCTGAGGATTGAGCCTGATTGCTCCTTTGAAAAATTGTTGGATTAGTGGGTGTTGGGCCCACATGACCCCGGAGAAGGCCGATAAGGCCGAAACTTGAACTCTAAGAGTTGCCACTGAAAGGGGCATATCCAGACCAGCCTGAAGAAAACTTAGTATTTCTTGAATCCCAGGGACTGAGGAAGACATACCTTCAGGATATGCAGACTCCATGAATCTTGCCCAGATTCTACAGTATACTCTATTAGTACTTGGTCGTCTAGCATTCATCAAGGTGGAAATGGCTGTAGATGGGCAGCCGAGCGATTCCAACCTTTCCCTCTCAAGAACCAGACCGTCAACCGGAGAATTGCAGGACAGGGGTGCACTGATGTTCCCTGAAGAAGCAAGTCTGGTCTGAGGGGAAGAGGGACCGGGTCCCGGTAACTCAGTTGTAGGAGTAGCGGAAACCATGGCCTGTTCGGCCAGAAAGGCGCCACCATCACTATCTCCACATCTTCCGCTTGAAGCCTTTGCAGGAATTTGAGAATGATGGGTACTGGAGGAAAGGCATAAGCCCTGCTGAACTCCCACCTGTCGGTTAGTGCATCTGTCCCGTAAGCTTGAGGACACTTGCCCCTCGTGACATACTTCCCCAACTTGTGGTTGCAAGGGGAGGCGAACAGATCGACTTCGGGAGATACTCCCAACGACCGAATCCATTTGAACGACTCCACATGGAGCGACCATTCGTTGTGGTTCAACTGGACCCTGGACAGAAAATCCGCTTGAACATTCTGTGAACCTGGGATGTAAACTGCCGAGATGTTTACTAGGTGAGTCTGGGCCCAGGACATGATCGGGTCTAATTCTCGTAGCAGAGAGAGACTCCGTGTCCCACCTTGTCTCTTCACATAAGACACTGCCGTGGTGTTGTCCATCCGAATCATTACAGATTTCCCCTCTAGCAGGTGTTGGAAAGATCGAAGACCCTGGTAGGCTGCTCGGAGTTCCAGTATATTGGAGACTGGAGTGTGTCTCTGAAAAGACCATCTCCCCTGTGTCATCTCTGTCAGACAATGAGCCCCCCAACCTGAGTTGCTGGCGTCTGTTGTGATTATAGTCCATGAGACTGGAACCAGAGAATGACAGTTGAGCAGATTCCTGCGTTGCAGCCACCAAAGAAGACTGTATCTCATGCTGGAGGAGATATGAATGTACTGATCTTTCTCTTCTGTGTTCCATTGTTGTAGGAACCCTTTTTGGAAGGGCCTCATATGCCAGAGAGCCCATTTGACCATTGGAGCCGTGGACACCATGGTGCCAATGATTTTGAGGCACTGAGAGGCTTTCAGCCGAGGAGAGGAAAGAGCCGGAAGGATTCTCTCCCTCACTACCGGTATCTTCTCTAATGGGAGAGAGATTGAATTCTCGACGGTGTCGAATTGCGCCCCAAGATAGACTAGGCGCTGAGTAGGCTCCAGCTGACTCTTTTGTAGGTTTAGCAGCCAGCCAAACTCTTTGAGGGTCGATATGACCTGATCTCTGTGTGCCAATAACTGATTCTTTTCTTGAGACAGAAGCAGAAGATCGTCTAAGTAATGATGTAGACGTATACCTTTCAATCTTATGAAGGCTACCACTGCTAGAAGAACTTTGGTGAATACTCTGGGTGAGGTAGACAGGCCGAAGGGTAGGCAAATTAATTGCAGATGCTGATTCCGAACACAGAAGCGAAG
Organism: Pelophylax lessonae; assembly: GCF_965119305.1. NCBI lineage: Eukaryota > Metazoa > Chordata > Amphibia > Anura > Ranidae > Pelophylax > Pelophylax lessonae. The sequence goes on along the minus strand of NC_138769.1, from coordinate 672,597,366 downwards.
ATATTTGTGGAAGTCGGTTGCCACAGGTACATGAAAATACGCATCCTTTAAATCTATTGAGGCGAGCCAATCTCCCGGCAGTACTGCCCTTTGAATAGTTGAGAGTGTTTCCATCTTGAATTTTTCGTTCTTTATGAACTTGTTCAGGTATGTGAGATCTATAACAGGTCTCCAGGCCCCGTTCTTCTTCTGGACTAAGAAGAGGGGTGAGTAAACCCCTTGAAATTTTTCTTGTTCCGGAACCGGAGCTACCGCTCCTTGAGCCACCAAAGCGTCTACATAGGCGAGCAAGACTTCTCTTCTCTCTTCTAGACAGGGTAAATGAGTTGAGATGAATCTTGGAACTGGATCTGCCAGAAATGACCATCTGTGGCCTGTAGAGACCGTCCTGACGGTCCAAAAGTCCGTGATTGAGGCCGCCCAGACATGCTGAAAATGGAGAAGACGTGCCCCCACCTGACATGCCTGGACGGGCCCAATCTCAAAAAGATTTAGTGGAATCTTGTCCAGCAGGCGCTGGATTTTTTGATGACCTCCGAGTAGAGGATTGACCACCTCTCCAGTTTCTTCGGAAATCTCTATTAGGCTTGTAAGAGCGTGCATCTCTTGATCTCTCCGTGTATTGCCTCCTAGGTTGAGGCTTCTTCTGACCAAATAGTCGTCTGTCTTGCGGGAGGAAACCTGACTTTCCGCCAGTAGCCTTGGCAATGGCGCTGTCTAGTTTGTTTCCAAAAAGGGAAGTACCCTCAAAAGGGATCTTACACCATGCCTGTTTAGAAGCTGGATCTGCAATCCATGGGCGAAGCCACAAGGCCCTCTTTGCTGTTACTGAGGATAGCATCGATCTGGACAGAAGACGCAGAACATCAATAGATGCTTCTCCTAAAAACACTGAAGCCAGCTTGAGTTCGTGAATAGGGGAACTTTCTACGGCTTCTTCCGAGAGACTTCCAAGTTTGGATTCTATATCGGAAACCCAGACTTCCATGGCTTTAGACATTGTTGCTAATGCCATCACAGGTTTGCAGGCCGCGCCGGCCGTCACAAAGATCCTCTTTAGGTCCAGATCTATCTTCCTATCCAAAGGGTCTTTGAAAGAGACCGCGTCATCTAGTGGCAAAGTGACATGCTTTGCTAATCTTGTAACTGCCGCATCCACAAGAGGAGCAGATTCCAGACGGGCGACATCTTCAGGTTTAAAGGGATATAATTTCCCAAGTTTGGAGGATAAGGAAGACTTACTATCCCCTTTACTCCATTCTTCAGTAATCACCTCTTGTAATTCAGAGAGGGAAGGGAAGTTGATACGCTCCTTACCAAGGTGCTTGAAGAACTTCCGCTGCTTTTTCTGAGGAGACACAGGATCCTCCCATCTGAGAGCTTCTTTAATGGCTCTGATCAGGGGTGAAACTAGGGCGAACTCAAAGCCGCCTACAGCCCCTTCTTCTTCCGAATCACTGTCAGATGACTTTGCAGAAGTAATACTCGGTTGAGAGGGGCCTTGATCTTCCTGCACTTCCCCTGGAGAACTGGATGTGGTGGGACCAAGTGGTGGGACTGTACCCCATTCTTTCAGGGACTGTTGTACTATTCTCTTCACTAGAGATTCCAATCTTTGATCCTTTTGCCCCCTCTCACCGGCTGCATGAGCAAAACATGGCTCACATAGGGACTTGTCCTCCGGGACATGCGCCCCACAACCCCAACAGGCTCTCTGGTGTGTGCGGTGACTCTGGTATCGTGTATGGTGTCTGGGGGAGGAATTGGAGCGTCTCCCTTGTTGCCTACTCCCTGATGGAGATTCACGGCGTTTAGATCTGGAGGATGAACTCCCACGAGGTCTGACAGGGTCTCTTTCTTGTGGTAAAACAGGCCTGGGAGAGCTGATGGAAAAAAGAGAAAATCGGGGAGACACTGGATTTAGCCATGACCTAGGGACCAGCAAGCCCTCCCCGCCCCCCCCTCTGAAAAATGCCAGCACCCACCTGTTGTGAGAGGGCTGGCCACTGGAGGGCGGTGACGCAGGATCCATACTTCAGGCCAAACAACCATACTGATAAAGAAAGGTAATACATATCAGACACCATGTCAGTGATACATTGTGAGGTGACAACCCTCCGCCCCCCCCCCCCCTCTGCAGTCAAGTCTCCATTGCACATACCTGTAGCAAGGAATCCAGAGACACTGGGAAGCTGCCGCAACGCCCACAGTACATTCCCAAAGTACAGGGGAATCGTCAGCTGTTTAAATCTCCCGCCGGAATGACGTCAGCGGTGATGCGGCCGCGATCACTAATGCGCATGTGCGAACCAAGCCTCGACTTCGCTCGCGGCGCACTGCGCATGCGCGGGACCACGAAGCGTCTACCGATTGGACGCTTAGAAGCAGAGGAGGAAGAGGAAGGGTTTGTTGGAACGCAGGAAGGGTTTGCTGGAACGCAGGAAGCGTTCCAGCGCCATTGGGCCAAACAAACAAATTGTACAGTGATAGAAAAAGAGACAAACAAAGTGTACATAAATAACAAATACCGCTGCCATGAAGGGAAGCAATGCGAATCTTCAGACCCATGTCAGAGAATGCCAATCAAGCTTCAGTCAACCGCAGAGAGCAGGGGATTTTAAATGTCACTCACCCGCCCGTGGCTGGGCTCTGGACATGCAGACACCATCCAAAGTATCCTAAGGTAAGCTGGACGTAGTAAGACATCAGAAGTGTAGGTCCTTGGAGGAGGACAAAAAATGAACACCTGCTGTACCTGAGAGCTGAAATTTATGGGAGGGGGGTCCTATACCCTTGGAGTGGAGGCGGGGTTAACCCACACGTAGGCTGCCATGGAGACAGACAGGAAAAAAAAGTTTTTTTGTATTAGAATTAATATAGAACAGGGATATGGCTCCGCTATTTTCACAGCTTGCCGGTTTTGTAGCAAGCGTTTTTTTGGGCGTCTTTGGAGGCAGGCATAACATGTGCTTCTGTGTAGGGGTATATATACACACACACACATGTATGTATGTATGTATGTATATATACACCTACACATATATAGGTGTGAAAGTAACAGAACCCTATGCTTGCGCTAATTAAATAATTAACCACTTAAGCCCCGGAGGATTTTCCTGCTAAACGACCAGGGGGTATTTTGCGATTCGGCACTGCGTGACTTTAACAGACAATTGCGCGGTCGTGCGACGCTGTATCTAAACGAATTTGGCCTCCTTTTTTTCCCACAAACAGAGCTTTCTTTTGGTGGTATTTGATCACCCGTGCGATTTTTACTTTTTGCGCTATAAACAAAAAAAGCGTACATTTTGCAAAAATAACAATATTTTTCACATTTTTTTATATGAAATTCCCCCCCAAAAAAATGTAAAAATCAAAATTTTTTAAAATTTTCAGCCAATTTGTTTTATGCTACCTATGTTTGGTAAAAAAAATCGCAAAAAGCGTATTTTGATTGGTTTGCGCAAAAGTTATCGCGTTTACTAACAAAGGGAAAGATTTCTGTCATTTTTGGTGTTTTTTTTTTTTTAACGTGTAATGGCGGCGATCTGCGATTTTTTTTTTTTTTTTTTTTTTTTTTGCGGTACTGCGACATTGGGGCGGACAGATCGGACCCTTGACTGACATTTTTGACACTTTTGGGGTTACCAGTGACATTTCTACAGTAATCAGTGCTATATATATGCACTGTTACTGTAAAAATACACTGGTAGTGAAGGGGTTAACTTTATTTGGGAGGGAGGGGCTGTGTGTGTCCCTAGGGGCGTGCTTTCTACTGTGATTGGCTGTGGCTTGAGCTGTAAGGACACTGATCAACGGATCTACATAGTAGATCCGTGTGATCAGTGTTTTTACAGCGAGGAGAATGACAGGTGGCTTGTTTACACAAGCTGCCTGACATTCTCCCTCTCCCCCGCCGATCGCCGAGTGACCGGCGGACATCGGGTCCGCTGGTCACACGCGCGGGGGGGTCCGTGACCGCGCCTCCGCGGGCGCGCGCTCGCTCCCCAGAGCCTCACAGGCGAGCGACGTAGACCGACGTAAATATACTGTGAGCAGTCGGCAAGCGGTTAACAGGCATATGGCTCCGCTCCTATCACACCTATATATGTGGAAGTGTATAAATACATATAAGTGTGTGTGTATATATACCCCTATACAGAAGTTCAGATGTTTTGCCTGCCTCCAAAGACCCCAAAAAAATGCCCAAAAAAACGCCGCGCCAAAAAACGCTCCCAGGTATGTTCTTGCAGGCGTTTTTTTTGGGCATTTTTTTTGAGTCTTTGCAGGCAGGCATGACATCTGAACTTCTGTATAGGGGTATATATACACACACATGTATGTATATATACACCTACACACATATAGGTGTGAAAATAGCAGAACACTATGCTTGCGCTAATTAAATAATTAACAGGCATATGGCTCCGCTCCTATCACACCTATATGTGTGTAGGTCAATATATATACTCCTATACAGAAGTTCAGATGTCATGCCTGCCTCCAAAGACCCCAAAAAATGCCCAAAAAAAACGCCTGCAATAACACACCTGGGCGTTTTTAAATAATTAACAGGCATATGGCTCCGCTCCTATCACACCTATATATGTGTAAGTGTATAAATACATATAAGTGTGTGTGTATATATACCCCTATACACAAGTTCAGATGTTTTGCCTGCCTCCAAAGACCCCAAAAAAATGCCTAAAAAAACGCCTGCGCCAAAAAAAAAAACGCCCAGGTTCGGAATTCGGCCGAACCTCGAACAGCCAATGTTCGGGTCGAACCAATGGTTGATCGGAACCGTTCGATCATCAGTATTAATGAGATGCCACGGGTGTTATGGACTATTGCCAGAAACGTGTACAGACTCGATTATATTGTAATATACGTTCATACAGACAGCCAGATTGGATTGTGCACCTACTTTATCTTTTTATCAAATGGCCAATCCAAAACTGTTATTCAACCAAAAACTTGGATAAAGTGGATACATTTTTTCCAGCATCAGTAATGTGTCTTTCATGGATTGGGGCCATAAAAGGCTTTTGAGTTGCGGTTTTAATGCCCATCTAAAAGTCTTGTTCACACCACAGAAATGCAGTCTGGATGCATTCCAGTGTATTTTTTACACGTTTTTAATGTGTTCCGGATGCTTTTTTTTTTTTTTTCTCTTTCTCTTTTTTTTTTTTCTTATATTTTCATTTGTCTTAATTTTACTTGTTTTTTTTTTTCTGGTGTAATGTGTTCCCATGCAGTTTTCATGCATTCTGGTGCATTCTGAAGCATTTCAGTACAGTTCCTTGCAGAAAAAATGCAGCATGTTCTACTTGCCTGGTGATTGATCGGGTGAGCGGCGGTGTCTCACCGGAGAGTCCTGGACCCGAATTCTGGTACGTCATGCGTCCGGAGCAAGTGAGCACCCTGATCCCCCACTCTTGATTATGATGTGCTTTGCATACTTATATCCCATGTACGAGCATATTAGTGGATTTTAAATGGAATAAACTACTTCATACGTTATTGCACTAGTTGGCTCTCCTCCTTTTTTTATGGTTTATGTGGAGCGGCATCTTGAGAATCACCAATGATCCATTATTCCCTATATCCTGTGCAGTGGTGCATATTCCAAAGCGTGATCAGCCCTATCCATGAGAGTGGAGGGCAAAAAGTGGGGTGAGTGTTCTAAATGAGGGGAGTGGAGCACAAAGGTGGCAGACACTTTGTTGGTGTGTTTCTGTTCAGCTTACACTGGAATCTCACTGGATCATCACATATCACTATTCTCCTACTATTGGACTTTTAGTTTTCCTACTATTGGACTTTTAGTTATACATTGATTTATTCATGTGTGTTTCACTGGAATTTTTCCATTGATTTTTTTCACTTGATTTATTGTCCACTAAGGCTCGGGTCACACTATTGCGATGCGGGAAGGCTGCGAATTCGCAGCCTTTTCCCGCATCGCACACGCACCCCCGGCAGTTCACACTGCCATATGCGATACGCTGGGGGTGTCAATGTAATCTTAACGACACCCCCAGTTTGATCGCATATCGCAGTGCGATCGTGCAGTTCGCACAGGATCGGATCGCACAAGTGTGAACCGCTGTGCGATCCGATCCTGATGCGGCTGCAAAAATGCCTCCTGTGCGTGTTTGCACCGGGTGCGATGCGAATTTAGCCATACAAACTGTATGGCTAAACTCGCACCGCACAGCTGATCGCATGTAATGTCGGAGCAGTGCGCTCCGACATTACATGCGAACCCGGCACTCGCATCAGTGTGAACCGGGTCTAATTCATTTTAGGATCGGATTTTCAGTGATTATTTGAACACGTGTGTATATATATATCTATTTATTGATTTAATTGTTTGTTTATTTTGTTCACATATATTGTGTGCACTTTTCTGAGTTGAGCGCTGCTAGGTGGGATTATTTTTATTTTTCACTTTTTTGGTATATTGTTTGTTTTTAAGCAGCAGCACAATCATTTAAATATTTTTTCTGATGCAGGATCAGCTCATTAGCGCAGGAGCCTGCTAAATATAATGTTCTACTTTTGTTGACTGTACTGAAACGCACTGAAACAGTGAGAACTATGCCATTGGAATTCATGTCCATACGTTTTTGATGCAGAAAAAAAATGCACTGCACTGCATGTGGTGGGAACCGGCCCTTAACGTGGCAAAATTTCTGATTGGAAAAATAAAAAAAAAAACAAGTATTCACAAGGCAGCAGTTTCGCCCCAAAAGCCTGACAGCAGATGCTTAGCTGAAAACTATAATGTAATCGACTGTCGATAGTTTTTCAGAGAATGGGCTAGAAAAAAAACAAATCGTAAATAAGATACATTTTTGGAATCTATGGAAAGCATAATGCCAGCCTTGGTGTCAGTAAATACATAATAACAATCCTCAGTACTTCAAAAAACATAATACTAGCCTCAAATGTTTGGTAAGATGTGTCCATTGAAGCCTGAAATTGCAAACATTTCAGGCTGAAGGAAAGTAATCCTAGCTCTCCTAGCCAATCCTATTATGAACAGCGGAGAAATGTCTGCCGCCACTAATGACTGCTGTAACTGGCTTCAAACTATTCTGTTGTTCAAAAGAAAGAGTTTAAAAAAATTGATGCACATCTTTCCAGTGGGTGGAAAGTCCTCACCTTGATCTCTTTAAAAGCTGCAGTCTCTGGTAGACACTTTAGCATCCAACCCTTCTAGGAGTGCTGGAATCCGGCATGGGAAAAGTTGCTGCCTTTCCAATTTAAGGGCATGGTTGGAGGGAGTTGGGGGTGAGCGGGTAGGGGATGGTAAAAACATGACTCAACAGCATGTTTTTACCACCTCCAAGTGCAGGCGTAAACTACGCTTTAAATAACCGTTTTTTGTAAATGTAACACCTTCTAGTGTGCTATATGTAAATAGGTTATTTTAGCGTAGGCCAGGGATCCTCAAACTACGGCCCTCCAGCTGTTGCAGAACTACACATCCCATGAGGCATTGTAAAACTCTGACATTCACAGATATGACTAGGCATGATGAGAATTGTAATTCCTGAACAACTGGAGGGCCATAGTTTGAAGACCCCTGGTGTAGGTAAATTGGCTTGGCTGCCAGGCCTGGGTTGAATCTGGGTCAGGGTTGAGTGACTCAGAGGCTGGATGACTCAGCAGACAGCTCCTCTGGTGCCTCCCCCTGCTTTGTGGAATCTTGGAGAGGATTCCAGATGCAGAAGGTGGAAGCTAGGAGGGGCTGTTTAGAATATTTAAGAGAACCCCAGCCAATCCCCAGTAGAAATGGGCTGGAAAGGGGTAGGCCACTTCATAAATAGCCATGAGTCATGCCAGCAGGGACAGTTGGGTGAAACAGCATGAGCCCCCCCCTCCCCTATCCATACCAGACCCTTATCCGAGCATGCAGCCTGGCAGGTCAGGAAAGCGTGGGGACAAGTGAGCACCCCCCCCCCAACTCTACTAGGCCACATGCCTTAAACATTGGGGGGTTCTTTAGGCCATGTCACTTATCTGAGCGTATCTCTCTCCAGCGATGTCCACAAGTGTCTCGGCTGTCCGTGACTCTCCTTCCTGATTGGCTGAGACACAGCAGCGGTGCCATTGGCTCCTGCTGCTGGCAATTAACGTCAGCCAGCCATAAGGAGAGAGCGGGGACAGGGCCAAGCCACAGCTCCCTGTCTGAATGGACACAGGGAGCTGTGGCTAGGCTCAGGTGCCCCCACAGCAAGCTGCTTTGGGGGCACTCAACAGGAGGGAGGGGCCAGGCAAAATCCACTGCACAGAGCAGGCAAGTATAACATGTTTGTTATTGTTTTTGAAAAAAAAAAACAAGACTTTACAATCACTTTAACAACCAGCTATTGGGTGGGGAACCCCACGTTGCATCTGAAAAATACCGCATGTGATACCACCAATAAAACACTGGTGATAAATTTTGCATCTTTTTTTACTTTCTGTTCAGTTTGTGAATTGGACTTAACAGCTTACTGCATGTTTTTTTTTTTAATATTTACCAACATATTTTTTATTTTGCGCCAAATACCGCAGAATCATTATTATTATTATTATTATTATTATTATTTTTTTTTTTTTTTTTGTGAATTGGACATTTTCTTTTAATCACATGCAACAATTTATGCAAATGAGTCACATGACAATGTTATTGCTTGTGGTAATCTTTAGTGAATTGCAGTGCTAGCTGGTGCTCCATGGGCCGGGGGGGGGGGGTCATCAGACGGGTTGCACCATACCCCCCCCGGACCACACCAGCCCGCACACCATACCTGCCCCCCCCCACCCCCGTCGTCGGCTCACTTCACTTTCCCTGGACATGTGGAGGGCAGGCAGGCGGTGGCGGCTTCTCCCTCAATCTCCTGCGTCTCCTGTCTTCTCCCTCCTCCTCCTCCTTGGCCAAATGGTATGGTTTCTCCTTTCGACCAATCGGGTCTCAGGATCCGCTTCCTGATTGGACAGGAGGAGGATCCGTGTGACAATAGCGAATATTCATTCGCTATTGTCAGACAACTGGGTGGGCTTGGGGCGCAGTGCTCTGCGCCCCAAGCCCACCCTTTTTTGAAGCCCATTAGAGCCTCTGGCTCTATTCATATTTAAAAAAAAACCAAAAAACCCATTAGAATCAATGCGTCCGGCACCCTGCATGTAGATTAGAGGGCCGGACTCATGGATGGGGGGGCGGCGCCCATGCGCCCCCAATAGACGGGCCGCAACTGGTGAATTGGTTCGTATATATGGTACACGTTTTAACTACTACCCTGCTCAGATGTTTTTATTTCAAGCTAACAAGTGGACAAAAATGTAGAAAATGCAATTTACTTATAATAATTAAAAAAAAAAAAAATATATATATATATATATATATATATATATATATATATATAATTTTTACTTATTTTTTTATTCTTTACACACTGTTTTAAATGCCACTTTAACAGCCGCTACCTTCTAGCTGTTACTGTAAGAATGGCTCTCTCTATGTGAGTCACAATGACAGCTGAGACTGTTGGCTTGGGGTTTTTTTGTAAACAAAGCCATGTAGAACAGCTTCTATGAATGAAAGGGGAAGACCTTTCAATCCTCGCCAGTCTTCTATTTATAGATTATATTTCATTCATAGAAGCTGTAATACAAAATGTTAAAGTGGTTGTAAAGGCTGAAGGTTTGCTACTATTTTTTAATAAGGTGTAAAAACCTTCTGTTTGTTTCAAATCAGGGACAGTCCCTCGAAATCAGAGGCAGTTGGGAGCTATGCCTTTCTCTGGAAGATTAATCTCTATTGCACTGAGATGGGGGGGGGGGGGGATGGGGGTTGAGCATCAAAGCAGCTGCATTAATGTGTCTTAAAAAAAATATAGATAGATAGATAGATAGATAGATAGATAGATAGATCTTTATAGCATCAGGACTTTTTTTTTTTTGCAGCAGGAACATGGGGGGCCGCAGTTCTGACACATCAGCACTGAATGTATGTAATGGCAAGAGGTGAGGGGGCATGCTGCTTGGTCTATTAATGATGGCTGCTGGGGGATCTCTTATGGTTGGAGGGGATCCATTTTTTGGAGGGATCTCTTGTTGCTAGGGAGGTCTATTGTTGCTGGTTGTGGGTCAGTTGTTGCTGGAAGGGATCTGCTGTTGAGGGAGAAGTCTTATGTTGTTGGCTGCTGGGAGTCTATTGATGATGGCTCCTGGGAGATTTGTTGTTTTTGCTGGGGGGTCTAATGTTGCTGGGGTGGATCTTTTGTTGCTCGTGGTATTTTGTTGTGGGGGGTCCATTGTTTCAGGGCGGGTGGTCTATTGTTGGGTTTGGGATCAGGTGTTGCTGGGGGGTCTGTTGTTGCTGGGGGTGGAGTCTATTGTTAGGTAGGGACTATTTTTGCTGGGGGATCTATTGCTGCTGGGGTGGGGTCTATTTTTGCTGGGTAGGGTTTATTGTTGCTGAGGGCATCTATTGTTGCTGGGGTGGTGTCCATTGTTGCTCAGGAGGTTTGTTGCTGTGTGGGGGATCTATTATTGTTGGGTAGTCTACTGTTGCTGGGGGAGGGTTATTGTTGCTGGCTGCAGGGGATCTATTTTACTGGTTACCATTATCAAATTCCATCCACATTTTTTAGCACCATACTTGGTGCCATTTTGTGTACTCTTCAAAGGGGGCGGTACTGGGAGGTGGGTAGTAGGTGGAACCAAGGGATGGTGCTCGAAGGTAGGTGAATGGAGACAAGGGGTGACTCAGAAGGGGGAGTTCCTGTAGCTAATCTCTGAAAAAAAAAAAAGTCCTGTATAGCATCAACCTGCAAACGTTGTTCCAAACTTTTTTAATTTCAGGCCTCGTTTTCACCTATCTAGGCTAAAAATAGTGTATTTGGTGTCATCAACATCCACATGTAAGTGGCTTCCTAAATGATCCATGAGGAACGCACATAGCTAGATTTAGCACTGCATTACCTTTCTACAATAATTCCATCTGTGAGATTATTTCCAGGATTCGCTATCACCCGCTCTGAAGGCAAACGCTATTCCTCCTCCATGTCAGCCTCTGCACACAAAGCGTCTTCTGCTTCCTTGTGCTGTTGAAGTCACTGTAAGATCTGACTAGTTGAAAGAATCAGGTCACAGAAGTTTAATGGAAGAGCGAGATTATTAGCTTTAAAAGCCAGCATTTGATTATTTCACGCACATAGCTGTGATGCTCCCTAGTATTACTGAGAGCCATTAAGTATGTTTACAAATGAACACTAATGAGATATGAGCTGGGTGAAAGAGTAATGAAATAAGCATTTCCCTTCCATTTCTGTTTTTTATGAAATTTCCAGTAAGCTTAATATCAGTGTTCTGTTTTAAAAACCGATTTCGGCATTGACATACCACCTTAGACTCAGTCTATCCAGACAGTTTGGTCACCTACCGACTTGGCACTATCCACAGGCAGCTTAACTCTTCAATAACACACAGAGGTTGAATCCATGCATTTCGTCTTCAGATAATTTCACTAGAGAATGTTTTTCTAGTCTTTGGATGTGTAATCATTTTCCTAAGCCCTGTCTCTGCAGGTAACTAATGCAGGGAACATGAAAGAAATTGGATGGGTCTGGCTACAAATAAACTAATTAGCACTACACAGCTCTGATGAAGGGAGCTTGACTCTCGAAACACGTTAGCGGCCCTATCTACAGGGACATGTTCCATTCCACATGTGGTGGATTCTTGTAATGGGATTTTACTCTTCATGTCTGTGAGTATGTGTTTGCCATTTTATTAAAACATTTTTCAGGTGGTCACGGGTAATGCACTAAGTGTTTGCGCCTCCTTTTTTTCTTTCATGTGTTACAGGAGGGGAGGACAGAGGGAGATACCAGTTCACATAAGTGAAAATGTTTTAGTGGCCCAAAACCACCACTAGATGTCAGCATAATACAGAACAACAATAATGTTGCAGTTCAATACAACACACAAAACAGTACATAAAAGTGAAGCAGAACAATCTGGTTATGAGCAATTGCATTTTCTGTCCACAATGGAGATTTGGGTTAACCACTTGCCAACCGCCGCACGACTATTTACTGCGGCGGTCAGCCCCGTACAGGCAAAGTGACATAGTACTACGTCGCTAGCCTGTGAGCCTCTAGGGGGCGAGCGCGCGCCGCTCATTCCCTAACATGTCCGCGCGTGTGACCGGTGGACCCGATGTCCGCCGGTCACTCTTAATCTCCCGGTGCAGAGGGAGAAAGGCAGGAGGCTGATGTAAACAAAGCCGCCTGTCATTCTCCCCTGATCTAACTGCAGAGATCATACAATTCTGCTATGTAGGATCCTATGTCTCTGTGGTTACATCACTAGCCACACCCTTTTACAGTAAGAAGCACGCCCCTAGGGACACACCTAACCCCTGCATCATCAATAAAGTTAAACCCTTCCCTGCCAGTGTCATTTTTTCAGTAACAGTGCAAATGTATAGCACTGATTACTGTAGTAATGTCACTGGTACCCCCAAAAGTGTCAAAAATGTCAGTCAAGGGTCCGATCTGTCCGCCGCAATGTCGCAGTCCCGCAAAAAAAAAAAACACAGATCGCTGACATTACTCGTTAAAAAAAAACACCAAAAATTACAGAAATCTTAGTTAGTAAACGGAATTTGCGCAAACCAATCAAAATACGCTTATTGCGATTTTTTTTTTTTTTTTTTTTTTTACCAAACATATGTAGCAGAAATCAAATTGGCCTAAAATGTTAAATTTTGATTTTTACATTTTTATTTTTTTTGGAATTTCATATAAAAAAAATTTAAAAATATTGTTATTTTTTAAGAATTGACGCTCTTTTTTTGTTTATAGCGCAAAAAGTAAAAATCGCACAGGTGATCAAATACCAGCAAAAGAAAGCTCTGTTTGTGGGAAATAAAGGACGTCAATTTCATATGGGTACAGCATCGCACGACCGCGCAATTGTCCGTTAAAGTCACGCAGTGTCGAATTGCAAAATAGGGCCTGGTCAGGAAGGGGGTAAAATCTTCCGGGGCTTAAGTGGTTAATTTACCCAAAATGTAGAGTCTTTGGGGAAATGCAGGCTTTTAACCACTTGCCGACTGCCCGCCACATATATACTGCAGCAGGCTTGCTCGGCTGCACGAATCGCTATTCCTGTACAGCAACCTGCGGAAGCACTCCTGGGGGCGAGCGCACGCCACCTGCGGCATGCTCCCACCCCCACTAGGCAGCGGTGATGCCGATCTATAGGACCGGCGGCACCGATTGCCACCGGGCACCCGTAAAAGCTCCGCACTGAGAGAGGACGGTCAGCTGTTGTAAACACAGTAGACCATTGTTTTCTCTGAAATGATCACAGAGCCCCTGTGATCCTTCTATAGAGGATCACAGGTCTCTGTGATCATTTCACAAGCCCCTCCCCCCACAGTTATAAAACACTCCCCTAGTCTCAAACCTACCCCTTTGATCACCCCTGGTGTTAACGCCTTCCCTGCCAGTGTCATTATTACAGTAACAGTGCATATTTTTACTGTTGTAATGTCACTGGTACCCCCAAAAGTGTCAAAAATGTCAGGGGTTCAAACTGTCCACCGCAATGTCGCAGTCCCGATAACAATCGCAGATCGCCGCCATTACCAGTAAAAAAAAATTAAAATGACATAAATAAGAATACAAATTGGCCTAAAAGGATGAAAAAATTGATTTTTACATATTTTTTTATTGAGAATGTTATATAGCAGAAAGTAAAAAGGTACAGCTTTGCGCGAACACGCAATTGTTCAATAAATTACCGCAGTGCCGAATGGTAAAAAATGGCCTGGTCATTAAGGGGGCAAATCCTTCCGTTCCAGAACTGGATAAAACAGTTTCCATGAGGGATCTTCCTCAAAACATATTGCACAAGGGCCTAACTACAGGGGTTGCAATTGCAACCGGGCCCCATGCTCTAGGGGGCCTGTGCGGCTCTCCTGTACACCTGAATAGGAAGAGCGGCGGCGGCAGCATGTAGAGAAATCACTGTCCTCCTTTTTCCTCCTGTAGCTGCACAAGAAAAATGGAGGAGATTGGTTCCTCTGTATGCTGTCCCCACTGCCCCTCCTATCCAGTTCACTAGTGTTCTGCTGTCTCTGGGCCCCTGTGTGCTCCCCTGTGTTCACCCCCCACTGTGTTTCCGGCTTCCTCCCTCCTCTCACCTGCCGGCTGCTGCAGGGGTGTAAGATTCTGGTACCTCTGGTACCCTTATTTTCCATTTTCTGTTAATATGCGTCCCACCTTTCTAATTAGGTGGTACGCATACACCTTTAAGACGGATGACGTCATCGTCGAGCGCCGCAGAGCGGCTATTTCAACCGCCGGCGTTCTCTCTCACATTGTTCGTTCAACCTGCCTGTGTGTCCACATGCTTACAAGCTTGTCTTGCTACCGGAACCTCCAGCTACTTTCTTTTATTTGGAAACAGACCGGAACCTCGCTACTGATCCCTGTATCTCGCTACTGGATCACTCCCTCACTACTGGACCCTTCTACTACTAACCTTACTAGTGATAAGTACCCCACAGGGGAATCCTCCATAACCTTACTTACACTATCTACCTCTGCACATTAAGGACTGTTACTATCTATGCATACTAATTCTATCATCTGCACTGTTACATTGCTAGCTCTTGAGTCTACTACCATCTATCCTTGCACTGGGTTAGTCTATCCTGTATTTGTCATCTGCTATCCTTACCACCTGTTACCATACTCGATTACTAACCTATCTGCATTCTACCTAATACCATCTAGTACTCTCCTGAACATTTCTATCAAGTGCTTACCATCTCTGTCACTGTTCACACCTGTCCCTTCAGCACATCATCTTCATACTAACATATACATCCTATCACTCCAGGAACATCTTATTGAGTGTGTTTTACATGACTACTGAGTGGAGATTCTGCAGCTGCAAATCCAGCCTACTACAAAAACGCAGGAGCGTTACAAGGGGATGTGTCACAATAGAGAACCAGGAAGGGGTCGGTATTATGTAATATGTAATTTACCAGCTCCTTCCTTTTCTGAATGGACAGAGTCATAGTAAGTGACATTGTAAAAAAAAAAAATGATAAAAATAATACAAATAAAATACAAAAAATAAAAACTACTGACACCAGTGGGTGAACTTCCAGGATCGCAAAGGTCACACTTGCGACTGGGCCCTGGCATTCCACCACCATGGGGAGGCCCCAAGATGGCAGGAAGGGGGTCCACTGCAGAACTTGTGAAAGGGTCCCACTGCGGGACTGTTATAAAGGGCCCCGCAACGAGAGTACAATAAGAGCCCACTTGTAGAGTACAACTGCGCTTTGCAAAGTGCACAGTCTATTTGCCTTTAATAAATCAACCCCCTATGTTTCTATGCACACACATGTGTTTAGAGGCAGAAAAAAAAACGCTTTCAGTGTGTGTAAACGTGTCTAAACGCACATAAACTCTAGACGTATCAAGCGCTTGAGCAATCATTAATATCAATTCCCAGAATAAATTAACATTCTGGACAATTAAATGAATTAACGCTCAAGTGCTTGATGTATCTAAATGCGCCGTTACATGCATTTAGAAGAATCAAGTGTTTTTTCTTGCAAAAACACTGCTGCCAGGAGGAAAGGCATCTAGGAGAGACGGGCAAACGCTCTGCCATGTAGTAATTTTTTTTTTGTCAATGGTAAGAAAAAGGAAATTATGGTACACGTGCTCCTACATTGTCCAATTAGCGTGTGGATGCTGTTAAAAGGAAAAAAGGGGGAGTAAAGCAGCGCATAGATTTTCATTTTTTTCAATCCGTGGGTTGAACTGAAAAAAATGGCCCAATTCTACCATCCATGCGCTCAATGTGGATGGGGGAATGCACAGTTAGGAGACTTTCCTGCTGTTAGACCGCACTGAGCGCCTGTGATGCTAATCGTGCGAGGAAAATCCAACAAGCCGGCTGTACAGAAGTTGATCAATAGATCGACTTCTGTACAACCAGCCTGCCCATACATAGGACGAAATTCATCCAGACCCTGCTGAACTGGCAGAATTTTGATTCATGTATGGTCAGCTTAGGAGAGGTGGTGTCCTGTGCACATGAAGGACACCAGCAGTTATATCAGTGAGTTAGGAAAGATTTTTGGGGCATAAAACTGAATGTTTAGGTTAAGGTACTTCTGTGGAGTTCCTTTCTAGCATTTATTACGTTCATTAGAACCACTTAAGATATACACTATGTAGCACTACTCCCATGGGAGCTGCTAATTACGGATTCCCTTAGGTTACCCATAGCAACAACTTGACAATATAGCATCTTTTAAGTGCTTGGCTCAGTCAGAAAACAGTCCAGCGTTTTTGGGTTTTGTTGTTTTATTTGAGAACTTGGATAGGAGAAGGGATGAGTAGGATACTGCAACGGAATAACTATGCACAATTGCTGGGACTTTCTGATTAGCTGAATGCGGAAAGGCCGCTGCTTCACCTTGCCACTATAGTGAAGAAGAATTAAATGAACTGCACTGTATTGCGAATCACTCTTCATGGTCCTACATGGACCCCTCTTTGTCCCTATTCTTCAGGGTTCTACATGGCACCCCCTTTGCTCTGACACTCTGTGTGAGCTGGCCCCATGATCCTCTGACATAACTGGAGTGGTCCCCCCCTTCCTGGGCAGACCCTTTGGCAAGTCCCCTGGTACTCACGGACACTTTTTTTCCTGGAATACTCTGCCAGCAGCTCCACTGTCAGCTCCACTGGATGTTCTGTAGCTCAGCTCCCCACCTGGTTCACTAGGCCAACTGCCTATGACCACTTTCCTCATGCAACAGGAGGAGAGACAGCCGTCAGCCTCCTCCTGGAACACTGCTACCCGCCAAATACGCCCTGCCACATGTCCCCCCGACTTTTATGAGCAATCCCAGGATGCACTGCAATAGTGCCCTCCCACTGGGACTCTCAAAAAAGCCAATGTGTCACTGGCTAGGTTTTCTCCACTGTCCAAAAGGCTCCGCTATTGGATGCAGTGGGGACACTCCCTCAGACCCAGTGAATCACACCTGGGAACATGCAATAGGAAACCTAATAGTTTAGGCTCCCCTGATTAGCAGAAGGAGCATAAAATGCTTTTACCTATCACCTACCTAGGAGGGTGCTATAACTATATTGTCAAAAGTATTGGGAGTCTGCCTTTACAGCCACATGAACTTTAATGGCATCCCAGTCTTATGCCTCGTACACACGCAACGATTATAGGCCGACCGATCGGCCGACTTTTGTCCAGTTTTGTTGTGTTGGTTGAAATGTGCCTAGACTGCACACGCATTTTCTTGGCCAACAAAAATCTACTTCAGAAGTGATGTCATGTGATGGTTTACTTTCCGTGTGTTTTTTCTTCTCTGAGCATGCCCAGTCTTGCTCATCAGATTTTTGTCTGCCGAAATCTGTACCGACTGACGGAAAATCAGCCGTTGTGGTGACGGCGAACAAAAATTTTATAGCCTGCACACCAGATTTTTTTCGGCCGAAAAGTCGGAGTCGGTTGTCGGAAGCATCATACTAACAAGCCGAAAATCGGCCGATCGGACGTTGGCCGAAAATTCACGGCCAACTATCGACGCGTGTGTACGAGGCATTAATCTGTAAGGTTCAATATTGAGTTGACCCACCCTGTGCAGCTATAACAGCTTCAACTATTCTCGGGAAAGGCTGTCCACAAGGTTTAGGAGTGTGTCTATGGGAATTTTTGACCATTCTTCCAGAAGTGCATTTGTAAGGTCAGGTACAGATGTTGGAGAGAAGGCCTGGCTCGTATTCTCCGTTCTAATTCATCACAAAGGTGTTCTATCGGGTGGTGTCAGGACTAAGGCCAGTCAAGATCCTCCACCCCAAACTCACGCATCCATGTCTTTATGGACCTTGTTTTGTCCACTGGTGCGCAGTCATGTTGGAGCAGGAAGGAGCCATCCCCAAACTGTTCCCACAAAGTTGGGGACATGAAATTGTCCAAAATGTCTTGGTATGCTGACACCTTAAGATTCCCCTTCACTGGAACTAAGGAGCCAAGCCCAACCCCTAAAAAACAACCCCACACCATAATCACCCCTACAGCAAATGATTTGTGCACAAAGCAAGGTCCATAAAGACATGGATGAGTGAGTTTGGGGTGGAGGAAGTTGACTGACCTGCACACAGTCCTGACCTCGACCTGATAGAACACCTTTAGGAAGAATTAATGTTGAAGCTGTTATAGCTGCAAATGGTAAGCCAACTCAATATTAAACCCTACGGAATAAGACTGGGATGCCATTAAAGTTCATGTCCATGTAAAGGCAGGCATCCCAATACTTGAGACAATATAATGTAGACAAAAAAATGAAAACAAATAATACATAATTTAGAGATGACTTTTTGCAGCTGAACTCATTTACACTGTGAAATAGTCTGTTAAACGTAAGACGCAGAACGCTTAAGGTGTCTATGCAATATGTTTTCAGGCTTGTTGGAGGTCAAGTACAAAAAAAGGCACATTTGTGAGACCAAACAGAAGAAAACATGTTTAGAATCAGAATTTCAAAAAACGACTACTTCCCATTAAAAACAATGCATGCCTTCAACAAGGTCATTAATGTGTTCTTAAGTAACTGCAAAAACCCAATCTATGTTTATTCCACACTATTTCCCACTTGGTGTGAAAAGCTCATTGTGCTACATAACTGCAAAAAAAAGTTTTGTCAACGAAAACTTATGCTGGGAGATTTTCAAAACTGGTTTACATAGAGCAATGAAGAATTAGAGCCTCTGCCAGCTTTTATTGCTATGTCCCAAAATTTCCCAAAACTTCCTGTCCTGGTGACACCCAGACAATGGCTATAAGCTGATTTCCTGATGTACTTTCCTGTACAACCATGATCTATTAGTAAATGGTGATATTGTTGCTGATTCTTTTCTATTTTTCTTTTGCGATTTCTCTAAGGTAATGTATGAAAAATTCACACTAAAAAGTGAAAACATAAAGTTAACTTTTGCACGTTCCAAAAGTTCAATGGGGCAGGAAATGAGGTAAAATCTTCCCAGAAGACAGAAATAAAATTATGATGTGGGGTCTAACCCACCATCAAGCTGATCTCTGGCACGAAAAATTTCACTATTCAATATTCTTTAATAGCCATCAAGGAAATCAATCCACTTTGTGTGCACCAAATGCCTTTGCAAACACAGTCATGGTGACATCTTCACTACAGAACTACATCTACACAACCTGTGCAGAAAGCAGAGCTGTGGGAGGAGCCCGGCGGAGACAAGACCAGTCACCGTGCACAAGTGGAGAGAGCAGCAGTGACCGGTCTTTATTTTAGGAAACTCCTGCACAGAGGTAACGTTTCACACTGGATTAGTGCACAGATCTGGAAGAAATGCACAAAGCACACCAAGATTTAGGTAAGAGTACACATGGCTCTTGTATTTAGACAAAATTTTCTTACGTCAGAGTTCAGCTTTTACTTTATCTAAGACTTAAAAAGTTAGTGTTTAGGTCAGCTAGTGAGAAAAATAGACCCAAAAGATAGAAATAAAAACCTATCCAATACAAAAAAAAAAAATCTTTGATTGGTTTTCAGGTCATGGTTGTATTCAGCACGTCACATAAACTAATTAGACATAACTTTATGACAGGTAAAGTGAATAACATTTATTATCTCATTGCAATGGCTTCTAAAAGTAGGTGGGATATATCAGGCAGCAAGTAAACATGTCGTCCCTGAAGTTGATGTTTGACAGCAGGAAAAATGGGCATCACAGTTTATTATGTTTAGGACTGCGTAGCTGCAGACTGGTCAGAGTGCCCATGCTGACCCGGTCCACAGCGAAAGCGCCTACAATGGGCATGTGAGTATCAGAACTGAAGCAAGGACCAATGGAAGAAGGTGGCCTGGTCCGATGAATCATGGGAATCTGTGGGATATGCTGGATAAAATTAAGATCCATGGAGTCCCTACCTTGCAACTTACAGGACTTAAAGGATCTGCTACTGATGGCTTGGTGCCAGATACCATAGCATACCTTCAGAGGTCTAGTGGAGTCCATACCCTGATGAGTCAGGGCTGTTTTTGCAGAAAAAAGGGTACCTACTCAATATTAGGTGGGCGGTCATAAGGTAATTGCTGATCAGTGTGTAGCACGCTCTTAGCTTTAGGGAAGGCTGCTAGGTAAATTTAGTTTGTCTTCACAATCAGCGAAGCATGGATTTATGGGTTAGAGATGCTCAGGTTTTCACAGACTGCTGCTCTGCTACTTTCCCTAGTATTCTAGAAATATCTGGAACATTGTGGGAGGCAGAGTAAAGGTTTCAGTCTGATTAGTCATGGAACTTCTACCAATCCCTGGGGAGGTGTGTCCAGAAGATGGGGGAAGAGCCCATAAATAGTCTGAGCCTGAGTGGCAAGGGGAAATTGCAGCATGCTGGTGTAAGGCAGCAGTCAATGTTCCAGCCTGTAGGAGACCCCTGTTGAGGGGCCTTGGGCAAAAGCCAGTTTGAAGACGCCAGGGTCCCAGCTAGGCCTATTTACAGAGCATCCCAGGAATCCCAGGAAGCTCACGGGAGAAGAGTCGAGAATGCAGCTGTGAGAGAGAGCCCAAGTTGTCCAGAGGCTGAGTAAGTCTTCACCTCCTTCATGGGGAAAGAGCCTGCTGGATATCGGCAGGAGGAAACCAATGATCCTGTGTCTGAGTGAGTGCAAGAGCCCAGTTCTGCAAGAGTTATTGTATAGTTCTTTAGTCTTTGGGAAGAAGACAGATCAGAGGAAGCATAGAGATTCTGCAGGACAACTACTGGGAGAAGTACAGCCAAAAGTGTACCAGTGCAGCCGAGCATGAATGCAATACTGTTGGGTGTTGTGCAAGTGCAGCTGAAGGTGTACAAGATTTTTGTCAAGAGCCAGACAAGCACAGCCAGGAAATTAGAAGCCCTCAAGTTGTTCAAGTTCTAAAGTTTCAGAGTATCCCATCCCCCCATCCCCATTAAAGTTCATTGTAAGAAACACCATAAAAAAAGAAACCCCTAGACTGATTCTTGAGCCAGAGAATGGTCTACCTTGAGCCAGAGAAAAACTGCCAGTGACTCTCTAGGGCAGGGGTCCTCAAACTATGGCCCATGGGCCGCATCTGGCCCACCAAGGTCCTGAACCCGCTGCTGTCTTGCACCTGCAACAACTTGCCTCCCATGTCTGTGTCAGCAGAGAGATTCCCCCCTTGACAGGCGCTCTGTAGTCCCGGCCCGGCCGGTCGTGACGTTACTTACTGAGAGGCCGGCTGGAGGTGTGGTGGGAGGATTACAGAGTGCTTCTCGAGCTGCAACCTAGAGGAGCCGAGGAGAAGGGACTACTAAGCTCTAGCGTATATATCACATCAAGTAAGCCGATAATTGAAAATTAAATTTATTTAGATGGGAGGGTGTTGGTTCCGGGGGGGGGGGGGGTCTGGCTGAGGGGAGGAGGATAATTACCAGTTGTATGTAATTTCTCAAATATACAGCATGGGACTTTGTGTTTATCATTGCCACTGGTCACTGATACTTTAGTGACGAGTGGCAGTTAATTAACCCCTTTGTGCTGCATTAGTGGCACCAGTGTCAGTGTTGGTGCCACTAATGCAGCACAAAGGGGTTAATTAACTGCCACTCATCACTAATGTATTAGTGACCAGTGGCAATACATTAACCCCCTCATGCTGCATTTTACAATTGAGTCAAACACCAGTGATAAACACAAAGTCCCAATGTGCTAAAAAAAAAGGTTCTTTGGTAACATCTGCACCTGAAATTAATTGTTTACCAGAGCAAGAAGGTATTTAATGTGCATATCTGGTGTAAATGACAGAGCAAGCAGGTATTTTTAATGTGCATATCTGGTGTAAATACCAGAGCGAGCAGGTATTTAACCGGTTGCCGACCGCCGCACGACTATATACTGCGGCGGTCAGCCCCGGCCAGGCAGAGTGACGTATCGGTACGTCACTCGCCTGTCACTGACTTGCGAGCCTATCGCGGGCGGGCGCGCGCCCGCCGAGGCGCGCGCCCGCCGCGGCTCGTTCACAGGCAAGTCAGTGCGTGTGACCGGCGGACTCGATGTCCGCCAGTCACACTGCGATCGCTCCTGTGAAGGGAGAAAGACAGAGCAGCTTGTGTAAACAAGCTGCCTGTCAGTTCTCCCTGTGTAAAAGTAAAGATCTGACCGTTCTACTATGTAGAACGGTTGATCTTTGCTTTTACACCAATAGGAATGTCCCTACACAGTAGAAAGCACGCCCCTAGGACACACTTAACCCCTCCCTGTCCAATAAAGTTAACCCCTTCCCTGCCAGTGTCATTTTTGCAGTAACAGTGCATATGTATAGCACTGATTACTGCAGTAATGTCACTGGTAACCCCAAAAGTGTCAAAAATGTCAGTCAAGGGTCCGATCTGTCCGCCGCAATGTCGCAGTACCGAAAAAAAAATCGCAGATCGCCGCCATTACGCGTTAAAAAAAAAAACACCAAAAATGACAAAAATCTTTCTCTTTGTTAGTAAACGCGATAACTTTTGCGCAAACCAATCAAAATACGCTTTTTGCGATTTTTTTTTTACCAAACATAGGTAGCATAAAACAAATTGGCCGAAAAATGTTAAAAAATTTTGATTTTTACTTTTTTTTTTGGGGAATTTCATATAAAAAAATGTGAAAAATATTGTTATTTTTGCAAAATTTACGCTCTTTTTTTGTTTATAGCGTGTGATCAAAAAATCGCACAGGTGATCAAATACCACCAAAAGAAAGCTCTGTTTGTGGGAAAAAAAGGACGTCAAATTCGTTTAGGTACAGCGTTGCACGACCGCGCAATTGTCCGTTAAAGTCACGCAGTAAAAAATCGCAAAAAAACCCCTGGTCCTTTAGCAGCCAAATCCTCTGGGGCTTAAGTGGTTAATGTGCATCATCACTATTATGATTAACATTGCAAGATATATTCTGGAAATAGATCCATCACATTTAAAAAAATGAAAAATAAAAATTCAGGATGGCTTATTAACACCTTCTCCACCTACCACTTAGTGCTGACCATTTGCATTACTGCTGAGCGCTGACCATTTGCATTACTGCTGAGCGCTGACCATTTGCACTATTGCTGAGCGCTGACATTTTTTATTTTAGTTTAATCATTATTCCGGGTATATTGTTTTTTGCGTAGCTCTGTATTTATTAGTATTTTACTAATTTTCAATCCCTAGGAAATCATTATGTCAAAAAAAAAAAAAAAAAAGAAAAATTGACTGAGTGCAGGGAATTTAAAGAACAGTGGACTTAGGCCCCTTTCACACGAACGATCCGAACAGATACGCCTGTCAGTTTTTTAGGCTGATCTGATCGGATCTTCCATGCATCCCTATGGGGCAGCAGATGTCAGGGGAGACATGTCCACTGACACCCGCTGCCATCCGCATCTGATCCTGTCCGAGAAATCCGGACGGATGGAAACCCTATTTTCCATCCGTCCAGGGGATCAGATCGGATGGGACCGGATGAATGCGGACAGGCGGTCCGCTCTCATCCGATTCCCCCATAGAGATGCATGGGGCTCTGACATCTCCCTCTCCGCACACAGAGCGGAGAGGGAGATGTCACCTGTCTGCTCAGCGGGGGATTTGTGTTTACGATCCCCTGCTGAGCAGCATAGATCCGCCTACGGAGGCAGACTGTGTGAAAGAGCCCTTACGATAACTTTTTTCACGCAGTACAAAGAAAGAGCTGTATGCCAGAATATGGTGTCTGTGTTCAAGGAATCCAATTTGCGTCAACACTACGAAACTCAAAATAAAGATAAATATGATTGTTTGGTTGGACAAGTGAGAAAAGATATAAAATATTAAAACTGAAAAATGGATTGACAACTCAGCAAAATACTTTTGTGAAGCAAAAGCAGCTAAATATATCATCATTGCGAGCAAGTTTTCAAGTTGTCAAGCTCATAGCGCGTACCGAATGGAATTAGCTGAACCACAGAATTGTGACTCTCTGAAAGACGCATTCAAATCAAGCAGCCTTACTAATTTCTATGCATTACTCCCCTCTGAGACATATCTTAATCTCAGGAACCATGCACTCAAAATTACAACCATCTTTGGCAGCATCTATGTCTGTGAACAGACTTTTTCCCGAATGAAACATCTGAAATCTCCAACCAGATCCAGACTAACTGATGAACACTTGCATCACTTGCTATGACTAGCAGTCAGGGCCAGGACAAGGGGTGGGCAGGAGAGTTGGTTGCCCTGGGCGTAATGGTTTATTGCAGGGATGGGGGGGGCGCCTTGACCCTACCCCTTAGGGAAGGGGGGGGGCGAAGTTTGGCATCCTTGCTCTGGGCACTGGATGACCTTGTCCTGGCATTGCTAGCAGTGACAAATATGGAACCGGATATTGACCATCTCATTAGCCAAAAGCTGGCCCATACTTCCCATTGAAATACTTATAAGTTTATTTTGACTAAAATCGTTCTTCGTTTTAAATATTGTATTGTTTTTCCTGTTTTTTGTGCACTACAAATAAAATATGTGCATAGGAATTAGTTCATATTTTTTTCAAACTATAGTCCGGCCCCCAACAGTGTCTGAGTTACAGTGAACTGCCCCCCTGTTTAAAAAGTTTGAGGACCCCTGCTCTAAGGGGTGTGCTACAGGTGCATTTGCAATGTCAGCCACAATAGCAAATAGGTCTCATTTACACACCTATAATCCGTGAATGGACTGTGTGTTTTTGTGGCTTGAGCCACCAGGTGCTGTGTGCAGGCAGCCTATTCATGTCTATGGAGATGGGACAAAGTGGCTGCAAGGACACAGTCGCTCGACTCGAATTTGACAGCCATGCAGGTATGGGTGAGTGCCCCCAAATGCAGAAAGTGTGATGAGTTCTGGGCTGCTCATCTGTACCCACAGGGCTGTCAGATTGATTCAAGCGGCTGTTTCTGTGCAGCCACTACACCCCATAGACATGAATAGAAAGTCTACACACAGCACCTGCCCCACAGGTGTAAGGAAAAACAAAGGGTAGGGAGGCCCAAACCAGTGATCTCACTAAAAGCACCAAAAAAGATATGAAATAACACAAAAAACACAAGATATGCAAAGGCTGCAAAAGGGATAAGCAAATCTCTTAGGGTATTTGCATAGTTTACAACAGTGATATGTCAGAGTAGGAGTCCTACAGAGGTGTTGGGAGGAGGGAGAAAAAAGGTCCATCCACAAATGGCAGCCTCTAAATGGAACCTGAAGCAGATTCCACCATAAGCTATCAAAAAAAAAGGAGAGAGGCACCACGAAGTAAAGTATAAAGCAAGTTTATATGAGGGTAAGACAAATAGCAAACCCACGTAAAGTCGATATAAGAAAGGCACATCAGCTGTATAACATCCAGAGTAGGCCGTCAGGAGAAACTGTCCTGAAAAGATGGCTGCTGCAGTGGCTGCTCTCCTCTGCTCGCATCCAGGAAGTCGACCGTGAGGTGGAAGGATCTTGGATCAATAGCTGAGGCACCCGTGGTTCATGGACACTGGTTTGGGGGGGCACAGGACACTGCTATGGGGGGGCAGAGGTAACTCCAAGGAAGGGTGGTGATGTGAAGGGGGACAGAGGACACTGCTATGGGGGTAGGGCACAGGACACTACACGGGGGGATGTGAAGGGGACCGAGGGGTAGAAGGCACTACAGTTGGGGGGATGATGTGAAGGGGGACAGAGGACACTACTTTGGGGGGGGGGGGGGCACAGGACACTGCTATAGGGGAAGGGGCAGGCAGAGGACACTACAGTGTGAGGGGTGATGTGAAGGGGGACAGAGGACACTACTTTGGGGGGGCACAGGACACTGCTATAGGGGAAGGGGCAGGCAGAGGACACTACAGTGGGAGGGGTGATGTGAAGGGGGCAAAAGGTGCTGTTTTGGGGGGCACAAGACACCGTTATAGGGGGGCAGAGGACACTATAGTTGGGGTGATGTGAAGGGGGCAGAGGACACTGCTATGTGGAGCACAGGACACCATAGTGGGGGAGGGGGTAAGGCGAACGGGGAAGAAGATACTGCTATGAGTGGGGAGCAGAGGACACTACAGTAGGGGGTTATGTGTAGAGAGGCAGAAGACATACAGAGAAAGAAGCCACTACCATATGGGGGGGGTGAGGAGAGGGGCAGAGGACACTGCTGTGGGAGGGATTATGTGAAGGGGAGCAGTGGACACTATTGGTGGTGGGGGTGGGGGTGGGGTCACAGGACACTATGCTGTGTTTTTATTGGGGGCTTGATAGTTTTTTTTTTTTCAAAGGGTTGTCGTCGCCCCCCCTTACCTGGGGATCTTTGATTTCCTCTATGTTGTCCAGGTAGATCTTAACCTCTAAAAATTGGCTACCCCTTTATTAGATGATTCAACAATATTTAAAACAACTTGCAATACGTTTTGTAAAAATCAAATTTATAATATTGGAAAACAGCAACATAAAACATCTAAATTATTCATGCAAAATATACAGGGAACTGAAAATAATAAAGAGAAAGCTTTTCAGAATGTAAGTGCAGTTAGGAAGAATTATAAGTACATGGCCCGATGGTAAAAATTGACAAGTGTGCGTCCATCTTCACCAAGCTGATAAGTCACTCTGCGCCGGGTCATATATTCTTGTAATCTTGTTTCTAGCGCAGCATGTCGGTGATTTAACTGTCACAAGAAAATATTCCCCTGGTTTTAGAACTGAACTTATGAGTACAAAGAGTATGTTAGTAGACTATTGTAAAAAAAAAAAAAAAAAAAAAAAAAAAGAAAATTTGGAGTTTTTATACTACAGAGTTGACTTTAACCCTTTGTTGGGACTGACAGTGTTTAAATCTAGTATAAATGATGGGATATCTGCCTGCACAGTACAGACTGGGAGTACTTATTGCAAGGAAGGACAGCTCCACAACCCCTTCATAGCAAAGAGAGCCAAGTTGGATTTTTTTCCTTGCTGGAGTTTTCAGAAGAGAACATATAAAATAGATAAGCTGAATTTTTTAAATATTGTATAAGTTATGTTATGTGAATGGGGACATGTAACAATTAATAAAGTAGGTATTATTCCAAATTTGACTGCAAAAGTGGAAATACACTTTAAGCACCCCTGAACAATAAACGCTGACCAAACTCAGTTAGCCCTATCAATAGTCCAGAGTTGGCCATACATAATACGATCTAATTGTAATTTCTGTACAATCTCCTTTAGATTTACCCAAACTATATAATATAAAACATACCTAAGCAATACTTTCAATTTATATCCAATCAGGCAAGTCCTGGTACTACATAGTTGATGGAAGATCTAACGCACAATGCGATTGTATGGTTATGGAAACCTTAACCACTTGAAGACCAGGCATTTTTCTTGAACTTTTTGTATACATGTGAAAATAATTTTTTTTTTTTGCTAGAAAATTACTTAGAACAAAACATTATATATATTTTTTTAAAGCAGGGACCATAGAAAATAAATTGGTGGGTTTTACAATGTTTTGTGTCACACGGTATTTGCACTGCTGTTCTTTAAATGAAAATTTTGGGGGAAAAATACACTTTTTTACATTTTAATGCAAGAAAACACAATATATTACCTAATTTTTTTTGTAAAATTTAGTAAATAGATACCAAACATGTCTCACTTTAAAATTGTGCATGCCTGCGCAGTGGTGACAAACAAAGTAGATTTTACTATCCATAGCATGGGCGTCCGCAGAACTTTTTTCAGGGGGGGCAATATTTTAGGTCCGCCCCTTTTCAACAATGTAATTAAACTTATTTTGAGTATCTATTTTTAAAGAGCGAACAGCAGCATTTATTTTTAAAGCATTTGTTAACCTAAAAAAAAAAAAAATTGATCCTGTTCCCTTAAAGCATGTTATACAGCAATGCCCCCCCATCACCTAAAATACCTGGCTGATCCTGCCTGGCTATGTCCTCCTCTCTGTAAACTGGCCACCTTATACCATGGCGGCTGAGCCCTGACACTGTGGTCAGTTTACGTGCCTCCATCATCCTGTGTGCCCCTGTGTTACTCTTTTTAAAAATAAGCCATTCTTTACAAGTTTTCAGAGCGTTGATGGCCGCTCACGAGACCCCCTGCCTCTCTCCTCCTCTCCCCCTCCTCCTCCCCTCCCAACTGACAATCCTCTGCCCCGCCGCTGCAGGCAGCTGTCAGATGGGGAGATGCTCGGCCCACTGAAAATTGGTAAAGAATGGCTTATTTTTTTAAAAGCACATACACAGACACAGGGGCATACAGGATTATTAAACAGATCAGACAGGATGGTATAAAGTGGCTTAACAACCACTTGAAAGGGGAACTTGAGATTCCAGGGGGGGGGGGGGGCATTTGCCCCCCCCCCCCTTGCCCCTACCTGCAGACACCCATGATCCATAGGTGATATTTTAAAATCCCTTACAGGTTACCACTTTGTATACACAGAGGAGGTCTAGTGCTAGAATTACTGCTCATGATCTGATGTTGGTGGCAATACCTCAAAGGTGTGGGACAATCGCTGTCTGCATATGTGGGGACTGACGCACGCATTCGTCTTTGCATGCTTGCACAGGAAACAGGGTCACTTTAATTTTTTCTTATTTTTTTTTAAATATTAATTTTATTGTATTTATTCTTACACTGTTACTTTAATTTTTTTATTTTGATCACTTATTGCTGTCACAAAGGATGAAAACATCCTTGTGACAACAATAGGCACCTGACAGGTATTCCTTATGGAGGGATCTGGGGTCAATAGAACCCCAAACCCCTTCCTTGCACTTTAAAGCATTCAAAACGCCAAAATCATCGTTTATGAATACTTTTGATTTTCAAAATATGGCCATTGACAGCCAGGTAAACCAGAAGTGATGTCATGTCATTTGGTTACCATAGCGGAGACCCAATAAAAGCCGATTCCGTCTTGGCCGAAAGACGTGCTGGCTGGTAGCTCAGGTCTTCCGGTGGGATGGGAGAGCCAGAGAGAGTCGTGGAAGGTGGCGGGAGGGGGAACATCCCCTCCGGCTGCTTGTTATAGCAATGGGGTGGCTAGTTAGCCACTCCTATTGCTATTACAAGGCATCATGCCGGTACAACTACTTGAAGTCAAATGATGTACCAGGTACGTGATTTGGTGGTAAGTGGTTAAACAGCCCAAAGACAAGTCTGTTTTTTCTTTCAACCAGCCAGAAACTGGCTCGATTTGGCAACTCATGCTGAGCCATTGTGTTCATGGATACATGGATCGAAATTTGCCCAGTCCCTTTTGAACAAGTGGAATTTCGGTCCATGTTTGGCTGGCTTTAAAGATTACGGTCAAGAGCTGGCCCATAGATGTTCAATGAGAGAGGGCAGCGGAGTACATTTAGTGAGCAGAGGGACTAAGAAGGAAACCGAGCCTGCATATATAAGGGTCAAATATGACTGCCTCCAAAACTCGGCTGCAAACTACAAAACATTTTTTTTTTAATTCAGATTTTATTTAAAAAAAAAAATATTTTTGTTACCATTTTTCAGACAAAAATACAAAAACAAAATAACAACCCCCCCACCCAGAACAAACAATCCAACGATACAAGACATAAAAAAAAAAGAGGGAAAGGAGTGATTAACAAATGGTCTCTATCAAAAATTAGGATACATGCACTCTATCCACTTGGACCATATTGCATCAAACTTCCACATAGAGTTCCTAAGGTAGTAGGTATGTTTATGTCAAAGAGAATATATTTTTTAAACTAATTTATCCATTCAGAAACAGAAGGTGGCCAAGAGGAAGTCCACTTCAGTGCAATTAGTCTGCGGGCTGTAAATAACACTCTCAAAACAGTGAGCCGTAAATTCTGATCGCTTAAAAATACGCCCATTGAGAATTTTTTTGTCAAAGACGTGTAGCTAAATACATGTTGGCCTAAATATATGACAAAAACTGAATATATTGGATATTTTTTAACTGTCAAAGTAGAAAATGTCAATTTTTTTGCAAAATTTTCGCTCTTTTTTTTATTATCGCAAAAAATGAAAAGCGCAGAGGTGATCAAATACCACCAAAAGAAAGCTCTGTTTGTGGAAAAAAAAGGACGTAAATTTGGTTTGGGTACGGCATTGCATGACCGCGCAATTGCCTGGTAATTAAGCAGGAAAATCCTCGGGTCCGAAAGTGGTTAAAGAAAAATCCACATGACCAAGTAAACAGGTAAGAGCGTCAACCAACCAGGTAACCCCAAAAAGCCAGGTAAGAGTCCCTACCACCTCAATCCAGTATCTTCTCAGTTTGGGACAACGCCATAGAAAATTAATAAGAGACCCAGATCTGCGTCCACATCTAGCACCGCAAGGGTCACCTTTCAGACCAATGTTAAATAAAAATTGATTAATTCTATAAACTCTATGTAAAATACCTGCATAAGTCTATGAGAGGGAGTTAAAGTGTTGTAAAGTCATAAGGTTTTTTTTAGCTTAATGCATTCTCTATGCATTAAGATAAAAAGCCTTCTGTGTGCAGCCCCCTAATAATTAACTGAGCCCTATCTCTATCCAGCAATGTTGCAGGAGAGACTTGGCTGCCTGGGACTCTCCCTCCTGATTGGTTAAGACAGCGGATGGTGTCATTGGCTCCCACTGCTGTCAATCGAAGTCAGTGAGCCAATGAGGGGAGAGGAGGGGCAAGGCCAAACCACGGCTCCGTGTCTGAATGGACACATGGCGCTGCGACTCGGCTCGGGTTCCCCCATAGCAAGCTGCTTGCTGTGGGGGCACTCAACAGGAGGGAGGGGCCAGGAGCGCCAAAGAGGGACCCCGAGAAGAGGAGGATTGGGGCTGCTCTGTTCAAAACCATTATACAGAGCAGGTAAGTATAACATTAGCAAGTATAGGGCATACTCCTATATAGATTGTCAATTAGGGGAGGGTTCCTGTTAGGTAAATGCAGGAAAATAGTCCCTCTATAACACAGCTGACTTGGTGTCCGTTGACAGGAAACAGCATATACTAACAACAAAACTTTAGTATCACTTTAAGTAATCACTCTGAAGGGATTGTAGAATATCCCCCCAGCTATCATTAGGAATAGAGCCTATATCTCTCTCCCATCGAGACCTACATAACAAAGGAAACATAAAGAGGAATCAATCTAATAATCCATAGTAGGCGTCCGAAATCAATTCTTTAGTTGATGGCACAATAACTATAGTGTTAATGAGAGGCATAGATGAAAAATAAACCTAAATTAGAGATATTGATAAAAACCATTTAGGATTATTCTCAAATTCTGCCACTAATTGTGCAAAAGATTTGAAAGTACCACTATCATAGAGATATCTGTTCCAGGGTACATATTCCTGCTTTTTTCAATCTCTGGAATACCTGGAGTTTACAAATTTCAAGAAAAAGGTGATTATCCCAAATGGGAGTAAATTTAGTAAAGGAGAACATTCCCAATATTTTGTCTCATCCGGGTCATCCCATATTTTGCACATTAAGAAAAGAGTAGGGAATGATACCTTTGAACTAACTCTCCAAAGTATATAACAAAAAAAAAAACACTTAAGAAAAAATAAATAAAAAAAACATGAATAAGATGATTGAAATAATTTATTCCGAATCAAGTATTGTTAAAATCAACTTTAAAAGTCTATCTTTGCCCCTAAAAGCAGTCCATGGTGCCAGATGAGTTACTGGGCTGTTTGTACAATGTACAATGCGTGCTCAGTTATTTCCCAAGGTCTAGGTCATTCTAACTCACAATATCAGATGTTCCTCTATGATGATTTCACAGACCTCAGTACAGGAATACGAGTGATGAGATCTGTTCTTTTCCAGGAATGATTGAGATGTGTTCCGCTGATTTCTCCCACTATTTTTAGTAAAGGGCTGGATGGCATTTTCTTTCTGCATCTGTACATGACATATTTATGACTTATCAGTGTTAATAAATACATTGTCGTTTTCCAATGTATCACCCTACTAGCGTAGGATGCTGGGCAAATTTTGTTTTTGCTCCTTCTGTAGTCAAGGGAGCAGTGATTGTTCTGATCTCTTCAGAGTTTCATAGGCTGGGAGTTTGATTGCTTCTCCCTGCCTCTGGAAGAAGCTTCCAGGACATAGGGAGGGAGATTCAAATGACCAGCCTGAATGTAGCACCCTCCTAGGTAGATGCTTGTGGGAGAGCATAGTTTTGAGCTCTGTCTGCTTACCAGAGGGGCTGCAGGTAAATCTATATTGTTCTCTGCCTACCGGAGAGCAGGATCTGTTAGTGAGGTCTGCTCATTGTGCTCAGTATGTGAATCATTCAGTCTGGAGAGTGTTTCACGCTGGTCCAATAGGGAGGAATATTGGACAGTGGGAGGAAACCTTCCAAATGGGTGCATAGGCTTTTGACACAGTCCTGATGATAGGCAGAGGGCAGGTCTCCTCGGTGCATTCTGAGATACTGTATAAAAGTCAGGGGCACATGTGCTGAGGGATCTTTCGTTGGAGAGTGGAGTCCCGAAGGGAGGGGACGGCTGCCTCCTCCTCTGTAGAGGTGCCATGGGGTCGCAGGAGGTTGTCCTGAGGGCCAGAGGAGGTGTCTGAAAGGAGCTGAACCCAGAGGTCCAGTGAAGCTGCTGAGAGGGGAGACACTAGAGACCCTGTGGCTGCAGTATTGTGAGTACAGAGACTCGTGTCAAGGCGCCTGACCTGAGGGGGGCCACCCCGGCTCATAGGATAGTCAGTGGACAAGTGTCAGAGAGAGAGAGGATACTAGGGAGTGTCTTGGAGATAAAAGATTGTTCCCTAAGTCGTCTTGAAGATAAGAGACTTAATTTCTATTCATCCAAAGTGGCAGGATGAATCAGCAGTCTGGCTGTTCCATATGTGAAACATTGTGAATAGTTAAATCGCAGTATTCCACTATTTCCTTCTCCTATCCCCATTATACAATAAACAACAAAACAACTAAATACCCCTGGACTGATTATTGAAGTGAGAGCCAAGAAGAATAAGGAATTAGCATTTGCTTATAGCTGTGTGCTAGTAACCAGGGGGACCCGCAGAGTGAATATCTAGCAGTCCTCACGGGGGCAGAGTTACATGAATACTTCTTATGGCCTGATCAATTCCTGGAGAGAAGTGTTCAGAAGGTGCCTGTGGAGGTAATAAATAGTCTGAAGCCATGGTGGGATTGTAATCTCTCCCCAGGAGGGTCTTAAGCTTTTGGGGGGGGGGGGCTGCCGCCCCTCTGTGTAGCTGTTCTTGGTGCCTCAGCGGTGTCAGGACTGAGGGCCTGAAGTGATCTTCCAGGGGAGCTGGCTGTGGGACTTGTCCATAAGGATTGAGTCTAGAGAAGGATTTTCCCCCTCATTGGACTGTGTCCAGAGGAAGCTGGAAGATGTGCAGCAGTCCTGGGGACTTGTGAGTAATGAGTCTGAGTTGATTCCTGCTGATTCTGTGCTTTGGGGATATAAGTGCCAGGGGTAACTATGGACTAAGATGGCTCTCATAGGGTCTCAGATTTCTGGCCATTCCCCTGTCCTCAGCAGTGTCCTGGAGTGCGAGCTTAGAGAGAAGTGTTCTCCTCTTTACTGTGCAGCGTTTTGGAGTATCCCATGCACTAACCCTTCTCCTATTTAAAGTTCTGCAAACAATACACTTTAAAAAGACATCCCATAGACTTTGTTGTTTATTTTGTGCATATTTTATTGCTCATATTTTGGGATATCTTATGACTTTAATGCCAAACAGCTCAATGCAAAGTTTAAATACTTTATCAGCCAGGGAATGACAGATATGAAACCAGAAGTGACAAAATCATTGTCGCTTCTGGTATCATTCACTGCAGAGGAGATCAAGGAACGGATGTTCCTTGGTCTCCTCCTGCTCACCATCATGAAGCCCTCCAATGTAGTCCTGGGCTCCCGGGAACAACGGGAGAGCCTGGTGACCAAGGAAAGTGTGTGTGGGGGGACTACATTGCTCACACTCTAGAAGTGATCAGCCGCCTTAATCACTTACTTTGCAGCCATAAGCTTGTGCTTTAGGTGTTACTAAACCCAGGAGCCTGCATTAACTATATCTGGTCTCCCAA
This sequence comes from Pelophylax lessonae, assembly GCF_965119305.1. Classification (NCBI taxonomy): domain Eukaryota; kingdom Metazoa; phylum Chordata; class Amphibia; order Anura; family Ranidae; genus Pelophylax; species Pelophylax lessonae. Next base: position 672,563,201 of record NC_138769.1, on the reverse strand, counting down.
CAGTACACAGGACATGGAAATGCAATTATTTAAATAAATATAAACTGCTGAATACCTTTTTCATCAGCCGTATATAGCAGTCTCGTGACCTCTATCAGTGTCTGGTTAATGATTGTAGGAGGAGTTTTCATTCTGCCCTGATTGTCCTCTGAGACTGCAGGACCCCTGTCCTTCTGTCTGGATAGTGCTGATTGGCCCTGTGCTGATCACATGCACCCTCCCCCCCAAAGAAAAACTCTCTAGCAATACACATCAAACTGAGCATGTACAGAGTGTCCCCAATGCTCTGTACTATCAGGAGATGGATTGGGGGTGGAAGAAGGGGAAGATCAGAGAAGACAGGAACAAACAGCCTTTTTACACAATGCAGAGGATTAACCCCTTAGGTTCCACAGTGAGTATAACAAGCATTCTTTACTGCATATACAGACTTATCTTTACTGTTGTGGCTTTAGTAACATTTTAACTCTTTGCTACATACATCAAAAGAGCTTTAGTGGTTAGGAATCTGTCGCAGCCATGGTGGCAGGTTGGACATCCTGTATCCGTCACATTGTTGGTACTGGTACATGATTGTAGTGGTACCAAAACTGGAGAAAATGCTTGAATTACCAAAGAAATGTTGGTAGGTTAATTGGCTCCTGTCTAAACTGGCTCTAGTATGTGTATGTATGAATGTGAGTTAGGGACCTTAGATCTTGAAGGCAGGGACTGATGTGAATCTACAATATACTGTGTACTATATGTAAATTGACAGCGCTATATAAGTCCCTGTGTAATAGATTAAAAAAATAAATGACTACAATAGGGTGCAGGAAGTTTTAAAGGGACTTACCACCAGAAAAGTGTCATTACATGTTTATTGAATTCCCCAGATGGTGATTTGATTATGTGTTTTATTAAATGGGTCTTTAACCACTTGCCGACTGTCTACCGCAGAAATACTGCGGCAGGCTGGCTCGGCTGCGTGAACCTACGTTGGTTTGCGGGAGAGCTCCGGGGGGCGAGGGCGCGCCTCTGGAGGTGCGACCCGGCCCCACTAGGCAGCGAGGATGCCGATCCATGGGTCCAGTGGCCACGATTGCTTCCCGCTGAGAGAGAACGACGGCCTGCTGTGTAAACATGGAACAACAAAAGAAGAAAAAAGGGGCGCACCGACCTAGTGCATTACCACTAAAAATGTATTAAAAATGTTAAGTATACATTATACTCACAAAGCAGGTGTGTATGGACACACATCAACATAATACACATAAAGTCTCCAAGGTAGCCAAGGAACTGCACTGTATTGAATGGTATGCAGTATGCCGCATGCTGTGGATGCTGTGTCTAGGCTGACGCGTTTCAGGGGCGAACCCCCTTCCTCAGAGCCAAAAAGAGTTGCTGCTGAACCGCACTCTGGAAAGGCCAGGGATTAAATGGGAGTTGGCCACACCTCTTCCTGTTCCACCCCAACCAAGGGGTGGGGGGGGAAGGAGGGGAGGGGTCAGATGGTAAGAAGGGTGGGAGGTACGCCCACCTCCAGCCTATTTTTCACTTGAGCGCAGGAGAAATGTTCTATTGCTGTGTAAACACAGCAGACCGTTGTTCTCTCTGAAATTATCACAGAGCGCCTGTGATCCTCCTATATAGGATCACAGGTCTCTGTGTTCATTTCACAAGTTCCTCCCCCATACATTTAGAAAACACCCCATAGGCTCACACTTAATCCTTTGATCACTCCTGGGTCAGTGTCATTATTACAGTAACAATGCATATTTTTAGCACTGATTACTGTAGTAATGTCACTGGTCCCCCCAAAAGTTTCAAAAATGTCAGTTAGGGGTCCGATCTGTCCACCGCAATGTCGCAGTTCTGCTAAAAATTGCAGATCACCACCATTACTAGTGAAAAAAATAAATAAATAAAAATTACATACAGTAAATCTTTCCTCTAGTTTGTTTTGCGCAAACCAAAAATACGCTTATTGGGATTTTATTTACCAAAAATATGTGACAAAATACAAATTGGCCTAAAAAGGATGAAAATATTTGATTTTTACATTTTTTTGGGGAATGTTATATAGCAGAAAGTGAAAAAAATAGTTTTTATTTTCAGAATTGTCGCTCTTTTTTTTGTTTATAGCACAATAAATAAAAAATCACAAAGGTGATCAAATGCCAGCAAAAGAAAGCTCTATTTGTGGGGAAAAAAAGGACATCAAAATTATTTGGGTACAGCGTTCCACGGCCACACAATTGTCCGTTAAATTATCGCAGTGCCGAATCTCAAAAAATGGTCTGGTCATTAACCACTTAAGCCCCGGAAGATTTTACCCCCTTCCTGACCAGGGTTTTTTTTGCGATTTTTTTTTTTTTTTTTTTTTTTTTTTTTTACTGCGTGAATTTAACGGACAATTGCGCGGTCGTGCGACGCTGTACCTAAACGAATTTCACTTCCTTTTTTTCCCATAAACAGAGCTTTCTTTTGGTGGTATTTGATCACCTGTGCGATTTTTTTGATCATGCGCTATAAACAAAAAAAGAGCGTAAATTTTGCAAAAATAACAATATTTTTCACTTTTTTTATTTTAAATTCCCCCCCAAAAAAATGTAAAAATCAAAATTTTTTAACATTTTCGGCCAATTTGTTTTATGCTACCTATGTTTGGTAAAAAAAAATCGCAAAAAGCATATTTTGATTGGTTTGCGCAAAAGTTATCGCGTTTACTAACAAAGGGAATGATTTTTGTCATTTTTGGTGTTTTTTTTTTTTTAACGAGTGATGGCGGCGATCTGCGATTTTTTTTTTTTTTTGCAGTGCTGCGATATTGCGGCGGACAGATCGGACCCTTGACTGACATTTTTGACACTTTTGGGGGTACCAGTGACATTACTACAGTAATCAGTGCTATACATATGCACTGTTACTGTAAAAATGACACTGGCAGGGAAGGGGTTAACTGTATTGGAGAGGGAGGGGTTAAGTGTGTCCTAGGGGCGTGTTTCTAACTGTGATGCGACATGTCTCCTATTGTAAAAACAGAGATCAACGGTTCTACATAGTAGAACCGTCTGATCTCCATTTTTACACAGGGGAGAATGACAGGCGGCTTGTTTACATAAGCCGCCCGCCTTTCTCCCGCTCTACCGACGATCGTAGTGTGACCGGCGGACATCGGGTCCGCCGGTCACACGCCCGGACTCCTCTGTGAACGAGCCTCAGCGGGCGCGCGCTCGCCCGCTATTGGCTCAAAACCCAGTGACAGGCTAGCGACGTAGATCTACGTCACTCTGCCTGGCCGGGGCTGACTGCTGCAGTAAATATACTGTGCGCAGTCGGCAAGCGGTTAAGGGGGCAAATCCTTCTGGTCCAGAGGTGGTTAAAGCTGGCCATACATGCACAGATTTCTTTAGTTCAGCTCGCTGCTCTCCTAAAGGCTATTGTATTCTGACAGCCATCACCCGCAGTTGTCAGATTACCTGAAAAGTGTCTGTATCTGATTTAGTGCAGTTACTGTTTGGCAGACAATGTTACACCCAGCTCATTTGACAAAACTCGATTGAATAATGGCACTTTTCCACTGCAAGTACCGGCTAGTACCGGCTCGGCTCTACTCGGCCCTGCTTGGCCCGGTTTGCTTTTCCACTGCGGTACCACATGGTATAGTGTCGGAACGGTTCGGTACGGTACGGTATAGGTTTGCTTTTCCACTAAAGTAGTACTAAAGTTAAGTGGGTGGGATAACAACGGGGTGGGTGTGATTCTCTGACCAATCAGTGGCTAGTAGTGACTGCATGCAAAGGATTGTGGGATATGGTACCAGTTTGGTACCTGTTGGAACCACAATCGAGTAGGTACTGTTTTTTCAGAGCCGTACCATACCGTACCGTTCGGTTCCATGCAGTGGAAAAGCAAACCTATACCGTACCGTACCGAACCGTTCCGACCCTATACCATGCGGTACCGCAGTGGAAAAGCACAAAAGCGTGCCGAGCCGGTACGGTTCTATGCAGTGGAAAAGCGCCATAACTGACTTTTGTTGGGCCAAGTGGTACAAACAGGGGCACGTACAACAAATTTGGGTCAATTAATGCTGAATCAGCCAACATTTGAGCTGTGTTTGCCACCTTTTAGGCCTTATGCACACAGGCATACTGAATTTTTTTTTTTTATGGCGGCTTAGAATAATAGACAGTCTTTCAACCACTTCTGGACCGGAAGGATTTTCCCCCTTAATGACCAGGCCATATTTTGCAAAACGGCACTGCATTACTTTAACGGACAATTGTGCAGTCGTGCAACGCTGTACCCAAATAAAATTGATTTGCTTTTTTTCCCACAAATAGAGCTTTCTTTTGGTGGTATTTGATGACCTCTGCGATTTTTTATTTTTTGCGCTAAAAACAAAAAAAAGCTACAATCAATTCTGAAAAAAAAAACAATAATTTTCACTTTCTGATATATAACATCCTCAAAAAAAAAAATTAAAAAATCTAAATGTTTTAACATTTTAGGCCAATTTGTTTTCTGCTACATATTTTTGGTAGAAAAAAAAAAATCGCAATAAGCGTATTTTGATTGGTTTAAAAGTTATTGGGTCTACTAACTATGGGAAAGATTTATGTCATTTTTATTGTTTTTTTTTAATAGTAATGGCGGCGATCTGCAATTTATAGCGGGACTGCAACATTATGGAGGACCGGTCGGACCCCTAACTGACATTTTTGACACTTTTGGGGGTACCAGTGACATTACTACAGTAATCAGTGCTAAAAATATGCACTGTTATTGTAACAATGACACTGGCAGGGAAGGGGTTAACACTGTGGGTGATAAAGGGGTTAAATGTGAGCCTAGGGGAGTGATTCTAACTGTGGGAGGGGGTGTGGCTTGTGAAAGGACCATAGAGGCATGTGATCCTATATAGAAGGTTAACAACAGCTGACCATTCTTCTCTCTTAGCGGGGAGCGATTGCGGGTGTCAGGCGGCAATCGGAGCTGCCTGCCTGTGCATCGGAGTCCCCGCTGCCGAGTGCGACCGACGTAGGTCTACGTTGTTTCACGCAGGAGGGCTGCCCTGCCGCAGTAAAACTGTGGCGGGCGGTCCGGAAGTGGTTTACATATACTAACGTCAGGCTTTCTACTCAAACACCCAAAGGGGTAACCAGCTAACCCTTCCACCCCGGGAATTATCCAGACCATAAACAGAGCTCAACTTGAGTCACACTTGATGCTAATCTTCATCTTTTATACAATGGATACTCTTTTAAGATTTAGCTTAAGGCCCGTTCAGATCTGCCTGTCTGTTTTTCAGGCGGATCTGAACGAATGCCCCATGCATCTTTATGGGGCATCGGATGTCAGCAGAGACATGTCCACTGACATCCGATCCGATCCGGTCCATCAAATCTAGATGGATGGAAACCCTATTTTCCATCTGTCCAGCGGATCGGATCGAATGAGATTGGACAGATGGTCCATTCTCATCCGATTCCCTTATAGAGACGAGCGGGGACCTGACAGCTCTGTCTCCGCACACGGTGCGGAGACAGAGCAGCCACCCGCCTGCTCAGCGGAGGATCGGTGGATCGATCCCCCGCTGAGATAAACGGAGTCCGTCCGATGGACTCCCCTGTGAGAAGGGGGCCTTATGGTGACACTTGTGATGTACACCTATATACTCACTAATGTTTTGATACGCTTTGTTGTGCCTTACATTTCTCTCTACTTGTACTTGTATAACCTAGAGTTGTTTTTTAAGCTATAACTGCACCTGTACTTTTTCAAATAAAGCTTTTTTTGGAAAAAAAAATTTTTTATGGCAGCTGTATCTTTCTGCTAGGAGCTACCAGAAAAATCCAGCTTTAAAAATGTCTTGTTTTGGCAAGTAATAATGCACGTTTATGCGTGCTTACAGGTGTATGGCATTTAGAAGTGCATGTGCATAAAACTCATCCTATGAGCTGGAATATTCATTTATTCTAGTCACTAAAATGCATTTACGCAAATCTATTAAATTTCATTTATGAAGCACGTTTCTGTGTAAAAAAAACACAAACACGCACCTGCCTTTAGAGGCAAAAAAAAAAAAAAACACCAACGTCTCCAATGGGGGAATTTGGCCTTACTCATTTTTTTGCGTGGGTGACTTTGTCAGCCACGTTGACCAGCTAACATACAAAGCCCAGCCTAGCTCCTGAATGTCTTGTAATGGCACTTCAGTCCAGGGGTCACAAGTCGTAATGATGATTCATGCGATGACCTCAGCCGGTTCACAGAAAACAGTTATGTGGGAAAAACTGAATTTCCATGCCCTGACAGGATGTTTTGAAAAATAAACCCCCTAATCTCGAGGGACCGCTGTCTGAACAGTGCACTGCACATTTCTTTCATGTAGGGAATGGTTTAACAATGTAGTAAGTACAGCAACCCTTCACACGGTGAAATCTAAGTTCATTTTAGTTTACAATGTCCTCACTGTCAGCTCTTTGATCTGGCTACACTATCTTCCTCCATTCACTTGTGAAGACTAGGACACATTTACATAACGCCATAACGCCAGATACTCCACTTTACATCTTCCCTTGTATGAGAATTTGTAATCCATTCATGAATATTGTATTGTACCAATCTGCAGGTTAAACACCACATAATGCAATTTCAAATTAACCAGTTCTGCACACATGTAGAAAAATGAGAATTTTTGGCCCAAAAAATTGCCTAAAAACTGAAAGTTGAAAGGATTAACCACTTAAGCCCCAGCCCTATTTCGGACACTTTTTGTTTACAAGTTAAAACCAGTATTTTTTCCTAGAAAACTACTTAGAACCCCCAAACATTATATATATTTTTTTAGTAAAGACTCTGGAGAATAAAATGTCGGTCATTGCAAAATTTTTTGTCACGCGGTATTTGCACAGCGGTCTTTAAAACGCCATTTTTTTGGAAAAATTTTGAAAAATCACATTTCACTGCATTTAAAAAATACTAAACAGTAAATTTAGCCCATTTTTTTTGTATATTGTGAAAGATGATGTCACGCCGAGTAAATAGATACCCAACATGTTACGGTTTAAAATTGAGCCCCCCGTGGGATGGCGACAAACTACGGTCAATAGAGATCTCAATCTGCGACGATTTAAACTTATTTAACGGTTACCAGTTTAGAGTTGGAGTGTAGCTCTTTTTTTTTAAATTATTGCCCACGCTCTGGCGATTGCGGCGATACCTCACATGTGGGGTTTGAACAGCAATTTCATTCGCGGCTCGACTTGCGTATACGTTTTTTTTTGTGCGCGAGCTAACGGTGACGGGAGCGGCTAAATTTTTTTTCTTTCTATTTATTTTTTCTTTTTTTTAAACTTTATTACAGGTTTTTAAAAAAAAAAAATCTGATCACTTTTATTGCTGTCACAAGCAATGTAAACATCCCTTGTGACACCAATATGTAGTGACAGGTACACTTTATGGAGGGATCGAGGGTCTAAAAGACCCTAGACCCCTCCACTACACTTCCCTGTATGCAAAACGCCAAAAACGGCATTTTTGCATACAGCCGTTTTTCAAATCTGCCGCCTTTTGCAGCACAGTAACCCGGAAGTGACGTCATGGACGCCGCCTCAGGGTTACGTCATCGGAGACCCGATCGATGCCGTTTCCCGAGCAAAGCCACGGAAGGCGGCGGGAGGGGGGGACGTCCCCTCCCGCCCCCCCGGGTAACGATTGAGCGGCTCCCGAGCCGCATCGGTCGTTACCGACGGAAAGCCGACCGTCGGCTTCAAACCACGGTACCGGGATGATGCCTCTAACTAGAGGCATCATCCCGGTATAACCCCGCAAAGTGTACCGACGTACCGGTACGTTGATATGCGGTAAGTGGTAAAAAGAGGTGCATGGAAGCCAGCCAGCCCCCAGTCTGATGTACTCACCCTCCAGTCTGCCACCAACCAAGTAGACCTGTCTCATGATATAAATAAATAACAGGGGTTTAGTTGGCACACATTTGTAAATGCATGTGTAAGCTGCAGGGCCACTACACGGCACCCTATGTTACCTGCAGTCCTAACTCTTTCTATTTTAAGTGTCTCCACAATGAAAGCACATGGCTGCTAATGGATAGATGGGAGACAGGTGGAAGGGAGGCAGCCCAAACCTCCCTCAACCTGCTCCCATCTATGACTGGTCTAATATATCAAAAATCTAATAGCGATATTTTTAGCAATGGTACAAACTGAAAAGGACCAGCTGAGAAGCATACACCTCCATCCCCTTGGCAGATGCAGTGTAAAACACAGATTGGGACTTTATATGAGGCATTAGCCTGTAAAGCACAGTGCCTCCATCCCTAATTTCATAAAATATGTGGGACTTTAAATGAGGTCAAATCAGACTGCATCCACCAAAAACGCACGAAAATTGCACAGTGGGACTTTAAATGAGGCACCAGCCTGTAGGCAGGGCACCTCCATCCCTGGTTACATGAAAAATATAGGCTATGTGGGACTTTGAGTGAGACACCAGCAGGTAATGCCCAGCGTCTCCATCCCTGTATCAGAAAAACTGAAAGTTCAAAGGATTAGAGGTGCATGGAAGCCAGCTAGCCCCCAGTCTGATGCACTCCAGTCTGCCACCAACCAAATAGACCTGTCTCATGATATAAATAAAGAATATAATAATAAAGAAAAATTGCCTAAAATCCCAGAATTTTTATATTGTTTATCTGTTTACCAAACTTATATTTTCAGGAAAAATATAAAAAAACAAATGTTATAAAAGTACACACAAACACAATATAATACCCTTTCTTTTTTTTTTTCCAAAATGTTTTTATTATTTCTTGGATAAGATTTAGAAATAAAAGGTTACAAGACAGAATATATCAAACAAAACATATACTGGGTATAAATGTAAAAACAGAGTATTATATCTTCATAATATTAACCACTTTAAGACCGGAAGGATTTGCCCCCTTAATGACCAGGCCCTATTTTGCGATTCGGCACTGCGTTAATTTAACGGACAATTGTGCGGTCATGTGACGCTGTACCCAAATAAAATTGATGTCCTATTTTTCCCACAAATTTCTTTTGGTGGTATTTGATCACCTGTGCGATTTTTTATTTTTTGCACTATATACAAAAAAACAAAAAAATATTCTGCTATATGACATTCTCAAAAAAAAAATGTTTTAAATCAAAATATTTTAACATTTTAGGGCAATTTGTTTTCTGCTACATATTTTTGGTAAAAAAAAAAAAAATCGCAATAAGCGTATTTTGATTGGTTTGCGCAAAAGTTATCGCGTCTACTAACTACGGGAAAGATTTATGTCATTTTTATTGTTTTTTGGTTTTTTTTTACTAGTAATGGCGACAATCTGCGATTTTTTGCGGGACTGCGACATTGCGGCAGACAGATAAGACCCCTGACTAATATTTTTGACATTACTGCAGTAATCAGTGCTAAAAATATGTACTGTTACTGTAATAATGACACTAGCAGGGAAGGGGTTAACATTATGGGTGATCAAGGGGTTAAATTTGAGCCTAGGGGAGTGATTCTAACTTTGGGTGGCTTCTGATATTACCATAGAGACCTGTGATCCTATATAGAAGGATCATATGGGCTCTATGATCATTGCAGGGAGAAGAACGATCAGCTGTGTTTACAACAGCTGACTGTTCTTCTCTCTCAGCGGGGAATGATTGCGGGTGTCAGGGGGCAATCTGAGCCGCCTGACACACACATCGGCTTCCCCGCTGACGAGCGGGGGCGGGAGCGTGCCTCTGGCGGCACGCGCTCGCCCCTAGCCTCCTGAGAGCGAGCGACGTAAATGTCTACGTCGCTTTGCCCAGAAGCGGCTGCCTGCCGCAGTATATCTGCAGTGGGCGGTCATTAAGTGGTTAAAGGGTAACTCCACTTTCGTGGTTGAAAAAAAAAACAAATAATGAAAAAACAATACAGCGTATACAAGTGTGACACAAATCATATTGTAATTGAATATTATTAAAAAATGACCTTTCCTTTCCTTTTCAATCTGCAACTGGTTGAAGAGATACGTTTTTTGGATCTTACATTGGAAGATTGTAATCGTTTCTGCCACCATCCCGACAAAATTGTTTGTGGTTTGTGGTGCCTCAAGTCAAATATGGGATTTTATGGGCAGGAGTACAGGAGAATAAGCAAAAGTAGTATAATATACAAAATTTATTGCGATTTAGCAATATATATACAACAATTAAATGGTGACTTTAATGGGTAAAGTCCCATTGTGCAGTGAAGAAGAAGAAATAAAGTGTGTTTTGCATGTGGCAATAAGTGACTTGAAAGTGGGTTATATGTGGTCTTGCTCTGCTGTTCCTCATGTCAGAAGACTGGGATGAGTGCAGAGGAGGTGCCAGATCGGTGATCCGACATGTTTCGGCCTAATTTGGCCTTTATCAAGGATATTTCACCGATTCTACAGATAATCAAAAAGGGAGTATCAAGTTGGGCAATATTGTACTGAAAACATACATAATATAGTTTACACATGTGTGGGTTAACATACAATTGTTTTGTCCACTTCCTAAGACCATGCCTTCCCAGGTTTTGTCCAGGTGCTGCAGGAACAAATATGCTGCATAAGTACATTGAATGGGTATAAAAAGGTATTTGGAAGGCTTAATATCTAGTAGTATTTACTTTATGAACCGAATGACCCGATCCAGGATCCAATGTGGTTTGACTGGCAGAATCCACATTGATTGAGATCGTCTATCAATTTAGGGAATATGTAAAAATTATTTTGGTAAGTAATAATTGTTGTTATCTTAAATATAACATAGGTGAAGAAATTCCCAAATTTTTGTTGAGGGGATGCAAGGAGATCCCCTCCATGTTTGACTTACGTTTGAGAAGGAGTTGTCACAAGTAGAGGCAGCATATACGCTCCGGGTCCATCTCCTCCCTCGGTGTGGGAGAGACTGAGGCACCCGGAGTGTTCCCCGGCCTTTTAAAGGCAGCCGCGCATGCGCAATGATGCGCTGCGTGATGCCAAACAGGTGGAGTCCGTAGCATGGCACGAGGTGCGCCCGCGTACTGTCAGGGCGCATCCCTTGTAGCCGTGCGGATGTGCCTGCGAGGCCGCCGACACAGATTTAGAAGCTGAAGTCCCTGTGCGGGATACAGGAGGGTGAAAACACCGACCATTCAGTTTCAAGAGCCCCGATCGGGGCTTTCTGTGCCGGGAGCCACTGGAATTTCTTATGGGGAGGCAAAAGGAAGTGGATGCAGATTATTACATCAGTATAAGAGGAACATGTATCAAAGGGGAAATACACTGTGCAACAGTGTAAACCCTAAGGAAATCAATAAATTATAGTACCAAGATAATAATTTAGAGCATTTTGGATTAAGGTTGCAGCAATATAATACAAGGAAGAAAAATTCCTGTGGGGAGATGTGGGATGGGTCAGGGTGGGAGACACAAAGTCGAATAACATTGGTCCAGACATGCGGTCAAAGGTCATCAAAAAGGTAAAGGGGGGCCAAAGTCATTTGCGGATATTGGTACAAAAAATTATTAATTAGAGTAGTCCTTACAGACCATTGAGTAGAGGGTGAAAAATGGGGAGAGAGGGGAGAAAAGAAACGGAAATAATAAAAAATTCGGTTGCAGGATCCATGCAATCCGATAGGGTTGGACCATGTGTATGATACCAAGGTGATCTGAAAGTAGTCGAATTCCGAATTGATTGTACCAATTTGGTAATCCGATTGGATTTGTTTCTTGGAGAAGAATTTTTTCAAAGATGTTTGTGCAATCCGATTGGATTAGTTGATGCAATTCGTTGGATGGAGATGAGGATGGGAGAAGGAAACCAGAAGTAGCGAAGGAAAAGCAACAGGAAATCAATCAAATCAAAAAATCGGTTGCAGGGTTTATGCAATCTAATTCTATTGACTCATTGTGTGAAAGTAAGATGATCTGAAGGTTGGTGGAACCCCAGTCGGTTGCATTGTGGTGCAATCCGAATAGTTAATTGGGGGAAAAGATAATTCCAAGTATTTCGTTTATTTGGGATGACAAGACTAATCTGTTTTGCCAGATGAGAAGCCCTGAAGAAATGGGCGGTAGCTTTGTGCTTCATTTAGTCCGGGTGAAGTTGTGGCTTTAAGTTGTACAATCCAGCGCATTTCTAGTTGTAGAAATCACCGATCTGGCACCTCCTCTGCACTCATCCCAGTCTTCTGACATGAGGAACAGCAGAGCAAGACCACATATAACCCACTTTCAAGTCACTTATTGCCACATGCAAAACACACTTTATTTCTTCTTCTTCACTGCACAATGGGACTTTACCCATTAAAGTCACCATTTAATTGTTGTATATATATTGCTAAATCGCAATAAATTTTGTATATTATACTACTTTTGCTTATTCTCCTGTACTCCTGCCCATAAAATCCCATATTTGACTTGAGGCACCACAAACCACATTCAATCTGCAACTGTTCTGTACACAGAATGTGTACTGACCACACCCCAGAAACATCATTTCTTGCTTGTGTGATTGGCTCACCAATTTTCCCAGAAGTCTGCACTAAGATACAAGTCAGATTTCTGATATCCCCTGCAAAAACAAAGGCCTTTTTGGTGAGATACTCCCAATAGGAACACGTCTAAAAGGATGCAGGCCCAGCAGATTTCCTCATTAGAGCCCTGCAGCTGCCACAGCTGACAAATAATTATGAAACCACTCCCATTAGACCCACTCAGCACAGAGGCACAGAGGAACAAACAATGATTTCTTCAGAATAATAAAAGGTAGGAATCTGCAACAAAGTTTGTTAAAATCCTTGTAATGCACATACAGTAGATCACCCAGAGAGGAATTTTTGTTTCTCAACAAAATTGGAGTTATGCTTTAAGTCAGGCTCTTAACATATTTAATAAGCATGGATGAACAGTTTGAATTTTTTTCCATATCCAATTAACCTGAGTAAAAAGGAAGAGAAAGTTAAATCAAATAAAATAAAAAAAATTTGAATTAAAATAAAATACATTTGATTATTTTATATATTGTTGCACATATGGCAAACTTATGGAAGGATCTCTGTCCAATTCTGAGAAAACACAAATTATGACAACATTTAGGTATTCTGAATGGTACAACAAAGCTTTTCTTACTAACTCATTGGGCAGATTAGAACTGAGATAAAACAAATCTGACATACCCTTAATTCTCAACAAACCTTCTTGGAGACTACTCCCAACGGTTCACATAGGTTTTGGAATGAGAATATTTTTCCAAATACCCAATTTTTAGTAAAATATAACAGATTAAGTTGCGTCGAATAAATAGAGACCAAGGATGTCAGGTTCCAAAATTGAATCCACTCATGACATTGCGTTGGTATCCAAAATTTAAATAAATAAATACATTTAATACATTTTCTTTTCTTTTCTTATAATAAATGATTAGCTGCCTCCTTGGTTGCATCAGCCAGGGACTGGCAGCTCTAAAACCAGAACCGATTAAATCATTATTGCTTCCAGTTTCATTCACGGCAGAAGAGATCGATGAACGGATGTTCCTCGGTCTCCTCCCGCTTACCCCTAAAGCTCTCCAATGTGCTCCTAAACTCCCAGGAAGAGCAGAAGAGCCCGCTAACCACAAAGGGGGGTGCTGGGGGGGGGAACCACACCTCCCATACAGTAATAGTGATCAGGTGGCTTTACAGCCAGGAGCCAGCTTGAAGAAAACAAGTACAAGTTAATTGGTTCTAAACACTGTTTCCTCCCCTTAACATGCAATGCAGGAGGCCCACTTCTAGATCTTTAAACATTTGTTAGGACAGACAATGGTCAAATCTAGTTTAAACTGACAATGAGATCTGCCAGCACAGTACACTCAGGGTTAAATAAGGTAAACTAATGTAGCGCTACCCCCGCAGGACCCGCTTGGTAATTTGGGTTTTGCCATCTTGCTGTCACATAGCATAGAGATGATGGCTCCAGTGAATAGTTCTAGCCTTCGAGGTCTGCTTCACAGACTATTTAGAAGAAAGCAATCATCAGCTGCACAATGCAAAACTTCTTCTAATTATACTAGCCGAATCAAAAATGATTTCTTGACTTTGGAAGAAATACATAGATATACTAAAGGTTGTTTTATATATCTGTATGGTTTTATTCCTAATAATTGCAATAGAAAGTTGTGGCACATTATCTTTAATGAGCCACGTATTTGCTATCTGCCTCTTGTATGAATCTGAATATATTCAATGCATAATTCTGGGACTCATCCTTTGGTAGTCTCAAACTGAATATTAAAGATTTGCTGCAGCAAGTTTATGAAAAAAGCAATCACTGTAAAAAAATGAATGCCAATCTGTGAGAAATGTTCAACCATTTACAGACATAAGCATTTTATCCTATACATTAGGAGATTGTATCACGGCTTTTCCTTTCCCCATCTGTTCTACTTCATTCATTAAAGAAATTGTGGTTTTGAGGGCTGAATACAGGTTTTATAATTGTCCTAGTAATAGAAATTCAAGACTGGAATTACAATATTCACCATGGCAGGTTCGGAGGTGATCACACCGTCATTGTCACACAGAATTAATCAGTGATGACCTGACCCAGTGCGACATCCAAACTGTGTATGCATGGCAGCTACTGTTAATTACTCCTGGCTGATAGCAATGCCATGGGGTTCTATGTTCTTTATAAAGAGGAGATGTCGCCCTTAGATTGTATAGCACCCAATAGCTTTGTGGGATGTACAGGGGCTGCTTCCAGGTGCATCAAATAAACATCGTTCAATCTATTACAGTTAATGTTTCTTTAAAAAGGAAGTAGAAAAGTCTATCCCCTGCCAGCATTCAGTAAAGAAAGACCCTTGTTCTTTGTGTGAAAGTAGTGGTCTTTCTACAGAGTTCAAGCTTTATTGACTCAGAGATCTGCAATTAGCAAACCTCATACTCATCACTGATTTCTCCTATTCAACAGGGGATGTGTCAGACCTAGAGATGTACCGAACTGTTCGCCGGCGGACAGTTCCCGGCGAACTTAGCATGTTCGCGTTCGCCGCTGCGGGCGAACATATGCGATGTTCGGTCCGCCCCCTATAATACATCATTGAGGCAAACTTTGACCCTGAACTTCACAGTCAGCAGGCACATTTCCAGCCAATCAGCATACCTCCCTCCCACACCCTCCCACCTCCTATAAATAAGCAAGGGCAGCATCCATCTTAGATCATTCTGAATACAGAGCTCAATAACTCAAATTAAAATTTAAACGCAAAGCAGAATGTGCTAGAAGAAATACTCATGTGCCTCTCTTTGCCTCTGGTTATCACGTACCTGGTGGAAACAGGAATGTTGTTGGGGCTTCTCCCGCACCTTCTACCCAACACTTCTGAAGGTGGAGATAGAGAGTGTGAAGGCACGGAATGGCATGAGTGCCATGGTAGCCGACAGACAGTATCTGAACTGCAGGTGGATGGAACCGGAAACCAGTGAGCAGGCCAAGGTCAATAACAGCCAGGCAGTGCGGAACTGAATCAGCAGACAGAGAAAGTCCAGAAAGCAGGCCATGGTCGGTAACAGCCAGGCAGAAGCAGTTCAGAATCAGCAGGCAGAGACAAGTCCAGTAAACAGGCTGAGGTCAGAGTAACCAGATGAGCAAGTTTGAGGCAAAGCAGAGGTGAAGGCCAGGGAGAAGCTGGGTCATACTCAGGAAGGCATCTGCAACGGATCAGGTGTCAGGAGACATAGAACAAGCTAAAGACAATTCAGCAACTTCTCCCAGTGACACATACATTTAAATAGGCGGCTGAGTGCCAAGTATGCACACCAATTGCTACGTGCACATGCACACACGCCAAACCGTCACAGCGCATTTGCTATTGCCTTTTCCCCTAGCAGCATGTGCAGCAATGCATGAACAGAAGTCAGCACTGAGACAAATGGTATTAAATGCGCTACCCTTTTTTTACATCTACATGTGCTGGATATATCCAAAAACAAAAGAGCCTAAATAAAATTTGCCAAAAAGTGCTAGTGTGTGAATTAAAGTGCAATCTGTGACTCCATAAAAATAATAATTATTAAACATTTAAACAAGAAGGTCCATTGTAATAAGCAAGTGCAAAGTTTTCATCGAAAAAAGTGATTGGGGTATAGATCAATCACATCCTCTAATGATCGATGCCAGTGCTCCTAAAGTGACAGTAAAGTGCTATTCCACTTCAACTCACTCCATGTGCCCCATGCCCGTGCCCCAACCCCAATGGCTCCAGACTCACCAAATGTAGTTGACCTCTTATTTCTTATGCCAAAAGGGTTTAAAAGAAAGCTTTCCACAGCTCTGCTGTGCGTGGCTAGATGTCCTTATTGTTCTTTCTTTTTTTGCAGACCAGTTGGAGCTCAACATGTGTATAAAGCAGAGAGGGATATCATCGCTCAAAAACGTCTTTGTTAAAAGCAAAATAAGGTGCCCCACCTATTGGTAATAATCAATAAAAGCTAACAGAGTGCGCCACGCACCAAGAACCTAGGGACGACGTCTAATATTGTTTAGGACTTTATTGAAGTTGATTTGTTTGATGTGTGTTTTTGTTACTTATAGGAAGGGGTAAACTGAGAGATCCCTCTCTACCTCAATTTTCCATCAAGCTCTTCTCCTCAAAGTGGCTCTGTCTATACTGCAGTAAATAAATAAATAAAGGAAGTATACAAAGGAGGCATATGGGTTCTAATCTACTGATATAAATACGTCCAACTCTATGCTCCTAAATTCATCATGTTACTTCCATTCTTTCTGGACTCTAAAAAGGTCCTGACTGCAATAAATTGCCGACTCCCGGCCATTAATATCTAGGAGATATAAGAGCAACTTGGAAATAAAACCCCTCCCCACCAATCAAAACCATATCTAAACGTGATAGGGCACTCAACCTTACTATGAAAAGAAAAATAGCCTACATGTTTTACTTTAAAAAAGAGCTTTGTGAGGGTGTATAGAAAATATATGTAAAGTGCTTAAAATAAAATGCTATAACCACCCCATGGCAAATGGAGATTTATTTAGTAAGGTGCTTTCAGGGAAATCTTCAGCTTGAGCTCTGCGCTCAGCTTGCTTTCCCTAAATGCTTCACTAATCCGGCATATGCACAGTAGCTGAGGGGATACAGAAGGCACTGCAGCCCAGTGTCTGACAGACCACAAACCGGTACCAGTCTGTGACCTGGGGGTAGGGGACCCCTGTTACAAAGACTAATAAGTCAGCAGCTACAAATACTGTAGCTGCTGACTTTTAATATAAAGACACTTACCTGTCCAGGGAGCCTGCAATGTCAGCACCAATGTCAGCACCCCAGCAGGTTTTCGGATCGGCTGCCGGGTTCTGCCGCCGCCATTTGTTCTAAGGGAAACCAGCAGTGAAGCCTTTCGGCATCACAGCCAGTCCCCCACTGTGCATGTGCGAAGCGCGCTGCGCATTATAATTGGCTCGGCAACGGGGGAAGGAGAAGGGAGCCAAACATCCGAGGGACAGCGCCGCGGCACTGTCTCCCGAAAGTAGAGAACAGTGGCTGCCCCCCCCATCCATGCGTCCAGCCCCCTAATCTGCATGCAGCCCAGGGGCGCCGGACACATGGAGTTCAATGGGGATTTTTTTTTTTGCATCACCTGATTAGAGCCAGAGGCTCTAATAGGGCGATGCAAAGGGTGGACCCGGGGCGCAGAGCAGTGCGTCCCGAGCCCACCCATTGTGTGACAATAGTGAATGAAAATTCGCTATTGTCACACCGATCCTCCTCCTGGCCAATCAGGAAGCGCGTCCGATACGCGCTTCCTGATTGGCCGCAAGGCAAACCCCGTGCCATTGGCCGAGGAGGAGGCGGGAGCGGAAGGACTGGAGGAGACGCGCCGCCGGGACCGAGGATAAGCCGCCGTTCGGGGGACTGAGGAGAAGCCGATCGCCGCCGCTGCTGCTCCAGGTAAGTAAGGGGGCACGCACGCTGATCTCTGCATTGGGGCATGTATGCTGGTCACTACATTGGGGGCACGCACGCTAATATCTGCATTGGGGGCATGTATGCTGGTCACTACATTGGGGGCACGCACGCTGATCTCTGCATTGGGGGCATGTATGCTGGTCACTACATTGGGGGCATGTATGCTGGTCACTGCATTGGGGGCACGCATGCTGATTTCTGCATTGGGGGCATGTATGCTGGTCACTACATTGGGGGCATGTATGCTGGTCACTACATTGGGGGCACTCACGCTGATCTCTGCATTGGGGGCATGTATGCTGGTCACTGCATTGGGGGCATGTACACTGGTCACTGCATTGGGGGCATGTATGCTGGTCACTGCATTGGGGGAATGTACGCTGGCCACTGCATTGGGGGAATGTACGCTGGCCACTGCATTGGGGGCATGTACGCTGGTCACTGCATTGGGGGAATGGTATGCTGGTCACTGCATTGAAGGGGGCATGTATGCTGATCTCTGCATTGGGGGAATGGTATGCTGGTCACTGCATTGAAGGGGGCATGTATGCTGGTCTCTGCATTGGGGGCATGTATGCTGATCTCTGCATTTATGGGGGCATGTACGCTGGTCATTGCATTGAATGGGGCATGTACGCTGGTCACTGCATTGAAGGGGGCATGTACACTGGTCACTGCATTGAAAGGGGGCACGCTGGTCACTGTGCATTGAAAGGGGGCATGCTGGTCACTGTGCATTAATAGGGGGCACGCTGGTCACTGTGCATTGAAAGGGGGCACGCTGGTCTCTCTGCATTGAAAGGGGACACGCTGGTCTCTCTGCATTGAAAGGGGGCACACTATACCTTAATTACTGAAGGCCCCTTTCACACTTTTGTGACCTCAAAGTCACGCAATTTTTTACAGCGTTTTTTGCCGCAAAGCAATGCCTATTACATTTTTCTGTTTGCGCCCCCCCAAAAAATAATTTGAGCACCAGCCGCCACTGGTAGAGAAGGATACTTGTCAAAAACAAGTACCCATTCCCCCCTCCCCCTGAAAGGTGCCAAATGTGGCACCAGAAGGGGGGGAGGAAGCAGAAGAGCAGAAGTTCCACTTTTGGGTGGAACTCTGCTTTAAATGGTGCTCAAAATATTTCCAATTCATTGCACATTATTTTGAATATCTAGCTATTCCAATAATATCAACACAAAAACTGAAGATAATTTTTTTTAACCTCATGTATCCATATTTTCAGGTTGGAGAGGAAACTATTAGAGGAAATTGAACATGTTTTTTATTTTTCAGTGTGGTTTTGGCGTGTGTGCGGCATATGCAAACAATTTCATTAAGTTCAAATTTTTCAGAGCATGGCAAAAAAAAAATGGATGGGAGAATTGGATGAAATCACACACAAATATATTTATAAAATCTGTTTGAAACACAAAAAAATTATAAAATTGAACATATGTAACCACTGCAAGGTTACAACAAGATCACTAGCTGACCTTTTCCTAATGAACTAGTGAGATCCTCTAGTATTTTGGGATAGTGAGGGAGCAACACTATCTCACCTGGTTAGGTCGGAAGAAGTGGTGGTTAACAGAGGAAGTCATGCTCCTGGAAAGAAAAAGAGCAGTTCTCTCTAAGGAACAGGCACTGGGTCACTTAGGCCCCCATTTGACATGGTCCCTATGGGTTCAACTAAACTGTCAGAACCCTGACATGGAATATGGAGAAGTGCAGGGCCCTGAAATGTTATTACTCTCGGCCACCTATGGGTTGGTGCTACTATGGATGAGGAGAATGGTGTAATGGAGGGTTTCTAGCCCACCAACTGTGTGGTCTGTGGGGTGGTTATGGAGTGAAGCAGTAGGTTCTTGGATAGCCCTGTGTTTGGGTAGGCCCTGTAGTGGAACAGCAACTGCTTAGAAAGACATGTGACCTGTCTACAGCCTAAGAGCCCATTCACATTGAGGCGACACGACCTCGGGGGGCGACCTGTGAAGTCGCGTGCACCGCAACTTCGGCGCGGCTTGCAGAGACTTCACATTATGGAAGTCTATGCAAGTCGCTTCGAGGTTCCCCCCCCCCCGAAGTAGTACAGGACCCTTTTTCTAAGTCGGAGCGACTTGTGTCGCTTCTATTAGAACGGGTCCTGTACTACTCAATGGACCGCGACATACCGTGACTTGTCAGGCTGACAAGTCGCCTGACAAGTCACGCTAATGTGAATGGGCTCTTAAAGTATAACTAAAGGCAAAACTTTTTTTTTTTCAGTTTTGTATACAGTAGAGAGGGATTCGAACAGAAAACCTGTAAGGTTTTTTTTTATTGCTGCTGTGTTCCCATTAGGGAAATTCACCCTCTCGATTTGTAATGTTTACTATTATAACCAGAAGTAAAGTGAAAGAAAATCCCAAATTTTGGGTTGACCCCAGAACGTTAGTAGAGCGGGAAATCTTCCAAAGGGGGTTACCTTGGTGGCTACCAGGGATTCACTCATTTTGGAGGAATGTCCTCTCACTTATTTAACAATTTGGTGCAAAATGCAAGTGACAGGTTCAGTAATCTAAAGCAACTTATTGTATTTCCGTTTACTGCAATTGCTTCTGTTAAGTGGTCATGTCTGATTGGTTGCTGGTTTACCTGACACCACAGATCCTCACAATGCTTTTTTTTCCCTACTGGATAATTGATTGTAATATCTGAACAGTCAGAATGTTTAGTGGCTCAGTTCATCCCATGTAATTTTTCATAACGAAAATGAATTGGACATTTATATTTGCTGTTTTATCCTTGGAAAGTTTGCTCAGATGTACACCAGTTAGTAATTACACCCCCTCCCCTTCAATATATGCTGACCCTGTGCATGTCTTCGGTTCAATTTTATAAGATTTATTTGATCCATGGTTTAATTTGTTTCATATTATGAATTATAGCTCATGTCATGTGCTCAGTGACTCTTTCAGATTTATTTGATGAGTTCTGCTGGGCATTAACTAACAACGAGTGGCACTTTTAAGTGGTGACAGCTCACAGCATGTCAACGGGAAAAGTGAAAATAAGGTGCTGCTGTTTCTGCAGAGTTTGTGAACTCTTAATATCACGTGTCAGTTATTAAAGTTTAATTTTAATTTACTTCTAATTAATAGTTTCTTACAATGTATAAATGGGCTCCCTGCTTTGTTGAATAAAATTGCAAGGGAAGAAGATCAAAAAGTGAAAAAATCACATCAAGCAAAGTGACAGTGACGTAGAGCAGATTTAAACAATGAAGAAATGTATTGTACTCTTTTTTAAAGCTGAACTCCAGGCAAACAGCTATATACACAGGTGCAATACATATACACTATATTGTCAAAAGTATTGGGACACCTGCCTTTACACGCACATCATTTTTAATGGCATCCCAGTCTTAGTCCGTGGGGCTCAAAATTGTGTTGGCCCACCCTTTGCAGCTATAACAGCTTCAACTCTTCTGGGAAGGCTGTCTACAAGCTTTAAGAGTGTGTCTATGGGAATGGGAGGTCAGGACTCTGTGCAGGTCAGTCAAGTTCCTCCACCCCAAAATCATTTGGTGGAGGGGAAATTATGGTATGGGGTTGTTTTTCAGGGGTTGGGCTTTCAGGGGTTGGGCTTGGCCCCTTAGTTCCAGTGAAGGAAACTCTTAAGGTATCAGCATACCAAGACATTTTGGACAATTTCATGCTGCCAACTTTGTGGGACCAGTTTGGGGATAGCCCCTTCCTGTTCCAACATGACTGCGCACCAGTGTACAAAGTAAGGTCCATAAAGACATGGATGAGCGAGTTTGAGGTGGAGGAACTTGACTGTCCTGCACAGCGTGTAAAGGCAGGCATCCCAATACTTTTGAAAATATAGTGTATATGAGCTGTCGAACATGCAACAAGTTTGAAATTCTATTTAGCTTTGGATGCAGATTTCCTTATCAGACAGCACTGCTAGATGCCTGACCTCCACTGCAATTAAGGTAAAATTCCAGGATAACCCTAGCTAATCTTAAAACTGTCCCCTACCCTCTTCTAAAACCAATGCTAACTAACCTGTGTAAGAAAGATGTATATATGTTGTACTTATCTATTTTTAGCTTGCTTCATTCCATTCATGTGATCCCTTGTGTCAGCTGGCGGTGGCTACAGAAGAGAACACTTCAACAACAGCTAGAAAAGCCTGGGAGCGGTGATGTTGCTTCTAGGCTTCAATGGCCCATTCGTTGTTAGCACTCCCTCCTCTCCCCTGCAGCTGCACTGGCTGACACAGGGGAGTAGGGCCACATGAATGGAGTGGCCTGAAAATAGGTAAGCATATAAATCTTTCTTAGGATGGGGGAGGTGACAGTGTTAGGATTAGTTAGGTTATGACGGTTTTCTGCTGTAAGCAGTACAGTTTTATCCTGGCCCCCTTTTTCTCTGCCTGCTGAGCTTATTGAATAATGAAATATACTGACGTGAACATACTAGTGTTCTTCCCTCCTGTAAGAACATTCTCTGTGTTAGACTAAGGGCACTGTGCAAAGCATAAGTGGCCAGTATACTTATACCCCACCAACCTGATGTTACGCTGTTAGTGACAAGAATATGGGGACGACCAAATCCAAGAAGTGGCCTCATGGGATTGTCACCAACCACACACACACTCATATACACACACACTTCACCCTATTCCTTTTGCAACTTTATTTTAATATATAGTTGTAGCCCTGTAGAGTTACACTGGCTGTATTATCTGAAATGCCCAGTAGATGGCAGATGGACTCAGTATGCAGTTAATTAAACATTGAGCAGTGATCACAGGACTTGGCTTTTTCAGTCACATGATTGTGGCATCATCACAGTGTGACCAGGAAGTGGTGTGTGAGGAAAGACTGAGGGAGTTAGACACCAGCTCTGGATTTCTTCTTATCCTTCTGCTCAGGATTTTCACCTATTAATGTCCTGGGAGGACTTCCTGCACAGCTCTGAGGAAGGAGGTCATGGAAGACTTCTAGAAGTTACCACATGCTCAGCCAGAGAAAGGACATGTGACTAGCTGTGAAAGACTGCTGCACAGAGATAGAACCCTGCTGAGAGAACTTGCTTCACCCAAGACCACACCAGCTGAGAGAGGGACCTGCTTTCAAAGACACGCACTGAGTCCAGACGTCTGGTGAATCCAGTGAGAGGAGACTGCAGTGGACTGACCTGGTTAATTGCGTTTCTGAGGGTAAGCCAAGCCTCTCCCTGTATCACCACAGGGCACCTGTCTCCTCACTCTCAGTAAAGACTCTGAGGTCCAGAGTGGACATTGCACAGCTCAGGCTGCTTCAGTGACCCTGCAGAGCAGGACTTATAAGGGCCCCAACTCTCCTATGTGCACCAACGGCCATTAGGGTGAAGATAAGGGGGTGGGATGCAGGTGTGCTAGTGGGTGGGTGAGGAAAATACACATTGCATTATTATCTGTGTTTCTATTGTATTTTTCCCTTGTATGTTGGTTCATTTGCTACTTACTATATAAAGTTAGTTCCAGTTAGGCTGTGTCAGTCTCGTTGCACCAAGTATGTTCCCAGTGGGACCCCACATCCCTACCCCGGATGCCCCACTGGGTGGAGGCACTGCCGCAGACATGTACCCCAGCTCCCAGATAGCGGAGGCTCAGGATCCGCCTGTCAGACATAGTGAGTTAACTAGGTTTAGGGACCCCAAAGACATTAGGGGGCGCCCTCAAAACCCCGTTACATATGGAGGCACTGCTGAGATCTATTGGGGTACAACCAGTGAGAATAGGTTAAGTCCTCAGGCCACTCCCTCCTTTGCAAAAGAGTGGGCCCAGCAAAGAAATGTACCATTACAGCAAGCTGTGATGTTATGCAAAGTCCCCTCCTGCTGTGAGATGAATCACGTCATCTTGTGTATAGAAATTCGACTGGGAATAGAAATGGCGACCATCAGGGATATCCTGCAGGATTCTGAAGGCCAAACTTGCATGTTAATATATTGTCATACGGACTTGGGAGACCATGAGATGCCTACCAACGTTCATTTATATGGAGCCCCGGATGAAGGATGCTCCTTAGTGTACGCTCTCCTTGATAAGGAAGAAAGGGTCTCGCTGCAACCACCCTTTAAATTAGAACAGAAAGACTATCTCACAGAAAATTATTCTAAGCTCCTGACTCCCATCTCCGGAAAAGCCGGAGCCATTCCTAAACAAGCTGCCCATCCTATTACAGGACAGGGGATGATTACTCCTAAAGCAGAATTTCATCCATCTGCAGCATTACTGAAACCAGACAACCCTGAAGTACGCACCCTGCCTACAGGAGGTAGTGATGTATCGGACATACTACAGAAACTCTCAGAAGCCATAGTGACGGCAAACCACACCCATAGTTACCGCAAACTAAAAGTTTTCTGGGAATCAGCCTGTTCCTGCAGGAGAAGAGCCTTTTGAGGTCTGGAAGGATAATGCTATGCAGTTGTTGGAGGAATGGTCTTGTACGGATACCATAAAGAAACAGCGGTTGGTAGAGAGTCTTCGTTTTCCCGCTACAGACATGATAAGACTGTACAAGGGAGTAAATGACTATATCAACCGGTTACAGCTATCGCTAGGAAAGTTATTCCATAAAGGAGCAGTCACTGCCTCTGAGTTGGATGCTCGGCTATCTAAACAAATTCAGAGAGGTGGTTTGACCAATAATCCAGTTATGATTCTGCTGAGAGCCAAGTTGGATGATAAAGTTCTGCCTTATTCCACATTAATAAATACAGCCAGGAGATTGGAAGACCAGATGTGTCCACCCCTACAGAAGGCTGAATTGGAGCTCTTATGCAAATCACCACCAGAGAGAGCAGATCCTCCCCCTGGAAGTGGGGGGCAACACCAAAAGACTCAGAAAAAGCTGTTTCCTGAGGATTCACCCCGCCGAGGGGACTGCTTTAAGTGTGGAAAGTCAGGGCATTTTCAGCGGGAGTGCCCTGTGAATTCCATGGAGGTGGATGTGGAGGTGCTGGCAACCGAGCTCGAGGAGACTCAAATGACCAGGTCTTACAAGCGGAGGAAGACCCGGCCTACATATAGTCTATCTGTTGGGGCCAAGATTGGGCCTAAATCTTTGATACACGTGCAAGTAGAAGGAATTCATGCTTCAGCGTTGCTAGATACAGGTTCTCAAGTCACCATTATCTACAGAGACTTCTATGAACGTCATTTGAAACACATTCCTATGGAACCTGCAGGAGAGTTTCAGCTATGGGGCGTTGGGTCTCAAGCTCAACCTGTGGAGGGATGCATAAAAGTGACCATAACTATTCCCCAGTTAAACACCGGGATGATATATCCTATGGAGCTGGAAGCTTTGATATGCCCTGCAGCCAAGAAAGTGTGTGCCCCAATAATATTGGGTACTAATGCAAAGATGGTACAGGATGTATTCGGGGCCTATCTAACAGAAGTGGGAGATGTCTCTTTAGACCGATTGATGGAGGTCAGCCCTGTCCTAGTAAAAGAGTGTCAACGACTAGCCCTTGAAACAAAACCAGGGTTGTGCCACTATTCAGGAACAGAACCTGCATTTGTAAAGCCTGGTGAGACCAAAACTTTACGAGCCATAGCCTCAATGCACCATGAAATGTTGGGGGGAACTGGACAATACCTTATTGAGTCTCTGCCTGAAGAGGATCAGAAGAAGGGCTGGACTCTCATACCTGAGGTAAAAGATTGGCGAAAAAGGTGGTGTCGGAGCTTTCCTGTGATGGTACAGAATTTAACCCCCACAGAAATCCGGATTGATCGTCATCAGAAGATTGGTGTGATACACCTTTTAGATCAAGTTTTGTCCATCATGTCTGTGAGTGCAGAACAGAAGGATCATGTGAAAACACCTTTAGATTTTGATCTAGAAGATTCTCCTCTACCACAGCAGTGGAAAGACAGCCTTCGTTCAAAACTGGCCACCCGAGAGGGAGTGTTCTCCAGAGCAGAGATGGACGTGGGGTGTTCTAAGAGTGCCACCCATGCTATAAGACTTGCTGATTCTACTCCTTTCAGAGAAAGGGCAAGAAGAATACCCCCTCGAGATGTGGAAGATGTCCGGGACATACTCCAGCAGATGAAAGGAGCAGGCATCATCACAGAATCCCGGAGCCCCTATGCCTCACCTATTGTGGTAGTGAGGAAAAAGAATGGTTCAGTTCGGCTATGTGTGGACTACCGTACTCTGAACAAGAGGACTGTGCCAGATCAGTACACTTTGCCCCGGATAGAGGATCTCCTGAACGCCCTATCTGGCAGCCAGTGGTTCAGTGTGCTTGACTTGAGGTCTGGATATTATCAGGTACCCATGAAGGAGGATCAGGAAAAGACAGCTTTCATCTGCCCTTTGGGGTTCTTCCAGAATGCCACAGGGAGTCACAGGAGCTCCTGCTACTTTTCAGAGGCTGATGGAGAATACTGTGGGGGATATGAATCCCAAAGAGTGTCTAGTGTATCTAAATGACCTAATTGTTTTCGGGAAGACGCCAGAGGAGCATGAACAAAGGTTGCTAAAGGTGTTGGATCGACTTCAAGCTGAAGGCCTGAAGCGATCAGTGGACAAATGCGGATTTGCCCAAAACTCTGTCACTTATATGGGGCACATAGTCTCCGCTGAAGGAGTAGCCACAGATCCTGCTAAAATTGAAGCAGTGTTGAATTGGCCAAGACCAAATAACATCAGTGAGTTGCGGTCCTTTCTGGGATTCTGTGGTTACTACCGAAGGTTCGTGAAAGACTACTCAAAGATTGCTCGAGAGTTACATGACCTGCTGAACATTACCCCTGACGTAAGGGGTGCTAAGGCACCATATCCTAAAGACCCCTTTGGAGAAAAATGGACTTCAGGATGTGAAGACGCCTTTCTGACATTGAAGAAGAGACTTACAGAAGCTCCTGTCTTAGCCTATGCAGACCCTGAGAAACCATATATCCTCCATGTGGATGCCAGTATGGAAGGTCTAGGGGGTGTACTGCACCAAAGTTATCCAGAAGGATTGAGGCCGGTGGCTTACATAAGCAGAAGTCTTACAGGTACAGAGAAGAACTATCCAGTTCATAAATTGGAATTTCTGGCACTCAAGTGGGCCATCGTGGATAAACTGCATGACTATTTGTATGGAGCAACATTCGAAGTAAGGACTGACAACAATCCACTTACCTACATACAGACTACAGCTAAGCTGGATGCCACAGGACATAGGTGGTTGGCTGCCTTGTCAAGCTACAGTTTCAGCCTGAAGTACAAGCCTGGGCCCAAGAATTTCAGCGCAGATGCCCTGTCCCGCAGACCTAGACTCCCTCCTCACCGAGAAGAAGAGGAGTGGGAAGAGATCCCTGGGCCGGGGGTAGGAGCCTTTTGTCAGATGTATGTGGTGGCCGAGAGTCAAGAAGAATTTGCCGAGCTAAGAGGGATAGACTCCATTAGCCACTCTCCGGAAGCTGTGCCTGAGGTGTTCCATGCTCCAGTCATGCTTCAACAGTGGTCCAGTATAACCACAGAAGACAAGAGGGAGGCTCAAGCGCAGGACTGGTATATTGGGATAGTTATCAGAGCAATAAAGACTAAGAATCCTAAATTGCTGACTTCTCTACCTGTGAGTCAAAGAGAATTATACCGAAGAGAATGGAGCCGACTACATCTCGAAGATGGAGTACTCTATAGGGTCGTGATCACCCTGACAGAAAACAATTGGTACTACCGCACAGATACCGTGGCATGGTCCTGAGAGCTCTCCACGATCAACATGGGCATCTCGGGGTGGACAAGACCTATGGCCTAGTACAAGATCGGTTCTATTGGCCTCGCATGAGGGAACATGTCGAGCAACATGTACAGACATGCAGGAGGTGTACCCAGAGGAAGACCCTGCCTGTGAGAGCTGCCCCTATGGGTCATCTGAAAAGTACGGGACACATGGATCTTGTGTGCATGGACTATCTCTGCATTGAGAACGATACAGCGGGAATTGGAAATGTGCTGGTGGTAACGGACCATTTCACCAGATATGCTCAAGCCTTCCCCACTAAAGATCAAAAGGCTGTGACTGTAGCCAAAGTCCTTTGGCAGAAGTATTTCATTCACTATGGACTACCCAATCGGATACACTCTGATCAAGGTAGAGACTTTGAGAGTAAGTTGATGAAGGAGCTGTTGGACATGTTGCAGGTGCAGAAGTCCAGAACCACACCTTATCATCCGGAGGGCGATGCACAGCCAGAACGGTTCAATAGGACCCTCCTAGATATGCTAGGGACTCTCAAGCAAGTCGAGAAGCGGTCTTAGAGTAAACATGTGGAAGCCATGGTCCACGCATACAACTGTACAAGGCATGAATCTACAGGGTTCTCACCCTATTTCCTAATGTTCGGAAGAGAAGCTCGATTGCTGATAGATGTCCGTTTGGGAGTGTCTCCTGATGGAACAGATTCAACTTCACACTTTCAATATGTAAGGAACCTCAAACAAAACCTTCATCGGGCCTATGAGTTGGCCATCCAAGCTGCAGCAAAAATTGAAGAACGGAACAAAAGAAGGTATGATGCTAAGGTGAGATATCGGGAGATTCAAGCAGGGGAAAAAGATTTTCTCCGGAATCTAGGTGTGCCTGGAAAACACAAACTGGCTGACAGATGGAAAGATACCCTGTTTGAGGTTGTGTCCAAGCTGGAAGGTCTGCCAGTGTACAACATTAGGGGCCCGGAGGGCCGAATAAAGGCTTGGCATAGAAACCATCTGCTTCCAGTTGTGTATGCGGATGAAGAGGAGAGTAGTGAAGAACTGAGGGAAAACCCAGCAGAGAGTCCTGGAAATGGGGCAGAGGAGACCCCAGGAACTCCCAGTGCAGAGGATCAGTGGTGGTCATCACCTGCTGAAGAAACACAGCAATTGCCTCCTTTAACTCCTGTGGTTTCACAAAGTTCTCCAAGGTTGAATCCAGAAAGTCCATGTTTTGTGCCTGGAACTTCCCTTAGAGACTCTAGTTCGAGGGCAGGAGTCGAAGTTCCACAGTTGATGTCCCAAGATCCTCTCCCACAGCGAGAACTGAGACACAGCACCAGAGTGCGGCAACCCCCTAGGGCCCTAGTTTATGATAATATAGGAAAGCCCAGTTATGCCCCGCTGACACAAGCGGCATCCAAAATGGCCACTTTTCTTCATGCACTAGCTGAAGTGGTAAATGTTAGTGACTCTTTACCCTAGATAACTAGCTAGCTAGGATGTTACTGTGCTAACTGTACTGTATGTATGCTAAACCTTTTTCTGTTGAATTTTTGTTAAGCCCCCTGGCTAGGACTTGCCAGTGGAAGGCAAGTATTTTCAAGGGGGAGCATGTAGCCCTGTAGAGTTACACAGGCTGTATTATCTGAAATGCCCAGTAGATGGCAGATGGACTCAGTATGCAGTTAATTAAACATTGAGCAGTGATCACAGGACTTGGCTTTTTCAGTCACATGATTGTGGCATCATCACAGTGTGACCAGGAAGTGGTGTGTGAGGAAAGACTGAGGGAGTTAGACACCAGCTCTGGATTTCTTCTTATCCTTCTGCTCAGGATTTTCACCTATTAATGTCCTGGGAGGACTTCCTGCACAGCTCTGAGGAAGGAGGTCATGGAAGACTTCTAGAAGTTACCACATGCTCAGCCAGAGAAAGGACATGTGACTAGCTGTGAAAGACTGCTGCACAGAGATAGAACCCTGCTGAGAGAACTTGCTTCACCCAAGACCACACCAGCTGAGAGAGGGACCTGCTTTCAAAGACACGCACTGAGTCCAGACGTCTGGTGAATCCAGTGAGAGGAGACTGCAGTGGACTGACCTGGTTAATTGCGTTTCTGAGGGTAAGCCAAGCCTCTCCCTGTATCACCACAGGGCACCTGTCTCCTCACTCTCAGTAAAGACTCTGAGGTCCAGAGTGGACATTGCACAGCTCAGGCTGCTTCAGTGACCCTGCAGAGCAGGACTTATAAGGGCCCCAACTCTCCTATGTGCACCAACGGCCATTAGGGTGAAGATAAGGGGGTGGGATGCAGGTGTGCTAGTGGGTGGGTGAGGAAAATACACATTGCATTATTATCTGTGTTACTCTATTGTATTTTCCCATGTATGTTGGTTCATTTGCTACTTACTATATAAAGTTAGTTCCAGTTAGGCTGTGTCAGTCTCGTTGCACCAAGTATGTTCCCAGTGGGACCCCACATCCCTACCCCGGATGCCCCACTGGGTAGAGGCACTGCCGCAGACATGTACCCCAGCTCCCAGATAGCGGAGGCTCAGGATCCGCCTGTCAGGCATAGTGAGTTAACTAGGTTTAGGGACCCCAAAGACATTAGGGGGCGCCCTCAAAACCCCGTTACATAGTATTTATAAAAGTTAGGAATTTGGGGTGGTCAAATGGCTTTCTTCTTAATTCTTTCAGGGTGTAATCTTCCTGGGGTTGCTGGGGAGAAGCTGAGAGGGTATGCAGCTGTGCTGAGTAGGGATTGGTAACTGACAATTTGGTGGGAAAGTATACATCAAATAATGAAGCACTTTTATCTTTACAAAGAGCTGTCAGTAAGGGTGTGTAGCAGTTTTATTTACTATAGCAAGCTGCAAGCTTGCTCGTCCACCCTGTTTTATCCTTATTGGGGGGTAATGTTGCCCACCTCATAGGTGTATAGTGTTTTACATGATTTACAATGATCTGTTCTGTTTAAATTAATAGGCTTTGAGAAGCCAAGTGGTTGGGTAATGTTGTCTACATTGTGGCTAGACAGCGGTTTACATGATTTAAGATGGTCATCATTTCCATTTGGCTCATGGTGTTTTTGGTGTATAAATGCTGTGTATATTGTTAAGGTTTATGAGTTAATAGACGATCAAGGTAAAGTTAGACATAAACCCCCAATAAAGGGCTGTGGCCAAAGCTTTTCCACATTCCTATGTCTGGTGTTTTATTTTTATTTTTTATTTGTTGTGCATTTTGGGGTGGGATGATAGTGGGCATGTACAATCCCATGGTGATGTTATGTCCTGATGGTATGCTATCTAAACTAGATATTAGGGATAGGGAAATACAGTAGGTCCAGGTCTGATTTGCATGGGGTTTTGTGGGATTTCTGTTTAAAATTTGTGACACCTGAAACTAACAGTGAATCTCACTAAAGTCTATGGGGGGGCTGTAACGGAACCGCGACCCACACTGTGCTTGTGGGCTTCCATCAGAATACTGCTTCCTCCAGTCTGAACATAGGTATCAGATATTACAGTGCAGCAATACAAAACTAGCCTGAACTTAGCATGTATGGATCTGGAATAACCACTTTATTGAACAAGAAACAGACTTTTTATACACTTGAGAAGTATGTCAGTCACTACATGAACAATGACCCAAATATTTACCCAAAACATCACACAATGGTTAAATAACAAGGTACAGCTGACTCGTGGCTAATCACATCTAGACAATGTTATCATTAACATGCTAATTAACTCAGCGCACGTAAACCAGCCTGGGTGACCAGACTGCCAGCAACAAGGCTAAAACAAAATACAATACACATTATTATAAGTGTAAACACAGCACCCGCAGTAAACAAGAGGTGAGTAAATCAGCATAGATAACAATATGTGGAAGACAGGTGGTTGAGCTGATGATATTAGCATCTGCTAGGAGTCTGACTGTGTGGAGCAGTCTCTTATTGCCAACAGGCAGCTAGGCCTAGAATCCCAGAGTCTTCATATATTCCTTGAGATATATTGTTGACAAATATTCCTGTCCCATTTCAGTAATCCAAACCATATTCTCAGTGTCCATTAAGTCCAACATTTTCTTGGCCACCCTGTGCCCCTAATAGACACAGGGTGACTTACACCAGTGTTTTTCAACTCTGGTCCTCAGGGCACACTAACAGGCCAGGTTTGCAAGAAAACTGAAATACATCACAGGTGATATAATTTGCTGCTCGTGATTGCAGTATTCTAGTCTGCATCTCCCCAAGGTAATACTTAAAATCTGGCCTGTTAGTGTGCCCTGAGGACCGGAGTTTAAAAACACTGACTTACACAAAGGGGCCTTGGGAGCTGGGAGAGGGATTTTTCAACCTCTCAAAGGTAAGCTGGGTTCCACGGGCCCCCCAACCAAAGTGACTCCCGTCACAGGGGCATATCTTGATACTAAATTCTGTCCATTTTTAGGACTAACGGGCAAGTTATTGTTAACCTCTTGGTGCACCTCTAGGACCATTCTTAAAGTGATCGTAAAGTCTAATTTTTTGTCCTTAAATAACAAACATGTTATACTTACCTCCTCTGTGCAGTTGGTTTTGCACAGAGCAGCCCCGATCCTCCTCTTCTCAGGTTCCTCTTTGCTGCTCTCAGCCCCTCCCTTCAGTTGAGTGCCCCAGAGCAAGCAGCTTGCTATGGGGGCACCCAAGCCAATCTTCAGCTTCGTGTGTCCATTCAGACATGAAGCTGCTGTTCTGCCCCCGCCCCGTCTCCTGATTGGCTGACTGACTATGATTGACAGCTGCGGGAGCCAATGGCGC
Organism: Pelophylax lessonae; assembly: GCF_965119305.1. Taxonomy (NCBI): domain Eukaryota; kingdom Metazoa; phylum Chordata; class Amphibia; order Anura; family Ranidae; genus Pelophylax; species Pelophylax lessonae. Next base: position 672,530,659 of record NC_138769.1, on the reverse strand, counting down.
CACAGCTGTGTCTCAGCCAATCAGGAGGGAGAGTTCCATGCAGCCGAGGGACTCGTGGACATCGCTGAACAGAGATGGGACTCAGGTAAGTAGTAGGGGGTGCTGGGGAGGCTGCTACACACAGAAGGCTTTTTATCCTAATGCATAGAATGCATTAAGATTAAAAACCTTATGACTTTACAACTCCTTTAAAGCCTGGACAGTGGTGCACCCAGAAAAGTTCACCACTATTAGGCATGTATCTCCCCATACTACCCTCTGGTTGAATCCAAACTTGCCAGATTTCCTCTCCCTCCCTGATCCGTCTAAGTATATGGGCAATACTGGGTTTCAAATATCTCAATCACATCTGTAAACAAGCAACTGTGACAGGAAGTCAGGTAAATATGTGGATGGTAAACGAATGGCGTTAAGCGCCAAAAGTACCTGCGCTTATTGGATAAAGTGCAAACGTGATATATAAATAATTAATATTTGCTAGTGAGTAAGTGAATTATTTGTATTGGAATCAATAAATATGTAAACTGTGCACAATATAATGGTGTGAACCAATAATCTAGGGAGCTGTACCTCAATCGTAAAAACGTGTAATAGGTGTATGATACACACAAGGTGTACTAAGCTGCGCTCACCTTTAAACGTGCAAATATGTGGTATAATAAAATTATTAGATAAAGTGCATAGTGGCAAATCATCAACTAATTGAATAATTAGAAATAAATAAATAAATAAATAATTAAATAAATAATTAATTAATTGAATAGAGTGCATCAATAAAGTGCATCAAAAAGTTCAAAGTGATAAGTCCCAATAAGCGGATAGATGAATAGAGATATATCTCCAAGGAATAAAAAATCTTCACATGGTAAATCCTTGAACCCTTCACCATATAGGCACCAATGTGTGAGTGTGCTTACCAGAAAGCACAGACCCCTTAATTACAGGGGGTCAGTGCAGGCAGGATCAATCAACGCGACCAGAGTCAGAATATGTAAGACCAATCCCTCTGAAGTGGTCCGCTTCACAACCTCCTGTACACCACAGAACTCCTCACTCTTCCTCCTTATGCTCCTCAGCAGTATGAAAACAAAAGAAATGACCAGGATAGTGAAGTACGTTTTGACAGTTTAATGTAAAATAAGGTGGACACACTTACATCAGGGTAATAAAAAACAGGCATATAGGACTTGAGATCCAAGATTGGACACAGGACGGTAACGCTTCCGCGTTCTCTGGTCCTCTCCAGACGGTCTCAAAATGGCAGTGATAGCAGGGTGATCGTATCCCAATGTTCCCGACCGGTTTCGTCGGCTCGTATGGCCGTCGTTTTCAAGGGTCATGTATGTGGATGTTGTCACAGACAGGAGATACATGTCTTCTTGGTTTAGACAATTCACCAATTACTATAGGGTGTTGGCTGCAGAGGTAGCCAGCAGGAAGGTTTAAGGAAGTTGAAAAACCTTCAGCTATTCAGAATGAGGAAATTAAGGCCTCTATAATTTGTCCAGAGGAAGTCTATTGATTGCTGCCTCCTGACGCTGTGTGGGTAGAGGAGGACAGTCAGATGGGTGCCTCCTGAAGCTGTGTGAGCATGGGAGAGGAATGCCTCCTGAAGCGATGTGCGCTGAGGAGGGTAAAGGGACTGAAGACTTCTCAAGGTGAGAAATTGGATTGTTTTCTATGTGAAGAGAAAAAGGACATTTTCTGTGTGAAGAGAAAATAAATGAGCTATTTCTATGTGAAGAGAAAAACAAACGGATGTTTTCTATGTGAAGAGAAAAGGGACATTTTCTGTGTGAAGAGAAAATAAATGGACTATTGATGGTCTGCTGTAGGATCAGCAAAGTCTGCCCAACAGTAGGTTGGGGACAGACTCCTTAGGTAGGTTCCAGTGTGTCAAGGTAGCCGCCCACAGTGGCAAGGGTTTATTTTATTTTATGTTTATTTTGAAGTATGCTGTTTTTGATGCTTGCACATGTGTGAAGAAAATTGCAAGAATAAAACCATACACTGTTGTTTGCAACCACTTCTCAGCTATCTCCTTGTGTAACTAACCCCCCCAAGGGGTCATCCTCACCTGCCACTGAGCTAATCCCTCACATATGGTGGAGGTATGCATTGGGCAGAAGCAGAGATCCCTGCAAAGAAGTGCATCTGTTCTATGAACTTTGTCTGGTGCATGAGATTGCACAATCTGTGTGTGTAGGAGAGGAGATCCTGAAAGAGAGAAAAACTACTTGTTTTAAAGAGACAGTGGTCTCAAAATTTTTGATAAACTTTGTTTTGTCTGGTGCATGAGACTGCACAAACTGTGTGTGCAGGAGAGGAGATCCTGCAAGAGAGAGAAAAGCTACTTGCTTTAAAGAGACAGTGGTCTCAAAAAATTTTGCTGGACTTTGAAAAATTTATTGTGGAGTTATTGAAGATGGGGCGGTCAAAGCACCTGAAAGATGCAAAGATAGCTGAAATGAGAGACCAAATTCTATGGATGGAGGGGATGTTACCGCCTGAACGAGCCCCATCCATGCCTGAACAGAGTCTGCTAAAGAGAAAGGTTGTTGTCCCTAGCAACACTGGGGCAAATGCGGATTATTTTCAGCGGAGCTTTGCAGCTCAACAGGCTCACCAAGAGAGCATGGCAGGCTGGAAACAGAGATGCCAGCAGCAAAGGGAGGCCATCGGTTTGGAGGAAACCGAGTATGTGTGCAGGGCTGAGCTGGATGCCTTGCAACGGAAAATGGAAGAAAAGGAACAAGCCCTGGAGTTGCTTAGGATGGAGCATAGAAACTTGCAGGCTCAGGTGTTACAGTGGGAAGAATCCACTGCTCTTCTTTTTTCCGAGTTACAAAAACGTAGAGAGACTATAATGGAGAAAGATACCATCCTCATGGAAAAGGAAATTGAAGTTCAGACTTTGCAGGAGCAAAGTATGGGTGATATGTTGGAGTTGCGTAATCAGCTGGCACATAGTCTTCAGTCTTTAGAAGCTACAAAAATAGACCTGCAGGATGCGCAGGAACAGAATGTCTCTCTGAAAGCTACCTTGTCTCTCAGCTACAAGGAGAAAAATGAGAGAGAGGCTAAATTACTGAGTACTGTGTATGAGCTCAAAACTTTGAGCAAAGTGGTAGATGAATTACATACAGACTGTGAACACTGGAAAGATGAAGCCCAACGTGTCCAGCAGCAGCTAAAGAAGAAAGAAGCCTGTGTGGCAGAATTACAGTCTCTTTCCCAGAAACTAGCCAATGAGGTGAAGGCTCTTATGCAGGGAAAAGGAGATTCGGAAAACACAAGAGGAAAAAGGTAGAGGCACAGCTTCTGGAATTGCAAGTCAAAGTATCAGAAGGTGACCGATTGTGTGCTAAACTGTCAGAGAAGGCAAACCGACTGCAGGTTGAGTTGGACAATGTCACAAATCAGCTTTCTCAAGCAGACAGCAAATCTAGAGAAATTGCCAAAGATTTCTCTATCTTGGAATCGCAGCTGCAAGACACTCAGGAACTCTTACAGGAAGAGAGGTGTCAAAGGCTGAGTTTTAGCACAAAACTCAAACAAATGGAAGATGAGAAAAATGGCTTCCTGGAACAATTAGAAGAGGAGGAGGAAACAAAGAAAAACCTATCAGAGCAAGTCGCAACATTGCAAGCTCAGATAGGAGATATGAAAAAACTAATGGAAGAAAGTGTTGGTTCATTAGAGAATGTTGAAGATGTGAAAAAGAAGTTTGATCAGATGCTTGGTGAGGAGAAGACTCACCAAGTCTTTTGTGTCTGCAAAATATGCAGAAGAACGCGACCGTGCAGAAGCGGAGGCGCGTGATAAAGAGAGCAAAGCCCTGTTCTTGGCTCTCTCCTTGGAGGAAGCTCTAGAGTGTAAGGTTGAACTAGAAAGAGTTAACCGGGGGCGTGGCCGGAACTCGGATGTGAAAGCAGCGCGGCTCCGGAGCTCTGTCCTATCTGCCCTGATCCTTCCGTGATCCTGCTGGAACCCGACATCCTACTCACCTGATTCCGACGTCTCCTGTCTCCTGATATCCCGGTGCACCCGCGGCGATGGTCAAAATCGGTCCTCCCGGTCCAGAAGCACTCGGTGTCCGCCCGCCGGACCTCACGCTGCCACGATCCCAAGATGGCGTCGGCCCGGCGCGTGCTGCGGGCCCTTCCTCCCAGATCGCTCGCTCCTCGGCTGTGCGGATGGCATCGGCCTCTGTGGAGGGGGAAGCGATCTCTCCTGGATCGTCTCGGCTGGCGGTGACTGTAAGTGATGCTCTCTCTCCTCCCCTGGGCTCCCCCGTACCCTCGGAGCCTGCTCTGTCTGTGGATAGGCCCGAACCTACCCTGTCTGCCATAATGGACGCTATCCAGCACTGTCAGACCTCGCTTGCCTCACAGATTGAGTCTGTACAGATGGACATGTCGTTTCTCAAACAGGATGTGCACAACCTTCGCCACAGGGTGGGCAACGCGGAGCAGCGTATTAGTGACATGGAAGATGCCCACCGCCCCATGCAGTCCACTGTGTCAGAGTTACAGAGGGGCCATGTCGCTACTACAGACAAGCTAACGGACATGGAGGACCGCCTCAGGCGCAATAATTTGCGTTTTTTGGGCTTTCCGGAGGGATCGGAGGGTAAAAATCCTGAATCATTCATGGAACATTGGCTTATCGATACTTTTGGGAAGGAAGTTTTCTCCCCCTTGTTTGCCATTGAAAGGGCGCATAGAGTGCCATTGCGCCCCTTGCCGCCCGGGGCCCCACCCCGTCCTCTTCTCATCAAGCTCCTGCACTTCCGTGATAGGGAGGCTGTGCTCCGGGCCTCTAGGGACAGGGGCCGAATCCAGTATAATAACCACGCTGTATCTATCTTCCCGGACTTCTCTGCTGCGACCCAGAAACAGCGGGCCTCCTTCATGGCAGTTAAGAGGAGACTGCGGGATTTACAATTGCCGTATAGTATCCTGTACCCGGCTCGTTTGAGGGTCATCTATCAAGGTAAAGCCCACTTTTTTCAGGATCCTCAGGACGCTGCGCAGTGGGTGGATTCCCTGGGACGCCGCTCCCCTCCCTCCCAGGATCATAGGTCTCCTCGTCGGTGATCGCTGGCCTGTGTCTTGCAACTGCTGCTGGGTTTCCCTTTCTTCCTCCTGGATGTCGTTGGGATGCACCGTTATATTCTATGATCCTTCTTACAACTCTTTTTTGTGATTGTCGGGTGTCCTCCTGAATGGGGGGACCCTCCTTGTTCCTCTGGTAGGGCATTTTTGGGGATGGTTGCTCTCCTTCACCCCCTTTTTTCCTTTTTTGCTACCATTCCTGTCTGCTTTAGGACGAGCAGATCCACGTTTCCCTGAACTACACTGTTTTTTGGTTATGGGATTTCAAGCTCTCAACTGTTGGGGACTGAGGGCCGGGTGGGTTAGGGTGGGACGGGTGTTGGGTTACTACTGTTTTTGTGTTTATCTGGGATTGTGGGGGTCTCTCCCCCCTTTTTTTGATTTGCGTTTACTCCGTCATGTCTTCTTGGACTCTTATCAGGGATTTTTTTTACGCCTAGGTGCTACGATTTTCATTTCTGCCTTGCTGTACTTGATAATATTTGGGTTCTTGTCTGTGCCTTCTCCTCCTATGCATATTGCCTGCCAGTGGTTTTGCCTGCCATATTGTGAGGTCTTGGTGCTCGGGGGGGGGCCTCCCCCTTTTTTGGGACCCCCCCGGTCACCAACGCTGATTTTTAACATATCTCTATGTCTACTCTCCGTTTAGTCTCTTGGAACGTCAGGGGGCTAAATTCTAAAGTCAAGCGTTCTCTGGTTTTCGAATATTTAAAACGTCATAACCCACACATTGTTTTATTGCAGGAAACCCATCTCCAGGGGTCCAGGGTGATGGCCCTGAAGAGGGCACATGTGGCGTACGCGCTACACTCTACGTATTCCTCGTATGCTCGAGGTACTTCGATTCTGATTGCAAAATCAGCCCCTGTCACCATCAAGCATTTGAAGACTGACCCTTCGGGGTGTTTTATTATTCTTGTCTTCGAATTTCTGGGTAAGCCCTATACCCTGGTTAACGTTTATGTCCCTCCGCCGTTTACTAGACAGTTTTTTGACCGTATGCTGGGTCTGGTCTTGGAAATGGCTGAGGGTCCCCTTATTATGGCGGGTGACTTTAATACGGTCCTCGATGCTGCTCTGGACAGGTCTGGAGCTGTCTCCTCCGCACCAACTCCTTTATGCTCCTACTTGGACAAATTGGATCTCCTGGACGCCTGGAGATGGAAACATGGGGGGATTACTGAGTATTCCTGTTATTCCAGCTCCCATAATACATTGTCCCGCATTGATCTCTGCCTGCTCCCTCGGGAACTGCTAAGTCTTCTTTCGGGTGTCAGGTATCTGCCCCGCGCAGTATCGGATCACTCCCCTTTACTGGTGGATCTCGCCTTGGGGTCCCCCCCTAATTATAAACTCTGGAGGCTCAGCCCCCTGTGGCTGGCGGACCAGGCAGTGACTGACCAGGGGTTGGCGGAGATGAATTCATATTGGGCACTCAATAAACAAGCTGGATCTGAATTGTTGACCTGGGAGGCCTTTAAGGCGACCATGAGAGGTACCTTTTCGTCTGCCGTGGGCGGTGCCAGGAAGGCTTGCCAGACTAAGTTGGTTGACGCCGAACTGGCGCTGCATGCGGCTGAACGACAATATACTGATGACCCTACTCCCCAGCACCATGCCTCTTGGCGGGCCAGGGCTCGGGACTTGGATCTGGTGGTTGTGGAGCGTACACAGAAGAAACTCCTTTATCAAAATCAGCGCATTTTTGAACTGGGCGATAAGAACAGTCGCCTCTTGGCTTATTTGGCTAGGCCGGAATACCAGCCCTGTGTCATCCCTCGGATTACCAGCCACGCCGGTGTCATTGTGGAACAAACCCCCGATGTTCTGGCCAGTTTTGTTGCTTTTTATTCCTCCTTGTACCAATCTAGAGCTCATTATACCATTGTTGAACTTGATGATTTCTTATATGATATTACTTTGCCTAAGTTGTCGGCCGGCCAATCTAGTTTTCTGGATTCGCCCCTGACTGCGGATGAGATAAACAAGGCCCTAGCCACTTTCGCACACAATAAGACACCTGGCCTGGATGGTTTTCCTATCGAATGGTACTTGCACTATAGAGAATTGCTGGTCCCCCATTTACTGACTGTGTTCAATTGTGCTCTGAAGGAGGGACGTCTGCCGCCCTCTATGACAGAAGCTCTCATTGTGCTCATCCCCAAGCCACGTAAAGACCCCCTTCTCTGTGAGTCATACCGCCCGATCTCGCTTATTAATACTGATGTCAAGATTCTCGCCAAAGTCCTCGCGAGGCGTCTGAATACGGTTGTCACGGACTTGGTGGGTGCGGATCAGTCGGGATTTATTCCTGGCCGTTCTACATCGATCAATCTGCGTAGACTTTTTACTAACCTTCAGACGACTCATGCCTCTGTGGGGTCCAGGGTCGTTGTGACCCTGGACACTCATAAGGCTTTCGACTCCGTGGAATGGCCTTATTTATTGGAAGTGTTGGCGAAATTTGGCTTTGGGCCCGGATTTATAAATTGGGTCCGCCTTCTGTATTATCTGCCTCGTGCTCGTCTTCGGGTGAACGGTTTTGTGTCGGACCCCTTTCCCATTTTTCGGGGCACCAGGCAGGGGTGTCCGCTATCTCCGCTGTTGTTTGCCCTGGCCATTGAGCCCTTGGCTGCGCAGATCCGCCTTTGTGAGGGTATTGCGGGCTTTGTGATCAATGGCTTGGAAGAAAAGGTCTCCCTGTACGCGGACGATATGTTGATATATCTGGCGGATCCCTATCACTCCCTCCCTATTCTGTTGAATGTTATCGAACGCTTCGGGCACTTCTCTGGTTTCAGGGTGAATTGGAGTAAGTCCACGCTGTTCCCCCTGGATCCCCAGGCTCTGCCCCCTTCCCTTGCCTCTTGTCCCCTCCAGGTTGTGGATCGGTTTCGATATTTGGGGATTGAGATTCAGCTCCCCTTGTCTCGATTCTTTTCCAACAACCTGGATCCCCTGGTTGCCCGTCTTAGGTCCTCACTGCGGCTTTGGTCTACGCTTCCCCTCACGGTGCTAGGCCGGATTAATATTTTTAAATGATTTTTCTCCCCCGTTTTTTGTATGTGCTCAGCCATTCCCCGGTATATGTCCCTAAGCGCCGCTTTCAGGCCATTGACTCGCTCCTGACTTCCTTTATTTGGGGGGGTCGGGCGGCGCGTGTGGCCAGGGATGCTCTGCAGCTGCCGGTTCTCGCGGGCGGGCTGGCTGCGCCTAACTTGCGTCTATATTACTTCGCGTCTCAATTGGCCCACGCTCATTGGTGGTTCCACCCGGAGGATGCTAATGCTGCGGCTTCATTGGAAGCGGCTATTTTCACCTCCTATGAGTCACTGCAAAACTTGGTACATCGAAGGTCCGTTATGGGCAGACCGAACACTGCTCTTGTTTCTGTCACCCTGCGGATTTTCGCGGCTGCGGCCTTGGATGGTTCCGACCCTCCGGAGCTGCATTCTCCCAATGCCCCCCTTTGGAGCAATCCGCGGCTGAAGGAGTTCTTTAGTCGGGATGATGGCCTTTTCTGGTCCCGCTTAGGGGTGAAATCTATTTCTCATTTGTATGTCCGGGGAACCTTCAGGTCCTTTGCGGACATGCAATCTACCTTTGGCCTGCCCTCCACGGCTTACTACCGATACTTGCAATTGAGACACACGGCGGCCGCACAGTTTGGCCTCCGTGATGTCTCGCTTGAACCGACCCCCTTGGAAAACCTTCTTTCTGACTCTTCACATGAGAGGCTGGTCTCTACATATTATACTCGACTTTTACATTCTCACTCCAAACGGCTCGCGGTGGTTGAGTCTCAGTGGCGGGAGGATATTCCGGAATTGTCGGATGAGGTGTGGCAAGACGTCCTTCCGGAACAAATACCTGTTGTTATCTCCTCTAGGGATAGGGTTATCCAATTGAAGCTTCTTTACAGGGCGTACTATACCCCAGTACTCCTACACAAAATGGGTACATTGCCTTCTCCGTTATGCTCCAAGTGTAATGCTGCTGATGGTTCATTTTTTCATATGTTCTGGGACTGTCCGCCTGTCCGGGCCTTTTGGTCGGAAGTCACAGCTTTTATTGCAGATATCTCTCAGTTATCCAATATTTGTAGCCCCCTTCGTTGTCTGCTGGGTTATGTGGATGACGAGGACGTCCCTGCTCGTACTAAATTGTTTCTCCGCTTGACATTCTTTTATGCTAGGAAGACTATAGCTACTAGATGGAAGTCTACTGCTCCCCCTGACGTTCCATTATGGATTGCTCTCATTAATCAGGCATTGCCTCTGTATAAAATGACGTATGAGGCCAGAGGCTGCCCCAAGAAGTTCCGGAAAATTTGGTCTTTTTGGGTGGACTCTGACCGGACTGCTTCTTCAGTCTCTGACTAGGGTTTTGTACTAATGGTACGGCTGACAGCTATGTATGTTATTTTTGTCATGGCTTTTGTTGTGAAATGGAGTCTTGTGTGTGTCTTTTTTTTGGCTCCTCAACTGACATGGTTCTGATTATTTCTCTGTTCTGTATTGTTTTGTTTGTTCAATAAAATACCTTTAAAAAGAAAGAGTTAACCAACAGCTGTGTACAGAAATGGAAGATTTGGTCAGCTCCAAGGATGATGTTGGGAAAAGCTTTCAGGAGCTAGAAAAGTCTAAGCGAGCCTTAGAACAGCAAGTAGAAGAGATGAAGATTCAGTTGGAAGAACTTGAAGAGGAATTACAGGCAACAGAGGATCTGTCCCAAAGAGGGGATAGTGTGCCTGATGCAGTTTATAAAAGGATCAGTGTTTTGGGGTCTGTCCTGAGTGGGCATCAGAAATTTGATGACATGTTGCTTGAATCACCCCTCTGGATTAAACAGTTCCTTCAAAAACGTCAAGCACTGGAAAATGTATCATTAGAACTTCAGCAAGCAAAGGAGCTGTGTAAGAAATGTGATGATTTCTCAGTTCAGGCTGAAAGTCTAGTAAAGAAGGCAAGTGATATAAAACTTGGAGAAAAAAGCAAACACCACCTAGTGGAGAAAACTAAGGCTGTTGGTGAAAACGTGAAGCAAATTAATAAGTGCCTTTCCGGGAATATTTCCAAAATGGAACTGGTGAAAGACAGGTGGCAGAAGTTTGATCATGATCTTGAGATACATTCCATGTGGAGTTCAGATAAAGAAAAGGAACTAGGTGACCTGGAGCGGTCAAATAGTTCAGCAAATATGCAATTCAACTAAATCAAGGAAATACTAAAGGAGCTACAAGGGAAAAGTAGTGCAATAGCAGAAAGTGCATTGAAGACACCTGTAATAGACTGTGTTGTTGCCTTTGACCCATATGATGGTGGAAGGAAAGTTGATAAAATACAGACATTTCTTGGAACAAAGCCAAGTGAAGCAGAGGTTCTCAAAGTTTTGTGGAAATCATTTATTGATTGCAGAGAGAGGCGGCTCAAGAATGTTGAAGACATTAAGACTAGCAAAATTGAGTTTTCTATGGATCACGGTCCTCCATGGCGGATAGGACAGACGGTTATGCAGGACAAACTTGAGAAGGAGCGAAATGATGCCAAAAATGCAGTTGAAGAATGTGTATATGAGATGAGGGACAAGTTGTCTGACATTTATGAGAAATCTGTCAATAAAGATGACAGAAACAGTTTCATCCTGAAGCTTGAAGATACAGAGAATTGGCTATATGAAGATGGAGAGGATCAGCCAAAACAAGTGTATATAGACAAGCTAACGGACTTAAAGAAAGAGCCAACCCGACAAGCATTTCAACAAAGGTTAGCAGTTGTTAATGAACCGGGGAGGGAAATTAATTCATATCAGCATGAAAGACAGTGGCTGAATGAAAAAGCAAAGCAGATTGCTCAGAAGGATGTATCTCTGGCAGCTGAAGCAGACAAAGAATCAAATGGACTGAACATGACTTGGGAAGATATTAGTGAGAGTCAAGAGCAGTGCCTGACACATGCGTGCCTGGAAATCTGTGTCCCAACCCTAGGGTTGAAACAAGAGGGGGGGTATGTGACAGAAAGTCAGGTAAATCTGTGGATGTTGTCACAGACCGGAGATACATGTCTGCTTGGTTTAGACAATTCACCAATTACTATAGGGTGTCGGCTGCAGAGGTAGCCAGCAGGAAGGTTTAAGGAAGTTGAAAAACCTTCAGCTATTCAGAATGAGGAAATTAAGGCCTCTATAATTTTTCCAGAGGAAGTCTATTGATTGCTGCCTCCTGACGCTGTGTGGGTAGAGGAGGACAGTCAGATGGGTGCCTCCTGAAGCTGTGTGAGCATGGGAGAGGAATGCCTCCTGAAGCGATGTGCGCTGAGGAGGGTAAAGGGACTGAAGACTTCTCAAGGTGAGAAATTGGATTGTTTTCTATGTGAAGAGAAAAACAAACGGATGTTTTCTATGTGAAGAGAAAAAGGACATTTTCTGTGTGAAGAGAAAATAAATGAGCTATTTCTATGTGAAGAGAAAAACAAACGGATGTTTTCTATGTGAAGAGAAAGGGGACATTTTCTGTGTGAAGAGAAAATAAATGGACTATTGATGGTCTGCTGTAGGATCTTGCTGTAGCAAAGTCTGCCCAACAGTAGGTTCCTGTGTGTGAGAAGGTAGCCGCCCACAGTGGCAAGGGTTTATTTTATTTTATGTTTATTTTGAAGTATGCTGTTTTTGATGCTTGCACTTGTGTGAAGAAAATTGCAAGAATAAAACCATACACTGTTGTTTGCAACCACTTCTCGGCTATCTCCCTGTGTAACTAACCCCCCCAAGGGGTCATCCACACCCGCCACCGAGCTAATCCCTCACACAACCTTAAAGCTTTTTGATAGTTTAAAACAGCAATTTAATCTTCCAATTGCACACCTATTTTGGTGGTGTTTGATCACCTGTGCAATTTTTACTTTTTGCGCTATAAACAAAAAAAGAGCGTTTATTTTGAAAAAATAACAATATTTTTACCATTTTTTTATATGAAATTCCCCCCAAAAAAGATGTAAAAACCAATTTTTTTTTTAATTTTTGGCCAATTTGTTTTCTGCTACCCATGTTTGGTAAAAAAAATCGCAATAAGCGTATTTTGATTGGTTTGCGCAAAAGTTATTGCGTTTACTAACTAAGGGAAAGATTTATGTCATTTTTGGTGTTTTTTTTTTTAACGAGTAATGGCGGCGATCTGCGATTTTTTTTTTTTGCGGGACTGCGACATTGCGGCGGACAGATCGGACCCTTGACTGACATTTTTGACACTTTTGGGGGTACCAGTGACATTACTGCAGTAATCAGTGCTATAAATATGCACTGTTACTGTAAAAATGACACTGGCAGGGAAGGGGTTAATTTTATTGGAGAGGGAGGGGTTAATGTATGCCTGGTGCTTACTGACGTGTGGGGGGGGAGGTGACTGTGTGAGCCAGGGACAGATCGGATGTTCAGCTATGCTGAACACTCCGATCTGTCACTCCCTGTCACTTAGGAGATCCGCCCGCTCTGTTTACACAGGTGGGCGGATCTCCAAACTGGATTCCACGACGATCGGGGCAGAGCAGCGGCGATCGCCACTGCTCCTCCCCTGGCCTGACTCCCACTGTGAATGAAAACAGAGGGAGCGCGCCTCCGGCAGCGCGCGAGCGCCGCCTACAGGGGAAGGGTCTAGCGACGTAGGTTAGACGATAACGAGCCACTTTGCCGCAGTAGCAGCACAGTGGCTAGTGGGGAAGTGGTTAAGATGATGCCTTAAGCAAACCTTTGTATAATATCTATAAAGCTTTACTGATCTCTGTTCATGATAGGCTCACAGCCCTGTGCTCCAGATGGCAAAAGAATGTTCCAGAACTGGATGGGGAGTATTGGGAGGATATGTGGGAATGCCCCTTTCTCCAGCTAGCATCTGCTAGAGACAGAGTAATACAATTAAGATCTATATAGGATTTATCTTACTCCATTGAGAGTAATAGGATATACCCCTGTGTGCCTCCCAGATGTCCTCAAATCCAGACCTTTTGGACAGTCCTTTTAACCTTTATCTCCTCACTAACCACTTTCCAAGTTCCCCTGAGTGTGGACCCAGTTTAGTCGACCCACTCGCCTTCACTAGAGTATCTAGAACCCTCCTGGTCCTTCTTGTATTTTATGCTAGGAAAGCAATTGTATTGAAATGGAAGTCCCCTCTAACTCCTACCTTAGTTTATTTAAACATCTGGAAAATATGACCCTTTCACTTTACAAGGCCACCTATCTCTCTAGAGGGCCAAAAAAAAAAAAAATTCCATGAGGTCTGGGACCTTTTGCTTGAATCTGTATCCACCAACACCAACACATCTTCTGAGACTCCAGTCTAATACCTCCTCCCCGCCATGGCAGCCAGGCAAGGCTTCCTAGACTTTATTACTTATTGGGTGAGAACCCAATGCTATGCTTTTCTTGATTTATCTCTTTATTTATCCTATTTTGGGGGTCCCGAGTGTATCTATGTACAGGTTGTGACATGGTAAAATCCTGTTTACCGTGTTTCTTTACGCTTGTGATCCGGTGTATGCCCAATTAGCTCTGTATTTTACTTTATACCATAGACATAGACATTTAATAAAGAGAATTAAAAAAAAAAAAAACTACGCAATATAGCACCATGTTTCCAAAACTTACAGGTCCCTTTTATTATCTATCACCTTGAAAAAAGGGGACTTGTGAGTCCCCAAAATATGGTGCTTTACTGTATGTTTACATGCATCATAGTAGGACCTACAGTCAGTGACATATGTTATGTATTACAGAGCTACCTGTTCACTGCTCACATCTGTAACAACAGCCTCTAACCTTAAAGTAAAACTCCAGGTTTGCCAACTTCCCCTGTCCATAGGGGAAACCCCATCCCTATTCAAAAAATGATCTGCAAACCTAACTTTTTTCCAATTCTCTTTGTTTTAAGCAGTAATGTCAAAGGCCATCTTCAACTTCTTATTCCAGCCAGTTAGCAGATTCAAAATTGTTCAAAATGTGAAGCCAAGTAGTAATTCAGCACCGCAGTCTAGGTTATTGGTGCTCTAGGTTCACAGTAAGTGGATTGAATGATGCTGGACATCATTCAACCTAGAAGAGGACCAGTGCTATGAGTGGGTGAGTCTGCTGGGAGAGAAGGTGAGTATAGCAGCTAGAGCTCTTCTTTATTGAGCTGCTGAAGGATCTATTGTCCTGTTATTTACCCAAGATGAAACTGGGATTTAAGTGAAACTCACCTCTCACCGTGCCCAATCAATAAGGCACCATAACACACTTTACATGGTATTCTTTACTCTTTACCCACAGAAATCTGACCATATAATGAAAGAGCTGGCTGGTTGTGTTTGCCCACGAGAGCTTCCCAGTCCTCCCTTGGTCATATGCACTGTACACTGTGACCACACTGTATATACCGTGACAGTAAATATGATATATACTGCATATATGCTTTTCATGTATTTACTAATTATCCTTCACACTGCTTCATTGTTACCATCTGGTTTGAATCTTCTTCATGTTAGATTTTTTTATTTCTTCGAGTTTAAAAACAAATCCCTTTTAAGGCGATCTTTTTGTGTGCCAGACTGAGATCCTGTGTGTTCCCCACTACAGTAAAAACACCATGTCATTTTATCAGTGTTTACAGAAGACTTCATCACCAGTAACATTTTACCATTACAAGCTACAGCTTTGTGGGATTCATGCAAAAGTATCATCAAACATTATGCACGCTCATGCACTGAAAATAGGAAATGTGTTTGCATTCAGTGCACCTGTTATGTAACACACAGTAGGTAATAATGGAAATAAAAGTTGTAAAGTATATGGGAACAATTGGGCAATTATTGACCCTGGTGACTAATCAGATTTCATATTTTATTCACTGGGCTAATGAGACAGAAATTCTGTTTGCTCACTATGGGGAAAACGATGCGTTTGTTGCAATTTTTTTATTGCCATCTTTTAAAAATTGTTCCCTCCAGCTTGAAGTGAAGCCACAACTTCACTTCAAGCTAGAAGGAGATCAAACCCCCTTTATTCAGTCTGTGTCCCTTTGGGGAGGCTTTTTTTAACTTATTTTCTCAGGAATGCAACTGGAAGACTTTTCCATCTCCAGGGATACTTGGAAGTCACCTGATATTTCAGGATTTTTCCTGGGGACTTCACACAAACTTCCTGCTTTTGGGGCATACATCTATGAATGCATACCACCCTTAATGCTCAGTACAGCACCCAGCCACTCAATATTTCATCTTGTCACAAAACTTATTAAGATTTTAAGAAAACAAGTTTGTTTTCTCCATATGAGCCATAAACCCTGTGTAGGTGAGAAGAGTAGGTGCCCCACATAAGTATGTTCAATCATCATCTGTTGATTTTTTAAAAACTGAAAGACAGACGGCCAGCATTCTTACCTCCTCCTGCCGTGCGTCTCCTCCCTCTTCCTGGCCAATGGCCAGTAAAATCGCTTCTCTTTTCAGCCAATCAGGAAAGGGGTCATTCAACTGGGTGGGCTCAGGGCACAGTGCTCTGTGCCCTGAGCCCACCCTTTTTTTGAAGCCTATTAAAGCCTCTGGCTCTAATCGGGTGCTTCAAAAAAAAAAAAAAAAACCCTATTGGAATCCATGCATCCTGCACCCTGCATGTAGATTAGGGGGCCGGATGCATGGACGAGGGGGGCGGCGCCCCCAATGGACAGGCCGCCACTGGTCTGCTTTTTGATTTATGCCTCCAAGTAAGCCTATAATATAATACGTCCTTTAGAAAATATTTACGTTAGTAACAGGCAGTGACATCACCGGCACATGCGCACTGCACTCTCAATGGACGGCATGCCATCCATTGAGAGAGCTGTGCATGGCCATGACTCTCTTTAGCATGTGCTTGAGTGACGTCAACACAGCTTGGCCATTCAAATGGCCAAAGTCCATGAACCTGGAAGGAAGACTGGGTGAAGATGGAGGTCCGGTCAGAGATGACAGCTCACCGCTTGAGGGTTTCATTTTAAGGACGGTCTGCTATAATGTGCTGGTATGCAGCACATACTAGCACATTATGACAGACTTACCCTAAAACCTTATGACATTATCCTGCAAGGGCCCAATTAGTTTTTTGTTTTTGCGGTTTACTACCACTTTAAGGCAAGGTCATATACTACGCATATGTAATACATAGTGTAAACGGAGTCCCACTGTTGCCTACATTTTGCTGTAGTGCCTGCAGAAGCAGGACTGCGTGTGACTGACATGGTGTCCATGGTGTGCAGTTTCCATTTGTGCTGTCATTCTTCAGATTTATTTAGCTTTTTTCTCTTTTTAAAGGCCTAATTGTAACTCCCATACAATCCTATATGAGGCTCCATGTATGCATATTAAAATACTCCTAACTACGTTGAATCTTTCTGCCAGGAGCTGGCAGAAAAATCAAACATAAAAAATGCTAATTTTGGCCCATAATTATGCTTGTTTATGCATATTTACAGGCATATAGAATTTTGTGAGCAAGAACTCATTCTACTGGCCAGAATATTCATTTATTCTAGCCACTGGAATAAAGTTATGTGCATACTGTAAATACACATTTATTCTTGTATATGCATAAATTATGCCATTAAGCTCCTCTCTAAATGCAGGTTTGGGGCATTTTTTTTTCATGCCTCTGAACGCTGCTTTAAAATATGAATCTAAATACCATTACCTAAATACCATACCATACCTATTTGCATGGACAGATCGTCTGAAATAGAGCTGAGTTCAGAGGCATAAAAAAATAATGTAGAAAGATGGTCCACACACCAGTTGTTGCACTTAAGAAATCTTAATTTTCATTTAGAAATCACAGTGTACTAAGACAGATAAAATTCATTGACGTGTTTCAGCCTATCAGACCTTAGTCATAACCTGGGTTATGACTAAGGCCTGATAGGCTGAAAGGGGTCAACTGATTTTATCTGCGTTTGTATACTGTGGTTTCCGAATAAAAATGAAGATTTCTTAAGAGCAACAACTGGTGTGCGGATCATCTTTCTACATTATCTACTCAGCCAAACAACTGTGGATCGAGCCGCCGGGAGCTCTATCATTAGCATGTTATATGAGTAGTAACACCGATTCTTCTGCTTGCAATAAAAAAATTAACAGATAACATTTGTCACTTATCACTATAAAATTGTTTTCTTAGACTTCTAGTACTTATTTTGCTTCTGTATACACATCCCTGATTGTGTCTCTGCAGACCTATTTGTGGTGGTGTCACCACAGTACTGTTTGTGTCTCTATGGACATGTTTCTGGTGGTGTCAGCACAGTAGGGTGACAACATTTCTAAACTACCACTCAGGGACCCCCCCCCCCCCGCCTTGCCCTGGTTGGTGACCTTTACAAGGGGGCGGTGCCACCATATGGCGTCATTTGGTGGTCCCGCCACTTACCTATTTAGGAATGTCACTCGTCTTACAATGCAGTTGGCCGGTGGCCGTGCTTGAGAGTGGAGCGGGGTTTATGTGCAGCTTTAGTCCCTTAGATAGAAAAAGCATTTGTTTAATGTGTAAAATAAAGGGTGATGGCGCTGCTTCTTATAAGGTGCAAGTAGATATAAAATTATTAAATATTATTAGATATATAGCATAGGTATGATTGAGGAATGGGTGAGATTAAAAATCAATGCCCAAGTAAAAAATATATATGATCAAGTGAAAAATATATATATGCACAGTAATGGCGCTTTTCCACTGCATGGAACCGTACCGGTTCGGCACGCTTTTGTGCTTTTCCACTGCGGTACCGCATGGTATAGGGTCGGAACGGTTCGGTACGATACGGTATAGGTTTGCTTTTCCACTGCATGGAACCGAACGGTACGGCTCTGAAAAAACAGTACCTACTCAATTGTGGTTCCAACAGGTACCAAACTGGTACCATATCCCACAATCCTTTGCATGCAGTCACTACTAGCCACTGATTGGTCAGAGAATCACACCCACCCCGTTGTTATTCCACCCACTTAACTTTAGTACTACTTTAGTGGAAAAGCAAACCTATACCGTACCGTACCGAACCGTTCCGACACTATACCATGCGGTACCGCAGTGGAAAAGCAAACCGGGCCAAGCAGGGCCGAGTAGAGCCGAGCCGGTACTAGCCGGTACTTGCAGTGGAAAAGTGCCATTAGAAAATATATTGTTATAAGGAGTATAAAACCTTCTTATAAAATTTGAGGTATAAAATATAACCACCAGAGGGCGTAATGTAAAATACAGACTACAACCGAAATAAAATATAATAAATATATGACAATGAATAAATTGGTATTTGTTTAATGTATGTAAAAATACAATGTACAGCGTCAATAAACTCAAATGCTGGAAATATCACTATGAGGAAAAGTCCAACAGATGCAAGTGATGATCCACAATTGAAGATGAAAGTCCAGCCACCAGGGAGTAGAATCAATAAGGTAGAAAACATCAACACTGCGTGCACCAGAATGTAAAAGATGTCTGCTTACCAGAACCTCATGACCCCCTGTTAGGGCGGGCAAATGAGCGTGTAGTAGAGAAATCCAAGGAGGGGGTCCTCTGGGTTGAGGGAACCAATCCGATAAGATCGCTCCAAAACAAGCAGGTTTCCGGTGCCCAGACAAATCAATGCAGCAGATGACCATCCCATACCTCAAAATGAAGAGGGAGACTCCAATGGCATAGTAAACTTAAATCTTTAATGTATAGGGAAATAAAAAATGGCAACTCACAATCCAAACAAATTAATGCGCATGGAAATATTAGCCTGGAGAAGCGTGTCGACATGCGGGCGTGCCTGACGTTTTGTCCCACTCAGGACATTTTCAAAGGCCTTTTTAGTTGTTTTTGTACTGGCTGCCTTTTTGCTATATTCATTCATATATCCAGAGTGTGACCGAGCGCAGTCTTTTTTTTATTTTTTTATTGTATGTAGCCTAACATTGCAGTTGCAAGCAGCCACTTAGATTCAATTAGTGTAATTGGTCTTTTAATGTTAGGCTAACATACATTAAACAAATGATCTTTATATACTGTACTGTCTGACCTAACGTTTTTAAGCGCTGCGCAAACTGTTGCGCTATAAAAATCCTTTATAGTAATAATAATATCTAAGGTACTAAAGTTGCATATAAAAAAACCATACTTTAGATTACAAAAATAATACAAATTACTTGAGGGATCTGGAGTAAAAATTGGAAACTATGAACCCTCAAGATGAATCTAAAATGAGCTTCCCCTACATATACTGTATGTACAAATCCATGTACTGTACAATGCAGTGAATGCACAAAATTTAATTTAGCCATAGGGAACTAATAGTACTTAATGTACCTGATGCCTGTAACACACTGAGGAGGAGGACTGAGTACTGCAGCATCCAATATTCTGTCTGGGAGTCAGGATGCCTGGGGCTCTCATGGCTGTAAGCTCCTCAGCTCCTCCTTTGTGAAAGCACCCCACTAGGAAGAGGAGGTGGCTTTATCCACCTCTTGCTGTGTTGCTCAAGGAAAGGCAGGGTGCCGTGCGGTGATCCGGGATAATGTCATCGGCAATCGATGCAGTCGTTCTCTGCATTGTTGCAGAATCGTGAATGGCTTCATCGGCTGTGTCAGTTTTATTCTGGGACACTGTATTATCCGAGAATGAAGGTGCCCGGGACAGCCCTGCAAAATGCGGGACTGTCCCAAGCAATCCGGGACACGTGGGCACCCTACAGCACAGTACTGTTTGTGTCTCTATGGACATGTTTCCAGTGGTGTCAGTGCAGCGCTGATTGTGTCTCTGTGCAGCTCCTAGGAAAGATGGAGGCTGAAAAGTTTATCCTAGGAAGAAAAAATATGGTAAGCCCTATACTTTCAGAAATGTTGGTTATTACAATAATTGTTTGCATGGATAATCTTTATATGCAGTTTGAGTGTTTATACAGTAAAGATTTCAACTGAAACTCCAGTGGAGATTGTTGGAACTTGCAGCTGCAAAAAGAAGAGATGCCTGAGGAAGATTCTGTTACTTTTAGTTCTACAGATCCATTAGAGACCATTTTGGTATCATGGGTACTTGTAGATATAGGGTGTATATGTGCTAGTGCGCTCTAAAAAATGCTCATAAATGATACATTTACATAAATTATCAAATTGAAAAAAGAGCAAAAACATTTGATAATAGTGCAAATAATGATAGTGCAACAATAATCAACCTTGTGCAAGTCTGCAAAAGAAAAAGTGCTAAGTGCTAAAGTGCTTGATATCGAAGTGACACCAGTGAAAATAATAAATATATATTTTGTTAAAAATGACAAAGTTCATAACCATTGATGGGTAAATGTGCAAGATAAAAATATTCTGTTCAGTACAACAGTCCTAGAGTCCTTATTGAGTTGGATCTTGTAGCAATACAGATCTATAGACCTTGTAGGATTCACACTCCATGTAATATGCGGTGCTGCATGCAACCCCCAGGTGTCCACACACAAGAATCAGGTGGCTGCTTACCAGAAAGCGGCATTGTAATTAGCACAGATAGCAGAGAAAAATGACCTGGTATAGGGGAAATCTTCACATAAATACTGTAGGTCCCTCCAGGTCATTCACTAAGTCAGGACACAGTGGTAATACAGGAGCATCCAAATGAAGGTGACCCGAATGGCATATAGTCCCCCTGTCTCCTATGGATCCTCAATGCATTCCATATTATAGCGATTTGCATGTGGATAGAATAAAGAACTGGATGGTGCATTACCCTTAAAATCTTTTATTGTAGATAAAAAGTTTCCACTTAAATTTAAAACGAGAAAATTCAGCATGTACAAGCATGCATGACCGCCTGCAGCGCGGTTGCATGCAGCACCACATATTGCATGGAGTGTAAAGCCTCGTACACACGCAACGATTATCGGCCGACCGATCGTCCGACTTTTGTCCAAGTTGTGTTTTGTTGGTTGGAATGTGCCTAGACTGCACACAAATTTTCTCGGCCAACAAAATTCTACTTCAGAAGTGATGTCATGTGTTGGTTTGTTTTCTTTGTGTTTTTTCTTCACTGAGCATGCCCAGACTTGCTCATCAGATTTTTCCCTGTCGAAATCTGTACTGACTGCACGAAAATCGGCCGTTGTGTTGACGGCCAACAAAAATTTTATAGCCTGCACACCAGATTTTTTTCGGCCGAAAAGTCGGAGTTGGCTGTCGGAAGCATCATACTAACAAGCCGAAAATCGGCAGATCGGACGTTGGCCGAAAATTCCCTGCCAATTTTCGACGCGTGTGTACGGGGCATTAATCCTACAAGGTCTATAGATCTGTGGGCAGAGT
Organism: Pelophylax lessonae; assembly: GCF_965119305.1. Classification (NCBI taxonomy): domain Eukaryota; kingdom Metazoa; phylum Chordata; class Amphibia; order Anura; family Ranidae; genus Pelophylax; species Pelophylax lessonae. The sequence goes on along the minus strand of NC_138769.1, from coordinate 672,509,220 downwards.
TGGGAACTCAGAGGCACGAATCTCACTGCTGGTGTTCCCTAGAGATAAAGAAGATGTCATCTGGCCATATGTACCAAAAGCTGGGGTATCAGTTTTTATCTGTAAACAAAATGTTTTTCTGCAGTCTTTTCCAACATGACTGTTTAGCTTTAAAAGGCTTCATGCACACTAGAAAGCTAAAAACTGCTATAAAACACTGGACAAAAAATGCTAGCGTTTTTTGACAGGGTTTAGCAGTATTTAGCCTAGTGTGTAAGCTACACCTAGTAGCTTACACCCCCCTTCCCCCATCCATATCAGACCTAGGGGTCTGATATGGATTTGGGGGGGGGGGGGGGCACGTGACATTTTTATTTCACATTTTTGTGTTGCTGGCAATGTTTTTTTTTTTTTTTTTACATTCAGCAGTAAGTGGAGAATCCCGCTGACAGCTGATGACTCATCCATTGCTAAGGACTAGTGTTGAGCGAACATGGACTGTATTATTCGTGTTCGTACCGAATAATTGGATTTTTTTTACCCGAACACGGACACGGACACTTTACTGTATGTTCGGGTAAAAATCCGTGTTCGGTCGTTTTATTTCCGGGTTTTGCATGCTTTGGCGCTCTTTTCATGGCGGGCTTTCAACAGCCAATCAACAATCGTTTAACTGGTGTGCCTTAAGCCATCCCAGCCATGCCTGCAAATGTCTTAGTAGCTGTGATTGGCCGTCTGAAGCATGTGACCAAGTCTTTATAAGTTCGAGGCAGCCGCCGCAGCAGCGTCATTCTGCTGCTTAGCTAAGGGACAGAGCACACATCAATGTGCTGGCTGCTGATTAGGGAAAGATAGGCAGGAAAAAACCATTTGTGTCCGGATAGAATTGAGGGACAGGTCGGAGTGTTTAGGCAGGGCGAGTTGTAGGCATTTTAGGGATAGAGTCTGCTGAATTATAGGGTCAGTGTCTTCTACAAACTACAATCGATATTGCTGTGTGGGGGGTGGGGTGAATCTGCACTCAATCCTGATCTACGATCTCTTCTCAATCCTGTTAGGGACAGAGTCTGCTGAATTTTAGGGAAACTGTGTTCTACAAACTACAATCGATATTGCTGTGTGGTGTGGGATTGGAGATAGGCAGGTGTCAGTGATCCACATCCATTTTTCTGTGTGTGAGCTGCAGTGAACACAATCTTTTTGGGCTGCAGTGAACACAATCTTTTTGGGCTGCAGTGAACACAATCTTTTTGGGGTGCAGTGAACAAAATCTTTTTGGGGTGCAGTGAACACAATCCTTTTTGGTGTGCAGTGAACACAATCTTTGTGGGGTGCAGTGAACAAAATCCTTTGTGGGGTGCAGTGAACACAATCTTTTTGGGGTGCAGTGAACAAAATCCTTTTTGGGGTGCAGTGAACAACATCCTTTTTGGGGTGCAGTGAACACAATCTTTTTGGGGTGCAGTGAACAAAATCCTTTGTGGGGTGCAGTGAACACAATCTTTTTGGGGTGCAGTGAACACAATCTTTTTGGGGTGGAGTGAACAACATCCTTTTTGGGGTGCAGTGAACAAAATCCTTTTTGGGGTGCAGTGAACAAAATCATTTTTGGGGTGCAGTGAACACAATCTTTTTGGGGTGCAGTGAACACAATCTTTGTGGGGTGCAGTGAACACAATCTTTTTGGGGTGGAGTGAACAACATCCTTTTTGGGGTGCAGTGAACAACATCCTTTTTGGGGTGCAGTGAACACAATCTTTTTGGGGTGCAGTGAACACAATCTTTGTGGGGTACAGTGAACAGAATCTTTGTGGGGTGCAGTGAACACAATCTTTGGGGGGTACAGTGAACACAATCTTTTTGGGGTGCAGTGAACACAATCTTTGTGGGGTGCAGTGAACACAATCTTTTTGGGGTGGAGTGAACAAAATCATTTTTGGGGTGCAGTGAACAACATCCTTTTTGGGGTGCAGTGATCAAAATCCTTTTTGGGGTGCAGTGAACACAATCTTTTTGGGGTGCAGTGAACAAAATCCTTTGTGGGGTGCAGTGAACAGAATCTTTGTGGGGTGCAGTGAACACAATCTTTGGGGGGGTACAGTGAACACAATCTTTTTGGGGTGCAGTGAACACAATCTTTGTGGGGTACAGTGAACAGAATCTTTGTGGGGTGCAGTGAACACAATCTTTGGGGGGTACAGTGAACACAATCTTTTTGGGGTGCAGTGAACACAATCTTTGGGGGGTACAGTGAACACAATCTTTTTGGGGTGCAGTGAACACAATCTTTGTGGGGTGCAGTGAACACAATCTTTGGGGGGGTACAGTGAACACAATCTTTTTGGGGTGCAGTGAACAACATCCTTTTAGGGTGCAGTGAACACAATCTTTGTGGGGTGCAGTGAACAACATCCTTTTAGGGTGCAGTGAACACAATCTTTGTGGGGTACAGTGAACAGAATCTTTGTGGGGTGCAGTGAACACAATCTTTGGGGGGTACAGTGAACACAATCTTTGTGAGGTGCAGTGAACACAATCTTTGTGGGGTGCAGTGAACACAATCATTGTGGGGTGCAGTGAACTCAATCTTTGTGGGGTACAGTGAACACAATCTCATACTTCTGAAGATTTGAGGGTGCTGCCTGTTCCATACTCCCCCTACTCCTCATCTAGCCTTTTAGGGGTACAAACAATAGTAATTGGGGCCTAGTGTGGTTGTGTACGTGTGATATACATACACTTTTTTTGGATCATATTTTCTATTCCGCTATTTAATCAAAAACCTTTGGGGATCAGTTAAATTGGGGGATAGTCTGTGTTGGTACGTGTGAGAGAGATCCACCTTTCCAAGTTGTTGGGGTTCATCTCATACTTCTGAAGGTTTGAGGGTGCTGCCTGTTCCATACCCCCCCTACTCCTCATCTAGCCTTTTAGGGGTACAAACAATAGTAATTGGGGCCTAGTGTGGTTGTGTACGTGTGATATACATACACTTTTTTTGGATCATATTTTCTATTCCGCTATTTAATCAAAAACCTTTGGGGATCAGTTAAATTGGGGGATAGTCTGTGTTGGTACGTGTGAGAGAGATCCACCTTTCCAAGTTTTTGGGGTTCATCTCATACTTCTGAAGATTTGAGGGTGCTGCCTGTTCCATACCCCCCCTACTCCTCATCTAGCCTTTTAGGGGTACAAACAATAGTAATTGGGGCCTAGTGTGGTTGTGTACGTGTGATATACATACACTTTTTTTGGATCATATTTTCTATTCCGCTATTTAATCAAAAACCTTTGGGGATCAGTTAAATTGGGGGATAGTCTGTGTTGGTACGTGTGAGAGAGATCCACCTTTCCAAGTTGTTGGGGTTCATCTCATACTTCTGAAGGTTTGAGGGTGCTGCCTGTTCCATACTCCCCCTACTCCTAGCCTTTTAGGGGTACAAACAATAGTAATTGGGGCCTAGTGTGGTTGTGTACGTGTGATATACATACACTTTTTTTGGATCATATTTTCTATTCCGCTATTTAATCAAAAACCTTTGGGGATCAGTTAAATTGGGGGATAGTCTGTGTTGGTACGTGTGAGAGAGATCCACCTTTCCAAGTTTTTGGGGTTCATCTCATACTTCTGAAGATTTGAGGGTGCTGCCTGTTCCATACCCCCCCTACTCCTCATCTAGCCTTTTAGGGGTACAAACAATAGTAATTGGGGCCTAGTGTGGTTGTGTACGTGTGATATACATACACTTTTTTTGGATCATATTTTCTATTCCGCTATTTAATCAAAAACCTTTGGGGATCAGTTAAATTGGGGGATAGTCTGTGTTGGTACGTGTGAGAGAGATCCACCTTTCCAAGTTGTTGGGGTTCATCTCATACTTCTGAAGGTTTGAGGGTGCTGCCTGTTCCATACCCCCCCTACTCCTCATCTAGCCTTTTAGGGGTACAAACAATAGTAATTGGGGCCTAGTGTGGTTGTGTACGTGTGATATACATACACTTTTTTTGGATCATATTTTCTATTCCGCTATTTAATCAAAAACCTTTGGGGATCAGTTAAATTGGGGGATAGTCTGTGTTGGTACGTGTGAGAGAGATCCACCTTTCCAAGTTGTTGGGGTTCATCTCATACTTCTGAAGGTTTGAGGGTGCTGCCTGTTCCATACTCCCCCTACTCCTCATCTAGCCTTTTAGGGGTACAAACAATAGTAATTGGGGCCTAGTGTGGTTGTGTACGTGTGATATGCATACACTTTTTTTGGATCATATTTTCTATTCCGCTATTTAATCAAAAACCTTTGGGGATCAGTTAAATTGGGGGATAGTCTGTGTTGGTACGTGTGAGAGAGATCCACCTTTCCAAGTTGTTGGGGTTCATCTCATACTTCTGAAGGTTTGAGGGTGCTGCCTGTTCCATACTCCCCCTACTCCTAGCCTTTTAGGGGTACAAACAATAGTAATTGGGGCCTAGTGTGGTTGTGTACGTGTGATATACATACACTTTTTTTGGATCATATTTTCTATTCCGCTATTTAATCAAAAACCTTTGGGGATCAGTTAAATTGGGGGATAGTCTGTGTTGGTACGTGTGAGAGAGATCCACCTTTCCAAGTTGTTGGGGTTCATCTCATACTTCTGAAGGTTTGAGGGTGCTGCCTGTTCCATACCCCCCCTACTCCTCATCTAGCCTTTTAGGGGTACAAACAATAGTAATTGGGGCCTAGTGTGGTTGTGTACGTGTGATATACATACACTTTTTTTGGATCATATTTTCTATTCCGCTATTTAATCAAAAACCTTTGGGGATCAGTTAAATTGGGGGATAGTCTGTGTTGGTACGTGTGAGAGAGATCCACCTTTCCAAGTTGTTGGGGTTCATCTCATACTTCTGAAGGTTTGAGGGTGCTGCCTGTTCCATACTCCCCCTACTCCTAGCCTTTTAGGGGTACAAACAATAGTAATTGGGGCCTAGTGTGGTTGTGTACGTGTGATATACATACACTTTTTTTGGATCATATTTTCTATTCCGCTATTTAATCAAAAACCTTTGGGGATCAGTTAAATTGGGGGATAGTCTGTGTTGGTACGTGTGAGAGAGATCCACCTTTCCAAGTTGTTGGGGTTCATCTCATACTTCTGAAGGTTTGAGGGTGCTGCCTGTTCCATACCCCCCCTACTCCTCATCTAGCCTTTTAGGGGTACAAACAATAGTAATTGGGGCCTAGTGTGGTTGTGTACGTGTGATATACATACACTTTTTTTGGATCATATTTTCTATTCCGCTATTTAATCAAAAACCTTTGGGGATCAGTTAAATTGGGGGATAGTCTGTGTTGGTACGTGTGAGAGAGATCCACCTTTCCAAGTTGTTGGGGTTCATCTCATACTTCTGAAGGTTTGAGGGTGCTGCCTGTTCCATACTCCCCCTACTCCTCATCTAGCCTTTTAGGGGTACAAACAATAGTAATTGGGGCCCAGTGTGGTTGTGTACGTGTGATATACATACACTTTTTTTGGATCATATTTTCTATTCCGCTATTTAATCAAAAACCTTTGGGGATCAGTTAAATTGGGGGATAGTCTGTGTTGGTACGTGTGAGAGAGATCCACCTTTCCAAGTTGTTGGGGTTCATCTCATACTTCTGAAGGTTTGAGGGTGCTGCCTGTTCCATACCCCCCCTACTCCTCATCTAGCCTTTTAGGGGTACAAACAATAGTAATTGGGGCCTAGTGTGGTTGTGTACGTGTGATATACATACACTTTTTTTGGATCATATTTTCTATTCCGCTATTTAATCAAAAACCTTTGGGGATCAGTTAAATTGGGGGATAGTCTGTGTTGGTACGTGTGAGAGAGATCCACCTTTCCAAGTTGTTGGGGTTCATCTCATACTTCTGAAGGTTTGAGGGTGCTGCCTGTTCCATACCCCCCCTACTCCTCATCTAGCCTTTTAGGGGTACAAACAATAGTAATTGGGGCCTAGTGTGGTTGTGTACGTGTGATATACATACACTTTTTTTGGATCATATTTTCTATTCCGCTATTTAATCAAAAACCTTTGGGGATCAGTTAAATTGGGGGATAGTCTGTGTTGGTACGTGTGAGAGAGATCCACCTTTCCAAGTTGTTGGGGTTCATCTCATACTTCTGAAGGTTTGAGGGTGCTGCCTGTTCCATACCCCCCCTACTCCTCATCTAGCCTTTTAGGGGTACAAACAATAGTAATTGGGGCCTAGTGTGGTTGTGTACGTGTGATATACATACACTTTTTTTGGATCATATTTTCTATTCCGCTATTTAATCAAAAACCTTTGGGGATCAGTTAAATTGGGGGATAGTCTGTGTTGGTACGTGTGAGAGAGATCCACCTTTCCAAGTTTTTGGGGTTCATCTCATACTTCTGAAGATTTGAGGGTGCTGCATGTTCCATACTCCTCTTCCTCATCCTCCCTTTAGGGTAGGAAAAAATTTATTCGGGCCTAGTCTGTGTTTGTACGTGTGAGATACACAGTTTTTTATCCTATTCCGCTATTCAATACACACCCTTTTGGTGTAAAAAACATTAAATTGCGGCATAGTTTGCATATTTGACATTTGCATATATTGTGCCTTGTTGCGCTGTTTTGGGTACTCCACCAACATGGCCAGTGGCAATGACGCCATTCTCAGCTTAACTATCCCACTTCTATGCCTCCTTGAAAAAACAATTTGGGCGATGATGGAAGAGGATGTGGCACAGGATGAGGAGGAGGAGGAGGACGATGAAGAGGTAACATTTCAAAGGCTTTCAGGGCAGTCATTCGCAAGGGGCTCCGAGGGTGGGTTCCTGCACACACAAACGCCAGGGACACAATTGTCCAGCAGGGGCACAGTTCTGGAGGATGAGGAGGAGGAGGAGCTGGAGGAGGAGATGGAACCATGTTCACAGCAGGGTGGCACCCAGGCCAGCTCATGGCCATCACTGGTGCGTGGCTGGGGGGATACAGAGGACACGGACGATACACCTCCCACAGAGGACAGCCTTTCGTCGCCTCTGGGCAGCCTGGCACACATGAGCGATTACATGCTGCAGTGTCTCCACAACGACCGCCGAGTTGCCCACATTCTAACTTGTGCTGATTACTGGGTGGCCACGCTGCTGGATCCCCGTTACAAGGACAACGTACCGTCCTTAATTCACTCACTGGAGCGCGATCGCAAGATGCGCGAGTACAAGCGCACGCTGGTAGACGCCATGCTGCTGGCATTCCCATCTGACAGCGGGGCCACAGTGGAAGCACAAGGCAGAGGAGGAGGAGGAGGAGGTCGCCAACGCAACCAGGGCACCGCCAGCACCTCAGAAGGCAGGGTTAGCATGGCCGAAATGTGGAAAAGCTTTGTCAGCACGCCACAACAAACAGCAGCACCAGCAGCTCAGATGGAACGTCTTAGCAGGAGGCAGCATTTTACCAACATGGTGGAGCAGTATGTGTGCACACGCCTACATGTAGTGAATGACGGGTCTGCCCCCTTCAACTTCTGGGTCTCCAAATTGGGCACATGGCCTGAGCTTGCCCTTTACGCCTTGGAGGTGCTGGCGTGCCCTGCAGCCAGTGTATTATCTGAACGGGTATTTAGCACGGCTGGGGGCGTTATAACAGACAAGCGCAGCCGCCTGTCCAGAGACAATGTGGACAAGCTCACGTTCATTAAAATGAACCAGGCATGGATCCCACGGGACTTTTCCGTACCTTATGCAGAATAGCAATGGATACCGACCTTACCCACCCATTGTTCCATTTTTGCTCTTTCTCACTCTTTTGGGGTGTACCCTCATTTAAAATTTTTGAAAAGAAGCAGTGTTGGCTACCTCGTCCTCCTCCTCAGGGCCAGATTAATGTAGGGGCTATTGGAGCTGCAGCTCCAGGCCCCTACCTTTTTATATAGGCCCCGGGTTGGCCATATTCACTGTTACCGCTCTTCTGTCACTTGTAAACACAGAAGTCTGGCTTCTATGCTCGCTTCCCCAGGCAGCACCCTCAGAACCTCCCCACACAGCGTGAAGGCCGGACAAGGAGGGACAGTTGGCGATGCATGGATGTGTTTATGGGCTTCAGAGACAGCATCCCATGTTGAATTAGGCATGCATGGCTGCACCCTTCCTCCTCTGGGTGCATGGCAAGGCACGGCCCTTAAGGCCCTTCAAAATCCTCAGCACCAAGCCCATGATGCTGTTAATCCGGCCCTGGTCCTCCTCCACCGCCGCTTCCACCTACACCGCCCATAGGTGTGCGCAGCCTATTGCATTAAGGTGTGCACCCCAAAGTTGAAATACACATGCATGTGTTTGCCAGCAGGGAGAGTAATGTATCGGGGCCATGTACCTGTAGGCAAGGAGAAATAGAGCAGAGCAGGTCCCAGGGAGATCTTTCCCATCTCCTCACTGGCAATGCTATGTGCCCTAGGTGATTAGGGTGTGCCCAGGCACACCCAGCACACCCTGTGCGCACGCCTATGTCACCGCCACATCCACCACCACCTCAACCTCCCTCCTACTCCATATGGGCCTCGTCCTTCAGAGATGAAGAAGAACATTGTTTTATTTTTCTGTTTTTTTTTGTTGTTTTAAGTTATTTCCCTATCCACATTTGTTTGCAGAGCACTTGCCATGCTCTTAATTACGTTTTGCTGCCATTTGCAGCACTCTAGCCCTTTCCTTTGGTGTTTTAGAGCCATTTTAGTGCCTTAAAGTTCGGGTCCCCATTGACTTCAATGGGGTTCGGTGTCCGGGAAAAGTTCGGTAAAAGTCCGGGACACGGACCCGGACTTTTTTTTAAAGTTCGGCCGAACCCGTCGAACACGGACATCTAGGTGTCCGCTCAACCCTACTAAGGACCCAGCAGCTGGCTTCCTGGCCTGCTCCCTAACAAGCAGCTGATTACTGGTTGTTTAGGACGGCCTGCGCTTCAAAAAAAAAAAAAAGAAAAGTCTGATAAATGCTGGACACCGGCGTTTAGCAGCGTTTGGAAGAGCTTAATAGAGTTTAGAAGCTGTCAACATTTTTTCTGCCAAAACGCTGCTGCTCCAGGACGCTGGCTCTGGTTTTTTTTACAGCATCTAAACGCCTATGCCACTTATAGCAACTAAATACCCATGTGTGCATGGACACAAAAAATAAAATGGAGGCATTTTGAAGCTGTAAGAAAAAAATTCCTGATGCAGCTAAAAGTGGCAGTAAATTTGCCCTGTGTGCACGAGACCTAAATGTAGCTGGTTCGTTTTTTTCTCTGTTTCTGCAACTGGAAGGGTTACTAATATACAAATTAACTGATCTTCTAAAACAAACATCCAGGTTTTTCTGCTTTTGTCAGCTAGAACATCCTGCAGAGAATAAATAGTAATAAGTGACCCTAACAATAAAGCATTGTTCAGCTCCTTTTGTCCTATTTACACCTACAAGGAAATTATATCTCATGAATCAACCATCTAAAGTAATCAAAACCAAAGGGCATCTGTCACAATAACCGGCGCTGTGTACAATATACAGTATTTCCATAGATTTTCAATCCCATTAAAGAGCTTTTGATTGGGATCCAGCGGAGGACAGTTATATTTCATGGCATGGCTATTAAGCTTTAATAGATACATACTGTGATATATGCTCACAAAACAACATAGACACAGGTTTTGACATGATTTATCCATTACATAAATTTCCTAAACCTTTATAACCAAGATGTGTATGTAAATATGTGTTTGGCTACTTAGAATATCAATAAAACTGTGCATTAGGCTCCATTCACACTACCGCGACTTGTCAGGCGACTTGTCAGCCTGACAAGTAGCGGTCCCTCGCGGTCCATTGACTGGTACAGGACCCGTTCTAATAGGAGCGACACAAGTCACTCCGACTTAGAAAAAGGGTCCTGTACTACTTCGGGGCGACCTCGGAGCGACTTGCATAGACATTCATTATATGAAGTCCGTGCAAGTCGCGCCGAAGTCGCGGTGCACGGGACTTCACAAGTCGCCCCCGAAGTCGTGCAGAAGTCGTGTCGCTTCAATGTGAATGCGGTCTTAGGGTTGTTCATGTTGATGCTAACCAAGTAGCTAGATTCACTCCAGATTCAGGTTCTAGCACAGATGGGGAATGTCTCCTAGATCCTGCCTGCTGTCCTTTGCATTTCTGTGTGGTACCACAGCAACATTTCTGGGCTTCAGTTGTGGTGAGTCAGGGCTTTGCCCTTTGTACAGCGAGCCTAAAGCCTTGTACAAACTGCTAGTTTAGGTTGGACGAAACAAAACTGACAGCTCAGGTTAGAGCTTCTGTACAATCCGATATTTGTACAGCGATCTCCCCTGTTGTGCTATTGTGTTCGGACAGGGTGGTGCCCCCCACCCCCCTCCGCTAGAACACTCCAGTCAGCGCTGAGCTGGAGGCGGTCAGCGGACCTTTTTCGGTCATGACCCTTCGACAGAAGCTGCCGTATACACGGGCCAAATGTCGGCCAGTTTCTTTTGAATCGGCCAAAGCCACCCGACATTCGGCCCGTGTGTACTAGGCTTTAGGCCGACCATAAATGGTTTGAATCTCGGCTGGCTCAGCAGAGCCAACCGAAATTTGAACCGTTAATGGGCAGGAATGTACCAAGTTGATTGATCAACTTAGGTACAACGAGCCTGCTGGATTCTCTTACAATTATTGCTAGCAGCTGCTAGAGCCACCAGCGATAACCACTGTCTTCTCCCAGCAGAGACGGCTTCCTCTGGCTGCCCTCGGCCTTCCGCCAGGGGCAGAAAATGGCCCGGCAGGTGGTATTTCCCTGTTTGTGTTTGTGTTTATGGGGGAATCATGTAAATTTCTTTCCTGCAACCAAAGAAATTTGCACTGTGTATTGTCTGCCTTAGTGGTGCTTTTTACTTTTAAACAAAAAGAATTCTGGTTGGCCGCACGCCCAGTAAAATCTCCTTTATTTCAGCAAGTCCATAAAAATATATCCAAAAACACAATGAATAGCATCACCAGCTAATGCGTTTCACGCTTCCTTAGCGCTTAGTAGTGATGGGCCGAGCACCCCCCTGTTCGGTTCGCACCAGAACATCTCGAACAGGGAAAAAGTTCTAGTGAACATGCGAACTCTATTAAAGTCTATGGGACACGAACATGAAAATTCTAAAGTCCTCATTTTAAAGGCTTGTATGTAAAGTTATTGCTATAAAAAGTGTATGGGAACCCGGGTAATGCCCTGGGGGACATGTATCAATGCAAAAAAATGTTATCCTTATTTGAAATTTTTCTTTCCTTTATGAAAGTGGATTTACCCTTAAACCCTTTCGCTGCCAGGCCCTGTGCTCCACTTTTAAACTTAGCTGGCCAGATCTTTTTTGCAATTTTTCCATAGCTTTTAGATTATTTCCTTACAGCTTTCAGAGTTTGTAAAAGACCCCTCAAACCATATATTTTCTGAAAGCAAATGACCTGTAGAATAAAAAGAAGGTGCTACTAATTTTTAAGGCCCCGCAATTTTTACGCAAATGTTTACCAAAGCAATATTTTTGCTGAACATACACTAAAATCATTATTAGCAGATAAAAACACAGAAAAATTTACAAAATTCCTGCTAAATATAAAAGCTTAACCTGTATTGAGTTAATAAATAACAAACATTTGTATATTTTAAATTGTGCCTTTTTGCGAAATGGTGAAAATCGAACACTTACGCCAAAATGTAAATATCCAAATTTCTCTAAAAATCTGGAGGTTTTCGATTTTCACTTACAGCTTTCAGAATGTGCGTGAAAAAACCCCCCAAACCATACATTTTCTGAAACCACATGACCAGTAGAATACAAATAAGGTGCTACTGCTTTTTAAGGCCACGCGACATTTGCACGAATGTTTATCAAATCAGTAATTTCGATAAAAATACACTAAAATCATTATTTGCAGATAAAAACAGCAAATGTTACAGAATTCCTGTGAAATTCCTACTATATATATATATATATATATATATATATATATATATATATATATATATAACAGCATAGCCTGTATTGAGGTAATAAATAACAAATACCGTATATATTCGAGTATAAGCCGAGTTTTTCAGCACTTTTTTTGTGCTGAAAACGTCCCCCTCGGCTTATACTTGAGTCAAGAAAAAAAAAAAGTTCCCGGCCGCTCCGACGTGCTTGAGTTTTAAAAATGGCGCCCCCCGGCGCATACATGTCATTGCGCACGCGCCGCCGCCGCTCGGGAGAGGCCGGGAATAGCCGAAAGTATACGAGCGGCGGCGCGTGCGCAATGACGCGTCGGCGCCATTTTTAAAATGAAGGCGCCTCTGGAACAGGTAAGGGAAACTGCTGCACTACCTGCCATTCTGCAGGGCTGCGGGTATACTACAAGGGATGCAGTGCTGCGGGCATGGTCCACCTGTACCATGCCCACAGCACTGCATCTCCTGTAGTATGCCCACAACCCCGGATCCTCTTGTACCATGCCAGTCACCCTGCATTATCCTGCACCATGCCAGTCACCCTGCATTCTCCTGCACCATGCCAGTCACCCTGCATTCTACTGTACCATGCCAGTACCCTGCATTCTCCTGCACCATGCCAGTACCCTGCATTCTCCTGTACCATGCCAGTACCCTGCATTCTCCTGCACCATGCCAGTACCCTGCATTCTCCTGCACCATGCCAGTACCCTGCATTCTCCTGCACCATGCCAGTACCCTGCATTCTCCTGTACCCTGCCAGCCACCCTGCATTCTCCTGCACCATGCCAACCACCCTGCATTCTCCTGCACCATGCCAGTCACCTTGCATTCTCTTGTACCATGCCAGTCACCCTGCATTCTCCTGTACCATGTCAGTACCCTGCATTCTCCTGTACCATGCCCGCCGCCCTGCATTCTCCTGCACCATGCCCGCCGCCCTGCATTCTCACCCTAGGCTTATACTCGAGTCAATCATTTTTCCTATCTTTTTGTGGTAAAAGTAGGGGCCTCGGCTTATACTCGGGTCGGCTTATACTCGAGTATATACGGTAATTGTAATTTTTAAATTACATCTTTTTGCAAAATGGTGAAAATCGAACATACGCAAAAATTCTCTAAAAATCTAGAGTTTTTAATTTTTCAAGACTTGGTCTGGAGAACTCACTAAGGAGCGCCTGGTGGAAGTTGGGAGGTGTAGCTGCTCTGGAACACCGTGAGTACTGACCCAAGATCAAGAATCCAGGGACAGTGTGCTGTTCTACTCTAATGGAACATCGGTAGCTCTTTCTCTAAGGCTGCTCCTACAGAGTCTCAGTTCTGGCCTTGCCCAGGGTTACTGCTCAAAGAAGTTTCACCTAGTGAGTAAATGGTGAACTCCGCGCTTATGGTAATATACTTGGATAGGAATACAATTAGATAAATGGTAGGCTGCTGCCTCCCTGAACTATAGTCTAGGACTATATAAAAATTAAGGGGAGTAAGGGAATGGCGCTGCCTAATGACAATATTGTAAATACGAATGTAGTAGAGTTAGAAGAATGGTCAGAAGGAAACTGATATATGGTATATAAAATATTCAATGAATGGACATGTGAATAAACACCAGTAGGGGAAGTGTGCTTATAAACAATAAATATGTAAATGATCAGAAATAAAGATGAATATAAATATGAAACAATGATTGTATACAATGTACAAACTGTATACAGTAAACCCCGCTCCATCGCGGTTCAGTTTTTGCGGTCCCGGTATATTGCGGTTTTGTTTGTAATGTTATTTTACTATATAAATAATTAAAAATGAAATATTTTTGTGTTTTCCATAGCTCTTGCTATGTCTCTCAGTATCTTTTATGTGTTTAAATGAGTTTCTATTGTTTTAAAAGTGTGTTTAAAGACCTTAAAATGCTTTTACATGTACAGTGACAGTAAAAAAAAAACATGCCTACAATGCATTTTAATAGGGTTTTTCTTTTTCGCGGATATTCACTTTTCGCGGCTGGGTCCGGAACGTAACCCCCGCAATGGAGGGGAGTTTACTGTATATAAAAAATATATATATATAAAATAATAGATAAATAAAATATCAATAGATCAATGTGATGACATGTGCATAAGTGTCTAAAAGTGACAAGTGCACATAAAAAATAATATAAACGTGACCAAATACAGATGAGTAAATAAATATGATAAAATGATCAAAATGTGTGACTTCAGTGGAAATACTATGATGGTTGAATAAAGTGGCAGGTGGTGATATAAGGTGACTTGGTGGTAAAATTATCTAAAATTAATGCAAATGGTGATTGAGTGGCTAAAAAAGTCCAATAATTATTGGAAAACAGGTGACAAAATCTTTGTGTGAATAAGACACACTAGGTGACCCCGTGGTGGGTGGTGAGGTGCTCCGTGACCCCTTTAATAGGTAGCCCACTCACCAGAAATACCCAGCCCACACAGGGGTATAGAGCGGCTTTATGAAATGAATGATGATCCTGCAGGTGGGTCCTTAATCCCTCTGTGGGTCCTGGGATGGACGTACTGGATGGTCCCTGTAGGGTCTTAAAACTTCATTATCGCCATACTCTGAACTTAACAGTCTTGTCCAAAGAGGAAGTTACTGCCCGAGCTTGAGGGCCTCCAGAACCACAGTGTACATCTGTGATAGGCAGTGTGTGTTGGGTTCACATATGTCTGGGTTCAGGCCCTCAGATCCTTCAGCCTGCAATACACACTCTGTGCAGGTCACTGTGCAGGGTGATGCTATCTACCTGCTAGTGCTACCAGATCGCTCTCTCTACTGAGTGCTATGTACATAGTGCAGAGTTCAGGGGTGCGCTACATACATAGTGCAGAGTTCAGGGGTGTGCTACATACAGAGTGCAGGGTTCAGGGGTGTGCAACATACAGAGTGAACAGTTCAGGGGTGTGCTACATACAGAGTGCAGAGTTCAGGGGTGTGCTACATACAGAGTGCAGGGTTCAGGGGTGTGCAGTGTGCAGAGTTAAGGGTTGTGCTACCTATATAGTGCAGAGTTCAGGGGTGCACTACATTCAGAGTGCAAAGTTCAGGGGTGCGCTACGTACAGAGTGCAGAATTCAGGGGTGTGCTATGTGCAGAGTGCAGAGTTCTGGGGTGTGCTACGTACATAGTACAGAGTTCAGGGTGTGCTACATACAGAGTGCAGAGTTCAGGTGTGTGCTATGTACAGAGTGTAGAGTTCAGGGGTGTGCTATGTGCAGAGTTTAGGGGTGCATTACGTACAGCGTGTAGAGTTTAGGGGTGTGCTATGTAGAGAGTGTAGAGTTCAGGGGTGTGCTATGTGCAGAGTTCAGGGGTGTGCTACGTAGAGAGTGCAGAGCTCAGGGGTTTCCATACGTACAGAGTGCAGAGTTTATGGGTGTGCTACGTACAGAGTGCAGAGTTTCCCCCCGCCCCAAAAGCCTTCTCGCATGTCTCCTACTTACAGGCTCTAGTTCCTCCAAGCAGTGTAGATGGCTCTGCCTCTCTCTCTCACTTGCAGGGAGATCATTGGTTGGCATCTGTGTACCCGGGCACAGATGGGGATCACAGTGCAGCTTACCACGTGATGCCCCATCCCATACTGCACCTGCATCTGCATCTCCCTTATCCCTGCCATGAGTGCAGGGCAGACAGGGATCTGTGATAGCCGCAGAAAGGCAAGCTGTCCTTGTAAACAGGGAAGCCTTATGTGTTAGTGACAGAGTTGAGCAGGGAACAGAGAGAGAGAGCCAGAAGTGGCAGAATGGGGTTAGGCCACATTCTGGCTGAAAAAGACCCTGGGTGCTAGGGCTGCATGAAATGGCCTGGTGGGCCAGATTCGTCTCATGGGCCTTGTGTCTGACACATGTTCTCTAGACTGTTTAATAGAGCTAGAGTGAATGGACTGTTGTCTGTGTAGCCTCTGCACTGTTTTGGGAAAGAACCAGGTAAATCAGTGGCCCCGTACAAGGGGAGTGCTACATATCTAATCAAGCAAAAAAAAAAAAATGCTCCCACTTGTGCAGGGATCTCCAGTGATTCTTGGCTGTTATTTTGGCTCACACTCAGAAAGCACCGTAACACAAGTAATCAGTAACTATACATGGACCATAAACATGGATTTTACTCACCTTTCGAGTCATTTTAAGCTGGACAAAGTTAAAACAAGCCCACTGATATATTTTAGATGCAACTGGCTGCTTTTCAATAAACGACTGCCTAAACCAGGGCCCAAAGTTGTCTGTTGTAATGCATCTCTCCTTAAAGCGGAGTTCTAGCCATTTTGTGTTTATTAAAAGTCAGCAGCTACAAAAAGTGCAGCTGCTGACTTTTTATAAACACATACTTACCTGTCCCCCGGTCCAGCGGCCTGCGGGAGCCTCAGTTTCTCTCCCTCTTCTCCCTGCGGCGCCTTAATCACAAGTGTGGGCACCCAGCTGTGACAGCTTTCGGCTTCACAGCCGGGTGCGCACTGTGCATGCGCGAGTCGCGTTGCACTTCCTTAGTGGCGAGGCAATTGTCTGGGTCCTGTGACGTGTCTTAGAAGATTGCAGAGAGGGAGGGGGAGAGGAGAACTTACGCTCAAGCTGCCTAGGTGGCCCGAGCAGAAGAGGGAGCGGGTACCTGTCAAAACTAGGTACCCGCTTCCCCCCCCCCCCCCCCCCACCAAAAAAAAATGACATGCCAAATGTGTCATGTCAGGGGGGTCAGGAGCACTTAAAGCGAAAGTTCCACTTTTGGGTGGAACTCTGCTTAAATCATACGGTATATCAAGTCTGGATCCAATGACATTCTTAACAGCAGAGTACCTTTTTCCCAAATTAAACAAGGCCATGGGAATTGCAGAGTCTGTGATAACGAACTATCCATCTGTCTGCTATTATTTATAGGTGCTATTTTAATAGTTCATGTCTTGTTATGTTGGTTCTCAAGAAGCAGTGTTTATACATCCATCAACAAACAACCACAGCTGGGAAGAATCTGAATCCAGGATTTTGTATCTATTTCTATAGGCATAACCAGTCACCAGTCAATCAACATCATCATATGCATATACTGTACACCTGTAAGAAAACTTCCTTACGGCTCTTTCAGACAGGTGGTAATGCTTACTGCTCTCTGAAAAGAGATCTGCAGTGGATTGCTTTTCAGAGGGTGGTATAGCAGCGGCTGGCAGGCATTCAGGAGGCTCTACTGCCACCTCCCAAACTGTGTTTTTCTTTTAATAAAACAAGGACTGAGATAAGCGACAAAATACCTCCCCCAATCACCCAGCGCTCAAGCACTCCTATTGTGCAATGTTAGATGAAGGATAAATTTCAACTCCTAAAGAAGCTGCTGCCTAAATACAATCATATATTAAAAAGGGTGCATAATACCTCCGCAATGTCAGGGATCATATACACAAGCAGCCCTAAAAACATATCATGATTAAACATGACAAACGATGAGAAAGAAGTATATATTATATATAAGAGTCCATATAGAATACACAGGGAATATAATGAGGAGAAAGTCTCTATGGAGTCCAGAACAAGGATAAACACCAGTGTTGGAGCCGGAAATTAATCAGTCCCTTTACCTCACCATTGTGATCCTCTCCCCAGAATAACGCACTTACCAGAATCTGGCATAAGTGAAGCCAAAAAGCAGATTCCCAATCCCTAGTGAATCCGGACCATAATCTCTCAGATGTTCACTCTCAAAAAACATATAGCTGTTCACCTAGATGTAAGGCGCTACAACATCGTGCATGGGAGGAAAGATAAATGAGCATATAGAGCAGTATTGCTATTGCACACTTTTATTACAACCCAACTCCCCTCCACAATTGCACTTACAAACAACCAGGTAAAAACAGCATAAGATCAAAATGTGTCATGCGGCAGCGTCAGACGTATTAGGGAGCCTACCGGACTTCTATTATGCTCGTTAGCATCCGGAAATCCATGGAAACTACCGAGTCTCCCGCCTAGCGTCCAGCTGCCTGGGTGTCCACGTTGCTCACGCCCTCACCGGTTTCGTCACTCAAAGACTTCTGCGGAGGGCCTTCAGCAGAAGTCTTTTGAGTCCTTCTCTTCAGCCTGCCAACTCCCGGGGTTGCAATGTGCGATTCTGCTTCTCCCTCCCCCGTTCCGCCTCTGTTATCATCCAGGGTTTCCTTTATGGCATCGGGTTGCTGGGGCAACCCTCTGCTTCCACTCTGACGCCTGGCTGGGTGGGCGTGTCTCGTCCCCGGCGCTGAGCGCCGGATATGAGATCATGCCTCCCGACCAGTGTTAATTTCGTCGACTAAAGCCGACTAAAACGTTTTCGTCGACTAAATTAACACAATTTTAGTCTACTAAAGTATGACTAAAACTAAAACAATTCAGGTGACTAAAATATGACTAAAACTAAAATGGCATTTTAGTCTTAAGACTAAAATACGACTAAAACTAAAATGGCATTTTAGTCAAAAGACTATAACTAAAACTAGATTGAAATTTGCTGCCAAAATTAACACTGGTGCATGCTCAAAGCTTAATACCATAAATAATAACATATTCGATTTTTCACTCCAGGACCAGCAGTAGTATATAATGAGTTTGGAAATTGTAGAGAAATGCTTAAATAATGCATTACAAATTACAATTGAACTACACCCATTCGATTATAGATGACTAAAATTAGTTTTCGTCGACTAAAATGTAGGACGTTTTAGTCGACTAAAATGTACTGGAGTTTTAGTCAACTAAATACGACTAAAACTAAGACACTTGCAGAAGACTAAAATGGGACTAAAATGAAAATGCCATTTTAGTCCTAAGACTAAGACTAAAACTCAATTGAAATTTGCTGCCAAAATTAACACTGCTCCCGACCCATATAATGGCGTCTTCACATGGCGTTGGCAGTTACCTTTGCCTTTGTCGGAGGGGTGTTTGAGCTGAGAGGAGCTAGGACGCTACTTGCTCTGTTCCTTATGGGTCAACTCTTATGCTGTATATACTTGCACAATATATCTTTTTCTATTATCTCATCTAGCTATTGGTAAGACTTTTTTCACCTTCTTTTATTTGGTTGCATTCACTGTTTGGCTACTTATGTTTGGTGCATCATCCTTCTTTTTCTTTTTTTTTCTTTTTATGGTTTATAGGGTTCTAATCTTCTGGCACTCAGCACTCACTTTTTATTCACTAGTCACACTATGGGTACCTATGCTTTCACCATTCTTACTTCCTCTTTATATTTTAGCCATGCCATGGTACTTTGGATTCACCTTATCTCTACCTTGATACACTGTGGCTATCTATGTATATCCCTTTGGTATTCTGGTAGCTGCTTTGATCTTTTTGGACATACATGACCACATTTATTATGATATATATCCCCCACTTTTTTCTCCTATTTGATTATATATTTTTTACATAATCACTATGAAATATGAAGTATACACTGGTAAATTATGATTTTTATATATTAATAATCTTTTTCAGATTATTTTGGTCATGATGCTTTTTCTCTACCACTGCCGATTTCTGTGATGTGTCGTTCTATTCCCTCTATGGGTCCTTTCCAGCTTCCCCTCCATCTCCTTTTACCCATGCTCCAACCTCGGCCAATTTACCCGCCTCAGCCCCGGGTTAGACAGTCGCTGGGTTTTGATGACCTCCTTCCCTTTTTGGAACGTTTCCCTTTGTTTGGGCTACCTTAGTAAGTAGCTGTTTATTTATTATTTATATTGGAGCAATGGTTATTTTTCCTACATATATGTTACACCTCAATGTTAATCTATATTTACAGACCCAGAATTTCAAACTAGCTCCTGATGAGTGGACGTTGAGCCATGAAACGCGTATAGCCTATATGATATGATGATAAACTATTTGAAGACTGATTTACATGTTGTTTATTTATACAATGTATTGACGGATTATGTATTCATTGACTGATTATTGTGACATTGCATATTGCCTCTAATATTTACTAATGACTGACCTCATTCAAAGTCCCACAACCTTCGCATTTTTCCTAGACAGATGATGCTGCCTCTCAAATTCTGCAGCCTAAAGTTAGAGTTAAAATTGCAGTGGTCATAAAGCGAGTGTCATAAGAAAAATGAGAACTTCCGCGCTATGGATTAAGTGGATAGATAAGTGAATAATTAAGTGAAAAAAATGTGTGTATAAATAAATAAATAAAAAAATATGTAGTAAATGTATGAAATATAAAATATATATATATATATATATCTAAAAATAGGCTGCAGCCTCCCTGGATGATAGTCCGGAGACTATGCACTGGATATAAAAGGAATAGGGGTGATGGCGCTGCCTATATAATTTAGATATAATAAAAAGCTGTGCTGCAAAGTGCCTTAAACTAAAAGCAATAATGTGTAATATTCAAACAATAATATATTTCATAAAAACTTCAATTAAGTGCAAGTGCAAGGTATAAAAGTGCCTGCAGAAAGATTATAAAGTGACTGGTGCAATGATGTATGAGCAATAAATAATATTTAACATGCAATATTAATGTGCTAAAAAATATATAATGTGCTAAAAAGTATAAAATATAATACTATATAAAGTGAGCTGTTCCACTAATACCACGTGTTGGTATGGGGAATAAAAAAGTGCCAACAGAGCAACAATAGAAAAAAGTTATTATTTTAAAAAATACAGCTTGCAATGTCCAATAAGAAAGATCCAGTAGAAAAGTCTATTTCATGTGCGGTGACTTCAAAAGCAATAAAAGTGACAACACTCGGAACAAACCGACACTCAGGTGGAAAGGTGACCCCATGGTGGGTGGTAAGGTGCTGGGATTCCTTTGATAAAATTGCACACTTACCAGAGACACCCACCCCACACAGGGGTATAGAGCGGGTGTATTTATGGGTCTGGCAACCTAGCGGTATCCTCCTATCCCTGGGTGGAGGGCGTGTGCCGAGGATCAGGCTGGTCCTGGTATGGATGTACCCTAGGATGGTCCCCTGTGTGCCTTCCTGCCTAGGTATATTCCGAGGGATCCACTCAGCTCCACTCCCGATATTTAAACCAGAAAATAAATGGTGGACATAGTGTAATTCCGCGATATGCTTTATTGAGCAGAAATTTGAAAAGGTACTCACATTAAACAGGAAAAAAACGAGCGTGACTGTATTGTCCGAGCGCTTGCGATCCAAGCCTCGTTCCCATATAGGTTTACCGGAAATGACTTGACACGCTGTACGCGTTTCGTAGCTAGTACGTCATCAGCAGCGTCAAGTCACGTCCGGCAAGCTTCCCTTAAATATGTATGCGGTAACCAGGCAACCATGATAGAGCTTCCTGATTTGTTGTGCAGTCCGGGCGGACTACGTAAACATGGCGCCTGCTAGAATGAAAAAACTATGTATAAAGCAGAGATGACTCCGTCCAAATATATTAAAAAACTCTTAGCGAGGCGATATATATAAAAATCAGTGTAAAATGGTTCCTGGTCATGCATATACATATTTCCGGAAAAGTAATATACATTCGGTATTCGAATACATAAGAAAGTTTATATATAAACATCAATACATGTCGATAAAAGTAACTGTTAATAAAATATAAAATATAAAGAAATAAGAAATAAAAAATAAAAAATGTAAAAATATATATATAGGAAGAAGATGAATGTAAAGAATATAAAAAATGTGAAAATATTAAAACGGGGGGGGGGAAGTATAGAAGACGGGTATATGTAGTTTTAAACTGTGTTTACGATGGGGAAATTAATTGGGAGACATCTAGTGGACATGGGCAGAACTACACGAAATAATGTCAATAAATAAATATATTGAATTCACATGATTTTAGAAATATATTAAATATTTTAAAAAGAATATTAAAATGTATTAAAATGTTTAACTAAGAGGCGGATAGGAACTGCATGGGGGTAAAAGTGTTGAAAATATCTAGTGTTAAATCTAATAAATGTAATAATCATATGTGGAATTTATTTCCATATGGCACGCATAATTTAAATGAAGTTACACTAGGACGTCTCACATGTATGTGTCATGTCCCAATATGTCACAAATGTTAACTAGATCTAAAAAGTATTGAATAATCCCAAGTTGCACAGATAAAAATGAATACTAAAAATTAGAAATAAAACAATTTAAATCGATATCTAAATTTAGGCCTTTAGGCTGTAGTGTATGTAATCTATAGATCCATAAAGTTTCATTTTTGGAGATCTTTCTTGTTTTGTTGTCTCCTCGCCAATGTGCGGATATACAATCGATGCCACAGAAAGTGAGGCCTCTAGGGTCCTTATTATGCTTCTCCGCAAAATGCCTAGACAGGCTGTGCTTAGGAAAACCTAGACGGATATTTTTAATATGCTCTCTAATTCTGACACATAACGGTCTGGTGGTCCTACCCACATATTGTAAACGGCAGGGACATTCCACCAAATATGTAACATGGTCTGTCTGGCAAGTAATAAGTTTATTAATATTGAAATTTTCCCCTGTTGTTCTCGATTTAAATTGTAATATTTTCCTCGGTTGTTTTGGGTTAGTCTTACAGGCCAAGCATCTTTTGCACCTAATGAACCCCTTAAGGTCTTTGAACATCTTCACTGGTTTAGGTGGATCCACCACGTTGTGCACCAATTGATTTCGTAGTGAAGGTGCCTTTCTGTATATAAACGCAGGTTTATTGGGTAGCAATTTGGAAAGGGTCCTGTCGGATTTAAGTATAGGCCAGTATCTCTTGATGATGCGTTCAGTCTCTCTGAAATTTTTATGGAATCCTGTAATGAAAGCCATTTCTCCTCTCTTGTTTGTACGATTCTTTTTGTTTAGCAAATCGTCCCTATTCATTTTGGATATTATTTCTCTAGTTTTGTATAATTTCTCTTTGTCGTATCCTTTTTCTACAAATCTATCCAATAGGATTTTTGATTGTGTTAAAAAATCTTCGTGTTTATCACAATTCCGTCTCATTCTTATGAACTGGCCTTTAGGTATATTCCCTTTCCAATTGGGATGATGGCAACTATTAATAGGTATATATCCGTTTCTGTCTGTGCTCTTAAAAAAAGTTCTACTTTTTAAAACATGTTCCTCCTTAAAAATTTGCAAATCTAAAAAATTGATCGATTCTTGGTTCCAGTTGCCGGTGAACTTTATTCCAAAAGGATTATTATTAAGTATTGCAAAAAATTATTTTAAAGTGTCTTCAGTGCCATTCCAAATAATTACAATATCATCTATGTAGCGTTTGTAAAAAACCAACTCTGGAATATGTCGCCCATAGACACACGTTTCCTCTAGTAAGTCCATGAGTAAATTAGCAACACTCGGTGCATATTTGGCTCCCATAGCCACACCTTTTGTTTGCAGATAGTATTCTTTATTATGCCAAAAGAAATTGTTAAAAACCGCACTAACACCATACGCAGAGCTTAACGAATATAAGAATAAGGAGAAAGAATTACATTCCTACATCAATAAGTATGATACAGCATTGCAGTTAAAGAAACAGAAAAAATTTAGCAGAGACGTTAACGATTACAAAAAACACAAAGTATATAAATGGCAATCAAGAGAGGTGGAAGAAATGGAAATTCCCGCCACACCCACTATCCCATCGTCAATGGAGTCATCAATAGATGATGGAGAATTTGAGGAGGAACCAGAAACACCTGTTTCTGTTACACCTCAAGTCGTCTCTTTCAGACCTAACAGAGAACATAGAGAATTGCAATCCACTCCACCCCAGAATAGATTTGATCTACCCAGGAATTTAAGGAGACCAGATACTAGATCCTCTCCCTCTCAAGGACCCAGGTCTAGACCTTCTATTCTTAATACACCAAACTCAAGGTTCCAGATTCCTACATACAATAGGTATTCCCCTTTGGAAAGAAGAGAATCCTTCACACCCAATAGGGAAGGCAGAACACAATATCAAGAACCTAGAAGTTTTTTTCGGGGGGGTCCCCGCCCAAGACCCCCACCATATGGCTTCCAACAAACTCAAAGATGGCCAAGACCACAAGGAAGGCAAGGCTGGGGAGGCCCCCAAAGGTTCAACAACTGGAACACTTTCCACCCCAGGAATCGAAGACCGGTCCCACCCAGAGGAGAAGGAGGATACCAAGGGACATGGAGAGGTCAACAACAAACAGGATACTTGAGACCACAATACCAGAACCAATACTGGGAAAACGAAGACGTACACGAGGGAAGAGAGGAGGCCAGAAGAAAAAGAAGACGCGAATTTTAGGACAGGGCATTTTTAATCTGACTGATGTTGTTTTTACCTCAGATGAACTTTTTATCTTAGATCTTGGTCTTAAATATGCCCCAAATAAAGAAGTGGATCCATTTGAAGTTTTTATAGATTTGCACAAGTTTTTAAGAAAACTCAAAATAAAGAAGCATTTTAGCCTGAAAGGTTCCACGCAAACATCAGTCAATTCTAAATTTGAGCATTCAGGGTTACGGAATAAATCCCTCTTTAACCCTAAAGTACCGGGAGCAGAATGCATTAGTGCGTTTAAACAAATGGTAGAGGCGGATCTACGTAAGATTAAAAACCAATCCAAGAAAATACAACTACATCCAACACACCATAAAGAAATTAGAGAAAAAGAAAAACATAGTCATCAGGCCCGCAGACAAGGGAGGTGGCCTGGTCATTTTGAACAAATCTGATTATGAAGCCGAAATGAGCCACCTTCTTAGTATACCTGATACATATAAAAAGCTTAAAAGCAACCCTACCAAAACATATAAAAAGAAACTTAAAGACTACGTGAAAAAGGGGAAGGAACTAGGAATACTCAATAAAAAAGAAGGAGAATATTTAATATCTGAATCGAATAAGATACCAGTGGTATATTATTTACCTAAGATCCACAAAAACGCACAGAAGCCACCCGGTAGACCTATAGTAAGTGGCATAGATTCACTGTTCTCAAGACTGGGTGAATACATAGACACTTATCTACAACCAATAGTCAAAAAAGGTAGATCCTATCTTAAAGATAGCTCCGAACTTATTAAGGATTTAAAATCCATTCCCATCACAGACCAGTGCTTCCTAGCCACTATAGATGCGAATTCGCTATATACAAGCATCACCCAATCAGATGGCCTACGGGCAGTAAAAAAGGCATTACATCAACATAGTAAATTAAAACAAACACAGATAGAATATATTATTGAGGGATTAGAATTGACAATGTCACACAATTTCTTTTGGCATAATAAAGAATACTATCTGCAAACAAAAGGTGTGGCTATGGGAGCCAAATATGCACCGAGTGTTGCTAATTTACTCATGGACTTACTAGAGGAAACGTGTGTCTATGGGCGACATATTCCAGAGTTGGTTTTTTACAAACGCTACATAGATGATATTGTAATTATTTGGAATGGCACTGAAGACACTTTAAAAGAATTTTTTGCAATACTTAATAATAATCCTTTTGGAATAAAGTTCACCGGCAACTGGAACCAAGAATCGATCAATTTTTTAGATTTGCAAATTTTTAAGGAGGAACATGTTTTAAAAAGTAGAACTTTTTTTAAGAGCACAGACAGAAACGGATATATACCTATTAATAGTTGCCATCATCCCAATTGGAAAGGGAATATACCTAAAGGCCAGTTCATAAGAATGAGACGGAATTGTGATAAACACGAAGATTTTTTAACACAATCAAAAATCCTATTGGATAGATTTGTAGAAAAAGGATACGACAAAGAGAAATTATACAAAACTAGAGAAATAATATCCAAAATGAATAGGGACGATTTGCTAAACAAAAAGAATCGTACAAACAAGAGAGGAGAAATGGCTTTCATTACAGGATTCCATAAAAATTTCAGAGAGACTGAACGCATCATCAAGAGATACTGGCCTATACTTAAATCCGACAGGACCCTTTCCAAATTGCTACCCAATAAACCTGCGTTTATATACAGAAAGGCACCTTCACTACGAAATCAATTGGTGCACAACGTGGTGGATCCACCTAAACCAGTGAAGATGTTCAAAGACCTTAAGGGGTTCATTAGGTGCAAAAGATGCTTGGCCTGTAAGACTAACCCAAAACAACCGAGGAAAATATTACAATTTAAATCGAGAACAACAGGGGAAAATTTCAATATTAATAAACTTATTACTTGCCAGACAGACCATGTTACATATTTGGTGGAATGTCCCTGCCGTTTACAATATGTGGGTAGGACCACCAGACCGTTATGTGTCAGAATTAGAGAGCATATTAAAAATATCCGTCTAGGTTTTCCTAAGCACAGCCTGTCTAGGCATTTTGCGGAGAAGCATAATAAGGACCCTAGAGGCCTCACTTTCTGTGGCATCGATTGTATATCCGCACATTGGCGAGGAGACAACAAAACAAGAAAGATCTCCAAAAATGAAACTTTATGGATCTATAGATTACATACACTACAGCCTAAAGGCCTAAATTTAGATATCGATTTAAATTGTTTTATTTCTAATTTTTAGTATTCATTTTTATCTGTGCAACTTGGGATTATTCAATACTTTTTAGATCTAGTTAACATTTGTGACATATTGGGACATGACACATACATGTGAGACGTCCTAGTGTAACTTCATTTAAATTATGCGTGCCATATGGAAATAAATTCCACATATGATTATTACATTTATTAGATTTAACACTAGATATTTGCAACACTTTTACCCCCATGCAGTTCCTATCCGCCTCTTAGTTAAACATTTTAATACATTTTAATATTCTTTTTAAAATATTTAATATATTTCTAAAATCATGTGAATTCAATATATTTATTTATTGACATTATTTCGTGTAGTTCTGCCCATGTCCACTAGATGTCTCCCAATTAATTTCCCCATCGTAAACACAGTTTAAAACTACATATACCCGTCTTCTATACTTCCCCCCCCCCGTTTTAATATTTTCACATTTTTTATATTCTTTACATTCATCTTCTTCCTATATATATATTTTTACATTTTTTATTTTTTATTTCTTATTTCTTTATATTTTATATTTTATTAACAGTTACTTTTATCGACATGTATTGATGTTTATATATAAACTTTCTTATGTATTCGAATACCGAATGTATATTACTTTTCCGGAAATATGTATATGCATGACCAGGAACCATTTTACACTGATTTTTATATATATCGCCTCGCTAAGAGTTTTTTAATATATTCGGACGGAGTCATCTCTGCTTTATACATAGTTTTTTCATTCTAGCAGGCGCCATGTTTACGTAGTCCGCCCGGACTGCACAACAAATCAGGAAGCTCTATCATGGTTGCCTGGTTACCGCATACATATTTAAGGGAAGCTTGCCGGACGTGACTTGACGCTGCTGATGACGTACTAGCTACGAAACGCGTACAGCGTGTCAAGTCATTTCCGGTAAACCTATATGGGAACGAGGCTTGGATCGCAAGCGCTCGGACAATACAGTCACGCTCGTTTTTTTCCTGTTTAATGTGAGTACCTTTTCAAATTTCTGCTCAATAAAGCATATCGCGGAATTACACTATGTCCACCATTTATTTTCTGGTTTAAATATCGGGAGTGGAGCTGAGTGGATCCCTCGGAATATACCTAGGCAGGAAGGCACACAGGGGACCATCCTAGGGTACATCCATACCAGGACCAGCCTGATCCTCGGCACACGCCCTCCACCCAGGGATAGGAGGATACCGCTAGGTTGCCAGACCCATAAATACACCCGCTCTATACCCCTGTGTGGGGTGGGTGTCTCTGGTAAGTGTGCAATTTTATCAAAGGAATCCCAGCACCTTACCACCCACCACGGGGTCACCTTTCCACCTGAGTGTCGGTTTGTTCCGAGTGTTGTCACTTTTATTGCTTTTGAAGTCACCGCACATGAAATAGACTTTTCTACTGGATCTTTCTTATTGGACATTGCAAGCTGTATTTTTTAAAATAATAACTTTTTTCTATTGTTGCTCTGTTGGCACTTTTTTATTCCCCATACCAACACGTGGTATTAGTGGAACAGCTCACTTTATATAGTATTATATTTTATACTTTTTAGCACATTATATATTTTTTAGCACATTAATATTGCATGTTAAATATTATTTATTGCTCATACATCATTGCACCAGTCACTTTCTAATCTTTCTGCAGGCACTTTTATACCTTGCACTTAATTGAAGTTTTTATGAAATATATTATTGTTTGAATATTACACATTATTGCTTTTAGTTTAAGGCACTTTGCAGCACAGCTTTTTATTATATCTAAATTATATAGGCAGCGCCATCACCCCTATTCCTTTTATAAAGCGAGTGTCATGCCCTCAGAATGTGTCCAGCCCTGGCAGGCTGTAGTGTTAGAATTCTGGTGAGCAGCTGGCAGGTGGTAAAACTGCAGCCCAGCCGCCTGTTTTTGCCACCCACTCCCCAACCCCACCCCCCCCCCAGCCACCAGTGTGAAAGGGCCCATATAGTAGTTTTGAATCACTGCATGCAGACTTTAAAAGAACTGTACTTATGTGAACCACCTTAAATACTGGGCCCCAACACTAGCTGGCTTGGAGATAAGGACTATATACCAAACAACTGCTTTACAGAAACTTTGCCCTGGCTACCCATAATCAGAGGTACCTCTTTGTGGAGCCACATATACCACCATAACCATTACATAGATTGAATTCTGAAGAGGGTATAGGCTACTGGTTGCAGGGGACATGCTGCAGGATCATTTCATGTTTTGCTAACGGGCTGCACAATCTTGGCACAATCTGTCGCCTGCTATGTCCACTGGACATAGTGGATGACTGATCAGTGTACCGTCCTGCTGCCAGTACCATGTGATCGCTGTGACTAACCACAGCAGATCACATGACAGTTGTAAAGAATGAATAGCTTATTTTCATGCCATTCATTGTGTACAATTGTTTTGCTAGCTGTGATTGGTCACAGTCATCACATTGTACAGACAGAGCCAATCACAGCCCATCTGTTCCATGTGATTAGCTGTGGCCAATCACAGCTAATCACAATAATACACAGTGAATAAACACTTTCATTCAGTAAAAATGTTTGCTTATAGCAATGAAATTTACTGCTATAAGCAATCATAGTGTATTATGATGCTATATGATGACGCTGTACTGCACTGCAAATTGTGACATAAAAATGACTACTTTAAAAAAAATGCACTATGCCTCCTATTAAGTACTTTGGACTGTTTACTTTCCAAAAGAGGTAATTTGGGGAATATTTGTACTGTCCTGGCATTTTCAGGGCTCAAGAAATAAGATGTCATTGATCGATTTTTTTTTTAGATATTTATACCATAGTTTGCAGACTCTATTATTTTCCTACAGACTAAATAATATGCACTGATTTGGAATTATTTTCAAAAAATGTAGCAGAAATGTAGCAGAATGACTGAAAGCTGGCCACAGCATTGAATTCAATTTGCAATGAATGACAGCTATTCAAGCTTTCAATTTCATAGTTGAGCTTTCCAGGCTGGATATGAACAGATATGTACACTTATAGGAATAAGAATCCAGAGGTATACTCCTTAAACAGCACAGTCAGGGTTTATGCAAAAATTATAATATTTAGTCCTTAGTTATTATAACTGTGCAGGCTTTTCTTAAACATTTTCCTCCTTTTTTAAGTTAAGTTTGTCTGAAGTTGATTATTGAGGTCAAATTCCTGA
The DNA here is from genome assembly GCF_965119305.1 of Pelophylax lessonae. Lineage (NCBI taxonomy): Eukaryota > Metazoa > Chordata > Amphibia > Anura > Ranidae > Pelophylax > Pelophylax lessonae. The sequence continues at coordinate 672,479,541 of NC_138769.1, read as the reverse complement.
GGTTTGGCAGTCTTCAACATGCTTTCTCCAGGCACCTGAGTGAGATTAACTTGAGGCTGGGTCACATGGCCAGATTAGGTCAATGATGTCACAAGCTTCTCGGCCCCTTTCTGTAAGTGCAGCTGTGGGGTGTGGATTCCCCTTGCCGTATTTGATTGGCCTGGCATTGACAGCTTCCTTCTGGGTTTGGCCAAACCCAAGCTAAATTGTGATCTTTTTCTCGGATAAAATTATCGGCTACAAAGTTCTCACTTTAATTAAGGCTGAAAAAACTCACCACTCCTTTCTATATCCCTCTTAGAAAATTGGTCAGTCTGGCCCTCTGAAAATCATCAGTGACTGGAGATGAATGGGTCAAGAAGTGGACATGACTTATGATGATAATATGGTGCATGGTCTTATGAGGGCATCACTTATCATGGCATAGAATTTGTTATTTGGACTTTATAAGGACACGCACTGTGTAATTAAAATAAGCTAAGCTAGACTGTTGGCCGTTTGAAGTGAATTGCTTATTTAGGGTAAAACATCAGATTGTTGCGAATAGATGAGATTTGATGAAAATTTAGGTGAACCAAGTTATTCATCACTACTTATGCACAACAGTAAGGAATAACAGTGCTGTGTTTTAAGAAGGAATGTAAACGGTTACAGAGATCTGTTATTTGATACTGCTATCCACACCCTGGAGCAAGGAGACTGTATTCTTTATCAATATCAGGTCAAGCAGTTGACATGGCAGCAACTTCGAGACCTCAGGGGCTCTTAGCTCTGACTTCAAAAGTCATTCTCAAAGCAAATCTAAACAAGGAGGCAAATGTAAAACTTCCAGAATATCTGTACAAGACTGAAAATCCAAATTTATGCATGAGCAGAATTGTAATTGGTTCCCTTTATATTGTACCCCCCCCCCCCCCAAAAAAAAAAACCTGTGTGGGTGACGAAGTATAGACCAATTATAGACAGCAATAAAACATATCAGTGAATCTGCTAATGATCTCAGCTAGTGGACTCTCTATACACACGTTTAGAGCCAATCAGACTACAGACATACTTGTCACTAAATACTTGGAGAAGATAAATGCATAAAATGAATGCCATGAATCTTTTCTATTATTACAACATTGGGACTGATCTTGTGTATGTAGCAGGCAGACCCTCCAACATAGGGATCTAACGTCCTTTGGTCTAACAAAGCCATAACATTCTGTTTTTGCCTTTTTTCATACTTTTTGGTATCTCCATTCTGCTGACAGCCTTCAGCTTCTTTTAGCTATTTTCTTTCTACAGCTCTTGTTGCAGCATCAACTGCACACTATTGCTCTGAGCAAGATTCCCAGTAGAGATAACAATAGACCATTTCAGAACAATGTGTGCTGGCATGACTGCTTGTAGTATACATTACGGGCGCTGAAAGGGAATAATGCAGGGGCAGAGTTGGGAGACAGTTGTCCTGAACAAGGGCCTTCATGGAAGGTTCACCCGGTATTTTATTGATAGCTTCAGATTTAAAGTGAAAGAAAAATCAAAGTCTAACTATTCCTAAAAATGTCCCCCTCCCCTCCCCCTTCTCTTTACCTATCCTGCCTAAACTGTATAAAAAAGATCTGTATACTTACCTATTTTTAATCCACTCCGGCCTGGTCACGTGATCCTGCAGCTCTGATTCAGGGTGCACTCAATAACAGATAAGAATTTTCAGAGACATGACATCACTGATAGGTCCCCATAGGCCAGCCATTGTAGGCACTCCTTCCTCTCCCCTGCAGCAACTGCTCACTGACTCAGCTGTGGGATCAAATGACTAGACCAGAGTGGATTAAAAATAGGTAAGCACACAGTTCTTTTTTGTAGAGGTTAGGCTGAATAGGAAGGAGGAAGGGAACATTTAAGAATAGTTAGACTTAAAGGGTAACTCTAATTTCATGGGGAAAAATATAACAAATAAAGAAAAAACAATATAGCGTTTATAATTGTGGCACAAATCATATTCTAATTGAATGTTATTAAAAAATACCTTTTTCTTTTTAGGCCCCGTTCACATAGGGGCAATCAGACTTCGGGTGGCGACCTCCGAGGTCATTGAAGTCTATGGGGGTCGCCTCCGGGTCGCCCCAAAGAAGCTCCGGACCCTTTTTCTAAGTCGGAGCGACTTGTGTCGCTCCTATTAGAACGGGTCCGCAGCTTCCCTATGGAAGGCGACCTACGGCGACCTGTGAGGTGACCAGGTCGCCTCGCAGGTCGCCTTAGTGTGAACGGGGGCTCAATCTGAAGCCGCTGTAATGTTTTGAAAATGCAATGTAAATGGCTACCTGGAATTGTTCTGTACACAGAATGTATACTGACCACACCACAGAAACATAATTTCCTGCTTGTGTGATTGGCTCACTGATTTTTCCAAAAGTCTTCACTAAGATGTAAGTCAGATTTCAGGAATCCCCTGCAACAAAAATGTCATTTTTGGTGATATACTCCTAATAGGAACAAGTCTAAAGGGATACAGACCCTTTAATTTTCCTCATTAGAGCCCTGCAGCTGCTGCAGCTGGTTGACAGTTATGAAACCACTCCCATTAGACTCACTCAGCATAGAAGCACAGAGGAACAAACAATGATTTCTTCAGAATAGCAAAAGGTAGGAATCTGCAACAAAGTTTGTTATAATCCTTGCAATGTACAGAGATCATTATAAAACAAAAGGACTCATCCAATAAACTAGCCACCAAAAACATGATTCCTACCACAGCGCCAATGATTGAAAACTAACAAGCTCTTAATTCTGGTAGCAATAATACATGAATCAAAATATAAATGAATAAATGATAATGAGTGATGCTAGCTAGCATTCAATAAAAATGAACAAATTTGGAATTTTTTAAATGTACATAGATCACCCTGAGGGGAAATTTTTTTTCTCAACAAAAATCGAGTTACGTTTTAAGCCTAGTATACACGATCAGAAAATTGTACGAAAAATACCGCTTTCGAAGCGATCCTACAATAATTTGATTGCTAGTACAAAGCTTTCAAAAGCCGATCATGACAGCTCATCTAAAATTATTAGAAGGGACAAACAGGAAAATTTTTCTGGTACGATACCAGATCATAGGATTTTCGTTTCATCTGAAAATACAATACAGATACAATACTTACAATTACTTATTCTGTCATACGAGAATTTTCGCAACTTTAGTAACCTCTTGATTTTAATATGGAGACTAGCATGCAAAAAAAAAAGGCTGATCCTTGATGCGATAATCTCATGTGTACTAAGCTTAAGATTTTTCTTCCACTTTTAAAAGATTATAAACAATTTTTGGACTACATGTTGAAGCATATCTGAAATTTGCTTTAGAATTACAGTACTTTAATGCAGTGGCATATCTTGATATCCACAGAACAGCAGTAGCCAAGAATCCAAAAGTTTGTTAATTAAAATCCTTACAATGTATTGAAATGACGTAATGAGGATTTTTTTATGTGGATTTCCATTTTAAATGTTCAATAATTGATGATACAGGATTTTTAATTGTATTTTCTGACCAAGTATAATCCCTTGTGAACTAAATAGCATGAGATAACCAACGCACCAAATTGCAAGTCCACTATATTTCACATCTAGAGCCAAACGAGACCTAAAAGTATTTTTATTGCAGTGGATGATGAAAGCTCAGCCTTAGAACAGATAACATAGCAGAGTTTATGTCAAGCCGCAGATAGGGCTTTCCAATTAAACAACAGAGATTGTTCTTAGATTATTTTCAGTCCTCAAAGAATGAGCACAATTTTGAAACATCTGCCAAAGAACAGTACAGTACAATTAAAAAAAAATGGAGAAAGAGTACAGCTCATTAAAACATATTCTTTTTTTGTAACAAATTTAAAATGTTCTCTGTAAAACACTTAACATTATTGCCCACTATTACTATTATTTCTCTTTCAAGGGTAATGCTGGCTGGCCATACACTTCATACCATTGATGATACGCTTTTGAGACATAACAAGCCATTTGATAAAAGAATTATATTTCATATAAACTGAATGTGCCAAATGATCATTTCAGTAGTTTTGTCTTAAAAGGGATGATCTATCCTGGCAGAAAATGGAATTTATATGACCAAAATAAGCTTTTTCTTTTCTGTTGCTTGATTGCTTTCACATGAAAAGGTTGTTTGATAAATCTGTGATCATTCATTTATCATTATGTGTATCTCCAGCATAGGACAATGGAGCAAATGCCCTGTCACTTATTTTCTAAGTTAATGTCTGTTTCAGAGCCGCACATAAACCATATTACCAAAAGTATTGGTACACCTGACTTTACACGCACATGAACTTTAATGGCACCCCAGTCTTTGTTCGTAGGGTTCATTATTGAGTTGGCCCACTTTTGCAGCTATAATAGCCTCAACTCTTCTGGGAAGGCTGTATATATGTGTATATATATATATATATATATATATATATATATATATATATATATATATATATATATATAAATTGTGCTGTTGTGGAAAAAAAAACAAGAGTGCAAATACTGACAAAAAATATTGCCAATATGTACAAACATATATAACCAAAAGTGCAATAGAGTGCAATAATAGAATAACAAAAAGTCCATATGTGATATAAAATCAACCAGTGACAACTCATTGCGTCATCACGGTAATTTATACAGCGGAAAACAGGAAACCGGAACTCTACATGACCTGCAATAGGGCCCCTGGAGTAGGAAGAAAAAAATACTTCCTGTCACTCTGAAATTACTTAAAACTGCTTAGTATTCAAATTCCATAAAAATTAAAAATTGAAAATGCAAAAGATAAGCACAAATTATATCAAAAGGATCTTATAATCCTCGACAGGTTAACTTCCAAAAGGAAGTCTATTATCAAAGATTGTTTGTTAATATATAAAAAAATGTACAAATATATATATATATATAAATATACATATACACACACACACACACACACACACAAAATAACGTACCCATAAAAATAAAATACAAATAAGAATGAAAATGAAAAAAAAAATGTATAAAAATAAATACAGTAAAAATAATGAATGTATGCAAAATAGTTTTTTGCCGAGTTCCATGCTAAGTCACATAGAGTTGGTTTTTACAAGAAATACTCTACTTAAAACACGCTTGTGTGAGCTGCCTATTTAGCCATAGTGAACAAACACTTTCTTACCACAAGTACTAAATCACTACATTATACCTTATTACATACAAAAAGCATAACATAGTATATTATACTTGTTATAAAGAATACATGAAAAAGGGACTAGGAAGAGAAATCGGTTAGATTCTGATGAGGAAAAGGGAAGCAGCCATTTTGTTTATCAAATATTTACTTATGATTCTGATGAGGAAAAGGGAAGCAGCCATTTTGTTTATCAAATATTTACTTATGATTATCGGGCATGGATTTGTGAATAAGCAGATATATTGGATTTATGTTTTGTGAGAGGTCGTATTGTATGGCAGCTGTTGTGTTCAGCCCTTCATTTGCAAGATTGCTATCTCAAGTCTTTAAAGATTTAGATCAAGGAACGAAACTGGAAGTCAAGTAACGAAACTGGAAGTTTCACATCTATGTGAATGGCCATCCGCATACCAAAAGACTCCAAAATGTCACCAGATGGGACTTCAAAAGAAATTAGATAGCTAGGTTCCACCCACTTTAATGTATAAAAGTGTATTAGAAACCCTAGCCAGGTAGAGCAATGTTCATTAAGCCAACAGAATGTAATGTGATTGACTTGCTCTCCAAACATGTCATTTTAGCTACATGTTTGTCTAAATAAATATAATTTTCAATCTGGCTTCAACAGTCAAAATGTTATTGAAACCCGTGAGTTTTGGGATTACCCTTACAATTCATTCTAATTCCTCAAAAACAATGTATTATGGGAGTTAATTAAACTAAAAGTCTAATTTACTTATTAGTAATAAACAAATTAATGTCCCACTCTACATAGAGTCCAGTCAAGTTCCTCCCCCCCCCCAAACTCGCTCATCCATGTCTTTCTGGACCTTGCTTTGTACACTGGTGCAAAGCCATGTTGGAAAAGGAAGGGGCCATCCCCAAAGTTGGGAGCATAAAATTGTCCAAAATGTCTTGTTATGCTGACGCCTTAAGAGTTCTCTTTACTGGAACTAAGGGGCCAAGCCCAACTCCACCAAATGTTTTGGACCAGTGCACAAATCAAGGTCTATAAAGACATGGATGAGCGAGTTTGGGGTGAAGGAACTTGACTGTCTGGCCACACTCCTAAACTTTGTGGACAGCCTTCCCAGAAGAGTTGAAGCTGTTATAGCTGCTAAGGGTGGGCCAACTCAATATTGAACCCTATTGACTAATGACTCGTACACATTATTAGATAATCGGACAACTTATCATTCGCATTTTGTTGCATGATACTAATATCGAATTCAACAATGCGTACTAAACATATGATTTTTTTCGTACGATTCTGGAAAAGCTTCTTGGTTGCGTAGCTATGCATTAGACAGTACAAAACAAAAACAATGGCAGCCAGGCTTTTTCAGGGTTATTTTAGTGTTTTTGATCATGCGTGGTCTTTGTCTATGGATTTTTAGCGAACGCATACTGTACTGAATAAACGATTGTCATTGGCTAGGCTATCGTACAACAAAAGTTTTCGTGTTTGTCCCTTTGGGTTTTGTTGGACAAAATGTTGTGATCGGCTGTCGAAAGGTGTGTACCAACGATCAGATTGTGTGATCAATTCGAAAGCGTTTTTTTTCATACGATTATCTGATCGTGTGTACGAGGCATTAGACTGGGATGCCATTAAAGTTCATGTGCGTGTAAAAGCAGGCGTCCCAATATGTTTGGTAATATAGTGTATATGATCAACCCTGCATGATCAGCTGGCATAGCTGCTCTATATATGTTTAGGAGACATCATTAGCCTATATAAGTAAACATTACACAAAGTTTACTCAAATTTTTCACTAGAACAGGGATCTCCAAATTACGGCCATCCAGCTGTTGCGAAATCACGCATCCCATGAGGCATTGTAAAACTCTGACATTCACAGGCATGACTAGGCATGATGGGCAATGCAGTTCCTAAACAACTGGAGGGCCATAGTTTAGAGCCCCCTGTACTAGAAGAAACAGACACAACCTTGGAGGTTGATACTACTGAACGGAGAGAGATAAGAAAATAATGAAAAATTTTCACTTCTATACTTGCCATCTGTCCTGCATTTGCTGGGACAGTTTAAATTTTTAGCTATTTGTCCCACAATGTCTGAAGCTATGTCCCAGGAATAACAGCTTTGACAAGTGTAAATGTGTTTGGGGCTGAGCCATGGAGCATTAGTCACCATCTAGTGTGGAGCTGTAGATGCCAATGAGTGTCTACTGACCAGCAGTGGGCAGGTATCATAGAACACGCAAGAAGAGGCTTTCCTGCACTCTGAAATCATCAGGCTGCTGTGCACAGTGTGTGGATTGGGCGCTGCTCTCAGTGCAACCCTTTCTATTTGTCCAGGGATCAGTACCTGGCTTTTCTATCCCTGCCAGGTATGTAGATATCATTGCTTATAATATTTCTCATTTATATATGCCTGTTCTCTGTGAGTAGATAGTGCTGGGAGAAGGGGAGTGGAGCCCACTGTATGTGTGGAGGTTTACATGGGAGCCATCATGGGCCTAGAATCAAGAAATAAACAGAGGGTGCACCGGCCTAGCGCATTATTCTCAATACAAATGGCTTTATTCAATAAAAGTACAAATTTATACTCAGAAATATTGATGAGCCGAACAACCCCCTGTTTGGTTCGCACAAGAACATCTCGAACAGGGGAAAAGTTCTAGCCAACATGCAAACTCCATTAAAGTTTATGGGACACGAACAGTGTTGGTCATCTTACTTTTAAAAAGTAATTAGTTACAGTTACAAATTACTTCTCCCAAAAAGTAATTGAGTTACTGACTCAGTTACCACATTGAAAAAGTAATTAGTTACTCAGCAAAGTAATTGCGACTTTTTTTACTATTCTATAATGCAATTACGTTCTATGAGATCTTTAATAGTGGTGGCGGTGTGGCACACTGTGGGGGTCTGAGTCCTGAGTCCTCCTAACTGTGAGTAACTGTATTTTGTTTTGTTTTTTGGTACCTGCTGCCTGGAGTGGCTGGCTGCTGCTGGTGGTGGGCGGCTGCCTGGCTGGTGGTGGCGTGGCACACTGGTGGTGGCGTGGCACACTGGTGGTGGTGTGGGCGCTTGGCACGCTGGTGGTGGGGGTCTGAGTCCTTTTTTGTTTTTTGGTACCTGCTGCTGCCTGGACTGGCTGGCCGCTGCTGGTGGTGGGGCGGCTGCCTGGCTGGTGGTGGCGTGGCACACTGGTGGTGGCGTGGGCGCTTGGCACACTGGTGGTAATGTGGCACACTGGTGGTGGCGTGGCACACTGGTGGTGGTGTGGGCGCTTGGCACACTGGTGGTAATGTGGCACACTGGTGGTGACGTGGCACAATGGTGGTGGCGTGGCACACTGGTGGTGGTGTGGGCGCTTGGCACACTGGTGGTAATGTGGCACACTGGTGGTGGCGTGGCACACTGGTGGTGGTGTGGGCGCTTGGCACACTGGTGGTAATGTGGCACACTGGTGGTGACGTGGCACAATGGTGGTGGCGTGGCACACTGGTGGTGGTGTGGGCGCTTGGCACACTGGTGGTAATGTGGCACACTGGTGGTGGCGTGGCACACTGGTGGTGGCGTGGCACAATGGTGGTGGGTGGTGGCTGGTGGGGGTCCTGACTGTCTGTGACTGTGACTGACTGAGTCTGTGAGGTGTTTTTTTTTTTTTTTTGGTACCTGCTGTGCTTGCTGGTGGTGGTGTGGCCTGGCAGGCACACTGTTGTCCGTGTCCCTCTGTCTGTGCCTCTCTCCTCTCCTCTTCTGGGCTGTGTGCGTTGGTGGAGTCGGTGGTGGTGGACTTCTTGCTGCCCTCAGCCCTGTGGGTGGGTGGAGTCCTGGTCCTGGTCTGAACTATGTTGTTTAACTTTTTACATATTCAGCCCAGGCTGGCAAAAGTCTCATTAATTATTATTTAAATTTTTTGGCAATGCAATATGCAGCAGCCGCTTGGCTGGGTCGGATCGCCTATCCGCCGCCCGCCGGACTCTATGCCCTGCCCTGTGCCCTATGCTATGGCGCGCTGTGCTGCCTGTGCTGTCCGAGACGTGAGTGTGCGTGACTCACTCGACAGTCTCCTCCTCTTCTCTCTCCAGTACCGCGGACAGCGGTCATAGAGGAGAAGGGGAATACAATTACATCTACTGCCATCTAGTGGCGGTAGATGTAATTGCAGTAACGCTGCCGAAAGTAGCGGCAGCGGCGTTACAGGGACAAGACGAGTAGTCAGTTAGATTACTCGTTACCCTGAAAAGTAACTGCGTTAAGTAACGCCGTTTACTTAAACGCAGTTACTACCAACACTGGACACGAACATAAAAAAGTCAAAAGTCCTCATTTTAAAGGCTTAACTGCAAGTTATTGGCCTAAAAAGATGTATGGGAACCTGGGGGACATGAATCAATGCAATTTTTTTTTTTTAAAACAATCGTTTTTACAGGAGCAGTGATTTTAATAATGCTTAAAGTGAAACAATAAAAATGAAAAATTCCTTTAAATATCGTGCCTGGAAGGCCCCCTTAATGTGCCTGTAAAGTGGCGCATTTGTGCGATGTATGTAGCCTGCTGCAGCAATACTGACGTCATGTAATTTATTCACTGCACATGAGCAGTAGATTATGGGGCGCTCATGACGTCAGATCCCAATAAAAGAGCTGTCAAACTCAAACAGCTCATTAGCGCAGGAGGCATCTTGAGAAGCAGGAGCTTCTTTTTTTTTTCTATTTTTCGGTTGCGAGTGGGCGACGTGATCATTAGGGGACACTATTTTTTTTTTATATTATTTTTTAATAAAGGACTTGACCAAAGCTGGCTTTTGTCTATTTTTTTGGTACACTTTTTTGGTGAATGGGTAGGGGTACGATGTACCCGATATCCATTCACATGGGGGACGCATGATCTGGGGGCCCCCTTGTTAAAGGGGGCTTCCAGATTCCAATAAGCCTCCCCCCGCAGACACCCACAGCCACAACCCACGGTTGTCGGGAAGAGAGCCCTGTACCCATCAACATGGGGGCAAGGTGCTTTGGGGTTGGGGCAGAGAATAAGGGTCTGGTATGGATTTTAGGGGGAACCCTACGCCATTTTTTTTTTAATTTTGGCACGGGGTTTCCCTTTAAAATCCATACCAGACCCGATGCAGTTTTTTTTTCAGCAATACTGACATAAACTGATATAAACTGAAGTGCCTATATATATATATATATATATATATATATATATATATATATATATATATAAAACTTTGTGGTATACACTGCACTATCTGATCTCAACAAACTGTAAAAAGCGAAAATCTCTCTCCCTGCCAGCAATGTATTATTAACTATACTACACTATCTGTTAATCTGTTAATCTCACTACACTCTCCCTGAGGAATTCCACTTATAAATCCACTGCTGGCCAAGGGAATTTAACCCACAACCTCTCAATTGCAAGCCTTGTATTCTACCACCTACGCCACCGTCAAGCCTGATTAGGCTGAACACACTCTCCCTAACTAACTAACTAACTTCTAGAGATATCTCTAGAAGTTAGTTAGTTAGGCAGGGAGAGTGTGTTCAACCTAAGCAGGCTTGACTGTGGCGTAGGTGGTAGAATACCAGGTTTGCAGTTGTGAGGTTGTGGGTTTGAATCTCTTGGCCAGCTGGGAATTTATAAGTAGAATTCCTTCAGGGAGAGTGTAATGAGTTTAACAGCCACCCCTGAGCCATAGTTGACTAAAGGCACCTGCCTTTGGCGAATCATGGCACAGATGATTTGATTGGCCAAAGCATGGAGGGCAGAGTCCATGCTTTGGCCAATCACATAATGCACTGCCAGTGCGCACTGCATTATGGATGCGGGAACTCGAAGTTCCCGCAAAGAAGCCCATTTGTTCACCATTCGGCGAACGGGTGAAGGGGCTGTGTTCGAGTCGAACTTAGGTTCGACTCGAACACAAAGCCCATCCCTACTCACAAACATAGGTTTGACAAAGGCACATCAACACTAATGTTATAGCATCCAGATGGTTGCATCACTGATAAGTCCTTACAGCGACGAGTCTTGAGGCTCAAATTAAAAGACGTTTGGTGATGACGACATCATAATTTGTTTGGATGATATTTCATCTTGCCATAGGGAAAAAGCCCCTGAAAACTTTCCTTCAAGAATGACATATAATGTCAATGGCATGGCCTGCAAATAGTCAGGACCTCAATCCAGGATATTGCAGTAATGGCTAGTTACCACTTACAGTGCACACCAAAACACACCGATTGCCCCCCAATAAAGAGGACCTCTCACCAGCCCATCAGATTGCTTGTCATCAGCCTATCAGAGTACCTGTGACCAGGCAATCAAAGTACCTGTCACCAGCCCCTCAGAGTACCTGTCACCAGCCCATTAGAGTACCCGAGTACCTGTCACAACCCCACAGAGTACACGAGTACCTGTCACTAGCCCATCAGAGTACCCGAGTTCCTGTCATCAAAGTACCCGCGTACCAGGCTGTCACCAGCCCATCAGAGTAGCTGAGTACCTGTCACCAGCCCATCAGAGTACCCAGGTACCTGTCATCAGAGTACCTGAGTACCTTCTTCATCAGCCCATCAGAGTACCCGAGTACCTGTCATGAGAGTACCCGAGTACCTGTCATCAGCCCATCAGAGTACCCGAGTACTTGTCATCAGAGTATCTGCGTACCTGTCTCCAGCCCATCAGAGTACCTGAGTTCCCGTATTATCAAAGTACTTGAGTAACTGTCACCAGCCCATCAGAGTACCCAAGTACCTGTCATCAAAGTACCCGAGTACCTGTCACCAGCCCATCAGAGTAGCCAAGTACCTGTCACCAGAGTACCCGAACATCTGTCATCAGAGTATCTGAGTACCTGTCTCCAGCCCATCAGAGTACCTGAGTACCTATTTGCAGCCCATCAGAGTACCCGAGCACCTGTTTCCAGCCCATCAGAGTACCCGAGTACCTATCTGCAGCCCATCAGAGTACCGAGTACCTGTCTCCAGCCCATAAGAGTACCCGAGTACCTGTCTCCAGCCCATCAGAGTAGTAGAGAACCTTTCACCAGCCCATCAGAGTACCCAAGTACCGGTCATCAGAGTACCCGAGTACTTGTCATCAGAGTACCCAAGTACATGTCTCCAGCCCTTCAGAGTACCTGAGTACCTATCTGCAGCCTATCAGAGTACCCGAGTACATGTCTCCAGCCCTTCAGAGTACCTGAGTGCCTGTTTCCAGTCCATCAGAGTACCTGTGTACCTGTCTCCATCCCATCAGAGTACACTAGTACCTGTCTTCAGGCCATCAGAGTACCCAATTACCTGCCACCAGCCCATCCGAGTACCTGAGTACCTGTCATCAGAGTACCCGAGTACCTGTCACCAGCCCATCAGAGTACCCGAGTACCTGTCATCAGAGTACCCGAGTACTTGTCATCAGAATATCTGAGTACCGGTCTCCAGCCCATCAGAGTACCTGAGTACCTATTTGCAGCCCAACAGAGTACCCGAGTACCTTTCTCCAGCCCATCAGAGTACCTGAGTACATGTCTCCAGCCCATCAATGTATCGGAGTACCTATTTGCAGCCGATCAGAGTACCTGAGTACCTGTCTCCAGCTCATCAGAGTACCCAAGTACCTGTCTCCAGCTCATCAGAGTACCCAAGTACCTGTCTTCAGCCCATCAGATTACCCGAATACCTGTCTCCAGCCCATCAGAGTACCCCAAGTACCTATCTCCTGCCCATCAGAGTACCCGAGTACCTGTCCCCAGCCCATCAGGGTACCTGAATACCTGTGTCCAGCCCATCAGAGTACCAGAGTACCTGCCCCAGCCCATCAATGTACCCAAGTACCTGTCTCCAGCCCAGAGTACCCAAGTACTTATCTGCAGCGCATTAGAGTACCCAAGTACCTGACTCCAGCTCATTAGAGTACCCGAGTACCTGTCATCAGAGTACCCGAGTACCTATCTGCAGCCCATCAGATTACCCGAGTACCTGTGTCCCTGCCCATCCGAGTATCCAAGTACCTCTCTGCAGCCCTTCAGAGTACCCGAGTACTTTTTTACCGCCCAACAGAGTACCTGAGTACTTGTCTCCATCCCATCAGAGTACCGGAGTACCTGTCTCCAGCCCATCAGAGTACCCGAGTACCTGTCACCAGCCCATCAGAGTACCTGAGTACCTGTCATCAGAGTACCCAAGTACTTGTCACCAGCCCATCAGAGTACCCGAGTACCTGTCATCAGAGTACCCGAGTACTTGTCATCAGAGTATCTGAATACCTGTCTCCAGCCCACCAGAGAACCTGAGCACCTATTTGCAGCCCATCAGAGTACCTGAGTACCTATTTTCAGCCCATCATAGTACCCGAGTACTTGTTTCCAGCACATCAGAGTACCTGAGTACCTTTCTCCAGCCCATCACAGTACCCGATTACCTGTCACCAGCCCATCACAGTACCCAAGTACCTGTCATTAGATTACCTCAGTACCAGTTACCAGCTCATCAAAGTACCCGAGTATCTGTCATCAGAGTACCCGAGTATCTGTCATCAGTTTGCCTGAGTACCTGTCTCCAGCCAAGTACTTGTCACCAGCCCATCAGAGTACCCGAATACCTGTCTCCAGCCCATCAAAGTACCCCAAGTACCTATCTCCAGCCCATCAGAGTACCTGAGTACCTGTCCCCAGCCCATCAGGGTACCTGAGTGCCTGTGTCAAGCCCATCAGAGTACCGGAGTACCTGTCCCAGCCCATCAAGGTACCCAAGTACCTGTCTCCAGCCCAGAGTACCCAAGTACCTGTCTGCAGCCCATTAGAGTACCCAAGTACCTGTCTCCAGCCCATTAGAGTACCTGAGTACCTATATCAGAGTACCCGAGTACCTATCTGCAGCCCATCAGATTACCCGAGTACATGTCTCCTTGCCCATCAGAGTACCCAAGTATCTCTCTGCAGCCCTTCAGAGTACCCAAGTACCTCTCTGCAGCCCATCAGAGTACCTGAGTACCTTTTTGCCGCCCATCAGAGTACCTGAGTACCTATCTGCAGCCCATCAGAGTACCTGAATACCTATCTGCAGCCTATTAGAGTACCCAAGTACCTATCTGCAGCTCATCAGAGTACCTGAGTACCTATCTGCAGCCCAGGCCTCATAGATAGTGTTTTGGGGTGTTTGTTTCCCAAAATGGGGTAATTTTATGGGCGTTTCCATTATCCTGGTGCTCCAGGGCCTTCAAAAGTGAGATAGGTTGTAATAAAAATTAGATGTGTAATTTATGCTCCTAGAACACCGGACGGTGTTACTTGGATGTTGGGCCTGTATGTGGACAGGCTGTGTAAAAGTCTCACACATGTGGTATCCCCATACTCAGGAGGAGCAGTAGAATGCATTTTGGGGTGTAATTTTTGCTATGTACATGCTATTTGTTAGAAATATCTTATGAATTGACAACTTTGTGTAAAATATATATATATATATTGTAAGGGATTAGCTCGGTGGCGGGTGTGGATGACCCCTTTGGGGGTGCGTTTTCACAGAGAGATAGCCGAGCAGAGGTTGAAAACAAGACTGATTTATTCATGCAATTTACTTCACACAATTGCAAGCGTCAAAACAGCCAAAATAAAATAAAATACAAAATAAATCCTTGCCTCTGTGGGCGGCTACCTTCTCACGCTGGAACCTACCTAAGAAGTCTTTCCAACCTACTGTTGGGCCGACACTGCTGATCCTACAGCAGACACTCAAATGTCCATTTGTTTGCTTTTCACACAGCACAAACATTGTCCATTGAACATGTCCCTTTGTTTCTTTCACATCAACACATGTTCATTTATAACAGGATCCTTTACTCTTCAGATTCTTCACATTGAACACAGTTCATTTAACAGGTCCCTTTACTCTTCACACTCTTCACATGGAACACTTTGTCTTCTCACCTTTGAGACGTCTTCACTCGTGGTTACCCTCCTTAGCTTCACATCGCTGTAGGGGGTCTTCTCCCATGCTCACCAGCTTGTCGGGAGGCACACATCCGACTGTCCCCCTCTCCCAGCCCACACGGCGACAGGCGGCAGCAGTCCTTCTCCCATGCCCACACGGCGTCGGGAGGTACACGTATGTCTGTCCTCCTCTCCCAGCCTACACGGCGACAGGAGGCAGCACTCAATAGATTTTCTCTGGACAAATTATAGAGGCCTTGATCTCCTCATTCTGAACAGCTGAATGGTTTTCAACTTCCTGCTGGCTCTTTTTGCAGCCAACACCCTATAGTATCAGTGAACTTTTCAAAGCAGGTGGGAATGTGTCTCCTCTCAGTGACTACATTCCCAGATTTACCTGACTTCCTGTCACATACCCCCCCCTCTTGTTTCAACCCTAGGGTTGGGACACATATTTCCAGGCACGCATGTGTCAGGCACTGCTGACTCACTGATAAGCCTCCTATTATCCTCAAGCTTCCGGATGAAACTGTTTCTGTCATCTTCACTGACAGATTTCTCATAAATGCCACACAGTTTGTCTCTCATCTCATATACACATTCTTCAACTGCATTTTTGGCATAATTTTGCTCCTTCTCGTTTCTGTCATCTTCATTGACAGCTTTCTCATAAATGTCAGACAGCTTGTCCCTCATAACCGTCTGTCCAATCCACCATGGAGGACCGTGATCCATAGGCAACTCAATTGGGCTAGTCTTAAGGTCTTCAACATTCTTAAGACGCCTCTCTCTGCAATCCATAAATGTTTTCCACAAAACTTTGAGAACCTTTGCTTCACTAAGCTTTGTTCCAAGTAGGGACTCTTGACATCCCTCTGTGACTTGAGTTGCCTCTCCATACAGCTGTACACAATCATTGACTTTTTGTTGTAAAAGGGAATGATCTTCCTTCTTGAGCTTTGCTTGCTCTAAGATGCTGTGCAGAGGATTTTCCAATTGAGACAACAGGCTGTCACACATTTCTTCAAAGTGACCCCTGTTCCTTTTCCCAGAGATATCAATATCATTCAAACATTTCATATTCATAGGCAGATCTGAAGCATTTGCACTCATCAACTTCTTAAACTTTTCGCCCTCCTGAGCGAGTCGCAGTAAAGGCCTACTATTTGATTTGATATTCAGTTTATATTTCTTGCCAAACTCTTCACAGAAGTAGCCAACCAGAACATCATCAACTTTCCTTCCACCAACATAGGGGTTAAAGGCAACAACACAGTTGAACCCAGCGATCTGGGTGGTATCCATTATAGACCTCCTCTCTGCATCAGTGAAGAAGCATGGAACTGCAACACATTCTTTTACAGGTTTCTTCAATGCACTTTCTGCTGAACTATTTGACCGCTCAAGGTCACCTAGTTCCTTTTCTCTATCTGAATTCCACATGGAATGTATCTCAAGATCACGATCAAACTTCTGCCACCCGTCTTTCACCAGTTCCATTTTGGAAACACTCCCTGAAAGGCACTTATTCATTTGCTTCACGTTTTCACCAACAGCCTTAGTTTTCTCCACTAGGTGGCGTTTGCTTTTTTCTCCCAGATTTATATCACTTGCTTTAGTTTTCTCCGCTTTAGTTTTCTCCACTAGGTTTTCAGCCTGAACTGAGAAATCATCACATTTCTTACACAACTCTTTTGTTTGCTGAAGCTCTAATGATACATTTTCCAATGCTTGAAGTTTTTGAAGGAACGGTTTATTCCAAAGGGGTGATTCAAGCCACGTGTCATCACATTTCTGAGGCTCACTCAGGACAGACCCCAAAACACTGATCCTTTTAAAAACTGCATCAGGCACACTATCCCCTCTTTGGGACAGATCCTCTGTTGCCTGGAATTCCTCTTCCAGTTCCTGCAACGGAATATTCATCTCTTCTACTTGCTGTTCTAAGGCTCGCTTAGACTTTTCTAGCTCCTGAACGCTTTTCACAACATCATCCTTGGAGCTGACCAATTCTTCCATTTCTGTACGCAGCTGTTTGTTAACACTTTCTAGTTCAGCCTTACACTCTAGAGCTTCCTCCAAAGAGCGAGCCAAGAACAGGGCTTTGCTCTCGTTATCACGCACCTCCGTTTCTGCACGTGCGCGTTCTTCTGCATATTTTGCAGACACAGTCTTCTCTTCACCAAGCATCTGATCAAACTTCTTTTTCACATCTTCAACACACTGTAATGAACCAACGCTTTCTTCCATGCGTTTTTTCATATCCGCTATCTGAGCTTGCAATGTTGCGACTTGCTCTGATAGGTTTTTCTTTGCTTCCGCCTCCTCTTTTAATTGTTCCAGGAAGCCATTTTTCTCATCTTCCATTTGTTTGAGCTTTGTGCTAAAACTCAGCCTTTGACACCTCTCTTCCTGTAAGAGTTCCTGCGTGTCTTGCAGCTGCGATTCCAAGATAGAAAAATCTTCCGCAATTTCTCTAGATTTTCTGTCTGCTTGAGAAAGCTGATTTGTAACATTGTCCAACTCAACCTGCAGTCGGTTTGCCTTCTCTGACAGCTTAGCACACAATCGGTCACCTTCTGACACCTTGACTTGCGATTCCAGAAGCTGTGCCTCTACTTTTTCCCTCTTATGTTCACAATCTCCTTTTCCCTGCATAAGAGCCTTCACCTCATTGGCTAGTTTCTGGGAATGAGACTGTAATTCTGCCACACAGGCTTCTTTCTCCTTTAACTGCTGCTGGACACGTTGGGCTTCCCCTTTCCAACTTTCACAGTCCGCACGCCATTCATCTACCACATTGCTCAAAGTAGTGAGCTCATACACAGTACTCAGTAATTTAGCCTCTCTTTCACTTTTCTCGTTGTCGCTGAGAGACAATGTCGTTTTCAGAGCGACATTCTGTTCCTGCGACTCCTGCAGGTCTATTTTTGTAGCTCCCAAAGACTGAAGACTTTTTTCCAGCTGATTACGCAACTCCAACATATCAGCCATACTTTGCTTCTGCAAAGTCTGAATTTCACTTTCCTTTTCCATGAGGATGGTATCTTTCTCCATTATAGTCTCTCTGCGTTTTTGCAACTCGACCAAAAGAAGAGCAGTGGATTCTTCCCACTGTAACACATGAGACTTGAGTAGTTCATTCATTTCCTGCAAGTTTCTATGCTCCATTTTAAGCAATTCCAAGGCTTGTTCCTTTTCTTCCATTTTCCGTTGCAAGGCATCCAACTCAGCCCTGCACACATACTCGGTTTCCTCCAAACCGATGGCCTCCATTGGCTGCTGGCGTCTCTGTTTCCAGCCTGCCATGCTCTCTTGATGAGCCTTTTGTTGAGCTGCAAAGCTCCGCTGAAAATCCGCATTTGCCTGCTGTTGAGCTGCATTTGCCTGCTGTTGAGCTGTATTTGATATAATCAGTTGTTTCAACATCTCCTCCATTTTGAGCTTACTTTTCATCTGAGCACACTGCGTCTCCATAGCAGTTTCATCAGTGTTGCTAGGGACAACAACCTTCCTCTTTAGTAGACTCTCTTTAGGCATGGATGGGGCTGGTTCAGACGGTAACATCCCCTCCATCCATAGAATCCGGTCTCTCATTTCATCTATCTTTGCATTCTTCAGGCGTTTTGAACGCCCCATCTTCAATAACTCCACAAACAAATTTTTCACAGTCCAGCAAAAAATTTTCAGACCACTGTCTCTTTAACACATGTAGTTTTTCTCTCTCTTGCAAGATCTCTTTTCCTGCGCACACAGTTTGTGCAGTCACTTGCCCCAGACACAACAAAGTTCATCAAATAATTTTGAGACCGCTGTCTCTTTAAAACACTTTTTTTTTTCTGTCAGGATCTTCTCTCCTGCACACATAGATTGTGCAATCTCATGCACCAGATAAAGTTCATCAAACATTTGCACTTCTTTGCAGGGATCTCTGCTTATGCCCACTGCATACCTCCACCATATGTAAGGGATTAGCTCGGTGGCGGGTGTGGATGACCCCTTTGGGGGTGCGTTTTCACAGAGAGATAGCCGAGCAGAGGTTGAAAACAAGACTGATTTATTCATGCAATTTACTTCACACAATTGCAAGCGTCAAAACAGCCAAAATAAAATAAAATACAAAATAAATCCTTGCCTCTGTGGGCGGCTACCTTCTCACGCTGGAACCTACCTAAGAAGTCTTTCCAACCTACTGTTGGGCCGACACTGCTGATCCTACAGCAGACACTCAAATGTCCATTTGTTTGCTTTTCACACAGCACAAACATTGTCCATTGAACATGTCCCTTTGTTTCTTTCACATCAACACATGTTCATTTATAACAGGATCCTTTACTCTTCAGATTCTTCACATTGAACACAGTTCATTTAACAGGTCCCTTTACTCTTCACACTCTTCACATGGAACACTTTGTCTTCTCACCTTTGAGACGTCTTCACTCGTGGTTACCCTCCTTAGCTTCACATCGCTGTAGGGGGTCTTCTCCCATGCTCACCAGCTTGTCGGGAGGCACACATCCGACTGTCCCCCTCTCCCAGCCCACACGGCGACAGGCGGCAGCAGTCCTTCTCCCATGCCCACACGGCGTCGGGAGGTACACGTATGTCTGTCCTCCTCTCCCAGCCTACACGGCGACAGGAGGCAGCACTCAATAGATTTTCTCTGGACAAATTATAGAGGCCTTGATCTCCTCATTCTGAACAGCTGAATGGTTTTCAACTTCCTGCTGGCTCTTTTTGCAGCCAACACCCTATAGTATCAGTGAACTTTTCAAAGCAGGTGGGAATGTGTCTCCTCTCAGTGACTACATTCCCAGATTTACCTGACTTCCTGTCACAATATATATATATATATATATATATATATATATATATATATATATACATTTTCATTTTCTTTCCCTTTTTCCAAAAACATGTGGGAAAAAATGACATGTTCAAAAGACTCATTATACCTGATAGAATATACATTGGGGTGTTTTCTTTCCAAAATGGGGGCAATTCTGTGGGTAATTCCATTGTCCTGGTGCTCAAGGACCTTTAAAAGTATGATAGGTCCTCAGGAAATTATACAGTATAATAGAAACTTTTTTTTTTCTAAATTTTCGCTCTATTTTCACTTATATTGCAAAAAAAAAAAAAAAAACACAGCTGTGATTAAATACCACCAAAAAAAGCTCTATTTGTGTGAAAAAAATAATAAAAATTTTGATTAAGTAATTGTCGTTCAAAATGTGACAGCGCTGAAAGCTTAAAATTTATCTGGGCAGGAAGGGGGTGAAAGTGCCCAGTATTGAAGTGGTTAAATCCATGTCTCAGAGAATTCAAGCTGTTATAAAATCCAGAGGTGGTGAAACAAAGTACTAGTGGTGTACTGTAGTGGTTTTTTCATGATTCCATAATATTTTCCTTAGAATTGAGTGAATGCATATTTTTTTCTCTGCGTGACCTGCAAAAATTGCAATTGACTACAGTTTTCTTTCTTTTTTATTTTTTTTAAGTTTTTCTCAAAGCCAGAAGGTTGGAATGTTAACTGCAAATAGTTTTGAGACATGTCTGTGATTTTTTTTTTCTACATAATTAAACAATTGAAGGAACATTTTCAAAGAGTGGTGATTCCATACTTTTTGCCAGGGGTTGGATCTATTTAACATGCTTCTAAGTTCTTTGAAACTGCCATTCAGCAATAATACATTATTGTGATAGCAAGATTAAGTATCAGCTCTCCCTAGAGAAAGTAACTCCAGGACATGGCTTTTTTTCAGTTTTCAGATCAGAAAAAGATTTGCCATCAGCTAACCCGTTAGGAATGCTAATTGTTTAACTAGAAATCAAAAATCAGATAATGTTTGTTTCAGAACTAAATGGAAATTGGATAATTATTTCTAAATTACATGCAAAATGCAAAAAATGATTCTTACAGATGTTGAATAAGAATTCCTTTCTTAAATTATTCGTGGTCTCCACATGGCTCTGCCTGTTTTGGGTTAAAGGACTATACAAATGAAACTACTGCTACTTTTTGGGTTTTGGTATAAGTTTCTTATTGTTTTCTGTTTCCTTTTTACAGAGATTTGCTCTCATATCAGCAATCACAGGGTCCATATTTCTACCCCACATGACATTCTTAAAGCTGAGCTCCTGTCCATTGGCTAAATATAAAGCAGACATTCATTTAGGTGACATGTTTTACATGACACTGAATTTGTGTTTCTGTACAGCATGCTCTGTCCAGTTATGGACCTCTACCTCAACAGCAACCCAACCTGCATATTTATCAAGATTATAGTCCCAGATTCTGCAACACTGTGAACCTTGCCCATGCTGCTCATTGTATCCACTCACTTTCAGGGTGGGCATGTCCAAATCATGCCCACTTTTGGGTTAGCCCTGGTAAAGGCCTGTCTTTTAATATGTGGGAACAGCCCAGCATGCCAACCATACTGGCTGTTCCTTTTCCAACCCCATTTCTAAATATTTTGGTACTGCCCACTTGCAGCCCTGCTATTAATAAATACACATGTGCAGTAACTCAAACTGATTCTGTGATCCTGGGACACAGCATTGGTAGGACCGAGGGCCAAGATGAAGGACTGTCCTGGCAAATCCAAGACTGTTGGCATGTAACAAAACAAAGAACAATGGGACGAAACAACTAGTGTATAATGTCAGGATGATAGAGGTTTTAAAGGTAAATAATGAACTCACAATGGAATGAGAAAAATGCACTTATCAGTAACTTGGCATCATGGGTCAAATCAAGGGAACAGGAGTCTTCAAATTCATGGAAAAATCAGATGGGTCCGAGATCATCATCATCATCAGGGAAAACCTTGCTAAATGTCAAATGAAAGGCTCACTTATCTATAGCTGAAAACAGCCTATCCTGTGAAGTCCAGTCTTCTCATATAGTCTTATTAAATGCTAAGCAGGGGCAAATTGCAGATTCCAGCAGTCCCCCAGTGGTCAGTGGCAGGATCTTTCAGTAGAGTAGTAGTTTGGGAGTGAAACAATGGACTAGGTGACTAGGCACCACTTCGACAGCAGGTTGCTAGTAGAACTATACTTTAATACAGTATCTCATAGTAGTGAGTACACCCCTCATATTTTTGTAAATATTTCATCTTTTTATGTGACAACACTGAAAAAATTATACTTTGCTACAATGTAAAGTAGTGAGTGTACAGCTTGTATACCAGTGTAAATTTGTTGTCCCCTCAAAAAACTTAACACACAGCCATTAATGTCTAAACCACTGGAAACAAAAGTGAGTACACTCCTAATTTAAAATGTCCAAATTGGGACCAGTTAGCCATTTTCCCACCTCGGTATGATGTGACTCTTTAGTGTTACAAGGTCTCAGGTGTGAATGGGGAGCAGGTGTGTTTAAATTTGGTTTTATCACTCTCTCATACTGGTCGCTGGAAGTTCAACATGGCACCTCATGGAAAAGAACTCTCTGAGGATCTGAAAAAAAGAATTGTTTCTCTACATAAAGATGGCCTAGGCTATAAGAAGATTGCCAAGACCCTGAAACTGAGCTACAGCACAGTGGCCAAGACCATACTTCGGTTGACCAAAGAAGTTCAGTTCACGTGCCCAGTGTAATATCCAGACGTTGTCTTTGGGAAATAGACGTAAGAGTGCTGCCAGCATTGCAGAGGTTGAAGAGGTCAGGGGTCAGCCTGTCACTGCTCAGACCATACGCCGCACACTGCATCAAATTGGTCTGCATGGCTGTCGTTCCAGAAGGCTTTTCTAAAGGCTCTTCTAAAGATGATGCACATGAAAGCCTACAAACAGTTTGGTGAAGACAAGCAGACTAAGGACATGGATTACTGGAACCATGTCCTGTAGTCTGATGAGACCAAGATAAACTTGTTTGGTTCAGATGGTGTCAAGCGTGTGTGGCGGCAACCAGGTGAGGAGTACAAAGACTAGTGTGTCTTGCCTACAGTCAAGCATGGTGGTGGGAGTGTCATGGTCTGAGGCTGCATGAGTGCTGCCGGCACTGGGGAGCTACAGCAAATTGAGGGAACCATAAACGGCAACATGTACTGTGACATACCAAAGCAGATCATGATCCCCTCCATTTGGAGACTGGGTCGCAGGGCAGTATTCCAACATAAGAACGACCCCAAACACACCTCTAAGACAACCATTGCCTTGCTAAAGAAGCTGAGAGTAAAGGTGATGGACTGGCCACGTATATTTCCAGACCTAAACCCCAATTGAGCATCTGTGGGACATTCTTAAACAGATGGTGGAGGAGAGCAAGGTCTCTAACATCCCCCAGCTCTGTGATGTTGTCATGGAGGAGTGGAAGAGGACTCCAGTGGCAACCTGTGAAGCTCTGGTGAACTCCATGGTCAAGATAAGGCAGTGCTGGAATATAATGGTGGCTACACAAAATATTGACACTTTGGGCCCAATTTGGACTTTTTGACTTAGGGGTGGACTCACTTTTGTTGCCAGCGGTTTAGACATTAATGGCTGTGTGTTGAGTTATTTTTAGTAATTCACATACATATTGTAGTAGTAGCTATATAGTAAGACCCCCCCGCTAGATGGTGCTTTAATTGTAGTGATAGATGTATACTAAGACCTCCGCTTGATGGCGCTCTGCTGTTCAGTTAAATGTAAACACTTTACTTTAGTTTCAAGGTGCACCAGGCACTAGGGCATAGTTAGTTCCTTTGCCATTGAGCATCTATATGTAAAAATGAAAGGAAGCAAGTAGTAATAAAAGTAAATCATGCCTAAGTCAGCAGACCAAACAAATGCAAGAGGCCATCTCTCGTTCCTACATGGGTCACTCAAAGAAATACCTATAGTCACTGCATGGTGGACATAAAGCTTCCTGGTGTTCCAGCGTTTAGGCCAGATATGGGCGGGTCCCTTTATACCCCCTCCACCTCACCGACGTAAAACGTCGGAACGAAATGCGGATTTCAATGCAGGGGTTTGCACATGCTCAGTATGTGGCCCAACCGACCATTGTAACACACAAAGGCCTGAAGCCTCTTCCATATGGGCTTGGTGTCCAGAAAGGTTCACACGAGCCCGTCCCTCTAAACAACCGAGAGTGGGATCGGGAGGGGAGGAGTTGTCTAACCAAATTCAGGCGTATATTGTGTGGAACATCAGGGGAATAAAATAGACCCTGCCTCCACACACATACAACCCCCCCATGGGGCGGCGCCAAGGTTAGCACCACCAGTGTATCCACCTGCCACTGGCCTGCATAAAACAGGCCCTGATGTAGGTCAGTCCCTGTGATACCCTCCACGGGCGCCTCTGGCATCTGTACGGGAACCAAAGGCTCCACAGACAATCCCTGCCTCTGTGTGAAAATGGCCCCCGTGACAGATTCTGAATGAACAACAGGGAAAACAGACTGATATCAATGTATAACGTGATGTGGAAACTGTGCAAGGGAAAATCCACCCACCTTAGCCTCACATAAATAGTGATAAATAAAAATATACATAAAGTGTTACACATACCATATAAATTCCAAATGCATTAACAAGAGACCAATATTGTACATAAGACAATTACAAAATGAATACATAAATATACAAGAAAGTATTTTCTAAGAGACAACAAACTTCAAAGCAAGATAGAATATGCAACTGCACTTATATAAAAAAAAAGAGAAGGTAAACCTGTGCTGAAGTTTGGGGACAAGGTTTGGCTTGACATCAAACCTCAAACTTACTTGTTCCTCTTGGAAATCGGGCCTAAAGTTTATTGGACCTTTCGAGATTAAGAGAGAAATTAAACCTGTAGCTTTTGAACTGAACCTGCCAAGCTCCTATAAAATCCATCCAGTCCTCCACGTCTCGTCTCCTTACTCAAACCAGCAGTGTCTAGTCCATTTCCTGAAAGAGAAGAGCCACCTCCGCCACCGGTTACGATAGGGGAAGACACAAAATTTGAAGTGTAAGCCATCGTGGTTGGTCGAAGGAGAACCAGAAAATAACGTGCATGCTCCTAAACCTCTTCAGGAGTTCTTTCCAGAACTAATTTCCAGAAAAATGGGCACACCTGGGCATCTGGAGCCTGCCTCTCGGGGGGGGGGCACTGTCAGGGAAGAAGTCCTAAAAGAACTGGCAAATATTCCAGTTCCCAATATGGCCACGCTAATTCACGCATGCAAATTAGGGAAAGGCACGCAATGGCAAATCGCCGTACGCAACGGCACATTGGTGTACTCAAAGCATGCTAAGGACATCGGTGGCTATCATAAATTGCTGGATTATCATCAGCTTTGTATCCTGTGTTCCTGTGCCTTGTGCTTCTGTTTGATTACCCCCTTACCGACTCGGCTTACCCCTGACCTGCTCTGGCTTCTCTCCTGGCTCTGAATCCGGCTTGCTTCACAGACCTGCTCCTGCCTATTCCAGATTGACATCCTGTGTTTGACCCTGGCTTGATCTTGACTACACTACCTGCCTCTGCTCCTGACTGACGTGCTGTGTTTGACCACTTGCCTGGCTTCTAACCTTGTTCCTGCTTACCCTTCTTTCAAGATTCGCCAGCACCTCCAGAAAACCATTAGCTGTGACCATCTTCTCTACTCGTGGGTGTCCTCACATCTGGCTTCACTTGCAGGCAACCCATGCATTTTTGGGCATTGCACCCTCTGTCACCACCTTCAGGGGTACTCAGCTGCAAGGGGAGCCCTCTCGTCACCTCAGCCTCCAGTCAGGTAAGTGACAAAGGGTATGCTAAAATGAAACAAAACAAAGATAGTTGGAGTTGGGACACTGTTTTTTAGTAATACTCAATAGTAGGAGGGGTATGAATTTGTATGAAACATACCTAACCCAACGTAAATAAGCATGTGGAAGAGAGTGAATTAAATGTGCTCCTAAGGTCAAAGTAGCCCCAAAGGGACCTATGAGGAAAGAAAAGATGAGAGATACTAGTATGTCCACGTGCAATAAAAGATTTTAGAGTTAAAAGAAGAAGAAATTGCAAAAGAATGACAATTTTTCATCGTGCTTACCTCCTGAGAGACCATCCTGTAAATGACCCCGATGGCTATAGTGAACTAGAGAGACTGCTCTATTTATGTTGAGAAGTAAAGAGAGGAGGACTGTGTGATTGCCAACAGCTGACATGCCCTTGATTAGATCCCCCCCCCCCCCCAGTGTCCCAGGCAGTTGCCTGTAGACATGTGGGGGACGAAAAACATTTGTTTCATTTAGTTTTGATTCAGTATTTAAATAAATTAATTTTGGTAAATTCGTTACATTCGTTTCATTCATTTTCATTCGTTTTCGGAATAAGTTTAGTTAAATTCGTATTCGAAAATCTGAATGCATTCGAAAAAAAATATCAAATCGGTTTTCGTATTCGAAAACACATTCGAATTTGAATATTTTCCATTTAAATGCAGCTGTTGCATTAAGCTATTGATACTGACTGTCTGACAATTCAAAAAATAGAACAAAATAGAGTAAAATAAACAAAATATTTAACCATCTTCCAAAATTCGAATTCTTAATAGAATTAATTTGAATTTGAATAGAAAACATTAGAATAGAATAGAAAATAGTAGAATAAAAAAAAGGAATGGAATAAAATAGAAAGAATATATAAAAATCTTCTGAACTTTGAATTTCAAATAGAATGAATTAGAATTTGAATAGTGATGTCGCGATCCTAAAATTCGCCGTTCGCGAACGGCGAACGCGAACATCGGCAAATGTTCGCGAACCGGGCGAACCGCCATAGACTTCAATAGGCAGGCGAATTTTAAAACACACAGGGACTCTTTCTGGCCACAATAGTGATGGAAAAGTTGTTTCAAGGGGACTAACACCTGGACTGTGGCATGCCGGAGAGGGATCACGCAAAAAAAAGTTCTTAAAAATTATAATTTTTTGATAGAGAGCCAATTATTGGAAAAATTAAAAAAAAATAAAAATAAAAAATTTCTTTGGATTTAGCATCTGGGGGGTCTAAAAAGTGCCCCTGTGAAGTTTCAGCTCTGTAGCATGTCCAGAACCCCTAAAAAACAGCATTTGTCTTATATTTTCAGGAATATGGCTTCTCTTCGGCTGGCTTTTTCTCTTGCAGGCATTTATCGGGCATTTTTTTAGGCAGGCATGTCATTTTTTGTATTTAGTGTCTGGGGGGTCTAAAAAGTGTACCTGTCAAGTTTCAGCTCTGTAGCATGTCCAGAACCCCTAAAAAGCAGCATTTTTCTTATATTTTCAGGAATATGGCTTCTCTGCGGCTGGTTTTTTCTCTTGCAGGCATTTAGCGGGCATTTTTTTAGGCAGGCATGTAATTTTTTGTATTTAGTGTCTGGGGGGTCTAAAAAGTGTACCTGTCAAGTTTCAGCTCTGTAGCATGTCCAGAACCCCTAAAAAACAGCATTTTTCTTATATTTTCAGGAATACGGCTTCTCTGCGGCTGGCTTTTTTTCTTGCAGGCATTTAGCGGGCATTTTTTTAGGCAGGCATTTCATTTTTTGTATTTAGTGTCTGGGGGGTCTAAAAAGTGTACCTGTCAAGTTTCAGCTCTGTAGCATGTCCAGAACCCCTAAAAAACAGCATTTTTCTTATATTTTCAGGAATACGGCTTCTCTGCGGCTGGCTTTTTCTCTTGCAGGCATTTAGCGGGCATTTTTTTAGGCAGGCATGTCATTTTTTGTATTTAGTGTCTGGGGGGTCTAAAAAGTGTACCTGTCATGTTTCAGCTCTGTAGCATGTCCAGAACCCCTAAAAAACAGCATTTTTCTTATATTTTCAGGAATACGGCTTCTCTGCGGCTGGCTTTTTTTCTTGCAGGCATTTAGCGGGCATTTTTTTAGGCAGGCATGTCATTTTTTGTATTTAGTGTCTGGGGGGTCTAAAAAGTGTACCTGTCAAGTTTCAGCTCTGTAGCATGTCCAGAACCCCTAAAAAACAGCATTTTTCTTATATTTTCAGGAATACGGCTTCTCTGCGGCTGGCTTTTTCTCTTGCAGGCATATATATCAGTGGTGGGTGGGCAGTGGCACAGTACACTCTCTGTGGACCTGACAGCAGTCACTGGCACCCAGGCAACTACAATTTAAAAAAATATATATATTTTTTTACTTTGCAAGCTGCTGTGCCACCTTATATATCAGTGGTGGGTGGGCAGTGGCACAGTACACTCTCTGTGGACCTGACAGCAGTCACTGGCACCCAGGCAACTGCAATTTTAAAAAATATATATTTTATTTTACTTTGCAAGCTGCTGTGCCACCTTATATATCAGTGGTGGGTGGGCAGTGGCACAGTACACTCTCTGTGGAACTGACAGCAGTCACTGGCACCCAGGCAACTGCAATTTTAAAAAAATATATTTTATTTTACTTTGCAAGCTGCTGTGCCACCTTATATATCAGTGGTGGGTGGGCAGTGGCACAGTACACTCTCTGTGGACCTGACAGCAGTCACTGGCACCCAGGCAACTGCAATTAAAAAAAATATATATTTTTTTTTACTTTGCAAGCTGCTGTGCCACCTTATATATCAGTGGTGGGTGGGCACACAGTGGCACTGCAGTGGGCACAGTACACTCTGTGGACCTGACAGTAACTGGCAGCCCAGGCAACTGCAATAATAAAAAATATTTTTTTTTTTTCAATTTATTGCAACAAGATGCTGTGCCACCGTATATATATCAGTGGTGGGCAGTGCACTGCAGTGGGTACAGTGCACTCTGTGGACCTGACACAGCACTCACTGCAATTATGACAGAGGAAAAAAAAAATATTTTTTAAAATGCAAGGTACTGTGCCTGTGCCACCCGAAATGAGTGTGGTGTGCACACAGTACAGTCTGTGGTAGGTCTGTGGCCTCTCACACACAGCGGGCAGGCAACTGCAGTGTACAATAGATATATATAGATATATATATAAAGAAAAAACTCTATTACCTTACCAGCCCTTAAAAGGGCTTTTGGGGACACTATATATATATATATATATATGTATATATATAAATAAAAAAAATCCTCAATTACCAGCCCTTAAAAGGGCTTTTGGGGACACTAGATAGATATAGATATATATATATATATAAGAAGAAACAACTCAATTACCAGCCCTTAAAAGGGCTTTTGGGGACGCTAGGTATATATATATATATATATATATATATATATATATATATATATATATATATATATATATAAAAAACCACAAATACCAGCCCTTAGAAGGGCTTTTTGGGGTGCTGATATTACAGCAGTAGTGGACCAAGAACACTGCAAGACCAGGAACACTGACTAACTGTCCCTAGCTTAACAGCAGCAGCAGCAGCAGCAGCAGCAGCAGCAGCTCTCTCCCTACTCTCACTACACACACTGCTTCAGAATGATCTAAGATGGATGCTGCCCTTGCTTATTTATAGGAGGTGGGAGGGTGTGGGAGGGAGGTATGCTGATTGGCTGGAAATGTGTCTGCTGACTGTAAAGTTCAGGGTCAAAGTTTGCCTCAATGTCGTCTTATGGGGGGCGGACCGAACATCGCATATGTTCGCCGGCAGCGGCGAACGCGAACATGCTAAGTTCGCCGGGAACTGTTCGCCGGCGAACAGTTCTATACATCTCTAAATTTGAATAGAAAAGAATAGAACAGAAAATAATAGTAAAAAATAGCATTGAAAAAAGGAGAATAAAATAAAAAAGAATAGAATAGAAAATCAATAGAATCAAATAAAATAATATAGAACGAATATATTGGTTATATTCTTTCTATTATATTTTATTCTATATTAATTGTTTTTCTATTCTATTCTCTTATTTTCTATTTTTTTTAGTTTCTATTATTTTATATTCTAATCTTTTCTATTCAAATTCATCCTATTCAAAATGTGAATTTCTGAAGATCGTTGTAGTCTTTATATTTTGTTCTATTTTGTTCTATTCTATTCTTTACTTTTATTTTCTCATTTTCTATTCTATTATTTTCTATTATTTTGGATTTCATTATTTTGGATTCTATTCTAATCTATACTATTCAAATTCTAGTGGTACTTTGTGACAGATGTTGATAGGACAATAGTACAACGTAAAAGATGTTGGGGGGTCACTGGTACACTATGATAGATGTTGATGGGACAATGGTACACTGTGACAGATGTAGATGGCACACTGGTACACTGTGGCAGATGTTAATGGGGCACTGTTGGAACACTGTGACAGATGTTGATGGGACAATGGTACACTGTGACAGATGTTGATGGGGCATATTCTTTTTATTTTATTCTATTGCTTTTTTATTCTTTTCTTTCTGGTCTATTATTTTGTAATGTTTTCTATTCTAATATTTTCTATTATATTCTAATCTTTTCTGTTCAAATTCATTCTATTTGAAATTTGAATTTTGGAAGATAGCTATAATATAACCATCTTAAGAAATTTGAATTTCGAATAGAGTGAATTTGAATTTAAATAGAGAAAATATTAGAATAGAATAGAATAGAAAAGGATATAATAGAAAATAAGAGAATAGAATAGAAAAGAATAGAAAAACAACAGAACAGAATAGAAAAAATAGAAAGAATATATAACCATTTTCCGAAATTTGAATTTCAAATAGAATAAATTTGAATTTGAATAGAAAAGATTAGAATAGTATAGAAAGAATATATTAGAAAATAATAGAAAAGAATAGAATAGAAAATAAGAGAATAGAATAGAGAATCAATAGAAAAGAATGGTTATATTCTTTCTATTTTATTTTTTTTCCATTATTTTCTATTCTATTCTCTTAGTTTCTATTTGTTTTCTATTCTTTTCTATTCTAATCATTTCTATTCAAATTCATTCTATTCGAAATTTGAATTTCTGAAGATGGTTATATTCTTTATATTTTATTCTATTCTACTGTTTTTCTATTATATTCTATTCTCTTATTTTCTATTCTATTATATTTTTATTATTTTGGATTCCATTGTTTTGGATTCTATTCTAATCTATTCTATTCAATTTTGAATTTTGAAGATGGTCATTTTCTATATTATTTTATTCTATTCTAATAAATTATATTCTATTCTTTACTATTCTTTCATTTTTTATTCTATTGCTTTATTATTTTATATTCTATTTTATTGTATTCATTTTTAGAAAATCGATTTTCATTTTTTTTCAATTTTGATTTTCATTTGAATTTGTATTAGAATCCGATTCAAATTTGTTTTCAAATTTTAAACAAATTTCATCCGAATTTCGGTTCATTATTTTAGATTTGTTTAAATTTGTTACTTTTTATCTTGGTCTCATCACTCTAAAGTAGAGAGTACCAGCATTATTCTTCTTTTTCAGTATGGGCCGTAGCAATTTCTAGGCAGCTTTTTTGTGCATGGGCTTTAGGAGAGGCTTCTTTTGTGGACGACATCCATGCTTGCCATTCCTCTGCAGTGTACGCTGTATTGTGTCGGGGGAAACTATCACCCCAGTTTGGCTTCCTACTTCTTTAGCTAACTGCAATGAACTTGTGTGGCGATTTTCTTCAACCCTTCTCGTCAGAAGACGCTCCTGTCTAAGTGTGGACGGCCTGGACATCTCTGTGAGATGGTTGCAGTTCCATCCTTGTTAAATTTTTGTATCACTTTTGCTACAGTATTCTGACTGATAAGTAAAGCTTTGCTGATCTTCTTTTCTTGTGTAAAGAATTTTTTTTTTCTCATTCCTTGTGACATTTCTCTTCCATGTGGTGCCATTGCTGACAGCATGAAATAGGAAGGGGATTTCCTTGTTCAGTAACTCCCTTTTATAATCAACTGTCTGCTGGACACCTGTTTAAAGAACAATTTTTATTTATTTTATTTATTTCAGGTTCTTATATAGCGCTGTCAATTTTCGCAGCGCTTTACATATACATTGCACGTTCACATCAGTCCCTACCCTCAAGGAGCTTACAATCTAAGGTCCCTAACTCACATTTATACATTCGTACATAGTAGGGCCAATTACACTCACCTGTAGGTGAATTCTTGTTAATTGGGATTTTACTTTGCTCTTAACATTTTTAATTGAGGTGTATTCTTTTTTTTTTTTTTTTTTTCCATTAAAGATTTTTATTAAATATTAAGGCAATACAAGCATAATAACATACAGCATAGAAAAAGCGCAGAGCAGCATGAACATGGACATCAATTGCATCATTATACAAGGAGGTGCATTCAAGACCTGAAGTGCTGCAAGTAGGAAGTAAGTCAATTGACATAGCCATAGTCTTCAGGGAAGGGGGCAAAAAGGAGGAGGAGGAGGACGAAGGACAGAGGAAGGGGAGGGGGGGGAGAGAGGAGGTGTATTCTTTTTTGTAACATGGTCTTGAATGAATTTGTTAGGAAAAATACTTTTTTTGTGTGTGCAAATTACCAAATCTTGGTTGCAATCAATGGCCTGCATTTGTGGGAGTATTTTGTTGTATAGTGTCCCATAGAAAATGTTGATTCTGAAAGTAAAGTTATGCCCCGTACACACGTGCAGATCGTTGGCCGAACGATCGGCCGTCTTTTGTCCCCGGGCTTTCGTGTCTGTTGAAAAGTGCAAAAGACTGCACAAGAATTTTGTCCGCCGACTACAGCCGACTGCAGAAGTGATGTCATGTGATGGTTAACTTTCCCTGTGTTTTTTCTTTTCTGAGCATGCCCAGTCTTGCAAATCTGCTGTCTGTCGGCCGAATTCTGTATTGACTGGCGAACAATTGGCCGCTCTGGTGTCGGCATACAAAAATTTTAATGCTTGCACGACAGATTCTTTTCGGCCGAAAGTGCGCTGTCGGCTGTCGGAAGCATCATACTAACTAGCCGAAAATCGGCCGATCGGCCGTCGGCCGAATCTTTTCGGCCAACAATCTGCACGTGTGTACGGGCCTTAAAGGTTTACTGACAAATCTGTTGCTGTGTGCTCATTTTTGCTGAGCACTGTACCTGTGACTAGCATGTTGTTGGAAAGTTGTTAGGTTTGGAAAGGTCCAGGTAAGAGGGTTCCTAGCCCACTTTACACTACTCTTGTTGCAAGTGTGTTAGCTGTTTAAGTCATTCCAAGTTTAAGGACACTGTATAGTACAGGCATCTGCCATCGATGCAGGTCCCATAGCCCATCTATTGCTACAGTCTGACATTCTCCAGAGCCCATTGATTGCTGCCGTCTATCATTCTTAGACACTTCTACAAATACTGCCTGCAGGTTACCGGCGGTCCACGGGTTACATACAAGATAGGGTCTGTAGGTTGGTTCTTAAGTTGAATTTATTTGTAAGTCGGAACAGGTACATTTTCTTAGGTGTAGCTCCACCTAAAAAAAGTTTTTAATTTTTTTGGATAGCATAGGGAAGGGTTAACTCCAATGTAACATTTGTTTTGCTGTCTGTACCCCTGTTCAGAAGCTTTCACCTCACTTTCTGTCCCTATGACAAGTACATTTGAAAATTTGGGGTTGTTGTGGAAACAAGGACTGGTGATAAAGCTTCAGTGGAGACATCCTTTCCAATGAGAACTCTTACAGGAGTGAATTTCCCTTCCTAGGGGTAGATTTCCTCTCACTTCTTGTTGTCTCCCTTTGTTTGTATGTAGGAGTCGTTTGTAAGTCGGATTTTTGTAACCCGGGGACCATCTGTATCTGATTGAGTTAACTCGCTATCCCCTGCTAGGCAGAACTCTGTATTTACTTTAACCCTATTTACTTTAACACAAGTTCAAGCCATCTAAGGAAGAAACTAGCCACTTAAGTTCAACTTCTCTATTTAAAGGGACATGCATCCTACAACCCCCCCCCCTTTTTTTTTTTTTTTTTAAAGGGACCATCATCAACAAATATAACCGTCAAAGTGACACTTGCCTACAAATTAATATTCTTAAAGTGACCTTTCCTACCAATTTCACATATTGGGGAGAACTCTGCTAATTATTTTACCACAACAAGGGGTTATTCTGGTTTCTTCACATCTTTAAAGAACTTCACTTTTCACTGCGTGCCAACTTAAGGGCCCCAACTAAGACGGCTGAAGAATCCAATGCAAAGTTTAGTTGTGGGTGGTAACTCTGACAAAATTCCTGGAGCTTAAACCTAGTCTCTTCTGACTATCCAACAGTGAGTTAGTCTTGTGTTTTTTGTTACTCTCATTTGCTCACTTGGGGGAAAATCCCTCAGTCTAGGGACTATTGTTTACATCAGGCATGTTCAACCTGCGGCCCAGAACCGCAGGCGATGCGGCCCACTGCCCCCTGACAATTTTTTTAAAATTTTTGCTGAGAAGGAAAGAAGTCAAGTCAGGGGCACGGCCCCAGCGACTTCCAACTAACTGTAGGCAGAGGCTGCCTCAGAGGGGGACGGGGAGAGCCGCCTGATTACAGACAGATCTCCTGCTTACCCAGCAGCCACTGTCATACGCAGCCCCACCTCCTGGACTGGCTCCTATGAAAGATAGCACATTGGTGACGTCTATCATAGGAGCCGGTCCAGGGGGCAGGACTGATCTCCGCTCTGTGTAATCCAGCGGCTTTCCTTTCTTTTCATTGCAGACTGCATTGGATGGGCACTCACTGGTGGTAAAGCAGAGAGACTGGCAAGATCACCAGGGATTTCACTATAAGGAAGCAATACAAAGAGAACAGCATGGCAGATATCAGGAATATTAAATGTTGGGTTTACATACTCTTTAAGGGCACTGCTTAGACACAATAAACATTTCTTGATGTTCCCCTATAAGGTAGAAAATTTCAACTAATTTGGGTACTAAAGTTCTGCTTTACCTTCACATCCTGTATACAGCTCACACCTTTAGGACCTCATTCACTTGTCACAGCACACTGAAAAGCTTAATATAAGCTTTGATCAGATCGACTTACAGCTTGCACAGGGCTCCGACCGGTGAATGGGATGGAAGTGAATTGCAAAAATGACTTTGCCCTGCAAGGCAAAGGAAAGGGTTACTTTAACTAAACATTTCCTCTAAAGCATTCCTTTTTGCCCTGTTCATTTAAAATGGAACTACACTGCATCTGAGCACATAAAACAGTATTTCATTTGTTTTTAATATTTTCAAACCTACCCATCCATCCATGTCTCCATGCTTTATTTTTATGAGAAATCACTTTATAAAACACCCACTAGCATTGCTGGCTGTGGTCATCTTGACTAGGGGCATAGGATTCATGTAGCATTTATTTCCTGGAATCCATCTGCGCTTAGCTCAGGCATGCAGGCAGGAGAGTGTGCTTAACTGAGAAAACCCCTCCTCCCCTTCTGAAGACTCCTGGGATGTATGACATAATTTGCCTAGGCCTGGAAACCAGGAAGTAACTAAAAGAAATGTTTAAAACAAGTAAATATTATATACTTTCCTATCTATTTACTAGTGCTAGCAGCATAAGGATTAAAGGTCAACGCTGATTGAGAAAGTAAAGTTCCACTTTAACTGATTTATCCAATTAATTGATTGTTGCATAAATAATTGAAATCTACACCATTATCCATATACTGTAATCACACTTCAAGTCTGTCATCTTTTAATAGCCCATTAATATGAAATATTCCAAACATCATAAAGTAAAAATCTCCACCCATTTACTGTTTGACTTTATTACATGGAGAATTAATGTGCACATTATTAGTGGTGATTATGTTAACGATTTGCTGACTTTGTAATTCTGTTTAATGTGGATCAATATCCCTGTGCAATGTTCATTACCGAATGTGAATAATATTTTTTAAATTAGCTGAATACCAGTCATTTTTATTCTGTTTAAAAGAATGGAATGAACACACAAATGTGCACCTGCAGTCCTCTGGCACCTATGTGTTGTCCTATGCAAATCGATCATTTTTCGCATCATGCTACAAAAGCAAGAATTCCTTTGTATCATCTGCTCATCAGCAGCTACCTGTGCCAATGGGAACATACACAAATATGTCTGTTCCCACCTTCATTCATTGCAAAGACAAAAAATGTATGAATTAAAGCGAAGTTCCACCCTAAAAACTATTTTTGCATGTCCGCTAACTTAGATAAAACTTGAAAAAGAATTGGATAATTAAACATTTATTTTTGTTTCACTTACCTTGTTTTTAATGAAAATATACTTACCTTCCTTCCTCCTCCTCCCTCTGCGGCTGTGGCCCACAACGTCACTTCCTCCTTGCATTGACTCCTGGGAGATGAGCATCATTGATCCCAGGACTCAATGCGCCTGTACCGGAGTCACTCGTCACTTCCAGTGCAGGCGCGTCATTCCCTGGCATGCCCAGAAGCTGTTCAGGGATGACGTGCCTGCACCGGAAGTGACAAGCAGGGCATTCTGGGACTCCAACGTCACCGAGAAGGCACGAAGATGGACGCTCCGGCTTCAGCTGCCCACACCTGAGATGGCAGCGCTGGACAAGACATTTTCAAGGTAAGTATTTCTTCTTACAGGTAAGTGAAACAGGGGACAGTCCAGAGGCTATTGTTGCTTAAATGCATTAGCCCTGACTGTCCCGGGGGTATTTTAAGCTTTTAATTAATTTTTTTTAGCCTGAAACTCCGCTTTAATTACCAATGTTATTTCATTGCCATGATATCTCAATTATAAAACCTGTTGAAGTGGACAACAAGGTGCCAGCTGTCATCTTTCGCCCAGAAACATCTCTGATGAGGTTTTACTTTTCCCTTAAATGTGAAAATCCCTAAAACCTGGATTGCTGTTCTATACAAAAAAACTACTAGCATTTTTTTTTGTTTAATGGCAGAGCTCCTAGTCTGCATAGTTGTTCCAGGCCAGTGATTTTTAAAAGTACTGAAGACATTGCGTTATTATAACAGGGAACTAGTATTTTCAGTTGGTCAGCAATGGAAGCCTCCATACTTTCTCAGTAAAGATTTCCTTTAAATAATTAACAAAACAAAATGCCTATTGACAAATCATTTATCTGTCTTTGACATTCGACTTTTCTTTCTTCTCATTAGAAGAACAATTGCAATTTTTTTCATTCTACTTCTGGATTCATATGTGAGATCATTGCACTCAGCATGTAGAATTAATGAAGATCTCTGGGATATGCACCAAGATCACCCAAAACAGCAAACCATACCACTTCAACAATTGAAAATGTATTCTTTTTATTTTTATTTTTTAAATATAAGTCTATTTAAAACCCATCACTGGGTTAATCGACCAGTTACTATCTCTTTATGTACCTCCAAAAATGCACAGAAAAAGCATGCTGTATATAGATATAAAGGTTATCCTTACAATATTCAGGACACTCCCACTCCATCATAGTTTACCCACTTCTAGACCGGAAGATTTTCCCCCTTAATGACCAGGCCATTTTTTGCGATTCGGCACTGTGTTACTTTAACGGACAATTGTGCAGATGTGTGACGCTGAACCCAAATAAAATTGATGTCCTTTTTTTCCCACAAATAAAGCTTTCTTTTGGTAGTATTTGGTCACCTGTGTGATTTTTTTGCGCTATTAACAAAAAAAGAGCAACAATTCTGAAAAAAAACAAACAATATTTTTCACTTCCTACTATATAACATTCCCAAAAAAAAAAATCTCAATAAGCGTATTTTGATTGGTTTGTGCAAAAGTTATCGCATCCACAAACTAGGGGAAAGATTTATGTCATTTTTTTTTTTGTCACTAGTAATGGCAACGATCAGTGATTTTTAGCGGGACTGCGACATTGCAGCGGACAGATCGGACACCTAACTGACATTTTTGACACTTTTGGGGGGATCAGTGACATTACTACAGTAATCAGTGCTAAAAATGTGCACTGTTACTGTAATAATGACACTGGCAGGGAAGGGGTTAACCCTTGGGCGATCAAAGGGTTAATGTGAGCCTAGGGGGTGTTTTATAACTGCGAGGGGGTGGGCTTGTGAAATCAGTACAGAGACCTGTGTTCCTAAATAGGAGGATCACAGGAGCTCTGTATTGATTCCAGAGAGAACAATGGTCTGCTGTGTTTACAACAGCAGACCGCCGTTTTCTCTTCACAAGGAGCGAATGCGGGTGCCCGGCGGCAATCACCACCTCTGGCCCTGTGGATCGCCTTCCCTGCTGACTAGTTTGCGCGTGCGCACCCCCAGGATTTCTCCCGCGGACTGCCATACAGGTACAGCGATTCGCGGGAACCTGCTGACCTGCCGCCGTATAACTGCCATGGCTGGTGGCCAAGTGGTTAACCAAGATTCCAGAGAAAAGACACTGTTGGCTCAGTGTAGAAAAATTTTTGCTGAGACTGTCAGAGGGAGAAAACCTCTTCTTGGCAGTTATAGGTCAACTGGACCTTTACTTATGGCTAACAGGTAAGTCCTCTTTCTCATGAAGAACATGGACTGGGGAAAATGTTTGTCCTAGGGCCGGGGTCCTCAATAGGCAGACTCCAGGCCGCCTCCGGACCCACACGGATTAAAATCTGGACCGCCAAAGCGGTCTCCTTCCTTCTGTCTCAGCAGGGGGCAGAATGGAGAGGATCGGAGTGGCTGTGTTTAGCGCTGCATGATTACAAAAAGCTGAGTACAAGTTCTTCTGCGGCGGAGAAGATGTCCTACAAAGTCCCGCCTCCTGGGCCGGCTCTTACCTATGATAGACAGAACACTGGTGACGTCTATCATAGGACCCGGTGTCCAGGAGGCGGGACTTTGTAGGACATCCTCTCCGTCGGGTAAGAAGAACTTGTACTTGGCTTTTTGTAATCATGCAGCGCTAAACACAGCCACTCCGATCCTCTCAATTCTAACCCCCCCGCTGATGACAGAAGGAAGCAGACCGCTTCGGCGGTCCAGATTAATGGGGGCACGCACACTGGTCACTCTGCAATATTGGGGGCACGCACACTGGTCACTCTGCAATATTGGGGGCACGCACACTGGTCACTCTGCAATATTGGGGGCACGCACACTGGTCACTGCATTATTGGGGGCACACACACTTTTCACTCTGCATTATTGGGGGCACACACACTGGTCACTGCATTATTGGGGGCACACACACTTTTCACTCTGCATTATTGGGGGCACGCACACTGGTCACTCTGCATTATTGGGGGCACGCACACTGGTCACTGCATTATTGGGGGCACACACACTTCTGGTCACTCTGCATTATTGAGGGCACACACACTGGTCAATCTGCATTATTGGGGGCACACACACTGGTCACTCTGCATTAATGGGGGCACGCACATGGTCGCTCTGCATTAATGGAGGCACGCACATGGTCGCTCTGCATTAATGGGGACACGCTCTGCATTAATAGGGGCACACACATGGTCGCTCTGCATTAATGGGGGCACGCACATGGTCGCTCTGCATTAATGGGGGCACGCACAATGCTCGCTCTGCATTGGATGGGGGCAAGTTTTGGGGAATGCCTTTTTTTGTTGTTGGCGTTCTGTATTTGGAATTTGACGGTCACTTTTCCAGACCTCGGACTGAATGGAAAATGTGTAAGTGGACCTTTCAAGTTTACATTTGAGTACCCCTGTCCTAGGGTATATGAGAAAAAAGAGAAGGAAATGATGAATGACTGTGTTATGGGGATAAAGAAAGAGTACATCAGTTGTCATCTCAGGTTGTAAAGAAAATCCAGCTAGTGTACCTGAGCAAGGTCCTATCTAGAAACAGACAGAAGGCAGGCTGAGATGGGCATTGCATTTCAGTGCTTCTGATCTCCTGTAAACCATTGCAGCCACTTCATGCCTACATGCATTGCAGCAAAGGCTGCATGGTATTTCCTGCATAATGCATAATGTGTATTTAAATGACCATTTGCAATCGCAATCAGAATCCCATGTAACAGAGTGAGAACAGAGGAGCACAATTAGGAGACGGGTACAGAGTGTTATCACTCTATAACAGGCAGGCAGGACAGGTATTAAAATATTAAAATATTGAAAATAGCTTTTGAATTTATATTACAGTTAAAGTTTTTTTAGATTTTAGTGATATGGTTTTGTGACATAGGAGATCATTAGCTTTAGTGGTAGATGCATTTTCAAATGAGTTTGCGTCAGTCTGGAACTATATTTAGGGCCAGGTAGCCCTCGTTTATTAAAAAAAAGGCAAAAACAAAATAAAAATCCAACCTAAGCTTTCCCACACAGGGGTTCCTCTCCAGCAGATTACAAATGAAAGATTCTAGCCCATCTGGCTCTCTTGTAAGCAGTACCTCTGCTTGTTTGGTCTCCCAGACCACTGGCTATTCCATACACACAGCCTTGGGCTACCTGGATGAACACATCCTTGGGCTTCTTGGATGCACACAGCCTCAAGCTCCATAACGCACACAGCCTCAAGCTCCTTGACACACATTGCCTTGAGCTCCTTAATGCACACAGTATCTAGCTCCGCACAGAGACTCTTAATGGCAGCCACTGCTCCAACTCCACTCCACCTGCAACTTTCAGCAGACCAACTTTATAAGGGCTATGTGCACTTGGGCCCACACTCTGCTGGTTGACAACAAACACTGGGTTGGAGATTTCTTCTCTCCCAAACTTTGAAACCTCCAAACTACAGGGCCCCATCCAGAAATATCAAAATCCGGAAAAATCTGCATAAGTAGCTTTCTATGCTCAAAACTAACGCTTCGTAGTTTTGCACTCAGCAAATGTTCAAACCCTGTGTCCTTTCCATGATGACAACAGTGCCTCATACTGTCACAGTTTACATTTACAAAAGCAAGCACATCCAAAGGTATACAGTTTGCAAACCTAAATAAGGTGATTTATTTCACTGGTAAAAGGAGACAAATGTGGAAATCTATTAAAAAAAAAAAAAAAGAAAACAATTCTACTTGTGAGAAGTATAGGGTATTTCAAACTGCAGTTATGTGCCTTTTTTAAACTTTCAAATGTTATTATATTAAGAAATTATTATATATTGATTGTCATACTGAGAACATACCGGCTTCATAAACAAAGTAGTTGAGAAGTTAAAAATGGCATATGAAGGTTTATAACTGAGTGTTACTGAAATGCTGCTGTTTCTACTCAAGTGTACGTAAAAGGTCTCAGTTGTTACGATTTTCAGCAGTATGGACTATTAGACTCTGAAGTCCTCATAGACTTTCCCACAGCTGTCAGTCACTTCCTGTTTAAATAGACATGACCTTA
Source organism: Pelophylax lessonae (assembly GCF_965119305.1). Taxonomy (NCBI): domain Eukaryota; kingdom Metazoa; phylum Chordata; class Amphibia; order Anura; family Ranidae; genus Pelophylax; species Pelophylax lessonae. The sequence goes on along the minus strand of NC_138769.1, from coordinate 672,438,309 downwards.
CATTTGCCCTTTAACAGCTTCCACATTGTAGTACATTCTTCTGGATTCTTACTCTTCTTTTCTATATACTATTTATTACCGTTTTTTATTATTTTTACTTAATATTCGTTCATTATTATTTATTTATTTACTATAATTATTGTCTCGCTAGTAAGCTTCTTACTGAGAATGGAATCCTACGTGGTTCTAAAATGACATTTTTGTAATCATTCCAAAGGAGAAGTAGTGCTGGTAACAAATTTTACTGCATATTGAATTATTTTGCCTTTCGTGAAATGCTCCAGCACCCAGCTGTGAAAGGTCCAGCCCTTTAGGACGTGTAATAGAGATAAATGGATTTAAAATCACTCTTATTACACCATACCATATAGCATTAATGCATGTCTGCTGTTTCTGGAAGATAACTTTATTATTGTAGCATTATGATGTAATCTGCTGGCTATTGGAGACCTGCTTTTCACTATCTGGCCAAAATTTCATGGCTACTTGACAATCACACCTATTATATAGCCAAATGTATGTGAACACCCGAAAAACTAGGTTCAGGCATTTTCAATGAAGTGTATTGTTAATGCTACAACATACAAGAGGATGTCTCTTTGGATTTTTTTGCTGAGTAACTAAAATCAGAGAGGGGTTTAGGGTCACAGGATACTCCAAAACAAGAGCAGCAATCAATACGAGGACACTCTGCACACTAAACCCTCATAACTGCAGTCACACATGAAAGCCAAAGTCATATGCACAGTGATCCAGGAGCCATATACCACTGGGAGATCCTCAGTGGGGGAGAAAAAAGATCCTTCTCCAGATCAGGGCTTTTGACAGTGCCTCCAGGACTAATCCTTTACCAGTCTTCCCCAGGCCCCCAGCCCAGCGCTTGCTGAGGCCCACACTGTAGCAAAAATCCTCTTTAGCAGTCCTCTCTATTCTATCATTCCAACTCCTGCTGAGGCCTAGAATGCAATCCCTGACTCAGAAAAGCCATCTCCAGTGGAAGCAGCCCCAAGGGAACTGGAACCCTCCTAGCAGAGAACCCTGGCAAGGCCTCCCTAACCTTTAATACTTTTCTAGCCATCTTCTGGACACCTCCCTCCAGGGATTGGCCAGGGCATAATAAATATTCATACTGGTCATTTTAATCTCTCTGCCCTATATTCTGGAAACTTCTTCCATAAGCAGGTGAGAGGAGTCAAACACCCAGCCTAGGAAACCCTTAACAGACAAAACCAAAAAAGAAAGAAAGTGAATAATTTAATGAGACATTGGGGGGGGGTGGATAGTGAGGAGGTTAAGGCCAAAAATAGCCCCCCAAAAAAGTTCTACAAGAGATCACATACATTTCCACCATTAAATTTAAATCCTGCACTGGCCTTGTTTCTTAGACAAACAACAAAAAAGAAATAGAAGGCATTAAAAAAAAAAAACAACAAAGTCAACAATTTAAGCCCTAAACAATAGACAGCGTTGAAATCCCTAAAAGAAAATAATAAGATAACAATAAAAGCGTCAGAGGGAAACTTACTCCTAATGGACAATGGAATGTACCAAAACATGTGCCTGAAAATCCTCAATGCAGAGGCGGCTCTCTAATTAGGCAAATTAGGCGATCGCCTAAGGCCTCACGCTCACAGGGGCCTCAGGACTTTCTTTCTCTCTGTCTTTCTTTCTCCCTCTTTCTTTCTTTCTTTCTTCCTTTCTCCCACCCCTCCTTTCTTTCTTTCTTTCTTTCTTTCTGTCTTTCTTTCTTTCTCCCTCCCTCCCCTCCTTTCTTTCTCCCTTCCCTCCTTTCTTTCTTTCTTTCTTTCTTTCTTTCTTTCTTTCTTTCTTTCTTTCTTTCTTTCTTTCTTTCTATCTTTCTATCTTTCTTTCTTTCTTTCTTTCTTTCTTTCTTTCTTTCTTTCTTTCTTTCTTTCTTTCTTTCTTTCTTTCTTTCTTTCTTTCTTTCTTTCTCCCCCCAGTTTCACTCCAGTTCTCCTCTACCCATCCCTCATCATCTACCCACTCCCCCCTTTTTACCCCCTCCTCCTTCTCCCCTACCCCATGGTTCCCAGTCCCATCCCTCTCCTATTCATCCCATGTGATTTCCACAGTACACATCCCACCCACACAAGCAGCAGTAATTAGATGCTCGGCCTCGGGGTTCTTCCTTAACCTCTGCAAAGGGGGTGAGTGGGGCCTCATGTCTAAATTCTGCCTAAGGCCTCACAAAGCCTAGAGCCGCCTCTGCCTCAATGATAATGTTATCATAGAATATCTGCCTCTGTGGCTTATACATTTAACTAAGAGTTTTATTCATTAGTTGATGAAGCCCTAAGAGAGGGAATAATCTCTAAAGATATGTGGGAATTAATTCAGGTTAGACACCCTCGTACACGACTATTAAATACTCCCTAGTAAAGAAGTACACAAGGATATGACTAATCCACCAGGAAGACTCATCATATTGGGGGATGGCTGTATTTCTGAGGGGATCAGCCAAATTATAAATGCACATTTGAGACCTCACGTGATGAGCCTGGTGTCTTATACAAAAGATAAAATTCATCTACTACAGATGATTGAAAATTTAGAAATCCCAGAGTCAGCAATCCTAGTCACATTCAATGTTGAATCGCTATATGATTTTCCATATATTTGCTCCCTGATAAGAGGTTCTCAGGTAAGGAGAAGAGTAGAGTATATATGTGATATAAAGGTTTTCAAATTCTTCTCTGCACAAATCTTCTCAGGATTTGTACAGTAAATACAATAAAGTTTCAAATGCTGATAAATAGGAACAGTTAAGACTTTGGGCCCAGAAGGCTATTGCAGTTGAGCGGTCCATAGTGTGGCTAGATCACTTCCATGGGAAGTAATGCAGTATTACTGTATCTGTTCCTTGAATTTTACTGGTTTTTATTAGAGTGGGTCAGAATTATTCACATGATGCTATATTTGTCCCCTATGGGAATATTTTCCCACACTTCCTGTTTTGGTGACACCAGGACAAGAAATTAAAAGGCGTAGGTGTCACATGGGCGGAATGATAAAGAGAGAGCAATATAAATTTGACTGTAATTCTAACTCCCTTTCACTTTAAGTTTATTTGTTGCCATCTCTTTCCCTAACCAATCTATCTGATGTATTCAATCTGTCTGTTGCTTGTCATCTGGACGGGAGGTTGAATGTAAATCTCCCTAATGAGAAAAAAGGCCGCAATAAAAATCTGACATGTGTTTGTAAACTTGAGATGTATACAACAAGCTTCTTTATACCAAAGAAGCAAAGTACGAGCCTGGAAAGAGTGAAAATGAGCTTAAGGGCTCTTTCACACGGGCGGTCCGATCAGATCCGCCTGTCAGTTTTTTAGGCGGATCTGATCGGATCCTCCATGCAGCTCTATGGGGCAGCGGGTGTCAGCGGAGGTGACACCCGCTGCCATCCGCATCCGATCCTGTGCTGAAATCTGGATGGATGGAAACCCTATTTTTCCATCCGTTCAGTAATCGGAGCGGAGCGGATCTGATGAGAGCGGACAAGCGGTCCGCTCTCCTCCGATCCCCCATAGAGGGCAGCGGGTGCTGAGACACCTCCCTCTCCGCTCTGCAAGTGGAGACGGAGCTGTCATCAGGCGGACCGTGTGAAAGAAGCCTAAAGCTCCACAAAAACAAAATGAAAAATATTAAAATGCAATGTTTTATATTTACCTGACTAACACATGTAAAATATTTTTTAAATACAGTTCTTTAATCATAAGCACAATTTATAAAAAAAAAAAAGAAAGAAAGAAAATGTTTATAAAACTACTGTGCATCCCTTTGAAGCAAGGATCCAAAAACAACAGCCTGCGGGCAACATGTGGCCCACTACAAAATGTTACCTGGCCAACAGCTGGTGTGCACGGTCTCCACTTCTCCCTTGTCCAATGACAATCTCACTCCAGCTCTCACATGAGAATGGTCTTTTATCCGTCCAGACCTGCCCTGCCTCCTGATTCCTGCCCTTCTGATACACAGTAAAAGCCGAATTAAAGAGCTAAGGGGGATTCTTAATGGGACACTGATGTAAGGGGGGATACTGATGGAGATAATGCTGTATGGGAAGTGGTCTGGTATAGGACCCTGATGTAGAGAAAGACTCTGATGGGAACATTGATGTGAAGGGAGACTCTGATGGGAACATTGATGTGAAGGGGGACTCTGATGGGGACCCTGATGTAAGGAGGACTGTGATGGGCACACTGTTCCATGAAGGGACTCTGATGGGGACACTAATTTAAGGGGGCTCTGATTTGATGAAAGGGGTAACTTTACTTTGTTTTACTAAAGTTCCTTCTCCTTTGTTTTGAATCATATCATGCTGATTACAAAAAGATCCATTCAAATTAAAATTGTATTCATTGATTTAAAAAAATCTTCTTGTTCAAAATATTTTATTAGTTTAATAGCATATAACAAGTAGATACGGCTATGGAAGTAATTTCCCAAATACATGAAAATTGCATAGCACAGGGTCCAAACAGGAACAAAACATATCTATCAAGTTTGAAGTATAGAACTAAATTGCAAAGGTGGAGTTCAATTGGGGTAAAGGAAAGAGGGAGCAAGGTCATGATCTCCTCCAAGACACCCCAAAAAGGATCAAACTGTGGCCGGGAGGGAGATCATACAGTAAGAAAATCAACATGCAAACTAATATAACGTGAGAATTATAGGGCATCAAGAAGAACTATGTTCTGTTTGGAGCAATAAGATAATAAGAAAAATGTAGGCATGGGGTGTCCTCTAAAGACACCATGAGACAGGACCCGAGTATTTGAAAAATAGATGACTGTAGCTAAAAATAATTGTATTTAAGGAAAACCATATAATAAGGGTGTAGGAAATAGAAAAGTGAAGTAGAAAGGAGGAGGGGCGAGCCGAGTAAGAATAGAGAAAAGAGGCTGCAGAGTCAAGAAAAGAAAGGAAAGAAAGGTAGAAAGTAGGTCTCGAGAATAGGGCAGGAATCCATATGACGTATGGATAAGGGCATTACCAAAAAAGTAGCACAAATTCATTAAAATCTGGAGGAAGAATTTTAGAAATCCATGGTCTCCAAATTTGCTCAAGGTTGCGTTATCCAAAGCTGTCATTTTAGCACGTAACATGGCACAATTCATATGGTGCCTGGTTTCAAGGAAATTTAAAGAAGGGGATTTCCATGCTTTGGCTATCGTCTGCTTTGCAGTTGGATAAAAAGTCTAAATTGTTTGCGCGAAAGACAATCCGGTTTAGCATTCAAAAGAGCCGTTACCGGGTCAGGTAGAATTTGGGTGTCAAACATCGTGGATGCAAGATCAAAGATCTTACCCCATAATGAGGGGACAATTTGACAATGCTACCAAGTATGTAGGTGTGTGCCTAACTCTGTACAGCCGTGAAAACAGTCCTGAATGGTCAGGAGAAAATTTGGCAATCCTGGCAGGAACCAGATACCAGCGCATGAGGACCTTATAGGAGGCTTCAACCGCAACAGTGTTGATGGAGGAGGATTTGGTATTAGTCCAGATGTCCAACCATATTGTGTCATTTAAGGTGCGGCCTAAATCAGATTCCCATTTTGCCACATATGTTGGGGAACCAATATAAGGTTTGGTAAGTAATTTTGAAATTAAGCCTCTGACATGTTCAAAGGGACATCTCTAGACGTGTGTGTAGAATAAAAATTTTTGATTTGCAAATAACGGTATATTTCAGAGTTGGGCAAGTGAAAATTTTCACATAGATCCAGGAATGGTACTAGGCCTGAGGGAGAGGCCATGTTATACAAGCAAGTTAGACTGGTGGTGGTCCAGATTTCAAATTTTTTTTTGCCTGCAAATATTTGTAAAATCTATAATGTACTATGTGGCTCTCATATTAAAATGTTTGGAGGCCCATGCTTTAACCGCTTGCCGACTGCTCACAGTATATTTACTGCGGCAGTCAGCCCCTCACAGGCAGAGTGACGTAGGTCTACGTCGCTCGCCTGTGAGGCTCTGGGGAGCGAGCGCGCGCCCGCGGAGGCGCGCTCCCGCGCGGTCACGTACCCCCCCGCGCGTGTGACCAGCGGACCCGATGTCCGCCGGTCACTCGGCGATCGGCGGGGGAGAGGGAGAATGTCAGGCAGCTTGTGTAAATAAGCCACCTGTCATTCTCCTCGCTGTAAAGACACTGATCACACGGATCTAGTATGTAGATCCGTTGATCAGTGTCCATACAGCTCAAGCCACAGCCAATCACAGTAGAAAGCACGCCCCTAGGGATACACACAGCCCCTCCCTCCCAAATAAAGTTAACCCCTTCACTACCAGTGTATTTTTACAGTAACAGTGCATATGTATAGCACTGATTACTGTAGAAATGTCACTGGTAACCCCAAAAGTGTCAATGTTAGTCAAGGGTCCGATCTGTCCGCCGTAATGTCGCAGTACCGCAAAAAAATCGCAGATCGCCGCCATTACACGTTAAAAAAAAAAACAACAAAAATGACAAAAATCTTTCCCTTTGTTTGTAAACGCGATAACTTTTGCGCAAACCAATCAAAATACGCTTTTTGCGATTTTTTTTACCAAACATAGGTAGCATAAAACAAATTGGCCAAAAATGTTAAAAAATTTTGATTTTTACATTTTTTTGGGGGAATTTCATATAAAAAAATGTGAAAAATATTGTTATTTTTGCAAAATGTTCGCTCTTTTTTTGTTTATAGCGCAAAAAGTAAAAATCGCACGGGTGATCAAATACCACCAAAAGAAAGCTCTGTTTGTGGGAAAAAAAGGACGTCAAATTAGTTTAGGTACAGCGTCGCACGACCGCGCAATTGTCCGTTAAATTCACACAGTGCCGAATCGCAAAATACCCCCTGGTCGTTTAGCAGGAAAATCCTCCGGGGCTTAAGTGGTTAAAGCAAATCTGTTGCTATGTAAAACAACCCTGTAATTAAAAAACAGACATACTTGCAAAAGAAGAGACTGAATACCTACCATCCTGTTGCCTTCACTGCTAGAATTCCTCTTAACACAGTATTAAACCCAAAACCAAATATTGACTTACTTGCAGCTAGGGACCGTCTTCTTTGCACTACACGCTGGAAGACAAATGCAGCACGTTTGGCCCATAAATTACACTCAACAGTCCATCTGCTATATGATTCCCTCATTCATAAGCCCTCTGAAACTTATTCAGCTTTTCGGGCCTTCTACTCTTAATCAAATTAACTCTTACATGGCAGATACAGCCTTGCCCACTCTATCTCGGGAGGTCATAGAAGAGCTATATTCTCATTTCTCAGCAGAAGAACTATCCCACGTAATTTTGTCCTTACCCAGTAATAAAAGTCTTGGGGCTGATTGCTATACCGCCAGATTCCATAAATCTCTTGGAGATCTGGGCCCTATTATCCTGCGGGCATTCAATTAAATCAGGGCCGTCTTAAATGCAGGGCCAAAGGGGCAGCTGCCACAGGCGCAGTGATTGCTGTGGGACCCAAAGCAGCTGCCCTTGAGCTTGCGCAGCCTGCAAATATTTTTCCAGGTGTAGCAGGTGCAGCCTATCCTCTCTGCTTGCTCTCCCGGGCAGGTTAATACAAGTGACCACACTCTGACAGGGGAGAGGCACAGCTGTGGACTGTATGTGCTAGAGCCAGCTCATCCCGCTTCTACTTCTGTAAGGACTGTGGCAGCTGTAACAGGGAGTGAGACAGAGTGACTATCTGTGTTTCCCTGCTTGCTACCACCAGAGTTCCAGACATTATTGATTTCGCTAAATCTCAACATGTTCTCCTTTGCCTGGTAACAGCTGATGCCAAAAAGGCATTTTTTTTTAAGGTTAGTTGGCCATTCCTAGAGGCCACACTATGCCAAATAGGCTTAAGTGATACTCTAATACATTCAATTATGGTCCTTTATTATAAAAACTCAGCCAGGACGTGTTCTAAAGGCATTCTTTCTGACCCATTTAACATTCAAAATGGCACCTGTCAGGATTGTCCCCTGTCATCTTATCTATACATCTTAGTAATGAATTATTTAGCTGTAAATCTTAGAGCCAATGGCTCCATCAAAGAAATTCAAATAGAGGAGGGGTCTATTTGAACTGTTAAAGCGGAGTTCCGGCCTCGGAAACTATTTTTCAATAAAAATACCCCCCGAACAGTCAGGGCTAGTACATTCCACAATGGATAGCCTCTGAACTGTCCCAGGTTGCACTTACCTTTTAGAATAAATACTTACCTTGAAAATGTCTTGTCCAGCGCTGCCATCTCAGGTGTGGGCAGCTGAAGCCAGTGCGTCCTCTTCGGCATCCTCTTCCGTGTCCTCTTCGTCCCAGAATGCGCCTGCACCGACCCTGCTCGTCATGTCCGGTGCAGGCGCGTCATTCCTGTACAGCTTCTGGGCATGCCCAGAAGCTGTTTAGCAGCTGGGAGCGATGACGTTCAGCTCTTAGGAATCAATGCAAGCAGGAAGTGACGGCGCGGGCCGTGGCCGCAGAGGGAGGAAGTGGAAGAAAGGCAAGTATATTTTCTTCTATAACAAGGTAAGTAAAGAAAAAAAAAATCATCATTATCCATTTATTTTTCAGGTGAACATCAGCAAACGGATGGCCCAAAGTCATTTTTGAGGCCGGAACTCCGCTTTAACTAGCCTTCCAAAAAGTCATGTGAAGATTTAAACGATTTGGAGACCTTAGTAACTTTCACCACTTCAATAAAGGACACTTTTATCCTCTTCCTTCCCAGACTAATTTTCAGCTTTCAGTGCTCTCACACTTTGAATGGCAATTACTCAGTCATGCAACACTGTACCCAAGCAAAATTTGTATAGATTTTTTTTCACACAAATAGAACTTTCTTTTGGTGGTATTTATGTATAACTGGGTTTTTTACTGTTTGCGTTATAAGTAAAAAAAATAGCGAAAAGTGAGAAAAAAAACACTTTTTTTTTTTTTTCTATTATGAAAGATTGCAAATAAGTAATTTTGTTTAATAAATGTAGGTCAAAAATTTTACTTCTACATATCTTCGGTAAAAATAACCAAAACTAATAGATAATATTTAGTCTATGTGAAAAATATAGAGTCTACAAGCTATAGGGCCTAACATTACAAATGTATCATACCTGATGAACTGATAGCCTATCACAAACTTTCCCATCCTAAAGGCCCTTTGACTCCCATTTTTTTTTTTTTTTTGATAATCCCTCTTTTTGCCCTGGCCTACAAACAACTAAACTTCCTTCTTTGTCACACAAGCATTAGCCCCATATGCAGCACTTTCACCCGCACTATACTGTTGATAGAGCCCTGGGCTACTACCTTCCAGTTGCATCATCGGAACTTAACTGGTTCTCTTTGGCACAATTGACTGGTTTTCTTTGCCGGCTTAAATCTGATCATCTGTATATTTTTTCCTCCATACCTCTGGACTCACTTCTCTCTCAGACTGACATCCCAGAGCACACTGTCTCTCTGTTGTATGACGTGTTGAGGGGCGAATTTCCAAAATGGACCTGTTGCTTATTGCTAAGTGGGAAGCCTTCCTGCACAGGACATTCTCAGCAGACAACTCGCAGAAATGTTTTATATTTTATCTCACAAACTTTCTATGTCTTCTTTTTTTTCATAAAAAAGCTATAAAATCATATCCTAATAGTACAGGACCATGGTAGACCTACATCATATGTTTCCTTCATTTCCTAAGACCTGTTGGAAGTGTAAGGAGGGTGGGGGTATTTTTTTCACATATTTGGTGGGGATGCCGCCTGATTTCCACATTTTGGCAAAACATTTTTGTTTCTTCTAATTCAATGTGTATCTCTTATGTCCAAGCTTCTCTTGTCAATGATTCCTGGGTCCTTCTCGAGCATTAAAAAGGGAATCTTGCGTCACTGCTTGTTAGCTGCACGTGTCACTATCTCCAGACATTGGAAATCTAAAGCTCCTCTCCATATCCTTGAGTGGGCCCACATACTCTATGACATTATGGCAATGGAGACTCTTGTAGCAGAAGACAGCAGGGACTGGGACCCAGAGTAAGTCCGTACTACATGGACCTGCTAGAGGGCTAATTGCAACTCAGACAACTTTTGTGCTTTGGTCTCCCAGTAACTTTGTCATTTCCAATTGATTTGATTTCCTTTTTTTCTTATGTATTAGACAGGGAACATTGTCACTCTATTTAACACCACTAAAACATGTAAATCAGCATTACATTATAATTTTTTTCCTTCCGGGTTTAATTGATCTATATAACCGTTCGATAAAAGAGATCTTGCTCTCCAAGAAAATGGCGGCACCGATGTTCAATTTCTGCTGACTGAGCTGGTTATTTAAGGGGTGGACTTGTTGCCGTCAGCTGGAGGTGTATCCCCTGAGGACGTGCATGTGCACGAAATGCACTGGGAGGGTCCTACATGCTGATGTCACTTCCATGTGCTCAGAGCGACGGCCATCTTTGTAAATCTGGCCAGCTTGTTTTGGTTTTTTTTATGCACTGTGCTGCAGCGATTTTATATACTGTATATATATATTCTTAACTTTGATAAAATACTACACTGTATACAGTAAGCACTTTCTGGGCTCCAGGTGGTGAGCTTTTTATATGCAGCTCATTGGTACCCTTGATGGAAATTTTATGCTGTAAACAAGAGGAAGCCGGGTAGATTGCCTGCTGAGGACATTGAATTAAAGCTTTCGTATTTGGTGGAGGCTCACTATCACTGTTTTTTTTTTTTGTGGCACCTTGTGAAGTTTGTTGGTTTTACATTTTGCTTGCGTTTGATCTGTTTTATCTCCGGTGAGTGCATAGTGGAACAGAGCCCAAGCATTCATTGGGGCTTGCTACAAGTGGTGGACACTATTTCACGTCAGATCTTTTTACTTCAACATTATTTGGACTATATGTTCAAGATTTTTTTAATTTGTTATTTGTTTGGTGTATTATTATTAATTGTGCTTTAAATTAAGCACTGCACTTATATTGATTGGGTTTATTTACAGGGTTTTGTACAGTCACCTTGCTTGCCAGCAGCTATATTGTTCTAGGCGCTCACTGTATTATTTCTTTTGGTGTATCTTGTATTTAATTTACATTAGTTAGAGCTGCCTAGGAGCATTCTGTGTTTGAAACTAGATATAAACGTCCAGAGATGTCAGATGATGTTTTTATTCACAATAAGGACAATGATATCTTACATGGTCTATTTATCCATCTGCAAAATGTGATTACTTCAGAGTTTAGGACCCACTGGGACATTTCATTTATGGAAAAATATAATGGTGACAAAATGGTCCCATGCTCCCATAATAATCATGCAGAATGGTATCAGTTTTTCTAATGATACAGGATTGGATTTATTGAAGCTTGTAATTGTAAAGAAAAAGAATAAGCTGATACGCTTAGACACATATAGTAACAAAATGAGAGAGAATCTAATACCATTTACAAGTAAGGAAGATTATATCACTCGGTCGGATAGGTTAAAAAGGATCATGTAAAATACAGAGATAGAAAAAAAGTTTAAGAAAAAGTATTTAAGAGATCTCAATAATTACAAAGAGGGTAACATTTTTAAATAACAAATTGATAAGGATAGTGAGAATAACATGCAGAACGTGCAGATAGAGCACAGAGTGGAACACGAGTCAGGAAGGGCTTTTTCCACCCCGAAGAATAACACTCACTATAGTGAACAGGGGGTACCCTAATAATACATATATTCAACCTAAAACTACAAAGAGAAGGAACTCTTCCAGGGCAGGAATAAATAGATCAATTATAAATTAGCACCAAATGTTGTTGATCCCCCTATGAAAACTACTCTTTTTACTGATAGAAAAGGTTTCTTCCATGTAACAAATGTGTTGCTTGGAAGGGGGCGTCAGTAGAAGTAGGGTATATGACTTTGTTTCTAAATCTGAAGGAACAAATTATATTACCAATTCTTTCATTACATGTAATATTAGATTTTTTATTTATTTACTGGAATGTCATTGCCAAAAACAATATATTGCAAGGACCACCCTTAAGACCGCTTAAGGGAGCATGTATACACTATAACATCAAGCGAGGCTTTATGTTATAGTGTATACATGCTCCCTTATTTGTCAGCCCATTTTAGGAAACATCATCATAGAGATGCCACTTTATTGAAATTCGTAGGCATCAATCTTATCAATCCGTATTGGAGGGGCTGTAACCAGAAAAGAGAGGTATCAAAATTGGAGACCTGCTGGATCCATGAAATGGATACCTCTCACCCTAAAGGATTAAATGTCAATCTAGACATAAATTGTTTTATTGATAATAGTTGAAGAAATACATTTTATTACTGTAGGTTTTTTTTATTTAGTGATAAATTGGTATTGGCATTTTTTTAGTGATTTATATTTTCATTTATTGTTCATGACCAGCTCAATGATGGTATAAGGTATTTAGTAAAATTTATAGTATACACATTTTTTTTTATACATTTTTAATTATGTTTACTTTTTTCTTAGTATGGTACATGTATTTATAGCACAGTACCAAAATTTCCAATTTATTTGCTGTAGTGATATACAGATTATGATTATTTGGCTATCGCCAGACATTTTTGAATGGGTTGTCTATTGAATTACCATTATACAACTTAATAGAACTATAGAGACTCCTCTGACTGTTATTTTAATGTGGTTGTCACTTTTGCTTGGCTTGATGGTAATAGCAGGGGGTGGGTGATTTCTCACTAAAATGGGTACACGGTGGACTATGCCTGTGGGACTTGGAGGCTATCAGCAGCTAGTGATGAGATTTCAGAATACAATGACAAGAGAAATATCTCCAATTCTCATCTGTATCTTTTATTTCCCCCAACACAATATCTACAGCTCTGGCACAAGCGGCCTTCAACACCCCCCCCCCCCCCCTTCTCCCTCCCCTTAATCTCAGCTGTACTGTCTGGATGTGCTGCATATTGTACATTACGTTTATTAAAAACAAACTCCAGTCAAACATAATCATATTGAAGTAAACCTGTCATTAAAAACTTTAAGGTTGCCCTCTGCTAACTGTTTTCAGAAAATGCTCATCCTTTGCCCCTAGCTTCAATATAATGAAAACCAAGCACAAAGGAAAGATGGTAATGTGGCTCATAATGACCAAAGGTTAACCCTTTCACTACCAGAGGCATTTTGCCATTTTTTTTTTTGCACACATGGTATAATGCACATTTTAGGTTGGGCTGCTAAAAAAGTAAACACACACAATTACAGAGAGCTTACATTGCTGACAGCAGCAACACTTACACACACTCCTGGCAGAAGGGTTAAAGTGCATATAAGGCTTTGTTCACATGGGGCGTATTTAACCTTACACCCAGGCAAGGGCCAGGTTTGCCTGCACAGGGATGCACAAGTACCAGTCATGTCAATTGGGATGCATTTGCTGCACAGACACAGCCACTGTTCCCAATATGAAGGCCATGTGGGTACGTTTGCATGGCCCCTGAATGCAGACAGTGTGCCTAAACCCAAAATCAATATTCCAGTATGCCTGACATCATGCTTCACTGTGTCCTTTTTTCTTAAAGCTGAACCAGGGAAATAAAGAAATACCCTTGCAGAGGGGCTCTCAAACCAACCCCCACCAACCCCCACGTATTGCAAGGGTGAAATGCTGGTTTATAGCAGAAAAAAACAGTGAAAGGTATTTTCACTTACCTAAACCCTCTCTCCCCCGGAAGCCTGCATGGACTAATGATCCTACATTGTACGTGATCACATCCCAGCTGACCAGAGCACTGTAGAGAAGAGGTTTTGGGAGACTTACTGCAATGAAGGAGTAGCCTGCAAGAGTGATGAATTAGGTAAGTAAGGCCCCTTTCACACGGGCGTTCCGTATGTCCGTATATCACCCCATCCGTTTGCGGGTGATATACGGACATAATGCATGTCAATGGGATTGCGGATGTCAGCGTATGACCATCAGCTAACATCCGATTTGCGTCCTTTCAGTTCTGTTCCGTTTTTTGGAACGTTCTGTTACCCTATTTTTTCTTCCATTTAAAAAACGGAAAGGATGCAAAATCGGATGTCAGCGGTGTCATCCGCAGAGTTGCAGAGTTCTATTTAACCATAGTTTTACGGCGGCAGGTCGGCTCTGTCCCGCGAAACAACGTACCTGTATGTCGCTTCGCGTGACAGCTAGTGGGGGCGTGCACACACCGATTGGCTAGAGGGGGAGCCAATCAGCAGTTTCAGCGGCTGCGATCGCTCCCCGTGGAGACAGAACACCGGTCTTCCGTTGTAAGCACAACAGACCGCTGTTCTGTCAGTAATGAACACAGGGATCCTGTGTTCCTCCTATTTAGGAACACAGGTCTCTGTGTTCATGCAGCAAGTCCATCCCCACACACAGTTAGAAAGCACCCCCTAGGGACACATTTAACCCTTTGATCACCCCTGGGTTAACCCCTTCTCTGCCAGTGTCATTAGTACAGTAACAGTGCATATTTTTAGCACTGATTACTGTAGTAATGTCATTGGTCCCCCCAAAAGTGTCAAAAATGTCAGTTAGGTGCCTGATCTGTCTGCCTCAATGTCGCAGGCCTGCTAAAAACCTGCTGATCCCCGTCATTACTAGTAAAAAAAATAATAAAATAAATAAAAATGACATATATCTTCCCCTAGTTTGTAGACGTGATAATTTTTTTTTTACAAAAAACATGTAGCAGAATACATATTGCCCTAAAATGATAAAAAAAATGATTTTTAATTTTTTTATTGGGAATGTTACTGTATATAGCAGAAAGTAAAAAATATATATATATATATATTTTTTTCAGAATTGTCGCTCTTTTTGTTTATAGCACAAAAAATAAAAATCGCAGAGGTTATCAAATACCACAAAAAGAAATCTCTATTTGTGGGGAAACAAGGGACATCCATTTTATTTGGGTACAGTGTCGTACGACCGCGCAATTGTCAGTTAAAATAGCGCAGTGCTGTATCACAAAATGGTCCAGAAGTGGTTAAAGTAGAGCTATATGCAAAACTTTTTTTCCATTTTTGGCTAGAGTAAGTATAACCCCTGTCAGGTTTTTGTTTTTTTGGGGGTTTTTTTGCCATCTGTGTCCTATTGAGTAGATTTACCTTCACTTCCAGTTCTATAGACAAAACAGCAAGTAAAAGTGAATCCCTGCAAACTAAGGGAATTCATTGGACCCCTCCAGGTCCCCATTGGAGGATTTTCTCTCTATTACTTTTCTGGGGACAACTCAAAATTTAGAATTTTATTTAGGGCTCCTTTCACACTAGTCAACTCCAAGTTGTGTGATTTTCAGTGCAACTTTGGAGACCGACTTTGATACAACTTTGAAGTGATAAGACTTTTACACTCTCTGGCATTGAACTTGTGTCAACTCGGATCAAAGTAGTGCAGGAACCTATTTTAAAATCGCAGCAACTTCAGTAGCATCAATTGGAACCGCTCTCATAGAGATATATGGAATTTCACATGTCCTGCGACTAGGGGTCTCACAAGTCGGCTCCTAAGTCGCTCAAAGTGTTACCCACTGCAGCCCCAGAAGGTTTTACCCCCTTAATGACCAGACCATTTTTTGCAATTCGGCATTGCATTACTTTAATGGACAATTGCGCAGTCATGGAATGCTGTACCCAAATACAATTGATGTTTTTTTTCCCCACAAATAGAGCTTTCTTTTGATGGTATTGAATCACCTCTGCAATTTTTTTTTCTTTTTTTTGCGCTATTAACTAAAAAAGGGGGCGACAATTCTAAAATAAAAAAACAATATTTTTCACATTCTGCTATATGACATTCCCAATAAAAAAAATGTAAAAATTTTATTTTTTTATCCTTTTAGGCCAATTTGTATTCTGCTACATATTTTTGGTAAAAAAAAAAAAATCCCAATAAGCGTATTTTGATTGGCTTGTGCAAAATTAATCGCGTCTACAACTAGGAGAAAGATTTATCCCGTTTTTTATGTATTTTTTACTAGTAATGGCAGCGATCAGCGATTTGTAGTGGGACTGCGACATTGCGGCAGACAGATCGGACCCCTAACTGACATTTTTTACTTTTCTGGGGGGGACCAGTGACATTACTACAGTAATCAGCGCAAAAAATATGCACTGTTACTGTAATAATGACACTGGTAAGGAAAGGGTTAACTCAGGGCGATCAAAGGGTTAACTGTATGCCTAGGGGTTGTTTTCTAACTGTGAGGGGGGTGGGCTTGTGGAATCAACACAGAGACCTGTGTTCCTAAATAGGAGGATCACAGGCACTCTGTGCTGATTCCTGTGAGAACAACCGTCTGCTGTGTTTGCAACAGCAGACCGTCATTCTCTGTCCACGGGGAGTGATCGCGAGTGCCTGGCAGAAATCAGCTTCCCAGCTGGCTAACGGGGGCACGAGCACGCCTCAGGTGACGTGCGCGCGCCCCCAGGGGCGCTCCTGCGAACCGCGGAACAGGTACGGCGGTTCGCGCAGCCGAGCCAGCCTGCCGCAGTATATCTGTGGGGGGTGGTCGGCAAGTAATTAAAGGAGCTTTCACTTTTGATGATAACGAGAAATAGAGAGGGCAAACCTCCCTAACTGGGACAAAGGTAGCAATTAAAACCTGACAGGTGTTCTATTCCTTCTTCACTCAATCCAAAACGAAAAAAAAAAAGTTTTGTCTTTAGTTATTCTTTAATATTTCACCAATTTTAATTTTCCAGTCAGCCTAGGCAGTGAACTCTGAACAATTCGGTATCATTAGATTTTTATCATGTCCTGCAAGAAGTTATGCTAATCACATTCCTGGAGGCTGCCGGGCACAGAACTGTCTGAGTCACAATGTTTCTGTAGAAACCTATAAAGCCTCATCAGCTGAACATTACCTATTCCATCTCATCCCTTGACCTACCATGACATGAGCCTTTAGGCGCTCTCGGAGAGAACGTCTTCTGTAAATGTACAGACCCTGTCATCATAAGGGAGGAATACCAAGTAAAAAACCTGATAATATAAAGGATTCAGAGTTTAATGCAAATGAACATAGCTTTCTGTGCAGTAAAGATTAAACTGATACCTCTGACCCGGTGATCTTATATAGTTGTAAAAATGAAAAAGATAGATCTACAATATTATTTAAGCAGGATTGTAGCTAAAAATAAAGAAATACAGGAATAGCCTAATACTGGATAAAATAAAAAAAGTAACTTAAATCAGCTGTTGTATCATGCAGTACTTATTTTCCACCTCTAGATGTCTTCAGTCTCTCGCTTTGAATGATGGGCAACATCATTTAACCCACTTCTGTCAAATCCCGGCTGTCATTGACCTGCTCCCAACGTGTGACTTGACAGAGAAGGAGAAGTAGCACAGTGATGAGCTCACCTATTCTGCTTTCCACTCCTATCAGCATGCTCTTGTCAGCACATGGATTGATTAGTTTTAGTGCTGCTTCTCACTCTGACTTTCCCTTTCACTTGCAGGTCTCCTCCTTACCTCCACCCTGTGACTGGACAGTGATAGGAGAAGAAGCTGACAGATTAGCTCATCTCTTTGTCACTCTGTTCTCTCCTCCTATCAACATGCTCCTGGCACTGCAGCACACCTTTTGCTGCCTTTGCTGCTTCTCCCTCCCCTCTCTGAGCTTTGCTATACAGGGGGTTTCAAGAGTTTGATACCAAGTGAAATGCACAGATGAGCACTGCTTGCTTAAAAAAATATGTCAAATGCTGTATGCATGAAATCAGAACGTTGTCATCTACTTGTGTTCCATTGTACGTGTAGCATCCTTTTAGCGTAGGGTGGTAGATACATCAAAGTTTTGAGCTCCTTCTGTAATCAGGGAAGCAGTAATTGTTTGTTTTGGTCTGTTCAGAGTTTCAGAGGCTGGAAGTTTGATTGCTTTTCCCTTCCTCTGACAGAGCTTAGAGAGGGAGATACAAATAACCAGCCTGGATATTTATCATGTTCCAGCCAATCTCTGGGAAGGAGTGTCCAGAGTGGGGCTGGAAAGGTGATAAATAGTCTGAAGCACTGGAGAGTTGGGTTGCTTCTCCCCAGGAGGGTTCCAGAGCCCATGGACTGTATAGCTGTTCTACAGGTCTCAGTGGTGTCAGGGTTGAGGGCTGGAATGGATCAGCTTAGAAGCTGATTGCAGGTCCTAACCAAAAGTGACCTGGTCTGGATAAGGATCGTTACACTCACCGGACTGTGTCTGGAGGAAGCTGGAAGGTGGCAGCTGTCCTGGGAACAAAAACCCCAAATTGATCCCTGTGACTGTAACTTTTGGAAATCACATTGGCTACCAGTTCAAAGGTGCAAGGTAGCCAGATGCCAAAGAAACTTGCCTCATGGTTGCAGCTGTGGGGTCTTATCCTGTTCAGAACGTTACCTCATGGTCTTCAGCTGTGGGGGTTTAGACTATGTGCTAATCATATTGGAGGTACCCATGCCCTAACCCTCTCCTATTATAGTTTCTTCAAGCAATATATGCTGGAACTGGAGAGAGTCCAGAGAAAGGCAACAAAAATAATTAGGGGAATGGAGGACATCAGCTATGAGGAAAGACTACAAGCACTGAACCTATTCTCTCTGGAGAAGAGACGATTGAGGGGGGATATGATATCAATGTACAAATACTCTACAGGTGAGGACCCTAGCATAAGGAACAAATTTTTTTTTTTTTCAGAGAAAGGAGATACAATAAGACACGTGGCCACTCACTAAAACTAGAGGAAAAACAGTTTAACCTTAAAATACGTAAGGGGTTCCTTACTGTCAGAGCAGTAAGGATGTGGAATTCTCTTCCACAAGCAGTGGTATCAGCAGGGAGCATCGATAGTTTCAAAAAACTATTAGATGGGCACCTGAAAGACCACAACATACAGGGGTATACAATGTACGGTTAACAGCAAACACACACACACATCATAGGTTGAACTGGATGGACTGATGTATTTTTTCAACCTCACAAACCATGTAACAATAAATCTTAAAAAGACTTCCCCTAGACTGTTATTGGTACCTGTGTAAATGGACTGGCGCTTGCAATGGTGGACAGCCCCTATAGTTTTAGGGAAGAACCAGTTAATAACAGCAGACCTTGCAAGGTAGCGCTACATATGTTTATCAGTGAAGGATTGGCAGTCAAACATTCCCATAGAAACACTCCTAAACCTTGTGGACAGCCTTCCCAGAAGAGTTGAAGCTGTTATAGCTGCAAAGGATGGGCCAACTCAATATTGAACCCTACGCACTAAGACTGGCATGCCATTAAAGTTCATGTGCGTGTAAAGGCAGGCGTCCCAATACTTTTGGTAATATAATAATATTAATATATAGTATAATATATAGTATATACAGTATATGTTTGTATAAAGGGGTTGCTCAATATTGTTTATATTGAGAAGTTTTACAAGGTTGCTTTATAGGATAAGTTTACCTTTCGTAACATGTTAAATGTTACACCCATGTTCTGCAGATCGCTGGTGCAATGCTTCACAGGCTTCAAAAATAAAAAAATAAATGCACATTTACCTGCAAAAAAAGGGAACTTATCCTTTAAAGTGTATGATAATATAACATATTGACCTAACAAGGCATTTTATACAATTTTACTGTTCTAGGTATTATTAGCTGTCTGGGGAAATATGAATCGTTTTGCTTCAAAATGCTTTAGTATCAGTATAATAGAAATGTATTTAAATCAAAGTATTTTTAGTTGTCAGTGCACACCTTGGCTTCTCCTGATACTGGTAATGGATCTCTCATATATATTTTCACAAGTGCTGCAAGGAAATATCACAGCTGAAAATGACAGATGTCCCGGATGTGTCACTGCTGTCACTGAACAATACCCGTGGGAGCACCAAGCTAGAGAGTTCTTTTCAGTTCCTTTAAAGCTGAACTCCAGGAATTATCTGTGTTGCATATCTACAGTACATTGGCCAAGGTAAGTATGCATATCCTATACCCAAAGAAATATAAAATATAAATAATAAAATTATAAAAATTACTTTTTCATTAAAGCAGAACTATACAAAAAAAAGCAGACAGCTCTTTACTGCAGAAGAGATATGCAATAAGACAACCTTACCTACCTGTTTGCAAACTTCTTCTTTGCATGAGCAGCTCAGTGTACATTTTTGGCATACCTCAGTGCCAGAATGAACAAACTCCCATGGGCATGCACAGGCTTGACACAATGTAGGTATCCATATCTCATGCCTGATAGGCTGTGGGGGAAGCTGAAAATTACAGTAGTAGTTGGCGCTACTACTGTAATAGCTGCAATCTTCAGGGTCCTATACCAGTTCTGTGCAAGCTGCTTCCTCTCCGCACACTGACCTTTAGGCAGTATCCTAATCTGCACCGCCACCATTCCTAGAATGCCTTGCATTTTTTTATAATTAATACAAAGTGATTGGCTGCAGGCACTGATCTAAGTAAATTTTTCCAACAAGCCCATTCATGAAAAGTTAATCGACAGATCGACTTCTCATAAATGGGAACGGCTATAGATGGATTGAATCAACCACATTTCAATCCATCTATGGCCAGCTTAATGTTGCTCTGACTTGGCCAATCAAAGTGGCTGTAGATCCTGAACCTAGAAGAAGATCAGGCGAAGATGTCGGCAAGAGCGAGCAATGTTGCCACTAGGCTGATTACTCCTGATTTGTACTAGAGGTTGACGTGTGGACACCTTCACGTTACACCTGGTTCCTAGACTAATCCTAGGAAGGAGCTGTCCTTACGCCATCAGTAGAGGACCCACAGGTGGGATATGGGCTAGGGTTGCCACTTATTCATCCAAAAAATGGGGAATTGATTTGGAAATTCACAACACCATTTGTCTACAACACTGTGTTGGTGTTTTGCCCATTAACCCAATACATAAAACAGAAAAAAGAAATTCCTAGAGTAAAGCTCCCCCTATGGATAACTAAGCGGTTATTTTGGCAGACACTAGACTTAATGGTTTGGACAAAATACATGTATTTATTGTATCAAAACTTTACAAAAGAGTATACCACTCATAGTTGCTACACTGTGCATAGCATACCCACCTTAAAAATAATGTCACTAATTTCATATGTTCGGACTGTAATAACTATGTGTGCTACAAACCACTGTAAGGATCACTGCTAGTGTGTAGCAGATGAGATGTTACTACCTAAAAGAACACCAGAGTTGTAGCACACATAGGCCCTGGGGCTCCCAGCAAAGAGTACTGCAATGTAACTATCTGACAGTAGAAAAGAGGCTGCCTACACCTATCTTAGGACCTCCTGACCTATGGTAATGTTCTGAATGATGCAGGGATCAGAATAAACACCAGTCCTTTTAAAGGTAATAGCAGTAGTATGTGACCCTCTTGACATCAATACTCAGACATAAAGAGTATTCCTCCGGTGTCCTTTTGGTAGGGCAATAGGTTCACTTTAGTGTTGCAGTCTCAATAGCATGGCTATGCACAGGATAAATGGAGTGAGCAGTCTTACACCGTCTTGTCGATACTTTGGTTGTCAGGACAGTTAAACTTACTACTTAGGTAAGGTAGTGTCAATCATGCTCCAGCTCCAAGTTACCGTGTGCCAGAGAGATCTCCATAAACATATAGGTGATAGTGCTCACGCCGTGCCAACAGGAGCCCTATTACACCAGTCTTCCCAGGTCCTCAATCGGCTAACCCACATTGTATCGCGCAATATTCGAATCGCCGTTAGTGATGACGTGTCATCTGGGTTGTTCTCCTGGGGACCCGGTTCACACGCTTCTCCAGAAGGCACTAGCTCTTCCAACAGTCCAGTGACGTGTCAGTGGCGTCAACGCGTTTCGCTACATCCATGCATAGCTTCATCCTGATGAGGGATTTCCATGGAAGGAGTACTATAGGGGGATTTACACTGGGAGGGTACAATGGTGGGATTACACTAGGAGGATTTACACTGGGGGAGATTACACTATGGGGGAATTAACTGGGCCATTTACACTTTTGCATTAGGGAGATTTACATGGGCGGGGGGGGGGGGGGGGGGATTTACTCTGTGGAGTAGGAGACTTTTGCTAAAAGGGTAAAGTAGGGAAGAGCTTTGCTTGAGGGGAGCACTATGTACTCTCTTGCCCCTTACACTGTGTGTTACATTACCCTGCACTCTTTTTGGTGTGTACTCCTAACCCCTACTGTGCATTACATACTCCTAACCCTTGCACTCTGGGCATTGCACACCGCAGTTCCCTGCACTCAGACTTACAGTCCCTGACTATTTTATTGCAGGTCTTCATTAACCGCTTCCCGACCACCCAGCCCCTTTTTACTGCGGCAGGGTGGCTCTCCTGCGCAAACTGACGTAGACCTACGTCGGTCGCGTGCGGGAAGCTAGGGGGCGAGGTAAAGTAAATGATATGTAGTTTGCTGAAGCATAGTGTTTAAAAAACTGTTCCTTTTCTCACAGTTTTCACTTTTTTTTTCATCCTGTGTAAATGTTGCAAGTGATCTACCCTAAAAACAGGGTTTGAATTTGTTTGGATTTATGATTTCAGATTCTAGCAAATTGGTGCTTCTCGAATGGAATGGTGATCTAGTACACATCAGTTGCACATGGCATAGCACATGTTTTCCATGGTCTACGTAAACCCAATTATTAACAGCTCATATAACCTCCTTTAATATGCCTTTCAAAACAATTTCATCCAAATAATACCTAGTGATTCTGGCATGAAGGTCCTTATTGAGGCACTTCAAGTTACAGTGGGTATAGAAAAGAATCAACCCTCTTTAAAATAATCACATTTTGTTGCTTTGAAGCCTGAAATGAAGGCAGACGCGGTTTTTGTTTTATCCAGCTGTATTTACTAGTGCAACTTATAATGTCCAAGTGAAAGATATAACACCAACATGTCAGAAAAAATGTAAAAAAATCAAAAACAGTTGGAAAGGGGATCACCCCCATTATGTCAGAATTTTGTTGAACCACCTTTTGCTATAATTACAGCCCTTAGTCTGTTGGGATAGGTCTCTACTAACTTTGCACATTTCGACTTTGCAATATTTGCACACTCTTCTTTGCAGAACTGCTCAAGTTCAGTTAAATTTGATGGTGAACATTTGTGGACTGCAATCTTCAAGTCATTCCACAGATTTTCAAAGGGGTATAAGTCTTGGCTCTGACTAGGCCATGCAAGGACATTCACCATTTTCTCCTTTAACCACTGTGTGGTCATTTTTGCTGTGTGCGTTGAGCAGTGCTTTAAGTGGGCCAGTATGCACTGCACCACCACTTTCAAATATGGCTCTTGAGCATACCGCCACCTCCCCGTGCGCCTTAGCGTACCAGTACGCTCATTTTAGACATCTGCGCCCTCAATTGCACCCCCCCCCAAGAATATTTCCCACTCCAGAGCCAGACCAGTCACCACCAGTGAGTCCCCCTGCTCCAGAGTCCCAGCCCAGGCCAGGGGGGGGTGCTCTGTGGGGACCCTGATGTGGGGTGGGGGGGGCGAAAAAATGTATAGGCTATAATAGAGTACCAGGACCTCTTTTGGGCCACTTAAAGCACTGGATGGAAGTGATATGGGTGGTAATGATCGTCTTTCCACAACCGAAGCAGTATGATGTGAGAGCAGTAACTCTAGACCCATTATTTATGGTTAACTCTAAGCTGATGATCTGTAGGGGCTTTTAAAGCATGGAAAACATAGGGTACCAAAGTTTGTTGCCGTTTGTTGGCGCACATAATTTTAGGGCTCCAAATTTTGGGTATCTATTTCCTCAGCGCAACCTTATCTTTTATATTTTACCAAAAATTGGGTAATATATTGTGTTTATGTGCCCTATAATTAACTTTTTGTGTTGTTGTGTTAATATGAAAGGTTGATACCGTATGTCAAATTGTTAGGGTGACAATGATTGTTAGGGATAGAAATGAAAGCACATATGGCGCTGCTCTGCTTGATGTGCATAAGTGTGTGTTTCCCTTTAAGTGGAAAAAAATAGATAAAAGAAGTGCTTGGTATTCATTTTTTTCCTATTTATCAACACATTATTTTGTGAGACAGTTGATATAATTGTTACGATATGTGAGCATTGAATAATGTTTAAATCACTTCTTAATATGTGCAAATAGTACAACGGTTACCAACACATTCAATTTTAAAATAAAGTGACAAATGCTTATTGTTACCAAAAATGTGTAAACATTAAACCCTATGATGGTAGATATGGTTGTCCAATCTGTGAACAATCAAATCCTGGTGTAAAATAGGTAATTCATGAATGTTAAAAAAATGTAGCAAAGATTTCAGATTAGACACGTGCCGACTGCCAGCAGTACATATACTGCGACAGGTCGGCCCTGTCCCACGAAATGTCGTAACTATTTGTCGTTTCGCGGGACCACCAGTAGGGGCATGCACGCGCCTCCGGAGGTGTGCTCACGCGCCGATTAGCTACAGGGGGAGCCAATCAGCAGTTCCGGTGGCCACACTGTCCTCAGGGCACCCGCGATAGACTCGTAGAGACAGAACAACGGTAAACACGGCAGACTGCTGTTCTGTCAGTTATGAACACAGGAAACCTGTGTTCCTCTTATTTAGGAACACAGGTCTCTTTGTTCATTCAGCAAGCCTACCCCCCACACTGTTAGAAAGCACCTCCTAGGGACACATTTAACCCTTTGATCGCCCCTGGTGTTAACCCCTTCCCTGCCAGTGTCATTAGTACAGTAACAGTGCATATTTTTGCACTAAATACTGTAGTAATGTCACTTGTCCCCCCCCAAAAGTGACAAAAATGTCAGTTAGGTGTCTGTTCTGTCTGCCGCTGTCCCACTAAAAATTGCCACCATTACTAGTAAAGAAAAATAAATAAATAAAAATGACATAAATCTTTCCCCTAGTTTGTAGATGCGATAACTTTTGCGCAAACCAATCATTATACACTTGTTGGGATTTTTTTTTTTACCAAAAATATGTATAAGAATACAAATTGGCTTAAAATTATAAAAACATTAGATGTTAAGCTTTTTTTATTGGGAATGTTTTATAGCAGAAAGTAAAAAACATATTTTTTTTTCAGAATTGTCGCTCTTTTTTTGTTTATAGTGCAAAAAATAAAAAATGCAGAGGTGATCAAATACCATTAAAAGAAAGCTCTATTTGTGGGAAAAAAAGGACATCAATTTTTTATTTGGGTATAGCATTGCACGTCCACGCAATTGTCAGTTAAAGTAACGCAGTGCCGTATCGTAAACAATTACCTTGGAAAACCTTCCGGTCCAGAAGTGGTTAAAGCGACTGGTGCTCTTTATTATTTGTCACTTTATTTTAAAATTGAATGTGTTGGTAATTTAATTGTTGTACTATTTGCACATCCAGTGGGGATCGAAAGTTTGGGCACCCCAGGTAAAAATTTGTATTAATGTGCATAAAGAAGCCAAGGAAAGATGGAAAAATCTCCAAAAGGCATCAAATTACAGATTAGACATTCTTATAATATGTCAACAAAAGTTAGATTTTATTTCTATCACTGACACTTTCAAAATTTACAGAAAACAAAAAAATGGCGTCTGCAAAATTTTGGTCACCCTGCAGAATTTATAGCATGCACTGCCCCCTTTGCGAGGCTGAGACCTGCCAGTCTCATGGATTGTTCTCAATCATCATCTGGGAAGACCAGGTGATGTCAATCTCAAAGGTTTTAAATGCCCAGACTCATCTGACCTTGCCCCAACAATCAGCACCATGGGATCTTCTAAGCAGTTGCCTAGAAAACTGAAACTGAAAATAGTTGATGCTCACAAAGCTGGAGAAGGCTATAAGAAGATAGCAAAGCGTTTTAAGATGTCAATATCCTCTGTTCAGAATGTAATTAAGAAATGGCAGTCATCAGGAACAGTGGAAGTTAAAGCAAGATCTGGAAGACCAAGAAAAATATCAGACAGAACAGCTCGCAGGATTGTGCGAAAAACAATTCAAAACCCACGTTTGACTGCTCAATCCCTCCAGAAAGATCTGGCAGACACTGGAGTTGTGGTACACTATGGTACACTATTCCACTATAAAGAGATACTTGTACAAATATGGTCTTCATGGAAGAGTCATCAGAAGAAAACCTCTTCTACATCCTCACCACAAAAATCATCATTTGAACTTTGCAAATGAACATATAGACAAGCCTGATGCATTTTGTAAACAAGTTCTGTGGACCGATGAGGTTAAAATTTAACTTTTTGGCTGGAATAAGCAAAGGTACGTTGGAGAAGAAGGGACACAGAATTTAATGAAAAGAACCTCTGTCCAACTGTTAAGCATGGGGTGGATCAATCATGCTTTGGGGTTGTATTGCAACCAGTGGCACAGGGAACATCTCAAGAGTAGAAGGAAAAATGGATTCAATAAAATTTCAGCAAATTTTGGAAGGTAACTTGATGCCATCTGTGAAAAAGCTGAAGTTAAAGAGAGGATGGCTTCTACAAATGGATAATGATCCTAAACACACCTCGAAATCCACGGGAGATTACATCAAGAGGCATAAACTGAAGGTTTTACCATGGCCTTCACAATCTCCTGACCTCAACAACCTTTAAAAGAGCAGTGCGTGACAGACAGCCCAGAAATCTCAAAGAACTGGAAGACTTTTGTAAGGAAGAATGGGCAAAGATACCTCAAACAAGAATTGAAAGACTCTTGGCTGGCTACAAAAAGCGTTTACAAGCTGTGATACTTGCAAAAGGGGGCAGTACAAGATATTAACTCTGCAGGGTGCCTAAACTTTTGCAGACACCATTTTTTTGTTTTCTGTTATTTTGAAAGTGTAAATGATGGAAAATCTAACTTTTGTTGAACTGGACGGACTGATGTCTTTTTTCAACCTCACTAACTATGTAACTATGTAACTATGACATATTATAAGAATGTCTGCTCTGTAATTTGATGCCTTTTGGAGATTTTTCCATCTTTCCTTGGCTTCTTTATGCACATTAATACAAATTTTTATCTGGGGTGCCCAAACTTTCTATCTCCGCTGTACTAAGAAGTGATTCAAACATTGTTTAATGCTCACATATCACATCAATTATATCAACTGTGTCACAAAATAATGTGTTGATATATAGGAAAACACAGAACACCAAGCACTTGTTTTATTTATTTTTTCCACTTAAAGGGAAACTGTAACAGAACCGCAACCCACACTGTGTTTGTCAGTATAGGGCTTCCTCCTAGCCTTGACATAGATATCAGATATTACAGCCTCCCTACATACAAAACTAGCTGGGACTTAGCTTATATAGATCTGGAACAACAACTTTTATTTAACAGACTCACACACAATATATACACACAGGAGAACATCCCCCTCCTGATCAGATTACCCCACCAAGTCAGGTGCCTGATTACATTATCATATGCAGATGAAATTGTGTACAGAAATATAATTAACATATCTAAGGAACAACCCACACAAGCAGTATTCTACTTTCCTCTCAGCAACTAACAGATGACAGTGAGTTAATTAACTTGAGTTAATTAACTAGCAGACTTGCTGTCATCAAGCTCACAAAGCACAATACACATTATTATAAGACTGTAAACACATCCCCACAATAGACAATAGGGGAGTAAAACAGCACAATCAACAATGTGTGGAAGACAGGTGGTTGAGCCGATTATATTACCATCTGCTATGAGTCTGACTATGCAGAGCAGTCCCCTATTGGCATAAATATATATCTTCGTATATTCCTTCAGGTATATTGTTGATAAATATTACTGTCCCATTTGAAGTAATCCAAACCATAATCTCAGTGTCCATTAAGTAGCTGTCCATCATTTTCCCAGTCACCCTCTGCCCCTAATAGACAAAGGGGGACTTACACATAAGAGGGGCCCAGGGAGCTGAGAGAGGGATTTCTCAACCTCTCAAGGATACGCTGGGTTCCAACCAAAGGGACTCCCGTCATAGAAACACACACTTATACACATCAAGCAGAGCAGCGCCATACCCACTACCTCTTTAATTTTTATCTACAGACTCTATCTAGGTACTTGTCTTGGTGGAGGCAGCAGCTCCCACAATAGTATAAAATCAAACCATCTGCGTGGAACATCCTCACACTTTTACATTGTTAGAGATAGAACACAGTTGGTTGGGGAAGCGTGGTTACTTCCTAGTTAGGTGCTAGGTTCAAAGCATTTTATGCTCCATCTGCTTATCAGGGGAGCCTGATCTATTAGGTTGCCTGTTGCATGTTCCCAGGTGTGATTCACTGGGTCTGAGGGAGTGTCCCCACTGCATCCAATAGGGGAGCCTGTTGGACGGTGGAGGAAACCTGGCCAGTGACACATTGGCTTTTGTGGGAGTCCCAATGGGAGGGCACTCTTGCAGTGCATCCTGGGATTGCTCATAAAGGCTGAGGGGACATGTGACAGGGCATCTTTAGCAGGAGCTGGTGGACGGCTGTCTCTCCTCCTGTTGCATGAGGAAGGTGGTCATAGGCAGTCGGCCTAGTGAACCAGGTGTGGAGCTGAGTTGCAGAGGATCCTGTAAAGCTGACAGTGGAGCTGCTGGCAGAGTCTTCAGTGAAAAACAGTGTCTGTCAGTACAGGGGGACTTGCCAAAGGGTCTGCCCAGGAAGGGGACCACTCCAGTGAAGTCAGAGGATAAAGGGTCAGCTCACAGTGTGTCAGAGTAAAGGGGGTGCCGTGTAAAACCCTGAAGAGTAGGGAAAAAGGGGGTGCCAAGTAGGACCCTGAAGAGTGATTCACAGTACAGTGCAGTTCGCTTAATTCTACTTCACTTTAGTGGCATGGTGAAGCAGCGGCCTTGCCGCATCCATCTATAATCTGAAGTGTCAGTAATTGTGCATAGTTATTCAGTTGGAGTATCCCACTCATCCCTTCTCCTATCCCAGTTCTCAAATAAAATAACAAAACATCAAAACCCCTGGACTGTTTTCTGACTTAGCCAAACACTTAGAATATGCTATAATGTCAAGTTGTTGCTATGGGTAACCCAGGGGAATCCGTAACCAGCAGCTCCCATGGGAGTAGTGCTACATACACAAAGTCATATGTGTTTTTGGTGCTCCTCAATGAACTGTTCCGGGCTCCTGACACCAAAAGGAACATGGCATCTACAGTATGTTTGTTCAGATTTTACCTACTAATAACATTTACCTTGGACAAGCAATGAACCTTTATTTATAGCTCATACTATACTGAAATCAGGAAGCTCAGATTTCACCCTGTGATTAGCAGGACATGGATTACTCCTGGAATCATCCAATTATTCATTGTAAAGAAGGTGGAAAGTGTTTTATGTCATGAACACAGTCAATGTCAATATAAATATAAAAACGTATGGATGAAATGGGAACATCGTCATACCAAAGAAATAATATCCACAGCAAGCCTAATTTGCGTCCTTGGGGGTTCTCTAATTACATTAAGAATGCTGGGGTTAATAGAGATAGAACACAATGCTTCCCGGGATTAGTTTTTATTTATGTCATGATGAAATACAGCTTTAGTGAGCACTGGCTAACCGCAACTATCCTAACACAGCACAGAGAGCAATTTACAGCACCAATTTAAACACATCTATGGGCAAAATGTAAAATCTTATACTCATTTCCACATTGTATTTCAACAATTTCTAGCCTACTCCTATTAATCTGAGTGATCTTGAAGTATCTAAACTTATGAAGGCCTCTTTTGGGGGGTTTATGAGAAACGTCCCTTCCCAAACAGGATATTGTGCTAAAGCCGTTGATAAATAAGAGAACCAGAACGTTCACTTAGTGCCCGTTGACACTACCGCGACTTGTCAGGCGACTGGTCAGCCTGACCAGTCGCGGTCCATGCAGTGCTACGGGAACCGTTTTAATAGGAGCGATTCAAGTCGTTCCTGTACTACTTCGGGGCGACATCGGAGCAGAGATGTATAGTAACTAAGTAGAACTACTTCACTACTGTACTTAAGTACTGAAAGGCGGTGTCTGTACTTTCCTAGAGTAGAATTTCTTTCTCCTACTTCCACTTTTACTTCACTACATTTTTTTAATGATTTCAATACTTCTACTCTGATATTTTTTTTTTGTGCTGCATAGTTACTCGTTACTATTATAAAAATTACCACTGCCAGAACAGTAGATGGCAGGTTTCATGAAGCTCAAAAAAATGTGTATTATCAGCACATACGAAAATAAATGCTACTGTATGTATAAATAAAAGCTGCATTTGAAAAAATAAAAAACAATATGATGTTCAAACTTTTGACTTCTTTCTTTAATAACTACATAACACAGTACTTGTACTTTTACTTTCAGTACTTGAGTAGCAAAATTTTTTAAAAAAACTACTTGCAATACTTAAGTACAAAAAATGTTGAATACTTTAGTACTTCTACGCAAGTCACTTTTTGATTGAGCACTTCCACTTCTACTCAAGTCACTTTTTGATCGAGCACTTGTACTTTTACTCAAGTATGGGTTTCGAGTACTTTATACAACTCTGCATCGGAGTGACTTTCATTGACATTCATTATATGAAGTCCGTGCAAGTCGCGCCGAAGTCGCGGTGCACGCGACTTCACAGGTCGCCCCCGAAGTCGTGCCGCGGTAGTGTGAACCGATTCTTTCACACGACCGCTCAGTTTATTTCATCCGCTGCGGCACTTTATTTTTTTTAACGGACACGTATGACACTTGTGTCATCCGGTCAGTATGTCCGCATATCATCCCATCCGTTTGCGGATGATATACGGAGATAAAGTATGTCTATGTGATTGCGGATGTCAGCGGATGACACCGCTGACATCCGATTTTGCGTCCTTTCCATTTTTTAAATGGAAGAAAAATAGGGTTCAATCACCAGCCTTCACTCCGACAAATTGCCTGCATTAGGACAAAAAACCTTCAGCCTTTACAACCACTTTAAACTCCGCCAGAAGTAAAACGCCTTTATATTGGAACTGTAATTACAGTGAAATATTTTTATTACCATTAAAAGATAACTAAATGCAAGAATATTCATTTTAATGTATTGAAACTTACCAGGCTTTAGATATGGTGGCTGCATTGGTTTTCTTTTTTTCAGACTACAAGCATTTTCAGCAAGTTCAGAGAAAAACTGCCAATTTTGTCAAAACTGCAGTGGACTCATCACTTCCTGTGACCTGCACTTTAAGGTTCAACTAAAGGCAACTTATAATTAAAGAGGGATTAGAACGCTTGTCTGTTTTTATTGCTTTCTGTGCCCCCATTCGGGAGAGTCATCCTCCCCATTTGTCCTGTTTACCATTAGCATTAAAAGTGAAAGTAAAAATATCAAATTCTTAGCAAATATCTTCCACTAGTTTTGGTGACCTGAGGGCCACCCCAGATTTTGGTGACCCTGATTTGCAGGGCTGTCCCCTCACTCACTTCCTGTTTGGCTATGGGACAGGAAGTGAAGGGAAATCTCCACAATGGGAGACAGATTGCAAAAAGAAAATCTGACAGGGGTTATAACCCTCCTGTGTTCTATTCAAAATAAAAAAAATAAAGTTTTGCCTATAGTTTTACTTTGAGTGTTATCTATCTTCTGAAGTCCAGACTGGGTGACAATGATGGCTTCCACCAGGGATACAGTGGAAAAGTGAGCGTAGCCTCCCAGAGATTAAAGAATCAAAAAATAGTGTCCCTCGATGTAAATCCATGTCAATAACGCCGCCGCCGACCTGTAAAATAGAAAAAATTAAAAACGCTCCGCCTCCTGGGAGGCCTCCCTTTGTATGCCCGCTCCGCTCTTTGACAATTCTTATAAAGGCAAGGGGTGGGAGTGATTGACGATGGATTTACATAGAGGGACACTATTCTTTTATTTTTTATTAAAGGATTTGTCAAAAACTGTCTCATGTACTTATTACTTTTGTACACTTTTTGGTGAATGGGTAGGGGTACTATGTACCAAATACCCATTCACATAGGGAGAGGCAGGATCTGGGGGCTTCCAGATTCTGATAATCCCCCTGCCTGCAGAGCTCAACAAACACAGCCCCAAGGTCCTGATATGGATTGGAGGGGGGGGGGGGGGGGTTCCCACGCCATTTTTTCTTTAATTTTTTTTTACTGCCACTTTTTTTATTTTTTTTATTCAGCTGTCAGCAGGGAAACCCATTGACAGCTGATGACTCATTGGTTGTTAAGGACGCCACGGTCGGCTTCCCGGGTCCACTCCTTAACAACCAGTTACAGAATGCACTGTGCAACACTCAGGGTGCTCACCCTGCAAATTCGGGTGTTCGGTTAACGGCTCGAACGGTCAAATGTTGGGCTGAACCATTTGCCCATCCCTAGTTATCATATGTGTATTTTATAAATCACAGTCTCTATCATATTCATGTAATTCTGAAGTATCTGGTTGATCCTGTCAGTCACCTTTCTTCCTTGTTCTAAACTGGCCACACAAAGCACAGAAGCTGATCTGTGTTAGCGTGTTTTCATCCTTTGGCTGGCCACTCAGATGTAGCGGACATTGTGCAGACACATAGCATGCCTGTATTGGGTAGTTTGTTACCAGAGCCACCCCAGCCTGACCAATTACAGCCTGCCTATGTCACACACCCCCTCCCAATCACAGGTTGCTTCCGGAAGACGCCCCCTTCTCCAGCACCGCCTGCATGTTGCCTCAGGCAGAACAGACTATGGAATGCAGGCACAGCGTTTGTCTGCACAACATCCTGTAACCACAACCCACACCATCAAGAAGAAGAGATGCATGGTCACATGACAGAACTTTTTAACCTTTAATAGTTAAGAAAATAATTTAAGCAAAAGCTTATGGTACCTGCATAGGTAAAGCTGTATTAGAAAGTGTCTGTGACATTGTATACTTACAGCTACTTTAAGGATTGGCAAACTCTACTTAAGGTTTAGATATACTTTATGTTTCAATGAGACACAAAAATACATTATATGGCACAAATAACACAAAATCCTGAAACATAAATAAAATGCGTGGCAATTTTATATTTTGTGCTCAGTAATATTATACACCAGGGGTATGCAAACTGTGGCCCTCCAGCTGCTGCAAAACTACAAGTCCCATCATGCCCCTGCCTCTGGGTGCCATGCTTGTGGCTATCAGTGTCTTGCTATAGCTCATGGGACCTGTAGCTCTGCAACATCTGGAGGGCCGCAGTTTGCATATCCCTTTTATACACAATAGTCGTGGCACATATCTTGGTTTTGTCTAGGATAACTACAGATTATCAGTTGGAAAACCAAATAAAGACCTTAAATGTTCTGCATGAGAACCTGGCAGAAGGAGTGCATCAAGAAGCATGAGACTAAACACTGGATTGTGTTCTAAACAGTTACATACCCTGGAGCAATTTCAGAAAAACTAGAAGCTTCTCCGACAATAAAATACCTAGGGGACTATTTATAAAAAGATGCAAACAGAATCATGGCCACTTTTTTATTTTTTTATTGTATTTAGTTTAGTAGTTAGTGATGTTTTCCCAGATCTAAGTATCGTTGTGTCATACTTACCTGAAAGCTATTCTGTACTCCTTTCAGCTACCATATGTGTCAGGGGGTCATATGGCCGCTGTCAACAACCAGCAAATCAGCGTCTCTCTTGAACACAGATCCTGCACTTTTAACCCACACAATACCTGTGCTCTGGTGCCATCAGCAAAATTGTAAATGTGAATTGAAGCACCACATCTTTGCTAAAATGTCCAGACATGGCTTTATTCCAATGAAGGTCAGGGGCACAATCGATAGAGCACCCAATGCGTTTCGGGGTTTAAAGTCACCCCCTTCATCAGGGCTAAAAAAAAAACCATCCGTATCAATACAATATCCCCTCTCCAGGGTAAAAGTTTGGCTAAATAACCAATAGTATTGGATTTTTTTTAAAACTTTAAAAGTTGGATAAGACTGAATAAATAACTATTACACAAGAACTTTAGAAATTGCGAAAGTCTAAATAATAAAACCTACTTTTTCAGTTTATCAACTAGGTTAAAAATACTGATTAATAATAATATGTCCTTATTAAAATATGCACCTAATAACAATACATAAAGAAAATTTGTCAAAAACTGAATTTGTGTACAACTCAAGCCATATACTTTACAATACAATTGTACAATCTGTGGACCATACCTTCTAACTTCACCAGCACCATGTATTATGAAGATAAACACAAAGGAGGCTGTACAATCAGACTGTACAGTGTATTTGCAGGACGTTGTCAAAGAATAGAAAGAAAGGGGTGCTGATATAGCCCCCCCCCCCTTTCTTTATGGGATGGCGGCAGGGGCTTAGGAACTATTAGATAGTCTATGGAGGTTTCCACAGGCATTCTGCCTGTTGAACTTTTGACCCAGGTCACTCTTGTTTCAAACTTTCCCGCTCAAATCAGTGGGTTTCCAGGCAGTTTTGGTAGAAACTGCGGCTTTCCCGCCCGATTGCAGCTATCGCTGGGCAGATTTGCACGTGGAGCTCCGCTCCCGCTCAAATGTCCCGCTCTTTTACACCTATTCCAGCCTCTACTGGTTCCCAAAGGGGCTATTTAAGAAGCGACCGTGGGGCTCCGGGTCACTTCACCTCTTCAGGAATCCAACTACTGCGTTCTGCGGTTCCCTGCCATGAGTCTACTGAGGAAGCTGATCGAGAAGGCGGGCGAGGAGGGCGGAGAAGACTGGGTTCGGCGATGCTTGATGTTACCTGTGTCGTTGGAGAGAACAGTCTCGGCTACGTCGGTAGCGGCTGCTGGTCAAGATCCCAATGCTGGTGGGAGCGGAGTCCCGGAAGACGAGAGCGCCAGCGAGGAGACATCACGTCCGGCGGAGGTCAGAAGAAGAACGATCGGTTCCTCGCGCATGCGCAGTGTCATCTCTTCGGTCATGTCCAGTACAGAGGCGGGACCGGCGAAGAGGCGGAGGGTGCCCCGGAAGCGTTTTTCCCCTTCACCCGGAAGGACTGAGGCCGGCTCATCGCAGCGTAGATCGCCACACAGAAGAGGAGGTCGGCGTCCGGAACGCACCCGAGAGAAGATTCAGCACAGCAGCAGTTCTCCCCTGGGCGCAGGGTGGCGGAAGACAGAACGCAGCCCGCTGCACCGACAGGGGTCCCCACTAGAGCCGCCAGGGAAGTCGCAGCATCTCCTCAGGCTGGAGTATCGACTCTGCCTGTACAGGGTGAGTCATCTGCCCCTGAATCTATGGTCTTATTAATGTCTAGAATGTTGAATGAATTTAAAGTCTTTACTGACCAATTGAAAAGTAACCAGGTTACTCCAGCTAATGCCAGCAATGTTTGGTTGGTGCCACCTAGCGGTGAATTTCCAGTTAGTCCTGCTGTAAATAACTCATTTGATCTTGCTCAGAGCCAGAATTTGCCCGAAACTTGCCTAAGGGAACCTCACCACTTGGCTTCCATCTCTCTGAATCCATCAAAGAAAAAATTTGGCAAGGCGCTTTTGTAGATGTCTTATCCTTATTGCCGTCTTTTAAGGAATTAGTTTCTAAATTGGACAAAAAAGATGAGGAAGAGAGAAGGAGGCCAATAACAAAGTCATTTAACAATTGGCTACAAGCATTTTTGATTTTCTCCAGTGTCCTCTGCGAAAGGTTCCCTAGTAAAAGCGTGGGTTTGTTTCAACACATTGAAATAGTATTAGAGGCATACAGAAATTTTGGAGGTTTTGCCTGGTTCAGTTACGACGTGGCTTTAAGACAAAAGTTATCTGTCCAGCCACGTTAAAATGGGGGGTTAAGGATGTTGGATTGTGGTTGGACCTGTTTTTACCTCAGCGGTCCTTTCTCCCTAAACAGGCAGCCAATCCTCAACATTCCAATTTGCAGTCCTTTAGAAAAGGCGTCTGCTTCAACTATAATGAATCGCAATGCAAATGGCCCTGTACATGTAAATTTAAGCATGAATGTGCGTTCTGTACCGGGTCACACCCCATATTTAAATGTTTCAAAAACATGGCAAACACACAACAACCGGGTGTCATTCAAAAAAGCCACCACCCCGGTGAAGCTACCAGAAATGTTGCCTTGGCTTCTCAGATACCCAGACAAGGAGAAAGCGCAAATCCTAATTGACGGATTTGCGTTTGGTTTCCTTTTGCCTTCTTTTAAGGGTAAGGGTTGTGTCATCCATAATAATTTAAAATCGGTAGACGGCCTGCAAGACATTGTGGCCGAGAAGATTGCCATTGAACTGCAAGAGGGTAGATTTGCTGGTCCTTTCTCTGAGCCACCATTTTTGGATTTCAGGGTCTCTCCATTGGGCATTGTTCAAAAAAAAGAGCCAAACTCATACAGACTAATACACCATTTGTCTTACCCCAAAGATGATTCGCTTAATGATGACATCAGCGATAGTTTGGCTTCGGTTCAGTACGCCACTTTTGAGGATGCTTTGGAGAGACTCAGGATTGCAGGAAGGGGGGCTCTTTTGGCTAAGGCAGATATTAAATCTGCCTTTCGCCTGTTACCCATTAATCCTAGTTCATTCAACTCATTGGGTTTTTATTTTAAAGATCAATTTTATTTTGATAAATGCCTCCCAATGGGCTGTTCATTGTCTTGTTTTTATTTTGAAAATTTTTCCACTTTTTTAGAGTGGGTTGTGGCACAGGTATCTGGGTCGCACCTTTTAGTACATTACCTTGATGATTTCCTTTTCATAGGTCCTCCTTCTTCTAACAAATGTAAAATTTTATTGGACATTTTTATCCAAATATGCGAGCATTTTGGGGTCCCTCTGGCCCTTGAAAAAACTGTTCTTCCCTCCACCTGCCTAGTTTTCTTAGGTATCACAATCAACGCTGCTCGGATGGAATTTAGATTACCGGAGGAAAAAATCGAGAGAGTACGCAGATCCTTATTGCTGACGATCCGGCGGAAAAAGGGTTGTCTTAAAGATTTACAGTCCCTGCTCGGGCTATTAGCTTTTGCTTCCAGAGTAATACCGGTAGGTAAACTATTTTCCAGACGGATTTATGCAGCTATCTCTGGCCTCAAATCACCTTCATCTCATGTGAGAATTTCGGGTGAGATGAAGGAAGATTTGCTAGTATGGATACAGTTTCTTTTATTTTTCAATGGTGCAGCAGTATGGCAAGAACCTTTTATAGTAGATGAGGATTTTTTACTTTTCACAGATGCGGCAGGATCAAGAGGCTTCGCCGCCATTTGGCGCAATCATTGGTGCGCTGCACCCTGGTGCGACAGATGGAGGATTTTGGGCCTTACTCACAACATTGTTTTGCTGGAGCTTTTCCTGATCATAGTGGCTCTAGAATTATGGGGTCACTATTTTCGGAACAGGAGAATTATGGTTAGAACGAACAAGGGCGTGCTCTTCGCAATAAATTGTCTGTCTTCCAAATCGTCGCCCGTTACCATCATGCTCCGATATCTGGTGGCAAAGTGTCTGCATTTTAATATTTGGCTGAAAGCATCTTTTGTTCCGGGTAAATCTAACATCTTGGCAGACTGTCTGTCACGTTTTCAGATGGAACGATTTTTTCATCTGTTACCGACGGCAGACTTAAAAGGACACTCTTGCCCTGCGCACCTCTGGAGGCTGATCTAGACGGCATCCTTGAAAACATTGAATTATCTTTGGCCCCATCAACGCTAGCTGGATACCAATCAGCTTGGTTGCTGTGGCTACAGCATCTACAGTCTTTAAAAGTACCATCTGATTCTTTTTCTGAAGTTTTGTTATTATCCTTTTTGAACTCACTGTTTAAAAAACAATTTTCTTGGTCACACATAAACAAAACTCTTGCAGGAATATCCTTTTTCAACAAACTGCGAAACCGATCTGCTTGTTTTTCATATTTTTCGGTAAGACAGGCTATGAAAGGTTACAGGAAGCAACATTTCAAAGTTGATGATAGAAAACCAATCTCATTAGAATTACTGGGTGATCTATGCCTGGCTCTAAATAAGGTATGTTTTTCCAACTATGAAACACAGCTGTTTAGAGCTGCCTTCTCGGTAATGTTTTTTGCAGCCCTTAGAATCTCAGAACTAATTCCTGATAAGAAGTTGGGTTTTCCCGGTTTAAAGATTCAGGACATTATGTTTAATGTTAATAGTGTGGGCATTTTCTTGTCACATTCTAAAACTGATCAAATGGGTGTCGGCAAACAAATTATTCTACACGAACTTAGAAACTCTTCAATTTGCCCTGTTTTTCTGTTAAAGGAGTTTATTTTATTGAGACCTTGTTGCAACGATGTTTTATTTATTCATGCTTCTGGTAAACCTCTTTCTCAATATCAGTTTTCAGCTGTTTTAAGAATGTGTTTAAAATTTTTAAACTTAAGTGATGTTAAAGTGACTTCACATTCCTTCCGCATTGGGGCAGCAACAGAAGCGGTCAGGTTGGGCCTGGGGGTTGATGCGGTTAAACAGATTGGCAGGTGGGCATCGGATTGCTATAAATACTACATTCGCCCTAATACTTTTATTTGATTTCAGGGAACAAGCTCACAGTATGGATCCTGGGCTATTCATACATTCATTGGGCGCATCAACGGGCAAAGAAGAGGGTCTACTGGGAAAATCTGGGATTGGACAGCAACAAATTCACAGTATTTTGCTTTGGTAAACGTGGTATGCTGTGGGCCGAGCTTGTTTCGGAAGTATTAAGGCTCACTAGATCTTCCCCCCCCCCCGACATATTAGTTATCCACCTCGGCGGTAATGACATCGGGAGGGTTAATTAAAACATTAGATCTTTTGTTCACAATGCGAGACAATCTGGTATTTCTTCAATCTCAATTTCCAGACTCGCGCTTAGTTTTTTCTGAAATCGTTCCGCGTTTGGTGTCTTTTAGATTTCACAGTTTGAAACCCATCGAAAAAATGAGATAACTATTAAATAGGGGGCTTTCCAAATTATTGTTGGGGTTAGCAATACTCCCCTTTAGGCATGTTGAGTTAGAGGGAGGCCTGGTAGGTCTTTATTGGAAAGATGGAATCCATCTTTCCGATATTGGCTTGGCCATTCTCAATAATAATCTGGGCTTTTGCATAGAACAGGCCGCGTGTTGGGTTGGTGGGGACAGGCGGAAAGTTTCCGCCTGTCTGGTGGATAATGATGGTAAAAGTTAACGTTATATTTGTCAACCTGAGCCGTAGTGGCTAGGTTGTTGATGTGAGTTTAATCTGTAAGTGTAAATAAAGTTTGAAGTATTTTATTTATGTATGTATTTTAAAGCCAATAATAAAACAGCCGCGGCCTTTTATGTCCAAGCCAATATTGTGTGGTCTATTTATTTATTTATGGTTAAAGTATTGATAATATTATCTGTATAGTTAACGGGTTTATTAAAATGATGAAAAACATCCTGCCTGCCATTCCCATAGAAAGAAAGGAGTGCTGATATAGCCCCCCCCCTTTCTTTATGGGATGGCGGCAGGGGCTTAGGAACTATTAGATAGTCTATGGAGGTTTCCACAGGCATTCTGCCTGTTGAACTTTTGACCCAGGTCACTCTTGTTTCAAACTTTCCCGCTCAAATCAGTGGGTTTCCAGGCAGTTTTGGTAGAAACTGCGGCTTTCCCACCCGATTGCAGCTATCGCTGGGCAGATTTGCACGTGGAGCTCCGCTCCGGCTCAAATGTCCCGCTCTTTTACACCTATTCCAGCCTCAACTGGTTCCCAAAGGGGCTATTTAAGAAGCGACCGCGGGGCTCTGGGTCACTTCACCTTGTCAGGAATCCAACTACTGCGTTCCCCTCCCTCCCACCCTTCTTTTCCTTTGGGTTGTCGCGGCCCAGTTATTATTTATTGGCTGATACTGTCGTCTTGGCCTTGGTGCTTTGGTGGACGAATAATTATTCAGTGTTTTATGTGTATAATTTGTTGGATAATGATGGTAAAAGTTAACGTTATATTTGTCAACCTGAGCCGTAGTGGCTAGGTTGTTGATGTGAGTTTAACCACTTTACCACCGGAGGATTTTGCTGTCTTACGTCCAGGCCACTTTTTGCGATTCGGCGCTGTGCGACTTTAACTGACAATTGCGCGGTCGTGCAACGCCGTACCCAAACAAAATTTACGTCCTTTTTTTTTCCCACAAACAGAGCTTTCTTTTGGTGGTATTTGATCACCTGTGCGATTTTTTACTTTTTGCGCTATAAACAAAAAAAAGAGCGTTTATTTTGAAAAAATAACAATATTTTTAACATTTTTTTATATAAAATTCCCCCCCAAAAAATGTAAAAATCAAAATTTTTTTAAATTTTTAGCCAATTTGTTTTCTGCTACATATGTTTGGTAAAAAAAAAAATCACAATTAGCGTATTTTGATTGGTTTGCGCAAAAGTTATTGCGTTTACTAACTAAGGGAAAGATTTCTGTAATTTTTGGTTTTGTTTTTTTTAACGCGTAATGGCGGCGATCTGCGATTTTTTTTTTGCGGGACTGCGACATTGCAGCGGACAGATCGGACCCTTGACTGACATTTTTGACACTTTTGGGGGTACCAGTGACATTACTAGAGTAATCAGTGCTATATATATGCACTGTTACTGTAAAAATGACACTGGCAGGGAAGGGGTTAATGTTATTGGAGAGGGAGGGGTTAATGTATGCCTGGTGCTTACTAACGTGTGGGGGGGGAGGTGACTGAGTGACACAGGGACAGATCGCAGTGTTCAGCTATGCTGAACACTGCAATCTGTCACTCCTTGTCACTTACAGATTAACCTCTTTACCTCCGCTCACATTGCTGCTACTGCAGCAATGTGGCTCGTTATCATCCAGCGACGTAGACCTACGTCGCTGGACCCCGCCCCTTGTGAGCGTCGTGCGCGCGCCGCCGGAGGCTCGCTCCCGCTGTTTTCAGTCACAGCGGGAGTCGGGCCAGGGGAGGAGCGGCGGCGATCGCCGCCGCTCTTCCCCAATCGTCGGGGAATCTAGTTTGGAGATCCGCCCGCCTGTGTAAAAATCGCCGCCGCTCCTCCCCTGGCCCGACTCCCGCTGTGACTGAAAACAGCGGGAGCGAGCCTCCGGCGGCGCGCGCGCGCCGCCCACAAGGGGCGGGGTCCAGCGACGTAGGTCTACGTCGCTGGACGATAACGAGCCACATTGCTGCAGTAAGGTAAAGAGGTTAATCTGTAAGTGTAAATAAAGTTTGAAGTATTTTATTTATGTATGTATTTTATAGCCAATAATAAAACAGCCACGGCCTTTTATGTCCAAGCCAATATTGTGTGGTCTATTTATTTATTTATGGTTAAAGTATTGATAATATTATTTGTATAGTTAATGGCTTTATTAAAATAATGAAAAACATCCTGCCTGCCATTCCCATTGTATAACCACAGCTGGAGCAGATAACAGGTTGGTACTGATTTGCACAAGGCAATGAAAGCAAGCCCAAAGGAAAAAAATATAATTGTAATTTAGGCAAAGAATAAAAATCCAAAAAGTTACAGTGTTAAACAGCTGTTCTTCTACTTGTTACCTTTGCCAATCATCTGCAGAAATAATTCACAGGCAGGCTATATCCCCTCTTAAGTTTATCATGAATGCCGATGTCAGACACATCCACCTTACCAACCATTCCGCTTTCGCTGCCCCTCTCTGCCAATCCCTCCACTGACTTTTGCTAACCCAGCTATTTAAAATTCAAATGCAAAAAAATACAAATCCATGCACAGCTCTGCCCTGAGCTACATCACCCAAACCATCTTTTTTTGCTCTTTCCAAGACCTCTTCCTCATCACCTCCTCCCATGCTTGCGTTCAGGACTCCCCCCCCCCCCCCCCCCCCCGCGCGTGTGCCTGGCGGACCCAATGTCCGCCGGGCACTCGCGATTGTCAGTTACACCGGGAGAAAGGCAGGCGGCTAATGTAAACAAAGCCGCCTGTCATTCTCCCCTGTGTAAGAATGGAGATCATACGGTTCTGCTATGTAGGACCATTGATCTCTGTTCTTACACCAGTAGCCACATCCAATCACAGTTAGAATCACGCCCCTAGGGACACACTTAACCCCTCCCTCTCAAAAAAATGTTAACCCCTTCACTGCCAGTGTCATTTTTACAGTAACAGTGCATATGTATAGCACTGATTACTGTAGTAATGTCACTGGTAACCC
Organism: Pelophylax lessonae; assembly: GCF_965119305.1. Lineage (NCBI taxonomy): Eukaryota > Metazoa > Chordata > Amphibia > Anura > Ranidae > Pelophylax > Pelophylax lessonae. The sequence continues at coordinate 672,396,178 of NC_138769.1, read as the reverse complement.
CAAAAGTGTCAAAAATGTCAGTCAAGGGTCCGATCTGTCCGCCGCAATGTCGCAGTCCCGCAAAAAAATTGCAGATCGCCTCCATTACTTGTTAAAAAAACCAACAAAAATCTTTCCCTTAGTTAGTAAACGCAATAACTTTTGCGCAAACCAATCAAAATACGGTTTTTTGCGATTTTTTTTTACCAAACATATGTAGCATGAAACAAATTGGCCTAAAATGTTAAAACATTTTGATTTTTACATTTTTTTTGGGAATTTCATATAAAAAAATGTGAAAAATATTGTTATTTTTGCAAAATTGACGCTTTTTTTTGTTTATAGCGCATGATCAAAAAATCTCACAGGTGATCAAATACCACCAAAAGAAAGCTCTATTTGTGGGAAAAAAGGACGTCAAATTTGTTTAGGTACAGCGTCGCATGACCGCGCAATTGTCAGTTAAAGTCGCACAGCGCCGAATCGCAAAAAGTGGCCTGGACGTAAGACAGCAAAATCCTCCGGTGGTAAAGTGGTTAAACTCACATCAACAACCTAGCCACTACGGCTCAGGTTGACAAATATAACGTTAACTTTTACCATCATTATCCAACAAATTATACACATAAAACACTGAATAATTATTCGTCCACCAAAGCACCAAGGCCAAGACGACAGTATCAGCCAATAAATAATAACTGGGCCGCGACAACCCAAAGGAAAAGAAGGGTGGGAGGGAGGGGAACGCAGTAGTTGGATTCCTGACAAGGTGAAGTGACCCAGAGCCCCGCGGTCGCTTCTTAAATAGCCCCTTTGGGAACCAGTTGAGGCTGGAATAGGTGTAAAAGAGCGGGACATTTGAGCCGGAGCGGAGCTCCACGTGCAAATCTGCCCAGCGATAGCTGCAATCGGGTGGGAAAGCCGCAGTTTCTACCAAAACCGCCTGGAAACCCACTGATTTGAGCGGGAAAGTCACGCAGTGCCGAATCGCAAAATAGGCCCTGGTCAGGAAGGGGGTAAAATCTTCCGGGGCTTAAGTGGTTAATTGTAGCACTGCACCCCCCCCCCCCCCGTAAGGACTGCCATAATCACACTTTGCCGGGTCCCCCTGAGTTACCAGCATACAGTTCTTCAGTTCTCCTTCTTTGGCTCGTTTCAATAATCAGTCCAGGGGTATTTGGTTGTTTTGTGTTTATTGAAATTAGGGATAGGAGAAGGGATTATTGGGATACTCCAAATTACCAATGCACAATTAGTTGAGGGCTCCCATCTTCAGGTACAGCCAGGCTATTAATTCACCCTGCCACTATAGGTGAAGTCTCTTTCCTAAGATGACTTGGTGAGCTTGTAATTATCTTCAGGATACTCTCTCAAGTATCCTCTTTCTATCCACTGCCGTCACCCGTCCACTGACTATCCTACACTTGGGGTTGCCCCCCTCAGATCAGGCCCCTCAACATGAGTCTCTGTACTCACAATACTGTGGTACCAGGGTCTCCAGTGTCTCCCCCTCAGTCAGCTCTCCTTGACCTCTGGGTTCAGCTCCTCTCATCCGTTCCTCTGGTCCTCAGGACAACCTCTTGCAACCGCATGCCACTGCTACAGAGGAGGAGGCAGCTGCCCCCCTCTCTCCGGGACTCAGCTCTCCAGCCAAAGACACCACAGCACATGTGCTCCTGGCTTTTATACAGTATCCCAGAATGCACCGAGGCAACCTGCCCTCTGCCAAACACCAGGACTGTATAAAAGCCTACGCATTCATTCGTCAGGTTTCCTACAACTGTCAAACATGCCTCCCCATTGGACCAGTTTGAAACTCCCTCTAGATACAATGAATCACATATTAAGCACAATGAGCAGACCTCACTAACTAATCCTGCTCTCTGGTAGGCAGCAACAAAATAGATTTACCTGCAGCCCTTTTGGTAAGCAGACAGAGCTCAAAACTATGCTCTCTCACTAGTACCTTACCTAGTACTTTACCACACGGTTGCTACCTTTTGTATCATCAAAAGTATTCATACCCCTTAAACTTTTTTACATTCTGTCATGTTAAAACCAAAAACATAAATGTATTTTATTGGGATTTTATGAGATAGACCAACATAAAGTGGCAGATAATTGTGGAGTGGAAGGAAAATAATAAATGGTCTTCAATTTTTTCTACAAATAAATATGTGAAAAGTGTGGTGTGCATTTGTATCCCCCCCCCCCCCCCCCCACAGTCAATACTTTGTAGAACCACCTTTCACTGCAATTGCAGCTGCAAGTCATTTGGGGATGTCTCTACCAGCTTTGCACATCTAGGGAGTGACATTTTTGCCCATTCTTCTTTTGCAAAATAGCTCAAGCTCCGTCAGGTTGGATGGAGAGCATCTGTGAACAGCAATTTTCAAGTCTTGCCACAGATCCTCAATTGTATTTAGGTCTGGAATTTGACTGGGCCATTCTAACTCATGAATATGCTTTGATCTAAACCATTCCATTGCAGCTCAGGCTGTATGTTTAGGGTCATTGTCCTGCTGGAAGGTGAACCTTTGCCCCAGTCTCAGGTCTTTTACAGACTCCAACAGATTGCCCTGTATTTGACTCCATCCATCTTTCCATCAACTGTGACCAGCTTCCCTGTCCCTGCTGAAGAAAAGCATCCCCACAAGATGATGCTGCCAACACTATGTTTCATGGTGGGTATAGTGTGTTCAGGGTGATGTGCAGTGTTAGTTTTCCGACACACATAACATTTTTCTTTTAGGCCAAAAAGTTCAATTTTGGTTTCATCTGACCAGAGCACCTTCTTCCACATGTTTGCTGTGACCCCCACATGGCTTCTCACAAACTGCAAACAGGACTTCTTATGGCTTTCTTTCCACAATGGCTTTCTTCTTGCCACTCTTCCATAAAGGCCAGATTTGTGGAGTGCGTGACTAATAGTTGTCCTTTGGACAGATTCTCCCACCTGAGCTGTGGATCTCTGCAGCTCCTCCAGAGTTACCATGGTCCTGTTGGCTGCTTTTCTGATTAATGTTCTCCTTGTCCGGCCCGTCAGTTTAGGTGGACGCCATGTCTTGGTAGGTTTGCAGTTGTGTCATACTCTTTCAAATTTTGGATGATGGATTGAACAGTGCTCCATGAGATGTTTAAAGCTTGTGATATTTTTTATAACCTAACCCTGTTTTGAACTTCTCCACAACTTTATCCCTGACCTGTCTGGTGTGTTTCTTGGCCGTCATGATGCTGTTTGTTCACTAGGGTTCTCTAACAAACCTTTGAAGGCTTAACAGAACAGCTGTATTTATACTGAGATTGTATTACACATAGATGGACTCTATTTACTAATTAGGTGACTTCTCTAGGCAATTGGTTCCACTAGATTTTAGTTAGGGGTATCAGAGTAAAGGGGACTGAATACAAATGCACGCCACCCTTTTCACATATTTATTTGTAAAAAAACATTTTGAAAATCATTTATTATTTTCCTTCCCCTTCACAATTATGTGCCACTTTATGTTGGTCTGTCATATAAATTCCCAATAAAATACATTTACATTTTTAATTGTAACATGACAAAATGTGGAAAATGTCAAGAGGTATGAATACTTTTTCAAGGCACTGTAGATTGTAACTCTTGTGAGCGTGGCCCTCCTAACCCTCTTGTCTTGAATTTCAACTGTGCTCTTTCCCTTTTTTATTTAAAGTGTTGGTACTATAGAAATCCTGCATGGTAATAATAATGTGGGCAGATGCAGATGGTACAATCACTCATGACTGCAGATGACTGACTGGATTTAAATCAGTCATAATTAAGCAAAAAAAAAAAAATAGTCAGTGGCCCAACAGCAAGATCTGTCAGTGCTGTCACTGATTTGATTCTATAATGACAACTCTAGAGAAACAGAATGTCATAGAGAAGATATACCATGGCACGGTCAACATGAATTCATTTTCATCTTAGAAGGAATGGGAAATACTATGACTCTAAAAACCCAAGGCTCATGGAACACACAATAAAACCAAAATAAGCTATTAACGCTGGTACTTAAAGATAATGTTACATTGCTAACGGTAGTAGAAGTTAAGGATATTTTTTGGTGCCCTTGGAGGGGAATACCGTTATGGTGCTGGTTGGGTAGAAACTGTTATGGTGCTGGTGGTTGGAGGTATTGGTATGGTGGTGATGATGGGGGATACTGTTGTGGTGCAGGTGGTGGCGAAAAATTTTATAGTGCTGTCGGTAGAGTATATTGTTATGGTGCGGAGGGATAGTTTTATGGTACTGGTGGTGGGGATACCGTAATTATGCAGATGATGGAAAAAGGTGTTATAGAACAGGTGATGGGGAATAGTGTTTGGTACAGGTGATGGGGGATAGTGTTTGGTACAGGTGATGGGGGATAGCGTTTGATACAGGTGATGGGGGATAGTGTTAAGTACAGGTGATGGGGGATAGTGTTTGATACAGGTGATGGGGGATAGTGTTAAGTACAGGTGATGGGGGATAGTGTTAAGTACAGGTGATGGGGAATAGTGTTTGATACAGGTGATGGGGGATAGTGTTAAGTACAGATGATGGGGGATAGTGTTTAGTACATGTGATGGGGAATAGTGTTTGATACAGGTGATGGAGAATATTGTTTGGTACAGGTGATGGGGAATAGTGTTTGATACAGGTGATGGGGGATAGTGTTTGGTACAGGTGATGGAGAATATTGTTTGGTACAGGTGATGGGGAATAGTGTTTGGTACAGGTGATGGGGGATAGTGTTTGGTACAGGTGATGGAGAATATTGTTTGGTACAGGTGATGGGGGATAGTGTTTGGTACAGGTGATGGTGGATAGTGTTTGATACAGGTGATGGAGAATATTGTTTGGTACAGGTGATGGGGGATAGTGTTTGGTACAGGTGATGGGGGATAGTGTTTGGTACAGGTGATGGGGAATATTGTTTGGTACAGGTGATGGGGGATAGTGTTTGGTACAGGTGATGGGGGATAGTGTTTGGTACAGGTGATGGGGGATAGTGTTTGGTACAGGTGATGGGGGATAGTGTTTGGTACAGGTGATGGGGGATAGTGTTTGGTACAGGTGATGGGGGATAGTGTTTAGTACATGTGATGGGGAATAGTGTTTGATACAGGTGGTGGGGGATAGTGTTTGGTACAGGTGATGGAGAATATTGTTTGGTACAGGTGATGGGGGATAGTGTTTAGTACAGGTGATGGGGGATAGTGTTTGGTACAGGTGATGGGGGATAGTGTTTGGTACAGGTGATGGGGGATAGTGTTTGGTACAGGTGATGGGGAATAGTGTTTGATACAGGTGATGGGAGATAGTGTTTGGTACAGGTGATGGGGGATAGTGTTTGGTACAGGTGGTGGTGGATGCTGTTATGGTACTGGTGATGGGGACTCTGGGGAGGGTGAATTTTATTGTGCAGACTGTATTTTTTAGAGTGCAGCTGATGGAGGATATTTATTTGAGGAAAATGATTGGAGGAAATTCCTATGGTGACTGGGGATGACTATTTTTGTGGATGTTTCTGTTTGAGACACTGAAAAAAAAATAAGTAATTAAGTTGAAAGAAACAGATACACAGAACACAAAGCTCTGTGAAATCATCTGTTCTAACGGTCTTATTATGACATTCTATTTTATACATGTGTAGCACCCTCCTAGTTAGGTGCAAGGTAAACACATTGGGTGGCTCTTTCTGCTTATTAGGAGAGCCTGATCTGTTAGTGTAGCCTGTCACATGTTTCCACATTTGATTCATTGGGTCTTAGGGAGTCTCTCCACTATATCCAATAAGGGAGCTTATTGGACAGTGGAGGAAACCTAACCAACACCAGGGTTTATTACTGTCCCAGTGGGCAGGCAATGCTGCAATGCATCCTGGGATTGGGAATAAATACTGAGGGGGCATGTGACAGGGTGTCTTTTGGCGGGAGCAAAGTCCCAGGAGGAAGGTGGTCCAGGCGGTCGGCCTAGGGACCAGGTGTGGAGCTGGGCTGCAGAGGATCCAGTGTGCTGACCAGTGGAGCTGTTGGGCAGAAGTCTTTGGGAAAAACAGTATCATGAGTACCAAGGGATCTGCCTAAGGGTCTGCCTAAGAGAGAGGACCACTCCAGAAAAGTCAGGGGATCAAGGAGCCAGCTCACTCAGAGTGTTACAGTAAAGGGGGTACCAAGTAGTTAAACCCTGAAGATTAGGGATAAAGGGGGCACCAGGAAGGGCCCAGAAGTTGTTCAGCAGTACAGTCTTCCTCAAAGTACAGCTTGCCTCTGGATAGAGCCTACCTCAGGAAGCTTAACCACTTAAGCCCGGGAAGATTTTACCCCCTTCCTGACCAGGGGGTATTTTGCGATTCGGCACTGCGTGACTTTAACGGACAATTGCGCAGTCGTGCGACGCTGTACCTAAACGAATTTGACGTCCTTTTTTTCCCACAAACAGAGCTTTCTTTTGGTGGTATTTGATCACCTGTGTGATTTTTTGATCACGCGCTATAAACAAAAAAAGAGCGTAAATTTTGCAAAAATAACAATATTTTTCACATTTTTTTATATGAAATTCCCCCCCAAAAAAAAGTAAAAATCAAAATTTTTTAAAATTTTCGGCCAATTTGTTTTATGCTACATATGTTTGGTAAGAAAAATCGCAAAAAGCGTATTTTGATTGGTTTGCGCAAAAGTTATCGCGTTTACTAACAAAGGGAAAGATTTTTGTCATTTTTGTTGTTTTTTTTTTTAACGCGTAATGGCGGCGATCTGCGATTTTTTTGCGGTACTGCGACATTGGGGCAGACAGATCGGACCCTTGACTGACATTTGTGACACTTTTGGGGTTACCAGTGACATTTCTACAGTAATCAGTGCTATACATATGCACTGTTACTGTAAAAATACACTGGTTGTGAAGGGGTTAACTTTATTTGGAAGGGAGGGGCTGTGTGTATCCCTAGGGGCGTGCTTTCTACTGTGATTGGCTGTGGCTTGAGCTGTAAGGACACTGATCAACAGATCTACATACTAGATCCGTTTTATCAGTGTCTTTACAGCGAGGAGAATGACAGGCAGCTTGTTTACACAAGCTGCCTGACATTCTCCCTCTCCCCCGCCGATCGCCGAGTGACCGGCGGACATCGGGTCCGCTGGTCACACGCGCGGGGGGGTCCGTGACCACGCGGGAGTGGGAGCGTGCCTCCGGGAGCGCGCGCTCGCTCCCTAGACCCTCACAAGCTAGTGACGTAGCCCTACGTCACTTTGCCTGTGAGGGGCTGACTGCCGACGTAGATCGGCGTTAGGCAGTCGGCAAGTGGTTAAGTAAAACCTTTCACAGCCAAGGGCAAAGTGAAGCAGCGGCCTAGCCGTGACTAGCTCAATTTCAGAGTACTCAGTGTTACTCAGTGTTACTCAGTGTTACTCAGCGTTACTCAGCGTTAATCAGCATCAACCAGCACTTTCTAGTCGTCCCTGCCTATTGTGCATAGTTCTATTCAGTTTGAGTATCCCACTCATCCCTTCTCCTATCCAAGTTCCAAATAAAACATAAAAACCAAAGATACTGGACTGCTTCTTGTCTGAGGTAAAACACTTGGAAAAATGCCAGACTGTTCTGTTGTTGCTAATGGTAACCCAGGGGAACCCACACTCAGCAGCTCCCATGGGAGTAGTGCTACACATGTGTAGTGCTACCCCCGCAGGAGCCTCTCAACCCCAAGAACAAGCTCCGCCCCTCTGGCACACCTGGCAATAGTGTAAGTGCAAGACCAATGAAAACACACAAGTTATGATAAAACACAGAAATGTCTTTACTATAAGGTCTCTGTGTAAGAATAACAAACAGTAATAGTGTATTCTTGAATGAATTAGCAATCACTGAGACTAAGAGCAATCTAACTCAATGTATTATATCAAACTGATTCTAGGGCATTCCAAGTCCATGAACTACCCTAGAAGCAGAGACAAGCACTTGAACAACAATGAATCACAACATAACAGATTAACACAAGCTGGGTTACCTCTACTTAAATTTAGCGCTATGAGCCCAGGCAGGAGGAGAGCAGAAGGAGGACTTTCTCCTGAGTCAGACTTCTCTCTTCTCTCCCCTGACATCACAGGCCCAACTACAAACACTGTACCTAATTCAGTGCTTAGTGACTTAACTCCCAAGTCAGACTACACTGCACATACACTACATATACAGAGCCCTGAGTATGTGTGTGCGTGCCAGTATGGCAGCAATAACTTCAGTCCCTTGGGAGAAGGATGAGGCCTTGTATCTTCAGCTAGCCACTTTAGTTGGTGCACTTAGAACTCGTGCTTATCAAAGTGTAACTGTGTTATAGTGACAATATCTGGATAGCAAGGCAGACACTGTGACTGCTTAACAGGGCTTCAACAAGACCCAGGTTCTGGCAAGTGAGGGCAAAGTGAAGTAACTCTGTCTGTGTGCAGTGTCCTTGTTTCCTGCATATGGCCAAGTGCCCTCTCACCAATTCTGTGGTCAGGGCCCAAACGAATATCCTGGAACAGGCAGGCTCTTCTGGTAACCCGACTGGTCACCTCACACTGGAGCAATTCACTCAGCCGGTGCAGGTGCATCTGGAAAGGCACCCGGGATCCCCCTTTAATCAGGAAAGACCTCTGGAACACAGCAATGGACTGACCTGGGAGGCAACACCTCTCCCCTAGGTCCAGTCTTTTCCCCTGCCTCGTCGTAACTGAGTTCTCCCCAGCAGATAGGATGGTGTCCTTCATTACTTCCTTCCCCAAAAATCCTGGGGTTTGTAGTCCTGTCCCCAGTGATTAGAATGGATCCACCGATTTTGGAAACTACACATCCCGAGGTCCTTTGCAGCTCTTCAATCCTCCCTGGATTGGCTAGTTCCTTCTGCAAATGAGAAACAGGGGAGGGTTCTAAGTGTCTGTACATTCCTCTCACTCACTGCACAGTGAGAAGAAGGAGAGGGAGGGGGGAAATTCCCCCGCACCTGCTGGCTGGCACTTGTCCCTTCAGTGATTAGACTCGGTCACCCTAGCATGGAAGCGGGAAAACGCGAGGCACCCACTACACGAGATAAGAGGTGTTGTGAGATGGTATTAGAAATCAGCAAATAGAAAAAGTAATGTCACAGTATGTTGCAAAACTAAAACCTTGAGTATGGAGGGGGGGAGCGTTGCTGTTTACAGATCAGTTTATATACAAAATGAATATTGTAACACCAATAGATGCTCTTGTGCTTAAATGAACAATGCAATAAATTTCTTGGTGACTATAGTGTTATATTTTCACCCAATGAAAAGACCCTACCTTTTATGTTGCATCACTTTCTAGGAAAATGATGGCTACATCCTACCAGTAACACGCTTTCCTAGGGTGACAACGCTTATGCCTAGTACACACGATAAGAATATCGGACAGATGATCATAGTTACATAGTTTGTGAGGTTGAAAAAAGACATCAGTCCATCCAGTTCAACCTATAATGTGTGTTTGTTTGTGTTAGTACATTGTATACCCCTGTATGTTGTGGTCTTTAAGGTGCCCGTCTAATTGTTTTTTGAAACTATCAATGCTCCCTGCTGATACGACTGCTTGTGGAAGAGAATTCCACATCCTTACTGCTCTGACAGTGAAGAACCCCTTACGTATTTTAAGGTTAAACCGTTTTTCCTCTAGTTTTAGTGAGTGGCCACGTGTCTTATTGTATTCCCTTTCTCTAAAAAGTTTGTTCCTTATGCTAGGGTCGCCAGTACAGTATTTGTACATTGATATCATATCCCCCCTCAAGCGTCTCTTCTCCAGAGAGAATAAGTTCAATGCTTGTAGTCTTTCCTCATAGCTGATGTCCTCCATTCCCCTAATTATTTTTGTTGCCCTTCTCTGGACTCTCTCCAGTTCCAGCACATCCTTCCTGAGGACCGGTGCCCAGAACTGGACAGCATACTACAGATGTGGCCGGACCAGAGTCTTGTAGATTGGGATGATCGTATTCTTTCATTTCCGAGCATGCATGGTCTTGGTCACACGATTTTATTTGTACAAATACTATACTAATTACACGAAAATTGTTCCTTCTATTATTGTACGAGAAACATTTTCGTACTTGATCCTTTGAATAATTTTGCATGAGCTGTGTACTAACGTTCAGATCGTAAGATGATCACTCCGAAAGTGTTATTTTTCATCCGATTTTCTCGTTGTGTATGCTAGCCATTATTCTCTATAAAGCACCATTGTCACCCTAGTACAGGATTACAAACTTCTGTCTCTCGGTTTCTTTGTAATTGTAGCGCACCCCATGTAAGAGCCGCAGAAGGAATGGGATCCCCCACTCTGCACAGCTAGGCACACCATATTTTCACAGTCTCCCAGAGTCCAAAAACAGTCCAGGATTTTTTTTTTTTTTTAATTTGTATATTATTTGAGGGGTTACAACTTGAATATGGATAGGAGTATTATGGGATGCCCACTTAACTTCAGTAAACTCTTCAGAGACAACTTTTCCTATATACAGCTATTTACACTCCTCACTGCCTCAGCACACTTGCTTGCAGAACTTCAGACTCAGCTGGAACACTTTTAGTAACTCTGGCAGAGAACTCTGCCAGGTCAAAGCAAAAACCCTTTACAGGCAGGGACACCTGGCCCCTTTGGTAGATCCCAGCACTACCTCTTCAGGCACTGCCAGCAGCTGCCTCTCTCACTAGCCCTCCTGGCTACTTCCCACAGTCCTCCCAGACTGTACACTCACCAGCCCACCCAGCTGACTTCTCCTGGAGAACTCCTGGACATGCTGACCTGCTCTCGCTGTCCTCACACTTGCTCCTGTGCCTCCATGAACGATATATTCTGTGTTTTACAGGGTCCAGGGACCCTCCAGCACCAGGCCCAAGGTCACCTCAGCCTCCACAGCACTCCTTCTCCATTTTCCACCCAACTCCCCTTGCTGGCACGACCCAAGAGTATTTAAGAAGTTTATTGTTAGGGTTTACATACCCTTTACAATTATTGTAACGCTTTAATTTTAGTAGATTGCCCCACTTACCCGCTCTCCACCCCCCCCCCCCCAAAAGGTTACAAATGTGGCAGCAGAGGGGGGAGGAAGAAAACAAGCGGAGCTTCCCCTTTGGGAATGCATTAGGGTAAAGGAATCCTCTCCACAAATAAATACCATAATTTCATAATAAATGCTCCATTATGAGATCAAGACCAATTTCTTGAAGTAGACCCAGGTCAAATAAACACAAGCAAAATATAATACATAATAATACTATTATTATTATTATAATAATAATATACCTGTAGGCAGGTAGAGGTTAACGCTGCCCCAGTTGGAAAGTGTAGGGTCAATTTTATTCCCGGGTTTTTCTTCTAGCGGGCCTTGCTGGGTCCATGTGTTATAAAAGGAACAGAGGCTTCGCACTCAGAGATCCCCGAGAGGCCTGGGATTTTGAACCAAAGAGATGTGATTCTCGTTGCTGTCGCCGGCACTTGGATTGCCAGTACCATACCGGTATTAGAATTCCCACTGTTAGAGGAGACTGCTGAGACTCGCAATGCTCCTGGAAGGAACCTATTGTGGACTCTACCAAGTATGGACTTTCATCCAGTGCAGGTATGTCAAGGCAGCCATAGTCCTGAAGTTAGGGACAAGGGATGTAGGAAAAGACTGCACTTTATGTTGAACTGTTTTCTCATGAATCTCGTCATGCCGAATGATTTAAGTAAAACTTTTGAAACTTTGCCTTTACCTGATCTGAAGTTATAAAAGGGGTATACTGCAAGTAACTTCCACATATAGTTACAGCTCGGATCACTACACACATTGGGTATGAAGATAATGGTACAAGAATAAATAAAGCTTCAAGATGCAAGTGGTTACAAAGGGTAACAAAGGTTTCTCTAGCAGCCTGTTGTAAGCGTGTACATGTGCCAGGTGAGATAGCCTCTTGCAGTGAGGGAGATGTTGTCAGCAATCCTTTTGGAGTGATCTGTCTCCAATAGCAACAGAAGCAGAGGTGCATAGGTACTGAAGAGGAAGAGTTAAGTGAAGTGCACGCATGGAGACCGCTAGGTGCACAGCGGGAACCCATACCGTTCTGGGGAGTGAGGTATCGGTGATAGGCTTGACAAGTGGAGAGGGTAGGGGCTCTACGTGTCCCTCCTAATTGCACAAGTAACCGTGGTGATGTACAGTAACATCAAGAGAGTTTATTCAAGTTCAGTCATCTGGTCAAGTAAAGGTACCCCCTGTGCAAGACAATGACCCTATCCCAAGTGCCTAGGATAGCCCAGAGGAACTCACATTTGACCCTTGCTTTGCGCCCAGCAAAGAGGGAAACATGGAGGACATGATGACCACCCCATCACGCCACACCCTGTCTCTGCCCACATACCTATACCAGTATTATTATTATTTTTTTTAGTATACTTTGTTGGTAGCTGCCCTTGGTCCAGTCATGTTACACTCCTAGGTTCTTATCCTGTGATGACAGTGGACAGGTCATATATGATGCAGAGAACAGTGATAAATAATGACATGGGCACCATTCAAGGATGGCTAAATGACACACCACAGCGGCCCACACCTTGACACCCTGAGCTCACAGGAATTGGTTTGCAGGATGCTGTGCTTTGTTGCACCTAAAACAGGACCACTGGCTGGGACTGGAGGACGATGCGGAGTGTAGCACTGGAGCTTTGGAGAGGGCTGCTTTCAGACTTTTTTTGCATTTGGAAGACATTTTTTAAATATTACTTGAAGTTGGGGGTCTAAAGGATAAAGGCTTTAAATGTTCTTGTAAATGTACATGTTGCCATACCACCCCTGTCTGTAGGCATCCTTGCAGAGGCGTTATTTTTACGGAACTGAAAAGAATCCTAGGGAGTTGAGCTTTGCTCCTCTACAATGAATTGATGTAATAGCCTCTGCTGATAATTCCACAAATGAACACTGGAAGCAAATTTTATTTGTTCGAAGCTCTAGGCTCTGTATTCATTTAATCCCCATGTAAACATACAGTATTTTAGATTCACTTCTATTTTTACTGTAAGCTCTCAGAACATTTTTTAGAATTTTAACAATAGCTTATTGGGAATTAACAGTCTATTACAGCAAAGCCATAGTACCTATTTTTCTGTACTCTCTAGGCTGCTCTCCCACTCAAATACATCCTGTGCCTCAGCAGCTGCTGTAAAATACTTTTATCGGTAATATTTAAAAGTTCCTTCCAAGTAAGTAAAAATCTACACATGTAGGATAAGATGACTCCATAGAACATCACATATACTTCCAGGTATTTACTATAGTACACAATAAATATACCTTTGTACTGCTGTTTCCCAGTGCAAATCTTAGGTTAGACTTAATGGAACGGGCTGTCATTAGGCAAGCATGCCAATAAAATTTCCTGCTACACAGATAACCACAAATATAAGTGTTTACAAATCTGTATAATACAAAAACACAATATACAATGCTTTATTGTGTATATATTGTGTAAATAAGTGTATATGTTTTTTTTTTTTTAAAAGGTTGCCTTGACAATACTAATCATCTCAACCTTTAAAATTAGCCCATACTAAATATTATAAAAACGTTAAGTGCTAGCAGTAGTAAAGATCCAAGTTTCTTTTTTAGGCGGACTGGTTTGTTTTGGATCAGGTTGGAGAGTGAGGAATCCTAATTCTTTTTATATCATACACTGAAGTAATCAGCTACTATGGGTCTTTGTACCTAAGGGATTATTTCCAGAGACATTGATTATATATCCCCTTAGGCCTCTTGCACACGATACTCCTGTTTAGGCAACTTGCGGCTTAAAAATGCTCAGTACAGCTTTTTGAGCTAAAATACAGCCCATTAATTGTAATGTGCCTATGCACACAGGCACTTAAACAAGCGCTGTGTATTCTTCAGTAAGAACAAAATATAAAAATCTGCATTTTTGGTCAGTAATTTAAGCCTCAATACTCGCGAATACACGCGAATACATGCGAATACTCTCAAATACTCGCAAATACATACAAGAAAAAAGGTCTGGAAAAAAGTAGATGCTCAAACAGGAGTATTGTGTGCAAGAGGCCAAAAGGAGATGCTCAAACAGGAGTATCGTGTGCAAGAGGCCTTAAAATGAACCCATGGTCAAGCATTCAGGTATTTACAGTATATATTATAAAAACACAGCAAATAATATCTAAAACAATCCCCCACTGACCTTTGTAGCTTCAGGTAATGTAGAGCAATTCATCCTCAAACCTCACATCGAAAGCTCAGAATTTATTCACGTCATTCTCTCTGCAGCTCAGCTCACCCTATTCCCACTCCTCTGGTTTTACATTAGAGATTAGAAGGCCGCAAAATCAGTAAGCACCACCACAGCTCTTACACTTCTCTAAGCCCTTATCAGTGCAACCCCTTCTGCCCATCAACCTTACCACCACAAGGATAATAACAGTATTTATCTTGTGGTTTATAGGAAATTAGACTACCTTTAAAGTTCAATTGCTAGCAGACATTCAATGACCAGTCTCCCAGGTAGCCAGGAAAAATGTGCATGCACTGCTACACATTGGAATACAATGTCTGCTACGCATTGAAATGTCACAGCTTAGAAGGAATAAATACTGTCTAACCATTTTTCCCTTTATTTATTATGGCTAGAACTAACAAAAATAAAAATTTTAAAAATATTTCTTTTTTAGAAAGTTTCAATATTGCAGATGAATATTTTAATTTTAATTTGTATCAAGGAGCTGGAGTTCAATAATCTCTGGTGTCAGCGGGAAATATTGATCGTTTTAAAACACTCTTGGACGTGCATCTTAGTGAACACAACATACAGGGATATGGAAAATGATTAACGACAATGACACACATGCACCTTCACAGGTTAAACTGGATGTCTTATTCAACCTTACCTACTATGAAACTATGAAACATACAGTACAAAAAAAAAAAATATACAAAACTTATGCGATATACCATCAATTCATACATCAAACAAAAAAACATTAAAAATCAAATTTTTCTGTGATTCTTAGTCCACGCCTAAGTGAAAATATCAATAAAATAAATTAAAAAAAATTAAAGGTGAACTAGAAAATCTATATAAACAGTCCAGCACCCAAAAAGTGCAATTAGTGATCAGCAATCTTCGTTCTTCATGTGACCTGTGCACTTCCACCAAGTAGGTGCCGAGTTTGGGATTTTTGCCCTTAGGATGATACAGCCTGTGTTGAGTTTGCTTGAGGTGAGCAGGTTTTCGCCTGCTTGGTGGAAGTGCACAGGTCACTTGAAGAACGAAGATTGCTAATTGCACTTTTTGGGGTGCTGGATAGTTTACATATATTTTTTAGTTCACCTTTATTCATTTATTTATTTATAGTTTATTGATATTATTCACTTAGGCATGGACTAACATTCACAATTTTTTTTTTTTTTTTTTTTTAATGTCTTTTGTTTGATGTATGAATTAATGGTATATCACATAATAGTGTTGTGTTTCACTAAGTTTTGTATATGAAGGGGAGTTCCGGCCACAAATACATTTTTTAAATAAAAATACCCCCCTAATCCTAAACTAACGCCATTACACTAACACTAACCCCACATTACAGTACAGGACAGTAATTGAATTAAGATAAAATCTTACCTTCAAAATTGATTGCAGAGTGCGGCCATCTCCGGTGTGGGCGTCTGAAGCCGCTGTGTCCCGCTGTGTCCTTCTTCCTGGTTTCTGGCTCCCAGAATGCCGATTGCAATCTCATAGATTGCGATCGGCAAACAGAGTAGCGGCCTGCCATTCCCATTGCATCCTGAGATTGATGACTTACATCTCCAAGGACGCAATGCGTAACCGGAAGTGACAACCGGGGCCGCGGCCGCAGAAGGAGGAAGTCGGACAGAGAGGCCCCTAAAATAAGGTAAGTGACCCCCAAAAAAAAAATGTCCAATTCTTTTTTAACCTGCTTTTCCCCACAGGAATCCGGAAAGACGAAAAAAGGGTGGAACTCCGCTTTAAGAAGAAGGTGTGAATCACCTTGCAGTGTTATAGCTAACAAAACATTTATATTCTTTATTGGATATTATACTGGGCCTTCAATTCTGGTCATCAAACATTTGGATTTATAAAAGCTGGCTGTTCACAGATGTCCGTAAGTGTTTTTACCTTAAGAATAAATTTCATTTAAGCAGTTTTACACTATGTTTGTTTACTCTGGCTTATTTTCTATGTCCGTGTGCCATCCAAAAAATGAGACCATTTAATCCAGAACCCCACGGATTCATTCGATCAACCATCATCTATGATCAATCTTTTTCCTTGTGGAGGAATTTTTAGCCTGTATATGTTTTTTTTTTTTTTTTTTTAATAGGGTGCCTTGACAATACTGATCATCTCAACCTTTAAAATTAGCCCATACTAAATATTATAAAAACGTTAAGTGCTAGCAGTAGTAAAGATCCAAATTTCTTTTTTAGGCGGACTGGTTTGTTTTGGATCAGGTAGGAGAGTGAGGAATCCTAATTCTTTTTATATCATACACTGAAGTAATCAGCTACTGTGGGTCTTTGCATCAAAGGGATTATTTCCAGAGACATTGATTATATATCCCCTTAAAATGAACCCATGGTCAAGCATTCAGGTATTTACAGTATATATTCTAAAAACACAGCAAATAATCTCTAAAACAATCCCCCCTTCAGGTAATGTAAAGCAATTCATCCTCAAACCTCACATCGAAACCTCAGAATTTATTCACGTCATTCTCTCTGCAGCTCAGCTCACCCTATTCCCACTCCTCTCAAAGATTCTTCTCTGGTTTTACATTAGAAATTAGAAGGCTGCAAAATCAGTAAGCACCACCACAGCTCTTACACTTCTCTAAGCCCTTATCAGTGCAACCCCTTCTGCCCATCAACCTTACCACCACAAGGATATAAACAGTATTTATCTTGTAGATTATAGGAAATTAGACTACCTTTAAAGTTGAATTGCTAGGAGGCATTCAATGACCAGTCTCCCAGGTAGCCAGGAAAAATTTGCATGCACTGCTACACATTGGAATACAATGTCTGCTACGCATTGACATGTCACAGCTTAGAAGGAATAAATACTGTCTAACCATTTTCCCTTTATTTATTATGGCTAGAACTAACAAAAATAACAATTTTAAAAATATTTATTTTTTAGAAAGTTTCAATATTGCAGATGAATATTTTAATTTTAATTTGTATCAAGGAGCTGGAGTTCCTATTCATGTTTTCCTTAGCCTACTGTGTTGAGAGAAAGAGGTTTGCTTACAGAGTTCAATGGCTTAAGCTGAAACTGAACAAGTAGAAAAGTCAGTGCAATGGTTTCTACTCCTTTTCTTCCTTCTATACAGCTCTTTATGAGTATTCAGAGTCTGAAAAGAAATAGATTCTGCTGTCTCTTTAGATAACTCTTGTTGCTTTGTGAATCCTCTGTCACAGGTGCACCGCGTAATAAATGTTAATTTTAAAAACAATTTTATCTAAACATAAAACTTCAGTTAAAACCCCTTAAAACCTCTGAAACACTGTACATTCATGACCAAATCACACATATTCACATCCAGTCAATCTAAAGAGTAGCAATACTAACACAAGGTATCCCGCTGTGCTTGGCATGTGCACTCTTCGCTACCAGGCACAGGTAGGGCAGAATTTGTGCCGTGCTTGAAAAATCTTATCTCTTTATAAGGGATAACCACAGCGTACTCCCTTAAAGTGTATTTAACCACTTCCATACAGAGCAGTTAGACCCCCTTCCTTCCCAGACCAATTTTCAGCTTTCAGCACTCTCACACTTTGAATGACAATTGCTCAGTCATGCTACACTGTAACCAAACAAAATTTTTATCATTTTTTTCACACAAATAGAGCTTTCTTTTGGTGGTATTTGATCACAACTGGGTTTTTTTTTCTTCGTGATATAAGCAAAAAAAGAGCAAAAATTTTGAAAAAAAAAACACTTTTTTTTAGTTTCTATTATACAATTTTGCAAAAAATTAATTTTTCTTCATACATTTAGGCCAAAATTTATACTGCTACATATCTCTGGTAAAATTAACCCAAGTTAGTGTATATTATTTAGTCTGTGTGAAAGTTATTGAGTCTAGAAGCTATGGTACCAATTACTGAAAATTGATCACACCAGATGTACTGATGGCCTATCTCCTTTCTTGAGGCCCTGAAATGTCAGGACAGTACAAATACCCCCCAAATGACCCCTTTTTGTAAAGTAGACAGTCCAAGGTATTTAGTAAGAGGCATGGTGAGTTTTTTGAAGTTATAATTTTTTCCCACAATTCTTGGGAAAATGAAGAAAAATTTTTTTTTTCTTTTTTTTCCTAAAACGTTGTCAATTTATAAGCTATTTCTAACACATAGCATGTACACAGCAAAAATGACACCCCAAAATTCATTCTGCTACTCCTTCTGAGTATGGTGATACCACATGTGTGAGACTGTTACACAGCCTTGCCACAAAAAGAGACTCCACGTCCAAGTAGCACCATAAGGCATTTTAGGAGCATAAATACACATAAAACTTTCTTACTACCTATCACACTTTTCAAGGCCCTAGAGCACCAATACAATGGAAAAGTCCACAAAATGACCCCATTTTGGAAAGCAAACACTCCAACGTATATTCTATGAGGCATTATGGGTCCTTTGAACATGTCATTTTTTTCCACAAATTTTTTGGAAAATGTGGGAAAAAAATAAAAACTTTTTTTTTTTACACAAAGTTGTCAATTTATAGGATATTCCTAACACATAGCATGTACACAGCAAAAATGACACCCCAAAATACATTCTGCCACTCCTCCTGAGTATGGCAATACCACATGTGTGAGACTTTTTCACAGCCTAGCCATATAGAGGGGCCCAACATCCAAGGAGCATCATCATGCATCCTAGCCACTTGCCTAGGCCTATTTTTGACATTTGGTGTTTACAAGCTAAAATCAGTTGTTTTGCTAGAAAACTGCTTAGAACCCCCAAACATTATATATTTTTTTTTAGCAGAGACCCTAGAGATTAAAATGGAGATTATTGCAATATTTTTTATCACACCGTATTTGCGCAGCGGTCTTCCAAACGCAATTTTTTTGGAAAAAATTCACTTTTTTTAATTAAAAAATAAGAAACCAGTAAAGTTAGCCCAATTTTTTTCCATAATGTGAAAGATAATGTTACGCCGAGTAAATAGATATGTCATGTTTCAAAACTGCGCACGCTCACGGAATGGCGACAAACTTTGGTACTTAAAAATCCCCATAGGCGACAATTTAAAAATTTCTACAGGTTGCCATCTTTGAGTTACAGAGGAGGTCTAGGGCTCAAATTATTCCCCTTGCTCTAACGATCGCGGCGATACCTCACATGTGTGGTTTGAACACCGTTTACATATGTGGGCGGGGTTTCCGTATGCGTCGGTTCTGCGCGCGAGATAACGGGGACAGGGCGCTTTAATTTTTTTTTTTACTATTTATTTTATTTATTATTTTTTATTTTTACACCGTTTAACAAAAAAAAATTGATCATTTTTATTTCTATTACAAGAAATGTAAACATTACTTGTAATAGAAAAAGGCACGACAGGACCTCTTTTTTGTGAGATCTGGGGTCAAAAAGTCCTCAGATCTCACAAGTACACTAAAAGATATAAAAAAAAAAAAATTATTATATAAAATGAAAAAAAAAAAGGACCTTTAAACCGGCTGCTAGGCAACAACATTTTCCGTAGCTCCGGTCCTCCAAGACCATAGAGTCAAGTGAGGGCAAGCTTGCCCTCACTCAACATCCTGTCTGTGAGGATCCGGGACCGGATCGTTTTCCCCGCTGCCGGCGGGTCCGGTAAGTGGGGAAAAGGACCGGACGCGGCGGGAGGGGGGGGGCACTTCTTCCGCCATCCCGGAAGGGTGATCCCACGGCGAATCCGCCGCTGGGACCACCCTTATTGGAAAGCCAACTGTCCACCGTTTAAAAAAAATACCAGGGTTATGGCAGCTATCTGCTTCCATAACACCGGTATTTAGGTATAAACGGAGGACGTATATAAACCTTTTTGGACTTGGACATGGTGGCTGTATGAAGGGTGACAGGTACTCGGGTACTTTGTTGGGCAGGTGACAGGCAGGTGACAGGTACTCTGGTACTGATGAGCAGGTGGCAGGTACTCCGGTACTCCGATAGGCAGGTGACAGGTACTCGGGTACTCTGATGGGCAGGTGACAGGCAGGTGATAGGTACTGAAGAGTAGTACTGATACTGATAGGTGATACTGTACTGATGGGTACTGATGAGTAGTGATGGGTACTGATGAGCAGGCGGCAAGTACTCGGGTACTTCAGGGATCAGGTACTCTGATGAGCAGGTGGAAGGTACTCGGGTACTCTGATGGGTAGGTGACAGGTACTCGGGTACTCTGATGGGTAGGTGACAGGTACTCAGGTACTCTGATGATGGGTACTCCGTTGACAGGTACTCAAAGTACCCGAGTACCTGTCATCAGAGTACCCGAGTACCTGTCATCAGAGTACCCGAGTATCCATCATCAGAGTACCTGAGTACCTGTCATCAGAGTACCCGTCATCAGAGTACCCGAGTACCCGTCATCAGAGTACCCGAGTACCCGTCATCAGAGTACCTGCGTACCCGTCATCAGAGTACCCGAGTACCTGTCATCAGAGTACCCGAGTACCCGTCATCAGAGTACCCGAGTACCTGTCATCAGAGTACCCGAGTACCCGTCATCAGAGTACCTGCATACCCGTCATCAGAGTACCCGAGTACCCATCATCAGAGTACCCGAGTACCCGTCATCAGAGTACCCGAGTACCCGTCATCAGAGTACCCGAGTACCCGTCATCAGAGTACCCGTCATCAGAGTACCCGAGTACCTGTCATCAGAGTACCCGAGTACCTGTCATCAGAGTACCCGTCATCAGAGTACCCGAGTACCTGTCATCAGCCCATCAGAGTACCCGAGTACCTGTCATCAGAGTACCTGATGGGCTGGTGACAGGTACTCGGGTACTTTGATGGGCTAGTGACAGGTGCTCTTTATTGGGGGGGGGGGCAATCAGTGTGTTTGGGGTGCACTGTATTTGGTAACTAGCTTCTACCACACTCTCTTCCTCACACAGGATCAGTGTGTGAGGAGGAGAACACGGTGACAGCTAGTTACCGTGTTCTCTGTTGACATTTGTGACCGGCTGTGATTGGACACAGCCGGTCACGTGGTAAAGAGCCAATTTCATTGGCTCTTTACCTAGATCGGGGATCGACTCTGTCCGAGGGACGAGCCTCGTCCCCGATCGCTGCTCTGCGCGCCCCCGGGGGCGCGCATTGCAGAGAGAACGAGCGGCTCGTGCTGGAGCCGCTCATGTGATCGGCTGTGATTGACACAGCCGATCACATGGTAAACAGCCAATTTCTATTGGCTGTTTACCTTGATCAGGGATGGGCTATGTCCGAGGGACGAGCCTCATCCCTGATCGCTGCGATGCGCGCCCCCGGGGGCGCGCAGTAGCAGCTAGAGCGGGCGGACGTCATATGACGGCCGCCCGGAATGGTAAAGCCATCCTGCCGGCGTCATATTACTATGCGCCAGTATGGATGTGGTTAAACCCAAGAACAAAAATGTACAATATTGCAGCTTATTACCCCTTAGATGTGGTGGCTGCATTCGTTTTTTCCCTCAGACTTTTTTCCTTATATTTTTACCTGGTGAGTAACAACCTTCATGTCTTAGGGTGACAACACTCACTTACTGTACTGTATCTATACAGGGTGACCAATGTCACCATAGGCAGGGCCGCCGCTGGGACTGCCCTTATGTGAAAGAGGACCGCCGGCAGTCTATCTGCTGCCATAACCCCGTTATTTAACGTCAAAATACCGACGTATAACTGCGGCGGGCGTTTTTTTTTTTCACTGTCAGGGCGATAAGAATGGGGATTTCAATAATCTCTGGTGTCAGCGGGAAATATTTATCGTTTTAAAACACTCTTGGACGTGCATCTTAGTGAACACAACATACAGGGATATGGAAAATGATTAACGACAATGACACACATGCACCTTCACAGGTTAAACTGGATGTCTTATTCAACCTTACCTACTATGAAACTATGAAATATACAGTACAAAAAAAAATATATACAAAACTTAGTGAAGCGCAACACTAATATGCGATATGCCATCAATTCATACATCAAACAAAAAAACATTAAAAATCTAATTTTTCTGTGATTCTTAGTCCACGCCTAAGTGAAAATATCAATAAAATAAATTTAAAAAAATTAAAGGTGAACTAGAAAATCTATATAAACAGTCCAGCACCCAAAAAGTGCAATTAGTGATCAGCAATCTTCGTTCTTCATGTGACCTGTGCACTTCCACCAAGTAGGTGCCGAGTTTGGGATTTTTGCCCTTAGGATGATACAGCCCGGTGTTGAGTTTGCTTGAGGTGAGCAGGTTTTCACCTGCTTGGTGGAGGTGCACAGGTCACTTGAAGAACGAAGATTGCTAATTGCACTTTTTGGGGTGCTGGATAGTTTACATATATTTTTTAGTTCACCTTTATTCATTTATTTATTTATAGTTTATTGATATTATTCACTTAGGCATGGACTAACATTCACAAATTTTTTTTTTTTTTTTTTAATGTCTTTTGTTTGATGTATGAATTAATGGTATATCACATAATAGTGTTGTGTTTCACTAAGTTTTGTATATGAAGGGGAGTTCCGGCCACAAATACATTTTTTAAATAAAAATACCCCCCTAATCCTAAACTAACGCCATTACACTAACACTAACCCCACATTACAGTACAGGACAGTAATTGAATTAAGATAAAATCTTACCTTCAAAATTGATTGCAGAGTGCGGCCATCTCCGGTGTGGGCGTCTGAAGCCGCTGTGTCTCCGCTGTGTCCTTCTTCCTGGTTTCTGGCTCCCAGAATGCCGATCGCAATCTCATAGATTGCGATCGGCAAACAGAGTAGCGGCCGGCCATTCCCATTGCATCCTGAGATTGATGACTTACATCTCCAAGGACGCAATGCGTAACCGGAAGTGACAACCGGGGCCGCGGCCGCAGAAGGAGGAAGTCGGACAGAGATGCCCCTAAAATAAGGTAAGTGACCCCCAAAAAAAAAAATGTCCAATTCTTTTTTAACCTGCTTTTCCCCACAGGAATCCGGAAAGACGAAAAAAAGGGTGGAACTCCGCTTTAAGAAGAAGGTGTGAATCACCTTGCAGTGTTATAGCTAACAAAACATTTATATTCTTTATTGGATATTATACTGGGCCTTCAATTCTGGTCATCAAACATTTGGATTTATAAAAGCTGGCTGTTCACAGATGTCCGTAAGTGTTTTTACCTTAAGAATAAATTTCATTTAAGCAGTTTTACACTATGTTTGTTTACTCTGGCTTATTTTCTATGTCCGTGTGCCATCCAAAAAATGAGACCATGAACCCCACGGATTCATTCGATCAACCATCATCTATGATCAATCTTTTTCCTTGTGGAGGAATTTTTAGCCTGTATGACCCATCTACTGTAAGGTATCTGGGTCCATACCATCTGGTGAGTGCATTTACTTCTTCACTTTGGTGCTGGGTCTATCTTCACTAATAAGTTTGGACACCTGAACCTTTCAGATTCACTTCAGTGTTTTCCACATTTGTTTACCATATGACACAATCATGGACTCATTATTTATGATATTGTTTGATTATTGATGTTTTATCACAGTCATACAGTATATACTCATTTTATATTTAGCGCTGCACTTTTTATGTATATATTCTTTATTCGAGTTTTTTAGGCGGTAGTGTAGGTTTTCGCTGATTGTCATATAGTTGTTATTAATTATTCATATCATTAATGAGGATTTTTTGAACAGAACTATTCCCTGCCAGGAGAACGCAACATGCTCCAATTCATTCCATATTAATCTTCTTTAAGGGGAAGCGTATTTGTATATAACATGTATGTCACCAATACTAGTAAGCCAGAACAACTATAAACAGTGCCACCTCCTCAAACCCTAAGATGCCCCAGGAGAGCCCACAGGAAGAACAATCAAGGAGTCCTACTAGATTGCTATGATATACTGGCTGTCTGGGTCACAACACTACAAGTTTTTGCTTGAATTAGTTGCCCTTTGGACCTGCTGCGGATATATATGTGGTCCCTTGTGGGCTCACTTGTCGCTCCTGTGGGCTCTCCTGGGAAAATCTGAAGGTTTGAGGAGTTGGCACTGTTTTTAATTGTTCTGGCTTACATCTACTGGTGACATATATGCTATATCTCAATACCCTTCCCCTTGAAGAAGGTTCATATGGAATGAAACAAAACGCATTCCCCTTGCAGGGGATAGTTCTGTTCAATAAATCCTCAATGATTGATTTGTACAGTATTTATTCATCCATCCCTCCAGGATGGGGGTGTTGGGTGTTGTAATAGTTAAAGTCAACTGTAATTTGTATCATGATGCTGGAACACAAATATTTTATGCAAAAATGTTTTTTTAAAGATTTCTTTATAAAGCATGTATATTTTTTTATTATATTGCTTGTTTTTGCCATGGGAGAAATTTGTACCTTTTGGTACTCCTTTGTACATTAACAAAAGCTAGCATTTCTGGCAGGTATTTTTTGTGCTTATTAAACAGCTATGACAAAATACTTTTAACCACTTAAGCCCCGGAGGATTTGGCTGCTAAAAGACCAGGGGGTTTTTTGCGATTTTTTACTGCGTGACTTTAACGGACAATTGCGCGGTCGTGCGACACTGTACCTACACGAATTTGACGTCCTTTTTTTCCCACAAACAGAGCTTTCTTTTGGTGGTATTTGATCACCTGTGCGATTTTTTGATCATGCGCTATAAACAAAAAAAGAGCGTCAATTTTGCAAAAATAACAATATTTTTCACATTTTTTTATATGAAATTCCCCCAAAAAAAATGTAAAAATCAAAATTTTTTAACATTTTCGGCCAATTTGTTTTATGCTACATATGTTTGTTAAAAAAAATCGCAAAAAGTGTATTTTGATTGGTTTGCGCAAAAGTTATCGCGTTTACTAACAAAGGGAAAGATTTTTGTCATTTTTTTTCGGTACTGGGACATTGCGGCGGACAGATCGGACCCTTGACTGACATTTATGACACTTTTGGGGTTACCAGTGACATTACTGCAGTAATCAGTGCTATACATATGCACTGTTACTGTAAAAATGACACTGGCAGGGAAGGGGTTAACTTTATTGGACAGGGAGGGGTTAAGTGTGTCCTAGGAGCGTGATTCTAACTGTATAGGGACATTGCTATTGGTGTAAAAACAAAGATCAACGGTCCTACATAGTAGAACCGTCTGATCTTCATTTTTACACAGGGGAGAATGACGGGCGGCTTGTTTAAATAAGCCGCTCCGCCTTTCTCCCTTCACCGGAGCGATCGTAGTGTGACCGGCGGACATCGGGTCCGTCGGTCACACGCACTGACTTGTCATTGAACGAGCCGCGGCGGGCGCGTGCCTCGTCGGGCGCGCGCCCGCCCGCAATTGGCTCGCAAGTCAGTGACAGGCGAGTGACGTACCGATACGTCACTCTGCCTGGCCGGGGCTGACCGCCGCAGTATATAGTCGTGCGGCGGTCGGCAACCGGTTAATCATATTTTTACCCTACCAAATGAGTTAATAAGAGAATCTTTGTGTCAGGAAGATAGATTTATAGTGGAACTTACCCATAATGGGAAGTCCTGCTTGTTCCCCCCTCTTTATCAGTTGGCACTTTTTAGGGGGGCAGGACCGTTCACAGAGTGCAGCGTCTGATGTCAGCACCTGAATCTGAAGCCGACTGAAGAATTGGCTCGGGCGAATACAGCGCTGGATCCCTGGACAGGTAAACGTCCTTATATTAAAAATCAGCAGGTACAGTATTTGTAGCTGCTGACTTTTAGGCCCCTTTCACACATGCGGACCATTCAGATCCGCCTGTCAGTTTTTTAGGCGGATCTGAACGGATGCCCTATGCATCTCTATGGGGCAGTGGATGTCCGCTGACATCCAATCCGGTTCGTCAAATCCGGACGGATGGAAACCCTGTTTTCCATTCGTCTGGCGGATTGGATCGAATGAGAACGGACAGGCGGTCCGTTCTCATCCGATTCCCCCATAGAGGACAGCAGGGATCTGATAGCTCTGTCTCCGCACACAGAGCTGAGACAGAGCTGCCATCTGCCTGCTCAGCGGGGGATCGACGGATCAATCCCCCGCTGAGAAAAACTGAGTCTGCTGATGGAGTGCACAGTGTGAAAGGGGCCTTAATTTTTCTTTTTTGGGGGGGTGGGGGGGAGAGTGGAGCTCCTCTTTAAAGTGTATATAAACCTCACATTTTCTATATTTAGCTATAGGCAAAAATCAGCACATTAAGGATAAGCTAACACATGTGCCAAGAACAGGCATGTCATCCATATTTTTAAAGCCTATTTATGTTCACTGTAGCTTACAGTGTAGTTCACGTTGTTGCTCTTGCGGCGCTTTGTGTTGCAGCGCACCAAAATGAATCCATCATGCAGCGTTTGACTGACCTTAGCTCCCCAAACACCTCCATTCATGTCCCTGTAAATGTGCTCTAGCCTCTAACAAAAAAAAAAAAAAATTTGCTTTAACAAAAGTGCCTATGACGTTTAGGGCATGTTTGAGATACATTTAGAAGACATTTCTAGCTGAGATGATAGTATAAGAATCCATACAGTAGAAAACAAACACAGAGGTAGTATCTGGCAAGCGTTACACATACACATGAGATAGGTGCATTAATGGGTGGTCATGGTATTTAACATTTAAAAGCACATCTAGACAAGCCCCAAGGATTTCTGACCGTAGGATACGACTGTAAAAAAATGCAATTCAAAGCCTTTTTTTTTTTTCTTTCAGGATTGGAATGCAAGTATATTGTTTTAGACAGGGATATGTACACATTTGAGTAACCATATGCTGTGCTTAGATACAGTATGTAACCAAAAATCTAAAAATCTGCACCCAAGGACATCTATTTTGGTATGTCTGCATGTAACTGCATCTCTATGCATATAAATAGATGCAAAAATTGCCCTCTGGGATTAAAAACAGAGCAGAAGGCTAAAGAACTAGAATTTTACGCATTGTAACGCATACAACTTTTTACGCTTTTAAACGCATCCAGAAGCAAGCATTTTACTAAGCATTTATCCAGGAAGTTTGGCGCCAGATAAACCATGCATATGCTGTATGATCAGTAAAATTCTTATAGCTGTGTGCATGTAGCCTAATAGTTAGATAAAGTGACAATGAACCCTCCTATGTTAGTGAGTGGAAGGTGCTGCTGAATATGCATTACTGTTAAATTAGACAATACAGTGGTAATGTGATCGGTAAGAACTCTGTATACCTCTGTATATACAGGACCATTGTTACAGGCTGACAATATGCAAGCCTCCATCTATCATGATCGTGTCCTGTCTGAGTGTTCATATTTTATCTGCACTACATCACCGGCTTGTATATCATTTCACACTCTCCATCATTTCACGGCTCCCTGACCGAGCATTCAACACCGGCCTGATGTTTCATGAAATGGAAAGTTAAGTGTCCAATGAGAGGAAAGAGTGTTTGCATTTCAGTTCACCAGGGATCAACATATATTTTATGTTATACAAATCAATACTCGACTCGTATAATTAAACATGGGGAGTGAATGCTATTATAGAACAATTCTAGTCTATTTACTGCCTGGCATTTCCATATATCCTGGTGAACATCTTTGGAGGTGTATAGAATATACCATATATTATCCCATATAAATCCACACTAACAACATATAAAATCGCAATCCCCAAGGACCTGTATTATCCTTAGTAATCTATAAATAAAAAGATACTGAATATCATATATGCAATATAATGCTGACAAATATATTTAATTTAAATCCCAGAAAATAATTCAAATATATATGCTGTGCAAACCACTCCTCAAAAAATAATTACTATACATGAAAAAATGAACACCTCCCCCATATGTAGCTACCAGATCTGTACGCTGTATTGGATATGGTTATAAACACCATAGCTACGTGTGCGGCACAATAACACGCTTGCATCCAAATGTCCAACTTTTTTCATGTCCGGTGTTATTGTATTTTTAGAGGAGTGGTTTTCACAGTATAAAATATATATATATATATATATATATATATATATATATATATATATATGTAGCACCCTACAAGGTAGGTGCTAGGTAAAGTGTAGTAGGTCGTGTCTGCTTATCAGCGGGGCCGTGATTTTCAGCTAGGTTGTCATGGTTCCCAGGTGTGGCTGTTGAGACTGGGGAGTCTCCCCACTGTGCTCAATGAGGGCTCTTGTTGGGCAGTGGAGGAAATCCAGCCAATGGCACACCCAGGCTTGTATCTACCCCAGAAAGGCAGATTCTGCCACACAGCATTCTGGGAGTGGGTATAAGTTGAGGTGAGCACATGACACAGCTTCTTTGGCGGGAAGCAGAGTCCCAGGAGGGAGGGTATGGCTGTCTCTCCTCCTGTCAAGAGGAATCGGGTGTCCCAGGTGGCTTGCCTGAGGGGACAGAGGGCTGAGCTGCAGAGAGAATCCAGTGTGCTGGGGACCAGCGGAGCTGAGAGGGGTCTAGTTTCAGGAAAGCAGGAGAAGTGTTGTATGTCACTTGGGAGTCAGGTCTCACTCAGAAGGTGACCGGGACAGAATCCAAGTTCCTCCGCGGAGGCAGGAGGGGCATGTTGTGTTTAATGATGAAGCTGGAGGCCATGTCAGCAGACAGTGGGCCCTCAGTATTTGTAAGGGGGGCTTGGTCACAGAGCTCTCTAGGAAGGGGATGCATGCCAGCACAAGCGGCCAGAGGGTGGCCAGAAGATTCATCCACCACAGCAGTAGTGGCAGGATCTGCTCCCAGGCCTGCAGTTATTCAAGTCTCACCCACTAGTACCAGCGGTGAGGAGGAAGCAGGAATTGTACCCATAGGGCCTCCATCCTTCCAGTACAGATATGGTTCCATAGAGGAGGGAATTGACGATTGGGGATCGGCTGACGAAACAGAGTGGGAATGGGGGTCAGAAACTGGGAGCAGCACCCGGGTTCTGAAGTTGCAGTGACAATTGATAAAGAGGCCAAGGAAGCAATGGAGAGAGGGAATTTAGCTCAAAAGCTGGGATTCTGTGAAACTTATGTTGAAAGGATTCCAGATTTAACCCCTCCTGGAAATATTGCCAGAGCTCGGGATCAGACTGCCGCATTTGAAAATATGATTCAGCGGGTGATAACCCCATTTTCTCCACATGGGCGAGGCAACAGGAAGACTCTTCCCCGGCTGTCCCGTATGCAAAGGTGGATACAGCGAAAGGTGGTGCTAGAATATGGGTACAATTACCCCTATGCTCCAAGAGAGGTAATGCTACTAATCGAAAAGTACAGAGACTTCTGGTGTGATGAGGTCATATGGGACTTTTTGTTCATTCCTAAGCCATATAGAGACTCACCAGAAGCGGAACTAAAGAAAAGATTTAATGCTGTGAAGGCTCAATGGAACTTTGGGCGCTCTATCTATAATGGCAGGGTGGAAGTTCACCTCCCAGATGGATCAGGACAGGCTTGGTCTGTAAGAGTGAAAGATGAGCAAGGTTTATGTCCGGGTTCCTCATTCCGACTACTACATTTAGGGAAAACAGGTGTTCTTTTAAAAATTTTTCAAACTGTGCATTCATGGCTGGCTGGCCATCACAACTGACCAAAAGGACTGTGCAAGAGAAAAATGTAACGTTGAATTCTACAAGTTTCCTGTTGAGAATGTTTAAGTTTATTTGCAGACCCCTTGGGCCATTGGGCCAGAGTCTTAAGGAGAATGTTGCTATGCCAGATCCCTTAGGCCACCGGGCCAGGATCTATATGTGGATTACAAATATAGTGTGAGAGAGTTTTTCAAGCAAGGAGAAGAAACAGATGACTAATACAAGTTCAAGTGTGTATCCAGAAACTTTGGTGGGGGGTGCCCTGAGGGACCCCTGTTGATACTTCCCTGACACAGCAGGGCTGCAGGCCATCCAGGCTTTAGTGGCTTGCCCTGTTTTCCTGACAAGAAGTACTCTGAGAAACAGCCAGGAGGCGCTGTGTCTTACTTCAAAGAAAGGACTCTGCATAGTTAGCCAGTGTTAGGGCACAAACTTCTCACCCGGAAGAAGTGGAGCCGGCGAGTCAAGACACTGGTCAGCAGAGGTAGTCAGGGAAGGGAGTGAGAAGGTCGCCCTGAGTAGGAGGGCCTTCTCACTCAACTGTACAGTCAGTTAGTCTTGTATTTTCTTAAATGTATGTGGTTGACTAACCTTTCTTTCCATTTCTCTATAGGTGGGCTCATCATAGAGATAGTCAGTAAGGGAGTGTAAAATTGTGTTTGCTTGAAAATGCCCACGAAGCGAGTTCCAAAACCGTTTGTATACTTTGTACAGCAGAGAGTGTATATCTATATTTTTCCACAATCATTTATTTGTAAATTCGTTCTTTCCCTTTTCCCACTTTCCAAGTTTGTGGGATACTCCTCAGTTTTTGTCTGAAGTTTTTGATAGGAGGCGGCTGCCTCTGAGTCAATGGGGACATGACTCAGTTTGGTTTGGGGTGGATGTAGCACCCTCCAAGGTAGGTGCTAGGTAAAGTGTAGTAGGCCTTGTCTGCTTATCAGCAGGGCCATGATTTTCAGCGAGGTTGTCATGGTTCCCAGGTGTGGCTGTTGAGACTGGAGAGTCTCCCCACTGTGCTCAATGTGGGCTCTCATTGGGCAGTGGAGGAAATCCAGCCAATAGCACACCCAGGCTTGTATCTACCCCAAAAAGGCAGATTCTACCACACAGCATTCTGGGAGTGGGTATAAGTTTGAGGGGAGCACATGACACAGCATCTTTGGTGGGAAGCAGAGTCCCAGGAGGGAGAGTACGGCTGTCTCTCCTCCTGTCAAGAGGAATCGGGTGTCCCAGGTGGCTTGCCTGAGGGGACAGAGGGCTGAGCTGAGCTGTAGAGGGGATCCGGTGTGCTGAGGACCAGCAGAGCTGAGAGGGGTCGAGTTTCAGGAAAGCATTCCCAGTCGTGAGTACTGCAAACTGCCCCTGGGGGTCTGCCTAGTGAGAGGGCACCACTCCGGAGAAGGTCAGAGGGATCCGGGAGCTAGCTAGCCAGTGCAAGAAGAGTAAAGGTGGTGCCAGTGTTGACCCTGAAGAGTAAAAGGGGGTGCCAGTGAGTGGGCCCTGAAGTATTCAGTGTACAGTGGAAGTGTACAGCGTGCAGTGTACAGTGTTGAGAGTTGCAGCAGCAGCAGTGTTACTAGAGGCTACCTCAGTCAGGAAGGACTGCAGGGAACAGTGTCAAAGACTTTTGAGCTAACCAGAGCATCAGAAGTTGGTCTTCAGTACAGTCAAGGACTTTTGAGCTAATCAGAGTGTCAGAAGTCCGTTTCCATTACAGTACAGCAAGTCTGTGATTTCAAGCACCAGCAAGCGTTGGTCGGCATCCAGCCGGCGTCAAATCAGGTATTTTTCTACAAAGTGTCCCTTTTGTACCTAGTTGAGCCAGAGGAGTATCCCACTCATTCCCTTCTCCCATCCCCTTATAAAATAAACAAAAACAAACCAAAGATGCCGGGTGGTTCTGACTCAAATCTCACACTTGGGTTATCAGCTTAAATGTGCTGTTGGTGTTACCGGTGACCACGGCAGACCCACATCAGGCCCAATGCCTGAAAATATTGCTACGCATATATATATGTATATATATATAAGCTGATTAGATGGCTGATTAGATGGCTACCATGCACAGATACACAGATCCACCAAATGTTTTAGTTTTCATAAATCAATCCCATTATATAGGTGTATTTGGGATTGTTTATCTATTAGTGACTTTTTCTATCACAGGTTCTGAGAGAAGGAGTGTAAATTTAAAGAAGAATTCTAGGTTTGGTATATTTTACACATAGTTACATTTTTCCAGCTTGGATTAATATAACTATGTATACACCATACATGGCCAATGCCCCAGAAGCTGAAAATCACTGAAGTAGACACCACTACTCCAGTGATCTCCACTTGCTTCCAGGGCCCGTACCTAGTGGCCAACTTGATGCACTGTAAACACAGGAGGTTGCCTGCTTAACACAGGCCATTTAGAGAATGTCTTGCATTTTCTGAAAGAAAGCAAAGCTTTCTCTGATTGGATGAGGTGGAGAGCGTGACATCCTCACCCTTCCTTCCCACCATGTCCAGTCAGAGAACGCTCAGCACAAGACTGGGAAGCAAATGGCCATCCCTGGTGTATCGGTGTCTACACCAGTGATTTCCAGCTTCAGTGATTTCCAGTTTCCAGGGGTATTATACATATTATACGCTGGTCCGAACTACATCAATGTAACTACTGTATGTAAAAATATGCCATACCTGAAATTCATCTTTAAGCCTGCGCCTGCCAGTGGCGATTCAACATAATTTCTTGTCCTGGTAACCATTGGGATAGAAAGGGACAGGGAATACAGAATTTTACAGTTATCACCAAAAAAGGAATAGGGGGAATCTTCCAATAGGGACACCTGTTCTGGTAACAATTTTCTAACCTGGGAATTCCCCCCGGAGAGATTTCTTTGCCTTCTTTTGTCTCCAGGCCAGTGAGTTAAGTGAATCTCTCCAACAGGACCCAGCATGCAAAAAAAAAAAAAGTTTCTATCATTGCTTACCTTATCAAAGATGAGAAAAATTTTGTGGTTAGGGATACACCTCCAAGTGTCTTCGTTATTCTCCAAACATAATCCATAGAAATTCACTATTTAAAAACCTCTGTAATCGATTTTTTTATTAAATCGTTTCTTAAAGTAGGAGTAAACGCCCATCTGTGACTTTTACCTATAGGTAAGCCTATAATATAACTTACCTATAGGTACTGTAAATATCTCCTAAACGTGCACCGTTTAGGAGATATTTACTGTACATGCAGCCAGTGATGTCACCGGCGCTTGCGCTCTAAAGGAACGGCCACTTGTGCCGTTCCTTCAGAGTCCTGTGCCATAATTGTCGGTTCCCATGTGCATACGCGGGAGTGACGTCATCGCATCTCCGGCCAGTCACACAGCCAGGGTCCATGAACCCGGAAGGAAGATTGGGTGAAGATGGAAGCGCCTACAGTGGCTCGGCACTGGAAGGATTTGTTTTCAGTATGCAATGCATACTAGCACAAAAAATTGGTGCGGTTTACTACCGCTTTAAGGTATTTTTCTGCTTCTTTATAACATTCTCCAAGAGCTACTGAACCTCTCTTTTCTCCCCTCACTTCTGTTTCAATCAAGCAGTGCATGTTAATTGTGGTCATGTGCTCTGCTCTATGCACACTACTAGTGTTGAGCGAACACGGACTGTATTATTCAGGTTCGTACCGAATAATTGGATTTTTGTTACCCGAACACGGACCCGAAAACTTTACTGTATGTTCGGGTTTAAAATCCGTGTTCGGTAATTGTATTTCCTGTTTTGTATGTAATGGCGCGCTTTTAATGGCGGGCTTTCAACAGCCAATCAACAAGCGTTTAACTGGTGTGCGCCATCACAGCCATGCCTACATCGATTTTGCTGTGTGGGGGGTGGTGCAGTGAAAGATCTTTTTGCCCTCACTTGAGCCCACTGAGGAGGAGGAGGGAGAAAAAAAATCTATTTTTATCAGTCTGTTGTGTGCAGCGTTCAGCTATATTTTACTACAGATTGCTGTTCTAATCTGCTATTTAAAAATTACAAATTTAAAGGGGATTTTTTAAGAGCACTTGCCATGCTCTTAACTACATTTTGCTGCCATTTGCAGCACTCTAGCCCTTTCCATTGGTGTTTTAGAGCCATTTTAGTGCCTGAAAGTTCGGGTCCCCATTGACTTCAATGGGGTTCGGTGTCCGGGTAAAGTTCGGAAAAAGTGCGGGACACGGACCCGGACTTTTTTTTCAAGTTCGGCCGAACCCGCCGAACACGGACATCCAGGTGTCCGCTCAACTCTACACACTACCAATCCCATAGACCAAATTCCATCTCAGAGGCGAGCAACTCCTACATGTACATTCCTATATACAGTGGGACCATGGGGAATAAACGTAGCCACCCTCTAACAGGAAGTCCGATCGCAGCCCCAAAAAAAGTGATTTGGAGATTTTAAGGGGTCTGAAAGAAATAGAAGGCACTTTTATGAGTTAAGAACTAGAATAGGATTGTTTTCATTATAAAACAGAATTTAGTGCCACTTTAAGCTCCAGAGCGACAAATGTACTTTAATAATGATTGTATGAGCACATCCCAGCAGTGCTTTGTATATATATGAATATTCCCTGTGTGAGGTCATGATGGATGAGGCAGAGTCCTGCCACCATGCCAGAGATAGACATGCTTGATGTCTGACAAACACTCAGCTGCCGCCAGCACTGTCCTGAGAGCTGCCGCGCTTGACAGACTGCGGAGAGTCAGTCTGACACACACTCAGCCTGAATATTAGATGAGGTGCCAAATACAGTATATGCAACCGCAGATGATGATAACTTCATAAATAACCTCTTCTTACGGCACAGATGTGTATCGTAGTAAAACCACTGTACCATAATATATATTTCCTGAAAGCCATGAATGCTCTATTATTTGATCTTCTATAGGGGTTGCGCTTGGGTTTTTGTGAAAAGTTCACAACAAGGTTAACAGTCCTATGGTGTCGCTTAAGAGAGCAATGACAACAGACCTCTGTGTTGGGCACAGGTGTCAATGGCTAATTGGATTTTCTGAGCTCTAAATTAAACCCTTAAACCTTATAAGTGGCAGATGAACACTGCTTAGATTATAAAATTCAGAACAGAACCTACCTGGGTTGTTATACATAGCATGTAAAGACATCTCAGACATGACCAGGGTAGATCTGAGGTGTTTTTTAAGTTTGTGTGGTTTTGTCTTCACAGCCTAGTTCATGTTCATTGTTGTCTGTTTTGTGTGATGACACATGCTAGGTGACTGACTTACATATATGGCCTGTATCATAGCTACTTATGTCATTACATAAGTTGATTTTCAACTTTTTGACCTTGTTTAAATTAAATTGGGCACCTTAAACATCACTACCTGTCTAACTTGTCTAAATAATAACCACTTTCTGTACCTCTGGGGGGCTTTCTTCCTCCAGGTGTACATATGTTATTTTCTGTATAGATCTGAGATAACCTGTCCCTTAACATACCCTATAAACGTCTGACCCCTAAACTCTGCCCTACAAACTAATAACCTCTTTACCCTTTCCTACAAATTACTGACCCATGTGCATTGCTCTACATGCTAACGAACCCTGTATATTGCCCTACAAACTATTGATCTGTGTGCACTGCCCTACAAAGTACTGACCCCTGTACACTGCCCTGCATTCTACTGACCCTTGTACTCTGCTCTACATACTACTGACCTGTGTACACTTCCCCACATACTACTGACCCCTGGACAATGCTCTACATAGTACTGACCCCTGAACACTGCTCTACATAGTACTGACCCCTGGACACTGCTCTACATAGTACTAACCCCTGGACACTGCCCTACATCCTACTGACCCCTGGATACTGCCCTACATCCTACTGACCCCTGTACACTGCCCCACATACTACTGACCTCTGGACACTGCTCTACATAGTACTGACCCCTGGAAACTGCCCTGCATGCTACTGACCCCTGGACACTGCTCTACTTAGTACTGACCCCTGGACACTGCCCTACATCCTACTGACCCCTGGACACTTCCTTACATTCTACTAACCCCTGTAAACTGCCCTACAATCTACTGATCCTTGGACATTGCCCTACATACTACTGACCCCCTAGACAATGCTCTACATACCCCTGTACACTGCACTACATACTGCTGACCCCTGGGCATTGCCCTACATACTACTGGCCCCTGGGCATTGCCCTACATACTACTGACCCCTGGACAGTGCTCCACATACTACTGACCCCTGGACACTGCCCTACATCCTACTGACCTCTGGACATTGCCCTACATACTCCTGACCCCTGGACAGTGCTCTACATACTACTGACTCCTGTACACTGTGCTAAATACTACTGGCCCCTGGACATTGCCCTACATACTCCTGACCCCTGGACACTCCCCTACATCCTACTGACCCCTGTACACTGCTCTACATATTACTGGCCCCTGGACATTGTCCTTCATACTAGTTACACTGGCCATAACTCAACCTAGCCAGTCAGGCCAGAAATAAGGCCAGCCAGGCCTGAAACTACATAACAACAAAAGGTAGGACGCCGCCACACACCGGAAGCCCAGGTTACCAGAGAGTGAGATGCAGCTTCAGCCTGGTCCCTCCCAGGCCATGCCCCTCTGATGCATGTTACCTTACCCACAGGGCTTGTACTACTCTGATAAGAGTGATAAGGTAGAAATGGCTTACAAGGGTTAGATGATACTTCTTTTGAATTAAATTTTGGATTTAAAAAAAGGAACTCCTTATCAACTTAAAATCCTTGGCTGGAGGATATCTTAACACCATGAAAGGTCTATGAAAAATTTTTTGAAGCCATAATATATATGGTTTTGACTAGTTATATTATTTGAAAGTTGTATTTAGGTAATTTATGTCCACGATAGGCTCTGTGAATAAAGGCCCGTACACACGTAGCGATTGTCAGCCGTAAATATTCGGACACCGACCGATCGGCCGATTGTCGGCTTGTTAGTATGATGCTTCCGTACAACCAACTGCGACTTTTCGGCCGAACAGAATCTGGTGTGCAGGCTTTAAAATTCTTGTTGGCCAACACCAGAACGGCCGATTGTTCCTCAGTCAGTACAGAATTCGGCCGACAAACAGCAGATGACCAAGACTGGGCATGCTCAGAGAAGAAAAAACACACGGAAAGTTAACCATCACATGACATCACTTCTGCAGTCGGCTGTTGTTGGCTGACAAAATTCGTGTGCAGTCTTTAGCACTTTTCAACCGACAGGACAGCACCGGACAAAAGATGGCCGATCGTTCGGCTGACATTCGGTACGTGTGTACGGGGCTATAATATACCTGCAAAGAGTCAAACACTACTTGGCATTTAAACACCCAATTTCTGTCATGTTAGTGGCATACATATATACATTCATTTTCTGAAGGCCACAACATACATGGGCTTGAGTGATAGCATTTATTATTTATAATTAAGGTAATCCATGTCTATCATAGGGAGTACGGAGTACTTGTAGCTGCTGACTGTTCTCGTTTCAGCTTTTTTGTCCTAGTGTCCACCCCGGTGATGGCTCATGTGTGGCTGCTGCAGTTACAGCTCAGAGGTGCGAACATCTTACAGATTTTTGCCATGTATGCAATCTCATTTATTGTGAATATTGTGTATGAATATATTGTAAAAAATGTATAAGTTGGATCATAAATATGTGCTAATGAGAGTTCGTTCTTTGCATTTATTAATACTTTGCTACCTCCTTGTCTGGTCCTCAGTTTGTCCTGAAGAAGCTATTTGAGAAACTCGTTTATGACTAAGCACAAGATGTGTGAAACATGCTAACCTTCCGTCCAATCCTATGACTGCATCTGTCTACATTACATTAAAGATGTGTTTATTGGTATCCCATTGCGGTGTGCGGCTGCCTTTTCCAAGCTTCCTCGTTTGTCATGGTGGCAAGACGAACTACATGGAAATGTATATTCAGCCTAATTTGTGGATGATAGCTAGCAACTAATTGTGTTAGTAAGAGGAGAACCTAATGCATGGTAGGTGAGATTGTATTTTTTAGGATCCACTAGATTCAGACTGTTTTTAAAGAAAGCAAACTGTAAGACTTTGCAAACCTTTTGTTTTGTCATGGGATGTTTTTAACTAATTTAAACTGTATATTCAGTAGGGCTTTTAAGGGATTGTAAAGCTTAATTTTTTAAATTAAAATAACAAACATGTTATACTTACCTGCTCTGTGCAATGGTTTTGCACAGGGCAGCCCCGATCCTCCTCTTCTCGGGTCCCCAGCCATCAATCCTGGCTCCTAACCCCCAGGGCACTTGTGCTTGCTTTCTCCCGAACCCTGCTCTCTGTGTCCAAAACACAGGTTCCCTCATCACTGGCTCTAATTGACAGCAGTGGGGCCCAATGGCTCCTGAGCCAACGAGGAGCAAGAGAGCAGAGAGAGCCTCGGCTCTTGTGCGCATCACTGGATCGAGATTGGGCTCAGGTATGTATTAGGAGAGGCTGTGGGGGAAGTTGCATGCAGAAGGTTTTTTATCCTACTAAATAGAATACAGTTAGGTAAAAAGAAACCTTCTGCTTTTACAGAGACTTTAAGGCTGCAGTCAGACCCCATGGACTCCGTTGGGTCCTAGGTACCTATCCAGGTTGTCTTGCAAGTTTTATCTAGCTCTGTATCCTGATGTGTTCACTTTGTGAATTGGGCCCATTGACTTCTCTTACCCTACAGTTGCTATTTCCTGTTTAAAAAGTCATGTAGATAGATTTTTTTTTTAACAATAAACAAAGTGTAGCCTTTAGCACTGCTTTTTAACTTTTAAATTGAGGTAACTGCAGAAAACTAAAATCTGATGGGTTGCTAGGTGATACTTCACTTTGCATTTCATTGCTGCTCTTTTGAATAGAGAACCACACTTCCCAGCTAGTGGAGACAGAGAATCAACCACAAACAGTGGCAGGGGACTTTCGTGGTACATATGATCTGATAGTTGGCATTGTGTTAGACAGTTATTGGAAGCTTCCTCTCCAGCTTATTGAATCTATGTGAACATCAGAGACTAATATTTTAAGAAATACTATTTATTAAACATTTAATTTGCTTTCTAATAACCTTGGTGAAGTAGTGCCACTTATCTTTTTAACATCTGTAGTGCTCAACACCGGAGTGGCCACTGAGAATATGACCAGGTCTCCCTTGCTAGTACAGAAGCTGTCTGCCACAGACCCAGTTCCAAGCACCGACAACACAGGCTCAGGCTGTCTGCGTGGTACACTGGTACCTGCGTGGTACACTGTCGGAGTATAAGGTGAGTGGGTAGGTGTATATAGGGGTCAGTGGGTGTATAGGGTGAATAGGTAGGTGTATAGAAGGGTCAGTGGGTGTATAGGGTGGATAGATAGATGTATATAGGGGTCAGTGGGTGTATAGAGTGGGTAGGTAGGTGTATAAAGGGGTCAGTGAATGTATAGGGTTGGTAGGTAGGTGTATATAGGGGTCAGTGGGTGTATAGGGTGGGTGGGTAGGTAGGTGTATATAGGGGCCAGTGGGTGTATAGGGTGGATAGGTAGGTGTATATAGGGGTCAGTGGGTGT
Organism: Pelophylax lessonae; assembly: GCF_965119305.1. Taxonomy (NCBI): domain Eukaryota; kingdom Metazoa; phylum Chordata; class Amphibia; order Anura; family Ranidae; genus Pelophylax; species Pelophylax lessonae. The sequence continues at coordinate 672,356,742 of NC_138769.1, read as the reverse complement.
ATAGGGTGGGTAGGTAGGTGTATATAGGGGTCAGTGGGTGTATAGGGTGGGTAGGTAGGTGTATATAGGTGTCAGTGGGTGTATAGGGTAGGTAGGTATATAAGGTGGGTAGGTAGATGTATATGGGGGGATTGGTGGATGTACAGGGCTCTCACCGCTCTCACGGTTCCCCTCGGCCGGTCTGCTCTCCCTCTCCGCTCTCCTCCATGTCACACATGCCAGTAACGCAGACAGCGTTGGCAGGGTCATAGAGGAGTGAGGAGGAATTACACTACTGCCATCTACCGCTTAAGTAATGGGAACGGCATTACCGTGGGGGGAAAAGTAATCAATTAGATTACTAGTTACCTGCAAAATTAACAGCGTTAAGTAACGCAGTTTACTTTAACGCCATTATTCCCATCACTGGTGCTAATATGCCCATTTAATGCCATCACTCCCATCACTGGTGCTAATATGCCCATTGCAAAAGCTATTATGCCCAGTGTATGTGTTGTTTAATACACTGACCTTAATTTCCTCTTGCAGCTGTTGCTAGCATCGATCAACAGGCTGCTAGAAAGAATTAGAGGCGGAGTGCACTTGGTATCACTCTGCCTGTTTCAGGATTTGGCGCTACAGAGGAAGCATTGGCTTATGCGGCCCCTGCTCCCTCCATGGCCACCTGTTCTCTTCACTGCTGGTGATTGCGATCAACAGGTTCCCGACTCTTTGGTGAGGAGGACAAAATATCCTTCTCTAGACCAGACTCCATGATGATACCTTCCAGTAAAGATTATTTTAGCATATCCTCTCCAGGGCCTCAGCCCAGCACCTGCTGAGGCCCAAACAGCAGCACGACAAGAACCCTCTGAGCATGCCTCCCAAACAAGAGATTGGCTGGAGTCTTCTAAATATTCATAAATCAATGGACACTCCTATTCCATCCTTTGGAAGCTTCTTTCAGAAGCAGGAAGAAGTAATCAACCATTGACCTTAGGGAAACCCTGACCAAGCTAAAAAACATATAATTTATCCTCTGACTACAGTAAATCCAAAAAATAAATGTATACAGAGATAAATAACCTCGCGCTTATGGTATACAGTGTGTATAAAGCGATTGGCTGAGCATACCTTGACGTCACTTCCGGCCGGTGGAACGCACAATGCGAGAGCAGCGAACCACCGCACCGCGCTCTGTCTGCTTATCTTATTTATTTTGTAAGTAGGTTTCTTTATTTAATACATTGTTTTACATACATACTTCACCATGGATGACATCTTATTTTTTACGAGGGTACTCTGGATTTAAGATTGGCTATCTCTAAGGATCTCTCCTACCAAGTGAATATACAAGGCTGTGTCTTAAAAGGAGCTGTGACTACACATAAGGATTAATGCACAATGCCAGCATACGAACGTCTTGTGGTAAGTAGGGAACCACAGGGGGAGCAACTATCACTTTATACCAAGTGGAGCACAGAAGCACTTCCTTTTTTGCACTGAATGGACACTTTATTTATTTATATATTGGAATAGCAATATATGGACACAATTTATTATATTTATAGATTCATTGAATTGTTTATTGGTATAATTGATTGTATTTTGTTGGCACGTTTGCACACTTGCATATTTTGCACATTTGCAGTTTATATTAATAGCAGCGCTGTAATATTTTGTTCTCATCAAAAAATAAATGTGGCCTACCCTGCACTTCACTGGCTGATTGTTTTTCAAGTAAACATTTTTTATAGTGATACATTTGTTCTAGAGTCTTGGTAAATAAAGCTCCCAATGCACTTGCACTTCCCCTTTAGTATATAAAAATAAAAAATATATCCTTCATTAAACTCCCCCTTGCCCAAGTCCTTAGCAATTAAACTTCAGTTTCCAATTCCAGGCTGGGCACAACCACCCTGGTATTTGCCACCTCATTTCCCTTGGAGCAGCCCACAAACCTTTAATTTTTTTTATTTTTATAGACTTTGTTCCTGCAGTCTTTGGCCCAGTCTTGTGAAGTCATGGGTTCCTATCCTCCTCTTCTTCCTTCAATAGTGGATGAATCCTGGATGCTGCACATTCCATTCTCTTCAGCGTTATCCTGATATCATAGGATAGCCTTATGATGTCCACGGATCTAAAGATGTGGTTTAAATGGTGTCGGATGTCATTCAACCCAGACTAGGACCAGTGCTGAATTACAGATTGTTAGGCCTGCTGGGGATAGTACTGAAGATAAGGTAGGTTTGTTTATATGGGTAATTTAGGTAAGTCCAAAAGTGTATTCACCCTTTATCTTCCCAACATTTAAAGTAGAACTATGGTCTCCTATTCAAAACTACAAAAAGGATCTCTTGCTGCAATACTCATCTACTCTTCGGCACTGTTCCAGAGCTCCAAAGCTCAGTACGCCTCTCCTAGGTTGGATGATGTTTAGCGGCACTCAACCCACTTCCTGTGAGCCGCTACTGTCATGTGCCCATATGCATCCTCATGCCAGCCTGGGCTCACAGCACTCATGTAAGTGCTCCAGTGATGGCGACAAGGCATTTTAGTTTAGGGCAGGTCTCCAGATAGTGACACACCTATAGTTTTCAATAGAAGCTTGTGTAACTTGGTGTCAAGAGTACAACTGTGGGAGACAGGATTGTCACCCTATAACAGTAAGTGCCCCAACAATGACTTTCTTGGAAGAACAAAAGTGTTATTTAGGCTGTATAAATTTAAAAATATGTTGAAAATGACTCTCAATTGGTCTCACATCCACTTTAATGAATGTTCGTTGGAACTTGATATATATGCAGCTTTGACATAAACTAAAATGTGTTTCCTAGAAAAGTGGATTATTTGCACTCTGTTAAGGCAACCAACCAAAAGGACCTTCTGGTATTAACGCTGCATAATGGATGAATGCCTTGGGATCATTAGCTAACTGCACAGTATGCCCTCCTGGGGTATTCAGGAGTATAGGTCTCTTGGTGGGGCCAGCTGGCTGGAAGCCCTATCTCAAACTATTTGTACCATCTTCACAGATCAAAGGCCACATGCCTCGGGCGAATGACAATAACGAGCTTTGAATGAGCATGGATGCGTTTCGCTGGGACCCACCTGATGGGAGTCTTCCGAGGATGAACAGAGGCTTTGGTTTGTGAGTCAGTGAATGATATAGCCTGGAGAGGACCCCCCTCTCTGTCTGCCATCCTCTCCGCATCCCCTCTTTCATTTTCCTTATTATAAGTAGAATCTGTGTACTGTATATCCCTATTTGTGAATAAAACTCTACCCCTATTTTGATATCCAGTTGTCCTTCACTAAAATCATGCACCCCCTAACAAAGCACTTTCAACAATCTTGGAATAACTTTTTTCTGCGTGTCGCTTGCAGCTCCATATGTTTTATCTTGAATGTCAGCTTCTCCATAATACAGCTGTTACAGTTAATTTTTAGCAGAAGAGCCCATCATCAGCACTGGAGAGGCATAAACTGTAATGCTCTCAAAAAAAGATCTATAAAAAAACAGACAGCATAACAGAAATAACCGCCATAGGAAGAATCAGCTCTGACTACTAAAGTGGGAGCCCAGCGGCAGAGGAATAATACAAACCAGGAGTGCAAAATGCTGATAATAATGGAGAATGTGCAGAGAATACAGACAGGAGCAGCACTGATCACATATGATACTCCCTGATCTGAACGTTCTTTTATTGAATAGCAGTTCCCATAAAAACAGCATCAAACTTTGCAGTATAATAAGGAAATTGACAACATTACAATCTATTAATTTTGACCCTATGAACGATCACATTGTTATGTTGGCTTTGTGCAATGTGGCTAAACAATTTATTTTATACTATTGGGTTCCAAGTGAAATTTTTTTGTACAGCTTTCTATAGAAATTTCTGCAGTTCTGCTGCCATCTTCTGGATGCATTTATAACTGCATAAAACATTGTTTTGGATCCAGGATGGCCTTAAAAGAGAGTAATTATAATGATAAAATAGACTTAACTTGCAACAGTGGAAGCCTGGGCTTAGTCTCCACCGGAGACAGACACTATCCTGTGTTTTTGATCAGTTTAATCGCATGACCCTTAAGAACACATTTTTAAAAAAGTGAGAAATTCTTGGTAATCTTTGTAAATTTGCCCTGTAGATTATAAGGTAATTATAACAAAAATCTGAAGCAAGTGTAGAGAGGATGAATGGTTGAATATGCAGACGAGGAATTTAGGTTACAGTTCTCATTTGCTGTAAGTCAAATGTGCAGTTAATGCAGGGCTGGGATGAAAAAGTGACTGCCTTTGGCATTTCACTGGAGGGGGGCTGCAAAAAGGATCTGCAACCTATCCAGCTGAGGTCATTTATAGATCATGAGGGGGCTTACGTTGCCCTTTTCACCTTAGGTGCTAGAGGGTTCTGTCCAGGTATTGGGTTAATGTTTGTGGCAAACAGCAAAAGAGATCATATGTGGCCAATTCCCTATAAGTATCAGTGACAGGTGAATGCTAAAGAAATAAATTGACACCTATAATATCATGAACATTAAAAATGGGTGAATGCCAGTGCATGTACTCCTAAATATAATACATCCTCTGACAATGCTTAGAAAGAGTTTAGAAAGAATAGAAGCAGGCCTTAAAGTGTTAGTTTACTGTTACAGAAATAAATGTTAAGGTAAACTAGCAGTGTTCACCCTAACCACCTCCCCCGGTCTCCCTCTGGGTTTGCCAGGCTGGCAACCCCAGAGGTCCTGGGATTTGAAATTCTCACTCATTCTGATTGGTCAGCGCTGTCACATTGCTGGTGGTAAGTACAGTGGGGACTGGGAGGGGGTGAAGAGAGTGTCTGGTGTTAGTCCAACTGTATACGTTTTCTGTAAAGGTGATCTAACCCTTTAATTAACCATTGTATAACGGGACTTGGGAAATTGTCTTATGACCCAGCTAACATGCACGCACATGTAGCCAGTGAGTACCCTTTACAGCAATAGGGAAAGACCTGACAGGTGTCTGGCTACGAACAAGCAACTAGAGATGTGCAAAACTTGTTTTAGTTGAGGATTAGTTCCTTAAGTTAATCATTTAATTTTGGTTGCACAAAATAATACAGTTCTCCTATGCTATAAAGATTAAAATGCCTTTAAGTGCAAAAATAATGATTCCCAACTGGCCCAGTGACAACGTCTTCTAAGACGAAACGTACATCGGGTGGAGGAAATAGCGGTGACATCAACACTCCCACCGGGGCGCAGGACAATTGTTTACTGAATGCCTGAATTTTTAACACATCTGTAAGTAGATTACTATTTTAATAAAGCACACTCTTGTTGGAAATTGCACAATGAGCAATTGTATTCCTCTCTCTTCATAAATGCCTGGCTGATGTATGGTGCCTGATATTTCACCAGCTGTATGTCCTGGAAATCCTTCTGATGTTCTATCTGCCATGCAGATGCTTTGAAGGGAGCCAAATCTCTTTGCCCATACTGGGGGGTTTTGCTCACTGATGCGTGGCCAGACCTCATAACAGAGGTCTCCGTGTCTGGTAAGCATCCATCTTTTGCAGGGTGGTGGAGCACCGATAATTGATCAGTTAGAGCACCACTTGAACAGAATTAAATGTGTGTACGTAGCACCATCTTCATCACAGGCATTGGAATCGCAACTATTTTTATTTCTGCTATTAATCCATGTATGCCATATACAGTATGTCACAAAAGTGAGTACACCCCTCACATTTTTGTAAATATTTTATTATATCTTTTAATGTGACACTTTGCTACAATATAAAGTAGTGAGTGTACAGCTTGTATAATAGTGTAAATTTGCTGTCCCCTCAAAATAAAATCAACACAAGGCCATTAATGTCTAAATCGCTGGCAACAAAAGTGAGTACACCCCTAAGTGCAAATGTCTAAATTGGGCCCAAAGTGTCAATATTTTGTGTGGCCACCTTTATTTTCCAGCACTGCCTTAACCCTCTTGGTCATGGAGTTCACCAGAGCTTCACAGGTTGCCACTGGAGTCCTCTTCCACTCCTCCAGGACGAAATCACGGAGCTGGTGAATGTTAGAGAACTTGCGCTCCTCCACCTTCCATTTGAGGATGCCCCACAGATGCTCAATAGGGTTTAAGTCTTGAGACATGCTTGGCCAGTCCATCACCTTTACCCTCAGCTTCCTTAGCAAGGCAGTGGTTGTCTTGGAGATGTTTTTGGGGTCGTTATCATGTTGGAATACTGCCCTGCGACCCAGTCTCCAAAGGGAGGCAGCCCCAGACCATGACACTCCCACCACCATGCTTGACTGTAGGCAAGACACACTTGTCTTTGTAAGCGATATATCTAATCACAGACAGTCAAAGATAAGTAGCTCTATAGATCTTACGTAAGAGGTAGCACAGCACTACCCCACATCTTTAATCTGTTTGTAGTTTAAGGATAGACTATCAGCGCTAGTTGCAACCTCCCTCTTTCTACTCTGCCATCCCCAACACTCCCTTTTTTCCCATATTAGCACGAGAGCCTTCTCTGTTTACACTTGTCTTTGTACTCCTCACCTGGTTGCCGCCACACACGCTTGACACCATCTGAACCAAATCAGTTTATTTTGCTCTCATCAGACCACAAGACATGGTTCCAGAAATCCATGTTCTTAATCTGCTTGTCTTCAGCAAACTGTTTGCGGGCTTTCCTGTGCATCATCTTTAGAAGAGGCTTCCTTGTGGGATGACAGCCATGCAGACCAATTTCATGCAGTGTGCGACGTATGGTCTGAGCACTGACAGGCTGACCCCCCACCCCTTCAACCTCTGCAGCAATGCTGGCAGCACTCGTATGTCTATTTCCCAAAGACAACCTCTAGATATGACGCTGAGCACGTGCACTCAACTTCTTTGGTCGACCATGGCGAGGCCTGTTCTGAGTGGAACCTGTACTGTTAAACCACTGTATGGTCTTGGCCACCATGCTGCAGCTCAGGTTCAGGGTCTTGGAAATCTTCTGATAGCCTAGGCCATCTTTATGTAGAGCATCAATTCTTTTTTCAGATCCTCCGAGAGTTCTTTGCCATGAGGTGCCATGTTGAACTTCCAGTGACCAGTATGAGAGAGTGAGAGCGATAACACCAAATTTAACTGCCCTGCTCCCCATTCACACCTGAGACATTGTAACACTAACGAGTCACATGACACCGGGGAGGGAAAATGGCTGATTGAGACATATTTGGACATTTTTACTTAGGGGTGTACTCACTTTTATTGCCAGCGGTTTAGACATTAATGGATGTGTGTTAAGTTATTTTGAGGGGACAGCAAATTTACACTGTTATACAAGCTGTAAACTCACTACTTTACATTGTAGCAAAGTTTCATTTCTTCAGTGTTGTCACATGAAAAGATATAATAAAATATTTACAAAATTGTGAGGGGTGCACTTTTGTGAGATACTGTATGTTAATTTTGGCATTTGAATGAACTTTTTATGTTAACACTAATGATCTGGCACTTTTTTTGCAGAACAATATAATTTTTGCAGGAGCTATAATTGTACTGGTATATGTATATACAGTGCCTTGAAAAAGTATTTATAGCCCTTGAAATTTAACAACATTCAGTCATGTTACAACCAAACACGTAAATGTATTTTATTGGGATTTTTTTGTGATTGACCAACACAAAGTGGCACATAATTGGGAACTGGAAGGAAAATAATGAATCATTTTCAATATTTTTTACAAATAAAAATGTGAAAAGTGTGGAGTGCATTTGTATTCAGCACCCCTGCGTCAATACTTTGTAGAACCACCTTTCTCTGCAATTACAGCTGTACGTTTTTTTGGGTATGTCTCTTCCAGCTTTGCACATCTAGAGATTGAAATTGTTGCCCATTCTTCTGTGGAAAAATAGCAAAGCTCTGTCAGATTGGATGGAGAACATCTGTGAAGAGCAATTTTCAAGTCTTGCCACAGATCCTCAATTGGATTTAGGTCTGGACTTTGACTGGACCATTCTAGCACATGAATATTCTTTGATAAACCATTCCATTTTAGCTCTGGCTGCATGTTTCAGGTCCTTGTCCCCCTGGAAGGTAAGCCTCTCTCACAGTCTCAAGTCTTTTGCAGACTCACTCTAACAGGTTTTCTTCTAAGATTGCCCTGTATTTGGCTCCATCCATCTTCCCATCAATTCCGACCAGCTTCCCTGTCCCTGCTGAACAAACTCATCCCCACAAGATGATGCTGCCACCACCATGTTTCACGTTGGGGATGGTATGTTCAGGGTGATGTGCAGTGTTCGTTTTTGACAATTCATCGCATTTTGCATTTAGGCCAAAAAGTCCAATTTTGGCTTCATCTGACCAGAGCACCTTCTTCCACATGTTTGCTGTGTCCCCCATATGGTTTCTTGCAAACTGCAAATGGGACTTCTTATGGCTTTCTTTCAACAATGGCTTTATTCTTGCCACTCTTCCATAAAGTCATGTGGAGTGCATGACTAATAGTTGTCCTGTGTACAGATTCTCCTACCTAAGCTGTGGATCTCTGCAGCTCCTCCAGAGGTACCATGGACCTCTTGGCTGCATCTCTGATTAATGCCCTCCTTGCCCAGCCTGTCAGTTTAGGTGGAGGGCCATGTCTTGGTAGGTTTGCAGTTGAGCCATACTCTTTCCATTTTTGGATGAATTATTGGACAGTGCTCTGTCAGATGTTCAAAGCTTGGGCTATTTTTTTCATAACCTAACCCTGCTTAAAACTTTGCCACAACTTTATTCCTGACCTGTCTGGTGTGTTCCTTGGCCTTTATGATGCTGTTTGTTCACTAGGGTTCTCCAACAAACCTCTGAGGGCTTCACAGAACAGCTGTATTTATACCAGGGGTGTCCAAACTACGGCCCTCCAGCTTTTGTGGAACTACACATCCCATAAGGCATTGTAAATCTCTTACATTTACAGACATAACTAGGCATGATGGGAATTGCAGTTCCTTTACAGCTGGAGGGCCACAGTTTGGACACCCCTGATTTATACTGAGATTAAATTACACACAGGTGGACTCTATTTACTAATTAGGTGACTTCTGAAGGCAATTGGTTCCACTAGATTTTAGTTAGGGGTAAAAGAGTAAAGGGGGCTGAATACAAATACATGCAACATGCACATATTGGTCTCTCTGTCGGGATGATTAATCACCTGTCTATGTTTTCATTGGCCACGCACGGATGTATTTAATCGGTAGCTTGATTGCATTTAGCCATCTGCTTATTTTTGCATGTATTGTAAGTATGTATGTATATATATATATACAGTGAGTACAGAAAGTATTCAGACCCCCTTAAATTTTTCACTCTTTGTTATATTGCAGCCATTTGCTAAAATCATTTAAGTTCATTCTTCTTCCTCATGAATGTACGCATAGCACCCCATACTGACAGAAAAACACAGAATTGTTGACATTGTTGCAGATTTATTAAAAAAGAAAAACTGAAATATCACATGGTCCTAAGTATTCAGACCCTTTGCTGTGACACTCATATATTTAACTCAGGTGCTTTCCATTTCTTCTGATCATCCTTGAGATGGTTCTACACCTTCATTTGAGTCCAGCTGTGTTTGATTATACTGATTGGACTTGATTAGGAAAGCCACACACCTGTCTATATAAGACCTTCCAGATCACAATGCATGTCAGAGCAAATGAGAATCATGAGGTCAAAGGAACTGCCTAAAGAGCTCAGAGACAGAATTGTGGCAAGGCACAGATCTGGCCAAGGTTACAAAAAGATTTCTGCTGCACTTAAGGTTCCTAAGAGCACAGTGGCCTCCATAATCCTCAAATGGAAGACGTTTGGGACGACCAGAACCCTTCCTAGAGCTGGCCGTCCGGCCAAACTGAGCTATCGGGGGAGAAGAGCCTTGGTGAGAGAGGTAAAGAAGAACCCAAAGATCACTGTGGCTGAGCTCCAGAGATGCAGTCAGGAGATGGGAGAAAGTTGTAGAAAGTCAACCATCACTGCAGCCCTCCACCAGTCGGGGCTTTATGGCAGAGTGGCCCGACGGAAGCCTCTCCTCAGTGTAAGACACATGAAAGCCCACATGGAGTTTGCGAAAAAACACCTGAAGGACTCCAAGATGGTGAGAAATAAGATTCTCTGGTCTGATGAGACCAAAATAGAACTTTTTGGCCTTAATTCTAAGCGGTATGTGTGGAGAAAACCAGGCACTGCTCATCACCTGTCCAATACAGTCCCAACAGCGAAGCATGGTGGTGGCAGCATCATGCTGTGGGGGTGTTTTTCAGCTGCAGGGACAGGACGACTGGTTGCAATCGAGGGAAAGATGAATGCGACCAAGTACAGGGATATCCTGGACAAAAACCTTCTCCAGAGTGCTCTGGACCTCAGACTGGGCCGAAGGTTTACCTTCCAACAGGACAATGACCCTAAGCACACAGCTAAAATAACGAAGGAGTGGCTTCACAACAACTCCGTGACTGTTCTTGAATGGCCCAGCCAGAGCCCTGACTTAAACCCAATTGAGCATCTCTGGAGAGACCTAAAAATGGCTGTCCACCAACGTTTACCATCCAACCTGACAGAACTGGAGAGGATCTGCAAGGAGGAATGGCAGAGGATCCCCAAATCCAGGTGTGAAAGACTTGTTGCATCTTTCCCAAAAAGACTCCTGGCTGTATTAGATCACAAGGGGGCTTCTACTAAATACTGAGCAAAGGGTCTGAATACTTAGGACCATGTGATATTTCAGTTTTTCTTTTTTAATAAATCTGCAACAATGTCAACAATTCTGTGTTTTTCTGTCAGTATGGGGTGCTATGTGTACATTCATGAGGAAGAATAATGAACCTAAATGATTTTAGCAAATGGCTGCAATATAACAAAGAGTGAAAAATTTAAGGGGGTCTGAATACTTTCCGTACCCACTGTATATATATATATATATATATATCTGTGTGTGTGACCAATATTCTAGCTATGACTAACCACCAAGATAGGTGTAAAATGCATTAGCTGATCTGTTTTTTACTTCCACGTGCTGTATGGATTGTCGATTTAACATATTTGGAACCATAAACAGTTATTCAAGCAGTGTGCAGCCATCCAGACTTCTTCTTCCTACATGCCACACTTTTCACATATTTATTTGTAGAAAATGTTGAAAACCATTTATCATTTTCCTTCCACTTCACAATTATGTGTCACTTTGTGTTGGTCTATCACATAAAATCCCAATAAAATAAATTTTATGTTTTTGGTTGTAACATGACAAAATGTTGAAAATTTCAAGGGGTATGAATACTTTTTCAAGGCACTGTATATGAAATGTTTTTGCATTTATAGGCACTTTAATCTTGATAATGTGGGAGCACTGCATTCTTCTAGCAACCAAAGTTTATTAACAGCGCATCACTATTGTTTGGATACAGTAAATTTGTTTTAAGTATTGTGGTTGCGTGCAATACAGTGCGTGCAGCTGTCGGCAAACCTTTATTAGGGAATTACACACAGCGCAGATTACTTTCTTTTAGAATCATTACATTTTGTCATATTTGCTATGTTAGAATGATACGTTTTCCAAACAAAAATCCTCCACAGTAATTAGCTCCCAATTAGGTAAGGCTAGACATCAATTGAGACTATTACTGATTTCTCAGCATGACTGCCATATCAGATCACTAAAATCCAATCATTATCGCAATGGCAATAGGGCGGGTAGGTTTCTCGCTAATCAAATTAAAGAGAGGGTCGTTAAACAAAGAATCTTATTCTTAAAACATCCTTCAACTTGCAATAAACTTACCACCCCTGAGGAAATAGTGAATGCTTTCAGACAGTACTTATTAAGGCACACTATACAATTTGCAAGACGATCTCCCCACTTTCCAACCGACACCTGAACACATTACAGAGATCTTAGAATCCATTTCTCTAACACAAGCTGAATTGTCATACTTAAAGTGATACTAAAGTCTGTTTTTTAAAAAAAAAAAAATAACAAACTTACTGACTTACTAAGTGCCGGTTCACACTAGATCGCTCCGACTTAGGGGGCGACCTGTGAAGTCGCGTGCAGCGCGACTTCGGCGTGACTTGCACGGACTTCATAAAATGAATGTCAATGTAAGTTGTCTCCAGGTCGCCCCCAAGTAGTACAGGACCCTTTTTCTAAGTCGGAGCGACTTGTGTCGCTCCTATTAGAACGGGTCCTGTACTACTCAATGACCATGACGGTGCACAATTTGCCAGGCTGACCAAGTCGCCTGACAAGTCGTATTAGTGTGAACCGGCACTTACCTGCTCTGTGAAGGGGTTTTGCACAGAGCAGCCCGGATCCTCCTCTTCTCGGGTCCCTCGCCCCTGCTCCTGTCCCCTCCCTCCTGCCAAGTGCCCCTACAGCAAGCAGCTTACTATGGGGGAACCCGAGCTGAGCAGCCGCTCTGTGTGTCCATTCAGACACAGAGCTGCATCTCAGCCCTGCCCCCTCTCTCTCCTTATCGGCTCACTGACTTTAATTGACAGCAATAATTGTGTCTCGGCCAATCAGGAGGTAGAGAATGGTACAGTCGAGAATATCGCGCAACATCGCTGGATGGAGATGGGGCTCAGGTAAGTATTGAGGGGGCTGAGGGGCTGCTGCACACAGAAGATTTTTTTTATCCTAATGCGTAGAATGCATTAAGATAACAAAAAACTTCTGCCTTTACAACCACTTTAAACCAATCTGTTATAGTGTCAGAAATTGAGGATACCTCACAACAAATCCCCAGGCCCAGGCGGATACTGAGTATTACAAAATGTTCTCTTCTGAACTTTCTCCCCATATGGGAAAGGTATTTAATGCAGCTGTGTCCTCTGCATCATTTCCTCCAGAGATGTTGTCGGCTACCATTGTGACACTGAGATATATAAATAATGCAGCGCCAAAAGGTACAATAAATAGTGAATACAATTAAGAAAAAAAAAAAAAAATCAATCACACCCAATTAATGCCAGTAAATGAGTGTAAAGCAGTGATAAGTCACACAGCCCCAAAAAAATTAACTGATCAATTACAAACGTGAAAGGTATATTTATAATAAAAAACAATTATTAAATATTAAATAATATAATATTCGTGCACATGAATCACATAAAATATCCATAAATGATTAAATAAATATATTTATATCTTGTGCACTTTAACTATGTGAAAAAGTCCATGGTGGAATAAATAAATAAAAAAAAATTGTCAATTAATAAAGGATCCTTCTGTGCCGTGCAATATTACATATAAAGTGCTGGTGCTCCAATCCACACACAAGTGCCCTGTGTGTTTCAAACAGTGCTCACTAGCAGCTCACCTTAAGCCTCGTGCACACAATCAGATTATCGAACGATCTTTCGTCCGTTTTTTGTTGCATGCTAGTCTCGTATGGAAAGTGAAGTGGTTACTTTCATACGAAAATTCCCGTACGACAGAATTCAACTCCAGAAGTGATGTCATGTGTTGAATTGTTTAGTATGTGTTCTTTCCTTTCTGTAGTCTTGCTCTTACGATTTTTTTCAGACGAAAACTTTACTAATTAAACGAAAATCGGATGTTGTATTGACGTACGATAAAAATTTTATATCCTGCACATCCAGATTTTGTCGTCCAAAAATTCGGAATCGGCTGTCGAAAGCACTATACTAACAATCCGAAAATCGGCAGATCGTTCGTCGGACTAAATTTTACTTCCGATTTTCTTATTGTATGTATGGGCCTTTACTCTCTGACACATATATTCCAATGAGTCAGATAAGCTGTTACACCCAATGGTGTTAAAAGTTTATTGGAATGACCTTCTCCTCCTTCCTCCTTTAGGACTGGTGCAGGCATGGGAACCGTTTTATATGTAAAAACAAGAAAGATTCCTCTAGTGCTCTCTGAATCAAATTTAATAAGCCAAGATATAACAATTATCAGACTCACAAATCCAGGCACTTCAGCAGTGCGGGCTTTCACAGGCTCATCTGTCTGTGTATTCGGACAATCAACCTTGATACGGCGTCCGTTCGTAGGCTTTGCCCCAGTACGCGTTGCGTCACTCAAATGGCTTCATCAGCTGCCTTGATTTGTGAGGTGATAAGGTGGTATCTTACACTGTAAGTGGCAGTGCACAGCGACAATTCTGATGTCTCTTTCTGGCACATAGCTTGTGGAATTTGGGAAGTATATCAAATGATTCTTCAGAATTTCCAACAGAGCGATGTGCCAGAAAGAGACATCAGAATCGTCGCTGTCGTCACTTTCCATACCTGATGACCAATTTTCCCACGAATCGCTATCACTCAGTTCTACAAGTAATTCCGTTTCGCTGACGCTGCTTTCCAGTTCATCTAAAAGCACTTTTGCGCAAAAAGATCGCTTTTTGGACGCCATGGTCGTTCTCAATTTTCCAAGAACTGGAAAAGCACAGGCAGGGCACTGGAAAAGTCAGCAGGTGAAATCCTGTGGTGAAATGGCATGATACAGTGTAATCCGTTAGGATCACAGCTTTGTATCATCTCATTTGGTGTATTTACATTTTTTAAATTGCCGACGGTTCCACCCCTCTGCGTCGGAACGCTCGCAGGGAAGGGAACCGGAAGACAGGTGCCGGCATCGGCCGAACACAAAGTGGAAGGACAGCGGGAGGACGGCTGGGGATCACAGGGGAAGGTGAGTTTTAAAATATAAAACAGATTTCCATGCAAAAGAATGTACCGCTTTTAGCACAGAAATCTAGACATAATCAGACCGCTAGGGAGGTTAAGGTAATCACAGAGGGCAATATGGCACTCTTTGTGTCTGGAGGAAAAGAGATTTAATCTCCAGATAAGGAAAGGCTTCTTCACAGTAAGAGCTGTAAACATGTGAAGTGAACTCCCTGGTTCTGACAAAGCAAGTTACCAAAACCAAACCTGGACTCCAGTACAAATCAGCATGTGAGAAGGGCCTGTTTCTATAAATATATGTAACACTATATCAGAAACCTATATATAGTCGATAGCCACAACATAATTACTTAAAATATTCTGTTTTATTATTTAGAAAAACATGCTTAAGAAAACATTTACTCATGTACAATAAAATGCTAAAAACACACAAGATAGATGGCAGCTGCCCTAGTTGGTGAAATAATTTTTATAAGTTTCCAAATGTAGCGATACCCCCGGAAGTTTTTTTTATTTGTATAGATATATAAAAAAAATTCAAAGGAACACTTTGAAAAGACATCAGATCGCAATGGAAAAAAATATCATGCTGGATATCTATACTGATATGGACTGGGTAATGTGTTAGGAACGAAAGGATGCCACATCATTTGCTGGAAATTAAAATGATGAACCTACAGAGGGCTGAAGTCAATGACACCCCCGAAAATCTAAGTGAAAATATTATGCAACAGGCTAGTCCATTTTGCTAAAATTTCATAGCAGCAACTCAAAATGGTACTCAGTGGTTTGTATGGCCCCCATGTGCTTGTATGCATGCCTGACAACATCAGGGCATGCTCCTAATGAGACAACAGATGGTGTCCTGGGGTATTTCCTCCCAGATTTGGACCAGGGCATCTCTGAGCTCCTGAACAGACTGAGTTGTAACCTGGTGGCATCAGATAGACCGAAACATAATGTCCCAGAGGTGTTCTACTGGATTTAGGTCAGGCAAACGAGGGGGCCATTCATTCCTTCATCCTCCAGGAACTGGCTGCATACTCTAGCCACTAGAGGCTGGGCGTTGTAGTGCACCAGGAGTAACCAGTGAAGAGTCTGACAATGAGTCCAAGGATTTCATCCCAATACCTATTGGCAGTCAAGGTGCCGTTGTCTAGCCTGTAGAAGTCTATGAGTCCCTCCATGGATATGCCTCCCCAGATCATCACTGACCCACCACCAAACGTGTCATGCTGAACAATGTTACAGAGAGCATACTGTTCTCCATACTCTTACTCTTCCCCAGACCCTTCCATGTCTGTCACATGTGCTCAGAGTGAAACGCACAGGGCGCCAGTGGCAGACCTGCCAATTCTGGTGTTCAATGGCAAATGTCAATCGAGCTCCACGGTGCCAGGCAGTGAGCACAGGGCCCACTAGAGGATGTCAGACCCTCAGGCCACCCTCATAAAGTCTTAAATCGAGAACAGTATTACCCCAATTGGGACTTAAGAGGCAGACTAAGAAAATAGTAAGAGGGTGTAACAAAAAGTTAAGTAAAAATTACCAAAATTTTTTTGTTGTACGATCTAAAAACATGACTCCAGAGGCCAAATGGTAAATCACATCAGCATGATGACACAAATTATTGTGAACAAAAAGCACCCTGAAACTCAGATATACTGGAGCACCAAGCTGGCCAATTTGAGGTGAGAGGCCAGATTCTTGGAGGTGTTTGCCAAGTAACGCGTTTCGGAGACTAGTGTCAATCTACAATGAAATGGTACAATATTAGAACAGACAGATAAGTCACAATGGAGCAGACATATAATAAATACATACTTACAAAGGGTCATCATGGGTGAAAGAAACAAATGTATGACAATAGCATATTCCAAAATGTTGTATTATCACGCCCAGCAAGCTGATGTAGATGTGGCCTAGCTGCATACCCGGGCACAAACAAGGACTGTAAGCAGCAATCGAGATGGTTCACCCATTAGGGGGAATTTGTATATACGCATGGAAAGTGCTATGAAAGGATAATGAAGTGAAAAAAATAAACTAAACTGAAAATTAATAAAATGGAAAACAAAAAACAAAGGGCAAATAGCAGCAGTAAAGAAAGAAAAAAAAAGGGGGGGATAAGAAAGTGAGCACTATAGATGAGAGGTAGTAAAAAGGTAGAAGAGCTGCATCAAAATGTATGGGATACTTTCTATATCAAAGGGTCAGCAAGCATAGGTGTGGTGGTTGATGGAGGTCCACCTTACAAATCAGTGGCGTTGCCTCCCTCTCTTATATATGCAGCTGCTCTACCCCTCTCCCCGATACATACCACAGGAGGGGGAAAAAAGGTAAAAATCATTACAAACACAGAGCAGCACAAACAGCACTAAGGTAAACGGCTGAGTATCCATTACAAAAACAAAGGCAGCACAGACAGCACTAAGCTCAGGGGTACACGCCTGAGTATCCAGCCATTTCCTGGGCTATGTAGGTCACCCCAGCTTATCCTCCCGATGGTAGAACTGCGCTAAGAGTCAGGCAGTGATTTCATCATCAGGGGGAGGGAAGCCACTGACACAATGGTGCTGGCTGCCTCATCTGACACATGGGGGCAGAGGTAGCGGCGCATATGTCACCCATCGCCTCCTAAGCCATCCAAATGGCTCCCACAGCCCTAAACCTGGGAGAACCTTAGTGTTGTGGGCAGTGCAGAGGAGCAGCTAAATGGCAACATCCAGTGGTCAGCAGCTGGGTGGCAACATACCACACTACGACTAGTGAACAAGGATTCATACATATAAAGATATCACAAAAACATAAGTATGTTCAAGAGGGAGAAAGGGAGAAGTGTTTCAACCATGAAATCCTACAACTCACTAGAGGAAAGGGGCAGTTACATGTTGAATTATAAGTATATACACAACCTTATTAGTCAAAGAAAGTGTGGGGCATGGATGGGTGAAGAGGAACAGAAAAAGCAAAAAAAAAAGGGCAAAAAAAGCATGGGGATGGGGATGAAAGCTAGTAGCATGTAAAATGGTATTTCCGGATGTAGGTTTCTGTGAAAGATCACAAAAGTCATAAAGTCTGTTTCTGATTGTTGGGTCAGAGACATTCACACCAGTGGCCTGCTGGATGTCATTTTGTAGGGCTCTGGCAGTGCTCATCCTGTTCCTCCTTGCACAAAGGAGCAGATACCGGTCCTGCTGATGGGTTAATGACTTTCTACTGCCCTGTCCAGCTCTCCTAGAGTAACTGCCTCTCCTGGAATCTCCACCATGCTCTTCAGACTGTGCTGGGAGACACAGCAAACCTTCTGGCAATGGCACGTATTGATCTGCCATCCTGGAGGAGTTGGACTGCCTGTGCAACCTCTTTATGGTCCAGGTATCGCCTCATGCTACCAGTAGTGACACTGACCCTAGCCAAATGCAAAACTAGTGAAAAACAGTCAGAAAAGATGAGAAGGGAAAAAAAAATTTCATTGGCCTCCACCTATAAAATCATTCCTGTTTTGGAGGTTGCCTCATTGTTGCCCATCTAGTGCACCTGTTGTTATTTTCACTGACATCAAAGCATCTGAAACTGATTAACAACCCCCTCTGTTCCTAACTGACCCGATCAATATCCCAGGAGTTTAATTGACTTGATGCTCTACTCTGATTAAAAAGCGTTCCTCTAATTGTTTGAGCAGCTTGTATAATTCTTATTACGTTACTATGTGAGATACAGTCGCAAACACTTGCAGGGAGGCCCCAGCGAGATTTGAACTCGCAACCCCTGGTTTACAAGACCAGTGCTCTAACCCTTGAGCTATGGAGCCTCTTTTTTTTTTTTTTTTTCGAATCCCATCCTCGTCGATAGTTTAGTTCAATATGAACAGGCATAATCTAGAGCATCACATGGCACCATGGACATTTATACATAAAATAAAGACACAGTCAATCTTTACCTAGACAATCTATCTACATTCTGTGCCCCCTTCCCACAGCTTTTCTTTGTCCCACTACAGTTTATATAATTATTCATTTTTTATGAATGATCATATAATCTCTGGGGGGGGGGAAACAGAGTACACTGATATTTCCAGTAAATGGCTGTGTGAGTGTGGGGGGGGGGGGTGCCAGCAGAGGTCTTAGCCATCTGAGGACAAACAGGCTTTTCTCCCAGCACGGCCAGAAAACTGACCACGCTGAGACTGAGATAGGTGTGCTCTCATGCCTAGTGTGGTCAGTGTGAAATAGGAAAGCAGGGGGACTGGCTGGAACACCAGGGATTTCACACAAAGGAAACTATACAAAGAGAACAGAAAGGCTCCTTTCACACGGGCGCACCGCCTGACAGAGTCCGTTCTGCTCAGCGGGGGATCGATCCGTCGATTCCCGCTGAGCAGGCGGATGACAGCTTCGTCTACGCTCTGTGTGCAGAGACACAGCTGTCAGATCCCCGCTGTCCTCTATGGGGAGATCGGATGAGAAAAGACCGCCTGTCCGTTCTCATCCGATCCTATCCGATCCGATCTTCCAGACGGATGGAAAATAGAGGATCGGAATTGGATAGCAGCGGGTGTCAGCGGACATGTCTCCGCTGACACCCGCTGCCCCATAGGGGTGCATGGAGGATCCGATCAGATCCACCTGAAAAACTGACAGGCGGATCGGATCGCCCGTGTGAAAGGGGCCAAAGTGAAGGTAAATCTCCAAAATGGGACACAGATGGGGGAAGAACATCTGTCAGGGGTTATAACCCCCCTCTTGCTCTATTCAAAATGAAAGAAAAAAGTTTTGCCTATAGTTCTACATTAAGTGTTTGAACCATCCTACTATTAGATGCATATAAATGGCCTAAAGTTTAAAAAAATCAGGCCTTTTTTTTGTTTGTTTAGCTGTGCAGACATTTTAATGGCAAACACACATACCATAAAAGCATAAAGTAAAGTAAAGATTAAAACCATACTTTATATTAGCTTCACATCATAGCCCTTTAATTTACAAGTTCCCACAATTACAATGCTATATAAAGAACCATAAGTCTGTAAATTACACTGTTTGAAAATTAGTCTTCATTTATAATTAACCTTACATGCCCTGGAAACCAAGTTTTCTGTGCAGTTGTATTATGTTTTTTATGGTATAATCAGGGGCTGCAGTTGGCCTATAAACGGCAATGACGTGATAAAACATATGTTGTCTTTGTACACTAGTGGGTTTGCTGTCGGATAATGTCACGGAGTCTCTATGTATCTTTTCATGTGAAGGTGTGAGAGTTCCCAGCATTCTTCTATCGGTGTATCTTCTCGGCCTCACGGTTTTGGCGATTCCACTCTTTCCTTTGTTTGGAGGAAAGGCGTAACTAGGGTGTAACAGTCAATAATAATGACGGCTCCCTCAATCATTGCAAGACCAGCTATCCCTGTTCTAACAATTCTGATCATGTTGCACTGAAATATTCCTGTAGTGAAGGAATATGGCTGCTGTCTTTGCAACCTCTCCTGGAAATGCTAGTTTCCTGGCTGTCATGCTAAACCTTTGACTTCAGTACTTTTTAAAGCTGGCCCATACATTGATGAACAAATGTCTGCACCACCGCTAACAGTACAAATATGCTGAAAAGGCATTCGACAGGGTGGACTGGGAGTTCCTGATGGCCACACTTCAGGCGTTTGGCCTGGGCCCCACGCCTGCTTCGACTGATCAGTGCCCTTTACCAATCCCCTACTGCCCAGATGAGAGTTAACGGTATCCTTAGTGATCCCTTCAAGCTCTCTAACGCTACCAGGCAAGGGTGCCCGCTTTCCCCCATACTCTTCGCCATGTCCTTGGAACCCTTCCTTGCCAGAATCCAAGCGAACCCATCCATCCACGGCATCACAGTCGGGTCCACGATACACAAATATGCCGCTTATGCGGACGATGTCCTCTTTTATGTCCAACAACCCCTGATATCCCTTCCCAATCTCCTCTCCGAATCTGATAGATACGGCGCCCTGTCCAATTTCAAAATTAACCTTGCGAAGTCGGAAATCTTAAACGTTTCCATCCCTCCGGCCGTGGTTTCTACCATCCGTCCGTCTTTCCCTTTCACATGGCAACCTCACTCCCTCAAATATTTAGGGGTTCACATCACTGCCCATGTAGACGATTTACCTAGGGTTAATTACATCCTCTTACTCAACTCAATCAGAGTCAACCTCACAAATTGGCAACATCTAGCCACTTCGTGGATAGGCAGGGTGAATGTTGTCAAAATGAATGTGCTGCCCAGGGTGCTCTTCATGTTCCAAATGCTTCCGTATAACGTGCCTGGTAACTTTGTTAAGATCTTGAACTCCTTGGTTAGATCATATGCGTGGCGCCGCTCACAGCCCCGGGTGGCGTTCTCGCTACTTTCGCGGGTCAAAAGCCGGGGTGGGTTGGCGGTGCCTGACTTCGGGAGATACCTGACCGCCGCCTCCCTGGTACGGATAGCCGACTGGAAATTCTATTCAGGTGTAAAGCTCTGGGTCCAGCTGGAGCAGAAGTTGGCGACTACCCCCCTGTATTCTCAGCTCTGGATACCCCCGGCTGCTAGAAGCCTAGCTGACACCGTCTCGCCTCTTACCAGTTCGGTGTTCCGTGTCTGGGATGCGCTTCACAAGTCCCATAAGATTCCATATAACTCACCGCTCATGCCGATTCTAGGTCATCGCCACTTCCTGCCGGGCCACAGGGATCCCTCCTTTTCTCAGTGGCTCCTGCGGGCTACGGTTACTCTCCTTCACCATATAACCGAGGCGGAGGGGATACTGCCACTCTCCAAGTTATGCCGCTCTGCACCAAAGACATTCATGGATTACTGGAAGTACCACCAACTACAGCAGTTTGTGAAGGCACTTCCCCACCCCTTACGCCACCTGCAATCTCTGAACCTGATCGAACAAATCCTATCACGCACTGAACCGGGTAAAGGTCTGTTATCACAGTTCTACAAAGCTTTAGACGCATTACTTCCCAGCTTCACTCCATCTTTCCTGAAACAGTGGGAGTTGGATCTCCAGTGCACTCTCTCTCCAACACAGGAAAAAGTCATTCTTCAACTGTCTCACACTTCAGCAATCTCTGCTAGGATGGCTGTAGCTAACTACAAGCTTCTCACCAGATGGCATTATTCCCCCGCCAAGTTGCAAAGGATGTTACCATCTCTGTCGGCCAAATGTTGGAGAGGATGCGGGCTCAGAGCCACACATGCACACATCTGGTGGTCCTGCCCCGTTATTCGCCCCTTCTGGACCACTGTCCTATCCCTTATCGAAATAATTCAGGGCTCACCAATCGCTATGGATCCGTGGACGGTTCTGTTTCACGACACCAAACTTCACCCTGCACAGTACCGCAAATCCATCACCCCCCACCTCCTAAACGCGGCTAAAGCCCTAATCCCGAAATATTGGAAGCAGTCAGTTGCCCCCCCCCGATATCTCAATGGCTGCGCTCGGTTGATCGTATTTACCATCTGGAGGACATGACCCTGGATTTCCGTGGTCACGCATCCCTGGCCCGCAAGATATGGTCATGTTGGCTAACATTTAATCATTCCAGTACATATGCTATGTATATGGTTGATGTTTCTCCATGTTTGATTGTTTAGGCTTGCGTAACACTAAGGGAGCCCCCCCCCCCCCTCCCTCCTTCATCTGTCGTTTCCTCCTCCTTTTTTCTTCCTCCTCTTTTCTGCCCTTTCCTCTCTGCTTTCCTCGAGCGCCTCCGCTCAAATACCTGGTTTGATGTGCTTCATAATTCCTGAAATGTTGATTCCTCATGAATATCTATCTGTTGGTTCTATTTCATGCTCTTGGGTGTTATTCATATTTGCAAATTTGTTCATGGATTATGTACCTGTACCTTTTGTCACGGAGGTATTCTCGTGTTTGTATAATTATATATATCTCAATAAAAACATATTAAACAAAAAAAACAGTACAAATGTGGTAATCCTCCTGCAGATTACCACTTCTGGACCAGAAGGTTTGCCCCCTTAAAGCGGAGTTCCGGCCTCAAATACCTTTTTTAACTAAAAATACCCCTATAATACTAATCCATCGCCCTTTAGAACCGCTATTCTCATACTTACAAGGTGTACAGTATTGGATTTTAGTCAAAACCTTACATTTAAAAACGCTGTCTGGGCGCGGCCATCTTAGACGTGGGCATCTGAAGCCACAGTGTAATCTGCTGTGTCCTTCTTCCTGATTCCAAGGAGTGTTCTGGGATTTCTTCCTGATTCCAGCCTCCTGGGAGTGATGACAAACAGCTCCCAGGATGCAATACAAAGGTGGAAGTGATGTCGGTGGCTGCGGCCACAGAGGGGGGAGAAGGAGGAAGTACAATCAAAAATGCCCTGAAAATAAGGTAAGGGACCCCCCCAAAAAAATTGAAAATGCCCAATTGTTGATGAGCATAGCGAGCACTCCAGGAATCACTAAAGTTGCAAAATAGGCCGGAACTCCTCCTTATTAATGACCAGGCCATTTTTTGAGATATGGCACTTTGTTATTTTAACTGACAAATGCGCAATCGTGCGACGCTGTACCCAAATAAAATTGATGTCCTTGTTTTCCCACAAATAGAGCTTTCTTTTAGTGGTATTTGATCACTTGTGTGATTTTTATTTTTTGCGCTATAAACAAAAAAGAGCGACAATTCTGAAAAAAAAACAATATTTTCGCTTTCTGCTATAAAACATTCCCAATTCTGAAAAAAAAAAAAACAATATTTTCGCTTTCTGCTATAAAACATTCCCAATAAAAAAAATAAAAAAGCAAACTTTTTCATCATTTTAGGCCAATATGTATTCTGCTACATATTTTTGGTAAAAAAAAAATCCCAATAGGAGTATATGGATTGGTTTGAGCAAAAGTTATCGCGTCTACCAAACTAGGGGAAAGATTCATGTCATTTTTATTTATTTTTTTTTTTTTTACTAATAATGGTGGCGATTTGCGATTTTTAGTGGGACTGCGATATTGCGGCAGACAGATCGGATTCCTAACTGACATTTTTGACACTTTTAGGGGGACCAGTGACATTACTACAGTAATCAGTGCTAAAAATATGCACTGTTACGCTACTAATAATACTGGCAGGGAAGGGGCCCCGACGAACACCCTGCAATACACTGAGGGCTGCACAGTGCATTCCGCGCCCTGATTGGCCCAGGAAGCCAACCACAGCATCCTTAACAACCGATGAGTCATCAGCTGTCACTGGGTTTCCCCATTGACAGCTGAATAAAAAATAAAGATATAAAGAAAAAAATGGCATAGGGTCCGGTATGGATTTGGAGGGGAAACCAAAAATGTAAAAAAAAAAACGCATGGGGTCCCTCCAAAATCCATACCAGACCCTTTTCCCAGGCATGCAGCTCGACTGGTTGGCAAAGTGGGGGGATGTAAATCCATCATCAATCACGCTGCCCGCTGACCCGGAAAATCGAAACCATTAAAAATTCTCTCGCCTCGCATGGCCGCTCCATGCTTTGACATTTCTTATATAGGCAAGGGGCGGGGCCCCCTGGCTACATCCTGCAGTGGCACTGCCCCTTCTGAAGTCACGTGACGTCACATTTGTATCTTATTGTAACCATGAGTCATTTTAAATGGGATTTGACTTGTTTTTTTTCTTTAGAAATGTTCACAGAATACGAGCACTTTATACTGCATGGATGTAACTTATTTTTATTATACGTTTTATTTTTCTCATATATTTGACTCGTGAGGCAAAGGACAGCGCTGTGGATGTATTATCATTCACTAATATGGGCTGCTTGCACGCAACCTAGCACTAGGACTGAGTAGTAAATAAAAGACCCCTTTATTTGCACATTGTACATAGCTGAGCACCTGTGTGAATGAGCAATTACTGTATGTAGCTCCCTCCTAGGTAGGTACTAGAGAGAAAGTATAGTTTTGGATTCTGTCTGCTTACCAGAAGGACTGCAGGTAAATCTATATTGTTCTCTACTTACCAGAGAGCAGGATCTATTAGTGAGGTCTGCTCATTGTGCTCAGGATGCAACTCATTCTGTTTGCAGAGTGTTTCACACTGGTCCAATAGGGAGGCATATTGGACAGTGGGAGGAAATCTGACAAATGTGTGCACAGGCGTTTGATACAGCCCTGGTGATTTGGCAGGAGAATGCCTCAGTCCATGCTGGAATATTGTATAAATGCCAGGAGCACATGTGCTTGAGGCCTTTCGTCTTGATAGCAGAGTCCCGGAGGGAGGGGGTGGCTGTCTCCTCCTCTGTAGAGGTGCCATGAGGCCTCAGGTAGTTGACCTGAGGGCCTGGAGAGTGCCAGTGAGGAACTGAACCTGTAGGTCTGGTGAAACTGACTGAGAGGGGAGACACTGGAGGATCTGATTCTGAAGTACAGTGAGTACAGATCTGTGTCAATGGACCTGACCCGAGGGGGGCCAACCCTGCAGCTAGAAGAGTCAGTGGACAGGTGCTAGTAAAGGGGATGCTAGAGAGTATCCTGAAGATAATGTAGATTCACCAAGTATATTGCTGGAAAGAAAAGAGCAAGGAGACTTAACCCTTTCCATACATGTGGCAGTATGGATTAAGCAGTGCAGCTGCTTCCACAAGCAACCTGGTGAGGCCAAGTGAGAGTTGTCCTTATCCATTGTGAATAGTTACAGTTGGAGTATCTTACTATTCCCTTCTCCCATCCAAGTTCCAAAATAAAGACTAAAAACCAACACCCCTGGAGTGTTTATTATGTGATGTGCCATCGGGAGTAAGGAGGGATGGGTGAACTGTTCCCTAAGTGACTGTGTGCTGGTAATCAGAGGAGGCCCAACATGTCATCATACAGCAGGCCCTACAGGGACAGTGCTACGTGTAGATCTCAGAGATAGCCACTGCACATAAAGAGAAAGCAGTTCCACCCAGTAGCACTGTGAAAAGCCTTCTCAGTCTGGTAAAAAAAAAAAAAAAAAAAGAAATCCGAGAGGACCATCTGACTTTATCACCATAATCTTTCCAAAAAAAATATTAATAGCTGATTGCTTTTATTTCCTGTCCACATAACAGTCTATTATAACAGGCACACAGATACACTGACACTGGCTTGGTAGTCACTTATCTCTGTAACAGACAGCCTAGCGCAGACTCCCAGATGTGTTGGGCCGAGTGTCGCTGCCACGTAAGTCATCGTTTGTACTAATGAGTGTCTCATTCCTTTTGTATCCATTCCCAGAACACATTGAACCCGTCTTATAGGTAGTCTCATTTCATAGCCTATAAAGCCTTTGCAGTCTTTACGGATTATGTAATGCAATAATCACGGCACAGGAGTCCCAATTTCCTATGTAGACGTCGTTATCCAAAACACATTTTTGGAACTGTCCCTAAATCAATTTCGTTAAGTGTATTGTTAGTAGTAAGAGATCAGAAACGCATGTGGTGGAGAGGTTTAGTTGGAAAACAAAAGGCAAAATTTCTGTCTATGGAAACACTCATATTTTCCCACCATTTATTTCACTGAATTCTAGAAGAGCAATCCAAAATGAGGTAATAGAAATGGCATTGATGAAAAATGAACTATTCTTAAAGTTCACCTTCAGCCAAAATCTTTTTTTTTTTTTAATTTTGTATTGAATAGAACAGGAAAAAGGTTGGAGTCATATCAGGTTTTTATTCCTAACATTCAGCATCATTCTTGTCCTGCACTGTGAATCACAGTCAGTATAGAAGGGTAAATAATAATATATATTTTTTTTTGGGGGGGGGGGTTTATATGGTTCACAGATTTGGAATAGACGATTTTGTGTTAAATTGGAGGACATTTTTCTGGTTTCTCCTCTTACATTAATAGATATTGTTCTTATAGGTGTGTACTAACGACACGGATTTCACAAAATGTGGGGGGAGGGGTTTTCGGGTGGGAGGTACTGGTGAGCCTCTTTTTCTTTTTTCTTTTTTGGGATGAAGGAATAATCAATGTTTATCTGTTCTGGAAATGCAATATTTATATGTATGTATGAATGCAAATTCTTATTTGGAGTTTTTTTTTTCTCCCCTTTTTTCTTTTTTTCTTTTCTCTATGTATCTTAACAAAAATCAATAAAAACATTTAAAACAGAAGGGTAAATAATAATACAGTTACAATGTGCGCTATCTATCCCATTAGCTAATTATTCAGTGATGAATCAATATGTGAAGAAATACAAAAACAAAGATTATATAGTCAATTAGTGGGAAAAAAATGTACTTGTTATCAATAGAATTCAAAATTAATGTCCTGGTGTTGATTCCAAATAAACATGCAAATAAAATACACTGCTTCCCAGTGATATACAATATTTTCCAGCGCTCCGCCTGTAAGAAAATATGCGCCTCTTACTGGAATTAAATGATCTCTAAATTATAGGTGATCATATACACCTCTGGATGCCAAATATTATTTGCAGCTCCTTGATCACAGGCGGAGACACCACTCAGGTGGATGGATCCCACACAGCTCAGCCTTAACACCCGACTCTCTCCTCTCACTCAGACAAGGTTTGATAAATGGACAAGCAAAGAGGAAAGACTCATTGTGCAGTATGTATGCTCTAAAAATGTAATACAACAGCTATTGCACTTATAAAAGCAATCAGGCGGTAAAGAGGAAGAACGTGGATTGCCCCATCAGGTCCGGATCACAGTAACATAACGTCTCAACCCCTGTCTCCTTCCAACGCGTTTCCCCGTAAAAGACTACTGTGACAAACTCACTCAGGACAGGGGCTTTTGGAGGGGGCCGCAGGCTACCCTCTTGACTACTGACTATGGGCCCTGGCTTTTTAGGGAACACTGCTCTTTGTGAGGTGTATGCTGGGGGGACCCTTGGAGTAATGTTACTTTGGATTCAAGTCCACGTCTCCCCAAGACACACAGAGTCTGGGACTCTAGGCCTAGGATCCATGTTAAAGACCTAGCTGCCTATTACCAATAAAGGACTGCTCCACACAGTCCGACTCATAGCAGAGGCTAATATCATCAGCTCTATCACCTGTGTTTCACACATTGTTAATTGTGCAAATTAACTCACATATTGTCTACTGTGGGGATGTGCTTACACTTATAATAATGTACAGTATATAATACTTAAATGTAGGAGACGGATAGTCTGCTACTGGGGTCTCCTGCTATTGTTTATTTAATAATGTGTTCTGTGTTTATACTTAGGCTAATGTGTAATGTACTTTGTTTTAGCCTTGTTGCAGTGCTGAGTTAATTAGCATGTTAATTATAACATTATCTGGGTCTGGATTCCCATTCACCTATTGTTTCTGTCCAGATGGCTAGGTAATTAGCCTAGGGTAATAATGTTTCTGTATACAATTTCATCTGCATATGATAATGTAATCACGCTCACCCGACCTGGGGTGGTATATATTGTGTGTGAGTTTGTTCAATAAATGTTCCAGATCTTAACAAGCTAAGTTCTCGGCTAGTTTTGTACGAGGCGGCTATAATATCTGATATCTATGAACAAGACTGGTAAGGAGGAGGTATACTGACGGAAGCACACAAGCACATTGTGAGTCGAGGTTCCCTTACAGCTACATCTGGGAATTCTTCTCTAATTGACTATATAATCTTTGTTTTTGAATTTTTTTCACTTATTGATTCCTCACTGAATTAATAAGCTGAGGTCATGGGATAGATAGCGCACATTGTAATTGTTTATTATTTGCCTGTTTCTGGTATTTGGAAACTTATTAAAGTGCAGCAATCTTATCCTTATCCTTTTAGTCTTTAAGCTCGAGGTATATCCTATATATATATTTATCCAGTATAGAAGGGTGCGGTGCTCTGCCAAGGGTGGCGCTGTATAGATCCAAATTAAAGAAATAGCTAGCACTCCTTAAACACTATGGGTACATTTGTTAAAATTTGCATAGCTGGTCATCCATCAAAACCGCATATAAAACTGGTCTGTGCAAAGTCGAATGTGCTCAGGTTATATTTTCTGCAGTTTGAATGTGGAAAATATTGAATATGGCCACTAGATGGCACACACTAGGCTCCTCGGCTCCATCTAGTGGCCATAATGCAATATTTTCCCCATTCACACATCTGAACTCAAGGAAACTTGGAAACTTCTGTTTTCGCTCCATTTGCGCAGAACAAATTTACATGCAGATTCAATGGACGAATGTGAATTTTTATAAATACACCCCTATGTAATAGAAACAAAGGTATTAGTTGCATAAAAAAACATTTTTGGATGCAGAATTTCGGGACAATGTTTAAATTTAAAAGCTGAACTCTAGGAAAAAAAATATTTTTAGATATTTGTGTTATAAAAATAGGTGTTTGTCCTATGAGCAGGGATGCTGTTGCATAACGTATAATTATTATTGCCTTACATTCTGTCACTAATGTAAGATGAACATCCAGCACTGAGACCTATAGTCTCTGCTCTCATACAATCCATAAAGTAAAGGATAGTGGGTGACTCACACTGAACATTTACATCTCATTCTATTTAATAAGCTTTTTGTAGTAAATTCATATAATACAAGGTGTTCTGTGATTGGATGAGGAAGGTATGTGTGGATGAACGTCACAATCTCCCCTCTTCTAATCACAAATACCTTGAATTCTGTGGACAGAATACAAAACGTTTTGTGAATGGGCAAGGTAGAGTGTACACGATCTGCTATCCTTCACTGTATGCATTATATGGGAGCCAGAACTGTAAAGCTGGCCATAAACTGATAGCCCAATGAAAATATACGTACATTGTCCCCTGGGAAGCAGAACACTGAAAAAACTGAAGCGAGATTTCTTCCAAAAAAACAGTAATAACACAAAAGAAAAACGTAATATATTGCAGCTTACCAATTCTTAAATATAACCGAAGTCTATTTTTTTTTTTTTTTTTTGCTAAACCAGTTCTGGACCGGAAGGTTTTACCCCTTAATGATCAGGCCATTTTTTGCGATTCGGCGCTGTGTTATTTTAACTGCCAATTGTACGGTCATGCGATGCTGTACTGAAATAAAATTGATGTTCTTTTTTTCCCCCACAAATAGAGCTTTCTTTTGGTGGTATTTGATCACCTGTGTGATTTTTATTTTTTGCGCTATAAACAAAAAAAAGAGCGACAATTCTGACAAAAAAAACAATATTTTTTACTTTCTGCTATAAAACATTCCCAAAAATAAAAATAAAAAGAATTAAATTTTTTCATTATTTGAGGACAATTTGTATTCTGCTACATATTTTTGGTAAAAAAAAAAATCTCAATAAGTGTATACTGTATTTATTTAGATTGCGCAAAAGTTATCGCTTCTAAAAACTAGGGGAAAGGTTTATGTCATTTTTATTTATTTTATTTTTTTACTAGTAATGCCGGCGATTAGCGTTTTTTTAGTGGTGAATGCGACATTGCGGCAGACAGTTTAGACCCTCAACTGACATTTTTGACATTTTTTCTGGGTACCAGTGACATTACTACAGTAATCAGTGCTAAAAATAGGCAGTTACTGTAATAATGACACTGGCAGGGAAGGGGTTAACTCAGGGGCGATCGAAGGATTAAGTGTATGCCTAGGGGGTGTTTACTAACTGTATGGAGGATGGGCTTGTGAAATCAACACAGAGACCTGAGAATAGGAGGAACACAGGTGCTCTGTGCTGCTTCCTGAGAGAACAACGGTCTGCTGTGTTCAACAGCAGACCGCTGTTCTCTCTCCACAGGGAGTGATCACAGGTGCCCTGAGGCAATCGCGGCCGCCAGCCCCGTGAATCAACTTCCCCGCTGGATAATGGGGGCGTGCGCGCCTCCGGCTTCACACGCGCGCCCCCAGAATCGCCGAGCCAGCCTCCCACAGTATATCTGTGGCGGGGGGTCAGCAAGTGTTTAAAAATAATAAACATGTTATACTTACCTCCTCTGTGCAGTTGGTTTTGCACAGAGCCACCCCGATCCTCCTCTTCTCGGGTCCCTGGCTGACGCTCCTGGCCGCTCCCTCCTGATGAGTGCCCCCACAGCAAGCAGATTGCTATGGGGGCACCCGAGCCAAGCTGCAGCTCCCTCTGTCCACACCCATTCTCTCTCCTCAGTGGCTCACTGACTTTGGTTGACAGCAGGGGGAGCCAATGGCACTGCATTGCTGTCTCAGCCAATGAGGGGGGAGAGTCCTGAGCAGCACCTGAGTCTCTCCTGCAACATCGCTGGATAGAGATAGGCTCAGGTAAGTATTGAGGGGGCTGAGGGGGGCTGCTGCTGCACAAAGAATGTTTGTGTTTTCTTAATGCATATAATGCATTTAGATAAAAAAAATCTTCTGCCTTTACAAGCACTTTAAGGTCTCTTGCACACTGTAGCTTGAAAAAGCTCAGTAAAGATTTTTTTTTTACTGAGCTAAAATCCAGCCCATTCATTGTAATGTTCCGGTGCGCACAGGCGCGTAAGCAAGCACCGTGCATTCTTCAGTAAAAAAAAATATTGAAAAATCAGTAATTTATGCCTTATGTGCGCAAATGCTCATTTGCATACTGTGCAGAACAAGAATGTGAGAATACATTTTTGCGCATTTGCACGTAAATGCACGTGCGCAAACGCATATGTGCAAAAATACACGCAAATACATAAAAAAAACAGCTGAAAAAGTAAAGGCTCAAACAGGAGTATTGTGTGCAAGAGGCCTAAATGTGGTGGCTGCATTATTTTCTTTTTTTAAGGCTTTTTCTACTTTATTTTCACCTGGTGTTACGGAGTGAGTAACACAACTCCTGTATTAGAGTGTCTCCACTCTGGATGAAGGAGCAACAGAGACACCTTTGGACAGCAGCTTTGGTAGTTGGGGTAGGGGAGTGTTAGATGGACGGACTTGACTAACAAGTTAAAGCCCACCTAAAGGGAGGAATATTCAACTTTCCTTCAATGATGCCCGTCTGTCTCTAGCATTTTGTTCTGTGTGATGGTTTACCTCCCTCTTTATTGGCTGGCGCCAGCTGACAAAGTACCCCATCACTGTTAATTTGTTTGGACTGCTTGGCATGCTATAGGAAGTTAGAAAATATAACACTTAGGGCTCATTTACACCTGGTTTGCTCTTTGAAGAGCAATCTATGTTTGGGTTGCTCTTCAGTGAACATTTGACAGGCAGTGAGGGGGCTGGAACACCAGGTAAAAATAATGGAAAAAAAAACCTAAAAAGGAAAACGAATGCAGCCAGTCACATCTAAGAACTGGAAAGTTGCAATATAATAAATGCTTGCTTTTGGGTCTAACCCTTAACTGCCAGATCTGTACGGCGTATGGACCTACAGCACTGCTTGCAGCTGGCTAGGTCTGTACACCGTACGGACCTAATTTCTTCCCCTGCTATAAGTTCATGGTCACTTCACTGACAATGAACTTATAACAGAATTGCTAGGGGATGTTTTTTTAAATTTCAGCTTCGGCTTCTACCCCCTGTCTGCGTCTCCTCCCTCCTCCTCCTCCATGCCCAATGGCATGGCTTCTCCTTTCAGCCAATCGGGAAACAGGTCTCAAAACCCGCTTCCTGATTGGCCAGGAGGAGGATTCATGTGACAATAGCGAATTTTCATTGTCACAGAACTGGGTGGGCTCGGTGTGCACTGCTCTGCGCCGCGAGCCCACCCTTTTTTTTAGCCTGTGAGAGCCTTTGGCTCTAGTCACATGGTTTAAAAAAAAAAGCCCCATTGAACTCCATGCATCGGGCGCTCCGCATGTAGAATAGGGGGCCGGATGCATGGATAGGGGGGCGGCGCCCCTGCGCCCAATATACACCAGCCGCCACTGATAGGGACTGTAGGTTTGTTCTTACAGCGGAGTTCCGGGCACAGAAGTCAATTTTCAATAAGCATACCCCCGGGACAGTCAGGGCTAGCACATTCCACAATGGCTAGCCTCTGATCTGTCCCGGTTCGCACTTACCTTTTAGAAGAAATACTCACTTATAAAATTTCTTCCACAGCGTTTCCATCTCTCTTGTGGGCAGCTGAAGCCGGCGCGGTCCTCTTCTGTGTCTTCTTCCGCGTCTTCTTGTCCCAGAATGCGCCTGCACCGGCCCCTCTCGTCACTTCCGGTGCGGCGCCGCATTCCTCCACAGCTTCTGGGCATGCCCAGAAGCTGTTTAGCAGGGGAATGCGGCGTCGCCCGGAAATGACGAGCGGGGCCGGTGCCGTCGCATTGATTCCTGGGAGCTATGACGTTCAGCTCCCAGGAATCATAGCGAGACAGGAAGTGAGGTGGTGAGCCGCGGCTCAGAGGGAGGAAGTACCCTGAGGTGAGTATTTATGATCTTCAATTAAAAGGTGAGTGAACAAAAAAAAAAAAATAACTATCCAATTCCTTTTCAGGTCAGGTCTACCTAGCGGAGGGGCACAAAAAAAAAAATATCGTTTTTGGGCCCGGAACCCTGCTTTAAAGCGGAGTTCCGGCCTATTTTGCAACTTTAGTGATTCCTGGAGTGCTCGCTATGCTGATCAACAATTGGACATTTTCAATTTTCGAATACAAACGTTTTATTGAGCTTTGTAAACACAAAAAAGTCAACAAGCAACAAAATCAAAGTATGACATATCTGAGCTGTGCAAATACATGTTATTCCAAACAAGTGTCTTACATATCACATAGTAATAAAAGGGGAGAAGAAAATATATCATATGACATATAATGATATGTAAAGTGGCGGTGTAGTATGCTTTATAAGCGGTGATGTAGACATGCATTCGTAGAGAACATAGGAAACGGAATGACAAACTAAAGTCACCTCCATAGTCCAACTATACCGATTTTCAATTTTTTTCGGGGGTCACTTACCTTATTTTCAGGGCATTTTTGATTGTACTTCCTCCTTCTCCCCCCTCTGTCCACAGCCACCGACATCACTTCCGCCTTTGCATTGCATCCTGGGAGCTGTTTGTCATCACTCCCAGGAGGCTGGAATCTGGAAGAACTCCCAGAACACTCCCTGGAATCAGGAAGAAGGACACAGCAGATTACACTGCGGCTTCAGATGCCCACATCCAAGATGGCTGCGCCCAGACAGCGTTTTTAAAAGTAAGATTTTTACTAAAATCCAATACTGTACACCTTGTAAGTATGAGAATAGCGGTTCTGTAAAGGGCGATGGATTAGTATTATAGGGGTATTTTTTAGTTAAAGGCCGGAACTCCGCTTTAAGTTGAATTTGTTTGTAAGTCAGGACAGGTACATTTTTTTAAGTGTAATTCCAGCCCAAAAAATGATTTTTACGTTTTTTGGATAGCATAGAGAAGGGTTAACACCCCTGTAACATTTTGTTTTGCTGTCTGTACCCCTGTTCAGAAGATTTCACCCCACTTTCCGTCCCTATGACAATTTGGATTTTGAAAATTTTGGGTTGTTGTGGAAACAAGGATTGGTGATAAAGCTTCAGTGGAGACACCTTTTTCCCGTGAGAACTCTTCCAGGAGTGAATTCTCCTTCCTAGGGGAAGATTTCTCCTCACTTCCTGTTGTCTCCCTCCGTTTTGTAAGTAGGAGTCTTTTGTAAGTCCGGTGTTTGTAACCCGGGGACCGTCTGTACTGGTCAGTTTATTAGGCACTTATGTGCAAATACGATCTGCTATTTCAGTGGGCTAGAGACCGTGTTGCTCCGGGACAAAAAGCCTTCCTTCAAAGTTCAGCCTCAGAGAGGAAATTCAGGTGCACGCCTTGGTTGCAACAGAAGCATTTGGAAGAAATGGACTGGATGGCGGCACTCCAAAAAACAAGTCCTTTATTGAAGAAAACAAAAATACATGAAGGATAATCATACCACAGCGGAGATGATGACACTGGCAGCTAACGTGTTTCACACCCAAGCTGGTGCTTATTCCTAGGCTATGACTAACCACCAGCTTGGGTGCGAAACGCATTAGCTGCCAGTGTCATCATCTCTGCTGTGGTATGATTATCCTTCATGTATTTTTGTATTTTTGTTTTCTTCAATAAAGGACTCATTTTTTGGAGTGCCGCCATCCAGTCCATTTCTTCCATATTTCAGCGGGCTACTAACTTTTTACTTTATGCACTTGGTGTGTTTATTATTTATTTTCCAAGGTTTTGTCCTATAATGCAATCAAATGGAATAAATGCATTTATCAAAACAGACATTAAAACAAATATAACAAAGGGGCGTTACTATTGCACATTTTTTTAACCCGCATGTTTTACATGATGTAAGTAACATAAATACATAAGGGATTAAGCTTCATACTCAACTGTCTCAATATGACATCTGCATCTCATAGGCAAAAATAGAAATGTATATCGTCCCCGAGACAAATTAAAGACATGAAACATGAGAAGCACGTTCATTTTGATATTAATAGCAAATTTATTTTTACAGTATAAAACATTTAAAGCAGTACTCCACCCCCAACCTTTGAAATGTTTTGGGTGGTTTGAACAGGGATCAATTGCAAACCAGGTCATTATTTTTCTCTGGGATCTTGCAAAAAAAAAAAAAAAAATCCAATGTGTCCCTTGTGATGCTAACTGTGGGATTACTTGAAGTCTTCCTCCTTCGACCCCCCCCCCCCCCCCCTCCCCTTGCCACCAGAATCTTCTGGTGCAGATGGCTTAATAGTAATAAGGAAGCTGTCGTAGGCACCCTTTAAGAGGGATAACCATGCCAGTCCCCCTTCTCCATTTATAAAAACTATAGCTTCTATGAATGAAGGCACATAGAGGTGGGGAAGAGGCCTTTATCCTTTAACATTGAGATAAGAGTAATTTGCAAGGGTGGAAAGTTTTCCAACTCCAACTTGCAAGTTACATCCATTCCCAATGGTTGACCACTTAAGCCCGGACAATTGCGCGGTCGTGCGACGCTGTACCTAAACTAATTTGACGTCCTTTTTTTCCTACAAACAGAGCTTTCTTTTGGTGGTATTTGATCACCTGTGCGATTTTTTGATCATGCGCTATAAACAAAAAAAATAGCGTAAATTTTGCAAAAATAACAATATTTTTCAATTTTTTTTACCGTATATACTCGAGTATAAGCCGAGTTTTTCAGCACATTTTTTTGTGCTGAAAACGTCCCCCTCGGCTTATACTCAAGTCAAGGAAAAAAAAGTCCGCTCCGACGGGCTTAAGCTTTAAAAATGGCGCCTCCCGTCGCATACATGTCACCGCGCACGCGCCGCCGCCGCTCGGGAGAGGCCGGGAATAGCCGAAATTATACGAGCGGTGGCGGCGCGTGCGCAATGACGTGTCGGCGCCGGGCGGCACCATTTTTAAAATGAAGGCGCCTCTGGAACAGGTAAGTGAAACAGCTTCACTACCTGCCATTATGCAGGGCTGCGGGCACACTACAAGGGATGCAGTGCTGCGGGCATGGTCCACCTGTACCATGCCCACAGCACTGCATCTCCTGTAGTATGCCCACAACCCCGGATCCTCTTGTACCATGCCAGTACCCTGCATTCTCCTGCACCATGCCAGTACCCTGCATTCTCCTGCACCATGCCAGTACCCTGCATTCTCCTGCACCTTGCCAGTACCCTGCATTCTCCTGCACCATGCCAGTACCCTGCATTCTCCTGCACCATGACAGTACCCTGCATTCTCCTGTACCATGCCAGTACCCTGAATTCTCCTGCACCATGCCAGTACCCTGCATTTTCCTGTACCATGCAAGTACCCTGCATTCTCCTGCACCATGCCAGTACCCTGCATTCTCCTGCACCATGCCAGTACCCTGCATTCTCCTGCACCATGCCAGTCACCCTGCATTCTCCTGTACCATGCCCGCCGCCCTGCATTCTCACCCTAGGCTTATACTCGAGTCAATGATTTTTCCCATCTTTTTGTGCTAAAAGTAGGGGCCTCGGCTTATACTCGGGTCGGCTTATACTCGAGTATATACGGTATATGAAATTCCCCCCAAAAAAAATGTAAAAATCAAAATTTTTTAACATTTTCAGACAATTTGTTTTATGCTACATATGTTTGGTAAAAAAAAATCGCAAAAAGAGTATTTTGATTGGTTTGCGCAAAAGTTATTGCGTTTACTAACAAAGGGAAAGATTTTTGTAATTTTTGTTGTTTTTTTTTTTTAACGAGTAATGGCAGCGATCTTCGATTTTTTGTGCGGGACTGCGACATTGCGGCGGACAGATCGGACCCTTGACTGACATTTTTGACACTTTTGGGGCTACCAGTGACATTACTGCAGTAACCAGTGCTATACATATGCACTGTTACTGTAAAAATGACACTGGCAGTGAAGGAGTTAACTGTATTGGAGAGGGAGGGGTTAAGTGTGTCCTAGGGGTGTGTTTCTAACTGTGATTGGCTGTGGCTACTAGTGTAAGAACAGAGATCAACGGTCCTACATAGTAGAACCGTCTGATCTCCATTCTTACACAGGGAAGAATGACAGGCGGCTTTCTTTACATTAGCCGCCTGCCTTTCTTCCGTTGTAACGGACGATCGCGAGTGCCCGGCGGACATCGGGTCTGCCGGGCACACGCGCGGGGGGTCCGTGACCGGCGGCGCGCGCCCGCTCCCTAGACCCTCACAGGCTAGCGACGTAGACCTACGCCGCTTTGCCTGTGAGGGGCTGACTGCCGACGTAAATAGTCGTGCGGTGGTCGGCAAGCGGTTAAAGACAAATGGCCAGGTATGGTACAGGAAGAGAGGGCACATGCTTGTTGCCCTCACTTTTATGGCCCCCTGGGCTGCATGCCTGGATAAGGGTCTGGTTGGAATATTAAGGTGAATCCCAAGCTGTTCTTTTAAATAAATGTGTACTGTCATTTGCCACCATCCTGGCCCTCCACAGCAGGCTGCCTCTTCTGGTTCCTGCCTCCCAGCCATTCTGTAAATGGGCTTCTGCGGACTCCGGGAATAGGTTGCAGGGGTTACCCAGGGGGCTGTAGGGCTAGAACAGTGGGTGGGATAGGGCAACCAGAAAAAAAAAAAATCCAATAAAAGAAAAATACTCTACTATTATTTGGGGGGGGGGGGGGGGTTGGCAGATGCAAGTTTTGCTTGAATGCAGCTCTGTATTTATTAATA
This sequence comes from Pelophylax lessonae, assembly GCF_965119305.1. NCBI lineage: Eukaryota > Metazoa > Chordata > Amphibia > Anura > Ranidae > Pelophylax > Pelophylax lessonae. The sequence goes on along the minus strand of NC_138769.1, from coordinate 672,319,021 downwards.
CATACCGTAAATTCATTATGTTTCAATGCAGTCAGAGTTAGTGAGTTTATCTTGTTATTAGCCTTAGAGTAGGATATGATGTGCAAGAGCCGATCAGTTGTGCTTCACTACTCATGTGCTAACAAGAGGCATGCTGATAGAAGGAGAGACAAAGATGTCAGATCACTAGTATGCTGCTTCTTCTTTTACTATCCACTGACAAGATGAGCAATGGACCTGTTCATGTTACTTAAGAAAAAAAAATGAGAAGCAAAAAATTAGGTCTCCTACCCCACCTCAAATCTTGTGCTAAGTGCAAAGGTGTGCGCAGGGAGTGTGCCAGATGTGCCTGGGCACAACCTAATAACCCCCTGCGGCACAGATTCCCCCTGCTGATATTTCATCAAAGCCCCCCCCCCCCCCCCAAAGGGGCTCCTAGAAAAATTGTAAAACATAAAAATAAAAATAATAAAAATAAAAAACAACTCCACTGACCCCAACCTCAGCCCTACTGACATGTCCACTGCCCTACTGACCCCAACCTCAGCCCTACTGACATGTCCACTGCCCTACTGACACCAACCTCTGCCCTACTGACATGTCCACTGCCCTACTGACACCAACCTCTTCCCTACTGACATGTCCACTGCCCTACTGACCCCGACCTCAGCCCTACTGACATGTCCACTGCCCTACTGACCCCAACCTCAGCCCTACTGACATGTCCACTGCCCTACTGACACCAACCTCTTCCCTACTGACATGTCCACTGCCCTACTGACCCCAACCTCAGCCCTACTGACATGTCCACTGCCCTACTGACCCCAACCTCTGCCCTACTAACATGTCCACTGCCCTACTGACACCAACCTCCTCCCTACTGACATGTCAACTGCCCTACTGACACCAACCTCAGCCCTACTGACATGTCCACTGCCCTACTGACCCCAGCCTCTGCCCTACTGACATGTCCACTGCCCTACTGACCCCAACCTCAGCCCTACTGACATGTCCACTGCCCTACTGACCCCAACCTCAGCCCTACTGACATGTCCACTGCCCTATTGACCCCAACCTCTGCCCTACTAACATGTCCACTGCCCTACTGACACCAACCTCTTCCCTACTGACATGTCCACTGCCCTACTGACCCCAACCTCAGCCCTACTGACATGTCCACTGCCCTACTGACCCCAACCTCTGCCCTACTAACATGTCCACTGCCCTACTGACACCAACCTCTTCCCTACTGACATGTCAACTGCCCTACTGACACCAACCTTAGCCCTACTGACATGTCCACTGCCCTACTGACCCCAACCTCTGCCCTACTGACATGTCCACTGCCCTACTGACCCCAACCTCTGCCCTACTAACATGTCCACTGCCCTACTGACACCAACCTCTTCCCTACTGACATGTCAACTGCCCTACTGACACCAACCTTAGCCCTACTGACATGTCCACTGCCCTACTGACCCCAACCTCTGCCCTACTGACATGTCCACTGCCCTACTGACCTCAACCTCAGCCCTACTGACATGTCCACTGCCCTACTGACCCCAACCTCTGCCCTACTGACATGTCCACTGCCCTACTGACCCCAACCTCTGCCCTACTGACACTGTCCACTGCCCTACTGACACCAACCTCTACCCTACTGACATGTCCGCTGCCCTGCTGACACCAACATCTGCCTTACTAACATGTCCACTGCCCTGCTGACCCCAACCTCTGCCCTACTGACATGTCCACTGCCCTACTGACCCCAACCTCTACCCTACTGACATGTCCACTGCCCTGCTGACACCAACATCTGCCTTACTAACATGTCCACTGCCCTGCTGACCCCAACCTCTGCCCTACTGACATGTCCACTGCCCTACTGACCCCAACCTCTACCCTACTGACATGTCCACTGCCCTGCTAACACCAACCTCTGCCTTACTAACATGTCCACTGCCCTACTGACACCAACCTCTGCCCCACTGACATGTCCACTGCCCTACTGACCCCAACCTCTGCCTTACTGACATCTCCACTGCCCTACTGAACCCAACCTCAGCCTTACTGACATGTCCACTGCCCTACTGAAACCAACCTCTGCCCCACTGACATGTCCACTGCCCTACTGACACCAATCTCTGCCCTACTGACATGTCCATTGCCCTACTGACACCAGTCTCTGCCCTACTGACATGTCCACTGCCCTACTGACACCAATTTCTGCCCTACTGACATGTCCGTTGCCCTACTGACACCAGTCTCTGCCCTACTGACATGTCCATTGCCCTACTGACACCAATCTCTGCCCTACTGACATGTCCATTGCCCTACTGACACCAATCTCTGCCCTACTGACATGTCCACTGCCCTACTGACACCAACCACTGCCCTACAAACACTGTCCATTTTTTAACATATTTGGGGTGCACACCTTAATGCAATAGGCTGTAGTGGTAAAGCTGTACAAATATCAGGACCAGGTGGACAGAAATTAAAGTCTTTTGCCAAGTAAAACAGCTTCCTTATACAGTATATATTTTCAGATTCCTAATACTTTATTAATCCCAAAGGGAAATTATTATTTGATCTGAGTATTTAGCTGTTTGCTTGAATTTCAGCTTTTAAGTGGTTGTAAACGCTTAAAGTGTTACTAAACCCAGGAGCCTGCATTCACTATATCTGGTCTCCCACAGTACATAGAACACGGAAATGCAATTATTTTAGTAAATATAAACTGCTAAATACCTTTTCTCATCAGCAGTATATAGCAGTCTTGTAACTTCTATCAGTGTCAAGTTAAAGCTTGTAGGAGGAATTTTCATTTATCTCTGACTGTCCTATGAGGCTATATAACCCCTATCTTTCTGTTCAGACAGTGCTGATTGGCCCTGTGCTGATCACATGCACTCTTCCAAAAAAAAAAAAAAAGGGTAAGCAATACACACTAAACTGAGGATGTGCAGAGTGCCCCCAAGGGTCTGTCGTATCAGCAGAATGATTGGGGACAGTAAAAGAAGGGGAGGATCAGAGAAGACAGGATCAAACAGCCCTTTTAAACAATGCAGTGGATTAACCCCTTAGTTTTCACAGTGAATATAACAAGAATGCTTTACTGCATATACAGACTGATTTTACTGTTGTGGGTTTAGTAACACTTTATGGTGCTTTATCTTAATGCATTCTCTGCATTAGGTTAAAAATTAAACCTTCCATGATCAGTTCCGCCCCAACCCCCTAAATACTTACCAGAGCCCAATTTCTATCCAGGTTGTGCCTGGGTGCAGCAGCGTTTCCATCTCTTTCCTCCCAGGAACTCAGGCAGCAGCGGGAGCCATTCACTTCTGTTGCTGTCTGTGAAATCCTGTGAATAAGGAGCAGGGGTGTGGGGGGGGGGGGGGGCAAGACGCACTGTGTATGTCATACACAGCCTGGCTCAGGATTGAGCCTGCATTAATGCCCCCATAGCAAGTGGCTTACTATGGAGGCACTCATAAGGCAGGAGACGCTGAGAGTGTCATCAGGGAACCCCAGAAAAGGAGGTCCGGGAAATACCATTACACAGAGCAGGTAAGTATAAGTTGATGTATAGAAGATGTTTATTATTTTAATTTTTTAAAAATGTACACCCCTTCAATCACTTTAATCCTTTAACCACTTTACCACCGGAGGATTTTGCTGTCTTCCGTCCAGGCCACTTTTTGCGATTCGGCGCTGTGCGACTTCAACTGACAATTGCGCGGTCGTGCGACGCCGTACCCAAACGAAATTTACGTCCTTTTTTTCCCACAAACAGAGCTTTCTTTTGGTCAATTTGTTTTCTGCTACCTATGTTTGGTAAAAAAAATCGCAATAAGCGTATTTTGATTGGTTTGCGCAAAAGTTATTGCGTTTACTAACAAAGGGAAAGATTTCTGTCATTTTTGGTGTTTTTTTTTTTAACGCGTAATGGCGGCGATCTGCGATTTTTTTTGCGGGACTGCGACATTGCGGCGGACAGATCGGACCCTTGACTGACATTTTTGACACTTTTGGGGGTACCAGTGACATTACTGCAGTAATCAGTGCTATATATATGCACTGTTACTGTAAAAATGACACTGGCAGGGAAGGGGTTAATTTTATTGGAGAGGGAGGGGTTAATGTATGCCTGGTGCTTACTGACGTGTAGGGGGGGAGGTGACTGAGTGAGTCATGGACAGATCGGATGTCCAGCTATGCTGAACAGTCCGATCTGTCACTCCCTGTCACTATGGAGATCCCCGACGATCGGGTAAGAGCAGCGGCGATCGCCGCTGCTCCTCCCCTGGCCCGACTCCCACTGTGAATGAAAACAGCGGGAGCGAGCCTCCGGCGGCGCGCAAGCGCCGCCCAGAAGGGGGAGTGTCTGACGACGTAGTACTACGTCGTCAGACGATAACGAGCCACTCTGCCGCAGTAATATTACTGTGAGCAGTCGTTAAGTGGTTAATACACATCAGGACAAAAAAACTTCAAGGATCTGTAGACTTTTGGTATTTAACCAACTAAAACAGCGAAAAGTTGCTATGTTAAAGATAATAGGGATCGACAGATTATCAGCAGGGCCGATATTGACTCTTGCTGATATATCTGTATTGGCCCCCGGAACTGGCTGATATTGCCGATATTCCAAATATTGCTCATCTAAGGGTAAAATTATGTCACACACCATAATTCCGTTTACAAATGTTATTGAATATGCCACTCACATATGTACAAATTAAAGATATAAGCAATTCCACATTAGCAGATCAGCTGGCAGATCGGTATCTTTCACCCACTTGCCGTAAGTGACACCCGGGTGATACCGATCCGTCCGGCATAGGATCTTGGAGGTCACGTGCGTGGTCACGCCCGGCGTCATCGTATGCCGGACGGAGCAGTATCACCCTGGTGTCACTTACGGCAAGTGGGTGAGAGACGGATCGGTATCGGGTGGGTGGGAGATGGAGCGGGTGAGAGACAGAGCAGTATTGAGTGGATGCCGAATGGAGCGGTATCACCCGGGTATCACTTACAGCAAGTGGGTGAGAGATACTGATCTGCCAGCAGATCTGCTAATGCGGAATTGCTTATATCTTTAATTTGTACATATGTGAGTGGCATATTCAATAACATTTGTAAACTGAATTATGCTATGTGACATCATTTTACCCTTACATGAGCATCACCACCTAATGGTTGGAGGAGGAGAAGACTAGTCTCGGACCCTGAATTTAAATGTACAAAATATCGGCCCATATCGGCCGATACCGATTCGCGATGGCCAAAATATCGTTATCAGTTTCGGCAATGAAAAACCGATATCGGTCGATCCCTAATAGATAACACTGAGAAATGTTAAAGTGGAAATCCATGCTACAACTAACTAGGGTTAAAATGACTCCCATTCCCCTCCTAACTCCTAACTACCCTGTAGAAGGAAGATGTGTATACTTACCTATTCTTGGAGCCCACCTGTCTGGTCATGTGATCGGTCTCAGTAGTAGCTTTAGGGGAGAGGAGGGGCAGCCGGCAACGGATGACCCATAGTAAGTCTATGGGTGACATCATCGCTCAGGTATTTCAGGCATTGTCTCACCTTTCCCTTGAAGCTGGCTACTGGGGAGATCATGTGACCAGACTGGAGTGCTCTGAAAATAGTTAAAGCGGTTGTATCCCGCTTTTTGACACTTTTACCTACAGGTAAGCCTATAATAAGGTTTACCTGTAGGTACAAATAATATCTCCTAAACCGGCACGGTTTAGGAGATATTTACAATGCATGCAGCCGCTCGCGCGAGCGGTGCATGCGCTCTGAAGGTCCGGGGGGACCTTCAATTAACTTGCCGGGAGCTTGCCGGAAAAATCACTCCCGCGCGCATGCGCGGGAGTGACGTCATCGCGGCTCCGGCCAATCAGCGCGCTGGAGCCGTCTCTTCCGGCCAATCAGCGCGCCGGAGCCGCCGAACCCGGAAGAGACGACGAGGGATCATGGCAGCGCCCGCATCGATGTCCGGGGGTCCGTGTCGGGGCTTCGTTTTAAGGTAAGTTAAACATAATGGGCTAGTATGCGATGCATACTAGCTCATTATGCCTTTGTCTTGCAGGTTTTTTTTTTTTATTTTTTTTTTTCATAGGGTTTACAACCGCTTTAAGTGTATTAATCTTTCTTCTACAGGGTAGTTAGAATAGGAGTAAGATGGGGCAGAGAGCTGTTTTAAGCTTAATTACATCTAGCATTAAATTCCACTTTAATTATGACTTCCTAACGCCCAGAAATATGTTCCTTTTGTCTTAAATTCCTCCTAAAAAATAGCAGAGTGCTTCTTGGCATGCATTCCTGCAGTTAAAAGAGAAGTACATCCAAAGTATGTTTGGCTGTACTCCTCCTGTGGCTCACAGGAGTGCAGAAGGAACTGCACTCCTGTGAGCCAATTTCAGCTAACAGCGGGCTGAAGTCCGCTGTTGGCTGACATCACAGAGCCAGTCCTGACTGGGGAAAGATTGTGACCATATTGTCAGGATCCACCCAGGAGCCTGGATTGGCAAGTCGCTGATACCCCATGCCAGCCACTCCTGCCCCCTCCGCAGCCTAGTGCCCCAGTGAGCGTGGGGGCAGAGCAACAAAGAGCAGACTGACTCTCTGCTCACGGAGCTCAGAGAACTTCTGGTTTTGGGGAACCCCTGCTAAAAATTAAAAATCTACAACTCATGACACATTAGTGTGACAGTCAGTGGGAAGAATGCTCCTTACTCTTGTCATCATTGGGAGGAATTACTCCCTTACAGATAGCTAAAAGGAACAATGGTGTCATTGGAAACTTATCTGAGAGGCAGAAATTGCCATTGCTCAAGGAACCCCTAGCAACCTCAGGAGGAACCCTGGTTGAGATACCCTGTGTAATGTAATAATGGTGATGAGTCCTTTGATCTCTGCCTGTCTTTTTTGGACACAGCTTGCAGAATACAGTTCTTCTTTAAAAGAGAACTCATATCACAAGACATATGTTTAGTTTTTTTAAACTGTAAATTGAAACCATTGTGCTTCCCTTTGTACCACACCCTTTTCCTCCTAAGACTGATTCTCTTGGCAGTGGCTTTGTTTATGCGTTGATGCTAATATTACTACAACCACCATTTATTTAATATATGCTGGTGTACATTTTAGAATTATATTGTTTTAGTAATCTTCAGCCCAACAATAGGAATGGAGTGACATGAATAGAATGATTTATGACTCCAGTTTATTCAGTTCTCAGGATGAATAATACATGAGACCTGATCGCATGTGGCATTTAATTTGTTTCTAGAATAAAATCATTTGGATTTCAAAACATGAATAACAAATATTAATAGATAATGCACAGAGATAAGTAATCCATAAAAGCCAGATTTCAGTTCCTTGCTATCAGGTCAGTCCTTCAGACTGGTTGCGTTGAGTTGTTGGTACATTGCTTTATTAAATAAGCTAGTAAATTACCCAACATTAACCACTTAAGCCCCGGAGGATTTTCCTGCTCAAAGACCAAGGCCCTTTTTTGCGATTCGGCACTGCGGGACTTTAACAGACAATTGCGCGGTCGTGCGGCGCTGTTCCCACAAACAGAGCTTTCTTTTGGTGGTATTTGATCACCTGTGCGATTTTTACTTTTTGCGCTATAAACAAAAAAAGAGCGACAATTTTGAAAAAATAACAATATTTTTCAAATTTGTTTATATGAAATTCCCCCCCAAAAAAATTTAAAAATCAAAATTTTTTACAATTTTAGGCCAATTTGTTTTCTGCTACATATGTTTGGTAAAAGAAATCACAATAAGCGTGTTTTGATTGGTTTGCGCAAAAGTTATTGCGTCTACTGACTACGGGAAAGATTTATGTCATTTTTATTGGTTTTTTTTTTTTTTGTTACTAGTAATGGCAGCGATCTGCGATTTTTGTTTGCGGGACTGCGACATTACGGCGGACAGATCGGACCCTTGACTGACATTTTTTACACTTTTGGGGGTACCAGTGACATTACTACAGTAATCAGTGCTATACATATGCACTGTTACTGTAAAAATGACACTGGCAGGGAAGGGGTTAACTTTATTGAGTTAGAGGCTCGTAGGCGAGCGACGTAGCCCTACGTCGGTTTGCCTGTACGTGGCTGACTGCCGCAGTAAATAGTCGTGCGGCGGTCGGAAAGCGGTTAAGAAGAATAAAAAACTAAGAATACATTTTTAAATATGTATCAGACTTCATTCACATGGGGGTTTATCTGTGGCAAGGGACGACCATTGGCAAAAATCTGTAGATTCTTGCTGGTGGTTGGAAGCACTGCTTTCCCCCACTTTGTGCAAACAGCAGCAGTTGTCAGCATAGGCGTGTGCAAGGGGTGTGCGGGGTGTGCCTGGGCACACCCTAATCACCCTGTGTCTGTTAGTGTAGGGCCTGCTGTCTCCCGAGATCTCCATCTTTGGCACTGAGGGTAGTGAGATACTCGGTGGAGAGGTGGCTGTGCTGTTGGCTCCAGCAGATAGTGCAGCTTACCAGAGCCGTTCAGTGTGTGTGACACTGTCAGGTAATGTTACTGCTTTCAGGGGAAAGACCAGCTGTCAGAACTCAGGGGTGATGTCGGGGATGGGCGGACCGAACAGCTATCAAACACCAGCCAATGGGATGGGGTCTGGGCGGCTGCTTAATTTATGTGGCTACGCCCCTTTCTTAAGCAGCCCAATCATTGGCTGGTGTTTGACAGCTGCTCGATCCCACCCCCGACATCACCGCAAGCAGCTACAGGACAGTGTCACACACACACAGTGGGGTACCAATGGGGGGGGGTGCACTGGGGGTATCAGCCAGCGTCTTCTGAGAGATCCTGTATGGCAGTGTGAAGGCAGCTGCAGTGGCAGCTCCTTCAATCCGTGCTGCCAGCGGGGTGCGGAGCCTCGGCGAGAAGAAAGGGGGCGGAGCCTCGGCGGGAAGAAAGGGGCGGGGCCTCGGCGGAAAGAAGGGGGCGGGGCCTTGGCGGGAAGAAGGTGAGTGCCCATTGCTCAAGGGTGTTTTCTCTGTGCTGGATAGGAGGGGGATGGGGAACCTGCATATAGAGGAATTCATCCTTCCCTATTCTTCCTGCAGCTGCTGAATAACTGATTGTCCTCCTCTCCCTCCTGCAGGAAGAATAGGGGAAGATCAATTCCTCTATATGCAGCTGCCCCATCCCCCTCCTATACAACTTCCTTTGCTGACCCTCCAATGCTCTTCAGCTCCCCACAGTGCTTTTCATCTCCCTCCCCCTATTCTCTCTGTCCCCCCCAGTGCTCTCCACCCCCCTGGTTTTCCCTGCTCACCCCCCCAGTCCTCTCCACCCCCTGCGCCTTCCAACCCCCCTACAATGCTTTCCAAACCCCCTCTTAATTCTCTCCTGTCCCCCCCCCCCTCCCACCGTGCCCTTCACCTCCTCCAGTGCTCTCTGCTTCCCCTGTGCTCTCCGGCCCCCCTAGTGCTCTTCTATCTTCTATCATGTCTGCAGTCTCTGACCATCTCCTGTATCACATCTGCAGTCTCTGACCATCTCCTGTATCATGTCTGCAGTCTCTGACCATCTCCTGTATCACATCTGCAGTCTCTGACCATCTCCTGTATCATGTCTGCAGTCTCTGACCATCTCCTGTATCATGTCTGCAGTCTCTGACCATCTCCTGTATCATGTCTGCAGTCTCTGACCATCTCCTGTATCACATCTGCAGTCTCTGACCATCTCCTGTATCATGTCTGCAGTCTCTGACCATCTCCTGTATCATGTGTGCAGTCTCTGACCATCTCCTGTATCACATCTGCAGTCTCTGACCATCTCCTGTATCATGTCTGCAGTCTCTGACCATCTCCTGTATCACATCTGCAGTCTCTGACCATCTCCTGTATCATGTCTGCAGTCTCTGACCATCTCCTGTATCACATCTGCAGTCTCTGACCATCTCCTGTATCATGTCTGCAGTCTCTGACCATCTCCTGTATCATGTCTGCAGTCTCTGACCATCTCCTGTATCACATCTGCAGTCTCTGACCATCTCCTGTATCATGTCTGCAGTCTCTGACCATCTCCTGTATCATGTCTGCAGTCTCTGACCATCTCCTGTATCACATCTGCAGTCTCTGACCATCTCCTGTATCATGCCTGCAGTCTCTGACCATCTCCTGTATCATGTCTGCAGTCTCTGACCATCTCCTGTATCACATCTGCAGTCTCTGACCATCTCCTGTATCATGTCTGCAGTCTCTGACCATCTCCTGTATCATGTCTGCAGTCTCTGACCATCTCCTGTATCACATCTGCAGTCTCTGACCATCTCCTGTATCATGTCTGCAGTCTCTGACCATCTCCTGTATCACATCTGCAGTCTCTGACCATCTCCTGTATCATGTCTGCAGTCTCTGACCATCTCCTGTATCATGTCTGCAGTCTCTGACCATCTCCTGTATCACATCTGCAGTCTCTGACCATCTCCTGTATCATGTCTGCAGTCTCTGACCATCTCCTGTATCATGTCTGCAGTCTCTGACCATCTCCTGTATCACATCTGCAGTCTCTGACCATCTCCTGTATCATGTCTGCAGTCTCTGACCATCTCCTGTATCATGTCTGCAGTCTCTGACCATCTCCTGTATCACATCTGCAGTCTCTGACCATCTCCTGTATCATGTCTGCAGTCTCTGACCATCTCCTGTATCACATCTGCAGTCTCTGACCATCTCCTGTATCATGTCTGCAGTCTCTGACCATCTCCTGTATCATGTCTGCAGTCTCTGACCATCTCCTGTATCATGTCTGCAGTCTCTGACCATCTCCTGTATCATGTCTGCAGTCTCTGACCATCTCCTGTATTATGTCTGCAGTCTCTGACCATCTCCTGTATCACATCTGCAGTCTCTGACCATCTCCTGTATCATGTCTGCAGTCTCTGACCATCTCCTGTATCATGTCTGCAGTCTCTGACCATCTCCTGTATCATGTCTGCAGTCTCTGACCATCTCCTGTATCATGTCTGCAGTCTCTGACCATCTCCTGTATTATGTCTGCAGTCTCTGACCATCTCCTGTATCACATCTGCAGTCTCTGACCATCTCCTGTATCACATCTGCAGTCTCTGACCATCTCCTGTATCATGTCTGCAGTCTCTGACCATCTCCTGTATCATGTCTGCAGTCTCTGACCATCTCCTGTATCATGTCTGCAGTCTCTGACCATCTACTGTATCACGTCTGCAGTCTCTGACCATCTCCTGTATCACGCCTGCAGTCTCTGACCATCTCTTGTATCACGTCTGCAGTCTCTGACCATCTCCTGTATCCTGTCTGCAGTCTCTGACCATCTCCTGTATCCTGTCTGCAGTCTCTGACCATCTCCTGTATTATGTCTGCAGTCTCTGACCGTCTCCTGTATTATGTCTGCAGTCTCTGACCATCTCCTGTATCATGTCTGCAGTCTCTGACCATCTCCTGTATCATGTCTGCAGTCTCTGACCATCTCCTGTATCACATCTGCAGTCTCTGACCATCTCCTGTATCACATCTGCAGTCTCTGACCATCTCCTGTATCATGTCTGCAGTCTCTGACCATCTCCTGTATCATGTCTGCAGTCTCTGACCATCTACTGTATCACGTCTGCAGTCTCTGACCATCTCCTGTATCACGTTTGCAGTCTCTGACCATCTACTGTATCATGTCTGCAGTCTCTGACCATCTCTTGTATCATGTCTGCAGTCTCTGACCATCTCCTGTATCCTGTCTGCAGTCTCTGACCATCTCCTGTATCATGTCTGCAGTCTCTGACCATCTCATGCCAAGGTTCGCCATCACTGCTCTTTATATATATATATACACGCATGTGTGTTTGAGCTTTGGGGTGCACACCCTAATGCAATAGGCTGCGCACGCCTATGGTTGTCAGTGACAGCTGTCAGATTTGTACCATCTACTCATCTGAGCCATTACATGTGTAGCATTACTCCCTTGGGAGCTGCTGGCTATGGATTACCCTGGGTTACCCATAGCAACAACATCACAGTTTAGCATTTTCAAAGTGCTTGGCTCAGTCAGAAAACAGTCTAGGGGTTTTTTTTTTTTGTAGTTTTATTTGAGAACTTGGATAGGAGAAGGGATGAGTGGGATACCCCAACTTGAATGAACTATGCACAATTTGCTGGGACGTCTAGACATAACTGAGTGCGGCAAGGCCACTGCTTCACCTTGTCACTAGCAATGAAGAAGAATTTAATGAATTTGTATTGCTCTGTGAATCGCTCTTCAGGGCCCCACTAGGCACCCCCTTTATCCTTATTCTTCAGGGTTCTACACGGCCCAGAGCCCACCCGTTGTGTGACAATAGCGAATGAAAATTCGATATTGCCACACCGATCCTCCTCCTTGCTAATCTGGAAGCGCGTCCGATACGTGCTTCCTGATTGGCTGCAAGGCAAACCCCATGCCATTTGCCGAGGAGGAGGCGGGAGCGGGAGGACTGCAGGAGATGCGCCGGGGGACAGAGTGAGGAGAAGCCGCCGCCAGGACTGAAGAGAAGCCGCCGCCAGGTAAGTGCATTGGTCTCGGGGGGGGGGGAGAGCCCACACTGCATTGAAGGGGGCACGCATGATGGTCTCTGCATTGATGGGGGCATGCTGTGGCACTCTGCAATGATTGGGGGCACACTGTGGCGCTCTTCATTGATTGGGGGGCACGCTGTGGCATTCTGCATTAATTGGGGGGCATGCTGTGGCACTCTGCATTGATTGGGGGCATGCTGTGGCACTCTGCATTGATGGGGGATGCTGTGGCACTCTGTATTGATGGGGGCACACTGTGGCACTCTGCATTGATGGGGGCATGCTGTGGCACTCTGCATTGATTGGGGGGCATGCTATGGCACTCTGCATTGATTGGGGGCATGCTGCTGCATTCTGCATTGATGGGGGCATGCTGTGGCACTCTGCATTGATTGGGGGGCACGCTGTTGCACTCTGCATTGATTGGGGGCACGCTGTGGCACTCTGCATTGATTGGGGGGCATGCTGTGGCACTCTGCATTGATTGGGGGCATGCTGTGGCATTCTGCATTGATGGGGGCATGCTGTGGCACTCTGCATTGATTGGGGGGCATGCTGTGGCACTCTGCATTGATTGGGGGGCACACTGTGGCACTCTGCATTGATTTGGGGCACGCTGTGGCATTCTGCATTGATGGGGCATGCTGTGGCACTCTGCATTGATTGGGGGGCACGCTGTGGCACTCTGCATTGATTGGGGGCATGCTGTGGCACTCTGCATTGATTGGGGGCATGCTGTGGCACTCTGCATTGATTAGGGGGCATGCTGTGGCACTCTGCATTGATTGGGGGCAAGCTGTGGCATTCTGCATTGATGGGGGCATGCTGTGGCACTCTGCATTGATTGGGGGCACGCTGTGGCATTCTGCATTGATTGGGGGCATGCTGTGGCACTCTGCATTGATTGAGGGGCACACTGTGGCATTCTGCATTGATTGGGGGGCACACTGTGGCGCTTTGCATTGATTGGAGGCACGCTGTGGCGCTCTGCATTGATTGGGGGCACGCTGTGGTGCTCTGCATTGATTGGGGGCACGCTGGTCACTCATTTTTCAGTTTGCGCCCCCCCCAAAATTTTGAGCACCAGCCGCCACTGTGCCTATGGTTACGCTCAGCCACTTCAAACAAAGCCCCTTACCTAAATGCTGCCAAACGCTTAATACCTGCATATTGGAAGCTCCCTCCGGTCCCGAGCTGTGAGGAATGGACCAGGAAAGTTCATGAAATTATGGAGGCTGAGGAATGGATTTCTACCTATAAAGGTACAATTGATAAACATCGTGGCACTTGGATGGCATGGCAGGAAGACACAGCGGCTGCAGACTTTGTCTCATCAAGCCTTGATATAGCCTTACTGAAACTAGCAGACCCCAACTTTGGGTTGCCTAGCTGACTCAGTATTGATCTTCTGTTAGTAAAAGGATATAAGCCGGTGTGAGTGGTCTCGTGGAATTCAAGGTATATAATGTGTCTACTAACCCCCATCCCTCTCTTCTCTTCTCCCCCTGTTTATTCTTCTTACCATCTCATCTCACCTTCTTCCTCTCCTACTCTTCTTTTGCCCCCCCCCCTCCCCTTTTTTCTTTACATTTACATTCCTTTGGTCACTTAATATTTCTACTGCACTTAGGGGAGTTTGGTGCTTGAGGGCCTTGGATATTACTGCGCTGGGCAACACAGCAATGTCGTCCTGGGGATCCTTGAGCCGAATGGACTTTGTGGCGGGTGCCAGGGCAAACCCCTCAAGTGGTGTTCTCACCCCGAGGCCCATTAATTACCTCCCAGATCTTATAGGGTTTGGCTTGGTTTTTTCCCTCTGCTGGGAGGCATCTGAACTATATGGTTACCCTGGATGTTGGTGGTTTAAATTCCCCTTCTGTGGGTTCTGCAATATCCTAGGGTAAACAAGCTTTGACCTCTATCTTGACATTATGCTATCTTATGTTAGTCTGTATTATATACTCTCAGATATGTCGAACTGTTGTTTGTTGCTCCGTGTATTTTAGACATGCTTTGACTTATGGGGCATGATGTTCATGTCTGCTATACTGCTCTCTCTCTGTTTAATTTTTCATGTTTAAGTTGAAAAAAAGATGACATAAAAAATAAAAAAGAACCTGCTAAGGAGAAAGTAAATAATCACCTCTCTTGCTGCCCATGCTGCTGTACATCCCTTCATTAAACAGAAAGCCTCTGGTGAGGTCTCCTCAGAAACACACACTTTCAGGAGCATTGATCTTCTGTGTGCCCCGCTGTTCTGTGTTTTTTCATCCACCGGCATTGGAAGAAACCATTGAGCGTAGCAGGGAAAACAGAAGATTGACACTCCCGGCAGTGTGGGTTTCTGAGGAGACTTCACCAGAGGTTTTCTGTTTAACCGCTTGCCGACCGTATACTGTAAATAAATGGCGGCAAGCGGCTCTGCTGCGCAGGATTACATACCTAGTGCATGACCCTGCACTTCTGGGGCACTTGGGCCCTGTGATTAGACACAGCAGGAGCTGATCGGCAGGTACGGCGGACTCGATGTCTGCTGGCATCCACTGATCATTTGGTACACAGGTAGAAAGGCGATCTGCCTATGTAAACAAGGCAGATCGTCGTTCTGTCGTTCTGTCAGTACAGAAGATATGGAGCCTGTGTCTCTGCTAAGAAGGGGCACCGATCCATGCCTTCCCCTAGTACAGGCACCTTCCTCACAGTGGTAAAGCACTGATCAGGCACACATTTAACTCTTTGATCGCCCACAATGTTAACCCCTTCCCTGCCAGTGTCATTAGTACAGTGACAGTGAATATTTTTTAGCACTGATCACTGTATTAGTGTCATGGTCCCCAAAAAGTGTAAAAAGTGTCAGTTTCCCGACTGTCTGCCACAATATCGCAGTCCTGCTATGAGTCGCTGATCACCGCCATTACTTGTAAAAATAAATGAATAAATAAATATAAATATCCCATAGTTTGTAGATGCTATAACTTTTGCACAAACCAATCACTATACGCTTAGTGAGATTTTTTTTTTCTTTTTACCAAAAATATGTCGAGGAATACATATTGGCATAACTTAATAAGGAAATTTGATTATTTTACTGTTTTTTATTGGATATGTTTCATAGCAGAAAGTAAAAAATATTGTTTTTTTCTTTTTTTGTTAAATTGACGATCTTTTTTTTGTTTATAGCACAAAAAAAAAAAAAAAAATGTGATCATATAGCATCAAAAGAAATCTCTATTTGTGGGAAAAAAAGGATCACATTTTGTATAAGTACAGTGTTCCATGGCCACGCAATTGTAAGTTAAAGTAACGCAGTGCTGTATCGCAAAACATTGTCTGGTCATAAAGGGAGGTAAACCTTCCAGAGGTCAAGTGGTTGATGAAGGGATGTAAAGCAGCATGGGCAGCAGGAGAGGTGAGTATTTACCTCTACGGGTACTTTTTTTACCAGCATTTGTATTTAGGTTATGGAGTCACTTTGACATTTCATTCAATTTGCATGAATGCTTCTGACATTCATGTAACCGTTGTTTTATAAATAAACGCCTTTAGCACTTTTCGGACTGCTGAAATGCCAAAGATCCTGAGAGCATTATCCTTTGATTTAGGGGAACAACGGGGACAGGATTTATCATTCAACCAAACTGGTGCATGTGTCAAGGTTATATCGATGTCTGAAACCAAGTAAATCAGGACTTTGGATATGATTTAATAAAATAGTAAATCATGTTCACTTGTGTAGCGATGTCCCCGTAGGGCTTGCTGTGTGATGACTTCTTGGGTCTCCTTCTGATTACCTGCAAACAGTTGCTGAGTTTTTTTTCACATATCCCTCCTTACTCCCGTTTGCGCATTACTCATGAGACAGTCCAGGGTATTTTTGCATTTATATTTATTGTGTTTTTGTATTTATTGTGGAACTTGGATGGGAGAAGGGAATAGTGGGATACTCCAATTGAACTATTCACAGTAGTGAAGGACAACGTGGCCTCACCAGATTACTTGTGGAAGCAGACACACTGCTTTTACCATACTGCCACTTGTATGGAAGAAATATTCTCTCTCTAGCAGCAGACTTGATGCAACTACATTATCTTTAGTTAATATATAAATAAAGGATTGCAGTGCACATGAAAACATTTTAAATAGATAGAACCTGGAGAGGGAATGGATAAAAAACTGGAAAAGTTTCTCTCTGACTTTCTGGCCCTCAGGTTGACTACTCAAGGCCGCATGGCAACTTCTACAGAGGAAGGGTATCTGCCCCCTCCCTCTGGGACTCCGATTTCCAGTTGAAGACCCTAAGCACATGTGCCTTTGGCATTTATACAGTCTCCCAGCATGCACCGAGGCACTTTCCTTTGCCAATAGCCAGTGCTGTAACAATGCCTGTGCCCTCCCTTGTCAGGTTTCCTCCAACTTTCCAATATGCCTCCCTTTTGGAACAGTGTGAAACATTCAGAGAAGCTGAGCTGCACCTGAGCATCATGAGCACACCCTATCAATAGATCCTGCTCCCTGGTAGGCAGAGAGCACTATAAGTTTACCTGGCAATCTTCCTGGTAAGCAGAAAGACCCCAAAACTATACTTTCTTCTAGAACCTACCTAGGAAGTTGCCACACTTGCAAAGTGAATCTTCAATAAAATTAGTAAATGAGGTGAAAAAAAAAATTAATTTAAAATAAAAAAATAAAATAAAATAGGAATTGTTCTTGCACACAATTTGATGATTGTTAGCACACCATTCACTAAGCTAAATGAAGATTTACCTTGAAAGTGATAATTTTCTACTCCATTAATAAATCAGACAATGATCCCTGATGACGTCAGACGTATGCTGATGAAACACATCAGGTCCTGAGGTACGTCTCCACGTCAAATCCGGTCTTTGGAACGCAAACCGGAAACTGGAAGCCGGAACGGCGCCTCCTCAATCTAGCCGGCATTTGTTAACTCAGATGTAAGTGACTACTTTTTTCAAATAAACCCATATATTGTGTACTACACTATGAGCCTCCCTGCCTCTTTTACATCCCTATGCTGATACCCCTACCACCAACGAGCCATATGAGCGGATATTAGAAGAATCCATACACAGCCCCCACACCGCGCTCTCTACAGAGGGGATACCAGCGGAGCCTCCCATAGGAAAACCCCCCACTCCAGAGGAAGACCCCCTGATGTACCGTGCCATATAGAGGGACTTCTGAAAGCTGCCTACTGGGGCCACTTACCTACGCTAGACCCCAATGGGTCATCTGGTACGTGGGCTGCATATACGGTGGAGGATATTCACGTATCAAATTCCCACTGGAGCCTACACTTGTTTAATAAGCACAAAAGCACCTTTTGGATTTTTTCTGAATTATTGACACTTTGAAAGCACGATTCACTTTATAGATTTGCTACTGAATATTGTTGTTTGCACAAAGGACCATTTTTATCTGCACAAAGTATTTAATGTTCCACACACGTTGCACACAGTCACCTTTATACGTATTATTTATACTATTTATGAGCACAATTGGTGTCAATTTTATTTAGTAATCATACATATTATTTTATGCTATTTGTCAAATTTATTTAGTAATCATATGTATTATTTTATGCTATTTTAGCACTCTTGGTTTGTAGTGAACTAATTATTTCATACATCATATATAATCAAATTTTATGGGGTAATATTTTTACACTATTTTGTGAGCGCTGTCTTCCATTGTTTTTTGCAAATCAGGCAGTGGTGTATTAATAGCCATAGCAGCCCACACAACTACTATGGGGCCTGGGGGTAAAAGGGGCCCCATTACGCGGGGGGGGCTGTTAAGGCTAATGCATGTGAAGATAACACAGATCTAGGTCCGAATCCTTAAGGATTACAGAGGTTGCTGTTGACATTGACCCTATACCCTCTGCGACATTTTCAGTCAAGAGGAGTCAATGTAGACACACAGGATGGGGGAGACTTCAGAATTTTGGTCACAGATCCCTTTTACAGGCTGCGGTTAGGTTGACCACATTTCCAAACTGCCATTCAGGGATACATCCCCTTTCCCCACAATGCACCAGTCGGTGATGTCACAAGGGGGCGGTGCCACCATGTGACATCACCGGGTTGCCCCACCCCTTACCTATGTAAGAAATGTCACTCAGCTTACAATGCAGTCGGTGGGTAGCCGTGCTCAAGAGCAGAGCAGGGTTTATAAGCAACTTTAGTTTCTTAGATAGAAAAAGCATTTGTATAATGTATGTTAGCCAAATATTGCAGTTGCAGGCAGCCACTTAAACTTAGAGTGTAATTGTTCCTTCAATGTTAGGCTAACATACATTAAACAAATGAAATAAAAAAAAAAAACATACTTTAGACTACAATAGGAATGCAAATGACCTGAGGGATCTGGAGTAAAAATTTGAAAAAATGAAGCCTCAAGACAAATCTAAAATGAGCTTTCCCTACTTATATGTACAAACCCATGCACAATGTAGTGAAAGGAAAACAGGAATGGCTAACACCCATGGCTCCTCCTTTGTGAAAGTGCCCAACTAGGAAGGGGAGGGGGATTTATCCACCTCTTGCTGTGTTTCTCCAGGAGAGGCAGGGCACTGCACAGCATGCCAGGATGAAGTCATCGGCAATTGATGCAGCCGTTCTCTGCATCGATGCAGAATTGCGAACGGCTGCATGGGCGGTGTCATTTTAATTCCAGGACACTGTATTGTCCCAGAATGAAGGTGCCCAGTACCCAGGACAGACCTGTAAAATGCGTGACTGTCCCGGGCAATCCGGGACATGTGGTTACCCTATGTGCAGTAAAGAGAATTTGTTTAGATCTTATATTAATCTAGATGTATTGCCCCAGAGCTTCTGGTCATCCTGGGCAGCACTGAAATTATTTTTTTGCCCTGACTACTAGACCACCTCTTTCAGCATTTGCTTGCTGTCACAGCAAAATGGATGATAGGATTTAGCATTTACAGAGTAGTAGGCTAAAAAATGAATGTACAAAGTTAATTCTCTAAACCGCTGTCACCTCTTCCCTAAGCTGACAGTTCACCTGCAACTGTCCTTGATTTAGACATACTGTTTGTCAAGATCAATGACAATTGAGAGGCTGCTTGGGGGCCGCATCAAAACCTTGCTATAGGACCCCGTGATTTGTAAATGAATGACCGATGCAGCGTTCACTTCAGGGTTCCAGAATACAGATGTTAGTAATCTTAATAATCAGTGCTCTGGCTCCAAGTGTCCTCCAAACACCCAAACAGAATGCAGATAGATAAGGAGAGCTGGCAACATGCACATCTGTATCAAAGTCTTTTTTTTTAGCTGCAGAATAGTGAAGATAAGAAAAGCTTACATGTTTGGGCAAATAGCCTTAGTTATAGTCAGCATGGCTTTGACTAAGGCCAAACATACATGGAGCCAATTTCTTTTGCTTGATCAAGGAATTTGCTTGATTCCCCCAACAACACAAACAGTGTTGATGTGAGAATCCCTCCTGCCAGGCCAGTGTCTTCTGCCGGTGGGAAGGGCGAGGGAAGCCATCCTCACTGGAAGAAGACAGTGATCATTGCTAGCAGCTATAGCAGCTGCTAGCGATAATTGCAGGTAAAACATGGCATGCTGGTTGTACCCAAGTTGATCGATCAATCAACTTGGTACATTCTGCCTACCCATACACGTTTAGAATCTCCCGGCTGAGATTTGAACCACGCATGGCTTGCTTAAGGCTATTTGCCGAAATATGTAAGCTGTTCTTATCTTCACTATTCTGTAGCTAAATAAAGACTTTGATACGGATGTGCAAGTTGCCAGCTCTCCTTCTCTATCTGCCCCATAATTTGTAGTTATGCCCCTAAAAGCTGAATAACTGTTTCAAACATCACATACTGCTACAGGCCCAAAACTTTATAAATATTATTTTCTTTTATTCCAAAAAAGTACATCTAAAAACATAGAGTAGACAAGGCTAAATACATCTACATGTTCATTGTAGCTTTTTGTTCCTTGGTGTTGCCCTTTAAATAAACCATTGTATATACAATATTGATGTTCTAAAAATGATATTAAAATTTCAAACATAATCATCATTTAAAAAATGGATAGTGAGTTCTCTTGATTTTCATAGAAGCAGACTTTATCTTGACTATCGAATTGTTTTCCTTCCATGTGTCCCATTGAATGCCTGCTATGTCTATACTTCTGGTCACACGGTGGACCCCGTTCAGGTTGGCTAAACCACACTTGCTGAACCACCAGCCACTCTTGTTGTTGTGCTGACTACAGCTGTTCACTTTGGTGTCATTGAAGAAGCACGAAGGATAACAGTTATCATTGTCGATATCATAGGTGCTGAAAGGCATTGCATTCTGGTTATCTTCTTTCTTGTACCCACGGATGGCATCACCTGCACAAAAGTGTACAATTTATTTTTAGGATCTCATTCAGACCCACTGATTTAAAGCAAATGTAAATCTTAGTGCTGTTGATCTCCAGCTAACTTGAAACCACTCCCTGTCTGTATGCACTCTAGCAATGGCTGCATAGCTTTTCCTAGGGTGGCTTTCCTGATGGTGACAACAGTGGACTTTACCTGAATAATGTGTGTTGAAATTGAAACTTGTAGTCTCTATAAGAAGCCTGTGTGACAGGTGTAACAATGAAGCTGCACAACTGGGAGACAGGGACAGTGTTGTCACTCTGGAGTTGATTTACTAAAACTGGAGAGTTCAAAATCTGGTGCAGCTGTGCATGGTAGCCAATCAGCTTCTAACTTCAGCTTGTTCAAATAAACTTTGACAATTAAATCTGGAAGCTGATTGGTTACTATGCAGAGCTGCACCTAATATGGCACCCTCTAGTTTTAGTAAATCAATCTCTCTATCACAAAGGTTCTGCCTGAACAAGGATCTTCATGACAGAATCAACAAGTATAACTTTATTTTAAGATGCAGATTTAAAAAAATATTGAAAATGGCCCCTCCATAAAATTTAAATTTACCAGAATTTATCTGGACCGGTCAACTACATGCTGAAGGTACCCCCTGGAACCAGGCACATTTGAGCCACTAAAACCTCTATTTTTGCCTTATATTGTAAGAAAGTGTTAATTTATTTTTTTGCAGGCCAGCTGCTAAGTGTAATGTGAAATTTTCTGTTTGTATTGTGCAATGCCCTTTCATGTAAATCTTACTTAAAAAAATAGTTATAAATTGGGGTGGTTTCCATTTTTGTAAAGCTTGCTCACCGGATTTGGCATGGAGACACACTAAACACCTTCATCTGCCTTTGTACTTTTGCTGGGCTTCTAATGTGTCCCTGTGCCCTAAAATGAGGAACGGGCTCCTTCTAGGTATACCTGTTCTTAATTTATCCACTGTTATATATGCTCTAACTTAGAGACTTTCAAATTCAAAAGTTAGGCCACACTTTACAGAAGAGCCTTGGTGAGGCAGTGTAGCTTCCTCATGCACAATCCATCCTTTGCCTTGCTCCTGAACCCAGTGAAAAAAAAGACAATAGAAGGGGTACTTTTCCTGCCTAGAACTGTAGGTTTCAGGCACTGTAGTATGCGGCCTCATGCTGACATGTTTCATATATGTGAGAAAGCTGTCCCTGGTTGCCGAGTAGAGGTTGATGTTGGGTCCATCCATCACAAAACCCTTCTCCCAACAGCATCCTCCAGTGGTCATTGGGAGTAGCTTTCTTACACACAAGAGCTGCTGTCAGTTCACCACTCTAATGCCTCATTTCCACTGAGTGGTACGGTACGGTTCAGTTCAGTACGGTACGGTTCCGAACGGTACACCTTGCGTTTCCACTGCCAATAGTACCCTTTCATGATAGGCGTGGTGTAGCAGGAAAGCTGTGATAGACAATTCTCTGTCAACCAATCAAAGTTCTGCAGTGTAGCTCCACCCTGTTGGTACGGTACTAATGTGCTTGGTACCCCAGTGAAAGGGTCCCAAAAAAGTGGTTCGGTACGGTTCGGAATTAGGGTACCATTCACAATGGAAACTGCAAAAATAACGTACCGTACCGAACCGTACCGCTCAGTGGAAACGAGCCAAAAGACTCTGAAAACCAAGGTGTCTCCAACCTGCAGACTTTTGAAGTATTCCTTTTTAATGGCATTTTTTCACAGGCTATATGGGCAAGGCACAGTAGAGCGCAAGTGCTGCAAGTGAACTCCTGGCATGTACGGTAATTAGCCTCATTATCTATCTTGTATCCATAAACAAAAAAAGAGCCCTTCTATATAAACCATGATCTCTATGAGGACACAAAGCGATTCAGCAGAAAGTAACATCTAGGATCTCTGCCAATAAAAATATATCCTTTATTAGTAATCCATAGAACAACAGATGAGCCCTGAGCCCTGTGTGGGCTACAGAAACCAAAACTATCCTGAGTAACAAATGATGTGGCTGAAAAGCACAATACATTTGTTCTCATGGCTGGGAGTTCAGTTTTCGGTAAGAGACTCTTGGCACTGAAAACTACGTATATAGTGTAGCTGCCCAGTGTTATACTAAGAAAGAAAATATTCAATGCACCAAACGTTTAACTCATACCTTTGGTACTGTTTTAGTCTATCCTTTAACACAGTTTTTTTGTAACCTTTATATACAAAATATGAGAAACAGACATCAATAGTTAAAAACAAAAACTTAAAGGGTATGTCAAGTCAAAAACCTTTTTTGCCAGTTTTGCATAGAGTGGGGAAGGATAAGAACTCTTATAGGGTCTTTACAATTAGGCCTCACAACCAGCCCTGATGACCACATTTTACTAGACAGGAAATGGGGAAAGAAAGTGCAACAGGGACACAAACAGAAATATAAATCCAAAAAGGGGTTTTAGCCTTCTCCTATTCTACAAAAGAAAAGGGCTACAAGATTGTGGAATTCTCTACCACAAGAGGTGGTTTCTGCGGGAAGTATGGTGGCTTTCAAAAGACTCTTAGACTTACATCTCAAGGATCAGGACATTAAGGGCTATGTGAGATGATTACAGCCACGCACACCTACACAGGTTGAACTGGGTGGACTATTGTCTTTATTCAACCTCACCTACTATGTAACTATGTAAGTAAAAGCATTTTTATTGTTTGTGTTGCTGTTGGAGAGTTCCCTCATTTCCTGTCTGGTAAAATGTGGTCAGCTTAACAGGAAGTGAAGATAAATGTATTTAACCTTCCTAGCGGTATTTCCGAGTGTGGCTCGGGGTTAAATTTCAGTGCCAAAAGCGGTAACCCCGAGCCACACTCGGGGTACTGCTAGGAAGCTAGCGATGTATCCCGACGGTGTGTGGCGGCGGATCTTCCTCCCGATCCTCTGTGTGCCCCTGCTTCCATCTCCTGCGACGTGATGTTCGCAGGGGGGTGGAACCGGCGGCAAATTCAAATGTAAAACACACCAAACACACTGATACAATGCAAAATAAAATAAATTCACATTAGTTTGCCCCCCAGTGCCCTTTCCTGCAGTTTTATTGTACTTTTTATGTGTATATATATATATATACATATATATATATATATATATATATATATATATATATATATATATATATATATATATATATGTGTGTATATATATATATATAAACACACACATACATATATATATATATATATATATATATATATATACATACATATACATACATATATATATATATATATAATATATGTATACATGTATATATATATATATATATATATATATATATATATATATATATGTATACATGCATACATACATATATACTTTAACTTATTTATAGTTTTTTATTATATTATAATTTATGATTTTGTGTTTCAAACTTTATCATACCCGAGATGTTATAAAGAAGAACACACAGTAAAAAAAAAATCATATGTAAATAGTTGGTTTGGGCTGCTCATTCTTAAGAATTACATGCAAAATAATGGTACCGCTTTCAGTACCTAAAATCCGAAAGAATTATACATACCTCCAGGGAGGTTAATAAAGCCCCAGATAGCAGTAAAAATCCAAGAGTTCTAATCCTTTCCCAGTCTATCGAAATCTAGACAAAAGTTCACTTAAAGCTTACCCTTCTGCCAACATCCCCTAAGGCCCCTTTCACACCTGAGCAATTTTTTGCTTGAAGCTTGTAGCTCTAAAACACTCAATAAGCCAAATCCCATTCATTTCAATGGTCCCTGTTCACATATAAGTGTCCTGTCCCTTGAAGCAAAACGGCTGGTCGCTCAAAACAGTACATAAGGTTCATGTTGGCAAATTACAAGCGTTTTGGCCCCAACGACTTCAATAGAAATGCCTGAAAACACTTGACTTGAGCGTTTTACAAGTATTTTGTCAAACGCATTTTCTGCTCAAAATAGCAGCTCTCCCCCACTCCTCCCCCTAGTGCTTTCTATTGGCTAATCAAAAACGTCTGAAGCTGTAAACCACTTGAAATACACTTATAAAAGCTTATAATACAGTTCTAAAATGCTCAAAAACTCTCAAATAAAATTGCCAGTAAATCGCTACACTCAGGTGTGAATGCAGTCTAAAACACCAAACCTCTACACCCATCACTAACCTAATCCAAACTAAAGCTGGCCATAGATGGATCGAGATTCGACCAGTTCAGCAGGAAACTGGCAGATTTGGATCCATCGCTGGCAATTCCTACTTGGCAGAAGTTGATCATTAGAATGGAAATGTTGGAAAAAGTTAATTTGACCACCGGCTGCAGCGCTGATTGGTGTATCCTGACAACGGAAGAGTCCTGCTGTCAGAATACAATAGCACAGCTGGGAGAATTTTGTGGCAATTTTGGCTCTTAGGAAGAGGGTTGAAAAGAAGGAGATCCCACCCCCCTTTCTCTCCCTCGGGAGGAAAAAGGGATGGAAACACTAAGAGGTATTTAGAGGTGCCTTTAAATCCCTCTTAGTGTTTGCATCCCTTTTTCCTCCCGAGGGAGAGAAAGGGGGTGGGGTCTCCCTCTTTTCTACTTTATTGTCTGAGGGAAAGGTCCTTGGCATATAATTACCATTATTGTCTGATATAGTGTCAGAACAGAATCTCTCCCCATTTTTCCCCCTTTTACATGAGGAAGAGGGTTCTCCCTCGAAACGCATAAGCCAGGTCATTGTGGACGCCATCACGCCATCCAGTGTTCTGGAGGCTATTGGTTCCTATTTCTTACATGCATGTATACAGCTTACGTTTGTGAATATAATGTATGCTACCTATTTGGATTTTAATAAACTTTTTTAGTGGTAATGCACAAGGTCAGTGCGCCCTTCTCTCATGGTTGTCTTTCAGGGAGAATTCCTCCACCTCACTTGTGTGGATGGGGGAACCCTTTGTTTTTTTCCCCACTAGCACTGAGGTTGATCACAAAAACAAATAATAATAAAACATATATGGCCAGCTTAAAGCCTAGTACACACAGGCTGAATTTCAATAGAAACCGTCCAACATTCCGACATTCGACCCATGTGAATGGCAGCCGGTCTGAAGGGTCATGACTAAAAATGGTCTGCCGATTGGCTCCCAATCAGTGCTTTCAGCCAATAGCTGAGAGCACTGACTGGAGTGTTCTGGCAGGGGGGCCTCCTCCTGTTAAAACACAATAGAACAGCAGGGGAGATCGCTGTACTAACATCAGATTGTAGAAATGTGGCTCCGACTTGAGCTGTCAGGCTTTTTTTTTTTTCGTTCAACCCAGCATTTAAAAAACTAGTAGTGTGTACAAGGCTTAAGTCTTTACTCTAACTCCTATTTACTGCATGTTCATTGCATTATGTACCAAGATCCTCTGTGCTGAAAGTATGCAATGTTGAGATCCCCCAGACAGGATCAATAATTCCATCAAAAATAACAGTGTGCACCCATCCTAATTATATCGGGGGTACTTTTTTGCTTTGCATTAAAACCATAAAATTTAAAGGAGCAATGCTGTATGCATGATCCATGAAAAGTTCCTAAAATCAATATTTTTCCAACCTGCAGTTCCAAAGTATCGCCCAACATGCATTATGAAGGAGGTCTTCTCATCTTCAATCCAGAAATTATCATAGGTTGCATACGCCTGTGACCCATCTTCAGCCTCCAGTGCAATATTCAGCATGAAACTCGTGTTTTTCTGATTCAAAATGCAGAAAGTTTTCCTCAGACCCAACCAGAATTCCCCTGCAAATACAGTAAAACAAACTATGTTATGCTGCCTCAATGTGTTAAAAAAAAGATCTTATCGGTTTGACACCTTCCAGTCTGGGCCAATTCTGACATTCCATTCCTACACGTAAAAATATATTTTTTGTTTTTCTGATTTTTCTGATTAAAAATGCAGAAAGTTTTCCTCAGACCCAACCAAAATTCCCCTGCAAATACAGTAAAACAAACTATGTTATGCTGCCTCAATGTGTTAAAAAGAAATAAAAGGAAGATCTTATCGGCTTGACACCTTCCAGTCTGGGCCAATACTTCCATTCCATTCCTACACGTAAAAATATATTTTTTGACAGAAAACTACCTAGAATCCCCAAACATTATATATATTTTTTTAGGTAGAGGCCCTAGACAATAAAATGGTGGGTGTTGCATATTTCTATGTCACACAATATTTGCTCAGCAGTTTTTCTAATGCTAATTTTTAGGAAAATTTACACTTAAATGAATTTTAATGCACACAAACACTATAGAACACCCATTTTTTGGTAAAATATAAAAGATGATATGCCAAGTAAATAGATACCAAACATGTCACGCTTTTAAATAAAGTATGCCTGTGGAAAAGTGCCAAACTACGGTACCTAAAAATCTCCACAGGCAACGCTTAAAAAGCCTTTACAGGTTACCAGTTTAGAGTTACACAGGAGGTCTGGAGCTAGAATTATTGCTCTTGCTCTGAAATCTGTGGTGATACCTCACGTGTGGTACAATCGCTGTTTACATATGTGTGTGGGACCAAGGCTCCTGTTGACATCTGCATGCGAGCGCAGGGGGGAGGGGCACTTTCAATTTTTATTATTATTTATTTTGCACGTGAGCACAGGGGGAGGAGCACTCTAAAATATATATTTTTGGGGGGTTTAATTTTTTTTCTTTTATCACATTTATTTCTATCACAAGGAATGAACAACATCTCTTGTGATAGCATGGGCCGTGACAGGTCATTTTATGGAGAGATCTGGGGCTTGAGACCCCAGATCTCTACTCTGGCCTCCAAAGCAGCAGATCTGCTGCTTCATGAGGGTGTTCTAAAATTTTGTCGGACCCATGAAAATTCCGGACCTCGCCACTTCCGGTGACGCTGCGTCATAAGCCAGCTGGTGCGAGCCCCGGTGCGCATGAAAGGGCGCGGAGCAGTGACCCAGAGGCCCAGTTCTCGGGGTCACTGCTCCGCGCCCTTTCATCCCCGAGACCCGTCCCCGTCTTGGCTACCTGCGATCAAATTTTGGGGTCTCCAGCACCTTTGGTTCGCCCGTGACAGCAATTTTCCCGCGGCGGTGTGTGCGTCCTACCTCAGCCCCTCCTCCTCTCAATCAGCTGTTCGCTAAGTCTTAGAATTTCATTGGACTTTGAAAATGTCTTGTGTGCATGCGCACCGGGGCTGGCACCAGCCGGAAGTGACGAGGTCCGGAAATTTTCATGGGTCCGACAAAATTTTAGAACACCGGTAACAGCCAGTTAAACAAAGAAAACAAAACTGAAAGTGACAAAATCCTCGTTTCTGACATCACACAGTGAGAGGAACAAGATCAGTTCCTCTTGCTGTGTTTGGGGAAGCAATGCCACCAGTGGCATCCTTCCCGAGCTTCCCAATCAATTGGGAGGTATGATTACTTTTACAGGATTACTTTTACAGTGAAGAGAATTACCAGTTGAAAAAAATTATATCTCAGTCATCACTGCAGCAATGACCGAAATATCACTATTCCTATCCAGCGATGTACTGGTATGTCACTGGATGTGAAAGTGCTCACAAAAAACAATATTTCATATGTGAATCAATGGATATCTACAGTATGTAGAGTTTATAGACAATATTCAGTATCTAAAAAAGCAAATGCAGGCAACAACGTCATTTGATGACGAAACACATAGGGAGGAGCTGGAGACGCACAACGCCAGTATATGCTGGGATGTGGTGGCCATCTTGTTGGTTTGGATTGCTGATCAACTAGGTAAAGTCATGCTGTTCATCTACTTTTACCATGTGAGTGAATTTTTAACCTATTTATAATAAATTGGCTTGAAACATCTACACTATGAGGAGTGTTCGGTTTGCCTTTATATGAGTCATTAAAGCCCTGGGGGATATCGCCTGAGAGAGGAGGAAAGAGATTGCTGGCAGTCCAAGGGCTTGCTGGGGATATAAACACCGCTGGTTCAGACCTTTGTAGTGAGGGTCATGATCAGATGGTAAGAGGCTGTATTGTTGAATGTCGGTGGTGGCCTCTGTGCACTATTATAAGTTGCACTCTAGCACGTGAAACTCTTTGGGACTGTTCTACTGGATGTGGACTTTTTAATTGATTTATTGTATTTACCATTTAGGGCTGCACCACTTCTTTTTTAACATTTTAAAACTTATTAGATGGGATATTAACATTACAGAATTTCTGAGTCTTATGTAATCCATTGCAACAGAATTCAGAGAGACCCTTATGGGTTTGAGTGTATTTTCTGAAGTCTGGCAGGTGTATCTTCCTTTCTCACTCCCCATCCAATATCACCAGTCATATTAAGCAAAAAAACCTACATTGGGTGTTTTTGGAAACAGCTCTACTATATCACAAGCAGGAGTCTCAGGTCACTAGATTACCAGTATAAGGAAATGGGGTACATTCGTACACCACAGCATTATTTGGATGATATACTGAGGTATTGAGCAGGTAGGCCATGATCCTATTTTACATCTCATGACATAATTATAAGTTTTGACTGGAGTGGACCTTTAACCCCCTCCCATCAGCTCCAGCATTCCTTTAAATAGTTTGGAATGTCCAAGGGGCAGGAAGGATCCACAATCATGTGACCACTGTTACAGGTCTGCAGATGACTTATATTCTAAGAGTTTGCATTCCCACTGACTTGTATGGGGAGAAAAACATAAAAACCTCACCGACACGGACAGTCAAATCATTGAACTGTGCAATTATTTTTTGTGTATAGGGCAGCCGGTTGAAATGGTTGGGCTGCACTGAAAACCTAAAGAAACTCTTGCATGCTCGCACCGGTTTGGTGTGAACCCAGCCTAACTAGGAGTCCAACAAAGCTCTTGGACTTCCTAAAATGCAGTGCCTGATTTGGCCATTTTTGGGCTTTGGATTCAAAACAGTAGAAGTATTGTTCATTTTGATCTTCATTTCACATGGGAAACTCTGGCAAGCAGTAAGGTCTCATGTACACTGAGGTTCTTGAAAATGCTTTTCTGTGATAGGTTAATTGGCTATTGTCTAAAATTGGCCCTACTACCCTGTTTCCCCGAAAATAAGCCCGGGTCTTATATTCATTTTAGCACCAAAAGACACAGTAGGGCTTATTTTCGAGGTAGGTCTTATCTGTAATGTGCTGTGTAATGTGCTGTCTTCTCTTCCTCCCTGCCTGTCAGGAATCCCCTGTGTGAACCTTGTTTATGGTTTCTAAAATCCTAGAATCCACTTTATTCGTGTTTTATATAATGTCCAGTGTGTGTTTCTGTAATAGAATAATGTGAAATACCTTCGGTAGCTGATCTCCCACTCTGCTGTCCATCTCCTCTCATAGCTGTCGGAGGGGAATCTCAACCCCTTCCCTCTGTAGTGTTCAGAGCGGGTCACAGAAGCACAGAGTATTAGATATGAATTGTGTGAAATACCTTCAATACAGCGCCGCGCGGCACTCAGCTGATTTCCCGCTGCTGTCCTTTTCGTCTCCCCCGCTGACTGCTGGGGGTCACGGGAGCGCCGAGCAGTGCTGTAATGAAGGTATTTCACACAATTCTACTCTAATACTCGATGCTTCTGTGACCCACTCTGAACACTGCAGAGGGGGGAGGGTGACCCCCCTCTGACAGCTATGAGAGGAGAAGGACAGCAGAGCGGGGAATCAGCTGAGCGCAGAGCGGCGCTATAACAAAGGTATTTCACACTATTATATTTCAGAAACACACACTGGACATTATATAAAACACTAATAAAGTGGATTCTAGGATTTTAGAAACACTAAACTAGGGCTTATTTTCGGGGTAGGGCTTATATTGCAGCCTTCCCCAAAAATTACAGTAGGTCTTATTTTCAGGGTAGGTCTTATTTTCGGGGAAGCATGGTAGGTGCGTGTGGCTCTAGAAATCGCAATTTCAGACCCTGATAACACTGGCTAATGGCTAATACATCTCTGGTATGCATTTAAGACATGGATCAAATTTGACTTGAAAGATAGATGGCATAAATATTGATAAGTACTCAGCAATGAAGGCATTTGTTTAGGGGCTCATTCACCCTGGCGCTCAGCCCCATACAGTGTGAAGAGTCCTTTGTGTACTTTTCTGTACTATAACTTAGCTGCGTGTAGGCAGCCCATATTACTCAATGGACATGCATCGAATGTACAGACTCACCTGCACAGCCAAGTTTGACAGGTGCACAGAAACAAGTCCATAGCTCTGGATGCACAAGCTCTGCGTCAGGGTCGATGCACCTGTCCCTATGTACCTGTCAATGTCAGCTGTGCAGGTGAGTCTGTACATTCGATGCATGTTAATTCACTAATGTGGGCTGCCTGCACACAGCTCAGCACTAGGATAGAAAAGAAAACAAAGGGCTCTTCACGCTGTATGGGGTTCAGTGCCCCTGTAAATGAGCCCTAAAATTTAAAAGCAATGTTGCAAAGTGCAACCCTGTATTCCTGCTTTAATAAAGAAAATTTTAATCTTTAAAAGTAAAATCAAACTTTACATATTTTTGCCTGTTCTGTATTTCTGTGATCTTCATAATATTTGATTGGCTTTATTGCCAACACTCTCCCATCCTAAATGTTCTTTTGCTTGTCTTCCCCAAGCCTATTAAAATATGTGCATGCAACTAGAACCGTGAGTCATGGGGCACAATGAGTCACTGCAGAACAGTCTAGCCATTAGCCAAGGTATTGGAAGAAAAGTTTTAACGTAAGGAAATAAATCAGAGAATTTCATGAATAAATAACGTTTTTTCTATCACTGCCTACAAGCGCTGCCTACCCATAAACTCTAGAACCACTACTTGTTCTTAGTAAAGGAAAAAATACTTTCAACTCTGTATAAAATACGCTGTCTATAGTGTGTGTAAACCTTATAAATTAACTTTTCTAGTTGCAGGAAAAAGGAAGGCCTGTGCAACCCCACTACTGTAGAAATCACCCTAATTTAGAAAACCGCAACAGGGTAAAAGGCATCAAAGAAATAGCAGTGGAAGAGCAGGGTGACCCGCTGACATGTTTTGTGCGACACTAGCGCTTATTCATAGCATTGGCCTTCCTGCAACTTAGGTTGAAAATGGACACAAGTCCATCAAATTCCGCCAAATGAACCTCCATACACACAATCCTATACAGTCGATCTAGAGGAAGGCAAATGAAAACCTTATAAAATCAATAAATTAATACCCGCGCTGTGATGTTTAAATAAGTGAAGATAAAAAATTGTATGTTAAATCCTGAAGCTGCTGCTCACTAGGTAAAACACCAGAAAAGCTACAATTCATAAAAGGCAGCGCTAACAGGTAGAAACCAAAACTATAAATATAGTGCTAAAAGTGTATATAAAAATAAATCATATCACTGTGATCAAAATATTAAAATACTAAATTTCATATAAGATAAAGTGCATACGTGATCACCTAGTACAAAAATCAATACATATTAAAGTGCAAAGAAATATATATATCACATCATGTTTCCATGGTGCAACCATATACGAGGTGCAAAATATATAATAAGGTGCAGTACAAAAAAAGGTTTCGTCCAAAGAAACTAAAGTGCTGGAAAGGTGCTCAGATCCGTATAAGTGCCCAAGTGCTCTTCAGGAAAAGAACCTCCTATGGGTTGCACTCACCAAATTCTGGATATAAATGAGCTTTAAGCAGACATGATATCCCTTGGCCGAATGGATGGATTGAATGCAACCTCTTAGGCAAACAGAATATCCCTTGGCCGGATGGATGGATTAAATGCAACCTCTAAGAAATGGCTCCTTTAATGGTTCCTCTCCTCTCTCTCCCCAACAGTATGTTTCAAAAGAAAGGGAAGAAGCCGATCATAGTGAAGCCCGTAGGTTTTTATTATAATCAAATTTAAAAAAATAGTACTCGCAAACGTAGCATAATATTCAGCATTGGTATAGCAAAACTCTGCATGTCACTCCACATCCGTGTACGCTGCCGGCTTGCGTTCCACGGTGGTTACAGGAAATGACGTTGTAATGCTCCGCTGCCCGGAAGTGCGTCGACACGTTTCGCCCGCCTTAATGGGTGTTATCAAAGACCTATAAACACCTTGTGCTTTGACGCATTCCACCAGACTTGAAATGTGGGCAGTGAGCTACCCAAGGGTCTCTAAACACAAAGAGGCTGTAATTGCATTGGCCGGGAATCGAACCCGGGCCTCCCGCGTGGCAGGCGAGAATTCTACCACTGAACCACCAATGCTCCACGTCTTTGATAATGCCCATTAAGGCGGGCGAAACGCGTCAACGCACTTCCGGGCAGCGGAGCATTACGACGTCATTTCCTGTAACCACCGTGGAACGCAAGCCGGCAGCGGACACGGATGTGGAGTGACATGCAGAGTTTTGCTATACCAATGCTGAATATTATGCTACGTTTGTGAGTACTATTTTTTTAAAATTTGATTATAATAAAAACCTACGGGCTTCACTATGTTCGGCTTCTTCCCTTTCTTTTGAAACATACTGTTGGGGAGAGAGAGGAGAGGAACCATTAAAGGAGCCGTTTCTTAGAGGTTGCATTTAATCCATCCATCCGGCAAAGAGATATTCTGTTTGCCTAAGAGGTTGCATTCAATCCATCCATTCGGCCAAGGGATATCATGTCTGCTTAAGGCTCATTTATATCCAGAATTTGGTGAGTGCATCCCCATAGGGGGTTCTTTTCCTGAAGAGCACTTGGACACTTATACGGATCTGAGCACCTTTCCAGCACTTTAGTTTCTTTGGAGGAAACCTTTTTTTGGACTGCACCTTATTATATATTTTGCACCTCGTATATGGTTGCACCATGGACACATGATGTGATATATATATTTCTTTGCACTTTAATATGTATTGATTTTTGTACTAGGTGATCACGTATGCACTTTATCTTATATGAAGTTTAGTATTTTAATATTTTGATCACAGTGATATGATTTATTTTTATATACACTTTTAGCACTATATTTATAGTTTTGGTTTCTACCTGTTAGCGCTGCCTTTTATGAATTGTAAATAAAAAACTTAAATGCATGATTCAATTTGCTCCAGCAGGAGGAAAAACATTATTTCCTTATCCCCCAGAAGGAAATCGGGTTCAACCTTCTCTGGTGTTATTTTGATATACATCAGACCAAACCAGGGCTAAGTGAGGAGGAAAGTAGGAGAGAGGAATTTGGTTCAAAAAGAGGGTCAATTCCTGCAAATGAAGGACAGTTGGAGGCTATGCATCATCTCTCCAAAGTTTCAGTAAAAATCTTTTTTTTTTTTAATTTGCAATCATACCCATGTTTAAACTTTGGTCAGTTAGATTAGAAGGGCAATATTCTAGGCTTTGTTATGCGTCAGCCTCCTCACTATAAAAGAGTGGGTTCCCAGCAGCCTATTGTCAACATGTGTTGGTATAGGTGTGCGCAGCCGATTGCATTAGGGTGTGCACCCCAAAACTCAAACGCACGTGATATACTGTATATATATATCTATACAGTCAGGTCCATAAATATTGAGAGATCGACACAATTCTAATCTTTTTGGCTCTATACACCACCACAATGGATATGAAATTAAACAAACAAGATGTGCTTTAACTGCAGACTTTCAGCTTTAATTTGAGGGTAATTTGAAGAAGCCACGTGAGCGGAAGTGGCGTAACGCGTAGGGCCGCTTGACCGGAAGTGACATACATACGCGGAAGTGAGGACCACGATCTTTCCTGTTTGCAGTTTAAGGCGCTATATTGAACGTTGTCTGTAAGTGCATTTAATCTATTTGAGATCCGTTGGTCACCTGGAGAACACGGGACCCTGATCCATACAAGGCAGACTGAGCACCATCCCTGATTAAAGGATAAGGAAGGAGAGGAGCATTGAATGTATGTCAAAAGGCGCATGATCAGATAAATTGAGGTGAGCGATTAGCACACCCCGAGGGGTAACGAGTGAGAAGAAGCACCCCACAATTCAACACGGTGTTAGGTGGAGGGTGAACACCTCTTAGAAGGCTTTTACCACCTGGATATAGTTGTTTAATATTTTTTATTCCATTCTCCTGAATTTTGGTCACCTGCAGCACTTTATAAAGGACTATATATATTAATTGATATGTATTCACTCACTTGTTTTAGGCACTGAGCACTTTATCTGTCACTTTATGAATTTGTGTGTATATTTGCTCAACTTATTGGGCTTAGAGTGTGAGCACATTTATTTATATTATAATATTTTTTACACTGATGCACTTTATATATAATTTATTTATATGCGAATGAACACAGACCATTTATTGTTTTTTTTTATCAAATTATTTATAAGGGAATTCTTATACCTATAATCTATATATACAGTTAAGTTTTTTCACATCCACTTTGTGTTCACCAATCAATTTAGAGACTAGACAGTATACTTCCCAGAAGTGCGGTACCCCCCTACCCTCAAATTAAAGCTGAAAGTCTGCAGTTAAAGCACATCTTTTTTGTTTCATTTAAAATCCATTGTGGTGGTGTATAGAGCCAAAAAGATTAGAATTGTGTCGATGTCCCAATATTTATGGACCTGACTGTATATTATATAAACACACACACACACAGTAAATACAGACACACACTCTTAAATATAAACAAACATTTTGAAATGTATTAAAACATTTAATGTTTCTGTACATTTTAGGCTCCGTTCACATCTAGGCGTTTTGGGGCGTTTTTGGGGAGTTTTTCTGCTCTAGGATCAGCTCTCAAAACGCCCAACAAGACAAATCCTATTCATTTCAATGGCCCCTGTTCACATCTGAGCGTTTTGACGCTGTAAGCAAAACGGCCAACGCTCAAAAAAGTACATGAGCTTCTTTTTGGGCAGATTACAGGCGTTTTCCATTGGTTTCTATTCAATCTAAAAACGCCTGCACAAAAAACGTCTGTAAAAACGCCTGTAAATCGCGGTAAAAAACGCTCAGGTGTGAATGTAGCCTTACATCGTATGGTAGAGGCAGGCAGAGGGAGAAAGTGGGGGGTGAGAGAGAGGATGAGGAGAGTGGACGGGGTGTGAGAAATAGAGGGGAGGGAGGAGGTGGGAGAAATAGGGGGGGGATAAAGAAAAAGAGCAAGAGACAGAGGGAGGGAGAGAGAGAGAGAGACACACACAGACAGAGAGAGACAGACAGACAGAGAGAGAGAGAGACACAGAGAGATAGAGGGAGGAGGATGAGAGGGGGGGTAGAGAGAAAAGTGAGAGAGAGAGAGAGAGGAGGAAGTGGGGGAGAGAGGGGGAGGGGAGGAAGAGGGGGAGAGGGAGATGATTAAGGGGTGGAGGTGGAGAGAGAGAGAGGCAGAGAGAGAGAGAGAGTTGGAGAGAGAGAGGATAGGAGAAAGAGGGGTGAGAGTGAGAGGGGGCTGAGAAAGAGAGGGAGGAGAGGCAGAGAGAGAGAGGGAGAGAGGGACAGAGTGAGAGGGAGAGGAGAGGGGGGAGAGAGAAAGAGGGGATGAGGAAGAGGGGGGTGGAGAGGGTGGATGCGAGAGAGGGGGGTTAAAGAGAGAGGGGGTAAGAGAGAGAGGTAAGAGAGGGGGGTGAGACAGAGACAGGGGAGAGAGAGAGGGAGGGAGAGAGGGAGAAAGGGAGGGGGACAGGGGGAGAGAGAGAGAGAGGGGAAGAGAGAGAGGGGGGGAGAGAGAGAGAGGGGGAGAGGGAGAGAGAGAGAGGATGGAGAGAGAGAGAGGGGGGAGAGGGAGAGAGAGGGGGAGGTGAGAGACAGAGGGGGCACAATCATGGCCCCAGGCTGGTCTCCCCTAGACTCAGGCAGCCAGGATCTACAGCTGATATGTGCTGTATATTTAAACCTGCCACCTTCATTACAAGCCCTTTTACAGGAGTGTGTGCAAGTCAGGGGTTAGAGTGTGGGCTGAGGGAGACAGGGATAGGATGGAAGGCGGAGCAAATTGAGTCTCCCCCATCCTATTTGAACACACTATACTGGGCACTGCCAATCGGGTATGCAATGGTACAGTGCACCCGCTCCTAGCTCACAAGCATCAACCCCCTTCCTGGCTGGCAAGGGAGATGATGCAGCAGATCCCGTGCTGCAGATAAAATACAATGGATTACTCGGGGTGTGTAGTGCGTGACAAGGCACAGTGGGTCCCCTTTCGCTCGGGGCCTGTGTGCCTCACACACTTCTGTACACTGAATGGCACTGGGTGTAGTTTAAGGAGAGCAGACAGCCTGTGTAGGGAGGATTGGTTTAGGAACTTGACTCCAAAAGATGGTCAATCCCTCCAAATTTAGAGCAGTTGAGGACTCTGCATAATTCCTCCTCTTTGTAAAAATCTTTTTTTTTTTTTTTTTTTTTTAATGTTTTTGCAAGCATGCTATAGGATTTTACAAAATTAAAGCTACAGTTGTATATGTCACGGTTTAAAGGAACCCAGAGAGATGTTTATTTACCTATTTCATACAATTCTGCTATCCAGCACCTATGACTGCCATCATCCAACACAGCAGGATTAGTGCTAATTACAGAGCAGGAAATTCAATGTGTTTGAAAATTACACAGTCATGCCCTGTCCTGGAATTAGCACCACTGCTGAGATCAACCTCCAGCACTTGATTATTATTATTATACAGGATTTATATAGCGCCAACAGTTTGCGCAGCGCTTTACAATGTGGGGGAAGACAATACAGTTACAATACAGTTCATTACAGGAGGGATCAGAGGGCCCTGCTCGTTAGAGCTTGATATGATAAACTGACAGGTTCACTTTAAAACACAAATAAAGATGTACTTTACAAAAAAAGTCTTTTAATATTCTTCTACCTGAAAGTTCTCCAAATCCTTCCATGTAATCAAGCCAAGTTCTCTGGAAATCAATTGTGCCATCAATTCGCTTTTGAAGGACGGTCCATCCTCCTCCTCTATAATCCATGTCACAAAATGCCTATTAAGACATTATAGAAGAGTATACATCACAGTAATATAATAAAAAAAAAAAAAACAGCCATATCATTCTGCACAATTAGCTTTATAATGTTATGTAAAGCATCAAGCAATAAAGAATATTTTAGAGTTTTCGACAGAGCCTATAAAGGGACATTAAACTTTACATGTGTGTTTTGGCACACTTGTCTTTCTGGGCCTTTGCTCATATTAGTGTCAACACATCAATATAAGCTTTCTACCACCAGAAGCATTGCTTTAAGGGCTCTTTCACACGGGCGTTCCGTATGTCCGTTTTTCATCCCATCCGTTTGCGGATGAAAAACGGACATAATGTATCTCTATGTAAATACGGATGTCATCGGATGATCATCCTCTGACATCCGTTTTTTGTCAGTTCAGTTCAGTTTTTTTGAACGGAGGAGAAACCTATTTTTTCTTCCTTTCAAAAAACGGAACGGAAGCAAAAACGGATGTCAGTGGTGTCATCCGCAGACATCCGTATTTACATAGACATGCATTATGTCAGTTTTTCATCCGCAAACGGATGGGATGAAAAACGGACATACGGACCGGATGACACAAGTGTCATCCGTGTCCGTTACAAAAAAAAAAAAAAGGACCTGATCGGGCAAAAAAAAAGGAACGCTCGTGTGAAAGAGCCCTAAGACATATTAAACAATGTTCCTATTTGTAAAACTCTTACATTTGTGCTGGCACCATCATACACTTGGAGATGCTAACTATGCATCATATGGAAAAATGTTTTCGAGTTTTGGGTGATATAGTAGCTCACAAAAAGGATCGTTCACATACTCAAGATCATATATTTTGTTATGTTTTATACTAAAGTAGATTTATAAAGGAGAAGCATAGCAACACCACCATACGCCATACCACCATACGTTTGCTTTAAAAAAAAAAAAGACATTTTTATAACACACAAATGTGTATTGTGTTTTATTAGTTTTGGACTCCAGTGCTGGCACAAGCCCTATAGGCCTTAGAGTCTCCATTGGAAGCACATTTGACAGGGTGAAAATGCCGGACAGCAGTTGGCTCACAGGAA
Source organism: Pelophylax lessonae (assembly GCF_965119305.1). Taxonomy (NCBI): domain Eukaryota; kingdom Metazoa; phylum Chordata; class Amphibia; order Anura; family Ranidae; genus Pelophylax; species Pelophylax lessonae. Next base: position 672,280,036 of record NC_138769.1, on the reverse strand, counting down.
AAGAATGTTGTCACCCCAAAACAGGAAGTTTCTGAACAAATGCCTTCATGGCAGGATCACCAAATTTAATAAAAGCTGCAGATTTAAAGAGACTGAAAATGACTTTTCAAATGATATAACATTTTAAAGTTTACACGAGTGTTAGTGGTTGGTTTACATCTACTACAATTTGTTTCCATGCTTTGATTAAACTGCAGCATTCATCTTACTATTCACCATTTTTCATTCATCATATTCAGTTATAACAATGTTACTGCACTCAAAAAAGAGCGAAAATGTCAACATAGGCAAGAGGATTTTAGCTTAATAGGAAGCTTACACTGAGAGTATCACGGTCAGGGGTCAGGCTTGAAGACCAGTAGTTATAGCACTAGAGAGGCTCCCACCAAGCAGTTTGATAAGTACACAAGCAGGTCACTCTGGCGGATGATGCAGGCTCATCTGAGGTGAGGGGTCTAAGCACTAATTGGTATTCACCAGAACTCCTAAAGGTGGAGATGTTTTGCTGTGTGTTAGTAGAAGGTTGTGGTCCTCAGGATTGTCTCACCAGGAGGTGAGCAAGCTGGGGTCCAATAGCAGATATAGCAGGTAAGGATCAAGCACAGGCATAGTCAGTAAACAAGCCAAAGGTTGGTAACAAGTGGTTGCAGGTTGGGATCAAGTGGAAGTGTTGTCAAGGAACAAGCCAAAGGTCAGCAATAAATGGTTGCTTGTTAGAGTCGAGTAGAAGCATAGTTGAGGAACAAGCTAAGGTAATAAAGAGTAGTAGTGAAAATTTGAACGGCAGCAGGAGAGACAAGAACATGATATTGACTAGAGAAGAGCACAATAATCTGGCAAACAGAAAGTCCAAAGGCACAGCTTAAATAGGTAGTTCATGGGAGGGACAAGGAGTTCAAGGTTCACCAGAAACAAGGCACAAGATAGGATTGTCTAAGGGATGACTGCTAAACAGAGCAGAGTTCATGGGTTCAGATCCTGGTCTTGACAGAGAGATTATGAGGACTGCCATTGCTGAATTATCCTTCTGAAGATGCTAGTTCTGTAACTTTCATTAATATGTACAATGACCCTAACATTAAAGGCCCATTTACACTTAGGAGATCTGGATGCATGAAAGAACGGGCTGCTTAAAGTGCTAAAACAGACAATAAATTGCATTTGCAGCAAGTTTGACTGAGTTACCATATTTCATGGATTGTTAGGGAGGTTTGACTCCGCAATGAATGACACTGCAGCACACCAATGTACATAACATGCCTTACTACCCTTTATTGTTATGCTTATGGCGATGCTCACATTATTGCAGAGCACCAGTGTAAATGTGCCCTGAAGGATCCTCTAACACTTCACACCATACACTTTCCTAAACTCTTAAAGTGTAAGTAAACTCCCATGCATAATTTGTAACTATAGGTAAGCCTATAATAAGGCTTACCTATAGGTACTGAAAATATCTCCTAAACATGCCCTGTTTAGGAGATATTTACTGTACATGCTGCCGGTTACGTGACCGATGCATGTGCTCTGAAGGAACGGCCACCCGGGCTGTTCATTCAGAGTCCTGTACCGTAAACAGCGGCTCCTGCGCATTAGTGACGTCATCGTGGCTTCGACCACTCACACAGCCGGATTCTGTGAGCCTGGAAGGAAGATGGGTGAAGATGGAAGCCTTGTCAGCTGTGACAGCTCGATGCTGGAAGGGCTTCGTTCTAAAGGCAAGTTTCAAATAATGTGCTAGTATGCGATGCATACTAGCACATTATGGCTTTACCTTGCAGGTTCCAGAAAAAATAAAAAACACACAGTGGTTTACTACCACTTTAACTTTTAGTAGTTAAACTTTGAACATAATGCCTTAATGCTTAACTTCCCGAGAGTTAACTCTTAATCTGTGTCTTAACACATAACCCTTAAACCCCAACTATAGACAAAATAGATTTTTTAAAAAGATTTCTGGTTGGCGTGGGGAAAAGGTATAACCCCTGCAAGATTTTAAAGGCTGCCTATGTCCTTGTTGGCCAGGTTTATACAAATGTCCCCACACCAGCCTCAAAGTTATATCCCGTACAACAATGTATCCCACCTGGCACTTTCTGGGAAACAGCCAGAGAAATGGACTAGCAACAAAGACTTAGTAACTCTTCTTTTAAGTTTATCATATCTACAATGAATCCAAACAGTATTCAGATATGAAATGTGTCTTTAAAAAAAAAAAAAAAAAACGGTGCCAGGAATAAACACCAAACATTTAAATACCTAGCACAGTCATCGTTCCCCATGTGGTACAAAAAAAAAGTAGTGCTTTAACCTAACCCTGACACCTAATCCAATATACCTAAAGTAAACCTTTGACACTTAACCCACCTCTCTCCCCCAAAACTGAATACATATCCAACTCCTTTAAACCTATTTCTAAACTTAACCAAAATTGAAACTAAACCCCCAATGTCTGACCATAACACTAGTCTAACTCGTGAACTAAATCGAACACAGGAGAAGAGAAAAAAATGTTCAGGTGAAAAGTTGCCCTAACAATCAAACGGGGTGCTGGTGAGGTCCGCAATCCTGGCAGCTGTACTTAACCAGTTCCCATCCGCGCTACAGCCTATATACGGCTGCAGCGCGGACTCGAATTTTCGGGAGGCCGTTTTTAAACGGCCTCCCAGTGACACGCCCCCCGCGCGCTCCCGCGAGCGCGCAGCGGGGAGAATCTGTGTCGGCCGTGTCCCTTGGACACAGCCGATCACAGATCGTGGTGAATGGCCAATCACAGCGGCCATTCACCACGTGATCGGATCATCCAATGAGAGATGATCTCATATGTAAACATATGAGATCATCTCTCATCGCCGGCGCTCCTTCCTCACACGGAGCCTGCAGTGTGAGGAAGGAGGGAGAGCTGCACAGCGCCAGGGACAAAGAGACATGTAATCAGGGCACTGATTACCAGTGCCCTGATTACTAAAAGGTAAAAAACATACACAGTGCCCCCCCATCAGTGCCCACAGTGCCCTCCATCAGTGTCCCCCATCAATGCCCACAATCAGTGCCCATAGTGCTGCCAGTCAGTGCCCATCAGTGCCTGCTCATCTAGGCACTGATAAGCACTGACTGGCAGCACTATGGGCACTGAGTGTGGGCACTGATGGTGCTGCCCATCAGTGCTCATCAGTTCTGCCCATCAGTGCTCATCAGTGCCACCCGTCAGTGTCCATCAGTGCCATCCGCCAGTGCCCATCAGTGCCGCCTCTCAGTGCCCATCAGTGCCGCCCGCCAGTGCCGCCTCTCAGTGCCCAGCAGTGCCACCTCAGTGCCCAGCAGTGCCACCTCTCAGTGCCCAGCAGTGCCGCCTATCAGTGGCGCATATCAGTGCCACCTATCAGTGCCGCCTATCAGTGCCACCTATCAATGCCGCCTATCAGTGCTCATCATTGCGGCATATTAGTACCTCCTCATCAGTGCCCATAAGTGCCACCTCATCAGTGCCCATAAGTGCCACCTCATCAGTGCCCATAAGTGCCACCTCATCAGTGCCCATCAGTGCAGCCTATCAGTGCCCATCAGTGCCGCCTCATCAGCGCCCTTCAGTGAAGGAGAAAAATTTATTTTCAAAATTTACTCACAGAAAATAAGAAAAACTTTTTTTTTTTTTCAAAATTTTCTGTCTTTATTCTTTTTTTTTGTAAAAAATAAAAAACCCAGAGATGATTAAATACCACCAAAAGAAAGCTCTATTTGTGTGAAAAAAATGATAAAAATTTCAAATGGGTACAGTGTAGCACGACCGCGCAATTGTCATTCAAAGTGTGACAGCGCTGAAAGCTGAAAATTGGCCTGGATGGGAAGGGTGTTTAAGTGCACAGTAGGCAAGTGGTTAAGTAGAGAAAGGTAACTGCACTCCAGCTTGAAGGTGTGAAGTAATAAAATCCATTTATTGAAAATTCAAACGATATAAACAATCCATAGGGACAGTCAGAGACAGGGGACAAAACACAGTTGACGCGTTTCACGAAATTACATTTCATAACCAATAACTAAGCGACTGTAATTTCGTGAAACGCGTCAACTGTGTTTTGTCCCCTGTCTCTGACTGTCCCTATGGATTGTTTTTATCCTTTGGATTTTCAATAAATGGATTTTATTACTTCACACCTTCAAGCTGGAGTGCGGTTACCTTTCTCTACTTAAGTATAACTCGTGAATTAAGCCCAAACACTGACCCCAAACGTATCCTGGCCTGGAGCAGCTGCGCTAGAACCTCACAGCTCTGCTTTGGAAAATATGACCTGTCAGTGCACAGAATTGATCTTTCTAGTTCATAAATATGCAAAGTTCACAACCATTTGAAATACAATTGTTTAAAGACTTTCCTCTTTTAGCAAAGTAGGCACTGTAGGATATTTGCTTCATTACCTCAAATGAAAATTGTGTTCCTTCTGGCTGTATAATGTATATTCCACTTGGTGCTTTTGAAAGGGTTCCAAAATGGTCCTTAATATCACTGCAATCAAAGCCTATGTATAGAAATAAGAAGAAGGACAAAGTTTCTGTCTTGCATACACCTCTAATACGTTTCTTAGTTTTTGCACTCCACACACTTTGGGCCTTACCACCTCATATTTACAAGTAATACCGGTTGGAAAAAGGCAGTTACTTTCTTGCTGATCTAGTGTTCATTTTACATGGAATGGTATGGGGCACCATGCACTTCATGCTTTGTTGATGTTAATTGGCAAATTGGTGTAAACCTTTGTTTAAGCATATTTAAAGCTATGTTATGTGCGTTTCATTTTAGAAAGAGTAGCTAAGGGTTAAATTCTCTTTTTTTTTTTTTTTGCCATCCATGTCCCATATCTTTAACTTCCTGTTGTGTCTATGGAGCAGAAAGTGAATTAAAATCCCCCACTGAAACACAGATTTATAGGTATATTTTACGTTTTTTTCCACTACATAGGCATGTGGTTTGAGTGATTTTGGTTAAACACTAGCAGAGCAACACTATTTATTAAAGTAGAACTATAGGCTACTTTAATAAATAGCTACTATTTTTTTTTCTTTTTAAATAACTGGTTATTTTATCGCCATCTGTGTCCCATTGCGGAGATTTCCCATCACTTCATGTCCCATAGCTAAACAGGAAGTGATAGGAAATACCAGCTCCAATCCCTTGGAGCCCTCCAGGTCACTAGAACTAGTGTCCCCATTGGGAGATTTCCCCCCTATTACTTTTCTTGGGACAGCTGGAAATTTGGGGTTTTCTTTTACTTTCACTTTCTATATTAATGGTAAACAGAAGAAATAGAAAGGGTGATCTCCCTAATGGGGCACAGACAGCAATAAAAACTTACAAGTGTTCTGATCTCTCTCCACTCCTTCCAAAACTAATAAGAAAAAGTTTTGCCTTTAGTTATACTTTAATTACTTTTTAATTCTTACCTGTCCTATCCAAATCTAAAAAGAAATAGTTTTTGCTATATTATATCCTACATAACATTGGTCTACATCTTGCTTTTAGAAATGAATATTCTTACCATGTGTTTGAAAAGGTCTGTGAATAAAGGGGTCTGTGTGTTTTTTCAAGACTTCTGCATTCAAAAGAAGAACCTTATTGGTTAGTTCACTCACCTATAGGTGCAACAATAAAAGAAATAAATATCTTCACTGAAGTATGCAGCAATACACATTTAACCCTGCATTTTTTTATACAGATCGCTATCCTATCCTATGTATGCCATAGCAGGATTGACCCAAATACTGCAAAATACAAAATATTTTTAATATAAAGGTTTGCTTATAAAATTCTAACGGATTCAGCTTTGAGTAGTAGGGTGTTTCAGCCCTTTGTGTGCTAGGTTTAGGGTATGGCACCACCCAAGCTAATGGCTGTAGTGGTCAAACTCCACACTGTTGTACACTGGCAGGCGAACTATAAAGTCACTGGCCACAAGCCTTGCTCCTACATGCGTTTCATCTGTAGAAGGACATCCTCAGGGAGCATCTAAGAAAGGACGGTGTGGTGTTTGACATGTGAACTGTATTATTTGGGAGTACCTTTTCTTACTTAATAAAGAACTGTTTAAGTTACATATGGCGCTTTTCCACTGCATGGAACCGAACGGTTCGGCTCGCTTTTGTGGTTTTCCACTGCATGGTACAACATGGTACGGTGTTGGAATGGTTCGGTACGGTACGGCAGCGCTTTTCCACTACATGGAACCGAACGGTACGGCTCGCTTAAACAGTACCACCTAAGTTGTGGTTCCAAGAGGGCCGTACCGGTACCATATCCCACAATCCTTTGCATGCAGCCTTGACTGTTTGTCACTACTAGCCACTGATTGGTCAGAGAATTTAGTGGAAAAGCAAACCGTACCAAACCGTACCGTACCATTCCAACACCGTACCATGCGGTACCATGCAGTGGAAAACCAAACAGAGCCAAGCAGGGCCGAGTGGAGCCGAGCCGATACTTGCAGTGGAAAAGTGCCAATAGTTACATAGTTAGTCAGGTTGAAAAAAGACACAAGTCCATCTGGTTCAACCAAAAAAAAACAAACAGTATTGAAAACCAAACCATACAATCCCATATACACAATCCTATACCCGTTGTTGATTCAGAGGTAGGCGAAAATAAACCCCACCAAAGCATGATCCAATTTGCTACAGCAGGGGGAAAAGATTTTAGTGTTATTAGCCTGTGTTGGGTTGCTTTTCTTCCTAGTATTCCTGAGGTAGGCTGTGCGTCCTAGAGTTTTGGCTGTGTTCCAGAAGGAGAAACACGTGCATGCAGTATACAAGCATACAGTAAGTAAGCATACAATGGATCCAGTGGGGTTTTACTCATGTAGAGATCATGTATTTCTGGTAAGAAGCTGGTACTTTTGGTGGTTTGAAAAGTTGGGAGCACGGAATGTTTGACTTCAACAAACACGTGCTATATTGGGTTTTAGCGTTTTACCCTATGTTGATTTTCTTTTTCCCCTATTAATCCTGAGGAAAGCTGTGCATTTCAAGATATTGACTGTATTCCAAAAAGAGAAATATGTGGAAACATACCGTGTGTCCAGTGGGGTTTAACGCTTTTCACAAGCGCATTAGATCTCTATAATGCTGAGATCACATATATCCAGTAAGAAGTTGGCACTTTTGGTGATCTGAGAAGATGAGTGCACCTAATACTTGATTTCAGCGCAGAAGCTTCATACCGCGTGTATATAGCCCTTTAAGCTATTTGTGGACATTGGGTATGGACTTTATTTTTTACATACATTTTATGAATAATTGTATCAGTAAACTTTTGATTGTACTTTAGATTTGTGTAATCTGTATATTTTCTAATATTTTTATTGATGTAAACACAGCAGACTTATTTTGTTTTTTGTGCACGGGTATATTCATTCACAGACTGGTTTTCACATGGTTTTGCGCACTGTTTTGGTTATATTATATATATATATATATATATATATATATATATATATATATATCACACACCCTTTTAATGCTTTTTAGATTCTTATAACAATTTCATGATATAACTATTGTCTGTTTTTTATAACATTTGCACCTGATTGGAGAGGAAGTCCAGAGATTTTTGATGTTCTTCCATCATGGTCTTTACCATTCTCTTTGTGCTCCTAGCATAGGAAATAAGAGAATTTTGTAGATTTCCTTAAAAGAAAAACATAAAATGTGGTTTAATATTGTGGCATTGAGATTCTAAGAAATCTATATAGTTCTTAAAAGAGTAGAGACAAATAATGAGCTATTGCCTATCTATTTAATGTAACCACTTTAGCTCTCACATTAACCTCCCTGGCGGTAGGATTGTTTCGGATTTTAGGTGCTGAAAGCGGTACCATTATTTTGCATGTAATTCTTAAGGTCGAGCAGCCCAAACCAACTTTTTACATATGATTTTTTTTTACTGTGCGTTCTTCTTTATAACAATTTGGGTATGATATGATATTATTTTGTAATGTAATCCAGGAGACGGAAGCCGGGGCTCACAGCATCGGGCGGAAGATCCAGCCGCCGTATGCTGCAGTGACACATCGCGGGATCCCGGGGACAAGGTAAGTACCCTCTACCAGGATCCAGCGATGCTCCCTGGCGGTACCCCGAGTGTGGCTCAGGGTTACCGCTAATGGCACTGAAATTCCACCCTAAGCCACACTCTGGAATACTGCCAGGGAGGTTAAATCCCCTGTAATTAAAAAAAAAAAAAAAAGCTTTCTTTAGGAAGGTTTTGTATTGCAAAAATTATTTTATTTTCCATGAAAAGTTTACAGGCAAAATAATGTAACAGAAGGAAAAAATACTTTTTTTTAATATATATATTTTATGTATTCTTTGAATGCAATACTAAAAACTAAAATGAAAGAACACAAATGATAAAATGTTTACATTTCATCATTTTCGTAAAAAAAAAAAAATCATAGAACAAAATAGGTATGGGCATGAAAGCTAATTTAATGTTGTATGATAATTGTTCTGGTTATAGCATATAACGTACAAAAATAAATCTTCATGTTGGATCAATAAAAGGGGTGGGGGAGGCACACTTACTAGAGGGATGTGCAGTAGCAATTGGAAGCAAATGGCCCAAACAGTTGTTTATGCCGATAGTTCTCTTTGAGGTGTGATTTACTGAAACATGCACTACAGTGAGGAAGAGGAGCTTTGCATCCTACTTCCATTGTTACCCGGACCTTGTCTGACCTAGGCAGTAAATAACTGCATTTGCAGTATACGTTTATGAAGTTTATTTTTTTTTTTTTATGCAAAACCACACTTTTATATCTATGGGAAGTTAATTTTGATAAAAACAAAACTACAGCTATTTATAGTAGTATTTATTTCCATATCTATATATGGAAATAAATATCTATATATGGAAATAAATAATTTTATGGTATTTGTAAAGAACTACTGTTATGGAATTCCCTGAACTAACACAGACACGTGGGGGAAAATCAAAGCATAAAACCTAAAAATGGAATTCTCTTGTTTGCTTCTTTTCCATCTATTACATACACCATTGGAGACATTTTGTTATATATGCTCCATAAGTGCAAAAGTATCTGTTGAGCATTTCTGAAATTCTGAGCTGTCCTGTGTCTTGCGCACAACCCATGTGTAGCGGACGCCCCGATAGAAAGAGGGGTTTCGCCGCTAGAGATGTTCTCTTCCCCCTAGTGGGAGGGATGCTGTAGAGTAGGGATTTAGCGATCCAAGCAGAAGGGAGATAGAGCTGGTATAGCTTTCTCCCACAAACATGAGATGACACTCTATGCTGTGAGTCTAACCAAGAACTGTTTATTACATTCCCAGACATACAGTTACACACAGCTAAGGGGATCTCCCCTTAGCCTTGCAGGGGGGGGGGGGGGGGGGGCTGTAACATTACATTACATTAACTCAATGCCATGAGTCCTGTCATCTTCCTTTGTTCAGAGGATGGATAAAGCGGAAATAAAATGCAATAAAAGGGCAATGTCCCAAACTCATAGGAAAATGACACGAAGGGGTTTACAATCCAGGGACAGGGTGATCCGTCACACATAGTGACCGTCACACCATGTGTTATCTCAAGTAGCCCTCCCAGGTCTTATCATGGACAATATAACAATTACTCTCCATGTTGTAAGAATGAGAAGAGTGGGAGGAATTCAGTAGTTTGACATAGGGCAGACACCATTCCTTGAAATTTCCATACAGAAAAAGGCATGTATTGTCAGACCACAACAGAAACTTAGGAACTAAGAACAATTCCAGCACATCAACAGGCATGCTTCTGTATGGAGAAATGTCCATGTATTGCAGAGATGTGCTGCATATGCTTTTTATATTAAAATATTATCATTTGTCATTGGGACATGGTGAGGTCTGGCACCAACAAAAGAATTAATCCAATAAATCCTAATGATCTAACATTGTTTTAGCTGAAATAAAAATATATTTTTTGAGTTTTACCAAAGATTTTCTTTTTTGCCTATTAGGAAAGAGCAGTGTGTTAAAGGATCTGTCATAACCCTTGTACAGACATACTATTTTGAGCATACAAAAGACTGTAGATATTAGATTCTCAGCGGGAGACAAGGAGAGAATAATTCAAAGCGATTTAGCCAAGTGAACTGCCTTTTCATCTTGCTTTAGTGTCTTTAGGTTATACGTTGGGATATCTCATATAATATTTGTGCCTTAAGGGGAAAAAAAAGGAAGGCTTTGGGTTCAGCTCAAAATAAGTACATTTTTATTGTAGCTGGAAATAATGTGAGATGTGTATGGCAGATGAATTAGAGCCATTGCCAACCAAAAATCCTTCTCAAGGCTCCCACAGACTAGGGTTGTCATGTTTTGACTTTTTCTATGTCCCCAAATAGGATTGATTTGGCTTCATGACCCTCTTGTTTTCCATTTCAAAAGTTTTTTATTAAAGGTTTTCACGGATATTAAAAACAAACATTAGTACAAAAATGGCTCATATAGCAGAAACAAGGTGCAATACAAATAAGATACATATGATTAGTATATCCATGGAATAAAACTTAATCCAAACAGGTCAACAACATTATTTAAGGAAAGCCATGGTCATCATCCAAACCACACCGGCACATCATCTACCGACTCAACTGCAGTCACCTCAGAAGTGGCGAGCCAGGTAAAAAATTGTGCCCGGACAACCTGTTCGGGATAGCTGAGCATACCATAAGAGAAGGGTGAGAGGTACAAAGAAAATAAATTGAAGAGAAGAAGGAAAAGAGGGAAAAAGAAGAGAGGTCCAGGGCAAAGTCAGCGACATTACATCATTCCTCAAGAGCTAAACAACAAGGTACATTAATGAACCAAGGATACATGCACGGCCTCCAAGTCTGTTCAAACTCTTTGACGAAGTCCTGCAAAATGCTGACAATATTTTAATGCAACACGATCCAAGTAGTTTTTTTCTTAGCCTGCGCTACAGCAGGTTCCTTCCAGGATCTGGCTGTGGTCATCTTGGCCCCCAGCAAAATAGAGACAATCAAACATTGGAAGCCTCTAGTTAAACCAGGTACAGGAATGTTGAGAAGTGCAAAATTAGGAGTCTGGGGCTCAGACTGTCTTATTACCTTACGCATAGGCATGCACAGGGGGTGTGCCAGGTGTGCCTGCGTGCACCCTAATCACTGCATTCAGTGCAGATTCCCCCTATTGCCTGGGCTCCCCCCCCCCCCTTGTGTCCAATTCTATAGGCCTTAGTCCCGGTTCACACTTCTGTGATGTGGGAACGCTGTGAATATACAGCGTGTTCCCGCATCGCATCCGTACCCCTGGCAGTTCACACTGCCATATGCGATACGCAGGGGATGTCAATTAAAAGTTAACGACACCCCCAGTTGAGATCGCATATCGCAGTGCAATCTGCAAGTTCGCACAGAATCGCATCGCACTAGTGTGAACCACCATGCGATCAGATTCTGCTGCGGATAAAAAAAAAGGGTCATGTGCGTGTTTAGTGTGATTGCAGTGCGAATTCAGCCATACAAACTGTATGGCTGAAATTTGCACCGCACAGACATCGCATGTAATTTAGGAGCAGTGCGCTCCGAATTACATGCGATCTCTGTGATCGCACTAATGTGAACCGACCCTTAACATCTCATCCTGGAACAAAAGGCCGGGTTGTTGAATAAATGTGCTAAGGGACAAAAATAAGACACTAAATCATTATTAGAGCGAAGCCTATCCCATAACGCCATTGAATGAGAGAGGGTAGGTGCTAAGATGGGCTCCATGACCCTCTTGAAGTGAAGAAAATCAACTCCCCACAAGCACAAATAGAGAAGTAAATTTTGACTGAGTTTCTAAATTTTCCAACGCGATGAAATAATAAAAAAAATAAAAAAAGTGTTGACTGGAATGAAGCTCAAAAGAGATCATGTTGTCATCTTTACAAGAAAAAAAGAAAAAAAAAAAGCTTAATGGAAACCAGGTCTTTTAGTACTTACTTAAGGCCCGTACACACGCACCGATTGCTGGCCGTAAATTTTCGGCCAACGTCCGATCGGCCGATTGTCGGCTTGTTAGTATGATGCTTCCGAAAACCGACTGCGACTTTTCGGCCGCACAAAATCTGTTGTGCAGGCTATAAAATTTTTGTTGGCCGTCAACAGAACGGCCGATTGTTCGTCAGTCAGTACAGATTTCGGCAGACAAAAATGTGATGAGCAAGACTGGGCATGCTCAGAGAAGAAAAAAACCTGGAAAGTAAACCAGAACATGACATCACTTCTGAAGTTGGTTTCTGTCGGCCAACAAAATTCCAGTGCAAGTCTAGAGCACATTTTAACCAACACAACAACACTGGATCGGTCGGCCAACAATCAGTGCGTGTGAACGGGGCATTACTTGTCACATTGCCCTCACCACAGTTCTGTATTCATAACATACTGCCACCTATAGAATTGTCCTCCACACTCCTTGGAATTTTGGATGTCTGGTCCCCCTCTCTAGTCTTTAGTTTCTTCCACTAACCTGTACATCACCAGAGCAGCCAAAAACACTACAGGGTGCAGTAGGGGGGTTCGCCATTTGACACATCTGGAAGTGTGCAATGTGCTGAAGATTCTTTAGGTAGTCTTATCAATTGAATGCAGTGGAGAATGGTGGTGCAGTCAGCAGGACAGGAAAATAAAACTTCCTTTTTAACATTATTGTAAGCTTTTAAACACAAAATCCACCTTGGTGTGTGCCTGTTCTGTGTGTGTTACCTGTAGCAATGATGGCTTGGAGGAGTCCAGAGAGTGTGGCTGTTTTTAAAGCCAAGGAAAGCCTTTCTTTTGTAACCCGTATAAGCAATTACTAAAGACAAGGCTTATCTTTGTAACTAAACTAAAGCATAAAGACAGGCAGTAGCATGACTAGTTTGAAAAAGAACCTGTCGGGAACTAGCATTTGCTAAGAATGTGTATCTTCATCCTTAAGCCATTATAATATTGTAGCCTTATATCACTTGGATAGGTGTGTGTGTGTGCTGCTATTTACTTGTTGTCTTTTCCTGGCAAAAAAAAAAAAAAGAAGAAAAGGTGACAGCTTAGCATGTACACTTTATTACCAAAAGTATTGGGATGCCTGCCTATACATGCACATAAACTTTAATGGCATCCCAGTCTTAGTCCGTAGGGTTCAATATTGAGTTGGCCCACCCTTTGCAGCTATAACAGCTTCAACTCTTCTGGGAAGGCTGTCCACAAGGTTTAGGAGTGTGTCTATGGGAATGTTTGATCATTCTTCCAGTGCATTTGTGAGGTCAGGCACTGATGTGCAAGAGAAGGCCGCTCTAATTCACCCCAAAAGTGTTCTATTGGATTGAGTTCAGGACTCAGTGCAGGCCAGTCAAGTTCCTCCACCCCAAACTCGCTCATCCATGTCTTTATGGACCTTTCTTTGTGCACTGGTCCAAATCATTTGGTGGAGGGAAAATTATGGTGTGGGGTTGTTTTTCAGGGGTTGGGCTTGGCCCCCTAGTTCCAGTGAAGGGAACTCTTAGGGCGTTAGCATACCAAGACATTTTGGGCAATTTCATGCTCCCAACTTTGTGGGAACAGTTTGGGGATGGCTCCTTGCTGTTCCAACATGACTGCGCTTCAGTGTACAAAGCAAGGTCCATAAAGTCATGGATGAGCGAGTTTGGGGTGGAGGAACTTGACTGGCCTGCACAGAGTCCTGACCTCAACCCAACAGAACACCTTTGGGATGATTTAGAACAGAGATTGCATGTCAGGCCATCTCGTCCAACATCAGTGCCTGACCTCACAAATGTGCTTCTGGAAGAATGGTCAAACATTTCCATAGACACACTCCTAAACCTTGTGGACAGCATTCCCAGAAGAGTTGAAGTGGTTATAGATGCAAAGGGTGGACCAACTCAATATTGAACCCTACTGACTAATGGGCCATACACACTAAAAGATTTTCTGAAGACTTTTTCCTTTAGATTTACCAAAACCAGATAATATGAGGTCAAATCTAAACACTTTCAATTTGTATACAATCTAGCAGGCCCTTGCACTACATAGAAAAGGTAAATCTGAAGGACAAAGTCTTCAGAAAATCTTATAGTGTGTATGGCCCTTTAGACTGGGATGCCATTAAAGTTCACATGCGTGTAAAGGCAGGCAGTCCCAATGCTTTTGGCAATATAGTGTATGAGAACGTTTGTAGACCTATCTCTGCCTATTTTCCATTTGAAAGATTTTTCCACACTTCCTGTCAATTTCAAGGGTGTCAAACAGAGCAGGAAGTGAACACAAATCCTCCAAATAGAGACACAGCAACAATAAAAACACATTTTCAGTAGAGTTAGGAAGGCCTAGATCTCATATTTGTCTGCGTCTCCAAGAGGGAGATTTCTCCCTGCCATCTTGGCAGTAAAATATTAAGCTATAAAATATTAAGTCATAACAATATAAGAGGCTAAAATCTGTCCTTGAAAAAACTCATGATAATAATTTGCTGTAGGTGAAGCATGGGGCTATAATTTGGAGGTTGTTGTAGTACAACATTTATTAATTGGTGCCGCCATGATCTTTTACTGGTTTTTATATTTTGCTTTAATAAAATGTATACTTTTAACGACATTATCTTGTTATAAGCACCTTAAATTTATTTTTTAAATAACACAATATATGTTGCTATGTGCCCTTCCATTGCTCCCACAATAATTAATGAAGATCTGCACAGTTTTACACAACTGGTGTGAACGAGTCATTAGATTAGATTATTACAAATGCACATCAATAAATAGGAATGAGCGGAGTGCTTACAGCTCTTAGGGTCCTTTCACACGGCGATCCGATCAGATCCGCCTGTCAGTTTTTTAGGCGGATCTGATTGGATGCTCCATGCATTCCTATGGGGCAGTAGATGTCAGCGGAAACATGTCCACTGACACCCGCTGCCATCTGCATCCGATGTGGTCCGTGAAATCCGGATGGATGGAAACCCTATTTTTCATGCGTCCAGGGGATCGGATTGGATGGGATCGGATGAGAATGGAAATGTGGTCCGCTCTTATCCGATTCCCCATAGAGATGCATGGGGCTCTGACACCTCCCTCTCCGCACACAGAGCGGAGAGGGAGCTGTCACCTGCCTGCTTAGTGGGGATCAGTGTATCGATCCTCCGCTGAGCAGCACATATCCACCAACGGAGGCGGACCGTGTGAAAGAAGCCTAACGGCAGAATTACCAATTTCATTGTTGGTAAACTTCCACTTAAGCAGAAACTCTCAAAAAAGAAAACATACAGCATCAAACAGATACCGGGTTATCATGTATAGAGATCTTTATCTGTATAAATTACAAATGGCAGACAAAACCAGTGTATTGTGTTTGTTGTTTCTAACTTTTTTTTGTGTATATGTGTTCATTATTTGGGTTCTACTTCACCCAAATAAAAGACCTCTCTCACCCCACTTGAGTTGCAGTGTTATCTCAAATGTGTAGATTTATTACAGGCAAATAGACTACACACTTTGCAAGTCCAGAGCTTATTAAATGAGATGAAGTATTGCTGATTTCCATCGTCCAATCATTGCAAGCAAAAATGCTGGGTTTATTTTTATCTTTGCATGTGTTTGAGTGTTCTTTGCAAAGTGAAGCCTTATCTCATTTACTAAACTCTGGAGGAACTGTACTTGCAAAATGCACAGTGTATTTGTCTTTAGTAAATCCACTGGTTTTTCGCTTCCCAGTCCTTCAAGATTTTTACACTCCTGGATGTGCAGAATACTCGCATTTCACAAACATTTTACAAAGTTCTCCTGCTTTTCATGTCAATTTCATTAAACTGAGGACTCTCAGTTTCACCCATCCCAATTATTGAATGGTTCTTCAGCTGCTTGTAAAAATTAGAGAGATTTTTTTTTTTCAAGAAAATCTATAAATCCTTGGTCTTAAAAGGGAAGTATGGCCACACTTTTCTTGTGGGTCACAGGAGAGTATTTAATTGTATTTTCCTGTGACCCAGAGTCAGCTTATAGCAGGCTATTGCTTGCTGTCATCACAGAACCCCTCCAGGCTTTGCAAGGATTCCAACCATATTGTCAGGATCCATCCAGCTGCCTGATTGACAGCTGTCCCGGCCTCCTCTCCAGCCCAGGGCTCCAATGAGTGTAGAGCAGCAGAGCAAAAAGCAGTGATAGTCACTGCTCTGTGCAGACTGGGAACTGAACGATCAGCAGGCATGTAACTGTTCATTTCTCAGGCTTAGAGCAGTATATTTGTTTTTTTTAATTCCAATACTTCTCCTTTAACTACCTCCCGCCAACTATATAGACTAATGATGGCGGGCGGGATGCCCTCTCTTTCTGGGACGACGTCATATGATGTCACCCGTGTCTCATTGCACGCCAATGGTGGGCATGCTGTGTCCCTAGGAAACGGCACAACCCTGATCTCAGTAAAGAGCCAGTGAAGAAGCTCTTTGCCCATGTGATCAGCTGCGTCCAATCACAGCTAATCACATGTAAACAAGGAAATGCTGGTTATCATCTCTCTTCGCCTCACACTGAGAGTGTGGGGAGAGGAGAGGCGATCAGTGGCATCTCCCCACAAGGGAGACCTGTACTGATAATCAGGGCACTGATCATTAGTGCAGTCCCAACTGTGTCCATCAGTGATGCCAGTCAGTGCTGCCTTTCAGTGCCCATTAGTGCCTGCTCATTAGTGCTGCCTATCTGTGCCGCCTATCATTGCCCATCAGGTTAAAGAAGCTTGAGCATCAAAGTTATGATTTACACACTAGAAAAACTCTAGAAAAAGTGGTGGTGACTCATGGGAAGTGTACAGTAGGGCAGTTAAAAATTGTTCACTTCAAACAACCAATCAGGACACATTTTTTGTTTTTCACAGCAACCAGAATGCTGCAGTAGGATGAGCAAAATTTCAATTTATCAAACAATTCAGAAGTATGAAGAACCTCAGAAGACACTTACTGCACATGTTGAGTTTTTTCTCCCTCATTATTAAGGACATTTCTTGGCAGAGTTGAGCACATTGTTGGTTACTTGCTGGCACACTTGTAGACTTCATTTTCCTCCTTGAGGAAGAAGTTACATTTTTAAGAGTTTCTTCTACAACGTTGACTGATGTGATCCCATCCATTGCATTCCCCTAAGAGCAAAAAATGATTACAGGTAAATGAGTTGTTGCATAAAATGGACTGCATTCTTCAGGGCATTTCCAAAATACCGTAAATGAAACTTTTCTCATTATTTTACTTATTTTCTGTGATGGTATTTCAAAAATAGAATTTCAGATGCTCTCTTTAGTGCCTATACAGGTGCATCTCATAAAATTAGAATATCATCAACAAGTTAATTTCAGTAATTCAATTCAACAAGTGAAACTCATATGTTATATAGATGTGTTACACACAGAGTAATATATATATCAAGCATTTTTCTTTTAATTTTGATGATTAAGGCTTACAGCTAGTGAAAATCCAAAAGTCAGTATCTCAAAAAATTAGAATATTACATAAGACCAATAAAAAAATTAAAAAAAGAATTTCTAATACAGAAATGTTGCCTTATTGTAAAGTATGTCCATGTACAGTATAGTATGCACTCAATACTTGGTCAGGGCTCCTTTTGCATGAATTACTGCATTAATGCGGTGTGGAACGGAGGTGATTAACCTGTGGCACTGTTGAGCTGTTATGGAGGCCCAGGTTGCTTTGATAGCAGCCTTCAGCTCGTATGCATTGTTGGGTCTGGTGTCTCTCATCTTCCTCTTGACAATACCCCACAGATTCTCTATGGGATTTTGGTCAGGCGAGTTTGCTGGCCAATCAAGCATAGTGATACCATGATTATTAAAACAGGTATTGGTACTTTTGGCAGTCTGGGCAAGTGCAAAGTCCTGCTAGAAAATTATACCAGCATCTCCATAAAGCTGGTCAGCAGTGGAAAGTATGAAGTGCTCTGGAATTTCCTGGTAGAGGGCTGAGTTTACTTTGGACTTGATAAAACACAGCGGACCAACACCAGCAGATGATATGGCTCCCCAAATCATCACTGACTGTGGAAACTTCACACTGGACCTCATGACACTTGGATTCTGAGCCTCTTCACTCTTCCTCCAGAGTCTGAGACCTTGATTTCTAAATGAAAGGCAACATTTTCCACAGTCTATGATGATTTTTGCAGCGCACTGTGCCAAATTGCACGGCAATTTATGGCAGCACAGAACATCACACTGCCATACATTGTCATGAGTGAAATGTACGTTTTCACATAAAGTTTAAACAGAAAAAAAAAGGGAGCCGTGTAACGTTCTAAATTGCGCACTGCACTGCCCCCTATTACAGCTGGTAGCAGAGAGATGCCAGAGTGGTGAATCGCTCTGGCAGATCTGCATTGTTGTGTAAAAACAGCCTTAACCACTTACCGCAAAGTGACGTAGGGCTACGTCGGCAAACTTTGTGCTGTTATACCGGGGTGATGCCTCTAGCTAGAGACATCACCCCAGTACTGTTGTTTAGAGCCGGCGGTCGGCTTTCCGGCGGTAACGACCGATGCGGCTCGGGAGCCGCTCGGTCGTTACGCCGGCGAGCGGGAGGGGGTTTCCACCCCCCTCCGGCCACCTTCCACGACTTTGCCCGGATCTCCCGTCCCACAGGCTGGATGGAGTCCCGTTCAAAGCCAGACGCGGCTTCAATCGGGTCTCTGATGACGTAACCCGGAGGCGGCGTACATGACGTCACGTCCAGGTTACTCTGCTGCTAAAGGCGGCAAATTTAAAAAATGAATGTATTCAAAAATGCTGTTTGTGGCGTTTTGAATACATGGAAGGGAGGGGTTTGGGGTTTTACATAGTGGAGGGGTTTGGGGTCTTTTAGACCCTCGATCCCTCCATAAAGAGTACCTGTCACTGCATATTGCTGTCACAAGGGATGTTTACATTGCTTGTGACAGCAATAAAAGTGATCAGATTTTTTTTTTTTTAAAAAACCTGTGATAAAGTTAAAAAAAAAATAAAAATAAATAGGAAAAAAAAAAATGTTAGCTGCCCCTGTCGCTGTTAGCTCGCGCACGAAAGAAAACGCATATGGAAGTCGAGCCGCGAATGAAGTTGCTGTTCAAACCACACATGTGAGGTATCGCCGCGATCACCAGAGAGTGAGCAATAATTTAAAAAAAGAGCTACACTCTAACTCTAAACTGGTAACCGCTAAAACATTTTAAAGCGTCGCCTATTGAGATTTCTATTGACCGTAGTTTGTCGCCATCCCACGGGGGGGGGGCGCAATTTTAAACCGTAACATGTTGGGTATCTATTTACTCAGCGTGACATCATCTTTCAGAATATACAAAAAATGTGCTAACTTTACTGTTTAGTATTTTTGAAATGTAGTGAAATGCGATTTTTTTGTAATTTTTCCAAAAAAATGGCGTTTTAAAGACCGTTGCGTGACAAAAAAATATTGCAATGACCGCCATTTTATTCTCCAGAGTCTTTGCTAAAAATATATATATATATAATGTTTGGGGGTTCTAAGTAGTTTTCTAGGAAAAAATACTGATTTTAACTTGTAAACAAAAAGTGGCCGAAATAGGCCTGGGGCTTAAGTGGTTAAGGGGGCAAATCCTTCTGGGGCTGAAGTGGTTAAAGTAGACCTTGACGGTCAGAAACATGTACAAATGTAAAGAAGCATGAAGATATACAAAACAAAAACAGAGATTACATTGCATAAATCAGAATAATACCAAGGCCTTGAGGTATTAAAATAAAGCAGCATACATAATAAACCCAAATGTAATAAGCATGGATAGTTTTTCCAGAAAATATTTGTGATGTACTATCAGGAAAATGTGTACAATGAAACATTGGTATAAGAATTATAACAGAAAATAAAACTTTGGGGATACAAGAAAGTATAGTATAAAAATCAGGTTTTTGAAGACAGAGACCTGTCCTATTGATCCCATTTTTTATTAACAATATGCATTGAGTCATTAACCGCTTGCCGACCGCCGCAAGTACATATACTGCGGCGGTCAGCCCCGGCCAGGCAAAGTGACGTATATATACGTCACTAGCCTGTCACCGGCTTGTGAGCCAATAGCGGGCGAACACGTCCGCCCCGGCTCGTTCACTAAGGAGTCCGAGTCCGATGTCCGCCGGTCACACTGCGATTGTCGGTAGAGAGGGAGAAAGGCAGGCGGCTAATGTAAACAAGCCGCCTGTCATTCTCCCCTGTGTAAAAATGGAGATCAGACGGTTCTACTATGTAGGACCATTGATCTCTGTTTTTACACCAGTAGCCATGTCCAATCACAGTTAGAATCACGCCCCTAGGACACACTTAACCCCTCCCTCTCCAATAAAGTTAACCCCTTCCCTGCCAGTGTCATTTTTACAGTAACAGTGCATATGTATAGCACTGATTACTGCAGTAATGTCACTGGTAACCCCAAAAATGTCAGTCAAGGGTCCGATCTGTCCGCTGCAATGTCGCAGTCCCGCAAAAAAAATCGCAGATCGCAGCCATTACTCGTTAAAAAAAAAAACACCAAAAATCTTTCCCTTTGTTAGTAAACGCGATAACTTTTGCACAAACCAATCAAAATACGCTTTTTGCGATTTTTTTTTTTTACCAAACATATGTAGCATAAAACAAAGTGGCCGAAAATGTTAAAAAATTTAGATTTTTACATTATTTTTGCAAAATTTACGCTCTTTTTTTGTTTATAGCGCATGGTCAAAAAATCGCACAGGTGATCAAATACCACCAAAAGAAAGCTCTGTTTGGGGGAAAAAAAGGACGTCAAATTCGTTTAGGTACATCGTCGCACGACCGCGCAATTGTCCGTTAAAGTCACGCAGTAAAAAATCGCAAAAAACCCCCTGGTCAGGAAGGGGGTAAAATATTTCGGGGCTTAAGTGGTTAAGTATACGATAAATGCGTTCAGATAGTTTAATCATTTCCATTCTTACTAATACTTGTGGCCATGGGAGAGAGAGGTAGTGCACCAATTATAAGTTATCATCCATTGGATAGAACTAAAAAGGGTGTAAAATAATCTGATGCAAGAAGTAGGTATATCTGGTATAGAGGTAAATAAAAGACATAGATGAGGAGTTAGGGGGATTGTTTTCCCTGCTAACTGTGATATCTTTGTTTTAGTTAGACACCATAGAGTTTGCAGAAATTTACAGCTCCAAAATGTATGCACCAGGGTACCTTGGTCAGTGCAACCCCTGAAACAACATGGGGATGCTGATGAGTAAAAGTAATGTATCATGGGACAGTAGGCCGGATTTCTTAACCTAAATACTTATCTAAAATTAAAAAGCAGACAACTGTATTTGTGGAAAATAATTGGCCGCGGCCGTTTATTATTGGTTTTAAAACTTTAATAAATAGATGATAAAACATACAACACTTGTGACAACCCAGCCACCACGGCTCAGGCTGCATAATAAATAACTCAGTTAACCACTTAAGCCCCGGAAGATTTTACCCCCTTCCTGACCAGGGCCTGTTTTGCGATTCGGCACTGCGTGACTTTAACGGACAATTGCGCGGACGTGCGACGCTGTACCTAAACGAATTTGACGTCCTTTTTTTCCCACAAACAGAGCTTTCTTTTGGTGGTATTTGATCACCTGTGCGCTTTTTGATCATGCGCTATAAACAAAAAAAGAGCGTAAATTTTGCAAAAATAACAATATTTTTCACATTTTTTTATATGAAATTCCCCAAAAAAATTTAAAAATCCAAATTTTTTAACATTTTAGGCCAATTTGTTTTATGCTACATATTTTTGGTAAAAAACAAAAATCGCAAAAAGCGTATTTTGATTGGTTTGCGCAAAAGTTATTGCTTTTACTAACTAAGGGAAAGATTTTTGTCATTTTTGTTGTTTTTTTTTAACGCGTAATGGCGGCGATCTGCGTTTTTTTTTTGCGGGACTGCGACATTGCGGCGGACAGATCGGACCCTTGACTGACATTTTTGACACTTTTGGGGTTACCAGTGACATTACTACAGTAATCAGTGCTATACATATGCACTGTTACTGTAAAAATGACACTGGCAGGGAAGGGGTAACTTTTTTTGAGAGGGAGGGGTTAAGTGTGTCCCTAGGGGCATGTTTCTAACTGTGATTGGCTGTGGCTTGAGCTGTAAGAACAGAGATCAACGGTCCTACATAGTAGAACCGTATGATCACTATTCTTACACAGGGGAGAATGACAGGCGGCTTTGTTTACATTAGCTGCCTGCCTTTCTCCCGGTGTAACGGACGATCGCGAGTGCCTGGCGGACATCGGGTCACAGGCTAGTGACGTACCCCTACTTCACTTTGCCTGTGAGGGGCTGACCGCCGCAGTATATGTACTTGCGGCGGTCAGCAAGTGGTTAAAATCATCACTTCCACATATAAATAAAAACCGCCCCCTTTTGCTAAACGCAAAGGTGACCTACTACATAAAAACAGCCACGACAAGGGAAGGAAGGGGTGGGGAACTGCACTGGTCGAGTCTTCTGAGGCGAATGAGCCCCCTCTGAGGCGATCCCCTCCTTATATAGGGTCCCCAGAAGCTCTAGAAACTTCCTCAGGTGCTCTCTTCCTATTGGTGCTCTAACCCCTGCAGAGCTAAAAGACCAACCCACTACAGGTGTTTTCCTCAGGATACAACCATTCTTCCCTCCCCTTTTTCCCTGAAGAAAAAAGGAGGGAAATAATGATTAGTCTTGACTAAAATCTATCCCGCCACTCTCCCAAGAGGAAAAGGGGGCTATGCAGCCTTCTCTTTTCCCTTCATGGAGGGTGCCATATACCATCTTGTATGCAATTTCAAAGGTGTTTCTCTAATGTTGAATGGGTACACTTATGTAGGGTATCAATCACGGTGTTCCATTCATATATTGGGAAGGAGCAGCCCAGGTCTGACTCCCATTGAAGCATGAGTTTTGATTTTTCAGGGAGAGGAAGTTTGTTTATGCAGCAATAAAAACGAGAGATCAGACCTTTATCTCTTAGTGATGGAATACAAATCTGTTCAAATAGAGAACAGGGAGGTTGAAGGATTAAAGAGTAATGTTCAAGAAAGAAGTTTTTAATTTGTGTATGTAGCACCCTCCAAGGTAGGTGCTAGGAAAAGTCTAGTAGGCCTTGTCTGCTTATCAGCAGGGCCATGATTTTCAGTTAGGTTGTCATGGTTTTCAGGTGTGGCTGTTGAGACTGGGGAGTCTCCCCACTGTGCTCAATGAGGGCTCTCATTGGACAGAGAAGGAAACCCGGCCAATGGCACACCCAGGCTTGTATCTATCCCAGAAGGGCAGATTATGCCGCACAGCATTCTGGGAAAGGGTATACATTTGAGGGGAGCACATGACGCAGCGACTTTGGGGTAAAGCAGAGTCCCAGGAGGGAGGGTATGGCTGTCTCTCCTCCTGTCAGGAAGAATCGGGTATCACAGGCTGCTTGCCTGAGGGGATACAGGGCTCAGCTGAGCTGCAGGAAGGATCCAGTGTGCTGAGGACCAGCGGAGCTGTGGGGGTCGAGTTTCAGGAAAGCATTCTAAGTAGTGAGTATCTATTCTGAGTAGTGAGTAGTGAGCACTATCAGTGCTGCTCGTCAGTGCACATCAGTGTCGTTTGTCAGTGCCATCCTTCAGTCCCCATCAGTGCCAGCCGTCAGTGCCCATCAGTGCCGTCCGTTAGTACCACCTATCAGTGCCGCATATTAGTGCCACCTATCAGTGCCCATCAGTATGGCATATTATTGCCTCCTCATCAGTGCCACCTCATCAGTGCCCATAAATGCCACCTCATCAGTGCAGCCTATCAGTGCCGCCTCATCAGCGCACATCAGTGAAGGAGAAAAAATACTTACTTACAAAATTTACTGACAGAAATTAAGAAAAACTTTTTTTTTTTTCAAAATTGTCAGTCTTTTTTCTTTTTTTAGTATAAAATAAAAAACCCAGAGTTGATAAAATACCACCAAAAAAAAGCTCTATTTGTGTGAAAAAAAAAAGATAAAAATGTAATTTGGGTACAGTACAGGGTACCGTGCAATTGTCATTCAAAGTGTGGTAGTGCTAAAAGCTGAAAATCGGGCTGGGCAGGAAGGGGGTGAAAGTTCCCAGTATTGAAGTGGTTAATTCTAGAATGAGATTTGGAAAAAAAAAATATGGGGCTCTGATAGAAAAAGTAGGACATCATCGGCATATGGACTTAAAGCGGAGTTCCACCCAAAAGTGGAACTTCCGTTTTAGGTACTAATAACCCCCTGACATGCCACATTTGGCCTGTCATTTTTTTTGGGGGGGAGCGGGTACCTAGTTTTGACAGGTACCAGCTCCCACTTCCGCTCGGAGTGCCACGGCGCCCTGAACTGAAGTTCTCCTCTCCCCCTCCCTCCCTGCAATCTTCTGGGACACATCAGAGGTCCCAGAAGATTGCCGGCCAATCAAGACACGCAGCGCAACTTGCGCATGCGCAGTGCGTACCCGGCTGTGAAGCCGCAAACTGTCACAGCCGGGTGCCCACACCAGTGATGCCAGCGCCGCCGAGAGCAGAGGGAAGAGGATCGCGGCTTTAGGCGGCCGCATCGCTGGACCGTGGGACAGGTGAGTGAAAAGGCTGGAACTCCGCTTTAATTTAAATTCTCTAGGGCCTTTAGTGTAGCCCTTAACCACTTAAGCCCCAGAGGATTTTCCTGCTCAAAGACCAGAGTCTATTTTGCGATTCGGCACTGCGTGACTTTAACGGACAATTGCGCGGTCGTGCGACGCTGTACCTGAATGAAATTGACGTCCTTTTTTTCCCACAAACAGAGCTTTCTTTTGGTGGTATTTGATCACCTGTGCGATTTCTATTTTTTGCGCTATAAACAAAAACATAGAGTCAATTTTGAAAAAATAACAATATTTTTCACATTTTTTTACATGAAATTCCAAAAAAAAATGTAAAAATCAAAATTTTTTAACATTTTAGGCCAATTTGTTTTCTGCTACATATTTTTGGTAAAAAAAAAAAAAAATCGCAATAAGCGTATTTTGATTGGTTTGCGCTAAAGTTATTGCGTTTACTAACTAAGGGAAAGATTTATGTCATTTTTATTGTTTTTTTTTTTTTTTAACTAGTAATGACGGCGATCTGCGATTTTGTTTGCGGGACTGGGACATTGCGGCGGACATATCGGACCCCTGACTAACATTTTTGACACTTTTGGGGGTACCAGTGACATTACTGGTTGAACTGGATGGACTGAGGTCTTTTTTCAACCTCACTAACTATGTAACTATGAAACTATGTACTACAGTAATCAGTGCTATACATATGCACTGTTACTGTAAAAATGACACTGGCAGGGAAGGGGTTAACTATTAGTGATCAAGGGGTTAAGTGTGTCCCTGGGGCATGATTCTTACTGTAAAGGGGCGTGGCTTGTGATGTAACCACAGAGACATACGATCCTACATAGCAGGATCGTATGATCTCTGCAGTTACACCAGGGAGAATGACAGACAGCTTTGTTTACATCAGCCGCCTGCCTTTCCAAGGGGAGATCGCGAGTGACTGGCGGACATCAGAGCCGCCGGTCACTCACGCGGGGATGTCCCTGAACGAGCGAGGGCGGGAGCGCGCCTCCGGCGGGGCGAGCTCGCCCCCTGCAGGCTCCTGGGCGAGTGACGTAGTACTACATCGCTTTGCCCAGGAGGGGCTGACTGCTGCAGTAAATATACTGTGGGCGGTCGGCAAGTGGCTAATATTGACGCTACTTCTATTTGCACAGGCTAGGGGTTAATTTGCCAGAGTAAATAAAAGTTGAGAGAGGGGGCACCCCTGTCTGGTGCCTCTCCCCAAGAGGAAGAACTCTGAGTTACAACCTGGGAGTTTAATTCTAGTTTGGTGGGAGTGGTGTAAGGCTTTAAAGACGTGTCTAAATGAATTGCCTATGCCAAATTTAGGAAGTAGATAATTTAAGTAGGACCAGCTTACACAGGGCTGGCCAAAGACATTGTGCTGCCTGGGTCCGAGAATGAAATGCTGCCCCTCCCCCCCCCCCCCCCCCAAAAAAAAAATTCATGACCTCCAAGAGGCCCCCACATTCTATAGGACTATGAAAGCAGTCAGAGGGGTGTGAGTGTGTACAGAGTGACAGCAGGAGCAGGACAGAGCAGTAGACACTAGACAGATGAGCGCACCAGGCTTTCTACTGTCTATAGTGCCACAGTGCCCTGCAGTGCTGTGGGCATGGTACAGGAGAATGCAGAGGCTGCGGGCATGGTACAGGAGAATGCAGGGTGGCGGGCATGGCACAGGAGAATGCAGGGCTGCGGGCATGGTACAGGAGAATGCAGGGCTGCGGACATGGTACAGGAGAATGCTGGGCTGCTTGCATGGCACAGGAGAATGCAGGGCTGCTGACATGGTACAGGAGAATGCAGCGCGGCAGGCATGGTACAGGAGAATGCGGGGCTGTGGGCATGGTACAGGAGAATGCGGGGCTGTGGGTATGGTACAGGAGAATGCAGGGCTCCGGGCATGGTACAGGAGAATGCAGGGCTGTGGGCATGGTACAGGAGAATGCAGGGCTGCAGGCAGGGTACAGGAGAATGCGGGGCTGTGGGCATGGTACAGGAGAATGCAGGGCTGCGGGCATGGTACAGGAAAATACAGTGCTGCGGGCATGGTACAGGAGAATACAGTGCTGCGGGCATGGTACAGGAGAATACAGTGCTGCGGGCATGGTACAAGAGAATGCAGGGCTGCGGGCATGGTACAGGAGAATGCGGGGCTGCGGGCATGGTGCAGGAGAATGCAGGGCTGCAGGCATGGTACAGGAGAATGTAGGGCTGTGGGCATGGTACAGGAGAATGCGGGGCTGTGGACATGGTACAGGAGAATGTGGGGCTGCGGGCATGGTACAGGAGAATACAGTGCTGCAGGCATGGTACAGTAGAATGCGGGGCTGCGGGCATGGTACAGGAGAATGCGGGGCTGTGGGCATGGTACAGGAGAATGCAGGGTGTAGGCATGGTACAGGAGAATGCAGGGTGCGGCATGGTGCATGAGAATGCAGGGCTGTGGGCATGGTGCAAGAGAATGCAGTACTGCGGGCTTGGTAGAGGAGAATGCGGGTCTGCGGGCATACTACAGGAGATGCAGTGTTGTGGGCATGTACCATGCCCGCAGCACTGCATCTTCTGTAGTATGCCTGCAGCCCTGCATAATGGCAGGTAGTGTGGCTGTGTGTGGAGCAGTCTCACTTACCTGTTCCAAAAGGGCGCCTTAGGATTTAAAAATGGCGCCGCCCGGCACCAAAAAAAAAGGACCGCGGCCGGCCGGCCTGACATGCACACTGCGCATGCGCCGCCACCCCTCGGAGAAGCCTGTAAACGTTTGGCTATTCCCATCGGGACCCATGGTAGGGCCGGCCCTGGGGGGAAGATGGATGGGAGTAGTAGTGTATGAGGAGATGTGAGTAGTGGGAGGGGGGAGACAATGTGAGTAGTAGTGTGTGAGGGGGGGTGGAGAGATGAGGGGAGTAGTAATTGAGGGGGGCACGATGGGACTAGTAGTGGAACATGGGGGGCACGATGGGACTAGTAGTGGAACATGGGGGGCATGATGGGACTAGTAGTGGAACATGGGGGGCATGATGGGACTAGTAGTGGAACATGGGGGGGGGCACGATGGGACTAGTAGTGGGGGGTATGATGGGAGTAGTAGTGGAACGGGGGGTATGATGGGAGTAGTAGTGGGGGGTAGGATGGGAGTAGTAGTGGGGGGTATGATGGGAGTAGTGGTGGGGAGGTATGATGGGAGTAGTTGTGGGGGGTATGATGGGAGTAGTGGTCGGTACCTCCTCCCCCCCCCCCCCGGTAGGCGGAGCCTCTTCCTGGCACTCCGGTCGGGTCGGGGGATCTCCGGGTGGCTCCTCTTCTTCCCGCTCGGATGGGGGGGAGGGGGTTCCGGTCTCGGTGGGTCTCCCCGGGGTCCTCGGCAGCTCTTCCAGCTTGTGGCTCCGGGTGACGGTTCGAACCTTCCCCCGCTTCCCCTCCAGGGGCGTCGCCCGCTTCCACTGCCCGAAGAACTGAGTGACCCGAGTCTGCGCCATTCTGTACCGATCACATGTTTGGCTATTCCTGGAAATAGCCGAACGTTTGCTTTTCCGAGCGGCGGCAGGGCATGCGCACTTGCGCAGTGTGCCTGTCAGGCCGGCCGCGGACCTTTTTTTTTTTTTGGAAAAGCCGAAGAAGAGAAGAGGTCGGCCGGGGGCCCCTCTCTAAGTGCCGCCTGAGTCCCATGGTCCCACCGGGACCCATGGTAGGACCGGCCCTGAGCTTACACTATCAAAACCTTTTGTATATCAAGGCTTAGAACACATACTGGGAGAGAATGCAAGTTAGAATCTTGAATTATATTGGTGACCAAGCGATTATTGTCTGTAATTTGTCTGACTGGTATAAAGCCTGTTTGGTCAGGGTGGATCAGGGATGTGATAACTGCAGCCAATCTATCTTCTAGTAGGAGCCCAAAAATGTTTAAGTCATTAAGGTCTCATGCACACTGAACGTTATGAAAACATCAGTACAAAGCTGTAGCTGTAGAAGGAGTTTTTCAGCTTTTTTGCAGTAACATTTTTTAGCTTTTTTCAGCTGTAGCGTTTTTTCGCTTTTTTTAGCAAAACTATACTCCCACAAAAGCTTATGGTTCAAAAACATAGAAAAACGCAGAATAGCTGCGTTTTTCTGAGTTTTTTTTACCGGTTTTAAGCTTTTATCAGAGTTTGAATGCCATTACAGCTGAAAAACGCCTCTTAAACCCACCAGTTCTGGGCTTTTTTTCCAGCCAGAAAATGCCCCTGCCAAAAACTGCTGATAACAGCCAGTGCAGGGACACATAGGATAACATGCTGGGGAGGAGTTTACTGGGTGCAGGAAAAAACGTCTGACGCTAAAAACAGCAGCTGTATAAAACATCCAGTGTGCATGAGGCCTTATAACAGATGTAGCAACCTCCTAGGTAGGTGCTAGAGAGAAAGTATAGTTTTGAGCTCTGTCTGCTCACCAGAGGGGCTGCAGTTAAATCTATATTGCTCTCTGCCTACCAGAGAGAAGGATCTGTTAGTAAGGTCTGTTGATTGTGCTCAGTATGCAATTCATTCAGTCTAGAGAGTGTGTTTCACGCTGGTCCAATAGGAAGGCATGTTGGACAGTGGGAGGAAACCTGGCGAAGGAGTGCATAGGCTTTTGATACAGTCCTGATGATTGGTAGAAGGCAGGCTGCCTCAGTGCATGTTGGGATACTGTAAACCCAGAGGCAAATGTACCCGAGGTCTTTCGTTGGAGAGTGGAGTCCCAGAGGGAGGGGGCGGCTGCCTCCTCCTCTGTAGAGGTGCCATGCAGTCTCAGAAGGTCGTTCTGAGGACCAGAGGAGTGGTCGACAGGAGCTGAACCCAGGGGTCCAGGGAAGCTGATTGAGAGGGGAGACACTGATGGTCCTGTTTCTGCAGTATCGTGAGTACAGGAACTCGTGTCAAGGAGCCTGACCTGAGGGGGGCCACCCCTGCTCATAGGATAGTCAGTGGGCAGGTGTCAGCAGAAAGAGGATGCTAGGGAGAGTATCCTGAAGATAGCAGATCGTCCATCAAGTCTCCTTGTTAGAAAGAGTAAAGAAAACAAGAGACTGAACCCCATTCATCTCAGCCTGGCTGTTCCATATCTATCTGCAGAGATTTTAACCACTTGCCGACCAGTCACGTTGACTGTACTGCGGCAAAGTGTCTCGTTCCCGTCCAGCGACGTAGACCTACGTCGCTGGACTCCTCCCCCTGTTGGCGGGGCGCGTGCGCCGCCGGAGGCTCGCTCCCCCTGTTTTCAGTCACAGCGGGAGTCGGGCCAGTGGAGGAGCAGCGGTGATCACGGCCGCTCTTCCCCGATCGTCTGGGAATCGAGTCTGGAGATCCGTCCGCTTGTGTAAACAAAGCGGGCGGATCTCCTAAGTGACAGACAGTGACAGATTGCAGGGTTCAGCATAGCATTCACCTCCCCCCACACACGTCAGTAAGCATCAGGCATACATTAACCCCTCCCTCTCCAATAAAATTAACCCCTTCCCTGCCAGTGTCATTTTTACAGTAACAGTGCATATGTATAGCACTGATTACTGTAGTAATGTCACTGATACCCCCAAAAGTGTCAAAAATGTCAGTCAAGGGTCCGATCTGTCCGCCACAATGTCGCAGTCCCGCAAAAAAAAATGGCAGATCGCCGCCATTACTCGTTAAAAAAAAAAACACTAAAAATGACAGAAATCTTTCCCGTAGTTAGTAAACACAATAACTTTTGCGCAAACCAATCAAAATACGCTTATTGTGATTTTTTTACCAAACATAGGTGGCAGAAAACAAATTGGCCAAAAATTTTAAAAAATTTTGATTTTTACATTTTTTTGGGGGGGGGGGATTTCATATAAAAAAATTTGAAAAATATTGTTATTTTTTAAAAATTTAAGCTTTTTATAGCGCAAAAAGTAAAAATCGCACAGGTGATCAAATACCACCAAAATAAATCTCTGTTTGTGGGAAAAAAAGGACATAAATTTTGTTTGGGTACGGCATCGCACGACCGCGCAATTGTCAGGTAAAGTCGCACAGTGCCGAATCACAAAAAGTGGCCTGGACGTAAGACAGCAAAATCCTCCGGTGGTAAAGTGGTTAAGATAGAAGTCCTCAGATATTGTGAATAGTTCAATTGGAGTATCCCACTATTCCCTTCTCCTATCCCAATTTCTCAATAAACAACAAAAAAAAAAAAAAAAAAACAACACCACCCCCAGACTGTTCATTTCTGCCAAGAGCCAACAGGAACAAGGAGGGATTTAGGAGCTGCACTTAACCATAACCGTGTGTTGGTAACCAGGGGAGCCCATAGAGACAGTATCCAGCAGTCCCCACGGGGGTAGTGCTACCCAGAGATTGGGCGAAAATGTTGTGGAAGGGTATGAT
Organism: Pelophylax lessonae; assembly: GCF_965119305.1. Classification (NCBI taxonomy): domain Eukaryota; kingdom Metazoa; phylum Chordata; class Amphibia; order Anura; family Ranidae; genus Pelophylax; species Pelophylax lessonae. Next base: position 672,249,015 of record NC_138769.1, on the reverse strand, counting down.
CTTTATGTGGTTTGGGTAGAAGGGACATTTTAGCTAAAAGCATTTCCTCTGGGAATTGATTTCCTTGTAGGATGTGATTATATAATATAGTTAAGTGGGGGGCCAATATAGGAGAGAATTTCTTGTAATAAGTGGAGGAATACACATCTGGACCAGGTGCAGTAGATGTTTTAAGGGATTTAATAATATTAGTTACTTCCAAGTCTGTGCAGGGGGCGTTAAGGGGATCGATTTGTTGACTCAACAAAGTAGGAAGCGGAATTCTCTCTAACCATTCCCTAGAGGACAGGTGGGGGGATGACTGTGGGGCAGAAAGTAGATTTTTATAATAATCTGAAAAAATATCTAAAACTTTTTGAGGGTATGTCACTAATTCACCACTATGCTTATGTAATTTACAGACATGAACTGGTTTAACTGACTGATTTTGTTTTCTAGCAAACATAGTAGAAGCAAAGTTGCTGTGTAAAATAAATTTAGCTCTAGACCATCTTAGGGCTTTTTCAGTATCAGTAATATAATGTATCTAAGGCTTGGCATTTGGTTTGAATCTGGTTGAAAATATCAAGAGACGGGGATTGGTTTTGTATATTGTAAAGGCAGTCTAAATCTCTTGTAAGGGTTCTAATATCTGATAGCCTATTTTTATTTTTAGTTGCAGCTATACTGAATAAATGCCCACTAATGATGGCATTGTGTGCAGTCCAGAGAGTGGTAGGGGGCATGTTGATGGTGGTGTTTTGAGTGAAATAATTTTCTAATTGTGTAGAGAGTTGTTGTATAATTGTGGAGTCCGTTAGCAGAGAATCATTAATATGCCACCTAAATGGTATAGGACCCATATGAGAAGTGCTAAACGTGACAATATGATGATCGGACCATGGGCACGGACGTATATCTGATCTAGAAGAGTTAGCTAACAATATTGGAGTGCTACAGATATAGTCCAATCGAGCATAGCTGTCATGGGGATGGGAATAGAATATGTAAGCCCTTGCACCAACATTATGAGCTCTCCCTGTGTCCACTAATTGTAAATTATATAAGGACTCGGAGCGTACCAAGGATTTAGGGGGCACGATTCTGCTTCTATCTAGTGCTCGGTGGGCAGCCAGGTTAAAATCCCCACCTTTAATTATATGTGGAGAATGGTAATGGTCTAAGATATCAAAAATTTTAAAAAACGTGCGTTGAGAGTCATTTAGGGAATATATTGAGGCTATTGTTAGTAATTGCCCTCTAAGAGAACTTGTTACTGGCAAAAATGGCTTTCTGGATCTTTATATATGTGTCTTATTTATCAAAAACAATTGAATTGCGAATAAAAAATATCTACGCCTTGGGAGTTCAATGAAAACGTCATATAGTGGAATTGATTATATGTTTTATCAAAATAATATGGGTAATTGGATGAAGAGAAATGGGTTTCTTGTAATATTATATCCGCCCCCAGCCTTTTATAATGTCGAAAAGCTTTTTTGCGCTTTTGTGGCAAGTAAAACCTTGCATATTATGTGATAAGATTTTAAGTCCCATTAGAAATGGTAAACAGTAGTCTAGAATAGAGAGGCAAAAGGATGGTAGATATAATGGCGAGATATAGAGAAAGTGAGACAAGGTAAGGGGGCCTTATCTTTATGATAAAGACAATTCCACTGTGATGATGATCCCGTGGGGGAGCTATAGTGAATAAGGTGGTAACAATAGTAGCTTTATAAATTATATTACCTCTCCCTAAATGCAATCTCAGAACACTTCAGTTATTCACAAGTTGTAGTGTAAGTATTTCAGACCTTCCAAATAAATGACATACACTGTAAAACATATGTTCAACAATAATGTTGAAGTAGAGAAAATTTAAAACTTGGGGGTTAGGAGACAACATGTATCCTAACCAAACAAAAAAAGAGTATGTGGACTAACGCATCCAATACTTATACACGACACCCCATGGGTTAAGCACCTATAATAAAAGATCAAATAAAAAAAAATATCAATGTCTGATCCATATTTGGATTCTGAGTGTAGGGGGGACAAACAAGCAAAGGCGAAGAGACCAAGCCTCTAAAACATCTTGAGTTTGAATAAGCGTGCATCTAGTATATTTTTAATTAGCTTTTCAAAAGAAAAGGACAAAAATATGTTGGGCAGTGTACAAATGAACCCAGAAAAGAGTGGATTATGTAAGAGGAATAAATGTTATTTTTTTTTACAATACAATACAATACAAAGGGGGGGGGGGGAGAGCAGTGGAGAAAAATATTTTCCTCCCGCTTCCTTTTTACTTCTATATTCTCTTACGTCTCTATCTTCTTTTCTATCCCCACAAGGGAGGTCTTGAGAAGAAATAACAGTTCCTCTTTCTAGTTCTGGTATTCTGTAATGTCTTCTCTGTGGATCTGAATCTTTAGGTATGTTCTGTAATTATATTTTGTTTCCCCTTTTTCTTCTTCTTTTCCTTTTTCTTTTATTCTCCTTCTTTCCCTTTTACCATTAGCGAGTAAGATATTGGTAGTAATGATGAACTATTGGGCGGTGAGGTTAAGCAGCTATATCTCTGAAAGATTGTCGCCATCTTCTCTGATCACAACATAAAGGAAGAGTGGCCCAGATCAGTGATGGTCTGGGTGTAGAAGGAAGTCGAAAAGATGGCTCAGGTTCCAGCAATCCCAGTTTAACCAGGAGCTGCTTGCCCTCTGTGATGTTGAAGACAGTGTATGTGGTACCATTGTGCTGTACTGTTAGCCTAAAGGGAAATCCCCAACGATATTGTATATGTGCTGGTTGTAACCAGGGCCAGCCCTACCATGGGTCCCGCTGGGTCCATTGGACCCAGGCGGTACTGTGAACAGGGGCGGCCACCGCTCAGCGGCAACGCCGCCACCTCTATGTCCCGGAAATGCATTGTAAGAAGAATGGCAAAATTCCCGGCATTGTGTTAGCTCAGTGTTGCGGCAGCTGGCTGGGCAAAGCAGTACACGAAATAGCACCATCTCTGCCTCAGTGCCTCCAGCATATTAGTCACCTCCTGTGTACATTTATGCTGGCACCGGCCCTGCTCACATGCAGCTTTACCCAGCTCAGATCAGGTATAGTGCATGGTGTCGGCCAGCACAAGCTGCTACCTCCATACAGTGACTTTTGGCTGCTCTCCTGAGTTCTGCCCTACTCCTCCTCTCTTCCAATGCCCACTCTCTTTCTGAACACCTGACCCACCTCTGAACTGGATGGACTATTGTCTTTATTTAACCTCACCTACTATGTAACTATGTAACCTCCACCACCCATTTCTCTCCCTGCAGCGCCCGCAATGAAAAGAAATTCCCTCCCACTTGGGAGGTAGCAGAGCCTGGGGAGGCACCATTCCAGCCTGGAGACACTTGCAGCTGAGCTGGAGGCGTGTGTGACATGATGGGGAGGAGCAGAGACCAGCGGGAGGAGCCAGTATGGACGGATCTCACAGGCACAGTCAAAGGTAGGGCAAAGTTCTCATTATACAGCCCAGTGACTGTACATTATGGATCCCACAGGAAAGATTAAAAAATGAGGACAGAGAACAGGACATAGACAAATGGGGGTAGTCAGAGAATTGTACATGGGGACAGAGCAAAGGAGATGGGGAGGAAACAGAAGACATGGTGATTGGTGAGATGTGGACAGAGCAAGAAAGATGGGAACAGGGCAGGGAGATGGAGAAGTTAGAGCAAAAGGCAGTGCGATTGACAGTGTTGGGTTGGATTGCATAGATGTGAACACTCATGCGATCTGATTCCGGTGCAGGAAAAAAAGGGTCCTGCACCTTTGTGCAGATTTGGTGCCATACAAAGGAATGGCTCAAATCTCACCATACAAACACCGCATGTAATTACCGGTACATGCCGTTTCCCGCACCCCAGCTATGTTAACCCAACCTAAATGTCTGTAGACAGGAGAAGAGCACCCGTACATTTTCCAGTTTTGCCCCAGCTCTGCACATGTGTAGTTCTAGAGCTGGCCAATTGTTAGACAGCTGAGCACGGCCTGACTCAGGTAGCATGGAAGGTATGGGAGGGTGCACGTGACATCAATCGATTGGCGCCTGTTTCTACTAGTTTGAAGAAGACAAGCAGGAGAAGGAGGAAGGACCAACAGCCTGCCTGAGCCAGAGTAAGCTGGCAGTGCCCTACAGGCTGCATGCCTGGAATGGACAACGATTTGGGAGGGAAGTGCAACTAGGAACCCTAAGGTAAAGAGGGAGTGAGGAGGACACTTATTTAAGGGGGAACTCTGCTAACTCTTGTGTAAAGAGGAACTCTGATGTAAGGGGGTTCTGTCATCAGAGCCCTCTTACATCAGAGTTGCCAATGCTCCCCTCTAAATCAGGTTGTCCAGGGCCCCCTTTTATCAGAGTTCCCCCTTACAGTTTAAAGGGGAACTCTGCAGATTCTGTTGAAAGAGCTCATTCAAACAGGTATTGAGTCTCGTTCTCCACACAGAGCTGCTGTCTGCTGTGTGTTCATCTTGGAGCTGCATGCAGGCAGCCCATAAAAGTGGATGCAAACGCAGTAGCTGCTTTAGATTCATATATCCACTCCTACCCACATGACAAATTTTGACATGCAACTTTGTCCATGCAGCCACTGCGTCTGCATCCACTTCTATATACTGCCTGCATGCAGCTGCAAGGTGGATGTATACACAACAGACAGCAGCTCAATATGGAGGATTGGTCTGAATGAGCCTTAAGGGGAAATTCTGGGACTGTGATGTGATTCCTGGCCCCTGCACTCTATACATTATGTTGTACATTACATAGTCCCGAGACACAAGGTGTCCATTGTCTCAACAGTTTCTGGTTTTAATGAAGTTCTTCCTCATGGTCCGCTTTGACAGACAAAATTATACTGTATACTTTTTGTGTGTATAAAAGCATATGTAATGGAAACATTTAAAAAGATTTATTTATGTGTGTGGGGCTGTTAGTTGTGGTACAGTAATTAGTATTATTTTGTGGTACAATCACTGTGTTATATGTGTTAAGTATACAAAGCGATTAGGAAGAATCTGTTCATACATACTGGCTACACATTGTGGAGGGGAGGGGAGTGGCCGGAGGATGGTGGCGCACCAAAATGCACCTTCACCAAATCCCTTATCAAGTGTTGAGCATTGGCTAAAAAGAATCCCATCCAAACTAATGTGGTAATTTGCAAAAATTGAGATACAAATTAAGCTGTTGCCCACGGCAACAGCACAAGGTCCAAGCCTAGGTTCACAGCTTCATAGTTCTGCATGCTGCGTTTTCAGGGGCATAGCAGCCCATGATGTGAATGGGCTACTTCACCTGGATTTCATGCAGAAAAAAAGGTCCCCTGAACCTTTCTTTAAGACGCAAACGCACAGAAACCACATGTGCTTTGTCACCATGCGTTCCATGCCTGGGAAACCGCATCACATTGGGAGTGCCATTAAGAGTTAGTGGCACCCCCATGTGTTTTCTTAAAGCAGCACATTTCTTGTGCAGTTGCATGTGGATATGGGAACAAGTGCAATTTACACGCACTCCCACACCACACAGATGTGAACCTAGCAAAATGTTTAGTTTTAATTATCATGATATAAAATAATGGATGTGAGGGCCTTTAGGTGGGCGTATTTTATTTTTTTATTTTTTTTGGGGGGGGGGGGGCTTTCTTGGGCCAGCCCTGGTTGTAACACTGAAGTAATTTCTGGATTTAGATTGTCCAAGTCCTCTACCTGAAATTGAAGATAAGAAAAGTTCTAGTATTTCGTACTCTTTTCAAAGATCATCTGCGCGAGGGATAATTTGTCATGCTTTGTTTCTAATAGGTCAGTGTGGCTGCCTAATGCTGCAATTTCCTGAGTGAGGATATTTGTTGATTTATGCAACTCTGTATCTTATCAGCCAGCTTTTCATATATTATAGTTAGACTTGCATCTAAGTCAGCTTTAGTGAGCTGACTGGATTACTCACTGTCTCTTTGGAGGATAGTGGTCTCAAGAGGGGAGCCGTTGGAGGCTGCAGGAGTCTGACAGGCCTGGGTGCCATTTTGAGACATCCTTGTCTTTTCCTTCGTCTGGAGCAGATATGTGGTAAGGGAGTGATGAGACGAGCGGCCTCGTGTTTTTCTGCCCAACGGCATGCACGGGGTTGTTCCACAGGGGTGCTGGTAAGAATCGGCAGGAATACTTGCTAAATAGCCCTTGAAATTGTGCTGTTCTCGCCGGGTCTAGCGGAGCTGCTACAGGAAGCTTCCCTCTAGCATCGCAGCCCACATGCGCCCCCCAAATCTTTTTTAATCCAAGCTGCTTTCACTTTCAGTATTCTCACAAAGGCAAGAATGACATACCCCATTTGCCCGAAGTATACTATTATACTCACGCATCCCAGCAGGCTTTGGGGAAATCTCGACACACTGCACATGCACTGCAATGCATCATCCAAGAGCCAGCTGCAAAAACCTGAAAAGGACAGCCAGCTCCCGATGATGTACGCAAAGGAGTTAGCGACACGAGACCCATTGCACGGCAGCATATTGCAGCAAGACATTGGGGTTGATATACTAAAGGCAAATAAATAGACTCTGCAAGTGCAATTGCTCCGGAGTAATTGAGGGGAAGCTCTGCTGACTTCCGATCCTGACTTAGAATCCTGACTTCATCCAATCAAGTGCAAGAAAAAATGCTGTTTTTTTTATTTTCCTTGCTTGTGATTAGCTATTTTTTGCAAAGTGAAACTTTACCTTATTTACTGCACTTTGAAAAGGGCACAGTCTATTATTTGCCTTTAGGAAAGCAACGCCATTGTGTTTTGGTATGTGTATTGAGGATAACTCACTCAGTGAACAAGGTAAAAGGGGATCAAAAAGAAAACAACATGGGGGGTAGAGGGGGGAGGGTGTGAAGGTAAACAAGAGCAGTAAAGTAAAATAACTATAAAATGCTATTAGGCAGGAGATAAAGTACATATATGTACAAATGTAAATCTGACTGCCCCTATATACATACAGTGGGTACGGAAAGTATTCAGACCCCCTTAAATTTTTCACTCTTTGTTATATTGCAGCCATTTGCTAAAATCATTTAAGTTCATTCTTCTTCCTCATGAATGTACACATAGCACCCCATACTGACAGAAAAACACAGAATTGTTGACATTGTTGCAGATTTATTAAAAAAGAAAAACTGAAATATCACATGGTCCTAAGTATTCAGATCCTTTGCTCAGTATTTAGTAGAAGCCCCCTTTTGATCTAATACAGCCAGGAGTCTTTTTGGGAAAGATGCAACAAGTCTTTCACACCTGGATTTGGGGATCCTCTGCCATTCCTCCTTGCAGATCCTCTCCAGTTCTGTCAGGTTGGATGGTAAACGTTGGTGGACAGCCATTTTTAGGTCTCTCCAGAGATGCTCAATTGGGTTTAAGTCAGGGCTCTGGCTGGGCCATTCAAGAACAGTCACGGAGTTGTTGTGAAGCCACTCCTTCGTTATTTTAGCTGTGTGCTTAGGGTCATTGTCTTGTTGGAAGGTAAACCTTCGGCCCAGTCTGAGGTCCAGAGCACTCTGGAGAAGGTTTTTGTCCAGGATATCCCTGTACTTGGCCGCATTCATCTTTCCCTTGATTGCAACCAGTCGTCCTGTCCCTGCAGCTGAAAAACACCCCCACAGCATGATGCTGCCACCACCATGCTTCACTGTTGGGACTGTATTGGACAGGTGATGAGCAGTGCCTGGTTTTCTCCACACATACCGCTTAGAATTAAGGCCACAAAGTTCTATTTTGGTCTCATCAGACCAGAGAATCTTATTTCTCACCATCTTGGAGTCCTTCAGGTGTTTTTTAGCAAACTCCATGCGGGCTTTCATGTGTCTTACACTGAGGAGAGGCTTCCGTCGGGCCACTCTGCCATAAAGCCCCGACTGGTGGAGGGCTGCAGTGATGGTTGACTTTCTACAACTTTCTCCCATCTCCTGACTGCATCTCTGGAGCTCAGCCACAGTGATCTTTGGGTTCTTCTTTACCTCTCTCACCAAGGCTCTTCTCCCCCGATAGCTCAGTTTGGCCGGATGGCCAGCTCTAGGAAGGGTTCTGGTCGTCCCAAACGTCTTCCATTTGAGGATTATGGAGGCCACTGTGCTCTTAGGAACCTTAAGTGCAGCAGAAATCTTTTTGTAACCTTGGCCAGATCTGTGCCTTGCCACAATTCTGTCTCTGAGCTTTTCAGTCAGTTCCTTTGACCTCATGATTCTCATTTGCTCTGACATGCATTGTGATCTGGAAGGTCTTATATAGACAGGTGTGTGGCTTTCCTAATAAAGTCCAATCAGTATAATCAAACACAGCTGGACTCAAATGAAGGTGTAGAACCATCTCAAGGATGATCAGTAGAAATGGAAAGCACCTGAGTTAAATATATGAGTGTCACAGCAAAGGGTCTGAATACTTAGGACCATGTGATATTTCAGTTTTTCTTTTTTAATAAATCTGCAACAATGTCAACAATTCTGTGTTTTTCCGTCAATATGGGGAGCTATGTGTACATTCATGAGGAAGAAGAATGCAAATGGCTGCAATATAACAAAGAGTGAAACATTTAAGGGGGTCTGAATACTTTCCGTACCCACTGTATATAACTACAATCGAAACACACAAACAAGAAAACACAAGATCCAGAATAAAAAATACAGACAGACAAAAAAACAATGGGGTTGATTTACTAAAGGCAAAAAGATTGTGCACTTTGCAAAGTGCAGTTACTCCAGAGCTTATTAAATGAACAGAAGTTCTGCTGACTTCCATCATCCAATCATGTGCAAACAAAAAGTGCTGTTTTTCTTTTTTTTTTTTGTTTATTTTCCTTGCACATGATTGGGTACTCTCTGCAAAGTAAAGCCTTACCTCATTTACTAAGCTCTGGAGCAACTGCACTTGCAGAGAGCAACTGCACTTTGCAAAGTGCACAGTCTATTTGCCTTTAGTAAATCAACCCCAATGTTTATATTGTGGGGGGGAAAGTACTGCGCTTCAGAGATCTAAAAGTGTATGATAAGCTAATATATTACATAAGTATTATTCATGCTGGGTTGTTATATTTACAAAAATAAGAGATGTTGGTGTATAGCATACAATAATGGAATTATCATATAAATAATAAATAATCAAATCTTCCACTTGAACTAATTGTACAAACGTGCATTCCTTATGTGCAAATATTTAAAGTGCTTCAAGGGAAACACTCTGTGGTGGGTATATAGAGATATAAAATGTATTTACTGTGCCGTAATCAAATAAGTGAAAAAAACTTTAAATAAAATTAGATGGTGTTATAAATCAATATATAAATCAATATATAAAGTGCAAATGCTTAAATAAGTGCCAGATGAATAAACAATAACTCCCATGTGAAATCCTAAATTATAAAAAAGTCACTAAAAATATATGCTGGATTGTCCAATATATAAGTGATAATCCTCTAAAAAATATATTGATTTATAACATCATCTAATTTTATTTTAAGTTTTTTTCACTTATTTGTTTACCGGCACAGTATATACATTTTATATCTCTATATACCCACCGCGGGGCGTCTCCCTTGAAGCACTTTAAATATTTGCACATAAGGAATGCACGTTTGTACAATTATTTAAAGTGGAAGATTTATGTGATTAATTTATTATTTATATGATAATTCCATTATTGTATGCTATACACAAATAACATCTCTTATTTTTGTATATATAACAACCCAGCATGAATAATAATTACTGTATTTTCTGGCGTATAAGACTACTTTTGAACCTCAAAAAAATCCCCCAAAAATGGGGGGTCGTCTTATACGCTGAGTATAATATCTCCAAGGTAACCTAAGTATAAGTATTACCGGTAGATGAAAATTAGGGGGGGGTCGTCTTATACGCCCAGTCGTCTTATACGCCGGAAAATACGGTATGTAATATATTAGCTTATCATACGCTTTTAGATCTCTGAAGCGCAGTACTTTCCCCCCCACAATATATTCTCTGGTTAACTGTACAAGGTAACAGATTTCTGTATTTGCTGCATCAGGGAGATATTTTAATTTTAATTTATATAAACCAATCCGTGATAGCGCAAGACTCATATCTATAAAAAATCCCAATGTTTAGTTTTATTATGTATTCAATAAAAATAATCCCAAAATGTAGTATAAATACAGCTGGTAGAAGTACCTTAACATGTCTTTCCATTCCTGTAGTGTAATCATTTAACCAAAATGACTCACATTTGAAAATCCGAGCAAGATAAACAAACAAATTTCCAAATGACAATCTGGTTTCCTCATCTATTTGGGAATCAATTTAACTTTTTGCTTCCAGAATTGAAACTATCCATCCCTATTTAAAAAAGTCTCAGTGCCGGGTCACACTTGTGCGATGCGGTAAGGCTGCGAATTCGCAGCCTGTTCCCGCATCGCAAATGCACATCTGGCAGTTCACACTGCCATATGCGATACGCTGGGGGTGTCAATGAAATGTTAACGACACCCCCAGTTTGATCGCAGTGCGATCTGACAGTTCGCACAGGATCGGATCGCACAAGTGTGAACCACTATGCGATCCGATCCTGATGCGGCTGAAAAAAAGGGTCATGTGTGACTTTTGTGTGGGTGCAGTGCGAATTTAGCCATACAAAGTGTATGGCTGAATTTGCATCCGCACATCCGATCGCATGTAATGAAGGAGCAGTGCGGTCCGATATTACATGCGATCGCCGCACACGCTATAGTGTGAACCGGCACTTACAAGACCTAGAGAAATGGTCTCTTTCACAATATTTATGCGTTGGGAGGTTATATTCCGTTAAGATGAATATACTCCCCAAGATCCTATAGTTGTTTAGAACTCTTTCAATAGGTATCCTAAATCTGACCTTCTTGCATCCAAAAGAAATTAGCAAAATGTATCTGGGGCAAAAAAAAAAGAACCCAGAATCAACAAGCACACACTCCATACACACAAAAAGGAAGACTGCTTGCCAGAACAAAATATTTACATGCGACGCAGTTATCATTATAATCTTTCACTCCCATACACTACAAACCCAAAATGAACTGTACTTGAATGGCACTTGTACAATCCAAAGCCAACTGAGCACCTAATGTGGCTTCCAGCTAGGTACAGGCCTGCAACAATGTGCCCCTCGCTTTTGTTTTCTCTCAGCCTCTGGGACTGCCTTTACACCATACACCTAAATCGGCATTTCATATGTTGATCCCATTTCTCCACAACCCCACTTTCACCCTGGGCCTTCAACCTACATATTTTGATTAGTGAATGGATCCTTATGAGGTTAGCTGTCTTATGCAACAATAAGGGAATCCTGTCAAGGTCAATCCTCCACGATAAATTCCACATGTCCAACAGACTTTTTTTGATATTACCAACTAGCTAATTATTGTACATGTTTGGGACATCATATACATTTTTAAATATAATGACACCTTTCTAGTGGGGGGGATTTACTAACACTGGAGTGTGCAAAATATGGTACAACTCTGCCCCAATCAGCTTCCAGGAAAAGCTTAATTGAACAAGCTGAATTTAGAAGTTGATTGGCTACCATGCACAGATGCACCAGATTTGGACCCTCCAGTTTTAGTAAAACCAACCCCAATATCTTTATAGGACTCCTGACAGGATGACATGTCGCATATCTACTATGTGGGCTATCCTATTTCCTTGTATGGAATCGATAGTAACTGGACCTGGAGAACGGCTTAGAACTATAAGATTGGCAGTCAATAACCTCTAGAGCAGGGATCCTCAAACTATGGCCCTCAAGCTGTTGCGGAACTACGCGTGCCATGAGGCATTGTAAAACTCTGACATTCACAGGCATGACAAGGCATGATGAGAACTGTAGTTCCTGAACAACTGAAGGGCCATAGTTTGAAGAACCCTGCTCTAGAGCATCCAAATCATAAAGTCAATACTTTTATAGAAGCAAATTACATGGTTCCACCTCACATAGCTTGCTATGTTCCTAGTGCTTCACCTAACTGCTCCCAGGGTTGAAGACTGTGGCGGGCACAGTATACTACATGTGGTGGACTTGCCTAAAATTCTAGAGAGTTTGGATTAGAATATAAAATGTAATATTTTCCCTCAAGAAAATCGGAGAAAATCCCTATCAGAAGCACTATTAACACGACCCGTTACGAAAATACCCAGACACCCTGCAGAATACTGATTGCGTTCATTATCATAGCAGCAAGTGCCCTATCTCTAGATCCTGGAAGACTTAGTCCATGCCTTATGAATCAGACAGAGCCAAACTTTCCTGGATAATGCATAAAAATTGTGAAGTCCATGTATAGATCCCGCACGTGAATAACGTCAACAGTGAATATAGGAAAGGTCCCTTTCCACCAGCATGCAGACACACTATGCAATCACCAGACTTAATTGACCCCTATTACAGGGAGTCAAATTACACATATGGGAAAATCTAAGATGTCATACATAAGGTCACAGGAATGAATTCAAACCTCCGCTGTCATCCTTTCAATACATACACATATATTTTATATATATATATATATATATATATACAGTATATATATATATATATATATATATATATATACAGTATATATATATATATATATATAGCGTATTCAAAGCTCCAGTGTTGCCATATAGAGAGGGAGAGGAAAGAACACTCTCATGGTGCAGTATTTCAAATCATTTATTTAAGAAAGAAGGTTGTATTGCACTTACATCAAGGAAGGCAGGGATCCGCAAGTATTGTATAGGAATCGTCGATTTGCGCTCCACCTGCATTTCAGCTGACCAGAAATGACAAATCTGAAACACCACCCAATGCCATTTTGTCAGCCTATGTCTGAGATCCTCAGTATACGCACTGAGGACGTTATTCACGTGTGGGATCTTTACATGGACTTTACAATTTTTTCTATTTTCTATCATTTAAATGAAGATGTATTTGTTTATTTACTATTGTTTGTTTACTATGGTGATATATATTTTATGACATAAGAGCGCAGTTTCTTTTCACGGTGTTTTTTACACTTTTCAACACGCAGCTCTTTATTGTAGTTTATTTATTTTTTTGGTTATTGATTTGCGTGGCTATTGAACCTATTGGTTCCTATATATTTTCGTTCCTGGATAATGATCAACTGAAAATTATCTGCTGTACTGAAGGATAAGAAACCTTCAGCAGTGTCTTGGATCTCTGGATACAATTAATCGTGAGAGCCTTGAGGTGTAGGTAGATGGCTCGGCAGAACAGAAATCCCCATACCTCTTTTTTTTTTTATCCCCTCTTTTTAATACAACCCCCTTTCCAAACCCTACCTTTTGTTTTACATTGATCAGTTGACTTACGTTAGTGTTCTTTAAAAATATTTGCATTCTCGTTCTTTATCAGATATGGCAAATCAAATGCCTGTTTTTTACTGTCTTCATAGAGCCTTTGTCAAGTTGCTTTGGGTTTGTGTCAATGACATCAATATTAGATGCTTTCAAGATCATTCAGGATTCACAGACAGGTGCACTGAGCTTCAGTTGACCTCTTTCTGATCTACAATTGACTGGTGAAAAGTGGGTTTTGCAAAGCCCAGATAATGTGAACAAAAGCTGGTCAACACAGGCCCTTGAGGAAATAAATGGTTATTAGTGAATCTTTTGCACATTTTTTTTTTACTTAGAGTTCCTGCCAGTAACAGCACTTTCTGATGCAGACTGCTGATTGCAAGGCAGGGGTTTAGTGTTCTCATCCAGCAGCCAGAAAAGCTGTCACTGGCAGGATCTCCATGTAAGAAACTGCAACAATCAAAAAAAAATGATTTTCCTAAACCACCTCCCTACCACTGTATTGGAAATGGCAGGGAGATGAACGTCTATTCCCGGGAGCGCCATTTATAAATGGCAAAAAAGCATATCAGAGATAGCCCTCTGGCAGCCAGTGAGCCCAATATTGTCTGTGTCCAATGATGGCTGGGTTCAGATATACAGTGTACAGAGCTGATCTGAGTGGCTTGGTACCATATGATCGCTGTAAATACAATTACAATGATCACAAATGTAAACTGTACTACTGTTTGCATCTAAAATACCATCTCTTCCTTTTACAATGGAGGAAGAAGATGGAGGTGGAAGAAGGATCATTTATTAGTTTCAGAGCAAAAACAAATTAGCAGATTCTGGGTAGGAGGGGGTCATTTACCCTTTCAGCTCCTCCTCCTTCCCTGTATATCAGGATCTCCATCCTGTCTCCAGTATCACCTAACCTCCCTTATATTCCACATCTAAACATTAACCCCTTCATCTCCATCCTCCCACTGTATGTGACCTGTACCTTACCCCATTAACTCCTCCTCACTCCCTCCCTTTGTATGAGCTATAAAGCTGCGATTTCATAGGTTACTATTACTAAGCTCCAAGTTTTATCCAACTCAATACCAGCATGTGTCTTCATTTCCAAAATATTGTGGCAGAAAATGAGATCAACTTGGGGTGTCTACTTTTCATAAAGAGGTGTTTGTACTATTCTGGCATTTTTATTTGCTATGCTTTATAAAGCAATGTAAACTGTTTTTTTGTTTTTTGTTTTTTTTTTTAATTATTGGTGTTTTTCCCTTTATATAGTAAAAATAAAAATCCTTAGTGAATATTAAATACCACCAAAAAAAGCTCTGTCCCAAAAATTGATATAAAATTAATTGGGTACACTATAGCATGACCAAGTAATTTTCATGCAAACTATCATCAGGTTGGTACCTAATATAGTGATGTCAAACATACTAAAAATAGGCTGAGGGTTTTCCTTTACTTTAACTTCTTCAAGGTTATTCACAAGCTTTTGGTGGCAGTAGCAACTATGAGTTTGTGCTTGTTTTCTTCAGCTGACTCCTGGGTGTAAAGTAAAAGGAAAAGGGATCCAGAGGGGTTACTTTTACAGTGCAGGAGGTGTAGTTCCCCCACCTCCATGATTATCAGGCTCTCTTGCTCTTCCCAGGAGCCCACGTCAAACAGTTTCAGGATGGTGAGCTGCAGGAGACTGAGGAACCGTTCCTCTATCTCCGCAGTGAATGAAGCTGGAAGAGCTCAGCTTTTAGCGCTTCCGGTTGCAGGGTTGCAATTCCAGCAAGCAGCAAATGAAGCAGGATCTGTGCTTGAGTAGCTACTGTGAAGGGCTGGGGAGAAAAATATACCCCTGATGTCCCCATTAAGAGAACTTGTCATCTGCTCAATTCTATCACATGGGGGCATGTTAACACCCTTGTGATAGCAATAAAGTTAAATGAAAAAATGTTATTATAATAATATAAAAAAAAAAGAAAAATTCCAAAAATCAAATGGAACTCCCTTTACCCTGCACACACCTGCAAATGCAAAGGTGGACACAAGGTGCGCACCTGTATGCAAACCATGATTGCACAACACATGTGGGAGCAATAAGTTTGGGGGGCAATAATTCATGGTTAACTCTAAACAGTTGAGCTGAAAAGCCTTTTAAAAAGTGTCACCTATGGATTTTTAGGTACCATGTTTTTTTTTTTTTTCAATTACACGGGCCCATACAATTTTAAGAATTGACTTGTTTGGTTTCTATTTACTCAACACAACCCCATCTTTCATATTTTAACAAAAATCTGAGCATTATATTGAGTGTGTTTACACTAAAATTCTTTTTTTTTTTTTACATTTTTTTCCTGAAAATGTGTTAAAAAAATGTTTAAAAAACAGTTGTGTGAATATTATATGACATAAAAACCACTATCTTTTCATTTTACAGGGCCTCTGCTTTCAGAAAAATATATAATGCTCTGGGGTTTTAAGTAATTTTACAGGAAAAAATGCTGATTTTTAAATGAGTACAAAAATGTTAAAAGTGCTTTAGAGGGGGACTGGATACAGTATCTTCTGCATATGTGTTTTTCCATCAGTTTAACTTGTCAAAGTTTGGGAAAGGTTGATTTTTGGGTGTAAACATACATTTGGGGGCTCTTTATGCTTGTCTATTTACCCTGCAGTTAAAATACATAAATATGCAGTTCAAGTAGAAATCATTTTTTTTCCATTTGGCTGATTGCTGCGTTTTTAATAGGAATTAAACTTACACAAATAGGTTTCAAAATGATAATTTCCTGTTCAGGACATTTCTTCCTGAGCATATACACACTGATCAATTATTTATCACAGATTCTATTTTAAAAATAAATAAATAATAAAAATAAAAAAAACAGTTTTGTAAGGGTCCATTCACACTAGCGCGACTTGTCAGGCGACTTGGTCGCCTGACAAGTCGATCGCTCGGTCGCTCGCCATTGAGTAGTACAGGACCCGTTCTAATAGGAGCGACACAAGTCGCTCCGACTTAGAAAAAGGGTCCTGTACTACTTTGGGGCGACCTGGAGGCGACTTGCATTGACTTCAATTATATGAAGTCCGTGCAAGACGCGCTTCACAGGTCGCCCCACAAAGTCGTGTCGCGCCAGTCTGAATGGGCGCTTAAACCTATTTATTGCACTAGGACCAATTGTTGCTCTTATTTTAATCAATAACAATCAATCACTTTATCAAAACAATAATGATTTTATCTAACCACCAGTTTAGTGCAATCCATATTTAAGGGTTCATTTACACCTGCTGTAAGGGGGGGTACAAACAGCCATTTGAGCTGCATTTTTATTGTTTCCAACAGCCCCCCTTTATGCTGCAAAGGCCGCCAGATGGGGGTGTACATATGCTACGGCCATGATGCTTTGTTGCCACTGCAAGAATTATACCCCTGTCACATTTGTTGGGCAGTACCCCTGCAGATCGAGACTACCATTCAAGTGAATGGGGCTGTGCCACAATGTAATTCACACGGTTGCGGTGTGCTGGTGCAGCATATACAGAGTTAAAACAGGCGGTTAGTAGGTGACATATCGCCTCATCACCGCCTATCAAATGCCTTTGAATAGCAATCGTGAATTGCTTTTCAGGAGAGTGGCAAAACATGAAGCACATCTAAACCTAGCCTAAAAGGTGTAATTCCTTTATAGAAATAGCTTTCAGTATTTAGTCACATTCAATTACACTTGTTCTGTAAAGTTGCAGATGTTTTTTAGCTTCTCCAAGACACTTCTTCAGTTCCAAGATGCTTGGAGAAGTGATGAAAGGTCTTCAGTATTACAGAAGTCCGGTTGAATGTGATTAACTACCACTTTTTTCAAAACGAAGTTAAGATCAGGAACATAGGGACATGACCTCGAATTAGCAGGAGGAAAGTCTTATTTTATCGCAAGAGTAGTTAAAAAAGAAGTATGGGAATGTTTTTTTATTATCATACTTGCCTAAGTGCAGCATCAGTCCGATGCCGGCTCTAAGACTGAGAACCAAGCGATCAAACATTGCTGATCGCTCAGTTCCCAGATCTCTCTAAGCAGAGAGGTGGCTCTCTGCTCTGCCCCCCCCTCGCTTACTGGAGCGCTGAGCTGTTGGGCGGGGGGGGCCGGCTCAGGCTCTCAGCGGCTCGTTGAGAGGCTGAGTCAGGTGCTGGTCCAGACACATGGGCAGATCCCGACCAGATCATCACAATCTTTCCTGAGCCTGCACTGGCTCTGTGACTTCAGCCCTCTGTCTGCTGAAAACGGGTTTGTTCTGCACTCCTGTGATCCACAGAGAAAAGTACAGCCAAATGAACTTTGGTTGTACTTCTCCTTTATTGCTTGGGGTACACTTCCAGCAGAGGTAGTAAGTCAGTCAACTGTAAGTGAATTCAGCCATGCTTGGGATAAACATAGAAAGACATATAATTAAAGACATATATATATATATATATATATATATATATATATATATATATATATATATATATATATATATATATATATATATATATATATATATATATATATACTATGTTTATATATATATATACTATGTATATATATATATATATATATATATAGAGAGAGAGAGAGAGAGAGAGAGAGATAGATATAATATTATTATTAATTTTCTATATCTTTTTTATAATAATAATAATAAAAAAAATAATATATATATATATATATATATATTAAAAAAATATGTTTTTAGTTATATGTCTGTCTATGTTTTTCCCAAGCATGGCTGAATTCACTTACTTTTGACTGACTTACTACTACTGAAACTGAGACTGCCCAATTTTTTATATTATATACATATATATATATATATATATATATATATATATATATACATAGTTGCCAACATTTAAAATAAATTTCCAGGGACACTTTGCAGCACAGCTATCAATTGCCACACCCATGTCCCTGAAGCTCCGCCCACTCTGCATAATTAATCTCGCCTATTTACCAGCTTATAGAGTCTACTCAATATAGAGAGAATTACAGGAAATTAAAAAGGGAATTTCAAACTTAAGGCCACAGTAGCAGAGTTGGAATAATTCTCCCATTCAGTTGCACTACTTCTGCGTAACATTTATGGGCAGCCCTATTAACAGGCGCTTCCAGGGACAAAATAAATGACCTGGGACAGGCTCCTATTTGCAGGGACTGTCCCAGGAAAAAAGGGACAGTTGGCAAGTATGTATATATAATGAAAAAAAAATGGGCAGTCTCAGTTACTAGCTACGCTTCCACCTAGATAAATGAGAACCTTCACTGACTTTCAAAGAAATGAATGTAATTTCAAGCAATTGTAACTACATGTACATGACCAGGGTGAGATCATAGTAGTCATCCCCAGATGATAAATAGGTCCGGGGTGAGGGATTCAGCCATTGCTGATTTTCTGGCAAGTCAGCATATATTTTTTTTTAACTAAACAAGAAATGTATAAAGATTCGGGAAATACACATCTTTTTCTTAAACAAATGCTCCTGCCTCCTATCATCACATTACTACACAGAAGTGGAAGCAGCTGTTGGTGAGAAGAAAAGGTTACACAAGGCTACTTCAAGCATGTTCTCCACCAACACAATACAAAGCCAGCCCACATGTCATGTATTCTAAAAACATTAACCAGCATCTCTGTACTGTTGAACCATATGTGAAAGGAGTGTTATTTTAATGTATGCATCTAGAGACCGATTTATAAAAATTGAAAAAAAAAAATAAAGAACAAAAGCAGACTTGTTACTCATAGCCAGATCATATTAAAATATTTTTTTTTCACAGGGAAAAAAATATGATGCATTTGGTAACTATGGGGAATTGCTTTACATTCCCTCTGAACCTTCCCCCAGGTTTTGTAAAAATGCTCCAGATACATTGTTGAGAAAGTGACGTAAACTTTCTAATGAATTCTATAAAGTCATTTACAGTAATTACAAAAAAGGATATTTTACATAAATCTAGTTAATATTTAAACTTTAGGCACTTGGTCCAGCTAAAAGACAGAGAACATAGGAATTATTTTCCTTTCTTTCAAAATTTTTATTGAGAAAAAGATTTGCATACAAAAGAAAACAGTGAACAGACACCAGGGCCAGTAGTGACGAATATCATAAAGTCAGGTCATACGTGCCACAATCAGGTAGACCCTGTATATAGCATAAGCCAGGGGAGTCAAACTCAATTTCATTGTGGGCCCCATCAGCATTATGGTTGCCCTCAAAGGGTCGGTTGAATCAGTAAGACTAGAGATCTATAGAACGCCATCCCTCTTTCATCAGATGTCAAGAGCCCCCCCCATTTGAAGTCAAAAGTCCCACACCCTCCCTTACATCACAGTGCACCCTCCCTTACCTTGTGCTGCTGCCAGGAAGAAGCTGGGAAGCAGACAGTACATGGTCTGGAATAGGACTGGAAGAGGTCTGGAGTCAGCTGCCAGAGTATACTGAATGATGAGACCAGGGGAGGCAAGGACAAGGGTATGCTGTGGCAGCACAGAGAGGTTCAGGATCTGTAGCAGTAATTCTACTCTCCTCTCAGCTGAGGGGCAAAGACAAACCTCTCTGTGGCTGCACGGAGAAGCGCAGGATCTGGCAGAGGAGTTCTGTCCTCCTCTCTGCTACCGATTGCTAAGACAAGGTGGGGGCAGAAACAAGGGGGTTGCCACAGCTGCAGGAGAGGTGTGAGGGCCACATGAAATGGCCACATGAAATGGCTAGATTCGGTCCTTGTGTTTGACACATGTGGCACAAGCAAACAAATAATAATGAAGTTGGGTTATTAATATAACAGTACATTCCACTAGGGAGACGAGTGGAGATAAAATTACAACCAATCACGTGCCTAGGGAATAGGCGATACGAAAACCAAAGATTCATAGAACACAAATACAGTAGTTGAAACAGCACCTGAGGCAGTCTAGTGTACATATATGATGTGGGTCAATGAGCTAGGCCAAAATTTAAGGGGGCTATCACGATGGCCCCTCAAAAACCAAGGGGCGAAAAATTGGCCCAATATGTAGGCAAGGACCGTAGTAGGTAAAACAAATTATAAGGGAAAGAAAGAGCAAGGAAAGAAAAAAAAAGTGGGGCGTAGGACTTATTTTCTAGTTGATGATCTAATGCAGAGGAATACAGTACTTACTCGGAGTCTGTTCCTCCCAAGTGCCAGAATGTAGGTGGGCACTCCTACGTCATCAGCCCTGGCCACTGGTTCTGCATTGTACGTGATAAATTCAGCAAAGAGATAGCAAGACTAGTCAGAGAGAGGAAAGCTTTTGGGGGCCAGCCTTCACAACTGGATTTGTGGAGGAAGACTGCAGGACCATGGAATAAAGTATTTTGTTAAAGTAAGTATGCTGTTAGATCTCCTAGATAAACAAGTATTATATTCTTTAACACCTGGGACGGCAATGTTAATTATTACATTTTTTCATTACAGGTATATAGTGCCAACAATTTACACAGTGCTTTACATATACACTCACCAACCACTTTATTAGGTACTTCAATTGCTTGGTAACACAAATTGCTAATCAGACAATCACATGGCAGTAACTCAATGCATTTAGGCATCTAGACACGGTAAAGATAACTTGCTGAACTTCAAACCGAGCATCAGAATGGGGAAGAGAGGGAATTTAAGGGACTTTGAACGTGGTATAGTTGTTGGTGCCAGACGGGCTGGTCTGAGTATTTAAAAAACTGCTGATCTACTGGGATTTTCTTTTCCAAAGAGTTTTGAGAGTATAAAGGTCATATAAAACATATGGAACAAATAGTAACAAGAGCACAATCTGGCATCATAGCAATACAATAGGATAGCGGGTATCAAAATCATTGCCCAGAAATAAATCAGGTGTTTTCTTGGGTGAGTCCACAGAATGTATTATAATGAACAGGTATCAGCACCTCGTCCGTAGAATACTTTGCTTCCAGTGATCCCTACATGCAGCACAACTGAGACAGGGCCTTTTCCTCAGAGCCACCTTGGTGGCTCTGAGGAAGAGGCTAAGCCTCGAAACGCGTCAGCCGTCATCTCAACAGGACTATGGACAAATAAATGGACTATTCCTGGCACTCAAGCGATTGAGTTTGATATAATTATTTTTAACTTCTGTTGTGAGTAGCCATTTTTATGATTTATTAATAAAGCCATATTATTGAGGATAATGCGCTAGGTCGGTGCCCTTCTTTGTTTTCTGTTGTTTGTAGTACTGTTGGACTACCCCAGTCCTTTAGGGCAGCAAGACTCTAGCCATCCGAGACGCCATATGTGAGTCCCCTGGGAAGTGTGTTCGGGGGAGCTTGGATTCGAAGCGCAGGAGAAAGGTGGCATCACCATATCGTTTTGGAGCAGCTGAGACAGGGGCAGAGTGTGGGAGGGGTGCGAGGAGTATGAGGGTGACTATACTAGAGAGAAAAGGAAGAAGGCCCTGTAGCGGGTAACTAAATAGCGCAAGGTCTACTGGGATTTTCATGCACAACCGCCTCTAGGGTTTACAGAGAATGGTCCAAAAAAGAGAAAATATCCAGTGATCGTCAGTTGTGTGGATGAAAATGCCTTGTTGATGTCAGAGGAGAATGGGCAGACTGGTTTGAGATGATAGAAAGGCAACAGTAACTCAAATAAACAACTCATTACAACTAAGGTATGCAGAATACCATTTCTGAACCCCTAACACATTGAACCTTCAAGCAGATGAGTTACAGCAGCAGAAGACCACACCGGGTGTCACTCCTGTCAGCTAAGAACAGGAAACTGAGGCTACAATTCATACAAGCTCACCAAAATTGGTCAATAGAAGACTAGAAAAATGTTGCTTGGTCTGATGATTCCCGATTTCATCTGCCACATTCAGATATTAGGGTTAGAATTAGGCGTAAATAACATGAAAGCATGGATCCATCCTGCCTTGTATCAACGATTCATGCTAGTGATGGTGGTGTAATGGTATAGGGTTATTTTATTGGAACACTTTGGGCCCCTTAGTACCAATTGAGCATCGTTTAAACTCCACGCCTTACCTGAGTATTGTTGCGGACCATGTCCTTCCCATTGTGACTACAGTGTACCCATCTTCTGATGGCTCCTTCCAGCAGGGAAAATGCACCATGTCACAAAGATTAAATCATCTCACCACTGGTTTCTTGAACATGACAATGAGTTCACTGTACTCCACTGGCCTCCACAGTCACTAGATCTCAATCCAATAGAGCACCTTTGGGATGTGGTAGAAGGGGAGACTTAGAGGAATGTTTCCAAAACCTTGTTGAATCCATGTCACGAAGAATTAAAGCAGTTCTGAAGGCAAAAGGGGGTCCAACCACCATGGTCGACCAAAAGAAGTTGAGTGCACATGCTCAGCGTCATATCCAGTGGTTGTCTCTGGGAAATAGACGTATGAGTGGTGCCAGCATTGCTGCAGAGGTTGAAGGGGTGGGGGGGTCAGCCTGTCAGTGCTCAGACCATACGCCGCACACTGCATCAATTTGGTCTGCATGGCTGTCATCAACAGTGGTGCCAGGGGGTTTTACACATATGCCCAATGGCTTAATTCACTGGGAGTGTGTAAAATCCCCTGGCACCACTGTTGTACTATGTAGGACAGTGGCAGTGTCTTTGCAGCATAAAGGGGAGTGGTTTGGTGGTGGTAAACGTGGCTCAGCCATGCATTTTTACTGCCCTGAAAACATAAATGAAAACAAGGCCTAAAAGAAAGCATCTCACTTACTGTGTATAAACCTGACAAGCCAAGTGTTGTCTGTCATATGGAAACAATCCATTAGCAGTGTAGCCAACAGATCACTTTCATACACACCCGTTATTGACGCCCACCCCCCCCCCCCCCACACACACACACACACTCACACCTCAGCTATGTTTCCTGGGCTCCATGCACCCATTGGCAGACGCAGACCTGGGACTGCCATGGCAGGTACCAACAGATGGAAGGAAGGGAGATCAGCGAACTTTCAGCGTGCATTCAATAGTGTCAGTAGTGTGAACATACAAACAGATTATGGCAGCTTGATTCTTCTATTAAGCTTTTGCATCAGGTTTCTCAAACCTTTGGATGCCTGCGCGTTATATGATAATGACTAAGCCCCTCCCCTTCATGACATTGTCAAAAAGGGGCGGAGCATGGGTGATCTTAAAATTACGCCCCCGCCCCCCCCTGAAAAAAGTTCTGCGGATGCCCATGGGCCCAATTTGGACATTGTCACTTAGGGGTGTATTCATTTTGTTGCCAGCAGTTTAGAAATTAATGACTGTGTGTTGAGTTATTTTGAGGGGACAGCAAATATACCCTGTTATACAAGCTGTACACTCACTACTTTACATTGTAGCAAAGTGTCATTTCTTCAGTGTTGTCACATGAAAAGATATAATAAAATATTTACAAAAATGTGAGGGGTGTACTCACTTTTGTTAGATACTGTATATCATGTATTTACATCACAAAATATCTTCCTGTATGTGTTTTATTTATTAATTTTAGGCAAAAGCATGTTCTTTATCTACTTTACATTACAGTGATTGAAAACAAAGGATGCATGCCTCTTGAAATTAAATTAGAAACAAAACTAGAAGCAAAAACACATGTTGTCAGAAAGTCAAAGCTGATGCAATAGGAAAAACAGCAGCCATAAAATGTTAAGCTAAAATTACAACAAAACATGTACATTCTTTACTTCTTAAAACTTCAGGGATTTAAACTCTAGTATTGCAATAGTACCTTGCTACCTTCTTAAACCATAAAGAAAAAATCCATATACTACAAAAACAAAATATCTGTAGCGTATACCATTGTATGTACACTATCCCTGGAGATGTAATGATAGATGAATAGACAGATAATCAGACCTATGTCAATAGTGACATGGTGGGAGTTAGTATCTGAAATGTCTGTGGCTCTGCATCATGTCACATATTACATGAGAGCTATAAAAAAGAGAAGATTTAACCACTTAAGCCCCGGAAGATTTTACCCCCTTCCTGACCAGGGGTTTTTTTGCGATTTTTTCACTGCGTGACTTTAACGGACAATTGCGCGGTCGTGCGACGCTGTACCTAAACAAATTTGACGTCCTTTTTTTCCCAAAAACAGAGCTTTCTTTTGGTGGTATTTGATCACCTGTGCGATTTTTTGATCATGCGCTATAAACAAAAAAAGAGCGTAAATTTTGCAAAAATAACAATATTTTTCACATTTTTTTATATGAAATTCCCCAAAAAAAATGTAAAAATCTAAATTTTTTAACATTTTTGGCCAATTTGTTTTATGCTACATTTGTTTGGTAAAAAAAAAAATCGCAAAAAGCGTATTTTGATTGTTTTGCGCAAAAGTTATCGTGTTTACGAACTAAGGGAAAGATTTTTGTCATTTTTGGTGGGTTTTTTTTTAACGAGTAATGGCGGCGATCTGCGATTTTTTTTTTGCGGGACTGCGACATTGCGGCGGACAGATCGGACCCTTGACTGACATTTTTGACACTTTTGGGGTTACCAGTGACATTACTGCAGTAATCAGTGCTATACATATGCACTGTTACTGTAAAAATGACACTGGCAGGGAAGGGGTTAACTGTATTGGAGAGGGAGGGGTTAAGTGTGTCCTAGGGGCGTGTTTCTAACTGTGATGGGACACGGCTACCAGTGTAAAAACAGAGATCAACGGTCCTACATAGTAGAACCGTCTGATCTCCATTTTTACACAGGGGAGAATGACAGGCGGCTTGTTTACATTATCCCACAATCACTAGAAACCGTAGCAGATCCAGAAGTCGATACAATAAAAACAGAAAATCAAGCCGACATAGGGGACAATCATCTGGTAGCGAATCTGATAGCACAGAAAAGTCGGTGACTTTTTTAGTCCCGGGCTCAGACTTAACAGCAGGGGAAATACACACCCAACACACGGAACCACCGGGGGGGTCGCAGAGAGGCAGGGGACACTCCAAAAACAAGGACGGGGATACTCAAAACAACTTAGGTCCCCAAAGAGAAACCAGATCCAACACCCTGAGGAAACACCGCTAGAGACTATATCTAGTGACCTCAGAGTGGTGAATCTCTCCACATTCAATCTACAGGAGAGACATATTAAATTACTCAGCAAGGGACTCTCCTTTGCACCCACCTCCTCCATGACCGAGTTTGACGTCTATAAGGACATCTGCCTATTCTTGAGAAAGGTACTTTTCAAGATGTGGCATAACAGGGAAGATAGTTGTCCTACCCAAAGTATCCCCCCCTCAGAGGAGGACTCTGAGTTATTTGAAATCCTGGCCTCCCTCCTCCTGGAAAGCAATGAAATGGAAGTTGATGACAGATTAGAGGAGCCCATACGCAGGGATGCTAACCTTCAGATTAGGTCCAAAAAGATGCCCTCCCTTTCCAAGCATAAAAATATAAAGATATTTTTGGAATTGGTCCAACAGGACCTTACCAAAATAAAATGGACAAGGGAGGGACAAGATAACCTCTCCAAGGCCGAAAGGATAGCCCTTAAGGAATTGAAAGAAGCCACTGGTGTGGTTATCAAGGGCAGCGACAAGGGAGGCAATGTGGTCCTCATGAGTGAAGAAATGTATACTAGTGAGGTATTCAGACAACTTAGTGACACTAACACATATTTAAAGCTCCAGGGGAATCCCTTTCCCTCCCTTGTCGCTGCCCTCAATCAAAAAATCTCCTTAGCCAGGGAGGCAGAACTAATCTCTAAGAGAGAGGCGGACCACCTAACCATAAAAAGTTATAATATCCCAACTTTTTATATCATCCCTAAACTGCACAAATCCCTGAATAACCCCCCAGGAAGACCCATCGTCTCAGCGATAGGGGGACCACTTGAAAAGATGGGTCAATTCATCGATATACTGATCAAGGAGATGGTGACTAGCCTGCCCTCCTATGTACAGGACACCAGGGATGTCCTCCAAAAACTATCGCAAACTCCCACCATGCATGACATCATTTTGGTTGGGATCGATGTAGAAAGTCTGTATACTTCCATCCCACATCAGTGGGGTTTACAGGCAGTCACTCATTTCCTTGACCAACATCACCCACACCTGGGGGCGCACAATGAATTTGTCGTCGAGCTCCTTGAATTCTTACTCCAACATAACTATTTTCAATTTTTACAAAATTACTATCAACAAATTAGAGGTACATCCATGGGGGCACCGTGGGCTCCGGCCTACGCGTGTCTCCATTTGGGCCTCTGGGAGGAGCAGGTGGTCTATCCATCCCCGATGTACCTCAGCCACTCACGTATGTGGCTGAGGTACATCGACGATGTCCTGCTCCTCTGGGGCGGTACCCAGTGCGAATTGGAGGAATTCATGTATGAACTCAACGACAACAACCGCAATATTAAACTTACATTCAATGCCTCTTCCAGTCATCTCCCCTTTTTAGACCTGCTCATATCCAATGAAAGTGGTAGGCTTAAAACAACTACATACCGTAAGGAGACTGCAGCCAACACACTCCTGGCAGCTAGCAGCCACCACCCGAGATCCCTGGTTCAGAGCATCCCAGTGGGTCAATTTCTCCGTCATAAAAGGAATTGCTCTGAACCAGAGGATTACCAGGTGGAGGCCAGACAGCTCCATAAGAGATTTCATGAAAGGGGCTACACACACCAGACCATCAAACGTGCCCGCAAAAAAGTGGCCTTGAGACCCAGGACAACTCTCCTGGGCAATGGTGATAATTTAACCCCTAAAAAAACTTTGAAAGAGACAACTTATCCCCGTATTATTACACCTTTCGGCACACAATGGGAACAGGTCAGGTCAGTGTTAAATAAACATTGGCCAGTCCTCACAATTTCCCCTTCAATAGAACGCATTGTTGGATCACGCCCCCTACTTACAGCCAAACGGGCACCGAGCCTTAGGGACAATCTCTGTCATTCAGAGTTTACACGCTCACGAGGAGAAGACAATTGGCTTACCTCGTTGCCTAGATTAAAAGGCATGTTCCCATGCGGGAGGTGTACAATCTGCAAATCGGTTTTGAAATGTAAAACCTTCTCAAGTTGTGATGGACGGAGGGAGTTTACCATAAACAGCTTTATCAATTGCCAAACAGAGCGCGTTATTTACGAACTTATCTGCCCCTGTAAGAAATCTTACATCGGTAAGACAAAACGTCAGCTCAAAGTGCGGATTCTGGAACACATCTCCGACATCAGGAAAAAAGTGGACAACAGAACCGTGCCCCTCCATTTCTTGGAATATCACGGGGCTGACCCGGAGGGCTTGAGGGTTAGCGGGATCTATGCACTTAAATTGCCAGCTAGAAGGGGGGACTTTGACAATGTCCTCCTTCAAAAAGAAAAGATGTGGATATACATGATGGGGTCTCGGGTACCCCATGGTTTAAATGTTGAATTCAACCTCCAGCCTTTTCTTAATGTATGAATAGATCCCCCTGACCATCATCCTCCTGATGCCCGGGATCTGAGGGGCACGGTTCTGCTCCCACTTTGCCAACTCTCTATAACTCCTCCCTTTCTTATTTAGCCATTCAGTATTTATATCTGCTATGTAATGTACATTTTCTGTATTCCAGGACAGTGTAAGAAGCAGTCTCTATCAGCAATAGGTCACTAGTTTTATGACCTACTTCCAGCCTGTTCAATTTTCGGTACCATTCACCTTTTATAGGGTATTGGTTATCTTCCCCTCTTTCCCTATAGGTTCCCACGGTGGTGTGCAATTACATAGACTAATTAGTTTTATCTGTGATGTCACATTCATTGTACAATGTGTTTGTATTATGCAGTATTTTTATTCTCATATGTATTTCTGTTCGTTTACAAAATGAACGCCGACATTTCCTGTGGTGCCACCCCGCATGATTGACCTAATCACTTTACTCCAAGATACGGGTGCCTTCTATCCATTGGAGAAATAATCTCTATTGATTTCCCATGAATGGGTTAAATGCTGTAATGGTAGTGATATGGTTAATTTGTTGTAGCCAATTAGGTCCATCATAAAGGCGGGCACCCTGGATTACACCACCAGCTCTGAAGAAACCGACAGCCCGTCGGTGAAACGCGTCAGCGTTGGCGTTGTGGCATTCCTCACATGCTGTCCCCCTGTGCAGTATAGCCCCCACGGCTTGCCATCTCGTTGGTCACTGTCAGCGGCTGTTCCCCTTACCTGGCACCCGGCGGATCGATCCTACTGGAAGTGACGCTGTTCACTCACACCAGGAAGTAACCGAATCCTCCATGCCGTGGTAGCCGACAACCGGGTCGAACGCCGCTCGGAAACAGACAGCGGGTCGGACCGCACAGTTCAGCGGGACTGAGACGGAGCTCTATACCTCCTTGGATCCCACTTGGAGCCCAGCTGGATCACATATCCTTACTACATCTGCAGGTAAAACTTGCATTTACACTTATACCTGTGGAGCTATTCCCCTGCTGGCTGGACCCCAATTTACCGTATGAGGACATTCCCACTTCACCGGCATATCCAGCAGCCAAAACCGGGGGCGTTACTGGACTCCAGCGACCGATTAGCACAAACTTTCTACCATTCACCCCCTTCTTTTTTGAAGTTGGAGCTCACAGCCCCCACACATCTCCGTTTTGAGAGGACTGCACAATCTTCCGTGCCCCGTGTATATACCCACATGGATGTGCTGTGAGTTTCACCCAGTAACAGTGGGTCATTTACTTTCATTAATTTCCATCTAAGTACGTTTTCCATTGTGCTATTGGATGCATCCATAGGTCATTACATACCACCTGGCAACCGTACCGAGCTCATTGTTCGATACATGTCTGGTGGTATGTGAGGTCACGTATGAGTTATATATACTAGTATCGGGTTTTCTTGTCTTTATTCACCCTTGAGTGTATTAGCCAGTCCAGATATATTACTAGATCATCCTCATCCGGTATTGACCGGCTCCAGTCTCTACTGTTACATGTGTCTTATGCCACTTTTTATTATATGTTTTTTAACAATGTCCAAACAGTGTATCTCTCCAATGCCTTGTATTTAATCTTTTTTTCTCATTTTTTATTGGCACAAGTGCCTAAATAAAATTTACCGTTTTGCACTAATTTCCTTGCTCGAGTATCCTTAGTTGGCTTTCCGTGGGAGTGCTCCATGTTGGATCACTACCACAATTTTTGTTTTTGCATTATTGTATATACCAACGGTTACTCTATGCTTTTTCTCTAGTCCTAGCTGTGTTACCATACACAATTGGGTGACTAGGCATATTATATGTTCCAGTACTTTTGAGGCCCACTACGGATTACCATATATCCTGTTTTGTTTGGCTTGTTTACATTAGCCGCCTGCCTTTCTCCCTCTCCACTGACGATCGCCGAGTGACCGGCGGACATCGGGTCCGCCTGTCACACGCACGGACTTCCTAGGGAACGAGCCGACGTGGGCGAGCGCCTCAGCGGGCGCGCGCTCGCCCGCTATCGGCTCACAAGCCGGTGACAGGCTAGTGACGTACCGGTACGTCACTTTGCCTGGCCGGGGCTGACCGCCGCAGTATATGTACTTGCGGCGGTCGGCAAGTAGTTAAAGTATATCTAAAGCCAAGCCATTTTTTTTTTTTTTTTCATTTTGGTTGGAGTAGGAAATAGTTTTGTTTCCAATTATGGAGATTTCCCTTTACCTCCTGTTCTGTACATGCAAATGGAAGCGATAGTAAATCTCTTGAAAGTGCGGAAATCCCCTCTTGGACAGCTGTCACTGGAAAAGGTATTCCCATTGAAAAAAATCCCCTCTACTTAAAAATGTGGGTTTTCCTGCTGTGACAGTGGACAGAAGCAAAAAATAGAGAGAGTGTCACAGTTTCCTGCCTTAGAGATGAGCTTTTACTGTGTTGCAGTAGTAAAACGTCCATTGTTCCTCAGTGATGTGTCTTGTTCTATGTCACTGCACACTGTAACTTTAGTAGATATTGCATAAGGAGGGACGTGCTGAGCTTGTGCCCTCTCCACCAGTCCAGCGTACCTCTGTTACCTCTCACCCAGTAACAGAGTGGGGTCCTGCTGAGCACATAGTACAAAACGTCATGCGTGCTCCTTAACTCCTCCCGTACCTTATGACAAGGCCATAGATCTCCATAAAAAGGGCAGAGTTCCGGTTCCTATTGGATATCGACCGCTAGGGAGGGAGCCAGCATATCAACCCCCTCATTTAACCAGGTACCTTGCCTAACTTGGTTGCTTGGTGTCTTAAACATGTGCTAAGTTACTCTTAGCAACTACACTCCTTATTTGTCTTGCCACATTAACTCTTTTGTAGTGGTGTTACTTCATACCCCTTTTGTGCCTTACAGACCCTGCTTCTTTTGATATGCCAGAACCCACATGCACCCCTTTGAATAACTTCAGACCAGATTTAGAACAGCTAATGTAACTTTACTGGAGATACTTCAACATTACAGTACAATATTAACAATGTCCAATGCCTAAACCTAACTACAGTTGTGTGCCTGCCCAGGTATACCACCATGAGGGGATAGTCCATGCTGGTACTCTCCATATTTCGGATGTTTTTCGAAAACCATGATGCCATCAGTGGACTGCAAGGTGCAGCAGTACTAGTACCATGAGCCAAGAGCAGAAACAGAACCTACCTACAGCCCTGGACCTCAGCCTTCCCCCTGAGTAGGGTCCTTCCTAATCTCAGAAGACCTAAGCATGGAAGCCACAAGGTCACCATAACAACCAACTTCATATTTCTCTTAGGAACAGATAGTACATATTAGGTATAGTTATTTTTAGAAGTAATTCCTCTGACAGGTTCACATTTAGACAAACTAAATTTTAGACCAAACATTTCTAAAAGAGAAGTAATGTGTCTGTACTGAAGT
Organism: Pelophylax lessonae; assembly: GCF_965119305.1. Taxonomy (NCBI): domain Eukaryota; kingdom Metazoa; phylum Chordata; class Amphibia; order Anura; family Ranidae; genus Pelophylax; species Pelophylax lessonae. Next base: position 672,217,741 of record NC_138769.1, on the reverse strand, counting down.
CTGGTTTGTAGACTTAATAATGTTCAAATGTTCCATCCTCTGAGTTAATGGAATTGCAGGACAATCAAAACAACACGCCATGCAGTCTGTCAAATATATTAACTGGCACTTCTGCAACTGTCTTTACACGCCTTGCTTTATAGGTATATAAACTTTCCAGCTTCAAATTTTTCTTTACTGGCCAATAGAAACCAAACATTCACACATTCAGGCTGTGTCATTATTCAGTACCACTTTACATGTGACTGAAGGGCAGTGTGATTTAGACATTTACTTAGAATTTTTCCTGTATGTAATGAAAGGAGAAATGGGCAAAAATAATAAAAAAAAAACAGACCAAAGGACGATCAAGTCCAGTGCTTATCAAATTCTAAGTCAGCATAAGGATTTTGCAACATAATGTATGTTTTTCTATTTTATAACAATTATTTAAGAGAACATTGGAAAAATGTGGTAAAAAGGTTTTTGGCTTGGAAAAAACGGTATTTTGAGTTAGCCTGTCTCAAATCTAAACCTAAGACTCACCATACAGTAGTAGAATTTTGTTAAAAATCTTGTTTGATTTTCTATTGATTAGTTAGGTCAAATAGATGAAATATAGGAAAAAGTGACCGCACTCCGAAAGTTCAAATCAAAAAAGGAGTGATTTATTCTTCATCAAATAACATCAAAAAATCAAACTGTGAGACATGGGACAAAAGAGGTCAAATAGATGCTCGATTTCAAGCGCAGTTATAAGAAAAGGATAGAAAACTTCTCGAAGAATACATTTCTAACAGTGAATGTGTTTTTTCCTTTAGTAAATTATATTCATTCCAAAACTTAATTTTAAAAGTAAATAAAATGTTTATTCACTTTCAAATGACAAGTCATCAAATGCACTGCAAGATTTTGTGCATTCATATGAACATTCATTCAAAAATCTACTAGTGTATGGCCAACTTAGGGATTTCCAAATGTGCAGAATACATCTAGCAGATTTAACAAGACAAGGTCTACTGACTTGCATCCAATGCCCTCTTCAAGCTCACTGATATGCAGGGCATTCTCATGGCTTTAAGGTGACCTGTCATTTCATAAAACATATAGGCTTCCACAACTGACCTACACTCTCGGATTCTACCACCTCAACATAATCAGATGAATACACTTCCCTCGCTCTATTCTTCAGGTATTTTCTCTTCCCTACATTTCCCATGGGTTAAAATACCTATACTGGTTTCTTGTTAAGATCTAGATTCTTGACCTTCACCCATTGGGCCAAAGACCTTCTGTTGCATGATCTCACTAGTATGCCATGAGTCCTTGAAAACTAAAGTTCCACTAATATTGCTGGACTGTATAGTTTCAAAGTATTGCTACCATTCCTTACAGTGGCCAAGTTCAATAGCTACTGTTACAACCGATTTACCTTATTTCTTCAAGGTTGACAATTAGTTGACCGCATGTTGGGCCCTCTTTCCTGCCAGTGTTATGTGTATCACCACTATTCCATAGATGAAGTTTAAGCAATCATGATGCACCAAGCTGCTTTCTATTAGGCTGTGGAACCAGTTTTCCTCTCTAGTTTGGTTGTCTTGCCTCTGTCCTATGGGTCCTGACACTTTTCCTTATGGGGAGCTCTTCAAGATTGACATCACCCTATTTCCAACCATTACACTCCTGAAGAACTGGATATTCACCAGGAAACACATTGAGAGTACCAATCTATCCTTCACCATATATTAGCTTCAATTCTGGACTATTATTGTCTTATGTTAAGATATCTTGTATAGCAATATCATTATTATTTATTTTTATTATTATATTCAGGATTTATATAGCGCCAACAGATTACGTAGCACAATAGTTATGTAGATGTTGGACAAGATGATTTTTATGTATGGGTTTTCTGTTACCTGGGTGTATTGAAAGTTTTTGAACTTCTCCATGTTTATTTTAAATCATTGCACTAAATAAAAAATTTATAAAATGTTTTTGTAAAGTGGGCACCCTAAAAGTCTGCATATTTCTATTTATCTAGCTTGATATCCGATGCGTTATCATGATTGAAGCCAATTTATATGTAGCATTCCTGCTCAGTGGCTCAGAAAGTACTGAAAGCATTGGAGCAATTTGACAGCCAGGCGATTTTAGTTTCAATAGAGATCAGCAATAGCGTACTTCTCACTGCACATGAGCCCAAGTGAGGTTCCAGCTCAACTCCATTCTTAACAGTTCAATGATTCTGTGACTATCAGAATTTTAGTTCAGCAGGATCCATGGATGTACACAAGATCGACACAGTGAAATAACGCATTTCAAATAGTGTCCTTTATAAGGCATGAAAATGTGCAAGATGATCCATATAGCAAGTAATTCCCAATTTATCTTTTAATTGCTGTAAACTGGTTGCTTCAGGTCACTGCACCAAGCTAATTTGTTCTACCGGATTAAAAAAATACTTTATGCACTTAAAAAATGTAAGCCACATGTTGTTATCATAGGGATAATATCATGGAAAATATGTAAGTAATAAAAAGCTTACCTTTACAGAGTGGAGGGAATAGTTACTACTGGTCAATGTACTTTCTCCTCTGTAGAAAACAATGTGGCAGAAAATCAATACAGCTGTAGAAAACTGCTTCATCTTTAATATGAAGAAATGCAAACCCTTCAAGATAAGCCGTCAGATCGTCTTCTGAAAACACTGCAGACCGCAAATGCTGGAGCTGAGACTGCTGGAAGTTTAGTTGTACACTCAGAGCCAGCACCACTGCCTGGATCTCATCATGAGAAGTGACTGTCTCATTTCAGAAGCCTGCACCCTCTTTGAAATCTTAAATGGATCCACCTGCTATTAATTAGTATGGTGTAGTAAAAGAAATTGTCAGCTATTATAAACTTGTGAGGATTGTTATTACCTCATTATATTATTTTACATATTCCTGGCTTGGCCAGGATTTCTAATGCCCTGTACATTTCTAATGCCTCGGACGACAAAACTCGCTTTCGACCTGATCGCACGATAATCTGATCGTTAGTACACAGCTTTTGACAGCCAATCACAACAGTTGGTCCAACAAAATCCGAAGGGACAAACAGGAAAACTTCTGTCGTACGACAGCCTCACGAACGACAATCGTTTCATCAGTACACTATGCGTCCGCTAAAAATCAATCGACAGAGACCGCGCATGCTCAGAAACACTAAAATAGCCCCGAAAAAGCCTGGCTGCCATTGTTTTTGTTTTGCACCATCTGATACATAGCTAGGCAACCAGGAAGCTTTTCTAGAATCGTATGACAAAAATCATACGGTTTGTACGCATTGTTGAATTCGATGTTAGTATCATGCAACAAAATGCGAACGATAAGTCGTCCAATTATCTGAACATGTGTAAGGGGCATTCGTTTGTGCAGAGTAAAGGATCAGCCCACCCAAAACTGACTGCATTGGTTACCGGTTGAACTCGTCAGGTTAGATCCACTACTGGCCTCTTCCTATCTATCCAGGGCTTTATTATGAAAGATCTTTTTGTTGGAGGTCCAGTCTTCACCTGCTCAGTGGGGCTAAAGCTGAATTTAAAAATTCACCAAAACCATATAATATGAGGTCAAACCTAAACACTTGCAATTTGTATGCAATCAGGCAGGCCCTTGCACTACATACAGTAGTTGTAGCGCTACCCCCGCAGGAGCCGTTTAATCTGTTGCCGACCACCGGCCGCCTTTTTACTGCAGCAGGGTGGCTCTCCTGCATGAACCAACGTAGACCTACGTCGGTCGCGCACAGGCAGCTAGGGGGCGAGCGCGCTCCGCCGGCGGCGCGCTCCTGCCCCCCACTCAGCAGTGGGGAAGCCGATGCATGGGTCAGGCAGGCTTCGATTGCCACCTGACACCCGCGATCATTCCCCGCTGAGAGAGAAGAAGGGTCAGCTGTTGTAAACACAGCTGACCGTTCTTCACCGTGGAATGATCATAGAGCTCATGTGATCCTTCTATATAGGTTCACAGGTCACTATAATCCTTTCACAAGCCACGCCCCCCCCACAGTTAGAATCACTCCCCTAGGCTCACATTTAACCCCTTGATCACCCACAATGTTAACCCATTCCCTGCCAGTGTCATTATTACAGTAACAGTGCATATTTATAGCACTGATTACTGTAGTAATGTCACTGGTACCCCCGAAAGTGTCAAAAATGTCAGTTAGGGGTCCGATATGTCCGCCGCAATGTCGCAGTCCCGCAAAAAATTGCAGATCACCGCCAGTACTAGTTAAAGAAAAAAAAAACAATAAAAATGACATAAATCTTTACCGTAGTTAGTAGACATATAGAAACATAGAAACATAGAATGTGTCGGCAGATAAGAACCATTTGGCCCATCTAGTCTGCCCAATATATCTGAATCCTATGAATAGTCCCTGGCCCTATCTTGTATGAAGGATAGCCTTATGCCTATCCCATGCATGCTTAAACTCCTTCACTGTATTTGCAGCTACCACTTCTGCAGGAAGGTTATTCCATGCATCCACTACTCTCTCAGTAAAGTAATACTTCCTCATATTACTTTTAAACCTTTGCCCCTCTAATTTAAAACTGTGTCCTCTTGTGGTAGTTTTTCTTCTTTTAAATATGCTCTCCTCCTTTACCGAGTTGATTCCCTTTATGTATTTAAATGTTTCTATCATATCCCCTCTGTCTCTTCTTTCTTCCAAGCTATACATGTTAAGGTCCTTTATCCTTTCCTGGTAAGTTTTTTCCTGCAATCCATGTACTAGTTTAGTAGCTCTTCTCTGAACTCTCTCTAGAGTATCTATATCCTTCTGGAGATATGGCCTCCAGTACTGCGCACAATACTCCAAGTGAGGTCTCACCAGTGTTCTGTACAGCGGCATAAGCACTTCTCTCTTTCTACTGCTTATACCTCTCCCTATACATCCAAGCATTCTGCTGGCATTTCGTGCTGCTCTATTACATTGTCTTCCCACCTTTAAGTCTTCTGAAATAATTACTCCTAAATCCCTTTCCTCAGATACTGAGGTCAGGACTGTGTCAAATATTCTATATTCTGCCCTTGGGTTTTTACGCCCCAGGTGCATTATCTTGCACTTATCCACATTAAATTTCAGTTGCCAGAGTTCTGACCATTCTTCTAGTTTTCCTAAATCCTTTTCCATTTGGCGTTTCCCTCCAGGAACATCAACCCTGTTACATATCTTTGTGTCATCAGCAAAAAGACAAACCTTACCATCGAGGCCTTTTGCAATATCACTTATGAAGATATTAAACAAAATTGGTCCCAGTACAGATCCCTGAGGTACCCCACTGGTAACATGACCTTGTTCTGAATGTTCTCCATTGACTACAACCCTCTGTTGTCTGTCACTCAGCCACTGCCTAATCCACTCAACAATATGGGAGTCCATGCTCAATGACTGCAGTTTATTGATAAGTCTTCTATGTGGGACAGTGTCAAAAGCCTTACTAAAATCTAGATATGCAATGTCTACTGCACCTCCACCGTCTATTATTTTAGTCACCCAGTCAAAAAAATCTATAAGATTTGTTTGACATGATCTCCCTGAAGTAAACCCATGTTGTTTTTCATCTTGCAATCCATGGGATTTAAGATGTTCCACAATCCTATCCTTTAATAGGGTTTCCATTAATTTGCCTACTATTGATGTCAGACTCACTGGTCTATAGTTGCTCGATTCCTCCCTACTACCTTTCTTGTGAATGGGCACGACATTTGCCAATTTCCAGTCTTCCGGGACGACTCCTGTTACTAATGATTGGTTAAATAGATCTGTTAATGGTTTTGCCAGCTCACCACTAAGCTCTTTTAATAATCTTGGGTGTATCCCATCAGGACCCTGTGACTTATTTGTCTTCACTTTAGACAGCAATCTTAGAATGTCTTCCTCTGTAAAGACACATGCATCAAATGATTCATTAGTCATCCTTTCAAGTGGAGGTCCTTCTCCTTCTTTTTCTTCTGTAAAAACTGAACAGAAGTATTCATTAAGGCAGTCAGCTAGCCCTTTATTTTCTTCTACATACCTTCCGTCCTTTGTTTTTAATTTAGTTATTCCTTGTTTTAATTTCCTTTTTTCATTTATATATCTGAAGAATGTCTTATCCCCCTTTTTCATAGACTGAGCTAGTTTTTCTTCTGCCTGCGCTTTAGAAGTTCTTATAACTTGCTTGGCCTCTTTCTGCCTAATCTTGTAGATTTCCTTATCTTCATTGCTCTGGGTTTTTTTATAATTACAAAATGCTAGCTTTTTATTTTTAATGATTTGGGCCACTTCTGCTGAGTACCACAGTGGTCTCTTCCTTTTTTTGCTTTTACTGACAAGTCTAATGCAATTTTCTGTTGCCTTCAATAATGCACCTTTTAAGTAGTCCCATTTCTCCTGGACTCCATGTAATCCGTTCCAGTCTGATAAGGACTCATTTATGACTAATTTCATTTTTGAAAAGTCTGTTTTTCTAAAATCTAAAACTTTTGTTTTTGTGTGGTGTGACTCTTTCACAGTTCTAATATTAAACCACACTGACTGGTGATCACTGGATCCCAAGGTTTCGCCTACAATGACATCATATACCGAATCCCCATTTGTGAATACCAGATCCAAAATGGCCTCCCTCCGGGTTGGTGCCTCAACCACTTGTTGCAGAGACAACTCCAGTAGGGAATTTAGAATATCTGTACTCCTGGTAGAACTTGCTATTTTGGTTTTCCAGTTTATATCTGGAAGATTGAAATCTCCCATAATGATAACTTCTCCTTTCATTGTCATTTTAGCTATTTCTTCAACTAGTAGATCATCTAGTTCTTTGACTTGACCAGGTGGTCTATATATCACACCTACACGAGTTACTGCATGATTAGCAAACTGCAACGTAACCCAAACTGACTCTATGTTGGCCTCACCAACTTGTATTAGGTTAGATTTAATGCTATCTTTCACATACAGGGCCACTCCTCCTCCTTTCTTGCCTACTCTGTCTCTTCTGTATAAAGAGTACCCTGGTATGGTTATGTCCCAGTCATTTCTTTCATTAAACCATGTAAGGGGGACTTTGTTGGGGACTCTAATGTAAGTGGGCTTTGATGGGGATTCTGATGTAAGGGGAGATCCTGATGGGCTTGGGAAGTTTCTATGCTTTGTTTTTTTTTTTTTTTTTTTTCATTTTATTGCAGTTTTCAGAACATTACAGAAACAGAAAACACACACACACATTTAAGAACAGCCTGACAACTAGACGACACTTGACAAACAAGACCTCAGCACAAGGCCAACAATATAGCTCAAAGGCAAATGTATATTTGTGATAGTGATCGACTGATATCATTTTTTTAATGCTGATACCGATATTTTGGTCATCGGATATCGGTATCGGACGATATTTTCGGACATTACATTTTTTTTTTTTTGTTTAATGTCTACAGGTACTGTGGTGGAGGGATCTGGCGGTCTAAAAGACCCCAAACCCCTCCTCTGCACTTGGTGCCCCTCCTCTGCACCAAGTTTGGCTGTTTTGAATGCTGTAAGTTTTTTTAATTCGGCGCCGCCAGTACCCGGAAGTGATATCATGTCATGACATCACTTCTGGGTACTCGGCGCCAAATTAAAAAAATGGAGACCCGGTCAGATGGCGGCGGTGCAGGTAGGATGCCCAGGTCTCCCGGTGGAATGTGAGACCCGGGCGAGCCGCGGAAGGCGGCGGGAGGGGTGGGACGTCCCCTCCTGCTCCTTGCAATGACAGCCGAGCGGCTTCTCAGCCACATCGGTTGTCATTACAAGTCAGCCAACCGGCGACTATGGACACCGGTAGGGGGGTGATGCCTTTAGCTGCAGGCATCACCCCGATACAGCACTTTCCCTAAATATCGGCAATATCGGTAAATCCAAAGGCCGATTCCGATATATCGGGGAAAGTGCATATTGGCCCCCAATATATCGGTGTTGCCGATAATCAGTTGATCCCTAATTTGTGATAACAGTAAATCTATTACATCTTTAACTCAAGCATAGCATGTTATAAATTACTTTACTGACTCCCAAATCTGATAACCGTCTACTGGTCCACCGTACTAAATAACAGATCCTGGAGATAATACACACTAAGGGCTCTTTCACACGGGCTTTCCGTGTGAGAGCTCCGCTGCGGTCCTTTTTTTTTTTTTTTTCACGGAGCGGATGACATTTCTGTCATCCGCTCCGTAGGTCCGCATATCATCCCATCCGTTTGCGGATGATATGTGGACCTAATGTAAGTCTATGGGGATTGCGGATGTCAGCGGATGACACCGCTGACATCCGATTTTCCTTCCTTTCCGTTTTTTGAACGGAGGAAAAATAGGGTTCTGTTCCGTTCGAAAAAACGGAACAGAACTGAAAGGAAGGAAATCGGATGTCAGCGGATGGTATTCCGCTGACATCCGCAATGCCATAGACTTACATTATGTCCGCAAATCATCCGCAAAAAAATAGGATGATTTGCGGACATACGGAAAGCCCGGGTGAAAGAGCCCTTACCCTGCCCAGATCAAAGGACGCATCTTACAAAGTCACAAAATATCAGCATCTTTGCTTTGTTTTACTGAAGTTTTTTTTTTTTTCTGTTCTAAATTATATGCTGATTACACAAAAAACACTATTCATTCAATGATTTGTTCACAGTTGATAAAACTGATTTTTTTTTTTTTTAGCCTGCAAATATTTGCAAAATACAGTATTTCCTCTGCAGCAGTCTTCTTGAGGGCAGTTTGCTTTGAAAAAATCCTGAGCGTCTCCTAAGTATAGTATCATATTTTTTACACCACTTAAAGTGATACTAAACACACATTGTTTAATTTACATTGTCCTTTTATTTCTGTGGATGATGGCACCGTAATTCATTTAACCACTTTACCACCGGAGGATTTTGCAGCTTAAAGACCAGACCCCTTTTTTCAACTTGGCACTTTGTGACTTTAACTGATAATTGCTCGGTCATGCAATGCTGTACCTAAACTAAATTTACGTCCTTTCTTTTCCCACAAACAGAGCTTTCTTTTGGTGGTATTTGATTAATTGCGAAATTAATCAAATACCACTAAAATTAATAAAAAAAAGAGTGAAAATTTTGCAAAAAAATGACATTTTCAACTTTGTCTTTTAAAAAATATCCAATATACTCAATTTATGTCATTTTTTTGGCCAAAATATATTTAGCTACATGTCTTTGACAAAAAAAAAATCAATGAGCGTATTTTTATTGGTTTGCGCAAAAGTTATAGCGTCTACAAACTATAGTGTAAATAGTGAAATTTACGCAGCTTTAATTTCTGACTGCCTATCTCATTTCATGAAGTGCTAAAATGGCGGAGCAGTACAAAACCCCCCAAAACTACCACTTTTTGGAAAGTAGACATCCTAAGGAATGTCCTGACAGGCATGTTGAGCTCATTGAATATTTATTTTTTTTGTCACAGGTGTTTGAAAAATGACTAAAAATAATTTTTTTTTTTTTTTTTACACAAAGTTGTCATTGAAATGATATATTGCTCACACATGCCATGGGTATATGTGTAATTACACCCCAAAATATATTCTGTTGCTTCTCCTGAGTACAGGGATACCACATATGTGGGACTTTTTGGGAGCCTAGCTGTGTATGGGACCCCGAAAACAAATCAATACCATCAGAATTTCAAAGGGCGTACATTTTTCATTGCATTTTCTCACTACCTATAACGGTTTAGGAGGCCCTGAAATGTCAAGATACCACAAAACCCCCCCCCAAATGACCCCATTTTGGAAAGTAGACACCCCAAGCTGTTTGCTGAGAGGCATGGTGAGTCCATGGAATATTTTATATTTTGCCACAAGTTTTGGGAAAATTACAATTTTTTTTTTACACAACGTTGTCACTAAAAGATAAATTTCTCACACATGACATGGGTATATGTGGAATGACACCCCAAAATACATTCTGCCACTTCTCCTGAGTATGGGGATACCCCATGTGTGAGACATTTTGGGAGCCTAGCTGTGTACAGGACCGCATAAGCCAATCAACACTCTCAGGTTTTCTAATGGTGTAAATTGTTCATGTCACCTCTGCACTACCTGTCACAGTTTCGGAGGCCCTAAAATTCCAAGATAGCACAAAACCCCCCCAAATGACCCCATTTTGGAAAGTGGACACCCCAAGCTATTTGCTGAGAGGCATGGTGAATCCATGGAATATTTTATATTTTGCCACAAGTTCCGGGAAATATATATATATATATATATATATATATATTTTTTTTTTTTTTTTTTACACAAAGTTGTCAGTAAATGATATATTGCTCACACATGCCATGGGTATATGTGAAATGACACCCCAAAATACATTCTGCTGCTTCTCCTGAGTACAGGGATACCCCATGTGTGAGACTTTTTTGCAGTCTAGCCGAGTACAGGTCCCCGAAAACCAACCCCCACTTTCAGGCTTTCCAAGGGCGTAAATTGTTGATTTAACTCCTGACTACCTATCACAGTTTCGGAGGCCCTAAAATTCCAAGATAGCACAAAACCCCCCCAAATGACCCCATTTTGGAAAGTAGACACCCCAAGCTATTTGCTGAGAGGCATGGTGAGTCCATGGAATATTTTATATTTTGCCACAAGTTCCGGGAAATATATATATATATATATATATATATATTTTTTTTTTACACAAAGTTGTCAGTAAATGATATATTGCTCACACATGCCATGGGTATATGTGAAATGACACCCCAAAATACATTCTGCTCTTCTGAGTACAGGGATACCCCATGTGTGAGACTTTTTTGCAGTCTAGCCGAGTACAGGACCCCGAAAACCAATCATCGCCTTCAGGCTTTCCAAGGGCGTAAATTGTTGATTTCACTCCTGACTACCTATCACAGTTTTGGAGGCCATGAAATGCCAAGACAGCACAACCCCCCCCCCCCCAAATGACCCCTTTTCGGAAAGTAGACACCCTGAGCTATTTGCAGAGAGGCATGTTGAGTGTTTTGCAGATCTCACTTTTTGTCACAAAGTTTTGGAAATTGAAAAAAGAGGAAAAAAATACATTTTCCTGTTTTTTTCTTCATTTTCCAAAAAAAATGAGAGCTGCAAAATACTCACCATGCCTCTCAGCAAATAGATTGGAGTGTCTACTTTGCAAAATGGGGTCATTTGGGGGGTTTTTGTGCCATCTTGGCTTTTTATGGACTTCAAAAGTGTGATAGGTAGTAAGGAGTGAGATCAACAATTTACGCCCTTAGAAAGCCAAAAGGTGCGCATTGGTTTTCCGGGTCCTGTACGTGGCTAGACTCGCAAAAAGTCTCACACATGGGGTATCGTTGTACTCAGGAGAAGCAGCAGAATGTATTTTGGGGTGTCATTTCACATATACCCATGGCATGTGTGAGCAATATATCATTTACTGACAACTTTGTGTAAAAAAAAAAAAAAAAAAAAAAAAAAAATTTTCCCGAAACTTGTGGCAAAATATAAACTATTCCATGGACTCACCATGCTTCTCAGCCAATAGCTTGGAGTGTCTACTTTGCAAAATGGGGTCATTTGGGGGGGTTTTGTGCTATCTTGAAATTTCAGGGCCTCTGAAACTGTGACAGGTAGTCAGGGGTAAAATCAGCAATTTACGCCATTAGAAAACCTGAAGATGTGGACTGGTTTTCGGGGTCGCGTACACAGCTAGGCTCCCAAAAAGTCTCACACATGTGGTATCCCTGTACTCAGGAGAAGCAAAAGAATGTATTTTGGGGTGTCATTTCACATATTCCCATGGCATGCGTGAGCAATATATCATTTAGTGACAACTTTCTGTAAAAAAAACAACAAAAAATAAATAAATAAATAATTTTCCCAAAACTTGTGGCAAAATATAAAATACTCCATGGACTCACCATGCCTCTCAGAAAATAGCTTTGGGTGTCTACTTTTCAAAAAGGGGTCATTTGGGGGGTGTTTGAACTGTCCCGGCATTTTATGCTTAATCTTATCCACACATCACCCACTCTTCTAACCACTTGAAAACCAAGCCTTTTCTGTGCCTTTTTGTTTACATGAAAAAATAATTTTTTTTTACTAGAAAATTACTTTGAACCCCCAAACATTATATATTTCTTTAAAGCAGAGGCCCTATAGAATAAAATGGTGGATGTTGCAAATTTTTTTGTCACATGGTATTTGCGCACAGATTTTCCAAACGCAATTTTTGCGAAAAAAATACATTTTTTTTAATTTATTGCACAAATACACTATATTCCAATTTTTTTGGTAAAATTTAAAAGATGATCTTATGCCGAGAACATAGACACCTAACATGACATGCTTTAAAAATTGCGCATGCCTGCGCAGCGGCAAAAACATACGTACATTTTTAAAAACCTTTAAAAGTCTCTACAGGTTACCACTTTAGACTTACAGAGGAGGTCTACTGCAAGAATTACTGCACTCGATCTGGCGATACCTCACATGCATGCTGCAATTGCGCTTTACATATGACACTAGACCAACGCTTGCGTGCGCCATTGCGCGCAAGCACGGGGGAAAAGGGGGGGGCTCGATTTTTTTTTCTTTTTTCTTTTGCTTTTTTATGTTATTTTGACACCTTTCCTTTCATTTTTTTTTTTAATCATTTTTATTGTTATCACAGTGAATTTAAATAACCCCTATGATAGCAATCTGTAGTGACAGGTACTCTTTTTTTAAAAAATTGGGGTCTTTTAGACTCTAGATCTTTCCTCTGACCTTAACGCATCTGACCACACCAAAATTGGTGTGATAAAATACTTTCCCAATTTCCCAATGGCCCTGTTTATTTCTGGCGAAACAGACGTCATGAAATGCTCGTAGCCTCCGGCATCTTAGGCCATAGAGATGATTGGAGCCATTCTCATCTCCAATTAGCTCTATGGTTAGATAATTGAACCACCGGCTGCACTCTCGGGTTAACTGGTGGGACAGGAGAGCCCGAGAAAAACCACGGAAAGTGGCGGTGGGGGGGGGGGAGGCCTCTCCCACTGCATGTAAAAGCAGTCTAGCGGCCAATTACCTGCTAGGATTGCTTTTACATGTAAGCCGACCGCTGGCTGTAAAAAACGATACCAAGATGATGCCTAAATCTGCAGGCATCATCCTGGTATAACCACTCAAAGTCCAGCAACGTACCAGTACATTGCTGGTCCTTGTTTGGCATATAGGTTTTTTTTTTTTTCATGCAGCCTGTGGGCTGAACAGAAAAAAAGAGAACCTATCAGAAATCAGCACAGGAATAATGCGTAGTATTACTCATCATTAACCGCCCAAACAACCACCCACTGAATTTAATGATGGGTATACACGACACTATCCATGTATACCAAAATAGGATTTTAACTGCAGTGCTGAAATCAGAAAATCACCACAGCTGCTATCAGCAAAGGTATCCATATATGCTGAGCTCAAACACTGTTTGTGTCAGAATATATAAAATCAATGTCATGGTAGCCGACGAGTACCTGCAAAAAAAAAATGGTCATAAAAGAATGAAAAAACAAACAAAGGACATTAAAAGTACAGTAGGAAGAGTAGAAGGACATATAAAATGACTGACACAACAACAGTTTTTGGATCCTCCTCATTAACCACCCAAACAACCACCCACTGAATTTAATAATGGGTATACACGACACTATCCACGTATACCAAAATAGGATTTTAACTGCAGTGCTGAAATCAGAAAATCACCACAGCTGCTATCAGCAAAGGTATCCATATATGCTGAGCGCAAACACTGTTTGTGTCAGAATATATAAAATCAATGTCATGGTAGCCGACGAGTACCTGCAAGAGAAACAGGTCACAAAAGAATGAAAAAACAAACAAAGGACATTAAAAGTACAGTAGGAAGAGTAGAAGGACATATAAAATGACTGACACAACAACAGTTTTTGGATCCTCATCATTAACCGCCCAAACAACCACCCACTGAATTTAATGATGGGTATACACAACACTATCCACGTATACCAAAATAGGATTTTAACTGCAGTGCTGAAATCAGAAAATCACCACAGCTGCTATCAGCAAAGGTATCCATATATGCTGAGTGCAAACACTGTTTGTGTCAGAATATATAAAATCAATGTCATGGTAGCCGACAAGTACCTGCAAGAGAAACAGGTCACAAAAGAATGAAAAAACAAACAAAGGACATTAAAAGTACAGTAGGAAGAGTAGAAGGACATATACAATGACTGACACAACAACAGTTTTTGGATCCTCATCATTAACCGCCCAAACAACCACCCACTGAATTTAATGATGGGTATACACGACACTATCCACGTATACCAAAATAGGATTTTAACTGCAGTGCTGAAATCAGAAAATCACCACAGCTGCTATCAGCAAAGGTATCCATATATGCTGAGCGCTAACACTGTTTGTGTCAGAATATATAAAATCAATGTCATGGTAGCCGACGAGTACCTGCAAGAGAAACAGGTCACAAAAGAATGAAAAAACAAACAAAGGACATTAAAAGTACAGTAGGAAGAGTAGAAGGACATATAAAATGACTGACACAAAAACAGTTTTTGGATCCTCATCATTAACCGCCCAAACAACCACCCACTGAATTTAATGATGGGTATACACGACACTATCCACGTATACCAAAATAGGATTTTAACTGCAGTGCTGAAATCAGAAAATCACCACAGCTGCTATCAGCAAAGGTATCCATATATGCTGAGCGCAAACACTGTTTGTGTCAGAATATATAAAATCAATGTGTGGTAGCCGACGAGTACCTGCAAGAGAAACAGGTCACAAAAGAATGAAAAAACAAACAAAGGACATTAAAAGTACAGTAGGAAGAGTAGAAGGACATATAAAATGACTGACACAACAACAGTTTTTGGATCCTCATCATTAACCGCCCAAACAACCACCCACTGAATTTAATGATGGGTATACACGACACTATCCACGTATACCAAAATAGGATTTTAACTGCAGTGCTGAAATCAGAAAATCACCACAGCTGCTATCAGCAAAGGTATCCATATATGCTGAGCGCAAACACTGTTTGTGTCAGAATATATAAAATCAATGTCATGGTAGCCGACGAGTACCTGCAAGAGAAACAGGTCACAAAAGAATGAAAAAACAAACAAAGGACATTAAAAGTACAGTAGGAAGAGTAGAAGGACATATAAAATGACTGACACAACAACAGTTTTTGGATCCTCATCATTAACCGCCCAAACAGCCACCCACTGAATTTAATGATGGGTATACACGACACTATCCACGTATTCCATATTAGGATTTTAACTGCAGTGCTGAAATCAGAAAATCACCACAGCTGCTATCAGCAAAGGTATCCATATATGCTGAGCGCAAACACTGTTTGTGTCAGAATATATAAAATCAATGTCATGGTAGCCGACGAGTACCTGCAAGAGAAACAGGTCACAAAAGAATGAAAAAACAAACAAAGGACATTAAAAGTACAGTAGGAAGAGTAGAAGGACATATAAAATGACTGACACAACAGCAGTTTTTGGATCCTCATCATTAACCGCCCAAACAACCACCCACTGAATTTAATGATGGGTATACACGACACTATCCACGTATACCAAAATAGGATTTTAACTGCAGTGCTGAAATCAGAAAATCACCACAGCTGCTATCAGCAAAGGTATCCATATATGCTGAGCGCAAACACTGTTTGTGTCAGAATATATAAAATCAATGTCATGGTAGCCGACGAGTACCTGCAAGAGAAACAGGTCACAAAAGAATGAAAAAACAAACAAAGGACATTAAAAGTACAGTAGGAAGAGTAGAAGGACATATAAAATGACTGACACAACAACAGTTTTTGGATCCTCATCATTAACCGCCCAAACATCCACCCACTGAATTTAATGATGGGTATACACAACACTATCCACGTATACCAAAATAGGATTTTAACTGCAGTGCTGAAATCAGAAAATCACCACAGCTGCTATCAGCAAAGGTATCCATATATGCTGAGTGCAAACACTGTTTGTGTCAGAATATATAAAATCAATGTCATGGTAGCCGACGAGTACCTGCAAGAGAAACAGGTCACAAAAGAATGAAAAAACAAACAAAGGACATTAAAAGTACAGTAGGAAGAGTAGAAGGACATATACAATGACTGACACAACAACAGTTTTTGGATCCTCATCATTAACCGCCCAAACAACCACCCACTGAATTTAATGATGGGTATACACGACACTATCCACGTATACCAAAATAGGATTTTAACTGCAGTGCTGAAATCAGAAAATCACCACAGCTGCAATCAGCAAAGGTATCCATATATGCTGAGCGCTAACACTGTTTGTGTCAGAATATATAAAATCAATGTCATGGTAGCCGACGAGTACCTGCAAGAGAAACAGGTCACAAAAGAATGAAAAAACAAACAAAGGACATTAAAAGTACAGTAGGAAGAGTAGAAGGACATATAAAATGACTGACACAAAAACAGTTTTTGGATCCTCATCATTAACCGCCCAAACAACCACCCACTGAATTTAATGATGGGTATACACGACACTATCCACGTATACCAAAATAGGATTTTAACTGCAGTGCTGAAATCAGAAAATCACCACAGCTGCTATCAGCAAAGGTATCCATATATGCTGAGCGCAAACACTGTTTGTGTCAGAATATATAAAATCAATGTGTGGTAGCCGACGAGTACCTGCAAGAGAAACAGGTCACAAAAGAATGAAAAAACAAACAAAGGACATTAAAAGTACAGTAGGAAGAGTAGAAGGACATATAAAATGACTGACACAACAACAGTTTTTGGATCCTCATCATTAACCGCCCAAACAACCACCCACTGAATTTAATGATGGGTATACACGACACTATCCACGTATACCAAAATAGGATTTTAACTGCAGTGCTGAAATCAGAAAATCACCACAGCTGCTATCAGCAAAGGTATCCATATATGCTGAGCGCAAACACTGTTTGTGTCAGAATATATAAAATCAATGTCATGGTAGCCGACGAGTACCTGCAAGAGAAACAGGTCACAAAAGAATGAAAAAACAAACAAAGGACATTAAAAGTACAGTAGGAAGAGTAGAAGGACATATAAAATGACTGACACAACAGCAGTTTTTGGATCCTCATCATTAACCGCCCAAACAACCACCCACTGAATTTAATGATGGGTATACACGACACTATCCACGTATACCAAAATAGGATTTTAACTGCAGTGCTGAAATCAGAAAATCACCACAGCTGCTATCAGCAAAGATATCCATATATGCTGAGCGCAAACACTGTTTGTGTCAGAATATATAAAATCAATGTCATGGTAGCCGACGAGTACCTGCAAGAGAAACAGGTCACAAAAGAATGAAAAAACAAACAAAGGACATTAAAAGTACAGTAGGAAGAGTAGAAGGACATATAAAATGACTGACACAACAGCAGTTTTTGGATCCTCATCATTAACCGCCCAAACAACCACCCACTGAATTTAATGATGGGTATACACGACACTATCCACGTATACCAAAATAGGATATTAACTGCAGTGCTGAAATCAGAAAATCACCACAGCTGCTATCAGCAAAGATATCCATATATGCTGAGCGCAAACACTGTTTGTGTCAGAATATATAAAATCAATGTCATGGTAGCCGACGAGTACCTGCAAGAGAAACAGGTCACAAAAGAATGAAAAAACAAACAAAGGACATTAAAAGTACAGTAGGAAGAGTAGAAGGACATATAAAATGACTGACACAACAACAGTTTTTGGATCCTCATCATTAACCGCCCAAACAACCACCCACTGAATTTAATGATGGGTATACACGACACTATCCACGTATACCAAAATAGGATTTTAACTGCAGTGCTGAAATCAGAAAATCACCACAGCTGCTATCCGCAAAGGTATCCATATATGCTGAGCGCAAACACTGTTTGTGTCAGAATATATAAAATCAATGTCATGGTAGCCGACAAGTACCTGCAAGAGAAACAGGTCACAAAAGAATGAAAAAACAAACAAGGGACATTAAAAGTACAGTAGGAAGAGTAGAAGGACATATAAAATGACTGACACAACAACAGTTTTTGGATCCTCATCATTAACCGCCCAAACAACCACCCACTGAATTTAATGATGGGTATACACGACACTATCCACGTATACCAAAATAGGATTTTAACTGCAGTGCTGAAATCAGAAAATCACCACAGCTGCTATCAGCAAAGGTATCCATATATGCTGAGCGCAAACACTGTTTGTGTCAGAATATATAAAATCAATGTCATGGTAGCCGACGAGTACCTGCAAGAGAAACAGGTCACAAAAGAATGAAAAAACAAACAAAGGACATTAAAAGTACAGTAGGAAGAGTAGAAGGACATATAAAATGACTGACACAACAACAGTTTTTGGATCCTCATCATTAACCGCCCAAACAACCACCCACTGAATTTAATGATGGGTATACACGACACTATCCACGTATACCAAAATAGGATTTTAACTGCAGTGCTGAAATCAGAAAATCACCACAGCTGCTATCAGCAAAGGTATCCATATATGCTGAGAGCAAACACTGTTTGTGTCAGAATATATAAAATCAATGTCATGGTAGCCGACGAGTACCTGCAAGAGAAACAGGTCACAAAAGAATGAAAAAACAAACAAAGGACATTAAAAGTACAGTAGGAAGAGTAGAAGGACATATAAAATGACTGACACAACAGCAGTTTTTGGATCCTCATCATTAATCGCCCAAACAACCACCCACTGAATTTAATGATGGGTATACACGACACTATCCACGTATACCAAAATAGGATTTTAACTGCAGTGCTGAAATCAGAAAATCACCACAGCTGCTATCAGCAAAGGTATCCATATATGCTGAGCGCAAACACTGTTTGTGTCAGAATATATAAAATCAATGTCATGGTAGCCGACGAGTACCTGCAAGAGAAACAGGTCACAAAAGAATGAAAAAACAAACAAAGGACATTAAAAGTACAGTAGGAAGAGTAGAAGGACATATAAAATGACTGACACAACAACAGTTTTTGGATCCTCATCATTAACCGCCCAAACAACCACCCACTGAATTTAATGATGGGTATACACAACACTATCCACGTATACCAAAATAGGATTTTAACTGCAGTGCTGAAATCAGAAAATCACCACAGCTGCTATCCGCAAAGGTATCCATATATGCTGAGCGCAAACACTGTTTGTGTCAGAATATATAAAATCAATGTCATGGTAGCCAACGAGTACCTGCAAGAGAAACAGGTCACAAAAGAATGAAAAAACAAACAAGGGACATTAAAAGTACAGTAGGAAGAGTAGAAGGACATATAAAATGACTGACACAACAACAGTTTTTTGATCCTCATCATTAACCGCCCAAACAACCACCCACTGAATTTAATGATGGGTATACACGACACTATCCACGTATACCAAAATAGGATTTTAACTGCAGTGCTGAAATCAGAAAATCACCACAGCTGCTATCAGCAAAGGTATCCATATATGCTGAGAGCAAACACTGTTTGTGTCAGAATATATAAAATCAATGTCATGGTAGCCGACGAGTACCTGCAAGAGAAACAGGTCACAAAAGAATGAAAAAACAAACAAAGGACATTAAAAGTACAGTAGGAAGAGTAGAAGGACATATAAAATGACTGACACAACAGCAGTTTTTGGATCCTCATCATTAATCGGCCAAACAACCACCCACTGAATTTAATGATGGGTATACACGACACTATCCACGTATACCAAAATAGGATTTTAACTGCAGTGCTGAAATCAGAAAATCACCACAGCTGCTATCAGCAAAGGTATCCATATATGCTGAGCGCAAACACTGTTTGTGTCAGAATATATAAAATCAATGTCATGGTAGCCGACGAGTACCTGCAAGAGAAACAGGTCACAAAAGAATGAAAAAACAAACAAAGGACATTAAAAGTACAGTAGGAAGAGTAGAAGGACATATAAAATGACTGACACAACAACAGTTTTTGGATCCTCATCATTAACCGCCCAAACAACCACCCACTGAATTTAATGATGGGTATACACGACACTATCCACGTATACCAAAATAGGATTTTAACTGCAGTGCTGAAATCAGAAAATCACCACAGCTGCTATCAGCAAAGGTATCCATATATGCTGAGCGCAAACACTGTTTGTGTCAGAATATATAAAATCAATGTCATGGTAGCCGACGAGTACCTGCAAGAGAAACAGGTCACAAAAGAATGAAAAAACAAACAAGGGACATTAAAAGTACAGTAGGAAGAGTAGAAGGACAAATAAAATGACTGACACAACAACAGTTTTTGGATCCTCATCATTAACCGCCCAAACAACCACCCACTGAATTTAATGATGGGTATACACGACACTATCCACGTATACCAAAATAGGATTTTAACTGCAGTGCTGAAATCAGAAAATCACCACAGCTGCTATCAGCAAAGGTATCCATATATGCTGAGCGCAAACACTGTTTGTGTCAGAATATATAAAATCAATGTCATGGTAGCCGACGAGTACCTGCAAGAGAAACAGGTCACAAAAGAATGAAAAAACAAACAAAGGACATTAAAAGTACAGTAGGAAGAGTAGAAGGACATATAAAATGACTGACACAACAGCAGTTTTTGGATCCTCATCATTAACCGCCCAAACAACCACCCACTGAATTTAATGATGGGTATACACGACACTATCCACGTATACCAAAATAGGATTTTAACTGCAGTGCTGAAATCAGAAAATCACCACAGCTGCTATCAGCAAAGATATCCATATATGCTGAGCGCAAACACTGTTTGTGTCAGAATATATAAAATCAATGTCATGGTAGCCGACGAGTACCTGCAAGAGAAACAGGTCACAAAAGAATGAAAAAACAAACAAAGGACATTAAAAGTACAGTAGGAAGAGTAGAAGGACATATAAAATGACTGACACAACAGCAGTTTTTGGATCCTCATCATTAACCGCCCAAACAACCACCCACTGAATTTAATGATGGGTATACACGACACTATCCACGTATACCAAAATAGGATATTAACTGCAGTGCTGAAATCAGAAAATCACCACAGCTGCTATCAGCAAAGATATCCATATATGCTGAGCGCAAACACTGTTTGTGTCAGAATATATAAAATCAATGTCATGGTAGCCGACGAGTACCTGCAAGAGAAACAGGTCACAAAAGAATGAAAAAACAAACAAAGGACATTAAAAGTACAGTAGGAAGAGTAGAAGGACATATAAAATGACTGACACAACAACAGTTTTTGGATCCTCATCATTAACCGCCCAAACAACCACCCACTGAATTTAATGATGGGTATACACGACACTATCCACGTATACCAAAATAGGATTTTAACTGCAGTGCTGAAATCAGAAAATCACCACAGCTGCTATCCGCAAAGGTATCCATATATGCTGAGCGCAAACACTGTTTGTGTCAGAATATATAAAATCAATGTCATGGTAGCCGACAAGTACCTGCAAGAGAAACAGGTCACAAAAGAATGAAAAAACAAACAAGGGACATTAAAAGTACAGTAGGAAGAGTAGAAGGACATATAAAATGACTGACACAACAACAGTTTTTGGATCCTCATCATTAACCGCCCAAACAACCACCCACTGAATTTAATGATGGGTATACACGACACTATCCACGTATACCAAAATAGGATTTTAACTGCAGTGCTGAAATCAGAAAATCACCACAGCTGCTATCAGCAAAGGTATCCATATATGCTGAGCGCAAACACTGTTTGTGTCAGAATATATAAAATCAATGTCATGGTAGCCGACGAGTACCTGCAAGAGAAACAGGTCACAAAAGAATGAAAAAACAAACAAAGGACATTAAAAGTACAGTAGGAAGAGTAGAAGGACATATAAAATGACTGACACAACAACAGTTTTTGGATCCTCATCATTAACCGCCCAAACAACCACCCACTGAATTTAATGATGGGTATACACGACACTATCCACGTATACCAAAATAGGATTTTAACTGCAGTGCTGAAATCAGAAAATCACCACAGCTGCTATCAGCAAAGGTATCCATATATGCTGAGAGCAAACACTGTTTGTGTCAGAATATATAAAATCAATGTCATGGTAGCCGACGAGTACCTGCAAGAGAAACAGGTCACAAAAGAATGAAAAAACAAACAAAGGACATTAAAAGTACAGTAGGAAGAGTAGAAGGACATATAAAATGACTGACACAACAGCAGTTTTTGGATCCTCATCATTAATCGCCCAAACAACCACCCACTGAATTTAATGATGGGTATACACGACACTATCCACGTATACCAAAATAGGATTTTAACTGCAGTGCTGAAATCAGAAAATCACCACAGCTGCTATCAGCAAAGGTATCCATATATGCTGAGCGCAAACACTGTTTGTGTCAGAATATATAAAATCAATGTCATGGTAGCCGACGAGTACCTGCAAGAGAAACAGGTCACAAAAGAATGAAAAAACAAACAAAGGACATTAAAAGTACAGTAGGAAGAGTAGAAGGACATATAAAATGACTGACACAACAACAGTTTTTGGATCCTCATCATTAACCGCCCAAACAACCACCCACTGAATTTAATGATGGGTATACACAACACTATCCACGTATACCAAAATAGGATTTTAACTGCAGTGCTGAAATCAGAAAATCACCACAGCTGCTATCCGCAAAGGTATCCATATATGCTGAGCGCAAACACTGTTTGTGTCAGAATATATAAAATCAATGTCATGGTAGCCAACGAGTACCTGCAAGAGAAACAGGTCACAAAAGAATGAAAAAACAAACAAGGGACATTAAAAGTACAGTAGGAAGAGTAGAAGGACATATAAAATGACTGACACAACAACAGTTTTTTGATCCTCATCATTAACCGCCCAAACAACCACCCACTGAATTTAATGATGGGTATACACGACACTATCCACGTATACCAAAATAGGATTTTAACTGCAGTGCTGAAATCAGAAAATCACCACAGCTGCTATCAGCAAAGGTATCCATATATGCTGAGAGCAAACACTGTTTGTGTCAGAATATATAAAATCAATGTCATGGTAGCCGACGAGTACCTGCAAGAGAAACAGGTCACAAAAGAATGAAAAAACAAACAAAGGACATTAAAAGTACAGTAGGAAGAGTAGAAGGACATATAAAATGACTGACACAACAGCAGTTTTTGGATCCTCATCATTAATCGGCCAAACAACCACCCACTGAATTTAATGATGGGTATACACGACACTATCCACGTATACCAAAATAGGATTTTAACTGCAGTGCTGAAATCAGAAAATCACCACAGCTGCTATCAGCAAAGGTATCCATATATGCTGAGCGCAAACACTGTTTGTGTCAGAATATATAAAATCAATGTCATGGTAGCCGACGAGTACCTGCAAGAGAAACAGGTCACAAAAGAATGAAAAAACAAACAAAGGACATTAAAAGTACAGTAGGAAGAGTAGAAGGACATATAAAATGACTGACACAACAACAGTTTTTGGATCCTCATCATTAACCGCCCAAACAACCACCCACTGAATTTAATGATGGGTATACACGACACTATCCACGTATACCAAAATAGGATTTTAACTGCAGTGCTGAAATCAGAAAATCACCACAGCTGCTATCAGCAAAGGTATCCATATATGCTGAGCGCAAACACTGTTTGTGTCAGAATATATAAAATCAATGTCATGGTAGCCGACGAGTACCTGCAAGAGAAACAGGTCACAAAAGAATGAAAAAACAAACAAGGGACATTAAAAGTACAGTAGGAAGAGTAGAAGGACAAATAAAATGACTGACACAACAACAGTTTTTGGATCCTCATCATTAACCGCCCAAACAACCACCCACTGAATTTAATGATGGGTATACACGACACTATCCACGTATACCAAAATAGGATTTTAACTGCAGTGCTGAAATCAGAAAATCACCACAGCTGCTATCAGCAAAGGTATTCATATATGCTGAGCGCAAACACTGTTTGTGTCAGAATATATAAAATCAATGTCATGGTAGCCGACGAGTACCTGCAAGAGAAACAGGTCACAAAAGAATGAAAAAACAAACAAAGGACATTAAAAGTACAGTAGGAAGAGTAGAAGGACATATAAAATGACTGACACAACAACAGTTTTTGGATCCTCATCATTAACCGCCCAAACAACCACCCACTGAATTTAATGATGGGTATACACGACACTATCCACGTATACCAAAATAGGATTTTAACTGCAGTGCTGAAATCAGAAAATCACCACAGCTGCTATCAGCAAAGGTATCCATATATGCTGAGCGCTAACACTGTTTGTGTCAGAATATATAAAATCAATGTCATGGTAGCCGACGAGTACCTGCAAGAGAAACAGGTCACAAAAGAATGAAAAAACAAACAAAGGACATTAAAAGTACAGTAGGAAGAGTAGAAGGACATATAAAATGACTGACACAACAACAGTTTTTGGATCCTCATCATTAACCGCCCAAACAACCACCCACTGAATTTAATGATGGGTATACACGACACTATCCACGTATACCAAAATAGGATTTTAACTGCAGTGCTGAAATCAGAAAATCACCACAGCTGCTATCAGCAAAGGTATCCATATATGCTGAGCGCAAACACTGTTTGTGTCAGAATATATAAAATCAATGTCATGGTAGCCGACGAGTACCTGCAAGAGAAACAGGTCACAAAAGAATGAAAAAACAAACAAAGGACATTAAAAGTACAGTAGGAAGAGTAGAAGGACATATAAAATGACTGACACAACAACAGTTTTTGGATCCTCATCATTAACCGCCCAAACAACCACCCACTGAATTTAATGATGGGTATACACGACACTATCCACGTATACCAAAATAGGATTTTAACTGCAGTGCTGAAATCAGAAAATCACCACAGCTGCTATCAGCAAAGGTATCCATATATGCTGAGCTCAAACACTGTTTGTGTCAGAATATATAAAATCAAAGCAGTCTTGCAAATCTGCTGTCTGTCGGCCGAATTCTGTACTGACTGGCGAACAATCGGCCGTTCTGCTGTCGGCATACAAAAATTTTAATGCTTGCACGACAGATTCTGTTCGGCCGAAGGTGCGCTGTCGGCTGTCGGAAGCATCATACTAACAAGCCAAAAATCGGCCGATCGGTCGTCGGCCAAATCTTTTCGGCCGACAATCTGCACGTGTGTACGAGGCATTACTCTGACTCGGTTTGTCCTGACCAGCAGTCTTGCTTGCTGAAACACTGTGGTCGATGGCTGGCTTTGTGTCACCCTGTTGTGGGTGGCTGGCTGGAACACTGTGGTGGCTGGCTGGCTTGCTGGAACACTGTAGTGGGTGGCTGGCTTGCTGGAACACTGTATTGGGTGTCTGGCTTGGTGTCACCCTGTTGTGGGTGGCTGGCTGGCTTGCTAGAACACTGTGGTGGGTGGCTGGCTTGGTGTCACAATGTTGTGGGTGGCTGGCTTGCTGGAACACTGTAGTCGGTGGCTGGCTTTGTGTCTCCTTGTTGTGGGTGGCTGGCTGGAACACTGTGGTGGGTGGCTGGCTTGCTTGCTGGAACACTGTGGTGGCTGGCTGGCTTGCTGGAACACTGTAGTGGGTGGCTGGCTTGGTGTCACCCTGTTGTGGGTGGCTGCCTTGCTGGAACACTCTGGTGGGTGGTTGGCTTGGTGTCACGCTGTTGTGGGTGGCTGGCTGGCTTGCTGGAACAATGTGGTGGGTGGCTGGCTTGGTGTCACCCTGTTGTGGGTGGCTGGCATGCTGGAACACTGTTGTGGGTGGGTGGCTGGCTTTGGGTCACCCTGTTGTGGGTGGCTTGCTTGCTGGAACACTGTGGTGGGCAGGGCTGGGCCGGACTGGAAACAAAAACCAGCCCTGGAAATAATTTCATACCAGCCCCAGTGGCGTAGCGTGGGTTGTCCGCACCCAAGGCAATGCAAGTAATTTGCACCCCTAACCAGCGGACATTTAGCGCTCTCTGGGTCTCTACCACTCATACAGAATTTACAGTAAACCCCTTATGGTACATTTTAGGATTCACCACTCCTTTTCTTTGTTCTCCTTTTATCTCTCTCTATCCTAATTTTTCAGGGTTTTTTTCCATCTCTGTCGCTCTCTGTCCGGCTTTCTTGTTCTTTCTCTTATTCTTTCTCCCTTTTTCTTTGCTCCTCCCCCACTTTTCCTCACTCTTCCATGTATTCTCTCTTTTTATTCCTTCTCTTACTCCTTGTTGGGGGGGAGGCTGGGAGAGTGGCGCAGGCAACAGGGACAGCCCCTCTGGGAGGCCACAGGCTCTAGGAACAGCCCAGCTGCCCCCCCCCCCTGTCCGCTATCTAATACACTGCTGACCCCCCTCCTTGCTATCTAATACACTGCTGACCCCCCTCCTTGCTATCTAATACACTGCTGACCCCCTTCCCCGCTATCTAATACACTGCTGACCCTCCCTTCCCCGCTATCTAATACACTGAACACCCCCCCTTCCCCTAATACACTGACCTCCCCCGCCCTTCCCCTAATACACTGCTAACCCCCTCCCCGCTATCTAATACACTGCTGACCCCCCTCCTTGCTATCTGAAACACTGCTGACCCCCTTCCCCGCTATCTAATACACTGCTGGACCCCCCCCTCCTTCCCCTAATACACTGCTCACCCCCTTCCCCTAATACACTGCTGACCCCCCCTTCCTTTAATACACTGCTGACCCCCTTCCCCGCTATCTAATACACTGCTGGACCCCCCCCTTCCCCTAATACACTGCTCACTCCCCCTTCCTCTAATACACTGCTGACCCCCCTTCCTCTAATACACTGCTGACCCCCCCTTCTCCTAATACTCTGCTGACCCCCCCTTCCCTTAATACATCGCTGACCCCCCCTTATACATTGCTGACCCCCCTTCTCTTAATACATCGCTGGCCCCCCATTATAAGTTGGCGACCTCCCCTTTCCTTAATACACTGCTTACCCCGCCTTCTCTTAATACTCTGCTGACCACCCCCTTCCCTTAATACATCGCTGACCCCCCCCCTTATACATTGCTGACCTCCCCTTTCCTTAATACACTGCTGACCCCCCTTCTCCTAATACACCGCTGACCCCCTCTTCCCCTAATACACTGCCGACCTCCCCTTTCCTTAATACACTGCTGACCCCCCCTTCTCTTAATACTCTGCTGCCCCCCCTTCCGTTAATACATCGCTGACCCCCCCCCCCCCCTTATACATTGCTGACCTTCCCTTTCCTTAATACACTGCTGACCACCCCCTTCCCCTAATACACTGCTGACCCCAGCATATCGGCCCCCGATATATCGATGTTGCTGATAATCAGTCGATCTCTACTATCTATCTGTCTAATTTCTATTTATCTAATTTATTTCTATCTATCTAATTTATTTCTATCTATCTAATTTCTATCTAAATTATTTCTATCTATCTAATTTATTTCTATGTATCTATCTTACGTATTTCTATCTATCTATACTATTTAATATCTATCTATCTATTCATTTTTGAACTTACCTGTATAGTGTCTTTATAATTGGCATACTTGCCATATTTTATGGTGGATTCACATTAACCTTTTCAAAAAACTGTCTTGTTTTTGGTACTCAGCAAACATATCTTTGAGAGGGATATTGTCGCCATAGCGATTCAGGAGTCTGTAGCAAAGGCAAATACCTACTACTACTACAATCACAAAGACTAAGCCCACAATCCACAGCCACGTAGTAAGGGAGGCCACACTGTCTGCGATCCACCCTCTGTCCTTAATGTGGTTGTCTGGGAATGTTTTCTTCTGGTCATAATCCACCTGCTGATCTTCATTGTAATATATAACATGAGAGTCATCCTTATTATATGTGTTCTCTGGGGTAGCAAAGTGTTGTCGTCCCAGCTTTGCTCTTTCATGCAGTGACCTTCCAGGCCCTGCACCTCCATGCAGTGCCCTTCCAGGCCCTGCACCTCCAGGCAGTGCCCTTCCAGGCCCTGCACCTCCAGGCAGTGCCCTTCCAGGCCCTGCTCCTCCATGCTGTGCCCTTCCAGGCCCTGCACCTCCAGGCAGTGCCCTTCCAGGCCCTGCACCTCCAGGCAGTGCCCTTCCAGGCCCTGCTCCTCCATGCAGTGTCCTTCCAGGCCCTGCTCCTCCAGGCAGTGCCCTTCCAGGCCCTGCTCCTCCATGCTGCATGTCTTTCTCCTTTCTTCCATTGTTTTCTAATCCATTCTCATGCTGCAGCTTCACCCAATGGATTCGCTTTGCCCCTAAGCTGTCCTTCATTAAGCCCTGCTCCTCAAAACTCTTCTCATTTTCTCGCTTTTCTGCTCCAAATGTTGTTTTTTCCTGCAGTCCATTCCTGTAGCGAAGGGGAATGGGGAGTGCCCTCGCCTCTGATATTAAAAGGCTGAGGAATAGAAATAAAATCACTTTTCTAATCATTCTGAATGTAGAATTCAGTAATAGGTCTGTACTGTTTACACGTCAGTTAGAGACTATCTGCAATAGGTCTGTACTGTTCGCTTGTCAGTTAGAGACTAGCTGCCGTTCTCCCAGTGCCAGCCTTTTATTCTTTCCCGCCAACAGCCGTTTTTATGGCCCCGCCCACAATCGTCACATGACCCCCACCCACAGCCGTTTTTATGGCCCCGCCCACAGTCGTCACATGACCCCCGCCCACAGCCGTTTCATGGCTCCGCCCACATCGGCTTTAAAACCCCACCCACGGCTGTTTCGAAAGTCTATAGGTATAGAATTCAGTGCCTACCCTTGTAGCCAAATGTGTAAATTAGAGCTAACTTTATGATCCCGTATTTCCGCAGTCCGGTATTCCGTCCCTACCCCATCAGATGGTTAGGGAATATATATATATATGTATATTTCTTTTCATCCTAATATTTTATATTTGGTATTTAAACTTTATCTTTAGTAGTTAATTATATGTAGTATTTCTTATTATCTATTTTTTATTATTATTTAGTATACTTAGTATTTAATATAATTATATATATATATTAGAACAGGAGGAGCCGCTTTTAATGGCTAGAATGTCTGTATTAATGACACAGCCCCGCCTTCTTCCCGCCCCCTCTCAGTTCTGCCCTCCCACCCCGCCTCCTCTAATTAGTCAGCTATGCATAATGTTCCGCCCCGCCCCCTGTAAGGACTCGATGACGGTGTTCTGTCAGAATACCATATACCCTATCAGAATCCATACTAGTTCAATCTGGGCGTGGTTTCTATGTACACGGACATGACGTAGAAAAGAGGGGCGTGGCCTACCTCTACCTAGCAACCGAAGCTTACACCCCTGGCAACAAGATGGAGAGAACACACTGACAGCTCACCGAGACCGGACCGGGGAGGAACCGGAGACCGAGCACCGAGACATCCGCCATGGACTGACTGACACCTGATCCGTGTGTCCTGATCCTTCCTGGGTGTCACGATGTGTGCTCCATTGCTGGATATGGAACTACACAGCCCTCTACACCTGTCATACCGAACACCCTGCGATGTCTGATCTACACCCTATAGACTTTTATATCATCATTGTATAGAATATCTCCTCCTATACCTGTACACCTTACTTAACTCTGCACCCCCCTCCCCCATCACCTCTGTACTGTCTGCACCCCCCTCCCCCCATCACCTCTGTACTGTCTGCACCCCCCCTCCCCCATCACCTCTGTACTGTCTGCACCCCCCTCCCCCCATCACCTCTGTACTGTCTGCACCCCCCTCCTCCCATCACCTCTGTACTGTCTGCACCCCCCTCCCCCATCACCTCTGTACTGTCTGCACCCCCCCTCCCCCCATCACCTCTGTACTGTCTGCACCCCCCTCCCCCATCACCTCTGTACTGTCTGCACCCCTCTCCCCATCACCTCTGTACTGTCTGCACCCCCCTCCCCCATCACCTCTGTACTGTCTGCACCCCCCTCCCCCCATCACCTCTGTACTGTCTGTACCCCCCTCCCCATCACCTCTGTACTGTCTGCACCCCCCTCCCCCATCACCTCTGTACTGTCTGCACCCCCCTCCCCCCATCACCTCTGTACTGTCTGCACCCCCCCCCATCACCTCTGTACTGTCTGCACCCCCCATCACCTCTGTACTGTCTGCACCCCCCATCACCTCTGTACTGTCTGCACCCCCCCCCCCATCACCTCTGTACTGTCTGCACCCCCCTCCCCCATCACCTCTGTACTGTCTGCACCCCCCCTCCCCCCATCACCTCTGTACTGTCTGCACCCCCCTCCCCCCATCACCTCTGTACTGTCTGCACCCCCCTCCCCCCATCACCTCTGTACTGTCTGCACCCCCCTCCCCCATCACCTCTGTACTGTCTGCACCCCCCTCCCCCATCACCTCTGTACTGTCTGCACCCCCCTCCCCCATCACCTCTGTACTGTCTGCACCCCTCTCCCCCCATCACCTCTGTACTGTCTGCACCCCTCTCCCCTCCCCCCATCACCTCTGTACTGTCTGCACCCCCCTCCCCCATCACCTCTGTACTGTCTGCACCACCTCTGTACTGCCTGCACCCCCCTCCCCCCATCACCTATGTACTGTCTGCACCCCTCTCCCCTCCCCCCATCACCTCTGTACTGTCTGCACCCCCCTCCCCCCATCACCTCTGTACTGTCTGCACCCCTCTCCCCCCATCACCTCTGTACTGTCTGCACCCCCCTCCCCCATCACCTCTGTACTGTCTGCACCCCCCTCCCCCCATCACCTCTGTACTGTCTGCACCACCTCTGTACTGTCTGCACCCCTCTCCCCCCATCACCTCTGTACTGTCTGCACCCCCTCCCCCATTACCTCTGTACTGTCTGCACCCCCCTCCCCCATCACCTCTGTACTGTCTGCACCCCTCTCCCCCATTACCTCTGTACTGTCTGCACCCCTCTCCCCCATTACCTCTGTACTGTCTGCACCCCCCTCCCCCCATCACCTCTGTACTGTCTGCACCCTCCCTCCCCCCATCACCTCTGTACTGTCTGCACCCCTCTCCCCCATTACCACTGTACTGTCTGCACCCCTCTCCCCCATTACCTCTGTACTGTCTGCACCCCCACTCCCCCATCACCTCTGTACTGTCTGCACCCCCCTCCCCCATTACCTCTGTACTGTCTGCACCCCCCCTCCCCCCATCACCTCTGTACTGTCTGCACCCCCCCTCCCCCCATCACCTCTGTACTGTCTGCATCCCCCCTCCCCCATCACCTCTGTACTGTCTGCACCCCCCTCCCCCATCACCTCTGTACTGTCTGCACCCCTCTCCCCCATTACCTCTGTACTGTCTGCACCCCCCCCCTCCCCCCATCACCTCTGTACTGTCTGCAACCCCCCCCCCATCACCTCTGTACTGTCTGCACCCCCCTCCCCCATTACCTCTGTACTGTCTGCACCACCCCTCCCCCCATCACCTCTGTACTGTCTGCACCCCCCTCCCCCATCACCTCTGTACTGTCTGCACCCCCCTCCCCCCATTACCTCTGTACTGTCTGCACCCCCCTCCCCCATCACCTCTGTACTGTCTGCACCCCCCTCCCCCCATTACCTCTGTATTGTCTGCACCCCCCTCCCCCATCACCTCTGTACTGTCTGCACCCCCCTCCCCCCATCACCTCTGTACTGTCTGTACCCCCCCTCCCCCATCACCTCTGTATTGTCTGCACCCCCCCCCATAACCTCTGTACTGTCTGCACCCCCCTCCCCCCATTACCTCTGTACTGTCTGCACCCCCCTCCCCCATCACCTCTGTACTGTCTGCACCCCCCTCCTCATCACCTCTGTACTGTCTGCACCCCCCTCCCCCATCACCTCTGTACTGTCTGCACCCCCTCCCCCATCACTTCTGCATTCTTCTCTACCATCACTGTCCACACTGCTCACCTGTCATCTCACTTCTCCCAGCACCCCCATATCATAGAAGTCTATACTTTTCTCCAGATCATTGGATGAACTCTAATCTACCCTCTGCTCCACCGATCTATATACACCACATTGCATCCCGCCGATCTATATACACCACATTGCATCCCGCCGATCTATATACACCACATTGCATCCCACCGATCTATATACACCACATTGCATCCCACCGATCTATATACACCACATTGCATCCCACCGATCTATATACACCACATTGCATCCCTCCAATCTATATACACCACATTGCATCCCACCGATCTATATACACCACATTGCATCCCACCGATCTATATACACCACATTGCATCCCACCGATCTATATACACCACATTGCATCCCACCGATCTATATACACCACATTGCATCCCACTGATCTATATACACCATATTGCATCCCTCCAATCTATATACACCACATTGCATCCCACCGATTTATATTCACCACATTGCATCCCACCGATCTATATACACCACATTGCATCCCACCAATCTATATACACCACATTTACCCAGTATCCCACTGCACTATATACTCAGCACTATATACACTGCACTATATACTCAGCACTATATACACTGCACTATATACCCAGTATCCCACTGCACTATATACACTGCACTATATACTCTGTACTATATACCCAGTATCCCACTGCACTATATACACAGCACTATATACCCAGTATCCCACTGCACTATATACACAGCACTATATACCCAGTATCCCACTGCACTATATACGGTACACAGGACTATATACACAGAACTATATACCCAGTATCCCACTGCACTGTATACACAGCACTATATACTCTGCACTATATACCCAGTATCCCACTGCACTATATACGGTACACAGCACTATATACACAGCACTATATACCCAGTATCCCACTGCACTATATACACTGCACTATATACTCTGCACTATATACACTGCACTATATACCCAGTATCCCACTGCACTAAATACTCTGCACTATATACACAGCACTATATACCCAGCACTATATACCCAGCACTATATACACTGCACTATATACCCAGTATCCCACTGCACTATATACCCAGTACTACATACCCAGCACTATATACCCAGCACTATATACACTGCACTATATACCCAGTATCCCACTGCACTATATACCCAGTATCCCACTGCACTAAATACCCAGCACTATATACCCAGTATCCCACTGCACTATATACACTGCACTATATACCCAGTATTCTACTGCACTATATACACAGCACTATATACCCAGCATGATATACCCAGTATCCCATTGCACTACATACACAGCACTATATACACTGCACTATATACCCAGCATCCCACTGCACTATATACTCAGCACTATATACACTGCACTATATACTCAGCACTATATACACTGCACTATATACACAGCACTATATACCCAGCATCCCACTGCACTATATATCCAGTATCCCACTGCCCTATATACACTGCACTATATACACTGCACTATATACACTGCACTCTCTATTCTATGAACACATAATTGCTGTGCACCCCTCCATCCTAGAGCAACCCTAATACTCAGCACCCCACATCTGGACACACCCCTGATCTGTACTCTGCGGATCCATCACCATTCCCAGTCTATTACTGGGGGAACACTGGTAACAATTCCTTCTGTGTATTCTATGAACTTGTCACACACTGGAATCTACATTTCTCGGTTCTCCTTGTCCTTCATGTATATACGTCAGTAGATCCCTTATATATACCACAACTTCTCTGAATCCCCCCTGATTACACCCCCCAGTGATTTTCTTCTGCATTTAAACAAAAGTTGACTTTGTATTTTCTATTTTTATAAGCCTCAGATCCCCGGAAGATCACTGCGCTGTGCTGTTTTCCTGTCATAGGTCTGTGGTTGGTTTTGTGAAAGGTGTGACATTTACCTTGTCACCCTCCAGACACATTAACACATACAAGCTACATATACAAGAGATCTCATCAACCCTTCACACCGGCAATGTCCCCCCAACATGTCACTGACACCATGCACCCTGCACAGTCATTATCAAGCAGCACCACTTAGCATTCAATTAACACCTCATTATCAGGTAGTATTTGTCATATCACTCTTCTATTGACTTAACACCCCACAGTCACATTATTGACCTAAAGATAAAGAGAAGGATACCTATGCGCTGCTAAGCGGGTAAAAGATGAGAGGGAAAATATGGATAAAGATGACGGACTCAAAATCAATATAGAAGGAAATAAGCAGCCAATTCTGTATTTATCACAAAATACAAATAAATCGTAAAGGAAGGGGTGAATCAGCGCTAATCCTTTAGATTGGTGAAGAAATCAATCCAAATGAATAAATAAATAGATAAAGATGTCAAATAATCAATAACAACAGAAAGGTGTGGGAAACTATTAAAGTGCGGGAAATGTTGAGTGATGATGAATAGTATAAAAATCAATGAAAATATACAACATCCAATAATCAATTCATCCAATAAATAAATAAAGATATCAAATAATCAATAACACACAAAATAGTGTGGGAAACTATTAAAGTGCGGGAAATGTTGCAGGATGATAAATAGTAAAAATCAATGAATAAATATTAAGCAGTGTGGAAAACTATAAAAGTGCGGAAGAATATTGCGTGATGATGGTGAAGATGAGAACGTGACAAATAAAGTGCTAGTGCCTATAGGTGGGGGATGAGTGGCCACACTAAGTGTGGGATCAAATATAAAGCAATAAATCAAGTGCACAAAATATAATAAATTCAGTAATGAAATAAATTATCCTTGTGAACAAAACGAAGTCATGCTGCTAAACTAGAAAATTGTCCAAGTGCAGCTAAAAAAAATATATATATATTTTTTTTTAACTGCTTGCCGGACGCTGCACGCCGATTTACTGCGGCGGTCAGCCCCATACAGACAAAGTGACGTAGTACTAGGTCACTAGCCTGTGAGCCTCTAGGGGGCGAGCGCGCACCGCCGGAGGAGCGCTCCCGCCCCCGTTCGTTCCCTAACATGTCCGCGCGTGTGACCGGCGGACCCGATGTCCGCCGGTCACTCGCGATCTCCCTGTGGAGAGGGAGAAAGGCAGGCAGCTAATGTAAACAAAGCCACCTGTCATTCTCCCTGGTGTAACTGCAGAGATCATACGATCCTGCTATGTAGGATCGTATGTCTCTGTGGTTACATCACTAGCCACACCCCTTTACAGTTAGAAACACGCCCCTAGGGACACACTTCAAAGGCGTTTTTTTTATATATATATATATACCGCTGTTGGTTCACAGATCCAGGCAATGGGTTCCTCCTTTTCTCCTAATGGCTTGGATGGGGGTTCAGCACCTCGCTGGCCACTCTTTACTTGGTAAGGACTTCACTTTGTAAGGTAGATCTCTGTGCACTTATCCAGTAATGCTCAAAGAGATAGAATGGGAGCTCCCATGGTGAAGTATATCAAGTTTATTAGGAAATAAAAAATGTAGACACTTACAATTAGGCAGAGACAGTTCAGCAGCCGCACACAGCGGTGTAAGACAGGGACTTCCAGTTTATGGCCCTAACCGGAAGTGACGTCACCTCGTTCCTTCCCCACGCGCATCGTCACTCAATCAGGTGACTTTCTCAAGGGATTTATTCATTGATTTTTACTATTTATCATCACGCAACATTTTCCGCATTTTAATAGTTTCCCACACTATTTTGTGTGTTATTGATTATTTGATATCTTTATTTATTTATTGGATGAATTGATTATTGGATGTTGTATATTTGTATTGATTTTTATACTATTCATCATCTCTCAACATTTCCTGCACTTTAATAGTTTCCCACACCTTTCTGTGTGTTATTGATTATTTGACATCTTTATCTATTTATTTATTCATCTTGATTGGTTTCTTCACCATTCTAAAGGATTAGCGCTGATTCACCCCTTCCTTTACACATTATTGACCTAGCCCCCCCCCCCCCATCCCATTATCAGCCTCATTTACACCTTTAGTAACATTGCTGACCCCTTCTGTCACTTAACCACTTCAATACCGGGCAATTTCACCCCCTTCCTGCCCAGGCCAATTTTCCCCTTTTAGCGCTGTTGCATTTTGAATGACAGTTGCGCGGTCATGCAACACTGTACCTAAACCAAATTTATGTCATTTTCCCCCCACAAATAGAGATTTCTTTTGGTGGTATTTGATTACCGCAAGGTTTTTTCTTTTTTGCTAAACAAATAAAAAAATGACCGAAAAGTTTGAAAAAAAAAAAGTTTTTTTGTTTATGTTATACAATTTTGTAAATAAATGCGTTTTTTCCTGCACTGATGAGCACTGATTAGACTGCACTGACTGGCACTGATGAGGAGGCACTGATGGGGTGGCACTGATATGTGGCACTGATAGGTAGCACTGATATGCAGCATTGGTGGGCACTGATAGGCGGCACTGCTGGGCACTGATAGGCGGCATTGATGGGCACTGATAGGTGGCACTGATGGGTACTAATGAGCACTGATAGGCGGCACTGATGGGCAATGATAGGCGGCACTGATAGATTGCAATGATGGGCACTGGTGGGCAGCACTGAAACGGAGGGCACTGGCGGGCAGCACTGAAACGGAGGGCACTGGCGGGCAGCACTGATGGGAAGGGCAATGGGGGGCTCCCTGAGCCCTGATTGCCATCCCTGGTGGCCATAGTGGGCATCCCTGGGGTCAAGGGTGGGCATCCCTGGTGGTTCTAGTGGCACCCCCCCCGAGGGTCTGCACTGGTAATCAATGATCTGATTACCAGTGCCGA
This sequence comes from Pelophylax lessonae, assembly GCF_965119305.1. Classification (NCBI taxonomy): domain Eukaryota; kingdom Metazoa; phylum Chordata; class Amphibia; order Anura; family Ranidae; genus Pelophylax; species Pelophylax lessonae. Next base: position 672,180,792 of record NC_138769.1, on the reverse strand, counting down.
CCCCCCCCCCTATAAGGGGAGCCGCCGATCGGCGCTCCTTTACTCGTGCCTATCAGGCATGAACTTAAGGAAAGCCGATCAACGGCTCTTCCTGTTTACTATGTGACCAGCCGTAATTGGACACGGCTGGTCACATGGTAAAGAGCCTACGTCAGTAGGCTCTTTACCGAGATCGGAGATGCGACGCCCCGGGGGGGCGCGCAGAGCGTATTATCCTGCCGCCGTTATATGACGTCCGGTCAGGATAATACAACCACATTCCCGCCTTCAATCTGCTATAGGGCGGGCGGGATGTGGTTAATATACCTCAACCTGCCCTGAGACCGCATTGACAGGGAAGGAGATGTATGCACATTCAGTCCATTGCTCTTCCTTGGAGTTGTGAAAATCTTTATGAATGTGGATGAAAGAAACTTTACACCCCACTGCAAGGGACCGTCATGCAGGACCAACGGAGCAAATCTTACTCCTATCCTTTTGAAAAGTTGTATGGTTGGTTTGGGCTGCTTGTAGGACATGCTGGTACCTGTAGTTCATTAGGAGATCTCACTAACAAAGCTCATGATGGCATTTGTAGATTCATCTGCAGTGGAGTCTTTCACAGCGACAGGATTTCTTTGGATTTTATTAGTCCGCAGTCATTTTGAATCCACAGGTAGGTGGTCTTAATTGACGATTCACTATATTGTCAAAAGTATTGGGATCAGCCATCACTTTATGACCAGTTACATGTAAAGTGATTGTAAACCTTCATGTTTTGTTTTTGTTTTGTTTTTTTTGTTTTTTTAAATAAAAAGCATGGTATACTTACCTGCTCTGTGCATTGGTTTTGCACAGAGCAGCCCCGATGCTCCTGTTCTGGGGTCCCCCACTGGCGCTCCTGGCTCCTCCTCTTCGGCAAATGCCCCCATAGGAAGCCGCTTCCTTTGGGGGCACTCATGTAGGTTCCATCCCAAGCTTCACTGCTTGCGTCTATAGACACAAACAGCATGGCTCAGCAACACCCCACATTCCCTCATCACAGAATTTGATTGACAGCAGCAGGAACCAATGGCTGCCACTGCTATCTGTCTGCCTTGTGAAGAGGGAAGAAAGTAAGGAGAGCTGCTGCTCTCGGGCACAGCACTGGATTGAGTTTAGGCTCAGGTAAGTATGAGGGGGATCATCTTGCACAGAAGGTTTTTTTTACATTTCTGCAGAGAATGCATTAAGGTAAAAAAAAAAAACGTAAAGACTTTAGAACCACCTTAAGTGGATAACATTGATTATCTCTTTACAATGGCATCAGAAAGTTGGTGGGGTGGAATAGGTAGAAAGTAAACATGTTGTCTCTAAAGTTAATGTGTTGAAAGCAGAAAAAATGGGCATCACAATTTGTGTATGGGGCTGCGTAGCCGCATACCGGTCAGGGTTGACCCATGTCCACAGCCAAATGCGTCTACAATGGGCAAGTGAGCATCTATACTGGACCACGGAGCAATGGAAGAAGGTGGCCTGGTCATGTTTTCTTTTACATCATGTGGATGGCTGGGAGCATTGCATACCTGGTGAAGAGATGGCATCAGGAGACAGTACAGAAAGAAGGCTAGCCAGCGGATGCAGTGTGATGCTTTGGGAAATGTTCTGCTGGGAAACCTTGAGTCTTTCCATTCATGCAGATTATACTTGACACACATCACCTACCTTAAAGAGGAAGTAAACCCTCCTCAGGAAGTTGTACCTATAGGTAAGCCTATATTAAGGCTTACCTATAGGTACTGTAAATATCTCCTAAACATGCACCGTTTAGGAGATATTTACCTTTAATGCAGCCAGTGACGTCACTGGCGCATGCGCTCTGAAGGAACGGCAGATCGTGCTGTTCCTTCAGAGCCCTGTGCCGTGACCGTCTGCTCCCGCGCGCGTGCGCGGGAGTGACGTCACCGCGGCTCCGGCCAATCAGATGGCCGGATGCCGCGATCCCGGAAGACGGGCGACTATACATGTCGCCCGTCATACAGGTAAGCGGACGGCACGGCGGGGGCTCGTTCTAAGGTAAGTATTTCATAATGAGCTAGTATGCGATGCATACTAGCTCATTATGGGTTTCTCTTTCAGGATGTAAAGAAGAGAAAAAAAAATTTTCTCGGTGTACAACCTCTTTAACATTGTTGCTGACCAATTACATCCCTTCATGGAAATGGTATTCCGTGATGGCAGGGGCCTCTTTCAGCAGGATAACGCACCATGCCACACTGCAGGCATGGTTCAAGAATGGTTTGAGAAACACAACAATGAGTTTCAGTTTCAGCAATAACATGGTGTGGGCGGATTTCTGCCAGTCACAGGTTGCGTCTTGCCCCTCCAGCCTGTGTCTTAGAATAGGAGGGAGATAAAGCCTTCATTAATCTACATGTAATATCCTGCCCACATTGTGTTTAGCAGGTTAGTGGACATGAAGGAGGAGGGAGGGAGTGGGCTGTCATTTACCACTGTGTATACACCCACATGTGTGACTCCATAGTCACATGGGCTGCCCAGATGTGATAGGGAGGAAATGGTCAGCATAGAAACTCACTGGAAACTAAGCAAGTGCAGAGTTGACACCACAGCTGCAAAATCCATAGCTGAATTGGAGACATGAGCAGAAGGTGGCGATAGAGAGCAGCAGGATCAACCAGGTTTTTTGCAGAATACAGAAAACAAATCTCATAGTGAATGAGTGAGAATGAACAGCATGCAGTGGCGGAGCCAGAGGGTTAGCTGGGGTGTCAATTGACACCCCAGAAAAAGTCCCTGCCACCCCTGTTGCCACCCCGATCCAGGCTGGCAGCGGAGGAATCACAGGCAGTGGTGGGATGGGATCAGCCGGTTCGCAGAACCGGCTGATCCCTCTAAGCTGGCGGCCAGGGTCAGGGAGCAGCAGAACAGTGCGTCCCGAAGCCGAGCCCGCCCATTCTGTGACAATAGCGAATGAAAATTCGCTATTGTCACATGGATCCTCCTCCGGCCAATCAGGGAGCGGGTCCTCCCGCTTCCTGATTGGCCGAATGGCAAATGCCGTGCCATTGGTCGAGGAGGCGCCGGCGGGAGGACTGAGAAGATGCAGGGAGCCGCGGACCGATGATAAGCTGCTGTGATGACCGTCCGTCCGTGAGGTAAGTAAGCCGGTCTCATGGGGGGGGGGGGGGACGACGCTGGCACTCTGCAATGATTGCGGGCAAATGCTGTGGCACTCTGCAATAATCATTGGGGGCAAGGCTGTCTCACTCTGCAATAATCATTGGGGGCAAGGCTGTCTCACTCTGCAATAATCATTGGGGGCATTGCTGTCTCACTCTGCAATAATCATTGGGGGCATTGCTGTCTCACTCTGCAATAATCATTGGGGGCATTTCTGTGGCACTCTGCAATAATCATTGGGGGCAAGGCTGTCTCACTGCAATAATCATTGGGGGCATTTCTGTGGCATTCTGCAATAATCATTGGGGGCATTGCTGTGGCACTCTGCAATAATCATTGGGGGCAAGACTGTCTCACTGCAATAATCATTGGGGGCATTGCTGTCTCACTGCAATAATCATTGGGGGCATTTCTGTGGCACTCTGCAATAATCATTGGGGGCATTGCTGTCTCACTCTGCAATAATCATTGGAGGCAAGGCTGTCTCACTGCAATAATCATTGGGGGCATTGCTGTCTCACTGCAATAATCATTGGGGGCATTTCTGTGGCACTCTGCAATAATCATTGGGGGCAAGGCTGTCTCACTGCAATAATCATTGGGGGCATTGCTGTCTCACTGCAATAATCATTGGGGGCAAGGCTGTCTCACTCTGCAATAATCATTGGGGGCAAGGCTGTCTCACTGCAATAATCATTGGGGGCAAGGCTGTCTCACTGAAATAATCATTGGGGGCAAGGCTGTCTCACTCTGCAATAATCATTGGGGGCAAGGCTGTCTCACTGCAATAATCATTGGGGGCAAGGCTGTCTCACTGCAATAATCATTGGGGGCAAGGCTGTCTCACTCTGCAATAATCATTGGGGGCATTGCTGTCTCACTCTGCAATAATCATTGGGGGCAAGGCTGTCTCACTCTGCAATAATCATTGGGGGCATTGCTGTCTCACTCTGCAATAATCATTGGGGGCATTGCTGTCTCACTCTGCAATAATCATTGGGGGCAAGGCTGTCTCACTCTGCAATAATCATTGGGGGCATTGCTGTCTCACTCTGCAATAATCATTGGGGGCATTTCTGTGGCACTCTGCAATAATCATTGGGGGCATTGCTGTCTCACTCTGCAATAATCATTGGGGGCAAGGCTGTCTCACTGCAATAATCATTGGGGGCATTGCTGTCTCACTGCAATAATCATTGGGGGCATTGCTGTCTCACTGCAATAATCATTGGGGGCATTGCTGTGGCACTCTGCAATAATCATTGGGGGCATTGCTGTCTCACTGCAATAATCATTGGGGGCATTTCTGTGGCATTCTGCAATAATCATTGGGGGCATTGCTGTGGCACTCTGCAATAATCATTGGGGGCAAGACTGTCTCACTGCAATAATCATTGGGGGCATTGCTGTCTCACTGCAATAATCATTGGGGGCATTTCTGTGGCACTCTGCAATAATCATTGGGGGCATTGCTGTCTCACTCTGCAATAATCATTGGAGGCAAGGCTGTCTCACTGCAATAATCATTGGGGGCATTGCTGTCTCACTGCAATAATCATTGGGGGCAAGGCTGTCTCACTCTGCAATAATCATTGGGGGCAAGGCTGTCTCACTGCAATAATCATTGGGGGCAAGGCTGTCTCACTGCAATAATCATTGGGGGCAAGGCTGTCTCACTCTGCAATAATCATTGGGGGCAAGGCTGTCTCACTGCAATAATCATTGGGGGCATTGCTGTCTCACTGCAATAATCATTGGGGGCAAGGCTGTCTCACTGCAATAATCATTGGGGGCAAGGCTGTCTCACTCTGCAATAATCATTGGGGGCATTGCTGTCTCACTCTGCAATAATCATTGGGGGCAAGGCTGTCTCACTCTGCAATAATCATTGGGGGCATTGCTGTCTCACTCTGCAATAATCATTGGGGGCATTGCTGTCTCACTCTGCAATAATCATTGGGGGCATTTCTGTTGCACTCTGCAATAATCATTGGGGGCATTGCTGTCTCACTCTGCAATAATCATTGGGGGCAAGGCTGTCTCACTGCAATAATCATTGGGGGCATTGCTGTCTCACTGCAATAATCATTGGGGGCATTTCTGTGGCACTCTGCAATAATCATTGGGGGCATTGCTGTGGCACTCTGCAATAGTCATTGGGGGCAAGGCTGTCTCACTGCAATAATCATTGGGGGCATTGCTGTCTCACTGCAATAATCATTGGGGGCAAGGCTGTCTCACTGCAATAATCATTGGGGGCAAGGCTGTCTCACTCTGCAATAATCATTGGGGGCAAGGCTGTCTCACTCTGCAATAATCATTGGGGGCATTGCTGTCTCACTCTGCAATAATCATTGGGGGCATTTCTGTGGCACTCTGCAATAATCATTGGGGGCATTGCTGTCTCACTCTGCAATAATCATTGGGGGCAAGGCTGTCTCACTGCAATAATCATTGGGGGCATTGCTGTCTCACTGCAATAATCATTGGGGGCATTGCTGTCTCACTGCAATAATCATTGGGGGCATTGCTGTGGCACTCTGCAATAATCATTGGGGGCATTGCTGTCTCACTGCAATAATCATTGGGGGCATTTCTGTGGCATTCTGCAATAATCATTGGGGGCATTGCTGTGGCACTCTGCAATAATCATTGGGGGCAAGACTGTCTCACTGCAATAATCATTGGGGGCATTGCTGTCTCACTGCAATAATCATTGGGGGCATTTCTGTGGCACTCTGCAATAATCATTGGGGGCATTGCTGTCTCACTCTGCAATAATCATTGGAGGCAAGGCTGTCTCACTGCAATAATCATTGGGGGCATTGCTGTCTCACTGCAATAATCATTGGGGGCATTTCTGTGGCACTCTGCAATAATCATTGGGGGCATTGCTGTGGCACTCTGCAATAATCATTGGGGGCAAGGCTGTCTCACTGCAATAATCATTGGGGGCATTGCTGTCTCACTGCAATAATCATTGGGGGCAAGGCTGTCTCACTCTGCAATAATCATTGGGGGCAAGGCTGTCTCACTGCAATAATCATTGGGGGCAAGGCTGTCTCACTGCAATAATCATTGGGGGCAAGGCTGTCTCACTCTGCAATAATCATTGGGGGCAAGGCTGTCTCACTGCAATAATCATTGGGGGCATTGCTGTCTCACTGCAATAATCATTGGGGGCAAGGCTGTCTCACTGCAATAATCATTGGGGGCAAGGCTGTCTCACTCTGCAATAATCATTGGGGGCATTGCTGTCTCACTCTGCAATAATCATTGGGGGCAAGGCTGTTTCACTCTGCAATAATCATTGGGGGCATTGCTGTCTCACTCTGCAATAATCATTGGGGGCATTGCTGTCTCACTCTGCAATAATCATTGGGGGCATTGCTGTCTCACTCTGCAATAATCATTGGGGGCATTTCTGTGGCACTCTGCAATAATCATTGGGGGCATTGCTGTCTCACTCTGCAATAATCATTGGGGGCATTTCTGTGGCACTCTGCAATAATCATTGGGGGCATTGCTGTCTCACTCTGCAATAATCATTGGGGGCATTTCTGTGGCACTCTGCAATAATCATTGGGGGCATTGCTGTCTCACTCTGCAATAATCATTGGGGGCAAGGCTGTCTCACTGCAATAATCATTGGGGGCATTGCTGTCTCACTGCAATAATCATTGGGGGCATTTCTGTGGCACTCTGCAATAATCATTGGGGGCATTGCTGTGGCACTCTGCAATAATCATTGGGGGCAAGGCTGTCTCACTGCAATAATCATTGGGGGCATTGCTGTCTCACTGCAATAATCATTGGGGGCAAGGCTGTCTCACTGCAATAATCATTGGGGGCAAGGCTGTCTCACTCTGCAATAATCATTGGGGGCAAGGCTGTCTCACTCTGCAATAATCATTGGGGGCATTGCTGTCTCACTCTGCAATAATCATTGGGGGCAAGGCTGTCTCACTCTGCAATAATCATTGGGGGCATTGCTGTCTCACTCTGCAATAATCATTGGGGGCATTGCTGTCTCACTCTGCAATAATCATTGGGGGCATTTCTGTGGCACTCTGCAATAATCATTGGGGGCATTGCTGTCTCACTCTGCAATAATCATTGGGGGCATTGCTGTCTCACTGCAATAATCATTGGGGGCATTGCTGTCTCACTGCAATAATCATTGGGGGCATTGCTGTCTCACTGCAATAATCATTGGGGGCAAGGCTGTCTCACTGCAATAATCATTGGGGGCAAGGCTGTCTCACTCTGCAATAATCATTGGGGGCAAGGCTGTCTCACTGCAATAATCATTGGGGGCAAGGCTGTCTCACTCTGCAATAATCATTGGGGGCAAGGCTGTCTCACTCTGCAATAATCATTGGGGGCATTGCTGTCTCACTCTGCAATAATCATTGGGGGCAAGGCTGTCTCACTCTGCAATAATCATTGGGGGCATTGCTGTCTCACTCTGCAATAATCATTGGGGGCATTGCTGTCTCACTCTGCAATAATCATTGGGGGCAAGGCTGTCTCACTCTGCAATAATCATTGGGGGCATTGCTGTCTCACTCTGCAATAATCATTGGGGGCAAGGCTGTCTCACTCTGCAATAATCATTGGAGGCATTGCTGTCTCACTCTGCAATAATCATTGGGGGCAAGGCTGTGGCACTCTGCAATAATCATTGGGGGCATTTCTGTGGCACTCTGCAATAATCATTGGGGGCATTTCTGTGGCACTCTGCAATAATCATTGGGGGCATTGCTGTGGCACTCTGCAATAATCATTGGGGGCATTGCTGTGGCACTCTGCAATAATCATTGGGGGCATTGCTGTGGCACTCTGCAATAATCATTGGGGGCATTGCTGTCTCACTCTGCAATAATCATTGGGGGCAAGGCTGTGGCACTCTGCAATAATCATTGGGGGCAAGGCTGTGGCACTCTGCAATAATCATTGGGGGCATTGCTGTGGCACTCTGCAATAATCATTGGGGGCAAACCTGTATCCTGTCTGTATCCTCTGATCGCCACCTGTATCCTGTCTGTATCCTCTGATCACCACCACCTGTATCCTGTCTTTACTAGTAATGGCAGCGATCATTAGAGGGACTGCGACATTGCGGTGGACGAATCTGACACTAAATTACACTTTGTATATTGACCCCCCAAAATAATACCTAGCCACCCCTTTGCCACCCCTGTTTTAAAAGTCTAGCTCCGCCACTGACAGCATGTAATACAGCAATTATTGAGAGATTTTTATAATATTGGTTTAATTACACAAAGTGCTGTAATGAGTTTGGTAAACTAAATTTCTTAAATGTTTTCCCTTGATATGATTTGACTTTAGAGTATACACACCTGGGCCTGTATCCCTGGGGATATTCTGTCCTAATGGGATGCGCTTTATTCTTTAGAGACAGAGGTTTCATCTTGATTTTTATCATTCCAGTATTTGTTTAATCTGCCCTTTATTTTCTATGCTGCATTATATTGTTTCATTCAAAATCCACACTAAAATATCCTTTATATGCATCATTTTTCTAACACGTAAACTTTCTAAAGCAGGGGTGGGGAACCTACGGTTCGGAGGCCGAATGCGGCCCCCGAAGTCATCTGGTCCGGCTCCCCATGCAGCTGAGTCTGTCTCTCAGCTGATCTGTCAGAATGGAGCCGATGCTTCCTGTATAGTTCCTGCTCCGTTATGACAGTCTGAGTGAGTCACAGGCGGAGTGATATCAAATGCACTCCGCCTGTGACCAATACAGGAAACATCACCTCTTCCTCCAGCGTTGCGCTGCTACACTTCTCCTAGCCAGCATTTCCCGCCAGCAGCACACACAGCAGTATCAGCCAGAACTAGCAGTACCAGCCAGAGCCAGCAGTACTCACAGCAGTACCAGCAGTACACACAGCAGTACCAGCCAGAACCAGCAGTACCCACAGCAGAACCAGCAGTACTAGCCAGAGCCAGCAGTACCAGCCAAAGTCCGCAGTCCCAGCCAGAGTCAGCAGTACCTACAGCACAGTACCAGCCAGCAGTACCTACAGCTCAGTACCAGCCATTAGTACCAGCCTGAGCCAGCAGTACCCACAGCAGTACCAGCCAGCAGTACCTACAGCACAGTACCAGCCTGAGTCAGCAATACCCACGGCAGTACCAGCCAGCAGTACCCATAGCAGTATCGGCCTGAGCCAGCAGTACCATCCAGCAGTACTCACAGCACAGTACAAGCCAGCAGTACCAGCCTAAGCCAGCAGTACCCACAGCAGTACCAGCCAGCTATACCCACCAGCAGTACCTGCCAGCAGTTCTTTTCAAAACTTACCACCACAAAAAAGTCGACTGCGCTCCAGACTGACCGACGCAAACCTGAAAAACCTGTTGCGAGTAGCAACACCATCAATACCAGCTAACATCACACACCTCACCAAAGAGAAGCAGTTCCAGCCATTACATTAGGGGTGAGTTAATTAAATGTTTGACCAAATATAACAGGCTAATTTTTAAGGTGATAATTTTGTACGGCCCCCGAATGGTTTTATAAATACCCAAATGGCCCTTGGCAGAAAAAGGTTCCCCACCCCTGTTCTAAAGGAAGAAACAGTCATGGAGAGCAAGCATATGTATCTGCATGGACTTTCATTCAGTCCAAACCACTTGACCTCCGGAAGGTTTCCCCCCCTCTTCCTGACCAGAGCACTTTATGCAATTTGACACTGCGTGCTTTAACTGGTAATTGCGTGGTCATGTAATGCTGTACCCAAACTAAGTTTGGTGTCCTTTTTTTCCCCACAAATAGAGCTTTCTTTTGGTGGTATTTGATCACCACTGGGATTTTTATTTTTTTGCAAACAAAAGAAGACCCGAACATTTTGAAAAAAAAAATGATATTTTCTATTTTGTGTAATAGAATATATCCAATAAACTAAATTTTTGTCATTTCTTGAGGTGCTAAAATGCCAGGGCAGTACCCCCAAATTACCCCTTTTTGGAAAGTAGACACCACAAGGAATTTGCTGGGAGGCATGTTGAGCCCATTGAATATTTCATTTTTTTGTCACAAGTGACAAAACAAATGCCAAAAAAATCTATATATATTTTTTACACATAGTTGTCACTAAAATGATATATTGCATGCATATACACATGCCTTGGGTATATGTGGAATTTCACCCCAAAATACATTCTTCTGCTTCCCAAGTACAGGGATACCACATGTGAGAAACATTTTTGGAGCCTAGCCGCGTATGGGTGCCCGAAAAACCAATCTCTGCCTTCAGGATTTCAAAGGGCGTAAATTGCTTATTTCACTTCCTCACTGCCTATCACAGTTTCGGATGCCCTGAAATGTCAAGATAGCAAAAACCCCCCTCAAATGACCCCTTTTTGGAAAGTAGATACTCCAAGCTATTTGCTGCGAGGCATGTTGAGGCCATAAAATATTTTAGATTGTTCCACAAGTTTCAGGAAAATTAACCCTTTTCGGAAAGTAGACACCCCAAGGTATTTGCCAAGAGGCATGGTATTTTGCAGATCTAGCTTTTTGTCACAAAGTTTTGAAAATTTAACCACTTCAATACCGAGTCATTGTAAAATGACGTCAGCAAGATGGCTTTAGCGATCCGGGCCGCCGTCATATGACGTCGCCCGGATCTCTCCGCTACTGCGCGCCCCCGGGGGCGCGCAGCGCTGCGATCGGGGGTGAGGCTCGTCCCTCGGACTGAGCCCAACCCCGATCAAGGTAAACAGCCAATAAAATTGGCTGTTTACCACGTGATCGGCTGTGTCAATCACAGCCGATCACATGAGCGGCTCCAGCGCGAGCCGCTCGTTCCTTTCTTAATGCGCGCCCCCCGGGGGAGCGCAGCGCGGCGATCGGGGACGAGGCTCGTCCCTCGGACAGAGCCCATCCCCGATCTAGGTAAAGAGCCAATGAAATTGGCTCTTTACCACGTGACCGGCTGTGTCCAATCACAGCCGGTCACAAATGTCATCAGAGAACAGGTAACTAGCTGTCACCGTGTTCTCCTCCTCACACACTGATCCTGTGTGAGTAGGAGATTGTGGTAACAGCTAGTTACCAAGTACAGTGCACCCCAACCACACTGATTGCCCCCCCCCCCAATAAAAAGCACCTGTCACTAGCCCATCAAAGTACCCGAGTACCTGTCACCAGCCCATCAGGTACTCTGATGACAGGTACTCGGGTACTCTGATGGGCTGATGACAGGTACTCTGATGGGCTGGTGACAGGCACTCGGGTACTCTGATGATGGGTACTCGGGTACTCTGATGACAGGTACTCGGGTACTCTGATGACAGGTACTCGGGTACTCGGGTACTCTGATGACGAGTACTCGGGTACTCTGATGACAGGTACTCGGGTACTCTGATGACAGGTACTCTGGTACTTTGAGTACCCGACACCGGAGTACCCGTCATAGGAGTACCCGAGTACCCGTCATCGGAGTACCCGAGTACCTGTCACCTACCCATCAGAGTACCCGAGTACCTGTCACCTACCCATCAGAGTACCCGAGTACCTTCCACCTGCTCATCAGAGTACCTGACACCTGAAGTACCCGAGTACTTGCCACCTGCTCATCAGTACCATCACTACTCATCAGTACTCATCAGTACCCATCAGTACCTATCACCTATCAGTATCAGTACTGATCATCCGTACCCATCAGTACAGTATCAGTATCACCTATCAGTATCAGTACTGATCATCCGTACCCATCAGTACAGTATCAGTATCACCTATCAGTATCAGTACTACTCATCAGTACCTATCACCTGCCTGTCACCTGCCCATAAGAGTACCCGAGTACCTGTCACCTGCCTATCGGAGTACTCGAGTACCTGCCACTTGCTCATCAGTACCAGAGTACCTGTCACCTGCCCAGCAAAGTACCCGAGTACCTGTCACCCTTCATACAGCCACCATGTCTAAGTCCAAAAAGGTTTATATACGTCCTCCGTTTAAACCTAAATACCGGTGTTATGGCAGCAGATAGCTGCCATAACCCTGGTATTTTTTTAAACGGTGGGCGGTTGGCTTTCCGATAAGGGTGGTCCCAGTGGCGGATTCGCCGCAGGATCACCCTTCCGGGGTGGCGGAAGAGGTGCCCCCCCCCTCCCGCCGCATTCTGGTCCTTTTCCCCGCTTACCGGACCCGCCGGCAGCGGGGAAAACGATCCGGTCCCAGATCCTCACAGACAGGATGTCGAGTGAGGGCAAGCTTGCCCTCACTCGACTCTATGGTCTTGGAGGACCGGAGCTACGGCAAACGTCGTTGCCTAGCAACCAGTTTAAAGGTCCCTTTTTTTTTTTTTTTTTTCTATCTTTTAGTGTACTTGTGAGATCTGAGGACTTTTTGACCCCAGATCTCACAAAAAAGAGGTCCTGTCGTGCCTTTTTCTATTACAAGTAATGTTTACATTTCTTGTAATAGAAATAAAAATGACCATTTTTTTTTTTTTAAAACAGTGTAAAAATAAAAAATAATGAATAAAATAAATAGTAAAACAAAAATTAAAGCGCCCTGTCCCCGCGAGCTCGCGCACAGAAGCGAACGCATACGGAAACCCCGCCCACATATGTAAACAGTATTCACACTACACATGTGAGGTATCGTCGCGATCGTTAGAGCAAGAGCAATAATTTGAGCCCTAGACCTCCTCTGTAACTCTAAGATAGCAACCTGTAGAAATTTTTAAAGTGTCGCCTATGGGGATTTTTAAGTACCAAAGTTTGTCACCATTCTGTGAGCGTGCGCAATTTTGAAGCATGACATGTTGGGTATCTATTTACTTGGCGTAACATTATCTTTCACATTATGGAAAACAATTGGGCTAACTTTACTGGTTTCTTATTTTTTAATTCAAAAAAGTGAATTTTTTCCCAAAAAATTGCGTGTGGAAGACACCTGCGCAAATACGGTGTGATAAAAAATATTGCAATAATCTCCATTTTATTCTCTAGGGTCTCTGCTAAAAAAAATATATAATGTTTTGGGGTTCTAAGTAGTTTTCTAGCAAAAACAACTGATTTTAGCTTGTAAACACCAAATGTCAAAAATAGGCCTAGGCAAGTGGCTAGGATGCATGATGATGCTCCTTGGATGTTGGGCCCCTCTATATGGCTAGGCTGTGAAAAAGTCTCACACATGTGGTATTGCCATACTCAGGAGGAGTGGCAGAATGTATTTTGGGGTGTAATTTTTGCTATGTACATGCTATGTGTTAGGAATATCCTATAAATTGACAACTTTGTGTAAAAAAAAAAAAGTTTTTATTTTTTTCCCACATTTTCCAAAAACTTGGGAAAAAAATGACATGTTCAAAGGACCCATAATGCCTCATAGAATATACGTTGGAGTGTTTGCTTTCCAAAATGGGGTCATTTTGTGGACTTTTCCATTGTATTGGGGCTCTAGGGCCTTGAAAAGTGTGATAGGTAGTAAGAAAGTTTTATGTGTATTTATGCTCCTAAAACGCCTTATGGTGCTACTTGGACGTGGAGTCTCTTTTTGTGGCCAGGCTGTGTAAAAGTCTCACACATGTGGTATCACCATACTCAGAAGGAGTAGCAGAATGAATTTTGGGGTGTCATTTTTGCTGTGTACGTGCTGTGTGTTAGAAATAGCTTATAAATTGACAACGTTTTGGGAAAAAAAAGAAAAAAACATTTTCTTCATTTTCCCAAGAATTGTGGGAAAAAAATATAACTTCAAAAAACTCACCATGCCTCTTACTAAATACCTTGGACTGTCTACTTTACAAAAAGGGGTCATTTGGGGGGTATTTGTACTGTCCTAACATTTCAGGGCCTCAAGAAAGGAGATAGGCCATCAGTACATCTGGTGTGATCAATTTTCAGTAATTGGTACCATAGCTTCTAGACTCAATAACTTTCACACAGACTAAATAATATACACTAATTTGGGTTAATTTTACCAGAGATATGTAGCAGTATACATTTTGGCCCAAATGTATGAAGAAAAATTTATTTTTTGCAAAATTTTATAATAGAAACTAAAAAAAAGTGTTTTTTTTGCAAAATTTTTGCTCTTTTTTTGCTTATATCACGAAAAAAAAAAAAAAACCCAGTTGTGATCAAATACCACCAAAAGAAAGCTCTATTTGTGTGAAAAAAATGATAAAAATTTTGTTTGGTTACAGTGTAGCATGACTGAGCAATTGTCATTCAAAGTGTGAGAGTGCTGAAAGCTGAAAATTGGTCTGGGCAGGAAGGGGGTCTAACTGCTCTGTATGGAAGCGGTTAAAAAAGAAAAGAAAAAATACATTTTCCTCTTCTTTCTTCATTTTCCCAGAAAAATGTGGTAACAAATGAGATCTGTGAAATACTCGCCGTGCCTCTTAGCTAATATCTTGGGGTGTCTACGTTCTGAAAAGGGGTCATTTTGGGGAGGGTTTGTGCTATTTTGACATTTCAGGGCCTCCAAAACTGTGATAGGTAGTAAGGAGTGAAATCAGCAATTTACGCCCTTCAAAAGCCTGAAGGCGGTGATTGGTTTTCGGGGTCCTGTACGCTGCTAGGCTCCTAAAAAGTTTTACACATGTGGTATCCCCGCACTCATTTAAATGACACTTTAATGACATTTTTTACTTTGTGTGAAAAAAAAGTCATTTTCCAGAAACACTTGGCAAAACATAAAATAAAAGAGGTAAGATTCCGCGCTAATGGATATTAATAAGGCTGCAGCCTACCCCAAAATATAGTCCAAAGGGCTATATCAGACCGTATAAGAGTAAAAACGAGGTAAAATGGCGCTGCCTTTTAAAGGGTAAAAAAATACTAATATGGAAGGGATCTTAAAATTATATATATGGAAGGGCTTAAAAAATTATATATGAAAAGGATTAAAAATATATAATGATGTGTAATTAGATGTAAAAACAAAGTGAATAAATCTATATAAAACCGTGATAAAAAATTAATCTGCACGTTGATATATAAATAAATGCAAAGACATAAATGGTGAATATAAAGTGATATGTGCAATCAATAAAGTGGCAATAACAAAGTGCTACTGTGATGATGTCCAGTGAAATCACCAAAACTATTAAATAAATTTAGATATAAATAAGTCCAAAAACAGTCCATAAAGTGCTTAAAAAAGAAAAAATCTGTGCTTCATTGGAACCAGTGGTGATTCAATAATTTTCAAACGGTGATCCGGTGATAAGTGTGGGGTGGGAAAAACACCATGCACCCCTCCAATGTATCCCGCACTCACCAGAGATATATACCCCTGCAGGGGTAATAAGCCTTAAGGTGTTAGCCTCTCTCCTAGGAATCACAATATTAGGCTTTTAGATGGAAGTATCCCTGGATGTCACTTCTCAATGCGGTCAAATATCTTCAATAGGCAAGGTCACCATAATAATCCATACTCCAATATGGGGAGATATTCCCAGATAACATGTAGAAAGGAAGATCTCATATAGTGAAGTACCGTTTTTAATCCGTTTATTAAAGTATAAAAAGACTGTACTCACATTTAAAGCAAAGCAAAGCAAGCATCAGTAGGTGCCGCGAGTCCCTCGTTGGCGGCTACTTCCGGGACGCTACGATAACCAGCGACCGGATCTGCGTTCCAGTGGGGCGGAAATGACATAACCACGCACAAATTCTATTTGCGTTACTATGTGAGATACAATCGCAAACACTTGCAGGGAGGCCCCAGCGAGATTTGAACTCGCGACCCCTGGTTTACAAGACCAGTGCTCTAACCCCTGAGCTATGGAGCCGTCTTTTGACCAAGGTCTGTCGTGTCTGTTGAAAACTGCAAAAGACTGCACACGAATATTGTCGGCCAACAACAGCCGACTGCAGAAGTGATGTCATGTGATGGTTAACTTTCCATGTGTTTTTTATTTTCTGAGCATGCCCAGTCTTGCAAATCTGCTGTCTGTCGGCCGAATTCTGTACTGACTGGCGAACAATCGGCCATTCTGGTGTCGGCATACAAAAATTTTAATGCTTGCACGACAGATTCTGTTCGGCCGAAGGTGCGCTGTCGGAAGCATCATACTAACAAGCCAAAAATCGGCCGATCGGTCGTCGGCCAAATCTTTTCGGCCGTCAATCTGCACGTGTGTACGAGGCATTACTCTGACTGGGTTTGTCCTGACCAGCAGTCTTGCTTGCTGAAACACTTTGGTCGATGGCTGGCTTTGTGTCACCCTGTTGTGGGTGGCTGGCTGGAACATTGTGGTGGCTGGCTGGCTTGCTGGAACACTGTGGTGGGTGGCTGGCTTGGTGTCACAGTGTTGTGGGTGGCTGGCTTGGTGTCACCCTGTTGAGGGTGGCTAGCTTGCTGGAACACTGTGGTGGGTGGCTGGCTTGGTGTCACAATGTTGTGGGTAGCTGGCTTGCTGGAACACTGTAGTCGGTGGCTGGCTTTGTGTCTCCCTGTTGTGGATGGCTGGCTGGAACACTGTGGTGGGTGGCTTTCTTGCTGGAACACTGTAGTGGGTGGTTGGCTTGGTGTCACCCTGTTGTGGGTGGCTGGCTTGCTGCAACACTGTAGTCGGTGGCTGGCTTCGTGTCTCCCTGTTGTGGTAATGGTAGTAAACATGTTGTCTCTAAAGTTAATGTGTTGAAAGCAGAAAAAATGGGCATCACAATTTGTGTATGGGGCTGCGTAGCCGCATACCGGCCAGGGTTGACCCATGTCCACAGCCAAATGTGTCTACAATGAGCAAGTGAGCATCTATACTGGACCACGGAGCAATGGAAGAAGGTGGCCTGGTCATGTTTTCTTTTACATCATGTGGATGGCTGGGAGCATTGCATACCTGGTGAAGAGATGGCATCAGGAGACAGTACAGAAAGAAGGCTAGCCAGCGGATGCAGTGTGATGCTTTGGGCAATGTTCTGCTGGGAAACCTTGAGTCTTTCCATTCATGCAGATTATACTTGACATACATCACTACCTTAACATTGTTACTGACCAATTACATCCCTTCATGGAAATGGTATTCCGTGATGGCAGGGGCCTCTTTCAGCAGGATAACGCACCCTGCCACACTGCAGGCATGATTCAAGAATGGTTTGAGAACATAACAATGAGTTTCAGTTTCAGCAATAACATGGTGTGGGCGGATTTCTGCCAGTCACGGGTTGCGTCTTGCCCCTCCAGCCTGTGTCTTAGAATAGGAAGGAGATAAAGCCTTCATTAATCTACATGTAATATCCTGCCCACATTGTGTTTAGCAGGTTAGTGGACATGAGGGAGGAGGGAGGGAGTGGGCTGTCATTTACCACTGTGTATACACCCACATGTGTGACTCCATAGTCACATGGGCTGCCCAGATGTGATAGGGAGGAAATGGTCAGCATAGAAACTCACTGGAAACTAAGCAAGTGCAGAGTTGACACCACAGCTGCAAAATCCATAGCTGAATTGGAGACATGAGCAGAAGGTGGCGATAGAGAGCAGCAGGATCAACCAGGTTTTTTGCAGAATACAGAAAACAAATCTCATAGTGAATGAGTGAGAATGAACAGCATGTAATACAGCAATTATTTAGAGATTTTTATAATATTGGTTTAATTACACAAAGTGCTGTAATGAGTTTGGTAAACTAAATTTCTTAAATGTTTTCCCTTGATATGATTTGACTTTAGAGTATACACACCTGGGCCTGTATCCCAGGGGATATTCTGTCCTAATGGGATGCGCTTTATTCTTTAGAGACAGAGGTTTCATCTTGATTTTTATCATTCCAGTATTTGTTTAATCTGCCCTTTATTTTCTATGCTGCATTATATTGTTTCATTCAAAATCCACACTAAAATATCCTTTATATGCATCATTTTTCTAACACGTAAACTTTCTAAAGCAGGGGTGGGGAACCTACGGTTCGGGGGCCGTATGCGGCCCCCGAAGTCATCTGGTCCGGCTCCCCATGCAGCTGAGTCTGTCTCTCAGCTGATCTGTCAGAATGGAGCCGATGCTTCCTGTATAGTTCCTGCTCCGTTATGACAGTCTGAGTGAGTCACAGGCGGAGTGATATCAAATGCACTCCGCCTGTGACCAATACAGGAAACATCACCTCTTCCTCCAGCGTTGCGCTGCTACACTTCTCCTAGCCAGCATTTCCCGCCAGCAGCACACACAGCAGTATCAGCCAGAACCAGCAGTACCAGCCAGAGCCAGCAGTACTCACAGCAGTACCAGCAGTACACACAGCAGTACCAGCCAGAACCAGCAGTACCCACAGCAGAACCAGCAGTACTAGCCAGAGCCAGCAGTACCAGCCAAAGTCCGCAGTCCCAGCCAGAGTCAGCAGTACCTACAGCACAGTACCAGCCAGCAGTACCTACAGCACAGTACCAGCCAGCAGTACCCACAGCAATACCAGCCAGCAGTACATGCCAGCAGTACCAGCCTGAGCCAGCAGTACCCACAGCAGTACCCGCCTGAGCCAGCAGTACCAGCCAGCAGTACCCACAGCACAGTACCAGCCATTAGTACCAGCCTGAGCCAGCAGTACCCAGAGCAGTACCAGCCAGCAGTACCTACAGCACAGTACCAGCCTGAGTCAGCAATACCCACGGCAGTACCAGCCAGCAGTACCCACAGCAGTATCAGCCTGAGCCAGCAGTACCATCCAGCAGTACTCACAGCACAGTACAAGCCAGCAGTACCAGCCTGAGCCAGCAGTACCCACAGCAGTACCAGCCAGCTATACCCACCAGCAGTACCTGCCAGCAGTTCTTTTCAAAACTTACCACCACAAAAAAGTTGACTGCGCTCCACACTGACCGACGCAAACCTGAAAAACTTGTTGCGAGTAGCAACACCATCAATACCAGCTAACATCACACACCTCACCAAAGAGAAGCAGTTCCAACCATTACATTAGGGGTGAGTTAATTAAATGTTTGACTAAATATAACAGGCTAATTTTTAAGGTGATAATTTTGTACGGCCCCCGAATGGTTTTATAAATACCCAAATGGCCCTTGGGAGAAAAAGGTTCCCCATCCCTGTTCTAAAGGAAGAAACAGTCATGGAGAGCAAGCATATGTATCTGCATGGACTTTCATTCAGTCCAAAACACTTGACCTCCGGAAGGTTTCCCCCCTCTTCCTGACCAGAGCACTTTATGCAATTTGACACTGCGTGCTTTAACTGGTAATTGCGTGGTCATGTAATGCTGTACCCAAACTAAGTTTGGTGTCCTTTTTTTCCCCACAAATAGAGCTTTCTTTTGGTGGTATTTGATCACCACTGGGATTTTTATTTTTTTGCAAACAAAAGAAGACCCGAACATTTTGAAAAAAAAAATGATATTTTCTATTTTGTGTAATAGAATATATCCAATAAACTAAATTTTTGTCATTTCTTGAGGTGCTAAAATGCCAGGGCAGTCCCCCCAAATTACCCCTTTTTGGAAAGTAGACACCCCAAGGAATTTGCTGGGAGGCATGTTGAGCCCATTGAATATTTCATTTTTTTGTCACAAGTGACAAAACAAATGCCAAAAAAAATCTATATATATTTTTTACACATAGTTGTCACTAAAATGATATATTGCATGCATATACACATGCCTTGGGTATATGTGGAATTTCACCCCAAAATACATTCTTCTGCTTCCCAAGTACAGGGATACCACATGTGAGAAACTTTTTGGGAGCCTAGCCGCGTATGGGTGCCCGAAAAACCAATCTCTGCCTTCAGGATTTCAAAGGGCGTACATTGCTTATTTCACTTCCTCACTGCCTATCACAGTTTCGGATGCCCTGAAATGTCAAGATAGCAAAAACCCCCCTCAAATGACCCCTTTTTGGAAAGTAGATACTCCAAGCTATTTGCTGCGAGGCATGTTGAGGCCATAAAATATTTTAGATTGTTCCACAAGTTTCAGGAAAATTAACCCTTTTCGGAAAGTAGACACCCCAAGGTATTTGCCAAGAGGCATGGTATTTTGCAGATCTAGCTTTTTGTCACAAAGTTTTGAAAATTGAACCACTTCAATACCGAGTCATTGTAAAATGACGTCAGCAAGATGGCTTTAGCGATCCGGGCCGCCGTCATATGACGTCGCCCGGATCACCCCGCTACTGCGCGCCCCTGGGGGCGCGCAGCGCGGCGATCGGGGGTGAGGCTCGTCCCTCGGGCTGAGCCCAACCCCGATCAAGGTAAACAGCCAATAAAATTGGCTGTTTACCACGTGATCGGCTGTGTCAATCACAGCCGATCACATGAGCGGCTCCAGCGCGAGCCGCTCGTTCCTTTCTTAATGCGCGCCTCTCGGACAGAGCCCATCCCGATCTAGGTAAAGAGCCAATGAAATTGGCTCTTTACTACGTGACCGGCTGTGTCCAATCACAGCCGGTCACAAATGTCATCAGAGAACAGGTAACTAGCTGTCACCGTGTTCTCCTCCTCACACACTGATCCTGTGTGAGGAGGAGATTGTGGTAACAGCTAGTTACCAAGTACAGTGCACCCCAACCACACTGATTGCCCCCCCCCCAATAAAAAGCACCTGTCACTAGCCCATCAAAGTACCCGAGTACCTGTCACCAGCCCATCAGGTACTCTGATGACAGGTACTCGGGTACTCTGATGGGCTGATGACAGGTACTCTGATGGGCTGGTGACAGGCACTCGGGTACTCTGATGATGGGTACTCTGATGACAGGTACTCGGGTACTCTGATGACAGGTACTCGGGTACTCTGATGACAGGTACTCAGGTACTCTGAGTTACAGGTACTCGGGTACTCGGGTACTCTGATGACGGGTACTCGGGTACTCTGATGACAGGTACTCGGATACTCTGATGACAGGTACTCTGGTACTTTGAGTACCCGTCACCGGAGTACCCGAGTATCCGTCATCGGAGTACCCGAGTACCCGTCATCGGAGTACCCGAGTACCTGTCACCTACCCATCAGAGTACCCGAGTACCTGTCACCTACCCATCAGAGTACCCGAGTACCTTCCACCTGCTCATCAGAGTACCTGACACCTGAAGTACCCGGGTACTTGCCACCTGCTCATCAGTACCATCACTACTCATCAGTACTCATCAGTACCCATCAGTACCTATCACCTATCAGTATCAGTACTGATCATCCGTACCCATCAGTACAGTATCAGTATCACCTATCAGTATCAGTACTACTCATCAGTACCTATCACCTGCCCATAAAAGTACCCGAGTACCTGTCACCTGCCTATCGGAGTACTCGAGTACCTGCCACTTGCTCATCAGTACCAGAGTACCTGTCACCTGCCCAGCAAAGTACCCGAGTACCTGTCACCCTTCATACATGTCTAAGTCCAAAAAGGTTTTTATACGTCCTCCGTTTAAACCTAAATACCGGTGTTATGGCAGCAGATAGCTGCCATAACCCTGGTATTTTTTTAAACGGTGGGCGGTTGGCTTTCCGATAAGGGTGGTCCCAGTGGCGGATTCGCCGCGGGATCACCCTTCCGGGGTGGTGGAAGAGGTGCACCCCCCCCCCCTCCCGCCGCATTCTGGTCCTTTTCCCCGCTTACCGGACCCGCCGGCAGCGGGGAAAACGATCCGGTCCCAGATCCTCACAGACAGAATGTCGAGTGAGGGCAAGCTTGGTCTTGGAGGACCGGTGTTCCGTGAAAAAACCATACCCGTGAGAAAACCATACCCTCGTCACTTCCGGTGCACCTACGGAGGGTATGGATTTCTCACGGTAGTGAAACTTGCGGCGCTTACATTAAAACAGCTCCTCTGCAACATAAATCATCTCCGCTCCTTCCCCTGTCACTTCCCTCATCTCCGGTAATAAATATAAAAGCGGATCACGGAGCCGAGATCGCCGTTATTTACCTCTCATACACCCGCCGCCGCTTTTATTTTTATTACCGGAGATGAGGGAAGTTACAGCGATACCACAGGAGATGATTGATGTTGCAACCGAAGTGTTTTAATGTACCCGCCGCAAGTATAACATTAGACACAGTGCCGTGATAGTTTCATGCCCACCGAGCATGCGCACTTGTCAAATTCTTTCCTGTTCAATTGCGTATCCGGGGCTCTGAGCATGCGCACTGCTGCGCTGCTCAGCTGTTTCAGACCGGAAGTGACGAGGGTATGGTTTCTCCACGGGGTATGGTTTTTTAACGTTACACCGGAGCTACGGCAAACGTCGTTGCCTAGCAACCAGTTTAAAGGTCCCTTTTTTTTTTTCATTTTATTTATTTATTTATTTTTTTCTATCTTTTAGTGTACTTGTGAGATCTGAGGACTTTTTGACCCCAGATCTCACAAAAAAGAGGTCCTGTCGTGCCTTTTTCTATTACAAGTAATGTTTACATTTCTTGTAATAGAAATAAAAATGACCATTTTTTTTTTAAAAAAACAGTGTAAAAATAAAAAATAATGAATAAAATAAATAGTAAAAAAAAAAAAAAAAAATTAAAGCGCCCTGTCCCCGCGAGCTCGCGCACAGAAGCGAACGCATACGGAAACCCCGCCCACATATGTAAACAGTGTTCAAACTACACATGTGAGGTATCGTCGCGATCGTTAGAGCAAGAGCAATAATTTGAGCCCTAGACCTCCTCTGTAACTCTAAGATAGCAACCTGTAGAAATTTTTAAAGTGTC
This sequence comes from Pelophylax lessonae, assembly GCF_965119305.1. NCBI lineage: Eukaryota > Metazoa > Chordata > Amphibia > Anura > Ranidae > Pelophylax > Pelophylax lessonae. The sequence continues at coordinate 672,157,983 of NC_138769.1, read as the reverse complement.
GCCTATGGGGATTTTTAAGTACCAAAGTTTGTCACCATTCTGTGAGCATGCGCAATTTTGAAGCATGACATGTTGGGTATCTATTTACTCGGCGTAACATTATCTTTCACATTATGGAAAACAATTGGGCTAACTTTACTGGTTTCTTATTTTTAAATTCAAAAAAGTGAATTTTTTCCCAAAAAATTGCGTTTGGAAGACCGCTGCGCAAATACGGTGTGATAAAAAATATTGCAATAATCTCCATTTTATTCTCTAGGGTCTCTGCTAAAAAAAAAATATATAATGTTTTGGGGTTCTAAGTAGTTTTCTAGCAAAAACAACTGATTTTAGCTTGTAAACACCAAATGTCAAAAAAAGGCCTAGGCAAGTGGCTAGGATGCATGATGATGCTCCTTGGATGTTGGGCCCCTCTATATGGCTAGGCTGTGAAAAAGTCTCACACATGTGGTATTGCCATACTCAGGAGGAGTGGCAGAATGTATTTTGGGGTGTAATTTTTGCTATGTACATGCTATGTGTTAGGAATATCCTATAAATTGACAACTTTGTGTAAAAAAAAAAAAAGTTTTTATTTTTTTTCCACATTTTCCAAAAACTTGTGGAAAAAAATGAGATGTTCAAAGGACCCATAATGCCTCATAGAATATACGTTGGAGTGTTTGCTTTCCAAAATGGGGTCATTTTGTGGACTTTTCCATTGTATTGGTGCTCTAGGGCCTTGAAAAGTGTGATAGGTAGTAAGAAAGTTTTATGTGTATTTATGCTCCTAAAACGCCTTATGGTGCTACTTGGACGTGGAGTCTCTTTTTGTGGCCAGGCTGTGTAAAAGTCTCACACATGTGGTATCACCATACTCAGAAGGAGTAGCAGAATGAATTTTGGGGTGTCATTTTTGCTGTGTACATGCTATGTGTTAGAAATAGCTTATAAATTGACAACGTTTTGGGAAAAAAAAGAAAAAAAATGTTTTCTTTATTTTCCCAAGAATTGTGGGAAAAAATTATAACTTCAAAAAATTCACCATGCCTCTTACTAAATACCTTAGACTGTCTACTTTACAAAAAGGGGTCATTTGGGGGGTATTTGTACTGTCCTAACATTTCAGGGCCTCAAGAAAGGAGATAGGCCATCAGTACATCTGGTGTGATCAATTTTCAGTAATTGGTACCATAGCTTCTAGACTCAATAACTTTCACACAGACTAAATAATATACACTAATTTGGGTTAATTTTACCAGAGATATGTAGCAGTATAAATTTTGGCCCAAATGTATGAAGAAAAATTAATTTTTTGCAAAATTTTATAATAGAAACTAAAAAAAAGTGTTTTCTTTGCAAAATTTTTGCTCTTTTTTTGCTTATATTACGAAAAAAAAAAAACCCCAGTTGTGATCAAATACCACCAAAAGAAAGCTCTATTTGTGTGAAAAAAATGATAAAAATTTTGTTTGGTTACAGTGTAGCATGACTGAGCAATTGTCATTCAAAGTGTGAGAGTGCTGAAAGCTGAAAATTGGTCTGGGCAGGAAGGGAGTCTAATGGCACTTTTCCACTGCAAGTACCGGCTAGTACCGGCTCGGCTCTACTCGGCCCTGCTTGGCCCGGTTTGCTTTTCCACTGCGGTTCTGCATGGTATAGTGTCGGAACGGTTCGGTACGGTACGGTATAGGTTTGCTTTTCCACTAAAGTAGTACTAAAGTTAAGTGGGTGGGATAACAACGGGGTGGGTGTGATTCTCTGACCAATCAGTGGCTAGTAGTGACTGCATGCAAAGGATTGTGGGATATGGTACCAGTTTGGTACCTGTTGGAACCACAATCGAGTAGGTACTGTTTTTTCAGAGCCGTACCGTACCGTACCGTTCGGTTCCATGCAGTGGAAAAGCAAACCTATACCGTACCGTACCGAACCGTTCCGACCCTATACCATGCGGTACCGCAGTGGAAAAGCACAAAAGCGTGCCGAGCCGGTACGGTTCTATGCAGTGGAAAAGCGCCATAACTGCTCTGTATGGAAGCGGTTAAAAAAGAAAAGAAAAAATACATTTTCCTCTTCTTTCTTCATTTTCCCAAAAAAATGTGGTAACAAATGAGATCTGTGAAATACTCGCCGTGCCTCTTAGCTAATATCTTGGGGTGTCTACGTTCTGAAAAGGGGTCATTTTGGGGAGGGTTTGTGCTATCTTGACATTTCAGGGCCTCCAAAACTGTGATAGGTAGTAAGGAGTGAAATCAGCAATTTACGCCCTTCAAAAGCCTGAAGGCGGTGATTGGTTTTCGGGGTCCTGTACGCTGCTAGGCTCCTAAAAAGTTTTACACATGTGGTATCCCCGCACTCATTTAAATGACACTTTAATGACATTTTTTACTTTGTGTGAAAAAAAAGTCATTTTCCAGAAACACTTGGCAAAACATAAAATAAAAGAGGTAAGATTCCGCGCTAATGGATATTAATAAGGCTGCAGCCTACCCCAAAATATAGTCCAAAGGGCTATATCAGACCGTATAAGAGTAAAAACGAGGTAAAATGGCGCTGCCTTTTAAAGGGTAAAAAAATACTAATATGGAAGGGATCTTAAAATTATATATATGGAAGGGCTTAAAAAATTATATATGAAAAGGATTAAAAAATATATAATGATGTGTAATTAGATGTAAAAACACAGTGAATAAATCTATATAAAACCATGATAAAAAATTAATCTGCACGATGATATATAAATAAATGCAAAGACATAAATGGTGAATATAAAGTGATATGTGCAATCAATAAAGTGGCAATAACAAAGTGCTACTGTGATGATGTCCAGTGAAATCACCAAAACTATTAACCGCTTGCCGACCGCCGCAAGTAAATTTACTGCGGCGGTCAGCCCAATACCAGGCAGAGTGACGTTAATTAACGTCACTAGCCTGGGAGGGTCTGGGGAGCGAGCGCGCGCCCGCGGAGGCGCGCTCCCGCGCGGTCACGGACCACCCCCCCCCCCCGCGCGTGTGACCAGCGGACCCGATGTCCGCCGGTCACTCGGCGATCGTCGGGGGAGAGGGAGAAAGTCAGGCGGCTTGTGTAAACAAGCCACCTGTCATTCTCCTCGGTGTAAAAACACTGATCAGACGGATCTAGTATGTAGATCCGTTGATCAGTGTCCTTACACCTCAATCCACAGCCAATCACAGTAGAAAGCACGCCCCTAGGGACACACACAGCCCCTCCCTCCCAAATAAAGTTAACCCCTTCACTACCAGTGTATTTTTACAGTAACAGTGCATATATATAGCACTGATTACTGTAGAAATGTCACTGGTACCCCCAAAAGTGTCAAAAATTTCAGTCAAGGGTCCGATCTGTCCGCCGCAATGTCGCAGTACCGCAAAAAAAATCGCAGATCGCCGCCGTTACGCATTAAAAAAAAAACAACAAAAATGACAAAAATCTTTCCCTTTGTTAGTAAACCAATCAAAATACGCTTTTTGCGATTTTTTTTACCAAACATAGGTAGGATAAAACAAATTGGCCGAAAATGTTAAAAAATTTTGATTTTTACATTTTTTTTTGGGGAATTTCATATAAAAAAATTTGAAAAATATTGTTATTTTTGCAAAATTGATGCTCTTTTTTTGTTTATAGCGCAAAAAGTAAAAATCGCACAGGTGATCAAATACCACCAAAAGAAAGCTCTGTTTGTGGGAAAAAAAGGACGTCAAATTCTTTTAGGTACAGCGTCGCATGACCGCGCAATTGTCCGTTAAGGTCACGCAGTGCCGAATTGCAAAATACCCCCTGGTCGTTTAGCAGGAAAATCCTCCGGGGCTTAAGTGGTTAAATAAATTTAGATATAAATAAGTCCAAAAACAGTCCATACAGTGCTTAAAAAAGAAAAAATCTGTGCTTCATTGGAACCAGTGGTGATTCAATAATTTTCAAACGGTGATAAGTGTGGGGTGGGAAAAACACCATGCACCCCTCCAATGTATCCCGCACTCACCAGAGATATATACCCCTGCAGGGGTAATAAGCCTTAAGGTGTTAGCCTCTCTCCTAGGAATCACAATATTAGGCTTTTAGATGGAAGTATCCCTGGATGTCACTTCTCAATGCGGTCAAATATCTTCAATAGGCAAGGTCACCATAATAATCCATACTCCAATATGGGGAGATATTCCCAGATAACATGTAGAAAGGAAGACCTCATATAGTGAAGTACCGTTTTTAATCTGTTTATTAAAGTATAAAAAGACTGTACTCACATTTAAAACAAGGCAAAGCAAGCATCAGAGGCAGTAGGGGCCGCGAGTCCCTCGTTGGCGGCTACTTCCGGGACGCTACGATAATAAGCGACCGGATCTGCGTTCCAGTGGGGCGGAAATGACATAACCACGCACAAATTCTATTTGCGTTACTATGTGAGATACAATCGCAAACACTTGCAGGGAGGCCCCAGCGAGATTTGAACTCGGGACCCCTGGTTTACAAGACCAGTGCTCTAACCCCTGAGCTATGGAGCCTTTTTTTTTTTTTTTTTGCATGGTTACGTCATTTCCGCCCCACTGGAACGCAGATCCGGTCGCTGGTTATCGTAGGGGATCCTTGCATCACTTTTGTATTCAACACCAATTGCCTTTTTGTCCATCTGCTGTCAATGAAGTGGCATGTAAGAATCAGTAGTTAAGCCCCGTACACACGTACCGATCGTCGGCCGAACGATCGGCCGTCTTTTGTCCAAGGTCTGTGGTGTCTGTTGAAAACTGCAAAAGACTGCACACGAATATTGTCGGCCAACAACAGCCGACTGCAGAAGTGATGTCATGTGATGGTTAACTTTCCGTGTGTTTTTTATTTTCTGAGCATGCCCAGTCTTGCAAATCTGCTGTCTGTCGGCCGAATTCTGTACTGACTGGCGAACAATCGGCCGTTCTGGTGTCGGCATACAAAAATTTTAATGCTTGCACGACAGATTCTGTTCGGCCGAAGGTGCGCTGTCGGCTGTCGGAAGCATCATACTAACAAGCCAAAAATCGGCCGATCGGTCGTCGGCCAAATCTTTTCGGCCGACAATCTGCACGTGTGTACGAGGCATTACTCTGACTCGGTTTGTCCTGACCAGCAGTCTTGCTTGCTGAAACACTTTGGTCGATGGCTGGCTTTGTGTCACCCTGTTGTGGGTGGCTGGCTGGAACATTGTGGTGGCTGGCTGGCTTGCTGGAACACTGTGGTGGGTGGCTGGCTTGGTGTCACAGTGTTGTGGGTGGCTGGCTTGCTGGAACACTGTAGTCGGTGGCTGGCTTCGTGTCTCCCTGTTGTGGGTGGCTGGCTGGAACACTGTGGTGGGTGGCTTGCTTGCTGGAACACTGTGGTGGCTTGCTGGCTTGGTGTCACCCTGTTGAGGGTGGCTGGCTTGCTGGAACACTGTGGTGGGTGGCTGGCTTGGTGTCACAATGTTGTGGGTAGCTGGCTTGCTGGAACACTGTAGTCGGTGGCTGGCTTTGTGTCTCCCTGTTGTGGGTGGCTGGCTGGAACACTGTGGTGGGTGGCTTGCTTGCTGGAACACTGTAGTGGGTGGTTGGCTTGGTGTCACCCTGTTGTGGGTGGCTGGCTTGCTGGAACACTGTAGTCGGTGGCTGGCTTTGTGTCTCCCTGTTGTGGTAATGGTAGTAAACATGTTGTCTCTAAAGTTAATGTGTTGAAAGCAGAAAAAATGGGCATCACAATTTGTGTATGGGGCTGCGTAGCCGCATACCGGCCAGGGTTGACCCATGTCCACAGCCAAATGTGTCTACAATGAGCAAGTGAGCATCTATACTGGACCACGGAGCAATGGAAGAAGGTGGCCTGGTCATGTTTTCTTTTACATCATGTGGATGGCTGGGAGCATTGCATACCTGGTGAAGAGATGGCATCAGGAGACAGTACAGAAAGAAGGCTAGCCAGCGGATGCAGTGTGATGCTTTGGGCAATGTTCTGCTGGGAAACCTTGAGTCTTTCCATTCATGCAGATTATACTTGACACACATCACTACCTTAACATTGTTACTGACCAATTACATCCCTTCATGGAAATGGTATTCCGTGATGGCAGGGGCCTCTTTCAGCAGGATAACGCACCATGCCACACTGCAGGCATGATTCAAGAATGGTTTGAGGAACATAACAATGAGTTTCAGTTTCAGCAATAACATGGTGTGGGCGGATTTCTGCCAGTCACGGGTTGCGTCTTGCCCCTCCAGCCTGTGTCTTAGAATAGGAGGGAGATAAAGCCTTCATTAATCTACATGTAATATCCTGCCCACATTGTGTTTAGCAGGTTAGTGGACATGAAGGAGGAGGGAGGGAGTGGGCTGTCATTTACCACTGTGTATACACCCACATGTGTGACTCCATAGTCACATGGGCTGCCCAGATGTGATAGGGAGGAAATGGTCAGCATAGAAACTCACTGGAAACTAAGCAAGTGCAGAGTTGACACCACAGCTGCAAAATCCATAGCTGAATTGGAGACATGAGCAGAAGGTGGCGATAGAGAGCAGCAGGATCAACCAGGTTTTTTGCAGAATACAAAAAACAAATCTCATAGTGAATGAGTGAGAATGAACAGCATGTAATACAGCAATTATTGAGAGATTTTTATAATATTGGTTTAATTACACAAAGTGCTGTAATGAGTTTGGTAAACTAAATTTCTTAAATGTTTTCCCTTGATATGATTTGACTTTAGAGTATACACACCTGGGCCTGTATCCCTGGGGATATTCTGTCCTAATGGGATGCGCTTTATTCTTTAGAGACAGAGGTTTCATCTTGATTTTTATCATTCCAGTATTTGTTTAATCTGCCCTTTATTTTCTATGCTGCATTATATTGTTTCATTCAAAATCCACACTAAAATATCCTTTATATGCATCATTTTTCTAACACGTAAACTTTCTAAAGCAGGGGTGGGGAACCTACGGTTCGGGGGCCGTATGCGGCCCCCTAAGTCATCTGGTACGGCTCCCCATGCAGCTGAGTCTGTCTCTCAGCTGATCTGTCAGAATGGAGCCGATGCTTCCTGTATAGTTCCTGCTCCGTTATGACAGTCTGAGTGAGTCACAGGCGGAGTGATATCAAATGCACTCCGCCTGTGACCAATACAGGAAACATCACCTCTTCCTCCAGCGTTGCGCTGCTACACTTCTCCTAGCCAGCATTTCCCGCCAGCAGCACACACAGCAGTATCAGCCAGAACCAGCAGTACCAGCCAGAGCCAGCAGTACTCACAGCAGTACCAGCAGTACACACAGCAGTACCAGCCAGAACCAGCAGTACCCACAGCAGAACCAGCAGTACTAGCCAGAGCCAGCAGTACCAGCCAAAGTCCGCAGTCCCAGCCAGAGTCAGCAGCACCTACAGCACAGTACCAGCCAGCAGTACCTACAGCACAGTACAAGCTAGCAGTACCAGCCTAAGCCAGCAGTACCCACAGCAGTACCAGCCAGCTATACCCACCAGCAGTACCTGCCAGCAGTTCTTTTCAAAACTTACCACCACAAAAAAGTCGACTGCGCTCCACACTGACCGACGCAAACCTGAAAAACCTGTTGCGCTTAGCAACACCATCAATACCAGCTAACATCACACACCTCACCAAAGAGAAGCAGTTCCAGCCATTACATTAGGGGTGAGTTAATTAAATGTTTGACCAAATATAACAGGCTAATTTTTAAGGTGATAATTTTGTACGGCCCCCGAATGGTTTTATAAATACCCAAATGGCCCTTGGCAGAAAAAGGTTCCCCACCCCTGTTCTAAAGGAAGAAACAGTCATGGAGAGCAAGCATATGTATCTGCATGGACTTTCATTCAGTCCAAAACACTTGACCTCCGGAAGGTTTCCCCCCTCTTCCTGACCAGAGCACTTTATGCAATTTGACACTGCGTGCTTTAACTGGTAATTGCGTGGTCATGTAATGCTGTACCCAAACTAAGTTTGGTGTCCTTTTTTTCCCCACAAATAGAGCTTTCTTTTGGTGGTATTTGATCACCACTGGGATTTTTATTTTTTTGCAAACAAAAGAAGACCCGAACATTTTGAAAAAAAAAATGATAGTTTCTATTTTGTGTAATAGAATATATCCAATAAACTAAATTTTTGTCATTTCTTGAGGTGCTAAAATGCCAGGGCAGTACCCCCAAATTACCCCTTTTTGGAAAGTAGACACCCCAAGGAATTTGCTGGGAGGCATGTTGAGCCCATTGAATATTTCATTTTTTTGTCACAAGTGACAAAACAAATGCCAAAAAAAATCTATATATATTTTTTACACATAGTTGTCACTAAAATGATATATTGCATGCATATACACATGCCTTGGGTATATGTGGAATTTCACCCCAAAATACATTCTTCTGCTTCCCAAGTACAGGGATACCACATGTGAGAAACTTTTTGGGAGCCTAGCCGCGTATGGGTGCCCGAAAAACCAATCTCTGCCTTCAGGATTTCAAAGGGCGTAAATTGCTTATTTCACTTCCTCACTGCCTATCACAGTTTCGGATGCCCTGAAATGTCAAGATAGCAAAACCCCCCCTCAAATGACCCCTTTTTGGAAAGTAGATACTCCAAGCTATTTGCTGCGAGGCATGTTGAGGCCATAAAATATTTTAGATTGTTCCACAAGTTTCAGGAAAATTAACCCTTTTCGGAAAGTAGACACCCCAAGGTATTTGCCAAGAGGCATGGTATTTTGCAGATCTAGCTTTTTGTCACAAAGTTTTGAAAATGTAACCACTTCAATACCGAGTCATTGTAAAATGACGTCAGCAAGATGGCTTTAGCGATCCGGGCCGCCCGGATCACCCCGCTACTGCGCGCCCCCGGGGGCGCACAGCGCAGCGATCGGAGGTGAGGCTCGTCCCTCGGACTGAGCCCAACCCCGATCAAGGTAAACAGCCAATAAAATTGGCTGTTTACCACGTGATCGGCTGTGTCAATCACAGCCGATCACATGAGCGGCTCCAGCGCGAGCCGCTCGTTCCTTTCTTAATGCGCGCCCCTCGGACAGAGCCCATCCCCGATCTAGGTAAAGAGCCAATGAAATTGGCTCTTTACTACGTGACCGGCTGTGTCCAATCACAGCCGGTCACAAATGTCATCAGAGAACAGGTAACTAGCTGTCACCGTGTTCTCCTCCTCACACACTGATCCTGTGTGAGGAGGAGATTGTGGTAACAGCTAGTTACCAAGTACAGTGCACCCCAACCACACTGATTGCCCCCCCCCCCAATATAAAGCACCTGTCACTAGCCCATCAAAGTACCCGAGTACCTGTCACCAGCCCATCAGGTACTCTGATGACAGGTACTCGGGTACTCTGATGGGCTGGTGACAGGCACTCGGGTACTGTGATGATGGGTACTCGGGTACTCTGATGACAGGTACTCGGGTACTCTGATGACAGGTACTCGGGTACTCGGGTACTCTGATGACGGGTACTCGGGTACTCTGATGACAGGTACTCGGATACTCTGATGACAGGTACTCTGGTACTTTGAGTACCCGTCACCTGAGTACCCGAGTACCCGTCATCGGAGTACCCGAGTACCCATCATCGGAGTACCCGAGTACCTGTCACCTACCCATCAGAGTACCCGAGTACCTGTCACCTACCCATCAGAGTACCCAAGTACCTTCCACCTGCTCATCAGAGTACCTGACACCTGAAGTACCCGAGTACTTGCCACCTGCTCATCAGTACCATCACTACTCATCAGTACTCATCAGTACCCATCAGTACCTATCACCTATCAGTATCAGTACTGATCATCCGTACCCATCAGTACAGTATCAGTATCAGTATCACCTATCAGTATCAGTACTACTCATCAGTACCTATCACCTGCCCATAAGAGTACCCGAGTACCTGTCACCTGCCTATCGGAGTACTCGAGTACCTGCCACTTGCTCATCAGTACCAGAGTACCTGTCACCTGCCCAGCAAAGTACCCGAGTACCTGTCACCCTTCATACATGTCTAAGTCCAAAAAGGTTTATATACGTCCTCCGTTTAAACCTAAATACCGGTGTTATGGCAGCAGATAGCTGCCATAACCCTGGTATTTTTTTAAACGGTGGGCGGTTGGCTTTCCGATAAGGGTGGTCCCAGTGGCGGATTCGCCGCGGGATCACCCTTCCGGGGTGGTGGAAGAGGTGCACCGCCCCCTCCCGCCGCATTCTGGTCCTTTTCCCCGCTTACCGGACCCGCCGGCAGCGGGGAAAATGATCCGGTCCCAGATCCTCACAGACAGGATGTCGAGTGAGGGCAAGCTTGCCCTCACTCGACTCTATGGTCTTGGAGGACCGGTGTTCCGTGAAAAAACCATACCCGTGAGAAAACCATACCCTCGTCACTTCCGGTGCACCTACGGAGGGTATGGATTTATCACGGTAGTGAAACTTGCGGCGCTTACATTAAAACAGCTCCTCTGCAACATAAATCATCTCCGCTCCTTCCCCTGTCACTTCCCTCATCTCCGGTAATAAATATAAAAGCGGATCACGGAGCCGAGATCGCCGTTATTTACCTCTCATACACCCGCCGCCGCTTTTATTTTTATTACCAGAGATGAGGGAAGTTACAGCGATACCACAGGAGATGATTGATGTTGCAACCGAAGTGTTTTAATGTACCCGCCGCAAGTATAACATTAGACACAGTGCCGTGATAGTTTCATGCCCACCGAGCATGCGCACTTGTCAAATTCTTTCCTGTTCAATTGCGAATCCGGGGCTCTGAGCATGCGCACTGCTGCGCTGCTCAGCTGTTTCAGACCGGAAGTGATGAGGGTATGGTTTCTGCACGGGGTATGGTTTTTTTAACGTTACACCGGAGCTACGGCAAACGTCGTTGCCTAACAACCAGTTTAAAGGTCCCTTTTTTTTTTTTCATTTTATTTATTTATTTTTTTTTTTTTTCTATCTTTTAGTGTACTTGTGAGATCTGAGGACTTTTTGACCCCAGATCTCACAAAAAAGAGGTCCTGTCGTGCCTTTTTCTATTACAAGTAATGTTTACATTTCTTGTAATAGAAATAAAAATGACCTTTTTCTTTTTTTAAAAAAAAAACAGTGTAAAAATAAAAAATAATGAATAAAATAAATAGTAAAAAAAAAAAAAAAAAATTAAAGCGCCCTGTCCCCGCGAGCTCGCGCACAGAAGCGAAAGCATACGGAAACTCCGCCCACATATGTAAACAGTGTTCAAACTACACATGTGAGGTATCGTCGCGATCGTTAGAGCAAGAGCAATAATTTGAGCCCTAGACCTCCTCTGTAACTCTAAGATAGCAACCTGTAGAAATTTTTAAAGTGTCGCCTATGGGGATTTTTAAGTACCAAAGTTTGTCACCATTCTGTGAGCATGCGCAATTTTGAAGCATGACATGTTGGGTATCTATTTACTCGGCGTAACATTATCTTTCACATTATGGAAAACAATTGGGCTAACTTTACTGGTTTCTTATTTTTTAATTCAAAAAAGTGAATTTTTTCCCAAAAAATTGCGTTTGGAAGACCGCTGCGCAAATACGGTGTGATAAAAAATATTGCAATAATCTCTATTTTATTCTCTAGGGTCTCTGCTAAAAATATATATATATATATATATAATGTTTTGGGGTTCTAAGTAGTTTTCTAGCAAAAACAACTGATTTTAGCTTGTAAACACCAAATGTCAAAAATGTCAAAAATAGGCCTAGGCAAGTGGCTAGGATGCATGATGATGCTCCTTGGATGTTGGGCCCCTCTATATGGCTAGGCTGTGAAAAAGTCTCACACATGTGGTATTGCCATACTCAGGAGGAGTGGCAGAATGTATTTTGGGGTGTAATTTTTGCTATGTACATGCTATGTGTTAGGAATATCCTATAAATTGACAACTTGATGTTCAAAGGACCCATAATGCCTCATAGAATATACGTTGGAGTGTTTGCTTTCCAAAATGGGGTCATTTTGTGGACTTTTCCATTGTATTGGTGCTCTAGGGCCTTGAAAAGTGTGATAGGTAGTAAGAAAGTTTTATGTGTATTTATGCTCCTAAAACGCCTTATGGTGCTACTTGGACGTGGAGTCTCTTTTTGTGGCCAGGCTGTGTAAAAGTCTCACACATGTGGTATCACCATACTCAGAAGGAGTAGCAGAATGAATTTTGGGGTGTCATTTTTGCTGTGTACATGCTATGTGTTAGAAATAGCTTATAAATTGACAACGTTTTGGGAAAAAAAAGAAAAAAAAAATTTTCTTCATTTTCCCAAGAATTGTGGGAAAAAATTATAACTTCAAAAAACTCACCATGCCTCTTACTAAATACCTTGGACTGTCTACTTTACAAAAAGGGGTCATTTGGGGGGTATTTGTACTGTCCTAACATTTCAGGGCCTCAAGAAAGGAGATAGGCCATCAGTACATCTGGTGTGATCAATTTTCAGTAATTGGTACCATAGCTTCTAGACTCAATAACTTTCACACAGACTAAATAATATACACTAACTTGGATTAATTTTACCAGAGATATGTAGCAGTATAAATTTTGGCCCAAATGTATGAAGAAAAATAATTTTTTTGCAAAATTTTATAATAGAAACTAAAAAAAAGGTTTTTTTTTGCAAAATTTTTCTCTTTTTTTGCTTATATCACGAAAGAAAAAAAACCCCAGTTGTGATCAAATACCACCAAAAGAAAGCTCTATTTGTGTGAAAAAAATGATAAAAATTTTGTTTGATTACAGTGTAGCATGACTGAGCAATTGTCCTTCAAAGTGTGAGAGTGCTGAAAGCTGAAAATTGGTCTGGGCAGGAAGGGGGTCTAACTGCTCTGTATGGAAGCGGTTAAAAAAGAAAAGAAAAAATACATTTTCCTCTTCTTTCTTCATTTTCCCAAAAAAATGTGGTAACAAATGAGATCTGTGAAATACTCGCCGTGCCTTTTAGCTAATATCTTGGGGTGTCTACGTTCTGAAAAGGGGTCATTTTGGGGAGGGTTTGTGCTATCTTGACATTTCAGGGCCTCCAAAACTGTGATAGGTAGTAAGGAGTGAAATCAGCAATTTACGCCCTTCAAAAGCCTGAAGGCGGTGATTGGTTTTCGGGGTCCTGTACGCTGCTAGGCTCCTAAAAAGTTTTACACATGTGGTATCCCCACACTCATTTAAATGACACTTTAATGACATTTTTTACTTTGTGTGAAAAAAAAGTCATTTTCCAGAAACACTTGGCAAAACATAAAATAAAAGAGGTAAGATTCCGCGCTAATGGATATTAATAAGGCTGCAGCCTACCCCAAAATATAGTCCAAAGGGCTATATCAGACCGTATAAGAGTAAAAACGAGGTAAAATGGCGCTGCCTTTTAAAGGGTAAAAAAATACTAATATGGAAGGGATCTTAAAATTATATATATGGAAGGGCTTAAAAAATTATATATGAAAAGGATTAAAAAATATATAATGATGTGTAATTAGATGTAAAAACAAAGTGAATAAATCTATATAAAACCGTGATAAAAAATTAATCTGCACGTTGATATATAAATAAATGCAAAGACATAAATGGTGAATATAAAGTGATATGTGCAATCAATAAAGTGGCAATAACAAAGTGCTACTGTGATGATGTCCAGTGAAATCACCAAAACTATTAAATAAATTTAGATATAAATAAGTCCAAAAACAGTCCATAAAGTGCTTAAAAAAGAAAAAATCTGTGCTTCATTGGAACCAGTGGTGATTCAATAATTTTCAAACGGTGATCCGGTGATAAGTGTGGGGTGGGAAAAACACCATGCACCCCTCCAATGTATCCCGCACTCACCAGAGATATATACCCCTGCAGGGGTAATAAGCCTTAAGGTGTTAGCCTCTCTCCTAGGAATCACAATATTAGGCTTTTAGATGGAAGTATCCCTGGATGTCACTTCTCAATGCGGTCAAATATCTTCAATAGGCAAGGTCACCATAATAATCCATACTCCAATATGGGGAGATATTCCCAGATAACATGTAGAAAGGAAGATCTCATATAGTGAAGTACCGTTTTTAATCAGTTTATTAAAGTATAAAAAGACTGTACTCACATTTAAAGCAAGGCAAAGCAAGCATCAGTAGGGGCCGCGAGTCCCTCGTTGGCGGCTACTTCCGGGACGCTACGATAACCAGCGACCGGATCTGCGTTCCAGTGGGGCAGAAATGACATAACCACGCACAAATTCTATTTGCGTTACTATGTGAGATACAATCGCAAACACTTGCAGGGAGGCCCCAGCGAGATTTGAACTCGCGACCCCTGGTTTACAAGACCAGTGCTCTAACCCCTGAGCTATGGAGCCTTTTTTTTTTTTTTTTTTTTTTTTGCGTGGTTACGTCATTTCCGCCCCACTGGAACGCAGATCCGGTCGCTGGTTATCGTAGGGGATCCTTGCATCACTTTTGTATTCAACACCAATTGCCTTTTTGTCCATCTGCTGTCAATGAAGTGGCATGTAAGAATCAGTAGTTAAGCCCCGTACACACGTACCGATCGTCGGCCGAACGATCGGCCGTCTTTTGTCCAAGGTCTGTCGTGTCTGTTGAAAACTGCAAAAGACTGCACACGAATATTGTCGGCCAACAACAGCCGACTGCAGAAGTGATGTCATGTGATGGTTAACTTTCCGTGTGTTTTTTATTTTCTGAGCATGCCCAGTCTTGCAAATCTGCTGTCTGTCGGCCGAATTCTGTACTGACTGGCGAACAATCGGCCGTTCTGGTGTCGGCATACAAAAATTTTAATGCTTGCACGACAGATTCTGTTCGGCCGAAGGTGCGCTGTCGGCTGTCGGAAGCATCATACTAACAAGCCAAAAATCGGCCGATCGGTCGTCGGCCAAATCTTTTCGGCCGTCAATCTGCACGTGTGTACGAGGCATTACTCTGACTGGGTTTGTCCTGACCAGCAGTCTTGCTTGCTGAAACACTTTGGTCGATGGCTGGCTTTGTGTCACCCTGTTGTGGGTGGCTGGCTGGAACATTGTGGTGGCTGGCTGGCTTGCTGGAACACTGTGGTGGGTGGCTGGCTTGGTGTCACAGTGTTGTGGGTGGCTGGCTTGGTGTCACCCTGTTTAGGGTGGCTGGCTTGCTGGAACACTGTGGTGGGTGGCTGGCTTGGTGTCACAATGTTGTGGGTAGCTGGCTTGCTGGAACACTGTAGTCGGTGGCTGGCTTTGTGTCTCCCTGTTGTGGGTGGCTGGCTGGAACAATGTGGTGGGTGGCTTGCTTGCTGGAACACTGTAGTGGGTGGTTGGCTTGGTGTCACCCTGTTGTGGGTGGCTGGCTTGCTGGAACACTGTAGTCGGTGGCTGGCTTCGTGTCTCCCTGTTGTGGTAATGGTAGTAAACATGTTGTCTCTAAAGTTAATGTGTTGAAAGCAGAAAAAATGGGCATCACAATTTGTGTATGGGGCTGCGTAGCCGCATACCGGCCAGGGTTGACCCATGTCCACAGCCAAATGTGTCTACAATGAGCAAGTGAGCATCTATACTGGACCACGGAGCAATGGAAGAAGGTGGTCTGGTCATGTTTTCTTTTACATCATGTGGATGGCTGGGAGCATTGCATACCTGGTGAAGAGATGGCATCAGGAGACAGTACAGAAAGAAGGCTAGCCAGCGGATGCAGTGTGATGCTTTGGGCAATGTTCTGCTGGGAAACCTTGAGTCTTTCCATTCATGCAGATTATACTTGACACACATCACTACCTTAACATTGTTACTGACCAATTACATCCCTTCATGGAAATGGTATTCCGTGATGGCAGGGGCCTCTTTCAGCAGGATAACGCACCCTGCCACACTGCAGGCATGATTCAAGAATGGTTTGAGGAACATAACAATGAGTTTCAGTTTCAGCAATAACATGGTGTGGGCGGATTTCTGCCAGTCACGGGTTGCGTCTTGCCCCTCCAGCCTGTGTCTTAGAATAGGAGGGAGATAAAGCCTTCATTAATCTACATGTAATATCCTGCCCACATTGTGTTTAGCAGGTTAGTGGACATGAGGGAGGAGGGAGGGAGTGGGCTGTCATTTACCACTGTGTATACACCCACATGTGTGACTCCATAGTCACATGGGCTGCCCAGATGTGATAGGGAGGAAATGGTCAGCATAGAAACTCACTGGAAACTAAGCAAGTGCAGAGTTGACACCACAGCTGCAAAATCCATAGCTGAATTGGAGACATGAGCAGAAGGTGGCGATAGAGAGCAGCAGGATCAACCAGGTTTTTTGCAGAATACAGAAAACAAATCTCATAGTGAATGAGTGAGAATGAACAGCATGTAATACAGCAATTATTTAGAGATTTTTATAATATTGGTTTAATTACACAAAGTGCTGTAATGAGTTTGGTAAACTAAATTTCTTAAATGTTTTCCCTTGATATGATTTGACTTTAGAGTATACACACCTGGGCCTGTATCCCAGGGGATATTCTGTCCTAATGGGATGCGCTTTATTCTTTAGAGACAGAGGTTTCATCTTGATTTTTATCATTCCAGTATTTGTTTAATCTGCCCTTTATTTTCTATGCTGCATTATATTGTTTCATTCAAAATCCACACTAAAATATCCTTTATATGCATCATTTTTCTAACACGTAAACTTTCTAAAGCAGGGGTGGGGAACCTACGGTTCGGGGGCCGTATGCGGCCCCCGAAGTCATCTGGTCCGGCTCCCCATGCAGCTGAGTCTGTCTCTCAGCTGATCTGTCAGAATGGAGCCGATGCTTCCTGTATAGTTCCTGCTCCGTTATGACAGTCTGAGTGAGTCACAGGCGGAGTGATATCAAATGCACTCCGCCTGTGACCAATACAGGAAACATCACCTCTTCCTCCAGCGTTGCGCTGCTACACTTCTCCTAGCCAGCATTTCCCGCCAGCAGCACACACAGCAGTATCAGCCAGAACCAGCAGTACCAGCCAGAGCCAGCAGTACTCACAGCAGTACCAGCAGTACACACAGCAGTACCAGCCAGAACCAGCAGTACCCACAGCAGAACCAGCAGTACTAGCCAGAGCCAGCAGTACCAGCCAAAGTCCGCAGTCCCAGCCAGAGTCAGCAGTACCTACAGCACAGTACCAGCCAGCAGTACCTACAGCACAGTACCAGCCAGCAGTACCCACAGCAATACCAGCCAGCAGTACATGCCAGCAGTACCAGCCTGAGCCAGCAGTACCCACAGCAGTACCCGCCTGAGCCAGCAGTACCAGCCAGCAGTACCCACAGCACAGTACCAGCCATTAGTACCAGCCTGAGCCAGCAGTACCCAGAGCACTACCAGCCAGCAGTACCTACAGCACAGTACCAGCCTGAGTCAGCAATACCCACGGCAGTACCAGCCAGCAGTACCCACAGCAGTATCAGCCTGAGCCAGCAGTACCATCCAGCAGTACTCACAGCACAGTACAAGCCAGCAGTACCAGCCTGAGCCAGCAGTACCCACAGCAGTACCAGCCAGCTATACCCACCAGCAGTACCTGCCAGCAGTTCTTTTCAAAACTTACCACCACAAAAAAGTCGACTGCGCTCCACACTGACCGACGCAAACCGGAAAAACCTGTTGCGAGTAGCAACACCATCAATACCAGCTAACATCACACACCTCACCAAAGAGAAGCAGTTCCAACCATTACATTAGGGGTGAGTTAATTAAATGTTTGACCAAATATAACAGGCTAATTTTTAAGGTGATAATTTTGTACGGCCCCCGAATGGTTTTATAAATACCCAAATGGCCCTTGGCAGAAAAAGGTTCCCCACCCCTGTTCTAAAGGAAGAAACAGTCATGGAGAGCAAGCATATGTATCTGCATGGACTTTCATTCAGTCCAAACCACTTGACCTCCGGAAGGTTTCCCCCCTCTTCCTGACCAGAGCACTTTATGCAATTTGACACTGCGTGCTTTAACTGGTAATTGCGTGGTCATGTAATGCTGTACCCAAACTAAGTTTGGTGTCCTTTTTTTCCCCACAAATAGAGCTTTCTTTTGGTGGTATTTGATCACCACTGGGATTTTTATTTTTTTGCAAACAAAAGAAGACCCGAACATTTTGAAAAAAAAAATGATATTTTCTATTTTGTGTAATAGAATATATCCAATAAACTACATTTTTGTCATTTCTTGAGGTGCTAAAATGCCAGGGCAGTCCCCCCAGAATTACCCCTTTTTGGAAAGTAGACACCCCAAGGAATTTGCTGGGAGGCATGTTGAGCCCATTGAATATTTCATTTTTTTGTCACAAGTGACAAAACAAATGCCAAAAAAAATCTATATATATTTTTTACACATAGTTGTCACTAAAATGATATATTGCATGCATATACACGTGCCTTGGGTATATGTGGAATTTCACCCCAAAATACATTCTTCTGCTTCCCAAGTACAGGGATACCACATGTGAGAAACTTTTTGGGAGCCTAGCCGCGTATGGGTGCCCGAAAAACCAATCTCTGCCTTCAGGATTTCAAAGGGCGTACATTGCTTATTTCACTTCCTCACTGCCTATCACAGTTTCGGATGCCCTGAAATGTCAAGATAGCAAAAACCCCCCTCAAATGACCCCTTTTTGGAAAGTAGATACTCCAAGCTATTTGCTGCGAGGCATGTTGAGGCCATAAAATATTTTAGATTGTTCCACAAGTTTCAGGAAAATTAACCCTTTTCGGAAAGTAGACACCCCAAGGTATTTGCCAAGAGGCATGGTATTTTGCAGATCTAGCTTTTTGTCACAAAGTTTTGAAAATTGAACCACTTCAATACCGAGTCATTGTAAAATGACGTCAGCAAGATGGCTTTAGCGATCCGGGCCGCCGTCATATGACGTCGCCCGGATCACCCCGCTACTGCGCGCCCCTGGGGGCGCGCAGCGCGGCGATCGGGGGTGAGGCTCGTCCCTCGGGCTGAGCCCAACCCCGATCAAGGTAAACAGCCAATAAAATTGGCTGTTTACCACGTGATCGGCTGTGTCAATCACAGCCGATCACATGAGCGGCTCCAGCGCGAGCCGCTCGTTCCTTTCTTAATGCACGCCTCTCGGACAGAGCCCATCCCCGATCTAGGTAAAGAGCCAATGAAATTGGCTCTTTACTACGTGACCGGCTGTGTCCAATCACAGCCGGTCACAAATGTCATCAGAGAACAGGTAACTAGCTGTCACCGTGTTTTCCTCCTCACACACTGATCCTGTGTGAGGAGGAGATTGTGGTTACAGCTAGTTACCAAGTACAGTGCACCCCAACCACACTGATTGCCCCCCCCCAATAAAAAGCACCTGTCACTAGCCCATCAAAGTACCCGAGTACCTGTCACCAGCCCATCAGGTACTCTGATGACAGGTACTCGGGTACTCTGATGGGCTGATGACAGGTACTCTGATGGGCTGGTGACAGGCACTCGGGTACTCTGATGATGGGTACTCGGGTACTCTGATGACAGGTACTCGGGTACTCTGATGACAGGTACTCGGGTACTCGGGTACTCTGATGACGGGTACTCGGGTACTCTGATGACAGGTACTCGGATACTCTGATGACAGGTACTCTGTCATCGGAGTACCCGAGTACCCGTCATCGGAGTACCCGAGTACCTGTCACCTACCCATCAGAGTACCCGAGTACCTGTCACCTACCCATCAGAGTACCCGAGTACCTTCCACCTGCTCATCAGAGTACCTGACACCTGAAGTACCCGAGTACTTGCCACCTGCTCATCAGTACCATCACTACTCATCAGTACTCATCAGTACCCATCAGTACCTATCACCTATCAGTATCAGTACTGATCATCCGTACCCATCAGTACAGTATCAGTATCACCTATCAGTATCAGTACTACTCATCAGTACCTATCACCTGCCCATAAAAGTACCCGAGTACCTGTCACCTGCCTATCAGAGTACTCGAGTACCTGCCACTTGCTCATCAGTACCAGAGTACCTGTCACCTGCCCAGCAAAGTACCCGAGTACCTGTCACCCTTCATACATGTCTAAGTCCAAAAAGGTTTATATACGTCCTCCGTTTAAACCTAAATACCGGTGTTATGGCAGCAGATAGCTGCCATAACCCTGGTATTTTTTTAAACGGTGGGCGGTTGGCTTTCCGATAAGGGTGGTCCCAGTGGCGGATTCGCCGCGGGATCACCCTTCCGGGGTGGTGGAAGAGGTGCACCCCCCCCCCCTCCCGCCGCATTCTGGTCCTTTTCCCCGCTTACCGGACCCGCCGGCAGCGGGGAAAACGATCCGGTCCCAGATCCTCACAGACAGAATGTCGAGTGAGGGCAAGCTTGGTCTTGGAGGGCCGGTGTTCCGTGAAAAAACCATACCCGTGAGAAAACCATACCCTCGTCACTTCCGGTGCACCTACGGAGGGTATGGATTTCTCACGGTAGTGAAACTTGCGGCGCTTACATTAAAACAGCTCCTCTGCAACATAAATCATCTCCGCTCCTTCCCCTGTCACTTCCCTCATCTCCGGTAATAAATATAAAAGCGGATCACGGAGCCGAGATCGCCGTTATTTACCTCTCATACACCCGCCGCCGCTTTTATTTTTATTACCGGAGATGAGGGAAGTTACAGCGATACCACAGGAGATGATTGATGTTGCAACCGAAGTGTTTTAATGTACCCGCCGCAAGTATAACATTAGACACAGTGCCGTGATAGTTTCATGCCCACCGAGCATGCGCACTTGTCAAATTCTTTCCTGTTCAATTGCGTATCCGGGGCTCTGAGCATGCGCACTGCTGCGCTGCTCAGCTGTTTCAGACCGGAAGTGACGAGGGTATGGTTTCTCCACGGGGTATGGTTTTTTAACGTTACACCGGAGCTACGGCAAACGTCGTTGCCTAGCAACCAGTTTAAAGGTCCCTTTTTTTTTTTTTTCATTTTATTTATTTATTTATTTTTCTATCTTTTAGTGTACTTGTGAGATCTGAGGACTTTCTGACCCCAGATCTCACAAAAAAGAGGTCCTGTCGTGCCTTTTTCTATTACGTTTGTTATTAAGTAATGTTTACATTTCTTGTAATAGAAATAAAAATGACCATTTTTTTTTTTTTAAAAAAACAGTGTAAAAATAAAAAATAAAAAAATAAAAAATAATGAATAAAATAAGTAGTAAAAAAAAAAAAAAAAATTAAAGCGCCCTGTCCCCGCGAGCTCGCGCACAGAAGCGAACGCATACGGAAACCCTGCCCACATATGTAAACAGTGTTCAAACTACACATGTGAGGTATCGTCGCAATCGTTAGAGCAAGAGCAATAATTTGAGCCCTAGACCTCCCCTGTAGCTCTAAGATAGCAACCTGTAGAAATTTTTAAAGTGTCGCCTATGGGGATTTTTAAGTACCAAAGTTTGTCACCATTCTGTGAGCATGCGCAATTTTGAAGCATGACATGTTGGGTATCTATTTACTCGCCGTAACATTATCTTTCACATTATGGAAAACAATTGGGCTAACTTTACTGGTTTCTTATTTTTAAATTCAAAAAAGTGAATTTTTTCCCAAAAAATTGCGTTTGGAAGACCGCTGCGCAAATACGGTGTGATAAAAAATATTGCAATAATCTCCATTTTATTCTCTAGGGTCTCTGCTAAAAAAAAATATATGATGTTTTGGGGTTCTAAGTAGTTTTCTAGCAAAAACAACTGATTTTAGCTTGTAAACACCAAATGTCAAAAATAGGCCTAGGCAAGTGGCTAGGATGCATGATGATGCTCCTTGGATGTTGGGCCCCTCTATATGGCTAGGCTGTGAAAAAGTCTCACACATGTGGTATTGCCATACTCAGGAGGAGTGGCAGAATGTATTTTGGGGTGTAATTTTTGCTATGTACATGCTATGTGTTAGGAATATCCTATAAATTGACAACTTTGTGTAAAAAAAAAAAGTTTTTATTTTTTTCCCACATTTTCCAAAAACTTGTGGAAAAAAATGAGATGTTCAAAGGACCCATAATGCCTCATAGAATATACGTTGGAGTGTTTGCTTTCCAAAATGGGGTCATTTTGTGGACTTTTCCATTGTATTGGTGCTCTAGGGCCTTGAAAAGTGTGATAGGTAGAAAGTTTTATGTGTATTTATGCTCCTAAAACGCCTTATGGTGCTACTTGGACGTGGAGTCTCTTTTTGTGGCCAGGCTGTGTAAAAGTCTCACACGTGGTATCACCATACTCAGAAGGAGTAGCAGAATGAATTTTGGGGTGTCATTTTTGCTGTGTACGTACTGTGTAAATAATATACACTAATTTGGGTTAATTTTACCAGAGATATGTAGCAGTATAAATTTTGGCCCAAATGTATGAAGAAAAATAATTTTTTTGCAAAATTTTATAATAGAAACTAAAAAAAAGGGTTTTTTTTGCAAAATTTTTCTCTTTTTTTGCTTATATCACGAAAAAAAAAAAACCCTAGTTGTGATCAAATACCACCAAAAGAAAGCTCTATTTGTGTGAAAAAAATGATAAAAATTTTGTTTGGTTACAGTGTAGCATGACTGAGCAATTGTCATTCAAAGTGTGAGAGTGCTGAAAGCTGAAAATTGGTCTGGGCAGGAAGGGGGTCTAACTGCTCTGTATGGAAGCGGTTAAAAAAGAAAAGAAAAAATACATTTTCCTCTTCTTTCTTCATTTTCCCAAAAAAATGTGGTAACAAATGAGATCTGTGAAATACTCGCCGTGCCTCTTAGCTAATATCTTGGGGTGTCTACGTTCTGAAAAGGGGTCATTTGGGGGAGGGTTTGTGCTATCTTGACATTTCAGGGCCTCCAAAACTGTGATAGGTAGTAAGGAGTGAAATCAGCAATTTACGCCCTTCAAAAGCCTGAAGGCGGTGATTGGTTTTCGGGGTCCTGTACGCTGCTAGGCTCCTAAAAAGTTTTACACATGTGGTATCCCCGCACTCATTTAAATGACACTTTAATGACATTTTTTACTTTGTGTGAAAAAAAAGTCATTTTCCAGAAACACTTGGCAAAACATAAAATAAAAGAGGTAAGATTCCGCGCTAATGGATATTAATAAGGCTGCAGCCTACCCCAAAATATAGTCCAAAGGGCTATATCAGACCGTATAAGAGTAAAAACGAGGTAAAATGGCGCTGCCTTTTAAAGGGTAAAAAAATACTAATATGGAAGGGATCTTAAAATTATATATATGGAAGGGCTTAAAAAATTATATATGAAAAGGATTAAAAAATATATAATGATGTGTAATTAGATGTAAAAACACAGTGAATAAATTTATATAAAACCGTGATAAAAAATTAATCTGCACGTTGATATATAAATAAATGCAAAGACATAAATGGTGAATATAAAGTGATATGTGCAATCAATAAAGTGGCAATAACAAAGTGCTACTGTGATGATGTCCAGTGAAATCACCAAAACTATTAAATAAATTTAGATATAAATAAGTCCAAAAACAGTCCATAAAGTGCTTAAAAAAGAAAAAATCTGTGCTTCATTGGAACCAGTGGTGATTCAATAATTTTCAAACGGTGATCCGGTGATAAGTGTGGGGTGGGAAAAACACCATGCACCCCTCCAATGTATCCCGCACTCACCAGAGATATATACCCCTGCAGGGGTAATAAGCCTTAAGGTGTTAGCCTCTCTCCTAGGAATCACAATATTAGGCTTTTAGATGGAAGTATCCCTGGATGTCACTTCTCAATGCGGTCAAATATCTTCAATAGGCAAGGTCACCATAATAATCCATACTCCAATATGGGGAGATATTCCCAGATAACATGTAGAAAGGAAGATCTCATATAGTGAAGTACCGTTTTTAATCCGTTTATTAAAGTATAAAAAGACTGTACTCACATTTAAAACAAGGCAAAGCAAGCATCAGAGGCAGTAGGGGCCGCGAGTCCCTCGTTGGCGGCTACTTCCGGGACGCTACGATAACCAGCGACCGGATCTGCGTTCCAGTGGGGCGGAAATGACATAACCACGCACAAATTCTATTTGCGTTACTATGTGAGATACAATCGCAAACACTTGCAGGGAGGCCCCAGCGAGATTTGAACTCGGCTTTGTGTCACCCTGTTGTGGGTGGCTGGCTGGAACATTGTGGTGGCTGGCTGGCTTGCTGGAACACTGTGGTGGGTGGCTGGCTTGGTGTCACAGTGTTGTGGGTGGCTGGATTGCTGGAACACTGTAGTCGGTGGCTGGCTTTGTGTCTCCCTGTTGTGGGTGGCTGGCTGGAACACTGTGGTGTGTGGCTTGCTTGCTGGAACACTGTGGTGGCTGGCTGGCTTGGTGTCACCCTGTTGAGGGTGGCTGGCTTGCTGGAACACTGTGGTGGGTGGCTGGCTTGGTGTCACAATGTTGTGGGTAGCTGGCTTGCTGGAACACTGTAGTCGGTGGCTGGCTTTGTGTCTCCCTGTTGTGGGTGGCTGGCTGGAACACTGTGGTGGGTGGCTTGCTTGCTGGAACACTGTAGTGGGTGGTTGGCTTGGTGTCACCCTGTTGTGGGTGGCTGGCTTGCTGGAACACTGTAGTCGGTGGCTGGCTTCGTGTCTCCCTGTTGTGGTAATGGTAGTAAACATGTTGTCTCTAAAGTTAATGTGTTGAAAGCAGAAAAAATGGGCATCACAATTTGTGTATGGGGCTGCGTAGCTGCATACCGGTCAGGGTTGACCCATGTCCACAGCCAAATGTGTCTACAATGAGCAAGTGAGCATCTATACTGGACCACGGAGCAATGGAAGAAGGTGGCCTGGTCATGTTTTCTTTTACATCATGTGGATGGCTGGGAGCATTGCATACCTGGTGAAGAGATGGCATCAGGAGACAGTACAGAAAGAAGGCTAGCCAGCGGATGCAGTGTGATGCTTTGGGCAATGTTCTGCTGGGAAACCTTGAGTCTTTCCATTCATGCAGATTATACTTGACACACATCACTACCTTAACATTGTTACTGACCAATTACATCCCTTCATGGAAATGGTATTCCGTGATGGCAGGGGCCTCTTTCAGCAGGATAACGCACCATGCCACACTGCAGGCATGATTCAAGAATGGTTTGAGGAACATAACAATGAGTTTCAGTTTCAGCAATAACATGGTGTGGGCGGATTTCTGCCAGTCACGGGTTGCGTCTTGCCCCTCCAGCCTGTGTCTTAGAATAGGAGGGAGATAAAGCCTTCATTAATCTACATGTAATATCCTGCCCACATTGTGTTTAGCAGGTTAGTGGACATGAAGGAGGAGGGAGGGAGTGGGCTGTCATTTACCACTGTGTATACATCCACATGTGTGACTCCATAGTCACATGGGCTGCCCAGATGTGATAGGGAGGAAATGGTCAGCATAGAAACTCACTGGAAACTAAGCAAGTGCAGAGTTGACACCACAGCTGCAAAATCCATAGCTGAATTGGAGACATGAGCAGAAGGTGGCGATAGAGAGCAGCAGGATCAACCAGGTTTTTTGCAGAATACAGAAAACAAATCTCATAGTGAATGAGTGAGAATGAACAGCATGTAATACAGCAATTATTGAGAGATTTTTATAATATTGGTTTAATTACACAAAGTGCTGTAATGAGTTTGGTAAACTAAATTTCTTAAATGTTTTCCCTTGATATGATTTGACTTTAGAGTATACACACCTGGGCCTGTATCCCTGGGGATATTCTGTCCTAATGGGATGCGCTTTATTCTTTAGAGACAGAGGTTTCATCTTGATTTTTATCATTCCAGTATTTGTTTAATCTGCCCTTTATTTTCTATGCTGCATTATATTGTTTCATTCAAAATCCACACTAAAATATCCTTTATATGCATCATTTTTCTAACACGTAAACTTTCTAAAGCAGGGGTGGGGAACCTACGGTTCGGGGGCCGTATGCGGCCCCCTAAGTCATCTGGTACGGCTCCCCATGCAGCTGAGTCTGTCTCTCAGCTGATCTGTCAGAATGGAGCCGATGCTTCCTGTATAGTTCCTGCTCCGTTATGACAGTCTGAGTGAGTCACAGGCGGAGTGATATCAAATGCACTCCGCCTGTGACCAATACAGGAAACATCACCTCTTCCTCCAGCGTTGCGCTGCTACACTTCTCCTAGCCAGCATTTCCCGCCAGCAGCACACACAGCAGTATCAGCCAGAACTAGCAGTACCAGCCAGAGCCAGCAGTACTCACAGCAGTACCAGCAGTACACACAGCAGTACCAGCCAGAACCAGCAGTACCCACAGCAGAACCAGCAGTACTAGCCAGAGCCAGCAGTACCAGCCAAAGTCCGCAGTCCCAGCCAGAGTCAGCAGCACCTACAGCACAGTACCAGCCAGCAGTACCTACAGCACAGTACAAGCCAGCAGTACCAGCCTAAGCCAGCAGTACCCACAGCAGTACCAGCCAGCTATACCCACCAGCAGTACCTGCCAGCAGTTCTTTTCAAAACTTACCACCACAAAAAAGTCGACTGCGCTCCACACTGACCGACGCAAACCTGAAAAACCTGTTGCGAGTAGCAACACCATCAATACCAGCTAACATCACACACCTCACCAAAGAGAAGCAGTTCCAGCCATTACATTAGGGGTGAGTTAATTAAATGTTTGACCAAATATAACAGGCTAATTTTTAAGGTGATAATTTTGTACGGCCCCCGAATGGTTTTATAAATACCCAAATGGCCCTTGGCAGAAAAAGGTTCCCCACCCCTGTTCTAAAGGAAGAAACAGTCATGGAGAGCAAGCATATGTATCAGCATGGACTTTCATTCAGTCCAAACCACTTGACCTCCGGAAGGTTTCCCCCCTCTTCCTGACCAGAGCACTTTATGCAATTTGACACTGCGTGCTTTAACTGGTAATTGCGTGGTCATGTAATGCTGTACCCAAACTAAGTTTGGTGTCCTTTTTTTCCCCACAAATAGAGCTTTCTTTTGGTGGTATTTGATCACCACTGGGATTTTTATTTTTTTGCAAACAAAAGAAGACCCGAACATTTTGAAAAAAAAAATGATAGTTTCTATTTTGTGTAATAGAATATATCCAATAAACTAAATTTTTGTCATTTCTTGAGGTACTAAAATGCCAGGGCAGTACCCCCAAATTACCCCTTTTTGGAAAGTAGACACCCCAAGGAATTTGCTGGGAGGCATGTTGAGCCCATTGAATATTTCATTTTTTTGTCACAAGTGACAAAACAAATGCCAAAAAAATCTATATATATTTTTTACACATAGTTGTCACTAAAATGATATATTGCATGCATATACACATGCCTTGGGTATATGTGGAATTTCACCGCAAAATACATTCTTCTGCTTCCCAAGTACAGGGATACCACATGTGAGAAACTTTTTGGGAGCCTAGCCGCGTATGGGTGCCCGAAAAACCAATCTCTGCCTTCAGGATTTCAAAGGGCGTAAATTGCTTATTTCACTTCCTCACTGCCTATCACAGTTTCGGATGCCCTGAAATGTCAAGATAGCAAAACCCCCCCTCAAATTACCCCTTTTTGGAAAGTAGATACTCCAAGCTATTTGCTGCGAGGCATGTTGAGGCCATAAAATATTTTAGATTGTTCCACAAGTTTCAGGAAAATTAACCCTTTTCGGAAAGTAGACACCCCAAGGTATTTGCCAAGAGCCATGGTATTTTGCAGATCTAGCTTTTTGTCACAAAGTTTTGAAAATGTAACCACTTCAATACCGAGTCATTGTAAAATGACATCAGCAAGATGGCTTTAGCGATCCGGGCCGCCCGGATCACCCCGCTACTGCGCGCCCCCGGGGGCGCGCAGCGCAGCGATCGGGGGTGAGGCTCGTCCCTCGGACTGAGCCCAACCCCGATCAAGGTAAACAGCCAATAAAATTGGCTGTTTACCACGTGATCGGCTGTGTCAATCACAGCCGATCACATGAGCGGCTCCAGCGCGAGCCGCTCGTTCCTTTCTTAATGCGCGCCCCTCGGACAGAGCCCATCCCCGATCTAGGTAAAGAGCCAATGAAATTGGCTCTTTACTACGTGACCGGCTGTGTCCAATCACAGCCGGTCACAAATGTCATCAGAGAACAGGTAACTAGCTGTCACCGTGTTCTCCTCCTCACACACTGATCCTGTGTGAGGAGGAGATTGTGGTAACAGCTAGTTACCAAGTACAGTGCACCCCAACCACACTGATTGCCCCCCCCCCCAATATAAAGCACCTGTCACTAGCCCATCAAAGTACCCGAGTACCTGTCACCAGCCCATCAGGTACTCTGATGACAGGTACTCGGGTACTCTGATGGGCTGGTGACAGGCACTCGGGTACTCTGATGATGGGTACTCGGGTACTCTGATGACAGGTACTCGGGTACTCTGATGACAGGTACTCGGGTACTCTGATGACAGGTACTCAGGTACTCTGATGACAGGTACTCGGGTACTCGGGTACTCTGATGACGGGTACTCGGGTACTCTGATGACAGGTACTCGGATACTCTGATGACAGGTACTCTGGTACTTTGAGTACCCGTCACCTGAGTACCCGAGTACCCGTCATCGGAGTACCCGAGTACCCATCATCGGAGTACCCGAGTACCTGTCACCTACCCATCAGAGTACCCGAGTACCTGTCACCTACCCATCAGAGTACCCAAGTACCTTCCACCTGCTCATCAGAGTACCTGACACCTGAAGTACCCGAGTACTTGCCACCTGCTCATCAGTACCATCACTACTCATCAGTACTCATCAGTACCCATCAGTACCTATCACCTATCAGTATCAGTACTGATCATCCGTACCCATCAGTACAGTATCAGTATCAGTATCACCTATCAGTATCAGTACTACTCATCAGTACCTATCACCTGCCCATAAGAGTACCCGAGTACCTGTCACCTGCCTATCGGAGTACTTGAGTACCTGCCACTTGCTCATCAGTACCAGAGTACCTGTCACCTGCCCAGCAAAGTACCCGAGTACCTGTCACCCTTCATACATGTCTAAGTCCAAAAAGGTTTATATACGTCCTCCGTTTAAACCTAAATACCGGTGTTATGGCAGCAGATAGCTGCCATAACCCTGGTATTTTTTTAAACGGTGGGCGGTTGGCTTTCCGATAAGGGTGGTCCCAGTGGCGGATTCGCCGCGGGATCACCCTTCCGGGGTGGTGGAAGAGGTGCACCCCCCCCCCGCCGCATTCTGGTCCTTTTCCCCGCTTACCGGACCCGCCGGCAGCGGGGAAAATGATCCGGTCCCAGATCCTCACAGACAGGATGTCGAGTGAGGGCAAGCTTGCCCTCACTCGACTCTATGGTCTTGGAGGACCGGTGTTCCGTGAAAAAACCATACCCGTGAGAAAACCATACCCTCGTCACTTCCGGTGCACCTACGGAGAGTATGGATTTATCACGGTAGTGAAACTTGCGGCGCTTACATTAAAACAGCTCCTCTGCAACATAAATCATCTCCGCTCCTTCCCCTGTCACTTCCCTCATCTCCGGTAATAAATATAAAAGCGGATCATGGAGCCGAGATCGCCGATATTTACCTCTCATACACCCGCTGCCGCTTTTATTTTTATTACCGGAGATGAGGGAAGTTACAGCGATACCACAGGAGATGATTGATGTTGCAACCGAAGTGTTTTAATGTACCCGCCGCAAGTATAACATTAGACACAGTGCCGTGATAGTTTCATGCCCACCGAGCATGCGCACTTGTCAAATTCTTTCCTGTTCAATTGCGTATCCGGGGCTCTGAGCATGCGCACTGCTGCGCTGCTCAGCTGTTTCAGACCGGAAGTGACGAGGGTATGGTTTCTCCACGGGGTATGGTTTTTTAACGTTACACCGGAGCTACGGCAAACATCGTTGCCTAGCAACCAGTTTAAAGGTCCCTTTTTTTTTTTTCCATTTTATTTATTTATTTATTTATTTTTCTATCTTTTAGTGTACTTGTGAGATCTGAGGACTTTTTGACCCCAGATCTCACAAAAAAGAGGTCCTGTCGTGCCTTTTTCTATTACAAGTAATGTTTACATTTCTTGTAATAGAAATAAAAATGACCTTTTTCTTTTTTAAAAAAAAAAACAGTGTAAAAATAAAAAATAATGAATAAAATAAATAGTAAAAAAAAAAAAAAAAAAAATTAAAGCGCCCTGTCCCCGCGAGCTCGCGCACAGAAGCGAAAGCATACGGAAACCCCGCCCACATATGTAAACAGTGTTCAAACTACACATGTGAGGTATCGTCGCGATCGTTAGAGCAAGAGCAATAATTTGAGCCCTAGACCTCCTCTGTAACTCTAAGATAGCAACCTGTAGAAATTTT
Source organism: Pelophylax lessonae (assembly GCF_965119305.1). Taxonomy (NCBI): domain Eukaryota; kingdom Metazoa; phylum Chordata; class Amphibia; order Anura; family Ranidae; genus Pelophylax; species Pelophylax lessonae. The sequence continues at coordinate 672,127,643 of NC_138769.1, read as the reverse complement.
TAAAGTGTCGCCTATGGGGATTTTTAAGTACCAAAGTTTGTCACCATTCTGTGAGCATGTGCAATTTTGAAGCATGACATGTTGGGTATCTATTTACTCGGCGTAACATTATCTTTCACATTATGGAAAACAATTGGGCTAACTTTACTGGTTTCTTATTTTTTAATTCAAAAAAGTGAATTTTTTCCCAAAAAATTGCGTTTGGAAGACCGCTGCGCAAATACGGTGTGATAAAAAATATTGCAATAATCTCTATTTTATTCTCTAGGGTCTCTGCTAAAAAAATATATATATATATATAATGTTTTGGGGTTCTAAGTAGTTTTCTAGCAAAAACAACTGATTTTAGCTTGTAAACACCAAATGTCAAAAATAGGCCTAGGCAAGTGGCTAGGATGCATGATGATGCTCCTTGGATGTTGGGCCCCTCTATATGGCTAGGCTGTGAAAAAGTCTCACACATGTGGTATTGCCATACTCAGGAGGAGTGGCAGAATGTATTTTGGGGTGTAATTTTTGCTATGTACATGCTATGTGTTAGGAATATCCTATAAATTGACAACTTTGTGTAAAAAAAAAAAGTTTTTATTTTTTTTCCACATTTTCCAAAAACTTGTGGAAAAAAATGAGATGTTCAAAGGACCCATAATGCCTCATAGAATATACGTTGGAGTGTTTGCTTTCCAAAATGGGGTCATTTTGTGGACTTTTCCATTGTATTGGTGCTCTAGGGCCTTGAAAAGTGTGATAGGTAGTAAGAAAGTTTTATTTATAAGTATTTATGCTCCTAAAACGCCTTATGGTGCTACTTGGACGTGGAGTCTCTTTTTGTGGCCAGGCTGTGTAAAAGTCTCACACATGTGGTATCACCATACTCAGAAGGAGTAGCAGAATGAATTTTGGGGTGTCATTTTTGCTGTGTACATGCTATGTGTTAGAAATAGCTTATAAATTGACAACGTTTTGGGAAAAAAAAGAAAAAAAAATTTTTCTTCATTTTCCCAAGAATTGTGGGAAAAAATTATAACTTCAAAAAACTCACCATGCCTCTTACTAAATACCTTGGACTGTCTACTTTACAAAAAGGGGTCATTTGGGGGGTACTGTCCTAACATTTCAGGGCCTCAAGAAAGGAGATAGGCCATCAGTACATCTGGTGTGATCAATTTTCAGTAATTGGTACCATAGCTTCTAGACTCAATAACTTTCACACGGACTAAATAATATACACTAACTTGGATTAATTTTACCAGAGATATGTAGCAGTATAAATTTTGGCCCAAATGTATGAAGAAAAATAATTTTTTTGCAAAATTTTATAATAGAAACTAAAAAAAAGGTTTTTTTTTGCAAAATTTTTCTCTTTTTTTGCCTATATCACGAAAGAAAAAAAACCCCAGTTGTGATCAAATACCACCAAAAGAAAGCTCTATTTGTGTGAAAAAAATGATAAAAAATTTGTTTGGTTACAGTGTAGCATGACTGAGCAATTGTCATTCAAAGTGTGAGAGTGCTGAAAGCTGAAAATTGGTCTGGGCAGGAAGGGGGTCTAACTACTCTGTATGGAAGCGGTTAAAAAAGAAAAGAAAAAATACATTTTCCTCTTCTTTCTTCATTTTCCCAAAAAAATGTGGTAACAAATGAGATCTGTGAAATACTCGCCGTGCCTTTTAGCTAATATCTTGGGGTGTCTACGTTCTGAAAAGGGGTCATTTTGGGGAGGGTTTGTGCTATCTTGACATTTCAGGGCCTCCAAAACTGTGATAGGTAGTAAGGAGTGAAATCAGCAATTTACGCCCTTCAAAAGCCTGAAGGCGGTGATTGGTTTTCGGGGTCCTGTACGCTGCTAGGCTCCTAAAAAGTTTTACACATGTGGTATCCCCGCACTCATTTAAATGACACTTTAATGACATTTTTTACTTTGTGTGAAAAAAAAGTCATTTTCCAGAAACACTTGGCAAAACATAAAATAAAAGAGGTAAGATTCCGCGCTAATGGATATTAATAAGGCTGCAGCCTACCCCAAAATATAGTCCAAAGGGCTATATCAGACCGTATAAGAGTAAAAACGAGGTAAAATGGCGCTGCCTTTTAAAGGGTAAAAAAATACTAATATGGAAGGGATCTTAAAATTATATATATGGAAGGGCTTAAAAAATTATATATGAAAAGGATTAAAAAATATATAATGATGTGTAATTAGATGTAAAAACACAGTGAATAAATCTATATAAAACCATGATAAAAAATGAATCTGCACGTTGATATATAAATAAATGCAAAGACATAAATGGTGAATATAAAGTGATATGTGCAATCAATAAAGTGGCAATAACAAAGTGCTACTGTGATGATGTCCAGTGAAATCACCAAAACTATTAAATAAATTTAGATATAAATAAGTCCAAAAACAGTCCATAAAGTGCTTAAAAAAGAAAAAATCTGTGCTTCATTGGAACCAGTGGTGATTCAATAATTTTCAAACGGTGATCCGGTGATAAGTGTGGGGTGGGAAAAACACCATGCACCCCTCCAATGTATCCCGCACTCACCAGAGATATATACCCCTGCAGGGGTAATAAGCCTTAAGGTGTTAGCCTCTCTCCTAGGAATCACAATATTAGGCTTTTAGATGGAAGTATCCCTGGATGTCACTTCTCAATGCGGTCAAATATCTTCAATAGGCAAGGTCACCATAATAATCCATACTCCAATATGGGGAGATATTCCCAGATAACATGTAGAAAGGAAGACCTCATATAGTGAAGTACCGTTTTTAATCCGTTTATTAAAGTATAAAAAGACTGTACTCACATTTAAAACAAGGCAAAGCAAGCATCAGAAGCAGTAGGGGCCGCGAGTCCCTCGTTGGCAGCTACTTCCGGGACGCTACGATAATAAGCGACCGGATCTGCGTTCCAGTGGGGCGGAAATGACATAACCACGCACAAATTCTATTTGCGTTACTATGTGAGATACAATCGCAAACACTTGCAGGGAGGCCCCAGCGAGATTTGAACTCGGGACCCCTGGTTTACAAGACCAGTGCTCTAACCCCTGAGCTATGGAGCCTTTTTTTTTTTTTTTTTGCATGGTTACGTCATTTCCGCCCCACTGGAACGCAGATCCGGTCGCTGGTTATCGTAGGGGATCCTTGCATCACTTTTGTATTCAACACCAATTGCCTTTTTGTCCATCTGCTGTCAATGAAGTGGCATGTAAGAATCAGTAGTTAAGCCCCGTACACACGTACCGATCGTCGGCCGAACGATCGGCCGTCTTTTGTCCAAGGTCTGTCGTGTCTGTTGAAAACTGCAAAAGACTGCACACGAATATTGTCGGCCAACAACAGCCGACTGCAGAAGTGATGTCATGTGATGGTTAACTTTCCGTGTGTTTTTTATTTTCTGAGCATGCCCAGTCTTGCAAATCTGCTGTCTGTCGGCCGAATTCTGTACTGACTGGCGAACAATCGGCCGTTCTGGTGTCGGCATACAAAAATTTTAATGCTTGCACGACAGATTCTGTTCGGCCGAAGGTGCACTGTCGGCTGTCGGAAGCATCATACTAACAAGCCAAAAATCGGCCGATCGGTCGTCGGCCAAATCTTTTCGGCCGACAATCTGCACGTGTGTACAAGGCATTACTCTGACTCGGTTTGTCCTGACCAGCAGTCTTGCTTGCTGAAACACTTTGGTCGATGGCTGGCTTTGTGTCACCCTGTTGTTGGTGGCTGGCTGGAACATTGTGGTGGCTGGCTGGCTTGCTGGAACACTGTGGTGGGTGGCTGGCTTGGTGTCACAATGTTGTGGGTAGCTGGCTTGCTGGAACACTGTAGTCGGTGGCTGGCTTTGTGTCTCCCTGTTGTGGGTGGCTGGCTGGAACACTGTGGTGGGTGGCTTGCTTGCTGGAACACTGTAGTGGGTGGTTGGCTTGGTGTCACCCTGTTGTGGGTGGCTGGCTGGAACATTGTGGTGGCTGGCTGGCTTGCTGGAACACTGTGGTGGGTGGCTGGCTTGGTGTCACAATGTTGTGGGTAGCTGGCTTGCTGGAACACTGTAGTCGGTGGCTGGCTTTGTGTCTCCCTGTTGTGGGTGGCTGGCTGGAACACTGTGGTGGGTGGCTTGCTTGCTGGAACACTGTAGTGGGTGGTTGGCTTGGTGTCACCCTGTTGTGGGTGGCTGGCTTGCTGGAACACTGTAGTCGGTGGCTGGCTTCGTGTCTCCCTGTTGTGGGAGGCTGGCTGACTGGAACACTGTGGTGGGTGGCTTGCTTGCTGGAACACTGTGGTGGCTGGCTGGCTTGCTGGAACACTCTGGTGGGTGGCTGGCTTGGTGTCACCCTGTTGTGGGAGGCTGGCTGGCTTGCTGGAACACTCTGGTGGGTGGTTGGCTTGGTGTCACGCTGTTGTGGGTGGCTGGCTTGCTGGAACACTGTGGTGGGTGGCTGGCTTGGTGTCACCTTGTTGTGGGTGGCTGGCTTGCTGGAACACTGTTGTGGGTGGGTGGCTGGCTTTGGGTCACCCTGTTGTGGGTGGCTTGCTTGCTGGAACACTGTGGTGGGCAGGGCTGGGCCGGACTGGGAACAAAAACCAGCCCTGGAAATAATTTCATACCAGCCCCAGTGGCGTAGCATGGGTTGTCCGCAGCACCCAAGGCAATGCAATTAATTTGCACCCCTAACCAGCGGACATTTAGCGCTCTCTGGGTCTCTACCACTCACACAGAATTTACAGTAAACCCCTTATGGTACATTTTAGGATTCACCACTCCTTCTCTTTGTTCTCCTTTTATCTCTCTCTATCCTAATTTCTCTGGGTTTTTTTTCCATCTCTCTCGCTCTCTATCCGGCTTTCTTGTTCTTTCTCTTATTCTTTCTCCCTTTTTCTTTGCTCCTCCCCCACTTTTCCTCTCTCTTCCATGTATTCTCTCTTTTTATTCCTTCTCTTACTCCTTGTTGGGGGGGGAGGCTGGGAGAGTGGCGCAGCCAACAGGGACAGCCCCTCTGGGAGGCCACAGGCTCTAGGAACAGCCCAGCTGGCCCCCCCTGTCCGCTATCTAATACACTGCTGACCCCCCTCTCCGCTAATACACTGCTGACCCCCCTCCTTGATATCTAATACACTGCTGACCCCTTTCCCCACTATCTAATACACTGCTGACCCTCCCTTCCCCGCTATCTAATACACTGAACACCCCCCCCCCTTCCCCTAATACACTGAGCTCCCCCGCCCTTCCCCTAATACACTGCTAACCCCCCTCCCCGCTATCTAATACACTGCTGACCCCCCTCCTTGCTATCTAATACACTGCTGACCCCCCTCCTTGCTATCTAATACACTGCTGGCCCCCTTCCCCGCTATCTAATACACTGCCAGACCCCCCCTCCTTCCCCTAATACACTGCTCACCCCCCTTCCCCTAATACACTGCTGACCCCCCTTCTCCTAATACTCTGCTGACCCCCCCTTCCCTTAATACATCGCTGACCCCCCCCCCTGCCCTTATACATTGCTGACCCCCCCCCTTCTCTTAATACATTGCTGACCCCCCCTTATACATTGCTGACCTCCCCTTTCCTTAATACACTGCTGACCCCCCCTCTCTTAATACTCTGCTGACCCCCCCTTCCCTTAATACATCGCTGACCCCCCCCTTATACATTGCTGACCTCCCCTTTCCTTAATACACTGCTGACCCCCCTTCTCCTAATACACCGCTGACCCCCCCCCTTCCCCTAATACACTGCTGACCCCCCCCCCCTTCCCCTAATACACTGCTGACCTCCCCTTTCCTTAATACACTGCTGACCCCCCCCCCCCTTATACATTGCTGACCTCCCCTTTCCTTAATACACTGCTGACCCCAGCATATCGGCCCCCGATATATCGATGTTGCTGATAATCAGTCGATCTCTACTATCTATCTGTCTAATTTCTATTTATCTAATTTATTTCTATCTATCTAATTTCTATCTAATTTATTTCTATCTATCTAATTTATTTCTATCTATCTAATTTATTTCTATCTATCTATCTTACGTATTTCTATCTATCTATACTATTTAATATCTATCTATCTATTCATTTTTGAACTTACCTGTATAGTGTCTTTATAATTGGCATACTTGCCATATTTTATGGTGGATTCACATTAACCTTTTCAAAAAACTGTCTTGTTTTTGGTACTCAGCAAACATATCTTTGAGAGGGATATTGTCGCCATAGCGATTCAGGAGTCTGTAGCAAAGGCAAATACCTACTACTACTACAATCACAAAGACTAAGCCCACAATCCACAGCCACGTAGTAAGGGAGGCCACACTGTCTGCGATCCACCCTCTGTCCTTAATGTGGTTGTCTGGGAATGTTTTCTTCTGGTCATAATCCACCTGCTGATCTTCATTGTAATATATAACATGAGAGTCATCCTTATTATATGTGTTCTCTGGGGTAGCAAAGTGTTGTCGTCCCAGCTTTGCTCTTTCATGCAGTGACCTTCCAGGCCCTGCACCTCCAGGCAGTGCCCTTCCAGGCCCTGCTCCTCCATGCAGTGCCCTTCCAGGCCCTGCTCCTCCATGCTGTGCCCTTCCAGGCCCTGCACCTCCAGGCAGTGCCTTTCCAGGCCCTGCTCCTCCAGGCAGTGCCCTTCCAGGCCCTGCTCCTCCAGGCAGTGCCCTTCCAGGCCCTGCTCCTCCAGGCAGTGCCCTTCCAGGCCCTGCACCTCCAGGCAGTGCCCTTCCAGGCCCTGCTCCTCCAGGCAGTGCCCTTCCAGGCCCTGCTCCTCCAGGCAGTGCCCTTCCAGGCCCTGCACCTCCAGGCAGTGTCCTTCCAGGCCCTGCTCCTCCAGGCAGTGCCCTTCCAGGCCCTGCTCCTCCAGGCAGTGCCCTTCCAGGCCCTGCACCTCCAGGCAGTGCCCTTCCAGGCCCTGCTCTTCCAGGCAGTGCCCTTCCAGGCCCTGCTCCTCCAGGCAGTGCCCTTCCAGGCCCTGCACCTCCAGGCAGTGTCCTTCCAGGCCCTGCTCCTCCAGGCAGTGCCCTTCCAGGCCCTGCTCCTCCAGGCAGTGCCCTTCCAGGCCCTGCACCTCCAGGCAGTGCCCTTCCAGGCCCTGCTCCTCCAGGCAGTGCCCTTCCAGGCCCTGCACCTCCAGGCAGTGTCCTTCCAGGCCCTGCTCCTCCAGGCAGTGCCCTTCCAGGCCCTGCTCCTCCATGCTGCATGTCTTCCTCCTTTCTTCCATTGTTTTCTAATCCATTCTCATGCTGCAGCTTCACCCAATGGATTCGCTTTGCCCCTAAGCTGTCCTTCATTAAGCCCTGCTCCTCAAAACTCTTCTCATTTTCTCGCTTTTCTGCTCCAAATGTTGTTTTTTCCTGCAGTCCATTCCTGTAGCGAAGGGGAATGGGGAGTGCCCTCGCCTCTGATATTAAAAGGCTGAGGAATAGAAATAAAATCACTTTTCTAATCATTCTGAATGTAGAATTCAGTAATAGGTCTGTACTGTTTACACGTCAGTTAGAGACTATCTGCAATAGGTCTGTACTGTTCGCTTGTCAGTTAGAGACTAGCTGCCGTTCTCCCAGTGCCAGCCTTTATTCTTTCCCGCCAACAGCCGTTTTTATGGCCCCGCCCACAATCGTCACATGACCCCCACCCACAGCCGTTTTTATGGCCCCGCCCACAGTCGTCACATGACCCCCCGCCCACAGCCGTTTCATGGCTCCGCCCACATCGGCTTTAAAACCCCACCCACGGCTGTTTCAAAAGTCTATAGGTATAGAATTCAGCGCCTACCCTTGTAGCCAAATGTGTAAATTAGAGCTAACTTTATGATGCCGTATTTCCGCAGTCCGGTGTTCCGTCCCTACCCCATCAGATGGTTAGGGAATATATATATATATGTATATTTCTTTTCATCCTAATATTGTATATTTGGTATTTAAACTTTATCTTTAGTAGTTAATTATATGTAGTATTTCTTATTATCTATTTTTTATTATTATTTAGTATACTTAGTATTTAATATTAATTATATATATATTAGAACAGGAGGAGCCGCTTTTAATGGCTAGAATGTCTGTATTAATGACACAGCCCCGCCTTCTTCCCGCCCCCTCTCAGTTCTGCCCTCCCACCCCGCCTCCTCTAATTAGTCAGCTATGCATAATGTTCCTCCCCGCCCCGCCCCCTGTAAGGACTCGATGACGGTGTTCTGTCAGAATACCATATACCCTATCAGAATCCATACTAGTCCAAATGTACACGGACATGACGTAGAAAAGAGGGGAGTGGCCTACCTCTACCTAGCAACCGAAGCTTACACCCCAGGCAACAAGATGGAGAGAACACACTGACAGCTCACCGAGACCGGACCGGGGAGGAACCGGAGACCGAGCACCGAGACATCCGCCATGGACTGACTGACACCTGATCCGTGTGTCCTGATCCTTCCTGGGTGTCACGATGTGTGCTCCATTGCTGGATATGGAACTACACAGCCCTCTACACCTGTCATACCGAACACCCTGCGATGTCTGATCTACACCCTATAGACTTTTATATCATCATTGTATAGAATATCTCCTCCTATACCTGTACACCTTACTTAACTCTGCACCCCCCTCCCCCATCACCTCTGTACTGTCTGCACCCCCCATCACCTCTGTACTGTCTGCACCCCCCTCCCCCCATCACCTCTGTACTGTCTGCACCACCTCTGTACTGTCTGCACCCCCCTCCCCCCATCACCTCTGTACTGTCTGCACCCCCCCTCCCCCATCACCTCTGTACTGTCTGCACCCCCCTCCCCCCATTACCTCTGTACTGTCTGCACCCCCCTCCCCCATCACCTCTGTACTGTCTGCACCCCCCTCCCCCCATCACCTCTGTACTGTCTGCACCCCCCTCCCCCCATCACCTCTGTACTGTCTGCACCCCCCTCCCCCCATCACCTCTGTACTGTCTGCACCTACCTCCCCCATCACCTCTGTACTGTCTGCACCCCCCTCCCCCCATTACCTCTGTACTGTCTGCACCCCCCTCCCCCATCACCTCTGTACTGTCTGCACCCCCCTCCCCCCATCACCTCTGTACTGTCTGCACCCCCCCCTCCCCCCATCACCTCTGTACTGTCTGCACCCCCCTCCCCCATTACCTCTGTACTGTCTGCACCCCCCTCCCCCCATCACCTCTGTACTGTCTGCACCCCCCCTCCCCCCATCACCTCTGTACTGTCTGCACCACCTCTGTACTGTCTGCACCCCTCTCCCCCCATCACCTCTGTACTGTCTGCACCCCCCTCCCCCCATTACCTCTGTACTGTCTGCACCCCTCTCCCCCCATCACCTCTGTACTGTCTGCACACCCCCCTCCCCCCATCACCTCTGTACTGTCTGCACCCCCCTCCCCCATTACCTCTGTACTGTCTGCACCCCCCTCCCCCCATTACCTCTGTACTGTCTGCACCCCCCTCCCCCATCACCTCTGTACTGTCTGCACCCCCCCTCCCCCCATCACCTCTGTACTGTCTGCACCCCCCTCCCCCATCACCTCTGTACTGTCTGCACCCCCCCCCTCCCCCATCACCTCTGTACTGTCTGCACCCCCCTCCCCCATCACCTCTGTACTGTCTGCACCCCCCTCCCCCATTACCTCTGTACTGTCTGCACCCCCCTCCCCCCATCACCTCTGTACTGTCTGCACCCCCCTCCCCCATCACCTCTGTACTGTCTGCACCCCCCTCCCCCCATCACCTCTGTACTGTCTGCACCCCCCTCCTCCCCATCACCTCTGTACTGTCTGCACCCCCCTCCTCCCCATCACCTCTGTACTGTCTGCACCACCTCTGTACTGTCTGCACCCCTCTCCCCCCATCACCTCTGTACTGTCTGCACCCCCTCCCCCATTACCTCTGTACTGTCTGCACCCCCCTCCCCCATCACCTCTGTACTGTCTGCACCCCTCTCCCCCATTACCTCTGTACTGTCTGCACCCCCCCTCCCCCCATCACCTCTGTACTGTCTGCACCCCTCTCCCCCATTACCTCTGTACTGTCTGCACCCCTCTCCCCCATTACCTCTGTACTGTTTGCACCCCCACTCCCCCCTTACCTCTGTACTGTCTGCACCCCCCCTCCCCCCATCACCTCTGTACTGTCTGCACCCCCCCTCCCCCCATCACCTCTGTACTGTCTGCACCCCCCTCCCCCATCACCTCTGTACTGTCTGCACCCCTCTCCCCCATTACCTCTGTACTGTCTGCACCCCCCCTCCCCCATCACCTCTGTACTGTCTGCACCTACCTCCCCCATCACCTCTGTACTGTCTGCACCCCCCTCCCCCATTACCTCTGTACTGTCTGCACCACCCCTCCCCCCATCACCTCTGTACTGTCTGCACCCCCCTCCCCCATCACCTCTGTACTGTCTGCACCCCCCTCCCCCCATTACCTCTGTACTGTCTGCACCCCCCTCCCCCATCACCTCTGTACTGTCTGCACCCCCCTCCCCCCATTACCTCTGTATTGTCTGCACCCCCCTCCCCCATCACCTCTGTACTGTCTGCACCCCCCTCCCCCCATCACCTCTGTACTGTCTGCACCCCCCCTCCCCCATCACCTCTGTACTGTCTGCACCCCCCTCCCCCATCACCTCTGTACTGTCTGCACCCCCCCATAACCTCTGTACTGTCTGCACCCCCCTCCCCCCATTACCTCTGTACTGTCTGCACCCCCCTCCCCCATCACCTCTGTACTGTCTGCACCCCCCTCCTCATCACCTCTGTACTGTCTGCACCCCCCTCCCCCATCACCTCTGTACTGTCTGCACCCCCTCCCCCATCACTTCTGCATTCTTCTCTACCATCACTGTCCACACTGCTCACCTGTCATCTCACTTCTCCCAGCACCCCCATATCATAGAAGTCTATACTTTTCTCCAGATCATTGGATGAACTCTAATCTACCCTCTGCTCCACCGATCTATATACACCACATTGCATCCCGCCGATCTATATACACCACATTGCATCCCGCCGATCTATATACACCACATTGCATCCCGCCGATCTATATACACCACACTGCATCCCACCGATCTATATACACCACATTGCATCCCACCGATCTATATACACCACATTGCATCCCTCCAATCTATATACACCACATTGCATCCCTCCAATCTATATACACCACATTGCATCCCACCGATCTATATACACCACATTGCATCCCACCGATCTATACACACCACACTGCATCCCACCGATCTATATACACCACACTGCATCCCACCGATCTATATACACCACATTTCATCCCACCAATCTATATACACCACATTGCATCCCACCGATCTATATACACCACATTGCATCCCACCGATTTATATTCACCACATTGCATCCCACCGATCTATATACACCACATTGCATCCCACCAATCTATATACACCACATTTACCCAGTATCCCACTGCACTATATACTCAGCACTATATACACTGCACTATATACACTGTACTATATACCCAGTATCCCACTGCACTATATACACAGCACTATATACCCAGTATCCCACTGCACTATATACACAGCACTATATACCCAGTATCCCACTGCACTATATACACAGCACTATATACCCAGTATCCCACTGCACTATATACACTGCACTATATACCCAGTATTCCATTGCACTATATACGGTACACAGGACTATATACACAGAACTATATACCCAGTATCCCACTGCACTGTATACACAGCACTATATACTCTGCACTATATACCCAGTATCCCACTGCACTATATACGGTACACAGCACTATATACACAGCACTATATACCCAGTATCCCACTGCACTATATACACTGCACTATATACTCTGCACTATATACACTGCACTATATACCCAGTATCCCACTGCACTAAATACTCTGCACTATATACCCAGCACTATATACCCAGCACTATATACACTGCACTATATACCCAGTATCCCACTGCACTATATACCCATTATCCCACTGCACTATATACACAGCACTATATACCCAGCACTATATACCCAGCACTATATACACTGCACTATATACCCAGTATCCCACTGCACTATATACCCAGTATCCCACTGCACTAAATACCCAGCACTATATACCCAGTATCCCACTGCACTATATACACTGCACTATATACCCAGTATTCCACTGCACTATATACCCAGCACTATATACCCAGCATGATATACCCAGTATCCCATTGCACTACATACACAGCACTATATACACTGCACTATATACCCAGCATCCCACTGCACTATATACTCAGCACTATATACACTGCACTATATACTCAGCACTATATACACTGCACTATATACACAGCACTATATACCCAGTATCCCACTGCACTATATACACAGCACTATATACCCAGCATCCCACTGCACTATATATCCAGTATCCCACTGCCCTATATACACTGCACTATATACACTGCACTATATACCCTGCACTCTCTATTCTATGAACACATAACTGCTGTGCACCCCTCCATCCTAGAGCAACCCTAATACTCAGCACCCCACATCTGGACACACCCCTGATCTGTACTCTGCGGATCCATCACCATTCCCAGTCTATTACTGGGGGAACACTGGTAACAATTCCTTCTGTGTATTCTATGAACTTGTCACACACTGGAATCTACATTTCTCGTTTCTCCTTGTCCTTCATGTATATACGTCAGTAGATCCCTTATATATACCACAACTTCTCTGAATCCCCCCTGATTACACCCCCAGTGATTTTCTTCTGCATTTAAACAAAAGTTGACTTCGTACTTTTTCTACAATTTTTATCTTTATAAGCTTCAGATCCCCGGAAGATCACTGCGCTGTCATAGGTCTGTGGTTGGTTTTGTGAAAGGTGTGACATTTACCTTGTCACCCTCCAGACACATTAACACATACAAGCTACATATACAAGAGATCTCATTAACCCTTCACACCGGCAATGTCCCCCCAACATGTCACTGACACCATGCACCCTGCACAGTCATTATCAAGCAGCACCACTTAGCATTCAATTAACACCTCATTATCAGGTAGTATTTGTCATATCACTCTTCTATTGACTTAACACCCCACAGTCACATTATTGACCTAAAGATAAAGAGAAGGATACCTATGCGCTGCTAAGCGGGTAAAAGATGAGAGGGAAAATATGGATAAAGATGACAGACTCAAAATCAATATAGAAGGAAATAAGCAGCCAATTCTGTATTTATCACAAAATACAAATAAATCGTAAAGGAAGGGGTGAATCAGCGCTAATCCTTTAGATTGGTGAAGAAATCAATCCAAATGAATAAATAAATAGATAAAGATGTCAAATAATCAATAACAACAGAAAGGTGTGGGAAACTATTAAAGTGCGGGAAATGTTGAGTGATGATGAATAGTATAAAAATCAATGAAAATATACAACATCCAATAATCAATTCATCCAATAAATAAATAAAGATATCAAATAATCAATAACACACAAAATAGTGTGGGAAACTATTAAAGTGCGGGAAATGTTGCAGGATGATAAATAGTAAAAATCAATGAATAAATATTAAGCAGTGTGGAAAACTATAAAAGTGCGGAAGAATATTGTGTGATGATGGTGAAGATGAGAACGTGACAAATAAAGTGCTAGTGCCTATAGGTGGGGGATGAGTGGCCACACTAAGTGTGGGATCAAATATAAAGCAATAAATCAAGTGCACAAAATATAATAAATTCAGTAATGAAATAAATTATCCTTGTGAACAAAACGAAGTCATGCTGCTAAACTAGAAAATTGTCCAAGTGCAGCTAAAAAAAAAATATATATATTTTTTTTTAACTGCTTGCCGGACGCTGCACGCCTATTTACTGCGGCGGTCAGCCCCATACAGACAAAGTGACGTAGTACTAGGTCGCTAGCCTGTGAGCCTCTAGGGGGCGAGCGCGCACCGCCGGAGGCGCGCTCCCGCTCCGCTCGTTCCCTAACATGTCCGCGCGTGTGACCGGCGGACCCGATGTCCGCCGGTCACTCGCGATCTCCCTGTGGAGAGGGAGAAAGGCAGGCAGCTAATGTAAACAAAGCCACCTGTCATTCTCCCTGGTGTAACTGCAGAGATCATACGATCCTGCTATGTAGGATCGTATGTCTCTGTGGTTACATCACTAGCCACACCCCTTTACAGTTAGAAACACGCCCCTAGGGACACACTTCAAAGGCGTTTTTTTTATATATATATATATACCGCTGTTGGTTCACAGATCCAGGCAATGGGTTCCTCCTTTTCTCCTAATGGCTTGGATGGGGGTTCAGCACCTCGCTGGCCACTCTTTACTTGGTAAGGACTTCACTTGCTCAAAGAGATAGAATGGGATAGAATGGGAGCTCCCATGGTGAAGTATATCAAGTTTATTAGGAAATAAAAAACGTAGACACTTAGAATTAGGCAGAGACAGTTCAGCAGCTGCACACAGCGGTGTAAGACAGGGACTTCCAGTTTATGGCCGTAACCGGAAGTGACGTCACCTCGTTCCTTCCCCACGCGCATCGTCACTCAATCAGGTGACTTTCTCAAGGGATTTATTCATTGATTTTTACTATTTATCATCACGCAACATTTTCCGCATTTTAATAGTTTCCCACACTATTTTGTGTGTTATTGATTATTTGATATCTTTATTTATTTATTGGATGGATTGATTATTGGATGTTGTATATTTGTATTGATTTTTATACTATTCATCATCACTCAACATTTCCTGCACTTTAATAGTTTCCCACACCTTTCTGTGTGTTATTGATTATTTGACATCTTTATCTATTTATTTATTCATCTTGATTGGTTTCTTCACCATTCTAAAGGATTAGCGCTGATTCACCCCTTCCTTTACACATTATTGACCTAGCCCCCCCCCCCCATCCCATTATCAGCCTCATTTACACCTTTAGTAGCATTGCTGACCCCTTCTGTCACTTAACCACTTCAATACCGGGCAATTTCACCCCCTTCCTGCCCAGGCCAATTTTCCCCTTTTAGCGCTGTTGCATTTTGAATGACAGTTGCGCGGTCATGCAACACTGTACCTAAACCAAATTTATGTCATTTTCCCCCCACAAATAGAGATTTCTTTTGGTGGTATTTGATTACCGCAAGGTTTTTTCTTTTTTGCTAAACAAATAAAAAAATGACCGAAAAGTTTGAAAAAAAAAAGTTTTTTTGTTTATGTTATACAATTTTGTAAATAAATGCGTTTTTCCTGCACTGATGAGCACTGATTAGACTGCACTGACTGGCACTGATGAGGAGGCACTGATGGAGTGGCACTGATATGTGGCACTGATAGGTAGCACTGATATGCAGCATTGGTGGGCACTGATAGGCGGCACTGCTGGGCACTGATAGGCGGCATTGATGGCCACTGATAGGTGGCACTGATGGGTACTAATGAGCACTGATAGGCGGCACTGATGGGCAATGATAGGCGGCACTGACGGGCGGCACTGGTGGGCGACACTGATAGATTGCAATGATGGGCACTGGTGGGCAGCACTGAAACGGAGGGCACTGGCGGGCAGCACTGAAACGGAGGGCACTGGCGGGCAGCACTGATGGGAAGGGCAATGGGGGGCTCCCTGAGCCCTGATTGCCATCCCTGGTGGCCATAGTGGGCATCCCTGGGGTCAAGGGTGGGCATCCCTGGTGGTTCTAGTGGCACCCCCCCGAGGGTCTGCACTGGTAATCAATGATCTGATTACCAGTGCCGACCCCCCCCCCCCCTCCCTATAAGGGGAGCCGCCGATCGGCGCTCCTTTACTCGTGCCTATCAGGCATGAACTTAAGGAAAGCCGATCAACGGCTCTTCCTGTTTACTATGTGACCAGCCGTAATTGGACACGGCTGGTCACATGGTAAAGAGCCTACGTCAGTAGGCTCTTTACCGAGATCGGAGATGCGACGCCCCGGGGGGCGCGCAGAGCGTATTATCCTGCCGCCGTTATATGACGTCCGGTCGGGATAATACAACCACATTCCCGCCTTCAATCTGCTATAGGGCAGGCGGGATGTGGTTAATATACCTCAACCTGCCCTGAGACCACATTGACAGGGAAGGAGATGAATACACATTCAGTCCATTGCTCTTCCTTGGAGTTGTGAAAATCTTTATGAATGTGGATGAAAGAAACTTTACACCCCGCTACTGAGTCACTGCAAGGGACCGTCATGCAGGACCAACGGAGCAAATCTTACTCCTATCCTTTTGAAAAGTTGTATGGTTGGTTTGGGCTGCTTGTAGGACATGCTGGTACCTGTAGTTCATCAGGAGATCTCACTAACAAAGCTCGTGATGGCATTTGTAGATTCATCTGCAGTGGAGTCTTTCACAGCGACAGGATTTCTTTGGATTTTATTAGTCCGCAGTCATTTTGAATCCACAGGTAGGTGGTCTTAATTGACGATTCACTATATTGTCAAAAGTATTGGGATCAGCCATCACTTTATGACCAGTTACATGTAAAGTGATTGTAAACCTTCATGTTTTGTTTTTGTTTTGTTTTTTTTTGTTTTTTTAAATAAAAAGCATGGTATACTTACCTGCTCTGTGCATTGGTTTTGCACAGAGCAGCCCCGATGCTCCTGTTCTGGGGTCCCCCACTGGCGCTCCTGGCTCCTCCTCTTCGGCAAATGCCCCCATAGGAAGCCGCTTCCTTTGGGGGCACTCATGTAGGTTCCATCCCAAGCTTCACTGCTTGCGTCTATAGACACAAACAGCATGGCTCAGCAACACCCCACATTCCCTCATCACAGAATTTGATTGACAGCAGCAGGAACCAATGGCTGCCACTGCTATCTGTCTGCCTTGTGAAGAGGGAAGAAAGTAAGGAGAGCTGCTGCTCTCGGGCACAGCACTGGATTGAGTTTAGGCTCAGGTAAGTATGAGGGGGATCATCTTGCACAGAAGGTTTTTTTTACATTTCTGCAGAGAATGCATTAAGGTAAAAAAAAAAACGTAAAGACTTTAGAACCACCTTAAGTGGATAACATTGATTATCTCTTTACAATGGCATCAGAAAGTTGGTGGGGTGGAATAGGTAGAAAGTAAACATGTTGTCTCTAAAGTTAATG
Source organism: Pelophylax lessonae (assembly GCF_965119305.1). Classification (NCBI taxonomy): domain Eukaryota; kingdom Metazoa; phylum Chordata; class Amphibia; order Anura; family Ranidae; genus Pelophylax; species Pelophylax lessonae. The sequence goes on along the minus strand of NC_138769.1, from coordinate 672,110,475 downwards.
TGTTGAAAGCAGAAAAAATGGGCATCACAATTTGTGTATGGGGCTGCGTAGTCGCATACCGGTCAGGGTTGACCCATGTCCACAGCCAAATGCGTCTACAATGGGCAAGTGAGCATCTATACTGGACCACGGAGCAATGGAAGAAGGTGGCCTGGTCATGTTTTCTTTTACATCATGTGGATGGCTGGGAGCATTGTATACCTGGTGAAGAGATGGCATCAGGAGACAGTACAGAAAGAAGGCTAGCCAGCGGATGCAGTGTGATGCTTTGGGAAATGTTCTGCTGTGAAACCTTGAGTCTTTCCATTCATGCAGATTATACTTGACACACATCACCTACCTTAAAGAGGAAGTAAACCCTCCTCAGGAAGTTGTACCTATAGGTAAGCCTATATTAAGGCTTACCTATAGGTACTGTAAATATCTCCTAAACATGCACCGTTTAGGAGATATTTACCTTTAATGCAGCCAGTGACGTCACTGGCGCATGCGCTCTGAAGGAACGGCAGATCGTGCCGTTCCTTCAGAGCCCTGTGCCGTGACCGTCGGCTCCCGCGCGCGAGCGCGGGAGTGACGTCACCGCGGCTCCGGCCAATCAGATGGCCGGATGCCGCGATCCCGGAAGACGGGCGACTATACATGTCGCCCGTCATACAGGTAAGCGGACGGCACGGCGGGGGCTCGTTCTAAGGTAAGTATTTCATAATGAGCTAGTATGCGATGCATACTAGCTCATTATGGGTTTCTCTTTCAGGATGTAAAGAAGAGAAAAAAAAATTTTCTCGGTGTACAACCTCTTTAACATTGTTGCTGACCAATTACATCCCTTCATGGAAATGGTATTCCGTGATGGCAGGGGCCTCTTTCAGCAGGATAACGCACCATGCCACACTGTAGGCATGGTTCAAGAATGGTTTGAGAAACACAACAATGAGTTTCAGTTTCAGCAATAACATGGTGTGGGCGGATTTCTGCCAGTCACAGGTTGCGTCTTGCCCCTCCAGCCTGTGTCTTAGAATAGGAGGGAGATAAAGCCTTCATTAATCTACATGTAATATCCTGCCCACATTGTGTTTAGCAGGTTAGTGGACATGAAGGAGGAGGGAGGGAGTGGGCTGTCATTTACCACTGTGTATACACCCACATGTGTGACTCCATAGTCACATGGGCTGCCCAGATGTGATAGGGAGGAAATGGTCAGCATAGAAACTCACTGGAAACTAAGCAAGTGCAGAGTTGACACCACAGCTGCAAAATCCATAGCTGAATTGGAGACATGAGCAGAAGGTGGCGATAGAGAGCAGCAGGATCAACCAGGTTTTTTGCAGAATACAGAAAACAAATCTCATAGTGAATGAGTGAGAATGAACAGCATGTAATACAGCAATTATTGAGAGATTTTTATAATATTGGTTTAATTACACAAAGTGCTGTAATGAGTTTGGTAAACTAAATTTCTTAAATGTTTTCCCTTGATATGATTTGACTTTAGAGTATACACACCTGGGCCTGTATCCCTGGGGATATTCTGTCCTAATGGGATGCGCTTTATTCTTTAGAGACAGAGGTTTCATCTTGATTTTTATCATTCCAGTATTTGTTTAATCTGCCCTTTATTTTCTATGCTGCATTATATTGTTTCATTCAAAATCCACACTAAAATATCCTTTATATGCATAATTTTTCTAACACGTAAACTTTCTAAAGCAGGGGTGGGGAACCTACGGTTCGGGGGCCATATGCGGCCCCCGAAGTCATCTGGTCCGGCTCCCCATGCAGCTGAGTCTGTCTCTCAGCTGATCTGTCAGAATGGAGCCGATGCTTCCTGTGTAGTTCCTGCTCCGTTATGACAGTCTGAGTGAGTCACAGGTGGAGTGATATCAAATGCACTCCGCCTGTGACCAATACAGGAAACATCACCTCTTCCTCCAGCGTTGCGCTGCTACACTTCTCCTAGCCAGCATTTCCCGCCAGCAGCACACACAGCAGTATCAGCCAGAACCAGCAGTACCAGCCAGAGCCAGCAGTACTCACAGCAGTACCAGCAGTACACACAGCAGTACCAGCCAGAACCAGCAGTACCCACAGCAGAACCAGCAGTACTAGCCAGAGCCAGCAGTACCAGCCAAAGTCCGCAGTCCCAGCCAGAGTCAGCAGTACCTACAGCACAGTACCAGCCAGCAGTACCTACAGCTCAGTACCAGCCATTAGTACCAGCCTGAGCCAGCAGTACCCACAGCAGTACCAGCCAGCAGTACCTACAGCACAGTACCAGCCTGAGTCAGCAATACCCACGGCAGTACCAGCCAGCAGTACCCATAGCAGTATCGGCCTGAGCCAGCAGTACCATCCAGCAGTACTCACAGCACAGTACAAGCCAGCAGTACCAGCCTAAGCCAGCAGTACCCACAGCAGTACCAGCCAGCTATACCCACCAGCAGTACCTGCCAGCAGTTCTTTTCAAAACTTACCACCACAAAAAAGTCGACTGCGCTCCAGACTGACCGACGCAAACCTGAAAAACCTGTTGCGAGTAGCAACACCATCAATACCAGCTAACATCACACACCTCACCAAAGAGAAGCAGTTCCAGCCATTACATTAGGGGTGAGTTAATTAAATGTTTGACCAAATATAACAGGCTAATTTTTAAGGTGATAATTTTGTACGGCCCCCGAATGGTTTTATAAATACCCAAATGGCCCTTGGCAGAAAAAGGTTCCCCACCCCTGTTCTAAAGGAAGAAACAGTCATGGAGAGCAAGCATATGTATCTGCATGGACTTTCATTCAGTCCAAACCACTTGACCTCCGGAAGGTTTCCCCCCTCTTCCTGACCAGAGCACTTTATGCAATTTGACACTGCGTGTTTTAACTGGTAATTGCGTGGTCATGTAATGCTGTACCCAAACTAAGTTTGGTGTCCTTTTTTTCCCCACAAATAGAGCTTTCTTTTGGTGGTATTTGATCACCACTGGGATTTTTATTTTTTTGCAAACAAAAGAAGACCCGAACATTTTGAAAAAAAAAATGATATTTTCTATTTTGTGTAATAGAATATATCCAATAAACTAAATTTTTGTCATTTCTTGAGGTGCTAAAATGCCAGGGCAGTACCCCCAAATTACCCCTTTTTGGAAAGTAGACACCACAAGGAATTTGCTGGGAGGCATGTTGAGCCCATTGAATATTTCATTTTTTTGTCACAAGTGACAAAACAAATGCCAAAAAAATCTATATATATTTTTTACACATAGTTGTCACTAAAATGATATATTGCATGCATATACACATGCCTTGGGTATATGTGGAATTTCACCCCAAAATACATTCTTCTGCTTCCCAAGTACAGGGATACCACATGTGAGAAACATTTTTGGAGCCTAGCCGCGTATGGGTGCCCGAAAAACCAATCTCTGCCTTCAGGATTTCAAAGGGCGTAAATTGCTTATTTCACTTCCTCACTGCCTATCACAGTTTCGGATGCCCTGAAATGTCAAGATAGCAAAAACCCCCCTCAAATGACCCCTTTTTGGAAAGTAGATACTCCAAGCTATTTGCTGCGAGGCATGTTGAGGCCATAAAATATTTTAGATTGTTCCACAAGTTTCAGGAAAATTAACCCTTTTCGGAAAGTAGACACCCCAAGGTATTTGCCAAGAGGCATGGTATTTTGCAGATCTAGCTTTTTGTCACAAAGTTTTGAAAATTTAACCACTTCAATACCGAGTCATTGTAAAATGACGTCAGCAAGATGGCTTTAGCGATCCGGGCCGCCGTCATATGACGTCGCCCGGATCACCCCGCTACTGCGCGCCCCCGGGGGCGCGCAGCGCTGCGATCGGGGGTGAGGCTCGTCCCTCGGACTGAGCCCAACCCCGATCAAGGTAAACAGCCAATAAAATTGGCTGTTTACCACGTGATCGGCTGTGTCAATCACAGCCGATCACATGAGCGGCTCCAGCGCCAGCCGCTCGTTCCTTTCTTAATGCGCGCCCCCCGGGGGAGCGCAGCGCGGCGATCGGGGACGAGGCTCGTCCCTCGGACAGAGCCCATCCCCGATCTAGGTAAAGAGCCAATGAAATTGGCTCTTTACCACGTGACCGGCTGTGTCCAATCACAGCCGGTCACAAATGTCATCAGAGAACAGGTAACTAGCTGTCACCGTGTTCTCCTCCTCACACACTGATCCTGTGTGAGTAGGAGATTGTGGTAACAGCTAGTTACCAAGTACAGTGCACCCCAACCACACTGATTGCCCCCCCCCCCCAATAAAAAGCACCTGTCACTAGCCCATCAAAGTACCCGAGTACCTGTCACCAGCCCATCAGGTACTCTGATGACAGGTACTCGGGTACTCTGATGGGCTGATGACAGGTACTCTGATGGGCTGGTGACAGGCACTCGGGTACTCTGATGATGGGTACTCGGGTACTCTGATGACAGGTACTCGGGTACTCTGATGACAGGTACTCGGGTACTCGGGTACTCTGATGACGAGTACTCGGGTACTCTGATGACAGGTACTCGGGTACTCTGATGACAGGTACTCTGGTACTTTGAGTACCCGACACCGGAGTACTCGTCATAGGAGTACCCGAGTACCCGTCATCGGAGTACCCGAGTACCTGTCACCTACCCATCAGAGTACCCGAGTACCTGTCACCTACCCATCAGAGTACCCGAGTACCTTCCACCTGCTCATCAGAGTACCTGACACCTGAAGTACCCGAGTACTTGCCACCTGCTCATCAGTACCATCACTACTCATCAGTACTCATCAGTACCCATCAGTACCTTTCACCTATCAGTATCAGTACTGATCATCCGTACCCATCAGTACAGTATCAGTATCACCTATCAGTATCAGTACTGATCATCCGTACCCATCAGTACAGTATCAGTATCACCTATCAGTATCAGTACTACTCATCAGTACCTATCACCTGCCTGTCACCTGCCCATAAGAGTACCCGAGTACCTGTCACCTGCCTATCGGAGTACTCGAGTACCTGCCACTTGCTCACCAGTACCAGAGTACCTGTCACCTGCCCAGCAAAGTACCCGAGTACCTGTCACCCTTCATACAGCCACCATGTCTAAGTCCAAAAAGGTTTATATACGTCCTCTGTTTAAACCTAAATACCGGTGTTATGGCAGCAGATAGCTGCCATAACCCTGGTATTTTTTTAAACGGTGGGCGGTTGGCTTTCCGATAAGGGTGGTCCCAGTGGCGGATTCGCCGCAGGATCACCCTTCCGGGGTGGCGGAAGAGGTGCCCCCCCCCTCCCGCCGCATTCTGATCCTTTTCCCCGCTAACCGGACCCGCCGGCAGCGGGGAAAACGATCCGGTCCCAGATCCTCACAGACAGGATGTCGAGTGAGGGCAAGCTTGCCCTCACTCGACTCTATGGTCTTGGAGGACCGGAGCTACGGCAAACGTCGTTGCCTAGCAACCAGTTTAAAGGTCCCTTTTTTTTTTTTTTTCTATCTTTTAGTGTACTTGTGAGATCTGAGGACTTTTTGACCCCAGATCTCACAAAAAAGAGGTCCTGTCGTGCCTTTTTCTATTACAAGTAATGTTTACATTTCTTGTAATAGAAATAAAAATGACCATTTTGCTTTCCAAAATGGGGTCATTTTGTGGACTTTTCCATTGTATTGGGGCTCTAGGGCCTTGAAAAGTGTGATAGGTAGTAAGAAAGTTTTATGTGTATTTATGCTCCTAAAACGCCTTATGGTGCTACTTGGACGTGGAGTCTCTTTTTGTGGCCAGGCTGTGTAAAAGTCTCACACATGTGGTATCACCATACTCAGAAGGAGTAGCAGAATGAATTTTGGGGTGTCATTTTTGCTGTGTACATGCTATGTGTTAGAAATAGCTTATAAATTGACAACGTTTTGGGAAAAAAAAGAAAAAAAAATTTTTCTTCATTTTCCCAAGAATTGTGGGAAAAAATTATAACTTCAAAAAACTCACCATGCCTCTTACTAAATACCTTGGACTGTCTACTTTACAAAAAGGGGTCATTTGGGGGGTATTTGTACTGTCCTAACATTTCAGGGCCTCAAGAAAGGAGATAGGCCATCAGTACATCTGGTGTGATCAATTTTCAGTAATTGGTACCATAGCTTCTAGACTCAATAACTTTCACACAGACTAAATAATATACACTAATTTGGGTTAATTTTACCAGAGATATGTAGCAGTATACATTTTGGCCCAAATGTATGAAGAAAAATTTATTTTTTGCAAAATTTTATAATAGAAACTAAAAAAAAGTGTTTTTTTTGCAAAATTTTTGCTCTTTTTTTGCTTATATCACGAAAAAAAAAAAAAAACCCAGTTGTGATCAAATACCACCAAAAGAAAGCTATATTTGTGTGAAAAAAATGATAAAAATTTTGTTTGGTTACAGTGTAGCATGACTGAGCAATTGTCATTCAAAGTGTGAGAGTGCTGAAAGCTGAAAATTGGTCTGGGCAGGAAGGGGGTCTAACTGCTCTGTATGGAAGCGGTTAAAAAAGAAAAGAAAAAATACATTTTCCTCTTCTTTCTTCATTTTCCCAGAAAAATGTGGTAACAAATGAGATCTGTGAAATACTCGCCGTGCCTCTTAGCTAATATCTTGGGGTGTCTACGTTCTGAAAAGGGGTCATTTTGGGGAGGGTTTGTGCTATTTTGACATTTCAGGGCCTCCAAAACTGTGATAGGTAGTAAGGAGTGAAATCAGCAATTTACGCCCTTCAAAAGCCTGAAGGCGGTGATTGGTTTTCGGGGTCCTGTACGCTGCTAGGCTCCTAAAAAGTTTTACACATGTGGTATCCCCGCACTCATTTAAATGACACTTTAATGACATTTTTTACTTTGTGTGAAAAAAAAGTCATTTTCCAGAAACACTTGGCAAAACATAAAATAAAAGAGGTAAGATTCCGCGCTAATGGATATTAATAAGGCTGCAGCCTACCCCAAAATATAGTCCAAAGGGCTATATCAGACCGTATAAGAGTAAAAACGAGGTAAAATGGCGCTGCCTTTTAAAGGGTAAAAAAATACTAATATGGAAGGGATCTTAAAATTATATATATGGAAGGGCTTAAAAAATTATATATGAAAAGGATTAAAAATATATATAATGATGTGTAATTAGATGTAAAAACAAAGTGAATAAATCTATATAAAACCGTGATAAAAAATTAATCTGCACGTTGATATATAAATAAATGCAAAGACATAAATGGTGAATATAAAGTGATATGTGCAATCAATAAAGTGGCAATAACAAAGTGCTACTGTGATGATGTCCAGTGAAATCACCAAAACTATTAAATAAATTTAGATATAAATAAGTCCAAAAACAGTCCATAAAGTGCTTAAAAAAGAAAAAATCTGTGCTTCATTGGAACCAGTGGTGATTCAATAATTTTCAAACGGTGATCCGGTGATAAGTGTGGGGTGGGAAAAACACCATGCACCCCTCCAATGTATCCCGCACTCACCAGAGATATATACCCCTGCAGGGGTAATAAGCCTTAAGGTGTTAGCCTCTCTCCTAGGAATCACAATATTAGGCTTTTAGATGGAAGTATCCCTGGATGTCACTTCTCAATGCGGTCAAATATCTTCAATAGGCAAGGTCACCATAATAATCCATACTCCAATATGGGGAGATATTCCCAGATAACATGTAGAAAGGAAGATCTCATATAGTGAAGTACCGTTTTTAATCAGTTTATTAAAGTATAAAAAGACTGTACTCACATTTAAAGCAAGGCAAAGCAAGCATCAGTAGGGGCCGCGAGTCCCTCGTTGGCGGCTACTTCCGGGACGCTACGATAACCAGCGACCGGATCTGCGTTCCAGTGGGGCGGAAATGACATAACCACGCACAAATTCTATTTGCGTTACTATGTGAGATACAATCGCAAACACTTGCAGGGAGGCCCCAGCGAGATTTGAACTCGCGACCCCTGGTTTACAAGACCAGTGCTCTAACCCCTGAGCTATGGAGCCTTTTTTTTTTTTTTTTTTTTTTTTGCGTGGTTACGTCATTTCCGCCCCACTGGAACGCAGATCCGGTCGCTGGTTATCGTAGGGGATCCTTGCATCACTTTTGTATTCAACACCAATTGCCTTTTTGTCCATCTGCTGTCAATGAAGTGGCATGTAAGAATCAGTAGTTAAGCCCCGTACACACGTACCGATCGTCGGCCGAACGATCGGCCGTCTTTTGTCCAAGGTCTGTCGTGTCTGTTGAAAACTGCAAAAGACTGCACACGAATATTGTCGGCCAACAACAGCCGACTGCAGAAGTGATGTCATGTGATGGTTAACTTTCCGTGTGTTTTTTATTTTCTGAGCATGCCCAGTCTTGCAAATCTGCTGTCTGTCGGCCGAATTCTGTACTGACTGGCGAACAATCGGCCGTTCTGGTGTCGGCATACAAAAATTTTAATGCTTGCACGACAGATTCTGTTCGGCCGAAGGTGCGCTGTCGGCTGTCGGAAGCATCATACTAACAAGCCAAAAATCGGCCGATCGGTCGTCGGCCAAATCTTTTCGGCCGTCAATCTGCACGTGTGTACGAGGCATTACTCTGACTGGGTTTGTCCTGACCAGCAGTCTTGCTTGCTGAAACACTTTGGTCGATGGCTGGCTTTGTGTCACCCTGTTGTGGGTGGCTGGCTGGAACATTGTGGTGGCTGGCTGGCTTGCTGGAACACTGTGGTGGGTGGCTGGCTTGGTGTCACAGTGTTGTGGGTGGCTGGCTTGGTGTCACCCTGTTTAGGGTGGCTGGCTTGCTGGAACACTGTGGTGGGTGGCTGGCTTGGTGTCACAATGTTGTGGGTAGCTGGCTTGCTGGAACACTGTAGTCGGTGGCTGGCTTTGTGTCTCCCTGTTGTGGGTGGCTGGCTGGAACAATGTGGTGGGTGGCTTGCTTGCTGGAACACTGTAGTGGGTGGTTGGCTTGGTGTCACCCTGTTGTGGGTGGCTGGCTTGCTGGAACACTGTAGTCGGTGGCTGGCTTCGTGTCTCCCTGTTGTGGTAATGGTAGTAAACATGTTGTCTCTAAAGTTAATGTGTTGAAAGCAGAAAAAATGGGCATCACAATTTGTGTATGGGGCTGCGTAGCCGCATACCGGCCAGGGTTGACCCATGTCCACAGCCAAATGTGTCTACAATGAGCAAGTGAGCATCTATACTGGACCACGGAGCAATGGAAGAAGGTGGTCTGGTCATGTTTTCTTTTACATCATGTGGATGGCTGGGAGCATTGCATACCTGGTGAAGAGATGGCATCAGGAGACAGTACAGAAAGAAGGCTAGCCAGCGGATGCAGTGTGATGCTTTGGGCAATGTTCTGCTGGGAAACCTTGAGTCTTTCCATTCATGCAGATTATACTTGACACACATCACTACCTTAACATTGTTACTGACCAATTACATCCCTTCATGGAAATGGTATTCCGTGATGGCAGGGGCCTCTTTCAGCAGGATAACGCACCCTGCCACACTGCAGGCATGATTCAAGAATGGTTTGAGGAACATAACAATGAGTTTCAGTTTCAGCAATAACATGGTGTGGGCGGATTTCTGCCAGTCACGGGTTGCGTCTTGCCCCTCCAGCCTGTGTCTTAGAATAGGAGGGAGATAAAGCCTTCATTAATCTACATGTAATATCCTGCCCACATTGTGTTTAGCAGGTTAGTGGACATGAGGGAGGAGGGAGGGAGTGGGCTGTCATTTACCACTGTGTATACACCCACATGTGTGACTCCATAGTCACATGGGCTGCCCAGATGTGATAGGGAGGAAATGGTCAGCATAGAAACTCACTGGAAACTAAGCAAGTGCAGAGTTGACACCACAGCTGCAAAATCCATAGCTGAATTGGAGACATGAGCAGAAGGTGGCGATAGAGAGCAGCAGGATCAACCAGGTTTTTTGCAGAATACAGAAAACAAATCTCATAGTGAATGAGTGAGAATGAACAGCATGTAATACAGCAATTATTTAGAGATTTTTATAATATTGGTTTAATTACACAAAGTGCTGTAATGAGTTTGGTAAACTAAATTTCTTAAATGTTTTCCCTTGATATGATTTGACTTTAGAGTATACACACCTGGGCCTGTATCCCAGGGGATATTCTGTCCTAATGGGATGCGCTTTATTCTTTAGAGACAGAGGTTTCATCTTGATTTTTATCATTCCAGTATTTGTTTAATCTGCCCTTTATTTTCTATGCTGCATTATATTGTTTCATTCAAAATCCACACTAAAATATCCTTTATATGCATCATTTTTCTAACACTTAAACTTTCTAAAGCAGGGGTGGGGAACCTACGGTTCGGGGGCCGTATGCGGCCCCCGAAGTCATCTGGTCCGGCTCCCCATGCAGCTGAGTCTGTCTCTCAGCTGATCTGTCAGAATGGAGCCGATGCTTCCTGTATAGTTCCTGCTCCGTTATGACAGTCTGAGTGAGTCACAGGCGGAGTGATATCAAATGCACTCCGCCTGTGACCAATACAGGAAACATCACCTCTTCCTCCAGCGTTGCGCTGCTACACTTCTCCTAGCCAGCATTTCCCGCCAGCAGCACACACAGCAGTATCAGCCAGAACCAGCAGTACCAGCCAGAGCCAGCAGTACTCACAGCAGTACCAGCAGTACACACAGCAGTACCAGCCAGAACCAGCAGTACCCACAGCAGAACCAGCAGTACTAGCCAGAGCCAGCAGTACCAGCCAAAGTCCGCAGTCCCAGCCAGAGTCAGCAGTACCTACAGCACAGTACCAGCCAGCAGTACCTACAGCACAGTACCAGCCAGCAGTACCCACAGCAATACCAGCCAGCAGTACATGCCAGCAGTACCAGCCTGAGCCAGCAATACCCACAGCAGTACCCGCCTGAGCCAGCAGTACCAGCCAGCAGTACCCACAGCACAGTACCAGCCATTAGTACCAGCCTGAGCCAGCAGTACCCAGAGCAGTACCAGCCAGCAGTACCTACAGCACAGTACCAGCCTGAGTCAGCAATACCCACGGCAGTACCAGCCAGCAGTACCCACAGCAGTATCAGCCTGAGCCAGCAGTACCATCCAGCAGTACTCACAGCACAGTACAAGCCAGCAGTACCAGCCTGAGCCAGCAGTACCCACAGCAGTACCAGCCAGCTATACCCACCAGCAGTACCTGCCAGCAGTTCTTTTCAAAACTTACCACCACAAAAAAGTTGACTGCGCTCCACACTGACCGACGCAAACCTGAAAAACCTGTTGCGAGTAGCAACACCATCAATACCAGCTAACATCACACACCTCACCAAAGAGAAGCAGTTCCAACCATTACATTAGGGGTGAGTTAATTAAATGTTTGACCAAATATAACAGGCTAATTTTTAAGGTGATAATTTTGTACGGCCCCCGAATGGTTTTATAAATACCCAAATGGCCCTTGGCAGAAAAAGGTTCCCCACCCCTGTTCTAAAGGAAGAAACAGTCATGGAGAGCAAGCATATGTATCTGCATGGACTTTCATTCAGTCCAAACCACTTGACCTCCGGAAGGTTTCCCCCCTCTTCCTGACCAGAGCACTTTATGCAATTTGACACTGCGTGCTTTAACTGGTAATTGCGTGGTCATGTAATGCTGTACCCAAACTAAGTTTGGTGTCCTTTTTTTCCCCACAAATAGAGCTTTCTTTTGGTGGTATTTGATCACCACTGGGATTTTTATTTTTTTGCAAACAAAAGAAGACCCGAACATTTTGAAAAAAAAAATGATATTTTCTATTTTGTGTAATAGAATATATCCAATAAACTAAATTTTTGTCATTTCTTGAGGTGCTAAAATGCCAGGGCAGTCCCCCCAAATTACCCCTTTTTGGAAAGTAGACACCCCAAGGAATTTGCTGGGAGGCATGTTGAGCCCATTGAATATTTCATTTTTTTGTCACAAGTGACAAAACAAATGCCAAAAAAAATCTATATATATTTTTTACACATAGTTGTCACTAAAATGATATATTGCATGCATATACACATGCCTTGGGTATATGTGGAATTTCACCCCAAAATACATTCTTCTGCTTCCCAAGTACAGGGATACCACATGTGAGAAACTTTTTGGGAGCCTAGCCGCGTATGGGTGCCCGAAAAACCAATCTCTGCCTTCAGGATTTCAAAGGGCGTACATTGCTTATTTCACTTCCTCACTGCCTATCACAGTTTCGGATGCCCTGAAATGTCAAGATAGCAAAAACCCCCCTCAAATGACCCCTTTTTGGAAAGTAGATACTCCAAGCTATTTGCTGCGAGGCATGTTGAGGCCATAAAATATTTTAGATTGTTCCACAAGTTTCAGGAAAATTAACCCTTTTCGGAAAGTAGACACCCCAAGGTATTTGCCAAGAGGCATGGTATTTTGCAGATCTAGCTTTTTGTCACAAAGTTTTGAAAATTGAACCACTTCAATACCGAGTCATTGTAAAATGACGTCAGCAAGATGGCTTTAGCGATCCGGGCCGCCGTCATATGACGTCGCCCGGATCACCCCGCTACTGCGCGCCCCTGGGGGCGCGCAGCGCGGCGATCGGGGGTGAGGCTCGTCCCTCGGGCTGAGCCCAACCCCGATCAAGGTAAACAGCCAATAAAATTGGCTGTTTACCACGTGATCGGCTGTGTCAATCACAGCCGATCACATGAGCGGCTCCAGCGCGAGCCGCTCGTTCCTTTCTTAATGCGCGCCTCTCGGACAGAGCCCATCCCCGATCTAGGTAAAGAGCCAATGAAAATGGCTCTTTACTACGTGACCGGCTGTGTCCAATCACAGCCGGTCACAAATGTCATCAGAGAACAGGTAACTAGCTGTCACCGTGTTTTCCTCCTCACACACTGATCCTGTGTGAGGAGGAGATTGTGGTTACAGCTAGTTACCAAGTACAGTGCACCCCAACCACACTGATTGCCCCCCCCCAATAAAAAGCACCTGTCACTAGCCCATCAAAGTACCCGAGTACCTGTCACCAGCCCATCAGGTACTCTGATGACAGGTACTCGGGTACTCTGATGGGCTGATGACAGGTACTCTGATGGGCTGGTGACAGGCACTCGGGTACTCTGATGATGGGTACTCGGGTACTCTGATGACAGGTACTCGGGTACTCTGATGACAGGTACTCGGGTACTCGGGTACTCTGATGACGGGTACTCGGGTACTCTGATGACAGGTACTCGGATACTCTGATGACAGGTACTCTGTCATCGGAGTACCCGAGTACCCGTCATCGGAGTACCCGAGTACCTGTCACCTACCCATCAGAGTACCCGAGTACCTGTCACCTACCCATCAGAGTACCCGAGTACCTTCCACCTGCTCATCAGAGTACCTGACACCTGAAGTACCCGAGTACTTGCCACCTGCTCATCAGTACCATCACTACTCATCAGTACTCATCAGTACCCATCAGTACCTATCACCTATCAGTATCAGTACTGATCATCCGTACCCATCAGTACAGTATCAGTATCACCTATCAGTATCAGTACTACTCATCAGTACCTATCACCTGCCCATAAAAGTACCCGAGTACCTGTCACCTGCCTATCGGAGTACTCGAGTACCTGCCACTTGCTCATCAGTACCAGAGTACCTGTCACCTGCCCAGCAAAGTACCCGAGTACCTGTCACCCTTCATACATGTCTAAGTCCAAAAAGGTTTATATACGTCCTCCGTTTAAACCTAAATACCGGTGTTATGGCAGCAGATAGCTGCCATAACCCTGGTATTTTTTTAAACGGTGGGCGGTTGGCTTTCCGATAAGGGTGGTCCCAGTGGCGGATTCGCCGCGGGATCACCCTTCCGGGGTGGTGGAAGAGGTGCACCCCCCCCCCCTCCCGCCGCATTCTGGTCCTTTTCCCCGCTTACCGGACCCGCCGGCAGCGGGGAAAATGATCCGGTCCCAGATCCTCACAGACAGGATGTCGAGTGAGGGCAAGCTTGCCCTCACTCGACTCTATGGTCTTGGAGGGCCGGTGTTCCGTGAAAAAACCATACCCGTGAGAAAACCATACCCTCGTCACTTCCGGTGCACCTACGGAGGGTATGGATTTCTCACGGTAGTGAAACTTGCGGCGCTTACATTAAAACAGCTCCTCTGCAACATAAATCATCTCCGCTCCTTCCCCTGTCACTTCCCTCATCTCCGGTAATAAATATAAAAGCGGATCACGGAGCCGAGATCGCCGTTATTTACCTCTCATACACCCGCCGCCGCTTTTATTTTTATTACCGGAGATGAGGGAAGTTACAGCGATACCACAGGAGATGATTGATGTTGCAACCGAAGTGTTTTAATGTACCCGCCGCAAGTATAACATTAGACACAGTGCCGTGATAGTTTCATGCCCACCGAGCATGCGCACTTGTCAAATTCTTTCCTGTTCAATTGCGTATCCGGGGCTCTGAGCATGCGCACTGCTGCGCTGCTCAGCTGTTTCAGACCGGAAGTGACGAGGGTATGGTTTCTCCACGGGGTATGGTTTTTTAACGTTACACCGGAGCTACGGCAAACGTCGTTGCCTAGCAACCAGTTTAAAGGTCCCTTTTTTTGTTTTTTTTCATTTTATTTATTTATTTATTTATTTTTCTATCTTTTAGTGTACTTGTGAGATCTGAGGACTTTTTGACCCCAGATCTCACAAAAAAGAGGTCCTGTCGTGCCTTTTTCTATTACAAGTAATGTTTACATTTCTTGTAATAGAAATAAAAATGACCATTTTTTTTTTTTAAAAAAACAGTGTAAAAATAAAAAATAATGAATAAAATAAGTAGTAAAAAAAAAAAAAAAAATTAAAGCGCCCTGTCCCCGCGAGCTCGCGCACAGAAGCGAACGCATACGGAAACCCTGCCCACATATGTAAACAGTGTTCAAACTACACATGTGAGGTATCGTCGCAATCGTTAGAGCAAGAGCAATAATTTGAGCCCTAGACCTCCCCTGTAGCTGTAAGATAGCAACCTGTAGAAATTTTTAAAGTGTCGCCTATGGGGATTTTTAAGTACCAAAGTTTGTCACCATTCTGTGAGCATGCGCAATTTTGAAGCATGACATGTTGGGTATCTATTTACTCGGCGTAACATTATCTTTCACATTATGGAAAACAATTGGGCTAACTTTACTGGTTTCTTATTTTTAAATTCAAAAAAGTGAATTTTTTCCCAAAAAATTGCGTTTGGAAGACCGCTGCGCAAATACGGTGTGATAAAAAATATTGCAATAATCTCCATTTTATTCTCTAGGGTCTCTGCTAAAAAAAAATATATAATGTTTTGGGGTTCTAAGTAGTTTTCTAGCAAAAACAACTGATTTTAGCTTGTAAACACCAAATGTCAAAAATAGGCCTAGGCAAGTGGCTAGGATGCATGATGATGCTCCTTGGATGTTGGGCCCCTCTATATGGCTAGGCTGTGAAAAAGTCTCACACATGTGGTATTGCCATACTCAGGAGGAGTGGCAGAATGTATTTTGGGGTGTAATTTTTGCTATGTACATGCTATGTGTTAGGAATATCCTATAAATTGACAACTTTGTGTAAAAAAAAAAAGTTTTTATTTTTTTCCCACATTTTCCAAAAACTTGTGGAAAAAAATGAGATGTTCAAAGGACCCATAATGCCTCATAGAATATACGTTGGAGTGTTTGCTTTCCAAAATGGGGTCATTATGTGGACTTTTCCATTGTATTGGTGCTCTAGGGCCTTGAAAAGTGTGATAGGTAGAAAGTTTTATGTGTATTTATGCTCCTAAAACGCCTTATGGTGCTACTTGGACGTGGAGTCTCTTTTTGTGGCCAGGCTGTGTAAAAGTCTCACACATGTGGTATCACCATACTCAGAAGGAGTAGCAGAATGAATTTTGGGGTGTCATTTTTGCTGTGTACGTACTGTGTAAATAATATACACTAATTTGGGTTAATTTTACCAGAGATATGTAGCAGTATAAATTTTGGCCCAAATGTATGAAGAAAAATAATTTTTTTGCAAAATTTTATAATAGAAACTAAAAAAAAGGGTTTTTTTTGCAAAATTTTTCTCTTTTTTTGCTTATATCACGAAAAAAAAAAAACCCTAGTTGTGATCAAATACCACCAAAAGAAAGCTCTATTTGTGTGAAAAAAATGATAAAAATTTTGTTTGGTTACAGTGTAGCATGACTGAGCAATTGTCATTCAAAGTGTGAGAGTGCTGAAAGCTGAAAATTGGTCTGGGCAGGAAGGGGGTCTAACTGCTCTGTATGGAAGCGGTTAAAAAAGAAAAGAAAAAATACATTTTCCTCTTCTTTCTTCATTTTCCCAAAAAAATGTGGTAACAAATGAGATCTGTGAAATACTCGCCGTGCCTCTTAGCTAATATCTTGGGGTGTCTACGTTCTGAAAAGGGGTCATTTTGGGGAGGGTTTGTGCTATCTTGACATTTCAGGGCCTCCAAAACTGTGATAGGTAGTAAGGAGTGAAATCAGCAATTTACGCCCTTCAAAAGCCTGAAGGCGGTGATTGGTTTTCGGGGTCCTGTACGCTGCTAGGCTCCTAAAAAGTTTTACACATGTGGTATCCCCGCACTCATTTAAATGACACTTTAATGACATTTTTTACTTTGTGTGAAAAAAAAGTCATTTTCCAGAAACACTTGGCAAAACATAAAATAAAAGAGGTAAGATTCCGCGCTAATGGATATTAATAAGGCTGCAGCCTACCCCAAAATATAGTCCAAAGGGCTATATCAGACCGTATAAGAGTAAAAACGAGGTAAAATGGCGCTGCCTTTTAAAGGGTAAAAAAATACTAATATGGAAGGGATCTTAAAATTATATATATGGAAGGGCTTAAAAAATTATATATGAAAAGGATTAAAAAATATATAATGATGTGTAATTAGATGTAAAAACACAGTGAATAAATTTATATAAAACCGTGATAAAAAATTAATCTGCACGTTGATATATAAATAAATGCAAAGACATAAATGGTGAATATAAAGTGATATGTGCAATCAATAAAGTGGCAATAACAAAGTGCTACTGTGATGATGTCCAGTGAAATCACCAAAACTATTAAATAAATTTAGATATAAATAAGTCCAAAAACAGTCCATAAAGTGCTTAAAAAAGAAAAAATCTGTGCTTCATTGGAACCAGTGGTGATTCAATAATTTTCAAACGGTGATCCGGTGATAAGTGTGGGGTGGGAAAAACACCATGCACCCCTCCAATGTATCCCGCACTCACCAGAGATATATACCCCTGCAGGGGTAATAAGCCTTAAGGTGTTAGCCTCTCTCCTAGGAATCACAATATTAGGCTTTTAGATGGAAGTATCCCTGGATGTCACTTCTCAATGCGGTCAAATATCTTCAATAGGCAAGGTCACCATAATAATCCATACTCCAATATGGGGAGATATTCCCAGATAACATGTAGAAAGGAAGATCTCATATAGTGAAGTACCGTTTTTAATCCGTTTATTAAAGTATAAAAAGACTGTACTCACATTTAAAACAAGGCAAAGCAAGCATCAGAGGCAGTAGGGGCCGCGAGTCCCTCGTTGGCGGCTACTTCCGGGACGCTACGATAACCAGCGACCGGATCTGCGTTCCAGTGGGGCGGAAATGACATAACCACGCACAAATTCTATTTGCGTTACTATGTGAGATACAATCGCAAACACTTGCAGGGAGGCCCCAGCGAGATTTGAACTCGGCTTTGTGTCACCCTGTTGTGGGTGGCTGGCTGGAACATTGTGGTGGCTGGCTGGCTTGCTGGAACACTGTAGTGGGTGGCTGGCTTGGTGTCACAGTGTTGTGGGTGGCTGGATTGCTGGAACACTGTAGTCGGTGGCTGGCTTCGTGTCTCCCTGTTGTGGGTGGCTGGCTGGAACACTGTGGTGTGTGGCTTGCTTGCTGGAACACTGTGGTGGCTGGCTGGCTTGGTGTCACCCTGTTGAGGGTGGCTGGCTTGCTGGAACACTGTGGTGGGTGGCTGGCTTGGTGTCACAATGTTGTGGGTAGCTGGCTTGCTGGAACACTGTAGTCGGTGGCTGGCTTTGTGTCTCCCTGTTGTGGGTGGCTGGCTGGAACACTGTGGTGGGTGGCTTGCTTGCTGGAACACTGTAGTGGGTGGTTGGCTTGGTGTCACCCTGTTGTGGGTGGCTGGCTTGCTGGAACACTGTAGTCGGTGGCTGGCTTTGTGTCTCCCTGTTGTGGTAATGGTAGTAAACATGTTGTCTCTAAAGTTAATGTGTTGAAAGCAGAAAAAATGGGCATCACAATTTGTGTATGGGGCTGCGTAGCTGCATACCGGTCAGGGTTGACCCATGTCCACAGCCAAATGTGTCTACAATGAGCAAGTGAGCATCTATACTGGACCACGGAGCAATGGAAGAAGGTGGCCTGGTCATGTTTTCTTTTACATCATGTGGATGGCTGGGAGCATTGCATACCTGGTGAAGAGATGGCATCAGGAGACAGTACAGAAAGAAGGCTAGCCAGCGGATGCAGTGTGATGCTTTGGGCAATGTTCTGCTGGGAAACCTTGAGTCTTTCCATTCATGCAGATTATACTTGACACACATCACTACCTTAACATTGTTACTGACCAATTACATCCCTTCATGGAAATGGTATTCCGTGATGGCAGGGGCCTCTTTCAGCAGGATAACGCACCATGCCACACTGCAGGCATGATTCAAGAATGGTTTGAGGAACATAACAATGAGTTTCAGTTTCAGCAATAACATGGTGTGGGCGGATTTCTGCCAGTCACGGGTTGCGTCTTGCCCCTCCAGCCTGTGTCTTAGAATAGGAGGGAGATAAAGCCTTCATTAATCTACATGTAATATCCTGCCCACATTGTGTTTAGCAGGTTAGTGGACATGAAGGAGGAGGGAGGGAGTGGGCTGTCATTTACCACTGTGTATACACCCACATGTGTGACTCCATAGTCACATGGGCTGCCCAGATGTGATAGGGAGGAAATGGTCAGCATAGAAACTCACTGGAAACTAAGCAAGTGCAGAGTTGACACCACAGCTGCAAAATCCATAGCTGAATTGGAGACATGAGCAGAAGGTGGCGATAGAGAGCAGCAGGATCAACCAGGTTTTTTGCAGAATACAAAAAACAAATCTCATAGTGAATGAGTGAGAATGAACAGCATGTAATACAGCAATTATTGAGAGATTTTTATAATATTGGTTTAATTACACAAAGTGCTGTAATGAGTTTGGTAAACTAAATTTCTTAAATGTTTTCCCTTGATATGATTTGACTTTAGAGTATACACACCTGGGCCTGTATCCCTGGGGATATTCTGTCCTAATGGGATGCGCTTTATTCTTTAGAGACAGAGGTTTCATCTTGATTTTTATCATTCCAGTATTTGTTTAATCTGCCCTTTATTTTCTATGCTGCATTATATTGTTTCATTCAAAATCCACACTAAAATATCCTTTATATGCATCATTTTTCTAACACGTAAACTTTCTAAAGCAGGGGTGGGGAACCTACGGTTCGGGGGCCGTATGCGGCCCCCTAAGTCATCTGGTACGGCTCCCCATGCAGCTGAGTCTGTCTCTCAGCTGATCTGTCAGAATGGAGCCGATGCTTCCTGTATAGTTCCTGCTCCGTTATGACAGTCTGAGTGAGTCACAGGCGGAGTGATATCAAATGCACTCCGCCTGTGACCAATACAGGAAACATCACCTCTTCCTCCAGCGTTGCGCTGCTACACTTCTCCTAGCCAGCATTTCCCGCCAGCAGCACACACAGCAGTATCAGCCAGAACCAGCAGTACCAGCCAGAGCCAGCAGTACTCACAGCAGTACCAGCAGTACACACAGCAGTACCAGCCAGAACCAGCAGTACCCACAGCAGAACCAGCAGTACTAGCCAGAGCCAGCAGTACCAGCCAAAGTCCGCAGTCCCAGCCAGAGTCAGCAGCACCTACAGCACAGTACCAGCCAGCAGTACCTACAGCACAGTACAAGCCAGCAGTACCAGCCTAAGCCAGCAGTACCCACAGCAGTACCAGCCAGCTATACCCACCAGCAGTACCTGCCAGCAGTTCTTTTCAAAACTTACCACCACAAAAAAGTCGACTGCGCTCCACACTGACCGACGCAAACCTGAAAAACCTGTTGCGAGTAGCAACACCATCAATACCAGCTAACATCACACACCTCACCAAAGAGAAGCAGTTCCAGCCATTACATTAGGGGTGAGTTAATTAAATGTTTGACCAAATATAACAGGCTAATTTTTAAGGTGATAATTTTGTACGGCCCCCGAATGGTTTTATAAATACCCAAATGGCCCTTGGCAGAAAAAGGTTCCCCACCCCTGTTCTAAAGGAAGAAACAGTCATGGAGAGCAAGCATATGTATCAGCATGGACTTTCATTCAGTCCAAACCACTTGACCTCCGGAAGGTTTCCCCCCTCTTCCTGACCAGAGCACTTTATGCAATTTGACACTGCGTGCTTTAACTGGTAATTGCGTGGTCATGTAATGCTGTACCCAAACTAAGTTTGGTGTCCTTTTTTTCCCCACAAATAGAGCTTTCTTTTGGTGGTATTTGATCACCACTGGGATTTTTATTTTTTTGCAAACAAAAGAAGACCCGAACATTTTGAAAAAAAAAATGATAGTTTCTATTTTGTGTAATAGAATATATCCAATAAACTAAATTTTTGTCATTTCTTGAGGTACTAAAATGCCAGGGCAGTACCCCCAAATTACCCCTTTTTGGAAAGTAGACACCCCAAGGAATTTGCTGGGAGGCATGTTGAGCCCATTGAATATTTCATTTTTTTGTCACAAGTGACAAAACAAATGCCAAAAAAATCTATATATATTTTTTACACATAGTTGTCACTAAAATGATATATTGCATGCATATACACATGCCTTGGGTATATGTGGAATTTCACCCCAAAATACATTCTTCTGCTTCCCAAGTACAGGGATACCACATGTGAGAAACTTTTTGGGAGCCTAGCCGCGTATGGGTGCCCGAAAAACCAATCTCTGCCTTCAGGATTTCAAAGGGCGTAAATTGCTTATTTCACTTCCTCACTGCCTATCACAGTTTCGGATGCCCTGAAATGTCAAGATAGCAAAACCCCCCCTCAAATTACCCCTTTTTGGAAAGTAGATACTCCAAGCTATTTGCTGCGAGGCATGTTGAGGCCATAAAATATTTTAGATTGTTCCACAAGTTTCAGGAAAATTAACCCTTTTCGGAAAGTAGACACCCCAAGGTATTTGCCAAGAGGCATGGTATTTTGCAGATCTAGCTTTTTGTCACAAAGTTTTGAAAATGTAACCACTTCAATACCGAGTCATTGTAAAATTACGTCAGCAAGATGGCTTTAGCGATCCGGGCCGCCCGGATCACCCCGCTACTGCGCGCCCCCGGGGGCGCGCAGCGCAGCGATCGGGGGTGAGGCTCGTCCCTCGGACTGAGCCCAACCCCGATCAAGGTAAACAGCCAATAAAATTGGCTGTTTACCACTTGATCGGCTGTGTCAATCACAGCCGATCACATGAGCGGCTCCAGCGCGAGCCGCTCGTTCCTTTCTTAATGCGCGCCCCTCGGACAGAGCCCATCCCCGATCTAGGTAAAGAGCCAATGAAATTGGCTCTTTACTACGTGACCGGCTGTGTCCAATCACAGCCGGTCACAAATGTCATCAGAGAACAGGTAACTAGCTGTCACCGTGTTCTCCTCCTCACACACTGATCCTGTGTGAGGAGGAGATTGTGGTAACAGCTAGTTACCAAGTACAGTGCACCCCAACCACACTGATTGCCCCCCCCCCAATATAAAGCACCTGTCACTAGCCCATCAAAGTACCCGAGTACCTGTCACCAGCCCATCAGGTACTCTGATGACAGGTACTCGGGTACTCTGATGGGCTGGTGACAGGCACTCGGGTACTCTGATGATGGGTACTCGGGTACTCTGATGACAGGTACTCGGGTACTCTGATGACAGGTACTCGGGTACTCTGATGACAGGTACTCGGGTACTCGGGTACTCTGATGACGGGTACTCGGGTACTCTGATGACAGGTACTCGGATACTCTGATGACAGGTACTCTGGTACTTTGAATACCCGTCACCTGAGTACCCGAGTACCCGTCATCGGAGTACCCGAGTACCCATCATCGGAGTACCCGAGTACCTGTCACCTACCCATCAGAGTACCCGAGTACCTGTCACCTACCCATCAGAGTACCCAAGTACCTTCCACCTGCTCATCAGAGTACCTGACACCTGAAGTACCCGAGTACTTGCCACCTGCTCATCAGTACCATCACTACTCATCAGTACTCATCAGTACCCATCAGTACCTATCACCTATCAGTATCAGTACTGATCATCCGTACCCATCAGTACAGTATCAGTATCAGTATCACCTATCAGTATCAGTACTACTCATCAGCACCTATCACCTGCCCATAAGAGTACCCGAGTACCTGTCACCTGCCTATCGGAGTACTCGAGTACCTGCCACTTGCTCATCAGTACCAGAGTACCTGTCACCTGCCCAGCAAAGTACCCGAGTACCTGTCACCCTTCATACATGTCTAAGTCCAAAAAGGTTTATATACGTCCTCCGTTTAAACCTAAATACCGGTGTTATGGCAGCAGATAGCTGCCATAACCCTGGTATTTTTTTAAACGGTGGGCGGTTGGCTTTCCGATAAGGGTGGTCCCAGTGGCGGATTCGCCGCGGGATCACCCTTCCGGGGTGGTGGAAGAGGTGCACCCCCCCCCGCCCCCTCCCGCCGCATTCTGGTCCTTTTCCCCGCTTACCGGACCCGCCGGCAGCGGGGAAAACGATCCGGTCCCAGATCCTCACAGACAGAATGTCGAGTGAGGGCAAGCTTGGTCTTGGAGGACCGGTGTTCCGTGAAAAAACCATACCCGTGAGAAAACCATACCCTCGTCACTTCCGGTGCACCTACGGAGAGTATGGATTTATCACGGTAGTGAAACTTGCGGCGCTTACATTAAAACAGCTCCTCTGCAACATAAATCATCTCCGCTCCTTCCCCTGTCACTTCCCTCATCTCCGGTAATAAATATAAAAGCGGATCACGGAGCCGAGATCGCCGTTATTTACCTCTCATACACCCGCTGCCGCTTTTATTTTTATTACCGGAGATGAGGGAAGTTACAGCGATACCACAGGAGATGATTGATGTTGCAACCGAAGTGTTTTAATGTACCCGCCGCAAGTATAACATTAGACACAGTGCCGTGATAGTTTCATGCCCACCGAGCATGCGCACTTGTCAAATTCTTTCCTGTTCAATTGCGTATCCGGGGCTCTGAGCATGCGCACTGCTGCGCTGCTCAGCTGTTTCAGACCGGAAGTGACGAGGGTATGGTTTCTCCACGGGGTATGGTTTTTTTAACGTTACACCGGAGCTACGGCAAACATCGTTGCCTAGCAACCAGTTTAAAGGTCCCTTTTTTTTTTTTCCATTTTATTTATTTATTTATTTATTTTTCTATCTTTTAGTGTACTTGTGAGATCTGAGGACTTTTTGACCCCAGATCTCACAAAAAAGAGGTCCTGTCGTGCCTTTTTCTATTACAAGTAATGTTTACATTTCTTGTAATAGAAATAAAAATGACCTTTTTCTTTTTTAAAAAAAAAAACAGTGTAAAAATAAAAAATAATGAATAAAATAAATAGTAAAAAAAAAAAAAAAAAAATTAAAGCGCCCTGTCCCCGCGAGCTCGCGCACAGAAGCGAAAGCATACGGAAACCCCGCCCACATATGTAAACAGTGTTCAAACTACACATGTGAGGTATCGTCGCGATCGTTAGAGCAAGAGCAATAATTTGAGCCCTAGACCTCCTCTGTAACTCTAAGATAGCAACCTGTAGAAATTTTTAAAGTGTCGCCTATGGGGATTTTTAAGTACCAAAGTTTGTCACCATTCTGTGAGCATGTGCAATTTTGAAGCATGACATGTTGGGTATCTATTTACTCGGCGTAACATTATCTTTCACATTATGGAAAACAATTGGGCTAACTTTACTGGTTTCTTATTTTTTAATTCAAAAAAGTGAATTTTTTCCCAAAAAATTGCGTTTGGAAGACCGCTGCGCAAATACGGTGTGATAAAAAATATTGCAATAATCTCTATTTTATTCTCTAGGGTCTCTGCTAAAAAAATATATATATATATATAATGTTTTGGGGTTCTAAGTAGTTTTCTAGCAAAAACAACTGATTTTAGCTTGTAAACACCAAATGTCAAAAATAGGCCTAGGCAAGTGGCTAGGATGCATGATGATGCTCCTTGGATGTTGGGCCCCTCTATATGGCTAGGCTGTGAAAAAGTCTCACACATGTGGTATTGCCATACTCAGGAGGAGTGGCAGAATGTATTTTGGGGTGTAATTTTTGCTATGTACATGCCATGTGTTAGGAATATCCTATAAATTGACAACTTTGTGTAAAAAAAAAAAAGTTTTTATTTTTTTTCCACATTTTCCAAAAACTTGTGGAAAAAAATGAGATGTTCAAAGGACCCATAATGCCTCATAGAATATACGTTGGAGTGTTTGCTTTCCAAAATGGGGTCATTTTGTGGACTTTTCCATTGTATTGGTGCTCTAGGGCCTTGAAAAGTGTGATAGGTAGTAAGAAAGTTTTATTTATAAGTATTTATGCTCCTAAAACGCCTTATGGTGCTACTTGGACGTGGAGTCTCTTTTTGTGGCCAGGCTGTGTAAAAGTCTCACACATGTGGTATCACCATACTCAGAAGGAGTAGCAGAATGAATTTTGGGGTGTCATTTTTGCTGTGTACATGCTATGTGTTAGAAATAGATTATAAATTGACAACGTTTTGGGAAAAAAAAGAAAAAAAAATTTTTCTTCATTTTCCCAAGAATTGTGGGAAAAAATTATAACTTCAAAAAACTCACCATGCCTCTTACTAAATACCTTGGACTGTCTACTTTACAAAAAGGGGTCATTTGGGGGGTACTGTCCTAACATTTCAGGGCCTCAAGAAAGGAGATAGGCCATCAGTACATCTGGTGTGATCAATTTTCAGTAATTGGTACCATAGCTTCTAGACTCAATAACTTTCACACGGACTAAATAATATACACTAACTTGGATTAATTTTACCAGAGATATGTAGCAGTATAAATTTTGGCCCAAATGTATGAAGAAAAATAATTTTTTTGCAAAATTTTATAATAGAAACTAAAAAAAAGGTTTTTTTTTGCAAAATTTTTCTCTTTTTTTGCCTATATCACGAAAGAAAAAAAACCCCAGTTGTGATCAAATACCACCAAAAGAAAGCTCTATTTGTGTGAAAAAAATGATAAAAATTTTGTTTGGTTACAGTGTAGCATGACTGAGCAATTGTCATTCAAAGTGTGAGAGTGCTGAAAGCTGAAAATTGGTCTGGGCAGGAAGGGGGTCTAACTACTCTGTATGGAAGCGGTTAAAAAAGAAAAGAAAAAATACATTTTCCTCTTCTTTCTTCATTTTCCCAAAAAAATGTGGTAACAAATGAGATCTGTGAAATACTCGCCGTGCCTTTTAGCTAATATCTTGGGGTGTCTACGTTCTGAAAAGGGGTCATTTTGGGGAGGGTTTGTGCTATCTTGACATTTCAGGGCCTCCAAAACTGTGATAGGTAGTAAGGAGTGAAATCAGCAATTTAAGCCCTTCAAAAGCCTGAAGGCGGTGATTGGTTTTCGGGGTCCTGTACGCTGCTAGGCTCCTAAAAAGTTTTACACATGTGGTATCCCCGCACTCATTTAAATGACACTTTAATGACATTTTTTACTTTGTGTGAAAAAAAAGTCATTTTCCAGAAACACTTGGCAAAACATAAAATAAAAGAGGTAAGATTCCGCGCTAATGGATATTAATAAGGCTGCAGCCTACCCCAAAATATAGTCCAAAGGGCTATATCAGACCGTATAAGAGTAAAAACGAGGTAAAATGGCGCTGCCTTTTAAAGGGTAAAAAAATACTAATATGGAAGGGATCTTAAAATTATATATATGGAAGGGCTTAAAAAATTATATATGAAAAGGATTAAAAAATATATAATGATGTGTAATTAGATGTAAAAACACAGTGAATAAATCTATATAAAACCATGATAAAAAATGAATCTGCACGTTGATATATAAATAAATGCAAAGACATAAATGGTGAATATAAAGTGATATGTGCAATCAATAAAGTGGCAATAACAAAGTGCTACTGTGATGATGTCCAGTGAAATCACCAAAACTATTAAATAAATTTAGATATAAATAAGTCCAAAAACAGTCCATAAAGTGCTTAAAAAAGAAAAAATCTGTGCTTCATTGGAACCAGTGGTGATTCAATAATTTTCAAACGGTGATCCGGTGATAAGTGTGGGGTGGGAAAAACACCATGCACCCCTCCAATGTATCCCGCACTCACCAGAGATATACAGTGGGTACGGAAAGTATTCAGACCCCCTTTAATTTTTCACTCTTTGTTATATTGCAGCCGTTTGCTAAAATCATTTAAGTTCATTCTTCTTCTTCATGAATGTACACATAGCACCCCATACTGACAGAAAAACACAGAATTGTTGACATTGTTGCAGATTTATTAAAAAAGAAAAACTGAAATATCACATGGTCCTAAGTATTCAGACCCTTTGCTCAGTATTTAGTAGAAGCCCCCTTTTGATCTAATACAGCCAGGAGTCTTTTTGGGAAAGATGCAACAAGTCTTTCACACCTGGATTTCGGGATCCTCTGCCATTCCTCCTTGCAGATCCTCTCCAGTTCTGTCAGGTTGGATGGTAAACGTTGGTGGACAGCCATTTTTAGGTCTCTCCAGAGATGCTCAATTGGGTTTAAGTCAGGCCTCTGGCTGGGCCATTCAAGAACAGTCACGGAGTTGTTGTGAAGCCACTCCTTCGTTATTTTAGCTGTGTGCTTAGGGTCATTGTCTTGTTGGAAGGTAAACCTTCGGCCCAGTCTGAGGTCCAGAGCACTCTGGAGAAGGTTTTTGTCCAGGATATCCCTGTACTTGGCCGCATTCATCTTTCCCTCGATTGCAACCAGTCGTCCTGTCCCTGCAGCTGAAAAACACCCCCACAGCATGATGCTGCCACCACCATGCTTCACTGTTGGGACTGTATTGGACAGGTGATGAGCAGTGCCTGGTTTTCTCCACACATACCGCTTAGAATTAAGGCCAAAAAGTTCTATTTTGGTCTCATCAGACCAGAGAATCTTATTTCTCACCATCTTGGAGTCCTTCAGGTGTTTTTTAGCAAACTCCATGCAGGCTTTCATGTGTCTTACACTGAGGAGAGGCTTCCGTCAGGCCACTCTGCCATAAAGCCCCGACTGGTGGAGGGCTGCAGTGATGGTTGACTTTCTACAACTTTCTCCCATCTCCTGACTGCATCTCTGGAGCTCAGCCACAGTGATCTTTGGGTTCTTCTTTACCTCTCTCACCAAGGCTCTTCTCCCCCGATAGCTCAGTTTGGCCGGACAGCCAGCTCTAGGAAGGGTTCTGGTCGTCCCAAACGTCTTCCATTTGAGGATTATGGAGGCCACTGTGCTCTTAGGATCCTTAAGTGCAGCAGAAATCTTTTTGTAACCTTGGCCAGATCTGTGCCTTGCCACAATTCTGTCTCTGAGCTCTTCAGGCAGTTCCTTTGACCTCATGATTC
This sequence comes from Pelophylax lessonae, assembly GCF_965119305.1. NCBI lineage: Eukaryota > Metazoa > Chordata > Amphibia > Anura > Ranidae > Pelophylax > Pelophylax lessonae. The sequence goes on along the minus strand of NC_138769.1, from coordinate 672,082,706 downwards.
TCATTTGCTCTGACATGCATTGTGATCTGGAAGGTCTTATATAGACAGGTGTGTGGCTTTCCTAATCAAGTCCAATCAGTATAATCAAACACAGCTGGACTCAAATGAAGGTGTAGAACCATCTCAAGGATGATCAGAAGAAATGGAAAGCACCTGAGTTAAATATATGAGTGTCACAGCAAAGGGTCTGAATACTTAGTACCATGTGATATTTCAGTTTTTCTTTTTTAATAAATCTGCAACAATGTCAACAATTCTGTGTTTTTCTGTCAGTATGGGGTGCTATGTGTACATTCATGAGGAAGAAGAATGAACTTAAATGATTTTAGCAAATGGCTGCAATATAACAAAGAGAGAAAAATTTAAGGGGGTCTGAATACTTTCCGTACCCACTGTATATCCCTGCAGGGGTAATAAGCCTTAAGGTGTTAGCCTCTCTCCTAGGAATCACAATATTAGGCTTTTAGATGGAAGTATCCCTGGATGTCACTTCTCAATGCGGTCAAATATCTTCAATAGGCAAGGTCACCATAATAATCCATACTCCAATATGGGGAGATATTCCCAGATAACATGTAGAAAGGAAGACCTCATATAGTGAAGTACCGTTTTTAATCCGTTTATTAAAGTATAAAAAGACTGTACTCACATTTAAAACAAGGCAAAGCAAGCATCAGAAGCAGTAGGGGCCGCGAGTCCCTCGTTGGCAGCTACTTCCGGGACGCTACGATAATAAGCGACCGGATCTGCGTTCCAGTGGGGCGGAAATGACATAACCACGCACAAATTCTAATTGCGTTACTATGTGAGATACAGTCGCAAACACTTGCAGGGAGGCCCCAGCGAGATTTGAACTCGCGACCCCTGGTTTACAAGACCAGTGCTCTAACCCCTGAGCTATGGAGCCTTTTTTTTTTTTTTTTTTTTTTTTTTTTTTTTTTTTTTTTTTCTTTTGCGTGGTTACGTCATTTCCGCCCCACTGGAACGCAGATCCGGTCGCTGGTTATCGTAGGGGATCCTTGCATCACTTTTGTATTCAACACCAATTGCCTTTTTGTCCATCTGCTGTCAATGAAGTGGCATGTAAGAATCAGTAGTTAAGCCCCGTACACACGTACGGATCGTCGGCCGAACGATCGGCCGTCTTTTGTCCAAGGTCTGTCGTGTCTGTTGAAAACTGCAAAAGACTGCACACGAATATTGTCGGCCAACAACAGCCGACTGCAGAAGTGATGTCATGTGATGGTTAACTTTCCGTGTGTTTTTTATTTTCTGAGCATGCCCAGTCTTGCAAATCTGCTGTCTGTCGGCCGAATTCTGTACTGACTGGCGAACAATCGGCCGTTCTGGTGTCGGCATACAAAAATTTTAATGCTTGCACGACAGATTCTGTTCGGCCGAAGGTGCGCTGTCGGCTGTCGGAAGCATCATACTAACAAGCCAAAAATCGGCCGATCGGTCGTCGGCCAAATCTTTTCGGCCGACAATCTGCACGTGTGTACAAGGCATTACTCTGACTCGGTTTGTCCTGACCAGCAGTCTTGCTTGCTGAAACACTTTGGTCGATGGCTGGCTTTGTGTCACCCTGTTGTTGGTGGCTGGCTGGAACATTGTGGTGGCTGGCTGGCTTGCTGGAACACTGTGGTGGGTGGCTGGCTTGGTGTCACAGTGTTGTGGGTGGCTGGCTTGCTGGAACACTGTAGTCGGTGGCTGGCTTCGTGTCTTCCTGTTCTGGGTGGCTGGCTGGAACACTGTGGTGGGTGGCTGGCTTGGTGTCACAGTGTTGTGGGTGGCTGGCTTGCTGGAACACTGTAGTCGGTGGCTGGCTTCGTGTCTCCCTGTTGTGGGTGGCTGGCTGGAACACTGTGGTGGGTGGCTTGCTTGCTGGAACACTGTGGTGGCTGGCTGGCTTGGTGTCACCCTGTTGAGGGTGGCTGGCTTGCTGGAACACTGTGGTGGGTGGCTGGCTTGGTGTCACAATGTTGTGGGTAGCTGGCTTGCTGGAACACTGTAGTCGGTGGCTGGCTTTGTGTCTCCCTGTTGTGGGTGGCTGGCTGGAACACTGTGGTGGGTGGCTTGCTTGCTGGAACACTGTAGTGGGTGGTTGGCTTGGTGTCACCCTGTTGTGGGTGGCTGGCTTGCTGGAACACTGTAGTCGGTGGCTGGCTTCGTGTCTCCCTGTTGTGGAAGGCTGGCTGACTGGAACACTGTGGTGGGTGGCTTGCTTGCTGGAACACTGTGGTGGCTGGCTGGCTTGCTGGAACACTGTAGTGGGTGGCTGGCTTGGTGTCACCCTGTTGTGGGTGGCTGGCTGGCTTGCTGGAACACTCTGGTGGGTGGCTGGCTTGGTGTCACCCTGTTGTGGGTGGCTGGCTGGCTTGCTGGAACACTCTGGTGGGTGGCTGGCTTGGTGTCACCCTGTTGTGGGAGGCTGGCTGGCTTGCTGGAACACTCTGGTGGGTGGCTGGCTTGGTGTCACCCTGTTGTGGGTGGCTGGCTGGCTTGCTGGAACACTCTGGTGGGTGGCTGGCTTGGTGTCACCCTGTTGTGGGAGGCTGGCTGGCTTGCTGGAACACTCTGGTGGGTGGTTGGCTTGGTGTCACGCTGTTGTGGGTGGCTGGCTTGCTGGAACACTGTGGTGGGTGGCTGGCTTGGTGTCACCTTGTTGTGGGTGGCTGGCTTGCTGGAACACTGTTGTGGGTGGGTGGCTTGCTGGAACACTGTTGTGGGTGGGTGGCTGGCTTTGGGTCACCCTGTTGTGGGTGGCTTGCTTGCTGGAACACTGTGGTGGGCAGGGCTGGGCCGGACTGGGAACAAAAACCAGCCCTGGAAATAATTTCATACCAGCCCCAGTGGCGTAGCATGGGTTGTCCGCACCCAAGGCAATGCAATTAATTTGCACCCCTAACCAGCGGACATTTAGCGCTCTCTGGGTCTCTACCACTCACACAGAATTTACAGTAAACCCCTTATGGTACATTTTAGGATTCACCACTCCTTCTCTTTGTTCTCCTTTTATCTCTCTCTATCCTAATTTCTCTGGGTTTTTTTTCCATCTCTCTCGCTCTCTATCCGGCTTTCTTGTTCTTTCTCTTATTCTTTCTCCCTTTTTCTTTGCTCCTCCCCCACTTTTCCTCTCTCTTCCATGTATTCTCTCTTTTTATTCCTTCTCTTACTCCTTGTTGGGGGGGAGGCTGGGAGAGTGGCGCAGCCAACAGGGACAGCCCCTCTAGGAGGCCACAGGCTCTAGGAACAGCCCAGCTGGCCCCCCCTGTCCGCTATCTAATACACTGCTGACCCCCCTCTCCGCTAATACACTGCTGACCCCCCTCCTTGATATCTAATACACTGCTGACCCCTTTCCCCACTATCTAATACACTGCTGACCCTCCCTTCCCCGCTATCTAATACACTGAACACCCCCCCCTTCCCCTAATACACTGAGCTCCCCCGCCCTTCCCCTAATACACTGCTAAACCCCTCCCCGCTATCTAATACACTGCTGACCCCCCTCCTTGCTATCTAATACACTGCTGACCCCCCTCCTTGCTATCTAATACACTGCTGGCCCCCTTCCCCGCTATCTAATACACTGCCAGACCCCCCCTCCTTCCCCTAATACACTGCTCACCCCCCTTCCCCTAATACACTGCTGACCCCCCTTCTCCTAATACTCTGCTGACCCCCCCCTTCCCTTAATACATCGCTGACCCCCCCCCCCTGCCCTTATACATTGCTGACCCCCCCCCCCTTCTCTTAATACATCGCTGACCCCCCCTTATACATTGCTGACCTCCCCTTTCCTTAATACACTGCTGACCCCCCCTCTCTTAATACTCTGCTGACCCCCCCTTCCCTTAATACATCGCTGACCCCCCCTTATACATTGCTGACCTCCCCTTTCCTTAATACACTGCTGACCCCCCTTCTCCTAATACACCGCTGACCCCCCCCCTTCCCCTAATACACTGCTGACCCCCCCTTCCCCTAATACACTGCTGACCTCCCCTTTCCTTAATACACTGCTGACCCCCCCCCCCCTTATACATTGCTGACCTCCCCTTTCCTTAATACCCTGCTGACCCCAGCATATCGGCCCCCGATATATCGATGTTGCTGATAATCAGTCGATCTCTACTATCTATCTGTCTAATTTCAATTTATCTAATTTATTTCTATCTATCTAATTTATTTCTATCTATCTATACTATTTAATATCTATCTATCTATTCATTTTTGAACTTACCTGTATAGTGTCTTTATAATTGGCATACTTGCCATATTTTATGGTGGATTCACATTAACCTTTTCAAAAAACTGTCTTGTTTTTGGTACTCAGCAAACATATCTTTGAGAGGGATATTGTCGCCATAGCGATTCAGGAGTCTGTAGCAAAGGCAAATACCTACTACTACTACAATCACAAAGACTAAGCCCACAATCCACAGCCACGTAGTAAGGGAGGCCACACTGTCTGCGATCCACCCTCTGTCCTTAATGTGGTTGTCTGGGAATGTTTTCTTCTGGTCATAATCCACCTGCTGATCTTCATTGTAATATATAACATGAGAGTCATCCTTATTATATGTGTTCTCTGGGGTAGCAAAGTGTTGTCGTCCCAGCTTTGCTCTTTCATGCAGTGACCTTCCAGACCCTGCACCTCCATGCAGTGCCCTTCCAGGCCCTGCACCTCCAGGCAGTGCCCTTCCAGGCCCTGCACCTCCAGGCAGTGCCCTTCCAGGCCCTGCTCCTCCAGGCAGTGCCCTTCCAGGCCCTGCACCTCCAGGCAGTGCCCATCCAGGCCCTGCTCCTCCAGGCAGTGCCCTTCCAGGCCCTGCTCCTCCAGGCAGTGCCCTTCCAGGCCCTGCACCTCCAGGCAGTGCCCATCCAGGCCCTGCTCCTCCAGGCAGTGCCCTTCCAGGCCCTGCTCCTCCAGGCAGTGCCCTTCCAGGCCCTGCACCTCCAGGCAGTGCCCTTCCAGGCCCTGCACCTCCATGCAGTGCCCTTCCAGGCCCTGCACCTCCAGGCAGTGCCCTTCCAGGCCCTGCTCCTCCAGGCAGTGCCCTTCCAGGCCCTGCTCCTCCATGCTGCATGTCTTTCTCCTTTCTTCCATTGTTTTCTAATCCATTCTCATGCTGCAGCTTCACCCAATGGATTCGCTTTGCCCCTAAGCTGTCCTTCATTAAGCCCTGCTCCTCAAAACTCTTCTCATTTTCTCGCTTTTCTGCTCCAAATGTTGTTTTTTCCTGCAGTCCATTCCTGTAGCGAAGGGGAATGGGGAGTGCCCTCGCCTCTGATATTAAAAGGCTGAGGAATAGAAATAAAATCACTTTTCTAATCATTCTGAATGTAGAATTCAGTAATAGGTCTGTACTGTTTACACGTCAGTTAGAGACTATCTGCAATAGGTCTGTACTGTTCGCTTGTCAGTTAGAGACTAGCTGCCGTTCTCCCAGTGCCAGCCTTTTATTCTTTCCCGCCAACAGCCGTTTTTATGGCCCCGCCCACAATCGTCACATGACCCCCGCCCACAGCCGTTTTATGGCCCCGCCCACAGTCGTCACATGACCCCGCCCACAGCCGTTTCGTGGCTCCGCCCACATCGGCTTTAAAACTCCACCCACGGCTGTTTCGAAAGTCTATAGGTATAGAATTCAGTGCCTACCCTTGTAGCCAAATGTGTAAATTAGAGCTAACTTTATGATCCCGTATTTCCGCAGTCCGGTATTCCGTCCCTACCCCATCAGATGGTTAGGGAATATATATATATGTATATTTCTTTTCATCCTAATATTTTATATTTGGTATTTAAACTTTATCTTTAGTAGTTAATTATATGTAGTATTTCTTATTATCTATTTTTTATTATTATTTAGTATACTTAGTATTTAATATTAATTATATATATATATTAGAACAGGAGGAGCCGCTTTTAATGGCTAGAATGTCTGTATTAATGACACAGCCCCACCTTCTTCCCGCCCCTCTCAGTTCTACCCTCCCACCCCGCCTCCTCTAATTAGTCAGCTATGCATAATGTTCCTCCCCGCCCCGCCCCCTGTAAGGACTCGATGACGGTGTTCTGTCAGAATACCATATACCCTATCAGAATCCATACTAGTCCAATCTGGGCGTGGTTTCTATGTACACGGACATGACGTAGAAAAGAGGGGCGTGGCCTACCTCTACCTAGCAACCGAAGCTTACACCCCAGGCAACAAGATGGAGAGAACACACTGACAGCTCACCGAGACCGGACCGGGGAGGAACCGGAGACCGAGCACCGAGACATCCGCCATGGACTGACTGACACCTGATCCGTGTGTCCTGATCCTTCCTGGGTGTCACGATGTGTGCTCCATTGCTGGATATGGAACTACACAGCCCTCTACACCTGTCATACCGAACACCCTGCGATGTCTGATCTACACCCTATAGACTTTTATATCATCATTGTATAGAATATCTCCTCCTATACCTGTACACCTTACTTAACTCTGCACCCCCCTCCCCCATCACCTCTGTACTGTCTGCACCCCCCATCACCTCTGTACTGTCTGCACCCCCCTCCCCCATCACCTCTGTACTGTCTGCACCCCCCTCCCCCATCACCTCTGTACTGTCTGTACCCCCCTCCCCATCACCTCTGTACTGTCTGCACCCCCATCACCTCTGTACTGTCTGCACCCCCCTCCCCCATCACCTCTGTACTGTCTGCACCCCCCTCCCCCCATCACCTCTGTACTGTCTGTACCCCCCTCCCCATCACCTCTGTACTGTCTGCACCCCCCTCCCCCATCACCTCTGTACTGTCTGCACCCCCCTCCCCCCATCACCTCTGTACTGTCTGCACCCCCCCCCCATCACCTCTGTACTGTCTGCACCCCCCATCACCTCTGTACTGTCTGCACCCCCCTCCCCCATCACCTCTGTACTGTCTGCACCCCCCCTCCCCCCATCACCTCTGTACTGTCTGCACCCCCCTCCCCCATCACCTCTGTACTGTCTGCACCCCCCTCCCCCCATCACCTCTGTACTGTCTGCACCCCCCTCCCCCATCAACTCTGTACTGTCTCCACCCCCCTCCCCCCATCACCTCTGTACTGTCTGCACCCCCCTCCCCCATCACCTCTGTACTGTATGCACCCCCCTCCCCCATCACCTCTGTACTGTCTGCACCCCCCTCCCCCCATCACCTCTGTACTGTCTGCACCCCCCCCCTCCCCCCATCACCTCTGTACTGTCTGCACCACCTCTGTACTGTCTGCACCCCTCTCCCCCCATCACCTCTGTACTGTCTGCACCCCCCTCCCCCCATTACCTCTGTACTGTCTGCACCCCTCTCCCCCCATCACCTCTGTACTGTCTGCACCCCCCTCCCCCCATCACCTCTGTACTGTCTGCACCCCCCTCCCCCATTACCTCTGTACTGTCTGCACCCCCCTCCCCCCATTACCTCTGTACTGTCTGCACCCCTCTCCCCCCATCACCTCTGTACTGTCTGCACACCCCCCTCCCCCCATCACCTCTGTACTGTCTGCACCCCCCTCCCCCATTACCTCTGTACTGTCTGCACCCCCCTCCCCCATTACCTCTGTACTGTCTGCACCCCCCTCCCCCCATTACCTCTGTACTGTCTGCACCCCCCTCCCCCATCACCTCTGTACTGTCTGCACCCCCCCTCCCCCCATCACCTCTGTACTGTCTGCACCCCCTCCCCCATCACCTCTGTACTGTCTGCACCCCCCCCTCCCCCATCACCTCTGTACTGTCTGCACCCCCCTCCCCCCATCACCTCTGTACTGTCTGCACCCCCCTCCCCCATCACCTCTGTACTGTCTGCACCCCCCTCCCCCATCACCTCTGTACTGTCTGCACCCCCCCCTCCCCCATCACCTCTGTACTGTCTGCACCCCCCTCCCCCCATCACCTCTGTACTGTCTGCACCCCCCTCCCCCCATTACCTCTGTACTGTCTGCACCCCCCTCCCCCATCACCTCTGTACTGTCTGCACCCCCCTCCCCCATCACCTCTGTACTGTCTGCACCCCCCCCTCCCCCATTACCTCTGTACTGTCAGCACATCTATATACACCACATTGCATTCCACTGATCTATGGGAACTTAGGAAGTCTCTACTTCTGTCCAGCTTATTGTATGAACTTTATTGTACACTCTGCATCCCTCTAAGCTATAAACCAATCGCTGTATACTTCACTACATACTCCGCATTATATACACTGCACTATATTTATAGCACTATATACACAGCATCCCATTGCACTACATACACTGCACTATATACACTGCACTCTCTATTCTATGAACACATGACTGCTGTGCACCCCTCCATCCTAGAGCAACCCTAATACTCAGCACCCCACATCTGGACACACCCCTGATCTGTACTCTGCGGATCCATCACCATTCCCAGTCTATTACTGGGGGAACACTGGTAACAATTCCTTCTGTGTATTCTATGAACTTGTCACACACTGGAATCTACATTTCTCGGTTCTCCTTGTCCTTCATGTATATACATCAGTAGATCCCTTATATATACCACAACTTCTCTGAATCCCCCCTGATTACACCCCCAGTGATTTTCTTCAGCATTTAAACAAAAGTTGACTTTGTATTTTATACAATTTTTATCTTTATAAGCCTCAGATCCCCGGAAGATCACTGCGCTGTCATAGGTCTGTGGTTGGTTTTGTGAAAGGTGTGACATTTACCTTGTCACCCTCCAGACACATTAACACATACAAGCTACATATACAAGAGATCTCATCAACCCTTCACACCGGCAATGTCCCCCCAACATGTCACTGACACCATGCACCCTGCACAGTCATTATCAAGCAGCACCACTTAGCATTCAATTAACACCTCATTATCAGGTAGTATTTGTCATATCACTCTTCTATTGACTTAACACCCCACAGTCACATTATTGACCTAAAGATAAAGAGAAGGATACCTATGCGCTGCTAAGCGGGTAAAGGATGAGAGGGAAAATATGGATAAAGATGACGGACTCAAAACCAATATAGAAGGAAATAAGCAGCCAATTCTGTATTTATCACAAAATACAAATCAATCGTAAAGGAAGGGGTGAATCAGCGCTAATCCTTTAGATTGGTGAAGAAATGAATCCAAATGAATAAATAAATAGATAAAGATGTCAAATAATCAATAACAACAGAAAGGTGTGGGAAACTATTAAAGTGCGGGAAATGTTGAGTGATGATGACTAGTATAAAAATCAATGAAAATATACAACATCCAATAATCAATTCATCCAATAAATAAATAAAGATATCAAATAATCAATAACACACCAAATAGCGTGGGAAACTATTAAAGTGCGGGAAATGTTGCGAGATGATAAATAGTAAAAATCAATGAATAAATATTAAGTAGTGTGGAAAACTATAAAAGTGCGGAAGAATATTGCGTGATGATGGTGAAGATGAGAACGTGACAAATAAAGTGCTAGTGCCTATAGGTGGGGGATGAGTGGCCACACTAAGTGTGGGATCAAATATAAAGCAATAAATCAAGTGCACAAAATATAATAAATTCAGTAATGAAATAAATTATCCTTGTGAACAAAACAAAGTCATGCTGCTAAACTAGAAAATTGTCCAAGTGCAGCTAAAAAAAATATATATATTTTTTTTTTAACTGCTTGCCGGACGCTGCACGCCTATTTACTGCGGCGGTCAGCCCCATACAGACAAAGTGACGTAGTACTAGGTCGCTAGCCTGTGAGCCTCTAGGGGGCGAGCGCGCACCGCCGGAGGCGCGCTCCCGCTCCGCTCGTTCCCTAACATGTCCGCGCGTGTGACCAGCGGACCCGATGTCCGCCGGTCACTCGCCATCTCCCCGTGGAGAGGGAGAAAGGCAGGCGGCTGATGTAAACAAAGCCGCCTGACATTCTCCCTGGTGTAACTGCAGAGATCATACGATCCTGCTATGTAGGATCGTATGTCTCTGTGGTTACATCACTAGCCACACCCCTTTACAGTTAGAAACACGCCCCTAGGGACACACTTAAAAGGCGTTTTTTTTTTATATATATACATCGCTGTTGGTTCACAGATCCAGGCAATGGGTTCCTCCTTTTCTCCTAATGGCTTGGATGGGGGTTCAGCACCTCGCTGGCCACTCTTTACTTGGTAAGGACTTCACTTTGTAAGGTAGATCTCTGTGCACTTATCCAGTAATGCTCAAAGAGATAGAATGGGAGCTCGCATGGTGAAGTATATCAAGTTTATTAGGAAATAAAAAACATAGACACTTAGAATTAGGCAGAGACAGTTCAGCAGCCACAGACAGCGGTGTAAGACAGGGACTTCCAGTTTATGGCCGTAACCGGAAGTGACGTCACCTCGTTCCTTCCCCACGCGCATCGTCACTCAATCAGGTGACTTTCTCAAGGGATTTATTCATTGATTTTTACTATTTATCATCACGCAACGTTTTCCGCATTTTAATAGTTTCCCACACTATTTTGTGTGTTATTGATTATTTGATATCTTTATTTATTTATTTATTGGATGGATTGATTATTGGATGTTGTATATTTGTATTGATTTTTATACTATTCATCATCACTCAACATTTCCTGCACTTTAATAGTTTCCCACACCTTTCTGTGTGTTATTGATTATTTGACATCTTTATCTGTTTATTTATTCATCTTGATTGGTTTCTTCACCATTCTAAAGGATTAGTGCTGATTCACCCCTTCCTTTACACATTATTGACCTAGCCCCCCCCCCCCATCCCATTATCAGCCTCATTTACACCTTTAGTAGCATTGCTGACCCCTTCTGTCACTTAACCACTTCAATACCGGGCAATTTCACCCCCTTCCTGCCCAGGCCAATTTTCCCCTTTTAGCGCTGTTGCATTTTAAATGACAATTGCGCGGTCATGCAACACTGTACCTAAACCAAATGTATGTCATTTTCCCCCCACAAATAGAGCTTTCTTTTGGTGGTATTTGATCACCGCAAGGTTTTTTCTTTTTTGCTAAACAAATAAAAAAATGACCGAAAAGTTTGAAAAAAAATAAGTTTTTTTGTTTATGTTATACAATTTTGTAAATAAATAGGTTTTTTCCTGCACTGATGAGACTGCACTGACTGGCACTGATGAGGAGTCACTGATGGGGTGGCACTGATAGGTGGCACTGATAGGCACTATGTGGCACTGATAGGTAGCACTGATATGCAGCATTGGTGGGCACTGATAGGTGGCACTGCTGGGCACAGATAGGCGGCATTGATGGGCACTGATAGGTGGCACTGATGGGTACTAATGAGCACTGATAGGTGGCACTGATGGGCAATGATAGGCAGCACTGATCGGCACTGATAGGCGGCACTGGTGGGCGACACTGATGGGTACTAATGAGCCCTGATTGCCATCCCTGGTGGGCATCCCTGGGGTCAAGGGTGGGCATCCCTGGTGGTTCTAGTGGCACCCCCCCCCCCCCCGAGGGTCTGCACTGGTAATCAATGATCTGATTACCAGTTCCGACCCCCCCCCCCCCGTCAGGGGAGCCGCCGATCGGCGCTCCTTTACTCGTGCCTGTCAGGCACGAACTTAAGGAAAGCCGATCAACGGCTCTTCCTGTTTACTATGTGACCAGCCGTGATTGGACACGGCTGGTCACATGGTAAAGAGCCTACGTCAGTAGGCTCTTTACCGAGATCGGAGATGCGACACCTCGCATCACCGATCGCCGATCTGTGCGCCCCCGGAGGGCGTGCAGAGCGTATTATCCTGCCGCCGTTATATGACATCCGGTCGGGATAATACAACCACATTCCTGCCGTCAATCTGCTATAGGGCGGGCGGGATGTGGTTAATATACCTCAACCTGCCCTGAGACCACATTGACAGGGAAGGAGATGAATACACATTCAGTCCATTGCTCTTCCTTGGAGTTGTGAAAATCTTTATGAATGTGGATGAAAGAAACTTTACACCCCACTACTGAGTCACTGCAAATGACCGTCATGGAGGACCAATGGAGCAAATCTTACTCGTATCCTTTTGAAAAGTTGTATGGTTGGTTTGGGCTGCTTGTAGGACATGCTGGTACCTGTAGTTCATCAGGAGATCTCACTAACAAAGCTCATGATGGCATTTGTAGATCCATCTGCAGTGGAGTCTTTCACAGCGACAGGATTTCTTTGGATTTTATTAGTCCGCAGTCATTTTGAATCCACAGGTAGGTGGTCTTAGTTGATGATTCACTATATTGTCAAAAGTATTGGGACACCTGACTTTACACACACATGAACTTTAATGGCATCCCAGTCTTAGTCCGTAGGGTTCAATATTGAGTTGGCCCACTATTTGCAGCTATAACAGCTTCAGCTCTTCAGGGAAGGCTGTCCACAAGGTTTAGGAGTGTGTCTAGGCCGGGGAATGTTTGACCATTCTTCCAGAAGTGCATTTGTGAGGTCAGACATTGATGTGGACGAGAAGGCCTGGCTTGCAGTCTCTGCTCTAATTTATCCCAAAGGTGTTCTGTCAGATTGAGGTCAGGTCTCTGTGCAGACCAGTCAAGTTCCTCCACCCAAAACTCGCTCATCCATGTCTTTATGGACCTTGCTTTGTGCACTGGTGCGCAGTCATGGAACAGGAAGGGCCATCCACAAACTGTTCCCACAAAGTTGGTAGCATGAAATTGCCCAAAATGTCTTGGTATGAGTCCTGACCTCAACCCGATAGAACACCTTTGGGATGAATTAGAGCAGAGACTGTGAGCCAGGCCTTCTCGTCCACATCAGTTGCAGACCTCACAAATGTACTTCTGGAAGAATGGTCAAACATTCCCATAGACACACTCCTAAACCTTGTGGACAGCCTTCCAGAAGAGTTGAAGCTGTTATAGCTGCAAAGGGTGGGCCAACTCAATATTGAACCCTACGGACTAATACTGGGATGCCATTAAAGTTCATGCGTGTCTAAAGCCAGGTGTCCCAATACTTTTGACAATATAGTGTAAATACACCAATCAGCCATCACTTTATGACCAGTTACATGCAAAGTGATTGTAAACCTTCATGTTTTGTTTTTGTTTGTTTTTGTAAATAACAAGCATGGTATACTTACCTGCTCTGTGCATTGGTTTTGCACAGAGCAGCCCATGCTCCTGTTCTGGTGTCCCCCACTGGCGCTCCTGGCTCCTCCTCTTCGGCAAGTGCCCCCATAGGAAGCCGCTTCCTTTGGGGGCACTCATGTAGGTTCCATCCCAAGCTTCACTGCTTGCGTCTATAGACACAAACAGCATGGCTCAGCAACACCCCACATTCCCTCATCACAGTATTTGATTGACAGCAGCAGGAACCAATGGCTGCCACTGCTATCTGTCTGCCTTGTGAAGAGGGAAGAAAGTAAGGAGAGCTGCTGCTCTCAGGCACAGCACTGGATTGAGATCAGGCTCAGGTAAGTATGAGGGGGATCATCTTGCACAGAAGGTTTTTTTTACATTTCTGCAGAGAATGCATTAAGGTAAAAAAAGAAACGTAAAGACTTTAGAACCACCTTAAGTGGATAACATTGATTATCTCTTTACAATGGCATCAGAAAGTTGGTGGGGTGGAATAGGTAGAAAGTAAACATGTTGTCTCTAAAGTTAATGTGTTGAAAGCAGAAAAAATGGGCATCACAATTTGTGTATGGGGCTGCGTAGCCGCATACCGGTCAGGGTTGACCCATGTCCACAGCCAAATGCGTCTACAATGGGCAAGTGAGCATCTATACTGGACCACGGAGCAATGGAAGAAGGTGGTCTGGTCATGTTTTCTTTTACATCATGTGGATGGCTGGGAGCATTGTATACCTGGTGAAGAGATGGCATCAGGAGACAGTACAGAAAGAAGGCTAGCCAGCGGATGCAGTGTGATGCTTTGGGCAATGTTCTGCTGGGAAACCTTGAGTCTTTCCATTCATGCAGATTATACTTGACACACATCACTACCTTAACATTGTTACTGACCAATTACATCCCTTCATGGAAATGGTATTCCGTGATGGCAGTGGCCTCTTTCAGCAGGATAACGCACCCTACCACACTGCAGGCATGGTTCAAGAATGGTTTGAGGAACACAACAATGAGTTTCAGTTTCAGCAATAACATGGTGTGGGCGGATTTCTGCCAGTCACAGGTTGCGTCTTGCCCCTCCAGCCTGTGTCTTAGAATAGGAGGGAGATAAAGCCTTCATTAATCTACATGTAATATCCTGCCCACATTGTGTTTAGCAGGTTAGTGGACATGAAGGAGGAGGGAGGGAGTGGGCTGTCATTTAACACTGTGTATACACCCACATGTGTGACTCCATAGTCACATGGGCTGCCCAGATGTGATAGGGAGGAAATGGTCAGCATAGAAACTCACTGGAAACTAAGCAAGTGCAGAGTTGACACCACAGCTGCAAAATCCATAGCTGAATTGAAGACATGAGCAGAAGGTGGCGATAGAGAGCAGCAGGATCAACCAGGTTTTTTGCAGAATACAGAAAACAAATCTCATAGTGAATGAGTGAGAATGAACAGCATGTAATACAGCAATTATTTAGAGATTTTTATAATATTGGTTTAATTACACAAAGTGCTGTAATGAGTTTGGTAAACTAAATTTCTTAAATGTTTTCCCTTGATATGATTTGACTTTAGAGTATACACACCTGGGCCTGTATCCCAGGGGATATGCTGTCCTAATGGGATGCGCTTTATTCTTTAGAGACAGAGGTTTCATCTTGATTTTTATCATTCCAGTATTTGTTTAATCTGCCCTTTATTTTCTATGCTGCATTATATTGTTTCATTCAAAATCCACACTAAAATATCCTTTATATGCATCATTTTTCTAACACTTAAACTTTCTAAAGCAGGGGTGGGGAACCTACGGTTCGGGGGCCGTATGCGGCCCCCGAAGTCATCTGGTCCGGCTCCCCATGCAGCTGAGTCTGTCTCTCAGCTGATCTGTCAGAATGGAGCCGATGCTTCCTGTATAGTTCCTGCTCCGTTTTGACAGTCTGAGTGAGTCACAGGTGGAGTGATATCAAATGCACTCCGCCTGTGACCAATACAGGAAACATCACCTCTTCCTCCAGCGTTGCGCTGCTACACTTCTCCTAGCCAGTATTTCCCGCCAGCAGCACACACAGCAGTATCAGCCAGAACCAGCAGTACCAGCCAGAGCCAGCAGTACTCACAGCAGTACCAGCAGTACACACAGCAGTACCAGCCAGAACCAGCAGTACCCACAGCAGAACCAGCAGTACTAGCCAGAGCCAGCAGTACCAGCCAAAGTCCGCAGTCCCAGCCAGAGTCAGCAGTACCTACAGCACAGTACCAGCCAGCAGTACCTACAGCACAGTACCAGCCAGCAGTACCCACAGCAATACCAGCCAGCAGTACATGCCAGCAGTACCAGCCTGAGCCAGCAGTACCCACAGCAGTACCCGCCTGAGCCAGCAGTACCAGCCAGCAGTACCCACAGCACAGTACCAGCCATTAGTACCAGCCTGAGCCAGCAGTACCCACAGCAGTACCAGCCAGCAGTACCTACAGCACAGTACCAGCCTGAGTCAGCAATACCCCTGGCAGTACCAGCCAGCAGTACCCACAGCAGTATCAGCCTGAGCCAGCAGTACCATCCAGCAGTACTCACAGCACAGTACAAGCCAGCAGTACCAGCCTGAGCCAGCAGTACCCACAGCAGTACCAGCCAGCTATACCCACCAGCAGTACCTGCCAGCAGTTCTTTTCAAAACTTACCACCACAAAAAAGTCGACTGCGCTCCACACTGACCGACGCAAACCTGAAAAACCTGTTGCGAGTAGCAACACCATCAATACCAGCTAACATCACACACCTCACCAAAGAGAAGCAGTTCCAGCCATTACATTAGGGGTGAGTTAATTAAATGTTTGACCAAATATAACAGGCTAATTTTTAAGGTGATAATTTTGTACGGCCCCCGAATGGTTTTATAAATACCCAAATGGCCCTTGGCAGAAAAAGGTTCCCCACCCCTGTTCTAAAGGAAGAAACAGTCATGGAGAGCAAGCATATGTATCTGCATGGACTTTCATTCAGTCCAAACCACTTGACCTCCGGAAGGTTTCCCCCCCTCTTCCTGACCAGAGCACTTTATGCAATTTGACACTGCGTGCTTTAACTGGTAATTGCGTGGTCATGTAATGCTGTACCCAAACTAAGTTTGGTGTCCTTTTTTTCCCCACAAATAGAGCTTTCTTTTGGTGGTATTTGATCACCACTGGGATTTTTATTTTTTTTTGCAAACAAAAGAAGACCCGAACATTTTGAAAAAAAAAAATGATATTTTCTATTTTGTGTAATAGAATATATCCAATAAACTAAATTTTTGTCATTTCTTGAGGTGCTAAAATGCCAGGGCAGTACCCCCAAATTACCCCTTTTTGGAAAGTAGACACCCCAAGGAATTTGCTGGGAGGAATGTTGAGCCCATTGAATATTTCATTTTTTTGTCACAAGTGACAAAACAAATGCCAAAAAAATCTATATATATTTTTTACACATAGTTGTCACTAAAATGATATATTGCATGCATATACACATGCCTTGGGTATATGTGGAATTTCACCCCAAAATACATTCTTCTGCTTCCCAAGTACAGGGATACCACATGTGAGAAACTTTTTTGGAGCCTAGCCGCGTATGGGTGCCCGAAAAACCAATCTCTGCCTTCAGGATTTCAAAGGGCGTAAATTGCTTATTTCACTTCCTCACTGCCTATCACAGTTTCGGATGCCCTGAAATGTCAAGATAGCAAAACCCCCCCTCAAATTACCCCTTTTTGGAAAGTAGATACTCCAAGCTATTTGCTGCGAGGCATGTTGAGGCCATAAAATATTTTAGATTGTTCCACAAGTTTCAGGAAAATTAACCCTTTTCGGAAAGTAGACACCCCAAGGTATTTGCCAAGAGGCATGGTATTTTGCAGATCTAGCTTTTTGTCACAAAGTTTTGAAAATTTAACCACTTCAATACTGAGTCATTGTAAAATGACGTCGGCAAGATGGCTTTAGCGATCCGGGCCGCCGTCATATGACGTCGCCCGGATCACCCCGCTACTGCGGCGATCGGGGGTGAGGCTCGTCCCTCGGACTGAGCCCAACCCCGATCAAGGTAAACAGCCAATAAAATTGGCTGTTTACCACGTGATCGGCTATGTCAATCACAGCCGATCACATGAGCGGCTCCAGCGCGAGCCGCTCGTTCCTTTCTTAATGCGCTCCCCCGGGGCAGCGCAGCGCGGCGATCGGGGACGAGGCTCGTCCCTCGGACAGAGCCCATCCCCGATCTAGGTAAAGAGCCAATGAAATTGGCTCTTTATCACGTGACCGGCTGTGTCCAATCACAGCCGGTCACAAATGTCATCAGAGAACAGGTAACTAGCTGTCACCGTGTTCTCCTCCTCACACACTGATCCTGTGTGAGGAGGAGATTGTGGTAACAGCTAGTTACCAAGTACAGTGCACCCCAACCACACTGATTGCCCCCCCCCCAATAAAAAGCACCTGTCACTAGCCCATCAAAGTACCCGAGTACCTGTCACCAGCCCATCAGGTACTCTGATGACAGGTACTCGGGTACTCTGTTGGGCTGATGACAGGTACTCTGATGGGCTGGTGACAGGCACTCGGGTACTCTGATGATGGGTACTCTGATGACAGGTACTCGGGTACTCTGATGACAGGTACTCGGGTACTCTGATGACAGGTACTCGGGTACTCGGGTACTCTGATGACGGGTACTCGGGTACTCTGATGACGGGTACTCGGGTACTCTGATGACAGGTACTCGGGTACTCTGATGACAGGTACTCTGGTACTTTGAGTACCCGTCACCAGAGTACCCGAGTACCCGTCATCGGAGTACCCGAGTACCCGTCATCGGAGTACCCGAGTACCTGTCACCTACCCATCAGAGTACCCGAGTACCTGTCACCTACCCATCAGAGTACCCGAGTACCTTCCACCTGCTCATCAGAGTACCTGACACCTGAAGTACCCGAGTACTTGCCACCTGCTCATCAGTACCATCACTACTCATCAGTACTCATCAGTACCCATCAGTACCTATCACCTATCAGTATCAGTACTGATCATCCGTACCCATCAGTACAGTATCAGTATCACCTATCAGTATCAGTACTACTCATCAGTACCTATCACCTGCCTGTCACCTGCCCATAAGAGTACCCGAGTACCTGTCACCTGCCTATCTGAGTACTCGAGTACCTGCCACTTGCTCATCAGTACCAGAGTACCTGTCACCTGCCCAGCAAAGTACCCGAGTACCTGTCACCCTTCATACAGCCACCATGTCTAAGTCCAAAAAGGTTTATATACGTCCTCCGTTTAAACCTAAATACCGGTGTTATGGCAGCAGATAGCTGCCATAACCCTGGTATTTTTTTAAACGGCGGGCGGTTGGCTTTCCGATAAGGGTGGTCCCAGTGGCGGATTTGCCGCAGGATCACCCTTCCGGGGTGGTGGAAGAGGTCCCCCCCCCCTCCCGCCGCATTCTGGTCCTTTTCCCCGCTTACCGGAACCGCCGGCAGCGGGGAAAACGATCCGGTCCCAGATCCTCACAGACAGGATGTCGAGTGAGGGCAAGCTTGCCCTCACTCGACTCTATGGTCTTGGAGGACCGGAGCTAAGGCAAACGTCGTTGCCTAGCAACCAGTTTAAAGGTCCCTTTTTTTTTTTTTTCATTTTATTTATTTATTTTTTTTTTTTTCTATCTTTTAGTGTACTTGTGAGATCTGAGGACTTTTTGACCCCAGATCTCACAAAAAAGAGGTCCTGTCGTGCCTTTTTCTATTACAAGTAATGTTTACATTTCTTGTAATAGAAATAAAAATGACCATTTTTTTTTTTTTTTTAAAACAGTGTAAAAATAAAAAATAATGAATAAAATAAATAGTAAAAAAAAAAAATTAAAGCGCCCTGTCCCCGCGAGCTCGCGCACAGAAGCGAACGCATACGGAAACCCCGCCCACATATGTAAACAGTGTTCAAACTACACATGTGAGGTATCGTCGCGATCGTTAGAGCAAGAGCAATAATTTGAGCCCTAGACCTCCTCTGTAACCCTAAGATAGCAACCTGTAGAAAATTTTAAAGTGTCGCCTATGGGGATTTTTAAGTACCAAAGTTTGTCACCATTCTGTGAGCATGCGCAATTTTGAAGCATGACATGTTGGGTATCTATTTACTTGACGTAACATTATTTTTCACATTATGGAAAACAATTGCGCTAACTTTACTGGTTTCTTATTTTTTAATTCAAAAAAGTGAATTTTTTCCCAAAAAATTGCGTTTGGAAGACCGCTGCGCAAATACGGTGTGATAAAAAATATTGCAATAATCTCCATTTTATTCTCTAGGGTCTCTGCTAAAAAAAATATATAATGTTTTTGGGTTCTAAGTAGTTTTCTAGCAAAAACAACTGATTTTAGCTTGTAAACACCAAATGTCAAAAATAGGCCTAGGCAAGTGGCTAGGATGCATGATGATGCTCCTTGGATGTTGGGCCCCTCTATATGGCTAGGCTGTGAAAAAGTCTCACACATGTGGTATTGCCATACTCAGGAGGAGTGGCAGAATGTATTTTGGGGTGTCATTTTTGCTATGTACATGCTATGTGTTAGGAATATCCTATAAATTGACAACTTTGTGTAAAAAAAAAAAAAGTTTTTATTTTTTTCCCACATTTTCCAAAAACTTGTGGAAAAAAATGACATGTTCAAAGGACCCATAATGCCTCATAGAATATACGTTGGAGTGTTTGCTTTCCAAAATGGGGTCATTTTGTGGACTTTTCCATTGTATTGGTGCTCTAGGGCTTTGAAAAGTGTGATAGGTAGTAAGAAAGTTTTATGTGTATTTATGCTCCTAAAACGCCTTATGGTGCTACTTGGACGTGGAGTCTCTTTTTGTGGCCAGGCTGTGTAAAAGTCTCACACATGTGGTATCACCATACTCAGAAGGAGTAGCAGAATGAATTTTGGGGTGTCATTTTTGCTGTGTACATGCTATGTGTTAGAAATAACTTATAAATTGACAACGTTTTGGGAAAAAAAAGAAAAAAAAATTTTTCTTCATTTTCTCAAGAATTGTGGGAAAAAATTATAACTTCAAAAAACTCACCATGCCTCTTACTAAATACCTTGGACTGTCTACTTTACAAAAAGGGGTCATTTGGGGGGTATTTGTACTGTCCTAACATTTCAGGGCCTCAAGAAAGGAGATAGGCCATCAGTACATCTGGTGTGATCAATTTTCAGTAATTGGTACCATAGCTTCTAGACTCAATAACTTTCACACAGACTAAATAATATACACTAATTTGGGTTAATTTTACCAGAGATATGAAGCAGTATAAATTTTGGCCCAAATGTATGAAGAAAAATTAATTTTTTGCAAAATTTTATAATAGAAACTAAAAAAAAGGGTTTTTTTGCAAAATTTTTGCTCTTTTTTTGCTTATATCACGAAAAAAAAAAAAAAACCCCAGTTGTGATCAAATACCACCAAAAGAAAGCTCTATTTGTGTGAAAAAAATGATAAAAATTTTGTTTGGTTACAGTGTAGCATGACTGAGCAATTGTCATTCAAAGTGTGAGAGTGCTGAAAGCTGAAAATTGGTCTGGGCAGGAAGGGAGTCTAATGGCACTTTTCCACTGCAAGTACCGGCTAGTACCGGCTCGGCTCTACTCGGCCCTGCTTGGCCCGGTTTGCTTTTCCACTGCGGTTCTGCATGGTATAGTGTCGGAACGGTTCGGTACGGTACGGTATAGGTTTGCTTTTCCACTAAAGTAGTACTAAAGTTAAGTGGGTGGGATAACAACGGGGTGGGTGTGATTCTCTGACCAATCAGTGGCTAGTAGTGACTGCATGCAAAGGATTGTGGGATATGGTACCAGTTTGGTACCTGTTGGAACCACAATCGAGTAGGTACTGTTTTTTCAGAGCCGTACCGTACCGTACCGTTCGGTTCCATGCAGTGGAAAAGCAAACCTATACCGTACCGTACCGAACCGTTCCGACCCTATACCATGCGGTACCGCAGTGGAAAAGCACAAAAGCGTGCCGAGCCGGTACGGTTCTATGCAGTGGAAAAGCGCCATAACTGCTCTGTATGGAAGCGGTTAAAAAAGAAAAGAAAAAATACATTTTCCTCTTCTTTCTTCATTTTCCCAAAAAAATGTGGTAACAAATGAGATCTGTGAAATACTCGCCGTGCCTCTTAGCTAATATCTTGGGGTGTCTACGTTCTGAAAAGGGGTCATTTTGGGGAGGGTTTGTGCTATCTTGACATTTCAGGGCCTCCAAAACTGTGATAGGTAGTAAGGAGTGAAATCAGCAATTTACGCCCTTCAAAAGCCTGAAGGCGGTGATTGGTTTTCGGGGTCCTGTACGCTGCTAGGCTCCTAAAAAGTTTTACACATGTGGTATCCCCGCACTCATTTAAATGACACTTTAATGACATTTTTTACTTTGTGTGAAAAAAAAGTCATTTTCCAGAAACACTTGGCAAAACATAAAATAAAAGAGGTAAGATTCCGCGCTAATGGATATTAATAAGGCTGCAGCCTACCCCAAAATATAGTCCAAAGGGCTATATCAGACCGTATAAGAGTAAAAACGAGGTAAAATGGCGCTGCCTTTTAAAGGGTAAAAAAATACTAATATGGAAGGGATCTTAAAATTATATATATGGAAGGGCTTAAAAAATTATATATGAAAAGGATTAAAAAATATATAATGATGTGTAATTAGATGTAAAAACACAGTGAATAAATCTATATAAAACCATGATAAAAAATTAATCTGCACGATGATATATAAATAAATGCAAAGACATAAATGGTGAATATAAAGTGATATGTGCAATCAATAAAGTGGCAATAACAAAGTGCTACTGTGATGATGTCCAGTGAAATCACCAAAACTATTAACCGCTTGCCGACCGCCGCAAGTAAATTTACTGCGGCGGTCAGCCCAATACCAGGCAGAGTGACGTTAATTAACGTCACTAGCCTGGGAGGGTCTGGGGAGCGAGCGCGCGCCCGCGGAGGCGCGCTCCCGCGCGGTCACGGACCCCCCCCCCCCCCCGCGCGTATGACCAGCGGACCCGATGTCCGCCGGTCACTCGGCGATCGTCGGGGGAGAGGGAGAAAGTCAGGCGGCTTGTGTAAACAAGCCACCTGTCATTCTCCTCGGTGTAAAAACACTGATCAGACGGATCTAGTATGTAGATCCGTTGATCAGTGTCCTTACACCTCAATCCACAGCCAATCACAGTAGAAAGCACGCCCCTAGGGACACACACAGCCCCTCCCTCCCAAATAAAGTTAACCCCTTCACTACCAGTGTATTTTTACAGTAACAGTGCATATATATAGCACTGATTACTGTAGAAATGTCACTGGTACCCCCAAAAGTGTCAAAAATTTCAGTCAAGGGTCCGATCTGTCCGCCGCAATGTCGCAGTACCGCAAAAAAAATCGCAGATCGCCGCCGTTACGCATTAAAAAAAAAACAAAAATGACAAAAATCTTTCCCTTTGTTAGTAAACGCGATAACTTTAGCGCAAACCAATCAAAATACGCTTTTTGCGATTTTTTTTTACCAAACATAGGTAGGATAAAACAAATTGGCCGAAAATGTTAAAAAATTTTGATTTTTACATTTTTTTTGGGGGGAATTTCATATAAAAAAATTTGAAAAATATTGTTATTTTTGCAAAATTGATGCTCTTTTTTTGTTTATAGCGCAAAAAGTAAAAATCGCACAGGTGATCAAATACCACCAAAAGAAAGCTCTGTTTGTGGTAAAAAAAGGACGTCAAATTCTTTTAGGTACAGCGTCGCATGACCGCGCAATTGTCCGTTAAGGTCACGCAGTGCCGAATTGCAAAATACCCCCTGGTCGTTTAGCAGGAAAATCCTCCGGGGCTTAAGTGGTTAAATAAATTTAGATATAAATAAGTCCAAAAACAGTCCATACAGTGCTTAAAAAAGAAAAAATCTGTGCTTCATTGGAACCAGTGGTGATTCAATAATTTTCAAACGGTGATAAGTGTGGGGTGGGAAAAACACCATGCACCCCTCCAATGTATCCTGCACTCACCAGAGATATATACCCCTGCAGGTATATTCCTCTCTCCTAGGAATCACAATATTAGGCTTTTAGATGGAAGTATCCCTGGATGTCACTTCTCAATGCGGTCAAATATCTTCAATAGGCAAGGTCACCATAATAATCCATACTCCAATATGGGGAGATATTCCCAGATAACATGTAGAAAGGAAGACCTCATATAGTGAAGTACCGTTTTTAATCCGTTTATTAAAGTATAAAAAGACTGTACTCACATTTAAAACAAGGCAAAGCAAGCATCAGAAGCAGTAGGGGCCGCGAGTCCCTCGTTGGCAGCTACTTCCGGGACGCTACGATAATAAGCGACCGGATCTGCGTTCCAGTGGGGCGGAAATGACATAACCACGCACAAATTCTAATTGCGTTACTATGTAAGATACAGTCGCAAACACTTGCAGGGAGGCCCCAGCGAGATTTGAACTCGCGACCCCTGGTTTACAAGACCAGTGCTCTAACCCCTGAGCTATGGAGCCTTTTTTTTTTTTTTTTTTTTTTTTTTTTTTTTTTTTTTTTTTTTTTTTTTTTTTTTTTTTTTTTTTTGCGTGGTTACGTCATTTCCGCCCCACTGGAACGCAGATCCGGTCGCTGGTTATCGTAGGGGATCCTTGCATCACTTTTGTATTCGACACCAATTGCCTTTTTGTCCATCTGCTGTCAATGAAGTGGCATGTAAAAATCAGTAGTTAAGCCCCGTACACATGTACCGATCGTCGGCCGAACGATCGGCCGTCTTTTGTCCAAGGTCTGTCGTGTCTGTTGAAAACTGCAAAAGACTGCACACGAATATTGTCGGCCAACAACAGCCGACTGCAGAAGTGATGTCATGTGATGGTTAACTTTCCGTGTGTTTTTTATTTTCTGAGCATGCCCAGTCTTGCAAATCTGCTGTCTGTCGGCCGAATTCTGTACTGACTGGCGAACAATCGGCCGTTCTGGTGTCGGCATACAAAAATTTTAATGCTTGCACGACAGATTCTGTTCGGCCGAAGGTGCGCTGTCGGCTGTCGGAAGCATCATACTAACAAGCCAAAAATCGGCCGATCGGTCGTCGGCCAAATCTTTTCGGCCGACAATCTGCACGTGTGTACGAGGCATTACTCTGACTCGGTTTGTCCTGACCAGCAGTCTTGCTTGCTGAAACACTTTGGTCGATGGCTGGCTTTGTGTCACCCTGTTGTGGGTGGCTGGCTGGAACATTGTGGTGGCTGGCTGGCTTGCTGGAACACTGTGGTGGGTGGCTGGCTTGGTGTCACAGTGTTGTGGGTGGCTGGCTTGCTGGAACACTGTAGTCGGTGGCTGGCTTCGTGTCTCCCTGTTGTGGGTGGCTGGCTGGAACACTGTGGTGGGTGGCTTGCTTGCTGGAACACTGTGGTGGCTGGCTGGCTTGGTGTCACCCTGTTGAGGGTGGCTGGCTTGCTGGAACACTGTGGTGGGTGGCTGGCTTGGTGTCACAATGTTGTGGGTAGCTGGCTTGCTGGAACACTGTAGTCGGTGGCTGGCTTTGTGTCTCCCTGTTGTGGGTGGCTGGCTGGAACACTGTGGTGGGTGGCTTGCTTGCTGGAACACTGTAGTGGGTGGTTGGCTTGGTGTCACCCTGTTGTGGGTGGCTGGCTTGCTGGAACACTGTAGTCGGTGGCTGGCTTCGTGTCTCCCTGTTGTGGGAGGCTGGCTGGCTGGAACACTGTGGTGGGTGGCTTGCTTGCTGGAACACTGTGGTGGCTGGCTGGCTTGCTGGAACACTGTAGTGGGTGGCTGGCTTGGTGTCACCCTGTTGTGGGTGGCTGGCTGGCTTGCTGGAACACTCTGGTGGGTGGCTGGCTTGGTGTCACCCTGTTGTGGGTGGCTGGCTTGCTGGAACACTGTGGTGGGCAGGGCTGGGCCGGACTGGGAACAAAAACCAGCCCTGGAAATAATTTCATACCAGCCCCAGTGGCGTAGCGTGGGTTGTCCGCACCCAAGGCAATGCAATTAATTTGCACCCCTAACCAGCGGACATTTAGCGCTCTCTGGGTCTCTACCACTCACACAGAATTTACAGTAAACCCCTTATGGTACATTTTAGGATTCACCACTCCTTCTCTTTGTTCTCCTTTTATCTCTCTCTATCTGTTTTTTTTCCATCTCTGTCGCTCTCTATCCGGCTTTCTTGTTCTTTCTCTTATTCTTTCTCCCTTTTTCTTTGCTCCTCCCCCACTTTTCCTCTCTCTTCCATGTATTCTCTCTTTTTATTCCTTCTCTTACTCCTTGTTGGGGGGGAGGCTGGAAGAGTGGCGCAGCCAACAGGGACAGCCCCTCTGGGAGGCCACAGGCTCTAGGAACAGCCCAGCTGCCCCCCCCTGTCCGCTATCTAATACACTGCTGACCCCTTTCCCCACTATCTAATACACTGCTGACCCTCCCTTCCCCGCTATCTAATACACTGAACACCCCCCCCTTCCCCTAATACACTGACCACCCCCGCCCTTCCCCGAAAAACACTGCTAACCCCCCTCCCCGCCATCTAATACACTGCTGACCCCCCTCCTTGCTATCTAATACACTGCTGATCCCCTTCCCCGCTATCTAATACACTGCTGACCCCCTTCCCCGCTATCTAATACACTGCCAGACCCCCCCTCCTTCCCCTAATACACTGCTGACCCCCCCTTCTCCTAATATTCTGCTGACCCCCCCTTCCCTTAATACATCGCTGACCCCCCCCCGCCCTTATACATTGCTGACCCCCCCTTCTCTTAATACATCGCTGACCCCCCCTTATACATTGCTGACCTCCCCTTTCCTTAATACACTGCTGACCCCCCCTCTCTTAATACTCTGCTGACCCCCCCTTCCCTTAATACATCGCTGACCCCCCCTTATACATTGCTGACCTCCCCTTTCCTTAATACACTGCTGACCCCCCTTCTCCTAATACACCGCTGACCCCCCCCCTTCCCCTAATACAGCGCTGACCCCCCCCTTCCCCTAATACACTGCTGACCTCCCCTTTCCTTAATACACTGCTGAGCCTCCTTCTCTTAATACTGTGATGACCCCCCCTTTCCTTAATACACTGCTGACCCCCCCTCTCTTAATACATCGCTGACCCCCCCCCTTATACATTGCTGACCTCCCCTTTCCTTAATATACTGCTGACCCCCCCTTTCCTTAATACACTGCTGACCCCAGCATATCGGCCCCCTATATATCGATGTTGCTGATAATCAGTCGATCTCTACTATCTATCTGTCTAATTTCTATTTATCTAATTTATTTCTATCTATCTAATTTATTTCTATCTATCTATCTTACGTATTTCTATCTATCTATACTATTTAATATCTATCTATCTATTCATTTTTGAACTTACCTGTATAGTGTCTTTATAATTGGCATACTTGCCATATTTTATGGTGGATTCACATTAACCTTTTCAAAAAACTGTCTTGTTTTTGGTACTCAGCAAACATATCTTTGAGAGGGATATTGTCGCCATAGCGATTCAGGAGTCTGTAGCAAAGGCAAATACCTACTACTACTACAATCACAAAGACTAAGCCCACAATCCACAGCCACGTAGTAAGGGAGGCCACACTGTCTGCGATCCACCCTCTGTCCTTAATGTGGTTGTCTGGGAATGTTTTCTTCTGGTCATAATCCACCTGCTGATCTTCATTGTAATATATAACATGAGAGTCATCCTTATTATATGTGTTCTCTGGGGTAGCAAAGTGTTGTCGTCCCAGCTTTGCTCTTTCATGCAGTGACCTTCCAGGCCCTGCACCTCCAGGCAGTGCCCTTCCAGGCCCTGCTCCTCCATGCAGTGCCCTTCCAGGCCCTGCTCCTCCATGCTGTGCCCTTCCAGGCCCTGCACCTCCAGGCAGTGCCTTTCCAGGCCCTGCTCCTCCAGGCAGTGCCCTTCCAGGCCCTGCTCCTCCAGGCAGTGCCCTTCCAGGCCCTGCTCCTCCAGGCAGTGCCCTTCCAGGCCCTGCTCCTCCATGCAGTGCCCTTCCAGGCCCTGCTCCTCCATGCTGTGCCCTTCCAGGCCCTGCACCTCCAGGCAGTGCCCTTCCAGGCCCTGCACCTCCAGGCAGTGCCCTTCCAGGCCCTGCTCCTCCATGCAGTGCCCTTCCAGGCCCTGCACCTCCAGGCAGTGCCTTTCCAGGCCCTGCTCCTCCAGGCAGTGCCCTTCCAGGCCCTGCTCCTCCAGGCAGTGCCCTTCCAGGCCCTGCTCCTCCATGCAGTGCCCTTCCAGGCCCTGCTCCTCCATGCTGTGCCCTTCCAGGCCCTGCACCTCCAGGCAGTGCCCTTCCAGGCCCTGCACCTCCAGGCAGTGCCCTTCCAGGCCCTGCTCCTCCAGGCAGTGCCCTTCCAGGCCCTGCTCCTCCAGGCAGTGCCCTTCCAGGCTCTGCTCCTCCATGCTGCATGTCTTTCTCCTTTCTTCCATTGTTTTCTAATCCATTCTCATGCTGCAGCTTCACCCAATGGATTCGCTTTGCCCCTAAGCTGTCCTTCATTAAGCCCTGCTCCTCAAAACTCTTCTCATTTTCTCGCTTTTCTGCTCCAAATGTTGTTTTTTCCTGCAGTCCATTCCTGTAGCGAAGGGGAATGGGGAGTGCCCTCGCCTCTGATATTAAAAGGCTGAGGAATAGAAATAAAATCACTTTTCTAATCATTCTGAATGTAGAATTCAGTAATAGGTCTGTACTGTTTACACGTCAGTTAGAGACTATCTGCAATAGGTCTGTACTGTTCGCTTGTCAGTTAGAGACTAGCTGCCGTTCTCCCAGTGCCAGCCTTTTATTCTTTCCCGCCAACAGCCGTTTTTATGGCCCCGCCCACAATCGTCACATGACCCCCCGCCCACAGCCGTTTTTATGGCCCCGCCCACAATCGTCACATGACCCCGCCCACAGCCGGTTTATGGCCCCGCCCACAGTCGTCACATGACCCCGCCCACAGCCGTTTCATGGCTCCGCCCACATCGGCTTTAAAACCCCACCCACGGCTGTTTCAAAAGTCTATCGGTATAGAATTCACTGCCTACCCTTGTAGCCAAATGTGTAAATTAGAGCTAACTTTATGATCCCGTATTTCTGCAGTCCGGTGTTCCGTCCCTACCCCATCAGATGGTTAGGGAATATATATATATATGTATATTTCTTTTCATCCTAATATTTTATATTTGGTATTTAAACTTTATCTTTAGTAGTTAATTATATGTAGTATTTCTTATTATCTATTTTTTATTATTATTTAGTATACTTAGTATTTAATATTAATTATATATATATTAGAACAGGAGGAGCCGCTTTTAATGGCTAGAATGTCTGTATTAATGACACAGCCCCACCTTCTTCCCGCCCCCTCTCAGTTCTACCCTCCCACCCCGCCTCCTCTAATTAGTCAGCTATGCATAATGTTCCTCCCCGCCCCGCCCCCTGTAAGGACTCGATGACGGTGTTCTGTCAGAATACCATATACCCTTATCAGAATCCATACTAGTCCAATCTGGGCGTGGTTTCTATGTACACGGACATGACGTAGAAAAGAGGGGAGTGGCCTACCTCTACCTAGCAACCGAAGCTTACACCCCAGGCAACAAGATGGAGAGAACACACTGACAGCTCACCGAGACCGGACCGGGGAGGAACCGGAGACCGAGCACCGAGACATCCGCCATGGACTGACTGACACCTGATCCGTGTGTCCTGATCCTTCCTGGGTGTCACGATGTGTGCTCCATTGCTGGATATGGAACTACACAGCCCTCTACACCTGTCATACCGAACACCCTGCGATGTCTGATCTACACCCTATAGACTTTTATATCATCATTGTATAGAATATCTCCTCCTATACCTGTACACCTTACTTAACTCTGCACCCCCCTCCCCCATCACCTCTGTACTGTCTGCACCCCCCATCACCTCTGTACTGTCTGCACCCCCCTCCCCCATCACCTCTGTACTGTCTGCACCCCCCTCCCCCATCACCTCTGTACTGTCTGTACCCCCCTCCCCATCACCTCTGTACTGTCTGCACCCCCATCACCTCTGTACTGTCTGCACCCCCCTCCCCCATCACCTCTGTACTGTCTGCACCCCCCCTCCCCCATCACCTCTGTACTGTCTGCACCACCTCTGTACTGTCTGCACCCCCCTCCCCCCATCACCTCTGTACTGTCTGCACCCCCCCTCCTCCCATCACCTCTGTACTGTCTGCACCCCCCTCCCCCCATTACCTCTGTACTGTCTGCACCCCCCTCCCCCATCACCTCTGTACTGTCTGCACCCCCCTCCCCCATCACCTCTGTACTGTCTGCACCCCCCTCCCCCCATCACCTCTGTACTGTCTGCACCCCCCCTCCTCCCATCACCTCTGTACTGTCTGCACCCCCCTCCCCCCATTACCTCTGTACTGTCTGCACCCCCCCTCCCCCCATCACCTCTGTACTGTCTGCACCCCCCTCCCCCATCACCTCTGTACTGTCTGCACCCCTCTCCCCCATCACCTCTGTACTGTCTGCACCCCTCTCCCCCATCACCTCTGTACTGTCTGCACCCCCCTCCCCCCATCACCTCTGTACTGTCTGCACCCCCCTCCCCCCATCACCTCTGTACTGTCTGCACCCCCCCTCCCCCCATCACCTCTGTACTGTCTGCACCCCCTCCCCCATCACCTCTGTACTGTCTGCACCCCCCCTCCCCATCACCTCTGTACTGTCTGCACCCCTCTCCCCCATCACCTCTGTACTGTCTGCACCCCCCTCCCCCATCACCTCTGTACTGTCTGCACCCCCCTCCCCCCATCACCTCTGTACTGTCTCCACCCCCCTCCCCCCATCACCTCTGTACTGTCTGCACCCCCTCCCCCATCACCTCTGTACTGTCTGCACCCCCCTCCCCCATCACCTCTGTACTGTCTGCACCCCTCTCCCCCATCACCTCTGTACTGTCTGCACCCCCCTCCCCCATCACCTCTGTACTGTCTGCACCCCCCTCCCCCCATCACCTCTGTACTGTCTGCACCCCCCTCCCCCATCACCTCTGTACTGTCTGCACCCCCCTCCCCCCATCACCTCTGTACTGTCTGCACCCCCTCCCCCATCACCTCTATACTGTCTGCACCCCCCTCCCCCATCACCTCTGTACTGTCTGCACCCCTCTCCCCCATCACCTCTGTACTGTCTGCACCCCCCTCCCCCATCACCTCTGTACTGTCTGCACCCCCCTCCCCCCATCACCTCTGTACTGTCTGCACCCCCCCTCCCCCCATCACCTCTGTACTGTCTGCACCCCTCTCCCCCCATCACCTCTGTACTGTCTGCACCCCCCTCCCCCCATTACCTCTGTACTGTCTGCACCCCCCCTCCCCCCATCACCTCTGTACTGTCTGCACCACCTCTGTACTGTCTGCACCCCTCTCCCCCCATCACCTCTGTACTGTCTGCACCCCCCTCCCCTCATTACCTCTGTACTGTCTGCACCCCTCTCCCCCCATCACCTCTGTACTGTCTGCACCCCCCCCTCCCCCATCACCTCTGTACTGTCTGCACCCCCCTCCCCCATTACCTCTGTACTGTCTGCACCCCCCTCCCCCATCACCTCTGTACTGTCTGCACCCCCCCTCCCCCCATCACCTCTGTACTGTCTGCACCCCCCTCCCCCATCACCTCTGTACTGTCTGCACCCCCCCTCCCCCATCACCTCTGTACTGTCTACACCCCCCTCCCCCCATCACCTCTGTACTGTCTGCACCCCCCTCCCCCCATTACCTCTGTACTGTCTGCACCCC
The DNA here is from genome assembly GCF_965119305.1 of Pelophylax lessonae. Taxonomy (NCBI): domain Eukaryota; kingdom Metazoa; phylum Chordata; class Amphibia; order Anura; family Ranidae; genus Pelophylax; species Pelophylax lessonae. Next base: position 672,051,684 of record NC_138769.1, on the reverse strand, counting down.
CCTCCCCCATCACCTCTGTACTGTCTGCACCCCCCTCCCCCATCACCTCTGTACTGTCTGCACCCCCCTCCCCCCATTACCTCTGTACTGTCTGCACCCCCCTCCCCCCATTACCTCTGTACTGTCTGCACCCCCCCTCCCCCCATCACCTCTGTACTGTCTGCACCACCTCTGTACTGTCTGCACCCCTCTCCCCCCATCACCTCTGTACTGTCTGCACCCCCCTCCCCTCATTACCTCTGTACTGTCTGCACCCCTCTCCCCCCATAACCTCTGTACTGTCTGCACCCCCCCTCCCCCCATCACCTCTGTACTGTCTGCACCCCCCTCCCCCATTACCTCTGTACTGTCTGCACCCCCCTCCCCCCATTACCTCTGTACTGTCTGCACCCCCCTCCCCCATCCCCTCTGTACTGTCTGCACCCCCCCTCCCCCCATCACCTCTGTACTGTCTGCACCCCCCTCCCCCATCACCTCTGTACTGTCTGCACCCCCCCTCCCCCATCACCTCTGTACTGTCTGCACCCCCCTCCCCCCATCACCTCTGTACTGTCTGCACCCCCCTCCCCCCATTACCTCTGTACTGTCTGCACCCCCCCTCCCCCCATTACCTCTGTACTGTCAGCACACCCCCCTCCCCCCATCACCTCTGTACCGTCTGCACCCCCCCTCCCCCATTACCTCTGTACTGTCTGCACCCCCCTCCCCCCATCACCTCTGTACTGTCTGCACCCCCCTCCCCCATTACCTCTGTACTGTCTGCACCCCCCCTCCCCCATTACCTCTGTACTGTCTGCACCCCTCTCCTCATCACCTCTGTACTGTCTGCACCCCCCTCCCCCCATCACCTCTGTACTGTCTGCACCCCCCCTCCCCCCATCACCTCTGTACTGTCTGCACCCCCTCCCCCATCACCTCTGTACTGTCTGCACCCCCCCTCCCCCATCACCTCTGTACTGTCTACACCCCCCTCCCCCCATCACCTCTGTACTGTCTGCACCCCCCTCCCCCCATTACCTCTGTACTGTCTGCACCCCCCTCCCCCATCATCTCTGTACTGTCTGCACCCCCCTCCCCCATCACCTCTGTACTGTCTGCACCCCCCTCCCCCCATTACCTCTGTACTGTCTGCACCCCCCTCCCCCCATTACCTCTGTACTGTCTGCACCCCCCCTCCCCCCATCACCTCTGTACTGTCTGCACCACCTCTGTACTGTCTGCACCCCTCTCCCCCCATCACCTCTGTACTGTCTGCACCCCCCTCCCCTCATTACCTCTGTACTGTCTGCACCCCTCTCCCCCCATCACCTCTGTACTGTCTGCACCCCCCCCCCTCCCCCCATCACCTCTGTACTGTCTGCACCCCCCTCCCCCATTACCTCTGTACTGTCTGCACCCCCCTCCCCCCATTACCTCTGTACTGTCTGCACCCCCCTCCCCCATCACCTCTGTACTGTCTGCACCCCCCCTCCCCCCATCACCTCTGTACTGTCTGCACCCCCCTCCCCCATCACCTCTGTACTGTCTGCACCCCCCCCCTCCCCCATCACCTCTGTACTGTCTGCACCCCCCCCTCCCCCATCACCTCTGTACTGTCTGCACCCCCCTCCCCCCATCACCTCTGTACTGTCTGCACCCCCCTCCCCCCATTACCTCTGTACTGTCTGCACCCCCCCTCCCCCCATTACCTCTGTACTGTCAGCACACCCCCCTCCCCCCATCACCTCTGTACCGTCTGCACCCCCCCTCCCCCATTACCTCTGTACTGTCTGCACCCCCCTCCCCCCATCACCTCTGTACTGTCTGCACCCCCCTCCCCCATTACCTCTGTACTGTCTGCACCCCCCCTCCCCCATTACCTCTGTACTGTCAGCACATCTATATACACCACATTGCATCCCACTGATCTATTGGAACTTAGGAAGTCTCTACTTCTGTCCAGCTTATTGTATGAACTTTATTGTACACTCTGCATCCCTCTAAGCTATAAACCAATCGCTGTATACACTGCACTACATACTCCGCATTATATACACTGCACTATATTTATAGCACTATATACACAGCATCCCATTGCACTACATACACTGCACTATATACCCAGTATCCCACTGCACTATATACACTGCACTATATACACATCACTCTCTATTCTATGAACACATGACTGCTGTGCACCCCTCCATCCTAGAGCAACCCTAATACTCAGCACCCCATATCTGGACACACCCCTGATCTGTACTCTGCGGATCCATCACCATTCCCAGTCTATTACTGGGGGAACACTGGTAACAATTCCTTCTGTGTATTCTATGAACTTGTCACACACTGGAATCTACATTTCTCGGTTCTCCTTGTCCTTCATGTATATACATCAGTAGATCCCTTATATATACCACAACTTCTCTGAATCCCCCCTGATTACACCCCCAGTGATTTTCTTCAGCATTTAAACAAAAGTTGACTTTGTATTTTATACAATTTTTATCTTTATAAGCCTCAGATCCCCGGAAGATCACTGCGCTGTCATAGGTCTGTGGTTGGTTTTGTGAAAGGTGTGACATTTACCTTGTCACCCTCCAGACACATTAACACATACAAGCTACATATACAAGAGATCTCATTAACCCTTCACACCGGCAATGTCCCCCCAACATGTCACTGACACCATGCACCCTGCACAGTCATTATCAAGCAGCACCACTTAGCATTCAATTACACCTCATTATCAGGTAGTATTTGTCATATCACTCTTCTATTGACTTAACACCCCACAGTCACATTATTGACCTAAAGATAAAGAGAAGGATACCTATGCGCTGCTAAGCGGGTAAAAGATGAGAGGGAAAATATGGATAAAGATGACGGACTCAAAACCAATATAGAAGGAAATAAGCAGCCAATTCTGTATTTATCACAAAATACAAATAAATCGTAAAGGAAGGGGTGAATCAGCGCTAATCCTTTAGATTGGTGAAGAAATCAATCCAAATGAATAAATAAATATATAAAGATGTCAAATAATCAATAACAACAGAAAGGTGTGGGAAACTATTAAAGTGCGGGAAATGTTGAGTGATGATGAATAGTATAAAAATCAATGAAAATATACAACATCCAATAATCAATTCATCCAATAAATAAATAAAGATATCAAATAATCATTAACACACCAAATAGCGTGTGAAACTATTAAAGTGCGGGAAATGTTGCAGGATGATAAATAGTAAAAATCAATGAATAAATATTAAGTAGTGTGGAAAACTATAAAAGTGCGGAAGAATATTGCGTGATGATGGTGAAGATGAGAACGTGACAAATAAAGTGCTAGTGCCTATAGGTGGGGGATGAGTGGCCACACTAAGTGTGGGATCAAATATAAAGCAATAAATCAAGGGCACAAAATATAATAAATTCAGTAATGAAATAAATTATCCTTGTGAACAAAACGAAGTCATGCTGCTAAACTAGAAAATTGTCCAAGTGCAGCTAAAAAAAAAAATATATATATTTTTTTTAACCGCTTGCCGGCCGCCGCACGCCTATTTACTGCAGCGGTCAGCCCCATACAGACAAAGTGACGTAGTACTAGGTCACTAGCCTGTGAGCCTCCAGGGGGCGAGCGCGCACCGCCGGAGGCGCGCTCCCGCTCCGCTCGTTCCCTAACATGTCCGCGCGTGTGACCGGCGGACCCGATGTCCGCCGGTCACTCGCGATCTCCCCGTGGAGAGGGAGAAAGGCAGGCGGCTGATGTAAACAAAGCCGCCTGTCATTCTCCCTGGTGTAACTGCAGAGATCATAAGATCATACGATCCTGCTATGTAGGATCGTATGTCTCTGTGGTTACATCACTAGCCACACCCCTTTACAGTTAGAAACACGCCCCTAGGGACACACTTAAAAGGCGTTTTTTTTTTTATATATATATCGCTGTTGGTTCACAGATCCAGGCAATGGGTTCCTCCTTTTCTCCTAATGGCTTGGATGGGGGTTCAGCACCTCGCTGGCCACTCTTTACTTGGTAAGGACTTCACTTTGTAAGGTAGATCTCTGTGCACTTATCCAGTAATGCTCAAAGAGATAGAATGGGAGCTCCCATGGTGAAGTATATCAAGTTTATTAGGAAATAAAAAACGTAGACACTTACAATTAGGCAGAGACAGTTCAGCAGCCACAGACAGCGGTGTAAGACAGGGACTTCCGGTTTATGGCCGTAACCGGAAGTGACGTCACCTCGTTCCTTCCCCACGCGCATCGTCACTCAATCAGGTGACTTTCTCAAGGGATTTATTCATTGATTTTTACTATTTATCATCACGCAACGTTTTCCGCATTTTAATAGTTTCCCACACTATTTTGTGTGTTATTGATTATTTGATATCTTTATTTATTTATTTATTGGATGGATTGATTATTGGATGTTGTATATTTGTATTGATTTTTATACTATTCATCATCACTCATCATTTCCTGCACTTTAATAGTTTCCCACACCTTTCTGTGTGTTATTGATTATTTGACATCTTTATCTGTTTATTTATTCATCTTGATTGGTTTCTTCACCATTCTAAAGGTTTAGTGCTGATTCACCCCTTCCTTTACACATTATTGACCTAGCCCCCCCCCCCCCATCCCATTATCAGCCTCATTTACACCTTTAGTAGCATTGCTGACCCCTTCTGTCACTTAACCACTTCAATACCGGGCAATTTCACCCCCTTCCTGCCCAGGCCAATTTTCCCCTTTTAGCGCTGTTGCATTTTGAATGACAATTGCGCGGTCATGCAACACTGTACCTAAACCAAATGTATGTCATTTTCCCCCCACAAATAGAGCTTTCTTTTGGTGGTATTTGATCACCGCAAGGTTTTTTCTTTTTTGCTAAACAAATAAAAAAATGACCGAAAAGTTTGAAAAAAAATAAGTTTTTTTGTTTATGTTATACAATTTTGTAAATAAATAGGTTTTTTCCTGCACTGATGAGACTGCACTGACTGGCACTGATGAGGAGTCACTGATGGGGTGGCACTGATAGGTGGCACTGATAGGCACTATGTGGCACTGATAGGTGGCACTGATATGCAGCATTGGTGGGCACTGATAGGTGGCACTGCTGGGCACTGATAGGCGGCATTGATGGGCACTGATAGGTGGCACTGATGGGTACTAATGAGCACTGATAGGTGGCACTGATGGGCAATGATAGGCAGCACTGATCGGCACTGATAGGCGGCACTGGTGGGCGACACTGATGGGTACTAATGAGCCCTGATTGCCATCCCTGGTGGGCATCCCTGGGGTCAAGGGTGGGCATCCCTGGTGGTTCTAGTGGCACCCCCCCCCCCCCCGAGGGTCTGCACTGGTAATCAATGATCTGATTACCAGTGCCGACCCCCCCCCCCCCCCCCCGTCAGGGGAGCCGCCGATCGGCGCTCCTTTACTCGTGCCTGTCAGGCACGAACTTAAGGAAAGCCGATCAACGGCTCTTCCTGTTTACTATGTGACCAGCCGTGATTGGACACGGCTGGTCACATGGTAAAGAGCCTACGTCAGTAGGCTCTTTACCGAGATCGGAGATGCGACACCTCGCATCACCGATCGCCGATCTGTGCGCCCCCGGGGGGGAGTGCAGAGCGTATTATCCTGCCGCCGTTATATGACATCCGGTCGGGATAATACAACCACATTCCTGCCGTCAATCTGCTATAGGGCGGGCGGGATGTGGTTAATATACCTCAACCTGCCCTGAGACCACATTGACAGGGAAGGAGATGAATACACATTCAGTCCATTGCTCTTCCTTGGAGTTGTGAAAATCTTTATGAATGTGGATGAAAGAAACTTTACACCCCACTACTGAGTCACTGCAAGGGACCGTCATGGAGGACCAATGGAGCAAATCTTACTCGTATCCTTTTGAAAAGTTGTATGGTTGGTTTGGGCTGCTTGTAGGACATGCTGGTACCTGTAGTTCATCAGGAGATCTCACTAACAAAGCTCATGATGGCATTTGTAGATCCATCTGCAGTGGAGTCTTTCACAGCGACAGAATTTCTTTGGATTTTATTAGTCCGCAGTCATTTTGAATCCACAGGTAGGTGGTCTTAGTTGATGATTCACTATATTGTCAAAAGTATTGGGACACCTGACTTTACACACACATGAACTTTATTGGCATCCCAGTCTTAGTCCGTAGGGTTCAATATTGAGTTGGCCCACTATTTGCAGCTATAACAGCTTCAACTCTTCAGGGAAGGCTGTCCACAAGGTTTAGGAGTGTGTCTAGGGCAGTGATGGCAAACCTTGGCACCCCAGATGTTTTGGAACTATATTTCCCATGATGCTCAACTACACTGCAGAGTACAGGAGCATCATGGGAAATGTAGTTCCAAAACATCTGGGGTGCCAAGGTTCGCCATCACTGGTCTAGGGGAATGTTTGACCATTCTTCCAGAAGTGCATTTGTGAGGTCAGACATTGATGTGGACGAGAAGGCCTGGCTTGCAGTCTCTGCTCTAATTTATCCCAAAGGTGTTCTGTCAGATTGAGGTCAGGTCTCTGTGCAGACCAGTCAAGTTCCTCCACCCAAAACTCGCTCATCCATGTCTTTATGGACCTTGCTTTGTGCACTGGTGCGCAGTCATGGAACAGGAAGGGCCATCCACAAACTGTTCCCACAAAGTTGGTAGCATGAAATTGCCCAAAATGTCTTGGTATGAGTCCTGACCTCAACCCGATAGAACACCTTTGGGATGAATTAGAGCAGAGACTGTGAGCCAGGCCTTCTCGTCCACATCAGTTGCAGACCTCACAAATGTACTTCTGGAAGAATGGTCAAACATTCCCATAGACACACTCCTAAACCTTGTGGACAGCCTTCCAGAAGAGTTGAAGCTGTTATAGCTGCAAAGGGTGGGCCAACTCAATATTGAACCCTACAGACTAAGACTGGGATGCCATTAAAGTTCATGCGTGTGTAAAGCCAGGTGTCCCAATACTTTTGACAATATAGTGTAAATACACCAATCAGCCATCACTTTATGACCAGTTACATGCAAAGTGATTGTAAACCTTCATGTTTTGTTTTTTTAAATAACAAGCATGGTATACTTACCTGCTCTGTGCATTGGTTTTGCACAGAGCAGCCCATGCTCCTGTTCTGGTGTCCCCCACTGGCGCTCCTGGCTCCTCCTCTTCGGCAAGTGCCCCCATAGGAAGCCGCTTCCTTTGGGGGCACTCATGTAGGTTCCATCCCAAGCTGCACTGCTTGCGTCTATAGACACAAACAGCATGGCCCAGCAACACCCCACATTCCCTCATCACAGTATTTGATTGACAGCAGCAGGAACCAATGGCTGCCACTGCTATCTGTCTGCCTTGTGAAGAGAGAAGAAAGTAAGGAGAGCTGCTGCTCTCAGGCACAGCACTGGATTGAGATCAGGCTCAGGTAAGTATGAGGGGGATCATCTTGCACAGAAGGTTTTTTTTACATTTCTGCAGAGAATGCATTAAGGAAAAAAAAGAAACGTAAAGACTTTAGAACCACCTTAAGTGGATAACATTGATTATCTCTTTACAATGGCATCAGAAAGTTGGTGGGGTGGAATAGGTAGAAAGTAAACATGTTGTCTCTAAAGTTAATGTGTTGAAAGCAGAAAAAATGGGCATCACAATTTGTGTATGGGGCTGCGTAGCCGCATACCGGTCAGGGTTGACCCATGTCCACAGCCAAATGTGTCTACAATGGGCAAGTGAGCATCTATACTGGACCACGGAGCAATGGAAGAAGGTGGCCTGGTCATGTTTTCTTTTACATCATGTGGATGGCTGGGAGCATTGCATACCTGGTGAAGAGATTGCATCAGGAGACAGTACAGAAAGAAGGCTAGCCAGCGGATGCAGTGTGATGCTTTGGGCAATGTTCTGCTGGGAAACCTTGAGTCTTTCCATTCATGCAGATTATACTTGACACACATCACTACCTTAACATTGTTACTGACCAATTACATCCCTTCATGGAAATGGTATTCCGTGATGGCAGTGGCCTCTTTCAGCAGGATAACGCACCCTGCCACACTGCAGGCATGGTTCAAGAATGGTTTGAGAAACACAACAATGAGTTTCAGTTTCAGCAATAACATGGTGTGGGCGGATTTCTGCCAGTCACAGGTTGCGTCTTGCCCCTCCAGCCTGTGTCTTAGAATAGGAGGGAGATAAAGCCTTCATTAATCTACATGTAATATCCTGCCCACATTGTGTTTAGCAGGTTAGTGGACATGAAGGAGGAGGGAGGGAGTGGGCTGTCATTTACCACTGTGTATACACCCACATGTGTGACTCCATAGTCACATGGGCTGCCCAGATGTGATAGGGAGGAAATGGTCAGCATAGAAACTCACTGGAAACTAAGCAAGTGCAGAGTTGACACCACAGCTGCAAAATCCATAGCTGAATTGAAGACATGAGCAGAAGGTGGCGATAGAGAGCAGCAGGATCAACCAGGTTTTTTGCAGAATACAGAAAACAAATCTCATAGTGAATGAGTGAGAATGAACAGCATGTAATACAGCAATTATTTAGAGATTTTTATAATATTGGTTTAATTACACAAAGTGCTGTAATGAGTTTGGTAAACTAAATTTCTTAAATGTTTTCCCTTGATATGATTTGACTTTAGAGTATACACACCTGGGCCTGTATCCCAGGGGATATTCTGTCCTAATGGGATGCGCTTTATTCTTTAGAGACAGAGGTTTCATCTTGATTTTTATCATTCCAGTATTTGTTTAATCTGCCCTTTATTTTCTATGCTGCATTATATTGTTTCATTCAAAATCCACACTAAAATATCCTTTATATGCATCATTTTTCTAACACTTAAACTTTCTAAAGCAGGGGTGGGGAACCTACGGTTCGGGGGCCGTATGCGGCCCCCTAAGTCATCTGGTCCGTCTCCCCATGCAGCTGAGTCTGTCTCTCAGCTGATCTGTCAGAATGGAGCCGATGCTTCCTGTATAGTTCCTGCTCCGTTATGACAGTCTGAGTGAGTCACAGGCGGAGTGATATCAAATGCACTCCGCCTGTGACCAATACAGGAAACATCACCTCTTCCTCCAGCGTTGCGCTGCTACACTTCTCCTAGCCAGCATTTTCCGCCAGCAGCACACACAGCAGTATCAGCCAGAACCAGCAGTACCAGCCAGAGCCAGCAGTACTCACAGCAGTACCAGCAGTACACACAGCAGTGCCAGCCAGAACCAGCAGTACCCACAGCAGAACCAGCAGTACTAGCCAGAGCCAGCAGTACCAGCCAAAGTCCGCAGTCCCAGCCAGAGTCAGCAGTACCTACAGCACAGTACCAGCCAGCAGTACCTACAGCACAGTACCAGCCAGCAGTACCCACAGCAATACCAGCCAGCAGTACATGCCAGCAGTACCAGCCTGAGCCAGCAGTACCCACAGCAGTACCCGCCTGAGCCAGCAGTACCAGCCAGCAGTACCCACAGCACAGTACCAGCCATTAGTACCAGCCTGAGCCAGCAGTACCCACAGCAGTACCAGCCAGCAGTACCTACAGCACAGTACCAGCCTGAGTCAGCAGTACCCACGGCAGTACCAGCCAGCAGTACCCACAGCAGTATCAGCCTGAGCCAGCAGTACCATCCAGCAGTACTCACAGCACAGTACAAGCCAGCAGTACCAGCCTGAGCCAGCAGTACCCACAGCAGTACCAGCCAGCTATACCCACCAGCAGTACCTGCCAGCAGTTCTTTTCAAAACGTACCACCACAAAAAAGTCGACTGCGCTCCAGACTGACCGACGCAAACCTGAAAAACCTGTTGCGAGTAGCAACACCATCAATACCAGCTAACATCACACACCTCACCAAAGAGAAGTAGTTCCAACCATTACATTAGGGGTGAGTTAATTAAATGTTTGACCAAATATAACAGGCTAATTTTTAAGGTGATAATTTTGTACGGCCCCCGAATGGTTTTATAAATACCCAAATGGCCCTTGGCAGAAAAAGGTTCCCCACCCCTGTTCTAAAGGAAGAAACAGTCATGGAGAGCAAGCATATGTATCTGCATGGACTTTCATTCAGTCCAAACCACTTGACCTCCGGAAGGTTTCCCCCCTTTTCCTGACCAGAGCACTTTATGCAATTTGACACTGCGTGCTTTAACTGGTAATTGCGTGGTCATGTAATGCTGTACCCAAACTAAGTTTGGTGTCCTTTTTTTCCCCACAAATAGAGCTTTCTTTTGGTGGTATTTGATCACCCCTGGGATTTTTATTTTTTTTTGCAAACAAAAGAAGACCCGAACATTTTGAAAAAAAAAATGATATTTTCTATTTTGTGTAATAGAATATATCCAATAAACTAAATTTTTGTCATTTCTTGAGGTGCTAAAATGCCAGGGCAGTACCCCCAAATTACCCCTTTTTGGAAAGTAGACACCCCAAGGAATTTGCTGGGAGGCATGTTGAGCCCATTGAATATTTCATTTTTTTGTCACAAGTGACAAAACAAATGCCAAAAAAAATCTATATATATTTTTTACACATAGTTGTCACTAAAATGATTTATTGCATGCATATACACATGCCTTGGGTATATGTGGAATTTCACCCCAAAATACATTCTTCTGCTTCCCAAGTACAGGGATACCACATGTGAGAAACTTTTTGGGAGCCTAGCCGCGTATGGGTGCCCGAAAAACCAATCTCTGCCTTCAGGATTTCAAAGGGCGTAAATTGCTTATTTCACTTCCTCCCTGCCTATCACAGTTTCGGATGCCCTGAAATGTCAAGATAGCAAAAACCCCCCTCAAATTACCCCTTTTTGGAAAGTAGATACTCCAAGCTATTTGCTGCGAGGCATGTTGAGGCCATAAAATATTTTAGATTGTTCCACAAGTTTCAGGGAAATTAACCTTTTTCGGAAAGTAGACACCCCAAGGTATTTGCCAAGAGGCATGGTATTTTGCAGATCTAGCTTTTTGTCACAAAGTTTTGAAAATTTAACCACTTCAATACCGAGTCATTGTAAAATGACGTCAGCAAGATGGCTTTAGCGATCCGGGCCGCCGTCATATGACGTCGCCCGGGTCACCCCGCTACTGCGCGCCCCCGGGGGCGCGCAGCGCGGCGATCGGGGGTGAGGCTCGTCCCTCGGACTGAGCCCAACCCCGATCAAGGTAAACTGCCAATAAAATTGGCTGTTTACCACGTGATCGGCTGTGTCAATCACAGCCGATCACATGAGCGGCTCCAGCGCGAGCCGCTCGTTCCTTTCTTAATGCGCGCCCCTCGGACAGAGCCCATCCCCGATCTAGGTAAAGAGCCAATGAAATTGGCTCTTTACTACGTGACCGGCTGTGTCCAATCACAGCCGGTCACAAATGTCATCAGAGAACACGTAACTAGCTGTCACCGTGTTCTCCTCCTCACACACTGATCCTGTGTGAGGAGGAGATTGTGGTAACAGCTAGTTACCAAGTACAGTGCACCCCAACCACACTGATTGCCCCCCCCCCCAATAAAAAGCACCTGTCACTAGCCCATCAAAGTACCCGAGTACCTGTCACCAGCCCATCAGGTACTCTGATGACAGGTACTCGGGTACTCTGATGGGCTGATGACAGGTACTCTGATGGGCTGGTGACAGGCACTCGGGTACTCTGATGATGGGTACTCGGGTACTCGGGTACTCTGATGACGGGTACTCGGGTACTCTGATGACAGGTACTCGGATACTCTGATGACAGGTACTCTGGTACTTTGAGTACCCGTCACCGGAGTACTTGAGTACCCATCATCGGAGTACCCGAGTACCCGTCATCGGAGTACCCGAGTACCTGTCACCTACCCATCAGAGTACCCGAGTACCTGTCACCTACCCATCAGATTACCTGAGTACCTTCCACCTGCTCATCAGAGTACCTGACACCTGAAGTACCCGAGTACTTGCCACCTGCTCATCAGTACCATCACTACTCATCAGTACTCATCAGTACCCATCAGTACCTATCACCTATCAGTATCAGTACTGATCATCCGTACCCATCAGTACAGTATCAGTATCACCTATCAGTATCAGTACTACTCATCAGTACCTATCACCTGCCCATAAGAGTACCCGAGTACCTGTCACCTGCCTATCGGAGTACTCGAGTACCTGCCACTTGCTCATCAGTACCAGAGTACCTGTCACCTGCCCAGCAAAGTACCCGAGTACCTGTCACCCTTCATACATGTCTAAGTCCAAAAAGGTTTATATACGTCCTCCGTTTAAACCTAAATACCGGTGTTATGGCAGCAGATAGCTGCCATAACCCTGGTATTTTTTTAAACGGTGGGCGGTTGGCTTTCCGATAAGGGTGGTCCCAGTGGCGGATTCGCCGCGGGATCACCCTTCCGGGGTGGTGGAAGAGGTGCACCCCCCTCCCGCCGCATTCTGGTCCTTTTCCCCGCTTACCGGACCCGCCGGCAGTGGGAAAAACGATCCGGTCCCAGATCCTCACAGACAGGATGTCGAGTGAGGGCAAGCTTGCCCTCACTCGACTCTATGATCTTGGAGGACCGGTGTTCCGTGAAAAAACCATACCCGTGAGAAAACCATACCCTCGTCACTTCCGGTGCACCTACGGAGGGTATGGATTTATCACGGTAGTGAAACTTGCGGCGCTTACATTAAAACAGCTCCTCTGCAACATAAATCATCTCCGCTCCTTCCCCTGTCACTTCCCTCATCTCCGGTAATAAATATAAAAGCGGATCACGGAGCCGAGATCGCCGTTATTTACCTCTCATACACCCGCCGCCGCTTTTATTTTTATTACCGGAGATGAGGGAAGTTACAGCGATACCACAGGAGATGATTGATGTTGCAACCGAAGTGTTTTAATGTACCCGCCGCAAGTATAACATTAGACACAGTGCCGTGATAGTTTCATGCCCACCGAGCATGCGCACTTGTCAAATTCTTTCCTGTTCAATTGCGTATCCGGGGCTCTGAGCATGCGCACTGCTGCGCTGCTCAGCTGTTTCAGACCGGAAGTGACGAGGGTATGGTTTCTCCACGGGGTATGGTTTTTTAACGTTACACTGGAGCTACGGCAAACGTCGTTGCCTAGCAACCAGTTTAAAGGTCCCTTTTTTTTTTTCATTTTATTTATTTATTTTTTTTTTTTTCTATCTTTTAGTGTACTTGTGAGATCTGAGGACTTTTTGACCCCAGATCTCACAAAAAAGAGGTCCTGTCGTGCCTTTTTCTATTACAAGTAATGTTTACATTTCTTGTAATAGAAATAAAAATGACCATTTTTTTTTTTAAAAAAAACAGTGTAAAAATAAAAAATAATGAATAAAATAAATAGTAAAAAAAAAAAATTAAAGCGCCCTGTCCCCGCGAGCTCGCGCACAGAAGCGAACGCATATGGAAACCCCGCCCACATATGTAAACAGTGTTCAAACTACACATGTGAGGTATCGTCGCGAACGTTAGAGCAAGAGCAATAATTTGAGCCCTAGACCTCCTCTGTAACTCTAAGATAGCAACCTGTAGAAATTTTTAAAGTGTCGCCTATGGGGATTTTTAAGTACCAAAGTTTGTCACCATTCTGTGAGCATGCGCAATTTTGAAGCATGACATGTTGGGTATCTATTTACTCGGCGTAACATTATCTTTCACATTATGGAAAACAATTGGGCTAACTTTACTGGTTTCTTATTTTTTAATTAAAAAAAGTGAATTTTTTCCCAAAAAATTGCGTTTGGAAGACCGCTGCGCAAATATGGTGTGATAAAAAATATTGCAATAATCTCCATTTTATTCTCTAGGGTCTCTGCTAAAAAAAAAAATATATAATGTTTTTGGGTTCTAAGTAGTTTTCTAGCAAAAACAACTGATTTTAGCTTGTAAACACCAAATGTCAAAAATAGGCCTAGGCAAGTGGCTAGGATGCATGATGATGCTCCTTGGATGTTGGGCCCCTCTATATGGCTAGGCTGTACTATGACCAAGATGGGGCGGTCCAAGATGGCCGCGTGAGCAGGGAGCTCTTCACTCCATCGGTTCTCCCACAGCTACGGCCCGACATGGCGAAATAGAGCATCCTAGCCTCCGCCTGCCTTACCACTGACGGCCACACACGCTACTGCACGTTGCTCCCGGGGTATCGGAGGGCGGCTCAGGAGCATCTCTCGGATCAGGATTCTTCTCCACGGCGAAAACAGAGCAGCCTAGTTCCACCTACCTCCCCGCTGACGGCCACACACGCTGCCACACGCTGCTTCCGGGATATCGGATATCGGAGAGCGGATCGGGAGCCTCTCTCCTTGCCCAGCACCATTCCGCCATAGGAGCCTTAGGAGCTTTGTTACGGCTACACTCCGCCCTGCCGCCCAGAGCGGCTGGTCACTAGAGAGATACTAGAGAGACTAGAGAGACCTCGGAGAGAAGACCCCGGAGCCCAGAGACGGATTGATAGCCCTACCTTAATCCTACCCTACTCCTCCACAATCAGCCCCTACCTTATTCCTTATTCCTTCGCCGACGGCTGCATACTGATACCGGAGGACTGATAGGGGCAGATAGGGAGATAGGGAGCTCAGCCATCGCCATTGCCACACACAGGTCCGCCGCAGGAGATCTGCCTTGGCCATAGATCTATCCTGGCTATACACTAGCTCGCCGCACAAAGCACAGAGCGGCTGGACATCGAGGGGACACTGAGGGGGCGTCCGGACTAGCGATCCTAACCTACTTTAATTTTTTGTAGCAAGTAAGTTGCCTCATACCGGTCCGCCGCAGGAGATCAGCCTTGGCCATAGACTTATCTCGGCTAAACACTAGCCTACAGGACAGAGGACAGAGCGGCTGGACATTGAGGGGACACTGAGGGGGCGTTTGGACTAGCAATTCTGACCTACTTTAATTTTCTGCAGTAAGCAGCTTGCCACATACCGGGAGCTGTCTCCTGGGTTGGGTGCCATGCCTAGACGCAAGATAACCGCGGTGAAACTCCGCAAATTATCGGAGTTTTACCCGCAGGCACAGCAAACCACGGCGGGACTTCGCCAAAATGGCGGCAGAGGCGCCTCCGGTTCACAACCATCTGGCCCTCTAGGGATGACACCAGAGGCAGGATATACAACAGCTCAGCAGCCGGCACATAGTTCGCCTATTAGAATAGCACGCTCAACAGATTCCTCCCCTGCTTCACCCTCAATGCAGAGTCCTGCAAAATCTAAGCCAAGGAGAGAGGAGGAAGTGCAACAAGAAGCCATCCAGCTTTCTTCTAAACACACCCAGCAGCATAGCAATCCATCCATGGAGGTGAGCAGTAATGCCACAAAATCACAGGATGTTTGGGCTTTCACACCACAGCCAGACCCATTTATTCATCTCCCAACTACGGGCCAACCAGTGTCAGACACGACACTGAAGGAAATGCTATCAATATTTCATACATCTATGCAAAACAACATCTTAACATCAATTCAGTACTGTCAGAAAGAATTGCACCAGATGGGAGACAGAGTGGACGTAGTGGAGACCAAAATTGGAGAGTTTGTGGAATCTCATAATGCTTTAATTGATTCTCACCTTTCACAGCAAGAAGACATACAACGCTTGCAAGCTAAAATAGCTGACTTGGAGGATAGGTCGAGGCGAAATAATCTTAAGATAAGGGGGATCCCTGAATCTATACAAACGTCTCAACTACCAGGTTTTGTGCACGATCTCTTCTCCAAAGCCATACCTGACCTCACGGACTCTGATCTTACCATAGATAGGGTACATCGTATCCCAAAACCTTCTTTTTTATCTCAAGAGACCCCCAGGGATGTATTGGTGAGAATCCATTTTTTCCAAGTGAAAGAAAAAATCTTGGACATCTTTAGGAAAAAGGATCGTCTTCATGATCAGGCTGCGTCACTAGAGGATTTTTCCGGATTATTCCCAGCATACCCTCCAAATGAGGCGTAACCTTAACACAATAACTAAAGCCCTTCGTGACAATAAAATATTGTACAAGTGGAAATACCCGGCTAAGCTATGTGTGACCCATCAAGGTTCAACTTCTCAGATTACTACTAGGGAACAAGGGCTAAGATGCCTTCGCCAATGGAACATCCTCCCAGATAAAATCGACCTGCAAGAAGACAGCGATGATCAGAAACCACGGCATCTACAACCTGATTGGCAGGTCGCTAATCGTTCTTCCAGATCCACTCATTGCGATAAATGAGGACTACCAACTTTTTTTTCCTTTTTTTTTTTTGAGCTAGATGGAGTGAGACCCCCTGTTTTTCTTTTTGAATAGCACCCTACATCGTGCTTTTTCTTTTTTTCTCTCATTGAAGATGCAGCAACAGCTGCGCACTTGGTCCGTTTGGGCCTCGTTTTTTTTTATACATGGATTGTCTGTCTGTACGATTGTCTGTACGTTTATATATTGGTTTTTTATTTTTTATCTTTTCTTTTTTTTTTCTTTTTCTTCTTTTTTTTTTTATTCTTATTTCGTTTTGCTTTTTCTTGCAGATCAGGCTTACGATGAACACACGAAGCCTTATACTACGATCGATATGAAATACCATCATGCTTTGGGTTACCCTTCGGACAGGCATTCAAGCCTGGCCGAACGGTCGTTTTTACTCGACTTCTTATTCCATGCTGACCGAACCACCTTAATCATAACTCGTCACTGGCCAGAGGCTTTTAAACCTACTCTACACCTAAGGTACCATCTTTCTAATATATATCAACAACTCATGCCCCAAAACAGTATGTACTACTATGTCTTTACAATTATTATCTTTGAATGTTAGGGGGTTAAATCACCCGGCTAAGAGGTACTCCATGTGGAATGAAGCATGCTCCAATAGGGCAGATATTCTCGCCATTCAAGAGACACATTTTCAATTAGACCACAGCCCGAGATGCTCCCACAAGGATTACCCGCACATTTTTCAATCCTCAGCAGGGGAAAAAAAAAGAGGAGTCTTGGTGGCAATTAGAGATTCAGTGTCCTTCACCTCCAATAGGGTGGTGTCGGATACAGAAGGTCGTTACATTATACTTAATTGCACTATTGATAACTGCCTATACACCATAGTAAATGTGTACGCCCCCAACACGCATCAAATGAGGTTTTTCCGCAAACTGTGGGTAAAAATTAATAAACTTAAATCAGGGAGATTAATTGTCTGCGGAGATTTTAATATGGTGGCAAATTACGGTATGGACACTTCCTCTAAAAGAAAATCTTCGGCTCCTTCTTTAGCTACATTTATCCATTCTGAGGGGCTCCATGATGTGTGGCGTTATCAGCACGCGGAGGAGAGGGATTATTCCTACTTCTCCGTGAGCCATAACTCCTACAGTAGAATTGACATGTTTTTAGTTGACATACAAACACTATCGTATGTCACCCATACATCTATTTCTCCAATAACATGGTCAGACCACGCTGCAATTTACATGTCATTGTCCCATCGCCCTGTTTCCCATACTACATTTCTGTGGCGATGTAACAATTCTATCCTATCAGATCCAGAGTCCCTTAAATTTCTGAAAGCCCAGCTGGAAGAATTTTTTTCTATCAATAATACTCCGGATATAGATCCGGCCATGCTGTGGATTACACATAAGGCCTTTGCGAGGGGACTCCTCATTCAGTTGGGGGCTAAGCTGAAGAGGAGATTCAATCGCAAAATGGAAGATCTTATTCGCGATATCCAAGTTTTGGATACTGCGAATAAAAAGTCCTCTTCTCCATCCAATGCTTCTAGACTGGGTTCCCTCCGTGCTGACCTTAGAAGACTCTTGTTGGAACGTCACGAAAACATGCTAGCACATCTCCATATGCAGTATTACTCTGCACATAATAAAGCAGGTAAATTTTTGGCATCTAGGATTAAGACGAAGAGAGTTAAAACGAGGATTGAAGGCATTGTGCATCCACATACGGGTAACAAACATTTACATCCACAAGAAATAGCGGATGCGTTCGCTGATTACTACAGCACTTTATATAGTCTTAAGTTGGACAAAGACACCCCTCAACCGACAGACGCATCCATTCGCGATTTCCTACATAACCTTAATTTTCCGACCTTGACGACTGATACACTAACACAACTAAATAGACCATTCACTATTAAAGAACTGATGGATACACTTGCAACTATGCCTTTAAACAAGTCTCCAGGCCCTGATGGATTCACAAATGAATATCTCAGGTCCATGCAAGAGCAACTTGCACCCCATCTTTTGAACCTTTTTTCAAACACCGTTAAGTTGGGTACATTACCCACTGAAATGTTACAAGCTAATATCGTTACAATCCCCAAAGTGGGTAAATCTCCTACTGATCCCGCTAGCTACAGGCCGATATCTCTCCTGAACAATGATATTAAGTTATACGCTAAACTTATAGCTAATAGGATCGCATTAATTTTGCCTACCTTGATAAAGGAGGACCAGATGGGGTTCGTCAAGGGGAGACAGGCCCCTGACGCTACAAGGCGAGTTATCAATCTGCTCCATCAGGCTGAGCGCACTAAAACGCCTTCTCTGCTCTTATCTATAGATGCAGAGAAGGCGTTTGATCGCGTCCATTGGGGGTATATGAGTGCAGTATTGGAAAAGTTTGGTTTCATTGGACCGATTCTTTCGTCTTTTATGAGTTTATACACCTCCCCTACCGCTAGAGTGCTCTCTGCGGGCACCCTATCTAAAACTTTTCCAATACTAAATGGCACGCGCCAGGGTTGTCCACTCTCCCCCTGATATTTAATCTATTGATCGAACCCTTGGCGGAAACGTTAAGACAAAACTCTAGGGTTTCCGGCTTTAAATCTCGGCACTTACAACATACCATCACGCTTTTCGCTGATGATATAATTTTGAGTTTGACGAACCCCACCATGTCCCTACCTGCCGTCCATGATATTTTGCAAACATTTAGCAATATTTCCTACTTTGATAAATCAGTCATCTTAAACATGGGAATACAGGGCCACGCACTTACTCAACTTAAGCAAAAGCTACCCTACACATGGACCCCCCAAGTTTTGCAATATCTGGGTATAGCTTTGACGTTTCCGACCTCAGGGCTACAGACATTTAATATGCGATCACTGTTAACTTCTATTTCCAATGACACTAATAAATTAAAGAAGACAGAATTATCTTGGGCTGGAAGAATAGCTGCATTTAAAATGACGTGCCTTCCTAAGATTTTATACATTTTTCGCGTTCTTCCGATTCACATTCCTAAACACTATATTAATTCACTCAACAAACTCCTGCGCACCTTTATTTGGCAGGGGAAACGAGCAAGATGCGCATATTTACATATGATACGACATAAATCAGTTGGTGGGTTGGGACTACCAAGCCTTGAGGACTATTACCATGCATCCCGTCTGGCTCCTCTACAGTATTGGTTTACCCATAGAACCCATAAAGTATCTCTCCCGTGGCTTCCGATAGAAGCCGCACTATCTAATTCACAAGATTTATATACATTACTTTTGGCAGACATGTGGAAACCTATAACAATTCAGACCCTCCCGCTAACAACAAGAGCTTCTTTACAGTCTTGGCGTTACCTAACCGCCCAATTACAGTTACAACCACAGCAAAATAATATATCAGTCCCCATACCCCTATCAACAATGAGCATTTTGCTTCCTTGTGTTCACATTAATAAATTGGTGGCAGCAGGTATTGACACAGTCATGCAATTGTATCAACATAACATTATTAAATCTTTTGCAGCTCTCCAACGAGAATATTCGCTCACCCACCAGGCTGTCTTTGCTTACATTAGCATAGTGAGCTTCATATCTAAACACCCACTCCCTAAACTTGAAATTCCTCAACCACTTTGGAAATATCTTACAGATCCAAATTCCAAGCTTAAAGGGATATCGCTATTTTATAATCAATTACAGCAGAAACTTATCCTTTTTAAATCATCTTATATGATGAAATGGGAAAGAGACCTCGGTTCGTCCTTCTCCAATGAGCAATGGAGATGGGCGATACGCATGTCTTATAAAGCAACACAATGTGTTACACATTGGGAACAATTTCAGAAAATAATCACTAGATGGTATCTGACCCCCTACCACCTGTCCACAATATACCCTAAATATGATCCATTGTGTTGGCGTAAGTGTGACCAAACTGGCACAATTTTTCATATATTCTGGTCCTGTAAAGGCCTCATTCGTTTTTGGAGGAAAATCTTTGAAATACTTTCTGAAGTCTCAGGTATATTGATTAAACCCGAACCCGCAATAGCGCTACTATTTTTGGGTATTGAAAATATACCATTTGATATCAGAACGGTGTTCATACATATATTGATTGCAGCCAAAACGGTTATCGCTAGATGTTGGAAACAACCTATAGCCCCTTCCCATATAGATGTAATAAGTTTAGTTAACCAACACTTTTCCTTGGAAAAGGCATATGCCTATTCTGTGTTCCGTAGCAACAAATTCCATAGTGCTTGGCTCCTATGGCAACAAATCCCCTACTTTCATAGTGTCTAATGGAATACTAACGCCAGTTTATGGCGTGACTCAAGGCATGATGGTATTTCCCTAGGTATTCTCTAGGTACTTCCTGGGTATTTCCTAGGTATTTGCTAGGTATTCTCCTAGGTCTTGAGTACTGAATCTTTACGTTTCTTGTTCTTGCTAGATATAATGTCATAATGTAGTGTAATCTACTAACATATTTATATATATATATTTTTTTTTCTCTCATTATTTTTATTTTTAATTTATTATGCTTTTTATATGTTTGTCTTTCTTTTGTGAAAAACCAAATAAAAATTAATTGAAGTATATGGCTAGGCTGTGAAAAAGTCTCACACATGTGGTATTGCCATACTCAGGAGGAGTGGCAGAATGTATTTTGGGGTGTAATTTTTGCTATGTACATGCTATGTGTTAGGAATATCCTATAAATTGACAACTTTGTGTAAAAAAAAAAAAGTTTTTATTTTTTTTCCACATTTTCCAAAAACTTGTGGAAAAAAATGAGATGTTCAAAGGACCCATAATGCCTCATGGAATATACGTTGGAGTGTTTGCTTTCCAAAATGGGGTCATTTTGTGGACCATTTTCCATTGTATTGGTGCTCTAGGCAGTGGTTCTCAAATCCGGTCCTCGGGACCCACCAACAGGCCAGGTTTGCAAGATAACTAAATTACATCACAGGTGATCTCATTTGCTTCTCAGTGATTGCAGTATTCTAGTCTGCATCCCCCAAGGTAATACTTAAAATCTGGCCTGTTAGTGGGTCCCGAGGACCGGATTTGAGAACCACTGCTCTAGGGCCTTGAAAAGTGTGATAGGTAGTAAGAAAGTTTTATGTGTATTTATGCTCCTAAAACGCCTTATGGTGCTACTTGGACGTGGAGTCTCTTTTTGTGGCCAGGCTGTGTAAAAGTCTCACACATGTGGTATCACCATACTCAGAAGGAGTAGCAGAATGAAGTTTGGGGTGTCATTTTTGCTGTGTACATGCTATGTGTTAGAAATAGCTTATAAATTGACAACGTTTTGGGAAAAAAAGAAAAAAAAAATTTTCTTCATTTTCCCAAGAATTGTGGGAAAAAATTATAACTTCAAAAAACTCTCCATGCCTCTTACTAAATACCTTGGACTGCCTACTTTACAAAAAGGGGTCATTTGGGGGGTATTTGTACTGTCCTAACATTTCAGGGCCTCAAGAAAGGAGATAGGCCATCAGTACATCTGGTGTGATCAATTTTCAGTAATTGGTACCATAGCTTCTAGACTCATTAACTTTCACACAGACTAAATAATATACACTAATTTGGGTTAATTTTACCAGAGATATGTAGCAGTATACATGTTGGCCCAAATGTATGAAGAAAAATACATTTTTTGCAAAATTTTATAATAGAAACTAAAAAAAAGTGTTTTTTTTTTGCAAAATTTTTGCTCTTTTTTTGCTTATATCACGAAAAAAAAAAAAAAACCCCAGTTGTGATCAAATACCACCAAAAGAAAGCTCTATTTGTGTGAAAAAAATGATAAAAATTTTGTTTGGTTACAGTGTAGCATGACTGAGCAATTGTCCTTCAAAGTGTGAGAGTGCTGAAAGCTGAAAATTGGTCTGGGCAGGAAGGGGGTCTAACTGCTCTGTATGGAAGCGGTTAAAAAAGAAAAGAAAAAATACATTTTCCTCTTCTTTCTTCATTTTCCCAAAAAAATGTGGTAACAAATGAGATCTGTGAAATACTCGCCGTGCCTCTTAGCTAATATCTTGGGGTGTCTACGTTCTGAAAAGGGGTCATTTTGGGGAGGGTTTGTGCTATCTTGACATTTCAGGGCCTCCAAAACTGTGATAGGTAGTAAGGAGTGAAATCAGCAATTTACGCCCTTCAAAAGCCTGAAGGCGGTGATTGGTTTTCGGGGTCCTGTACGCTGCTAGGCTCCTAAAAAGTTTTACACATGTGGTATCCCCGCACTCATTTAAATGACACTTTAATGACATTTTTTACTTTGTGTGAAAAAAAAGTAATTTTCCAGAAACACTTGGCAAAACATAAAATAAAAGAGGTAAGATTCCGCGCTAATGGATATTAATAAGGCTGCAGCCTACCCCAAAATATAGTCCAAAGGGCTATATCAGACCGTATAAGAGTAAAAACGAGGTAAAATGGCGCTGCCTTTTAAAGGGTAAAAAAATACTAATATGGAAGGGATCTTAAAATTATATATATGGAAGGGCTTAAAAAATTATATATGAAAAGGATTAAAAAATATATATAATGATGTGTAATTAGATGTAAAAACACAGTGAATAAATCTATATAAAACCGTGATAAAAAATTAATCTGCACGTTGATATATAAATAAATGCAAAGACATAAATGGTGAATATAAAGTGATATGTGCAATCAATAAAGTGGCAATAACAAAGTACTACTGTGATGATGTGCAGTGAAATCACCAAAACTATTAACCGCTTGCCGACCGCCGCAAGTAAATTTACTGCGGCGGTCAGCCCCTACCAGGCAGAGTGACGTTAATTAACGTCACTAGCCTGGGAGGGTCTGGGGAGCGAGCGCGCGCCCGCGGAGGCGCGCTCCCGCGCGGTCACGGACCCCCCCGCGCGTGTGACCAGCGGACCCGATGTCCGCCGGTCACTCGGCGATCGTCGGGGGAGAGGGAGAAAGTCAGGCGGCTTGTGTAAACAAGCCACCTGTCATTCTCCTCGGTGTAAAAACACTGATCAGACGGATCTAGTATGTAGATCCGTTGATCAGTGTCCTTACACCTCAAGCCACAGCCAATCACAGTAGAAAGCACGCCCCTAGGGACACACACAGCCCCTCCCTCCCAAATAAAGTTAACCCCTTCACTACCAGTGTATTTTTACAGTAACAGTGCATATATATAGCACTGATTACTGTAGAAATGTCACTGGTACCCCCAAAAGTGTCAAAAATTTCAGTCAAGGGTCCGATCTGTCCGCCGCAATGTCGCAGTACCGCAAAAAAAATCGCAGATCGCCGCCGTTACGCGTTAAAAAAAAAACAACAAAAATGACAAAAATCTTTCCCTTTGTTAGTAAACGCGATAACTTTTGCAAAAACCAATCAAAATACGCTTTTTGCGATTTTTTTTACCAAACATAGGTAGGATAAAACAAATTGGCCGAAAATGTTAAAAAATTGTGATTTTTACATTTTTTTGGGGGGAATTTCATATAAAAAAATTTGAAAAATATTGTTATTTTTGCAAAATTGACGCTCTTTTTTTGTGTATAGCGCAAAAAGTAAAAATCGCACAGGTGATCAAATACCACCAAAAGAAAGCTCTGTTTGTGGGAAAAAAAGGACGTCAAATTCTTTTAGGTACAGCGTCGCATGACCGCGCAATTGTCCGTTAAAGTCACGCAGTGCCGAATCGCAAAATACCCCCTGGTCGTTTAGCAGGAATATCCTCCGGGGCTTAAGTGGTTAAATAAATTTAGATATAAATAAGTCCAAAAACAGTCCATAAAGTGCTTAAAAAAGAAAAAATCTGTGCTTCATTGGAACCAGTGGTGATTCAATCATTTTCAAACGGTGATAAGTGTGGGGTGGGAAAAACACCATGCACCCCTCCAATGTATCCTGCACTCACCAGAGATATATACCCCTGCAGGGGTAATAAGCCTTAAGGTGTTAGCCTCTCTCCTAGGAATCACAATATTAGGCTTTTAGATGGAAGTATCCCTGGATGTCACTTCTCAATGCGGTCAAATATCTTCAATAGGCAAGGTCACCATAATAATCCATACTCCAATATGGGGAGATATTCCCAGATAACATGTAGAAAGGAAGACCTCATATAGTGAAGTACCGTTTTTAATCCGTTTATTAAAGTATAAAAAGACTGTACTCACATTTAAAACAAGGCAAAGCAAGCATCAGAAGCAGTAGGGGCCGCGAGTCCCTCGTTGGCAGCTACTTCCGGGACGCTACGATAATAAGCGACCGGATCTGCGTTCCAGTGGGGCGGAAATGACATAACCACGCACAAATTCTATTTGCGTTACTATGTGAGATACAATCGCAAACACTTGCAGGGAGGCCCCAGCGAGATTTGAACTCGCGACCCCTGGTTTACAAGACCAGTGCTCTAACCCCTGAGCTATGGAGCCTTTTTTTTTTTTTTTTTTTTTTTTTTTTTTTTTTTTTTTTTGCGTGGTTACGTCATTTCCGCCCCACTGGAACGCAGATCCGGTCGCTGGTTATCGTAGGGGATCCTTGCATCACTTTTGTATTCAACACCAATTGCCTTTTTGTCCATCTGCTGTCAATGAAGTGGCATGTAAGAATCAGTAGTTAAGCCCCGTACACACGTACCGATCGTCGGCCGAACGATCGGCCGTCTTTTGTCCAAGGTCTGTCGTGTCTGTTGAAAACTGCAAAAGACTGCACACGAATATTGTCGGCCAACAACAGCCGACTGCAGAAGTGATGTCATGTGATGGTTAACTTTCCGTGTGTTTTTTATTTTCTGAAGAATGCCCAGTCTTGCAAATCTGCTGTCTGTCGGCCGAATTCTGTACTGACTGGCGAACAATCGGCCGTTCTGGTGTCGGCATACAAAAATTTTAATGCTTGCACGACAGATTCTGTTCGGCCGAAGGTGCACTGTCGGCTGTCGGAAGCATCATACTAACAAGCCAAAAATCGGCCGATCGGTCGTCGGCCAAATCTTTTCGGTCGACAATCTGCACGTGTGTACGAGGCATTACTCTGACTCGGTTTGTCCTGACCAGCAGTCTTGCTTGCTGAAACACTTTGGTCGATGGCTGGCTTTGTGTCACCCTGTTGTTGGTGGGTGGCTGGAACATTGTGGTGGCTGGCTGGCTTGCTGGAACACTGTAGTCGGTGGCTGGCTTCGTGTCTCCCTGTTGTGGGTGGCTGGCTGGAACACTGTGGTGGGTGGCTTGCTTGCTGGAACACTGTGGTGGCTGGCTGGCTTGGTGTCACCCTGTTGAGGGTGGCTGGCTTGCTGGAACACTGTGGTGGGTGGCTGGCTTGGTGTCACAATGTTGTGGGTAGCTGGCTTGCTGGAACACTGTAGTCGGTGGCTGGCTTTGTGTCTCCCTGTTGTGGGTGGCTGGCTGGAACACTGTGGTGGGTGGCTTGCTTGCTGGAACACTGTAGTGGGTGGTTGGCTTGGTGTCACCCTGTTGTGGGTGGCTGGCTTGCTGGAACACTGTAGTCGGTGGCTGGCTTCGTGTCTCCCTGTTGTGGGAGGCTGGCTGGCTGGAACACTGTGGTGGGTGGCTTGCTTGCTGGAACACTGTGGTGGCTGGCTGGCTTGCTGGAACACTGTAGTGGGTGGCTGGCTTGGTGTCACCCTGTTGTGGGTGGCTGGCTGGCTTGCTGGAACACTCTGGTGGGTGGCTGGCTTGGTGTCACCCTGTTGTGGGAGGCTGGCTGGCTTGCTGGAACACTCTGGTGGGTGGCTGGCTTGGTGTCACCCTGTTGTGGGTGGCTGGCTGGCTTGCTGGAACACTCTGGTGGGTGGCTGGCTCGGTGTCACCCTGTTGTGGGAGGCTGGCTGGCTTGCTGGAACACTCTGGTGGGTGGTTGGCTTGGTGTCACGCTGTTGTGGGTGGCTGGCTTGCTGGAACACTGTGGTGGGTGGCTGGCTTGGTGTCACCCTGTTGTGGGTGGCTGGCTTGCTGGAACACTGTTGTGGGTGGGTGGCTGGCTTTGGGTCACCCTGTTGTGGGTGGCTTGCTTGCTGGAACACTGTGGTGGGCAGGGCTGGGCCGGACTGGGAACAAAAACCAGCCCTGGAAATAATTTCATACCAGCCCCAGTGGCGTAGCGTGGGTTGTCCGCACCCAAGGCAATGCAATTAATTTGCACCCCTAACCAGCGGACATTTAGCGCTCTCTGGGTCTCTACCACTCATACAGAATTTACAGTAAACCCCTTATGGTACATTTTAGGATTCACCACTCCTTCTCTTTGTTCTCCTTTTATCTCTCTCTATCCTAATTTCTCTGGGTTTTTTTCCATCTCTGTCGCTCTCTATCCGGCTTTCTTGTTCTTTCTCTTATTCTTTCTCCCTTTTTCTTTGCTCCTCCCCCACTTTTCCTCTCTCTTCCATGTATTCTCTCTTTTTATTCCTTCTCTTACTCCTTGTTGGGGGGGGGGAGGCTGGGAGAGTGGCGCAGCCAACAGGGACAGCCCCTCTGGGAGGCCACAGGCTCTAGGAACAGCCCAGCTGGCCCCCCCTGTCCGCTATCTAATACACTGCTGACCCCCCTCTCCGCTAATACACTGCTGACCCCCCTCCTTGATATCTAATACACTGCTGACCCCTTTCCCCACTATCTAATACACTGCTGACCCTCCCTTCCCCGCTATCTAATACACTGAACACCCCCCCCCCCTTCCCCTAATACACTGACCACCCCCGCCCTTCCCCTAATACACTGCTAACCCCCCTCCCCGCTATCTAATACACTGCTGACCCCCCCTCCTTGCTATCTAATACACTGCTGACCCCCCTCCTTGCTATCTAATACACTGCTGGCCCGCTTCCCCGCTATCTAATACACTGCCAGACCCCCCCTCCTTCCCCTAATACACTGCTCACCCCCCTTCCCCTAATACACTGCTGACCCCCCTTCTCCTAATACTCTGCTGACCCCCCTTCCCTTAATACATCGCTGACCCCCCCCTGCCCTTATACATTGCTGACCCCCCCCTTCTCTTAATACATCGCTGACCCCCCCTTATACATTTCTGACCTCCCCTTTCCTTAATACACTGCTGACCCCCCCTCTCTTAATACTCTGCTGACCCCCCCTTCCCTTAATACATCGCTGACCCCCCCCTTATACATTGCTGACCTCCCCTTTCCTTAATACACTGCTGACCCCCCTTCTCCTAATACACCGCTGACCCCCCCCCCTTCCCCTAATACACCGCTGACCCCCCCCCCCCCTTCCCCTAATACACTGCTGACCTCCCCTTTCCTTAATACACTGCTGACCCCCCTTCTCTTAATACTCTGCTGACCCCCCTTCTCCTAATACACCGCTGACCCCCCCCCCTTCCCCTAATACACTGCTGACCTCCCCTTCTCTTAATACTCTGCTGACCCCCCCTTTCCTTAATACACTGCTGACCCCCCCCCCTTATACATTGCTGACCTCCCCTTTCCTTAATACACTGCTGACCCCAGCATATCGGCCCCCTATATATCGATGTTGCTGATAATCAGTCGATCTCTACTATCTATCTGTCTAATTTCTATTTATCTAATTTATTTCTATCTATCTAATTTATTTCTATCTATCTATCTTACGTATTTCTATCTATCTATACTATTTAATATCTATCTATCTATTCATTTTTTAACTTACCTGTATAGTGTCTTTATAATTGGCATACTTGCCATATTTTATGGTGGATTCACATTAACCTTTTCAAAAAACTGTCTTGTTTTTGGTACTCAGCAAACATATCTTTGAGAGGGATATTGTCGCCATAGCGATTCAGGAGTCTGTAGCAAAGGCAA
Organism: Pelophylax lessonae; assembly: GCF_965119305.1. Taxonomy (NCBI): domain Eukaryota; kingdom Metazoa; phylum Chordata; class Amphibia; order Anura; family Ranidae; genus Pelophylax; species Pelophylax lessonae. The sequence goes on along the minus strand of NC_138769.1, from coordinate 672,023,578 downwards.
ATACCTACTACTACTACAATCACAAAGACTAAGCCCACAATCCACAGCCACGTAGTAAGGGAGGCCACACTGTCTGCGATCCACCCTCTGTCCTTAATGTGGTTGTCTGGGAATGTTTTCTTCTGGTCATAATCCACCTGCTGATCTTCATTGTAATATATAACATGAGAGTCATCCTTATTATATGTGTTCTCTGGGGTAGCAAAGTGTTGTCGTCCCAGCTTTGCTCTTTCATGCAGTGACCTTCCAGGCCCTGCACCTCCAGGCAGTGCCCTTCCAGGCCCTGCTCCTCCATGCAAGTGCCCTTCCAGGCCCTGCTCCTCCATGCTGTGCCCTTCCAGGCCCTGCACCTCCAGGCAGTGCCTTTCCAGGCCCTGCTCCTCCAGGCAGTGCCCTTCCAGGCCCTGCTCCTCCAGGCAGTGCCCTTCCAGGCCCTGCACCTCCAGGCAGTGCCCTTCCAGGCCCTGCTCCTCCAGGCAGTGCCCTTCCAGGCTCTGCTCCTCCATGCTGCATGTCTTTCTCCTTTCTTCCATTGTTTTCTAATCCATTCTCATGCTGCAGCTTCACCCAATGGATTCGCTTTGCCCCTAAGCTGTCCTTCATTAAGCCCTGCTCCTCAAAACTCTTCTCATTTTCTCGCTTTTCTGCTCCAAATGTTGTTTTTTCCTGCAGTCCATTCCTGTAGCGAAGGGGAATGGGGAGTGCCCTCGCCTCTGATATTAAAAGGCTGAGGAATAGAAATAAAATCACTTTTCTAATCATTCTGAATGTAGAATTCAGTAATAGGTCTGTACTGTTTACACGTCAGTTAGAGACTATCTGCAATAGGTCTGTACTGTTCGCTTGTCAGTTAGAGACTAGCTGCCGTTCTCCCAGTGCCAGCCTTTTATTCTTTCCCGCCAACAGCCGTTTTTATGGCCCCGCCCACAATCGTCACATGACCCCCGCCCACAGCCGTTTTTATGGCCCGCCCACTGTCGTCACATGACCCCCGCCCACAGCCGTTTTATGGCCCCGCCCACAGTCGTCACATGACCCCCGCCCACAGCCGTTTCATGGCTCCGCCCACATCGGCTTTAAAACCCCACCCACGGCTGTTTCAAAAGTCTATAGGTATAGAATTCACTGCCTACCCTTGTAGCCAAATGTGTAAATTAGAGCTAACTTTATGATCCCGTATTTCCGCAGTCCGGTGTTCCGTCCCTACCCCATCAGATGGTTAGGGAATATATATATATATGTATATTTCTTTTCATCCTAATATTTTATATTTGGTATTTAAACTTTATCTTTAGTAGTTAATTATATGTAGTATTTCTTATTATCTATTTTTTATTATTATTTAGTATACTTAGTATTTAGTATTAATTATATATATATTAGAACAGGAGGAGCCGCTTTTAATGGCTAGAATGTCTGTATTAATGACACAGCCCCACCTTCTTCCCGCCCCTCTCAGTTCTACCCTCCCACCCCGCCTCCTCTAATTAGTCAGCTATGCATAATGTTCCTCCCCGCCCCGCCCCCTGTAAGGACTCGATGACGGTGTTCTGTCAGAATACCATATACCCTATCAGAATCCATACTAGTCCAATCTGGGCGTGGTTTCTATGTACACGGACATGACGTGAAAAGAGGGGAGTGGCCTACCTCTACCTAGCAACCGAAGCTTACACCCCAGGCAACAAGATGGAGAGAACACACTGACAGCTCACCGAGACCGGACCGGGGAGGAACCGGAGACCGAGCACCGAGACATCCGCCATGGACTGACTGACACCTGATCCGTGTGTCCTGATCCTTCCTGGGTGTCACGATGTGTGCTCCATTGCTGGATATGGAACTACACAGCCCTCTACACCTGTCATACCGAACACCCTGCGATGTCTGATCTACACCCTATAGACTTTTATATCATCATTGTATAGAATATCTCCTCCTATACCTGTACACCTTACTTAACTCTGCACCCCCCTCCCCCATCACCTCTGTACTGTCTGCACCCCCATCACCTCTGTACTGTCTGCACCCCCCTCCCCCATCACCTCTGTACTGTCTGCACCCCCCTCCCCCCATCACCTCTGTACTGTCTGTACCCCCCTCCCCATCACCTCTGTACTGTCTGCACCCCCCTCCCCCATCACCTCTGTACTGTCTGCACCCCCCCTCCCCCCATCACCTCTGTACTGTCTGCACCACCTCTGTACTGTCTGCACCCCCCTCCCCCCATCACCTCTGTTCTGTCTGCACCCCCCTCCCCCATCACCTCTGTACTGTCTGCACCCCCCTCCCCCCATTAGCTCTGTACTGTCTGCACCCCCCTCCCCCCATTACCTCTGTACTGTCTGCACCCCTCTCCCCCATCACCTCTGTACTGTCTGCACCCCCCTCCCCCCATTACCTCTGTACTGTCTGCACCCCCCCCTCCCCCATCACCTCTGTACTGTCTGCACCCCCCTCCCCCCATCACCTCTGTACTGTCTGCACCCCCTCCCCCATCACCTCTGTACTGTCTGCACCCCCTCCCCCCATCACCTCTGTACTGTCTGCACCCCCCTCCCCCCATTACCTCTGTACTGTCTGCACCCCCCTCCCCCCATTACCTCTGTACTGTCTGCACCCCCTCTCCCCCATCACCTCTGTACTGTCTGCACCCCCCTCCCCCCATTACCTCTGTACTGTCTGCACCCCCCTCCCCCCATCACCTCTGTATTGTCTGCACCCCCTCCCCCCATTACCTCTGTACTGTCTGCACCCCCCTCCCCCCCCATCACCTCTGTACTGTCTGCACCCCCCTCCCCCCATCACCTCTGTACTGTCTGCACCCCCCTCCCCCCATTACCTCTGTACTGTCAGCACATCTATATACACCACATTGCATTCCACTGATCTATTGGAACTTAGGAAGTCTCTACTTCTGTCCAGCTTATTGTATGAACTTTATTGTACACTCTGCATCCCTCTAAGCTATAAACCAATCGCTGTATACACTGCACTACATACTCCGCATTATATACACTGCACTATATTTATAGCACTATATACACAGCATCCCATTGCACTACATACACTGCACTATATACACTGCACTCTCTATTCTATGAACACATGACTGCTGTGCACCCCTCCATCCTAGAGCAACCCTAATACTCAGCACCCCATATCTGGACACACCCCTGATCTGTACTCTGCGGATCCATCACCATTCCCAGTCTATTACTGGGGGAACACTGGTAACAATTCCTTCTGTGTATTCTATGAACTTGTCACACACTGGAATCTACATTTCTCGGTTCTCCTTGTCCTTCATGTATATACATCAGTAGATCCCTTATATATACCACAACTTCTCTGAATCCCCCCTGATTACACCCCCAGTGATTTTCTTCAGCATTTAAACAAAAGTTGACTTTGTATTTTCTACAATTTTTATCTTTATAAGCCTCAGATCCCCGGAAGATCACTGCGCTGTCATAGGTCTGTGGTTGGTTTTGTGAAAGGTGTGACATTTACCTTGTCACCCTCCAGACACATTAACACATACAAGCTACATATACAAGAGATCTCATCAACCCTTCACACCGGCAATGTCCCCCCAACATGTCACTGACACCATGCACCCTGCACAGTCATTATCAAGCAGCACCACTTAGCATTCAATTAACACCTCATTATCAGGTAGTATTTGTCATATCACTCTTCTATTGACTTAACACCCCACAGTCACATTATTGACCTAAAGATAAAGAGAAGGATACCTATGCGCTGCTAAGCGGGTAAAAGATGAGAGGGAAAATATGGATAAAGATGACGGACTCAAAACCAATATAGAAGGAAATAAGCAGCCAATTCTGTATTTATCACAAAATACAAATCAATCGTAAAGGAAGGGGTGAATCAGCGCTAATCCTTTCGATTGGTGAAGAAATCAATCCAAATGAATAAATAAATAGATAAAGATGTCAAATAATCAATAACAACAGAAAGGTGTGGGAAACTATTAAAGTGCGGGAAATGTTGAGTGATGATGAATAGTATAAAAATCAATGAAAATATACAACATCCAATAATCAATTCATCCAATAAATAAATAAAGATATCAAATAATCAATAACACACAAAATAGTGCGGGAAACTATTAAAGTGCGGGAATGATAAATAGTAAAAATCAATGAATAAATATTAAGTAGTGTGGAAAACTATAAAAGTGCGGAAGAATATTGCGTGATGATGGTGAAGATGAGAACGTGACAAATAAAGTGCTAGTGCCTATAGGTGGGGGATGAGTGGCCACACTAAGTGTGGGATCAAATATAAAGCAATAAATCAAGTGCACAAAATATAATAAATTCAGTAATGAAATAAATTATCCTTGTGAACAAAACAAAGTCATGCTGCTAAACTAGAAAATTGTCCAAGTGCAGCTATATATTTGCTATATATGTATATATTTTTGCTATATATGTATATATATATATATATATATATATATATATATATTTGCTATATATGTATATATTTTTTTTTTAACCGCTTGCCGGCCGACTATTTACTGCGGCGGTCAGCCCCATACAGACAAAGTGACGTAGTACTAGGTCGCTAGCCTGTGAGCCTCTAGGGGGCGAGCGCGCACCGCCAGAGGCGCGCTCCCGCTCCCGCCCCCGCTCGTTCCCTAACATGTCCGCGCGAGTGACCGGCGGACCCGATGTCCGCCGGTCACTCGCGATCTCCCCGTGGAGAGGGAGAAAGGCAGGCGGCTGATGTAAACAAAGCCGCCTGTCATTCTCCCTGGTGTAACTGCAGAGATCATAAGATCATACGATCCTGCTATGTAGGATCGTATGTCTCTGTGGTTACATCACTAGCCACACCCCTTTACAGTTAGAAACACGCCCCTAGGGACACACTTAAAAGGCGTTTTTTTTATATATATTTTTATATATATACCGCTGTTGGTTCACAGATCCAGGCAATGGGTTCCTCCTTTTCTCCTAATGGCTTGGATGGGGGTTCAGCACCTCGCGGGCCACTCTTTACTTGGTAAGGACTTCACTTTGTAAGGTAGATCTCTGTGCACTTATCCAGTAATGCTCAAAGAGATAGAATGGGAGCTCCCATGGTGAAGTATATCAAGTTTATTAGGAGATAAAAAACGTAGACACTTAGAATTAGGCAGAGACAGTTCAGCAGCCACAGACAGCGGTGTAAGACAGGGACTTCCGGTTTATGGCCGTAACCGGAAGTGACGTCACCTCGTTCCTTCCCCACGCGCATCGTCACTCAATCAGGTGACTTTCTCAAGGGATTTATTCATTGATTTTTACTATTTATCATCACGCAACGTTTTCCGCATTTTAATAGTTTCCCACACTATTTTGTGTGTTATTGATTATTTGATATCTTTATTTATTTATTTATTGGATGGATTGATTATTGGATGTTGTATATTTGTATTGATTTTTATACTATTCATCATCACTCAACATTTCCTGCACTTTAATAGTTTCCCACACCTTTCTGTGTGTTATTGATTATTTGACATCTTTATCTGTTTATTTATTCATCTTGATTGGTTTCTTCACCATTCTAAAGGATTAGCGCTGATTCACCCCTTCCTTTACACATTATTGACCTAGCCCCCCCCCCCCCCATCCCATTATCAGCCTCATTTACACCTTTAGTAACATTGCTGACCCCTTCTGTCACTTAACCACTTCAATACCGGGCAATTTCACCCCCTTCCTGCCCAGGCCAATTTTCCCCTTTTAGCGCTGTTGCATTTTGAATGACAATTGCGCGGTCATGCAACACTGTACCTAAACCAAATGTATGTCATTTTCCCCCCACAAATAGAGATTTCTTTTGGTGGTATTTGATCACCGCAAGGTTTTTTCTTTTTTGCTAAACAAATAAAAAAATGACCGAAAAGTTTGACAAAAAAAAAGTTTTTTTGTTTATGTTATACAATTTTGTAAATAAATAAGTTTTTTCCTGCACTGATGAGACTGCACTGACTGGCACTGATGAGGAGTCACTGATGGGGTGGCACTGATAGGTGGCACTGATAGGCACTATGTGGCACTGATAGGTAGCACTGATATGCAGCATTGGTGGGCACTGATAGGTGGCACTGCTGGGCACTGATAGGCGGCATTGATGGGCACTGATGGGTACTAATGAGCACTGATAGGTGGCACTGATGGCCAATGATAGGCAGCAATGATCGGCACTGATAGGCGGCACTGGTGGGCGACACTGATGGGTACTAATGAGCCCTGATTGCCATCCCTGGTGGGCATCCCTGGGGTCAAGGGTGGGCATCCCTGGTGGTTCTAGTGGCACCCCCCCCCCCCCGAGGGTCTGCACTGGTAATCAATGATCTGATTACCAGTGCCGACCCCCCCCCCCCCCCCCCGTCAGGGGAGCCGCCGATCGGCGCTCCTTTACTCGTGCCTGTCAGGCACGAACTTAAGGAAAGCCGATCAACGGCTCTTCCTGTTTACTATGTGACCAGCCGTGATTGGACACGGCTGGTCACATGTTAAAGAGCCTACGTCAGTAGGCTCTTTACCGAGATCGGAGATGCGACACCTCGCATCACCGATCGCCGATTTGTGCGCCCCCGGGGGGGCGTGCAGAGCGTATTATCCTGCCGCCGTTATATGACATCCGGTCGGGATAATACAACCACATTCCTGCCGTCAATCTGCTATAGGGCGGGCGGGATGTGGTTAATATACCTCAACCTGCTCTGAGACCACATTGACAGGGAAGGAGATGAATACACATTCAGTCCATTGCTCTTCCTTGGAGTTGTGAAAATCTTTATGAATGTGGATGAAAGAAACTTTACACCCCACTACTGAGTCACTGCAAATGACCGTCATGCAGGACCAACGGAGCAAATCTTACTCGTATCCTTTTGAAAAGTTGTATGGTTGGTTTGGGCTGCTTGTAGGACATGCTGGTACCTGTAGTTCATCAGGAGATCTCACTAACAAAGCTCATGATGGCATTTGTAGATCCATCTGCAGTGGAGTCTTTCACAGCGACAGGATTTCTTTGGATTTTATTAGTCCGCAGTCATTTTGAATCCACAGGTAGGTGGTCTTAGTTGATGATTCACTATATTGTCAAAAGTATTGGGACACCTGACTTTACACACACATGAACTTTAATGGCATCCCAATCTTAGTCCGTAGGGTTCAGTATTGAGTTGGCCCACTGTTTGCAGCTATAACAGCTTCAGCTCTTCAGGGAAGGCTGTCCACAAGGTTTAGGAGTGTGTCTAGGGCAGTGATGGAAAACCTTGGCACCCCAGATGTTTTGGAACTATATTTCCCATGATGCTCAACTACACTGCAGAGTACAGGAGCATCATGGGAAATGTAGTTCCAAAACATCTGGGGTGCCAAGGTTCGCCATCACTGGTCTAGGGGAATGTTTGACCATTCTTCCAGAAGTGCATTTGTGAGGTCGGACATTGATGTGGACGAGAAGGCCTGGCTTGCAGTCTCTGCTCTAATTTATCCCAAAGGTGTTCTGTCAGATTGAGGTCAGGTCTCTGTGCAGACCAGTCAAGTTCCTCCACCAAAAACTCGCTCATCCATGTCTTTATGGACCTTGCTTTGTGCACTGGTGCGCAGTCATGGAACAGGAAGGGCCATCCACAAACTGTTCCCACAAAGTTGGTAGCATGAAATTGCCCAAAATGTCTTGGTATGAGTCCTGACCTCAACCCGATAGAACACCTTTGGGATGAATTAGAGCAGAGACTGTGAGCCAGGCCTTCTCGTCCACATCAGTTGTAGACCTCACAAATGTACTTCTGGAAGAATGGTCAAACATTCCCATAGACACACTCCTAAACCTTGTGGACAGCCTTCCAGAAGAGTTGAAGCTGTTATAGCTGCAAAGGGTGGGCCAACTCAATATTGAACCCTACAGACTAAGACTGGGATGCCATTAAAGTTCATGCGTGTGTAAAGCCAGGTGTCCCAATACTTTTGACAATATAGTGTAAATACACCAATCAGCCATCACTTTATGACCAGTTACATGCAAAGTGATTGTAAACCTTCATGTTTTGTTTTTTTTTTTTTTTTTTTTTTTTAAATAACAAGCATGGTATACTTACCTGCTCTGTGCATTGGTTTTGCACAGAGCAGCCCATGCTCCTGTTCTGGTGTCCCCCACTGGCGCTCCTGGCTCCTCCTCTTCGGCAAGTGCCCCCATAGGAAGCCGCTTCCTTTGGGGGCACTCATGTAGGTTCCATCCCAAGCTTCACTGCTTGCGTCTATAGACACAAACAGCATGGCTCAGCAACACCCCACATTCCCTCATCACAGTATTTGATTGACAGCAGCAGGAACCAATGGCTGCCACTGCTATCTGTCTGCCTTGTGAAGAGGGAAGAAAGTAAGGAGAGCTGCTGCTCTCAGGCACAGCACTGGATTGAGATCAGGCTCAGGTAAGTATGAGGGGGATCATCTTGCACAGAAGGTTTTTTTTACATTTCTGCAGAGAATGCATTAAGGTAAAAAAAGAAACGTAAAGACTTTAGAACCACCTTAAGTGGATAACATTGATTATCTCTTTACAATGGCATCAGAAAGTTGGTGGGGTGGAATAGGTAGAAAGTAAACATGTTGTCTCTAAAGTTAATGTGTTGAAAGCAGAAAAAATGGGCATCACAATTTGTGTATGGGGCTGCGTAGCCGCATACCGGTCAGGGTTGACCCATGTCCACAGCCAAATGTGTCTACAATGGGCAAGTGAGCATCTATACTGGACCACGGAGCAATGGAAGAAGGTGGCCTGGTCATGTTTTCTTTTACATCATGTGGATGGCTGGGAGCATTGCATACCTGGTGAAGAGATGGCATCAGGAGACAGTACAGAAAGAAGGCTAGCCAGCGGATGCAGTGTGATGCTTTGGGCAATGTTCTGCTGGGAAACCTTGAGTCTTTCCATTCATGCAGATTATACTTGACACACATCACTACCTTAACATTGTTACTGACCAATTACATCCCTTCATGGAAATGGTATTCCGTGATGGCAGGGGCCTCTTTCAGCAGGATAACGCACCCTGCCACACTGCAGGCATGGTTCAAGAATGGTTTGAGAAACACAACAATGAGTTTCAGTTTCAGCAATAACATGGTGTGGGCGGATTTCTGCCAGTCACAGGTTTCGTCTTGCCCCTCCAGCCTGTGTCTTAGAATAGGAGGGAGATAAAGCCTTCATTAATCTACATGTAATATCCTGCCCACATTGTGTTTAGCAGGTTAGTGGACATGAAGGAGGAGGGAGGGAGTGGGCTGTCATTTACCACTGTGTATACACCCACATGTGTGACTCCATAGTCACATGGGCTGCCCAGATGTGATAGGGAGGAAATGGTCAGCATAGAAACTCACTGGAAACTAAGCAAGTGCAGAGTTGACACCACAGCTGCAAAATCCATAGCTGAATTGGAGACATGAGCAGAAGGTGGCGATAGAGAGCAGCAGGATCAACCAGGTTTTTTGCAGAATACAGAAAACAAATCTCATAGTGAATGAGTGAGAATGAACAGCATGTAATACAGCAATTATTGAGAGATTTTTATAATATTGGTTTAATTACACAAAGTGCTGTAATGAGTTTGGTAAACTAAATTTCTTAAATGTTTTCCCTTGATATGATTTGACTTTAGAGTATACACACCTGGGCCTGTATCCCTGGGGATATTCTGTCCTAATGGGATGCGCTTTATTCTTTAGAGACAGAGGTTTCATCTTGATTTTTATCATTCCAGTATTTGTTTAATCTGCCCTTTATTTTCTATGCTGCATTATATTGTTTCATTCAAAATCCACACTAAAATATCCTTTATATGCATCATTTTTCTAACACGTAAACTTTCTAAAGCAGGGGTGGGGAACCTACGGTTCGGGGGCCATATGCGGCCCCCGAAGTCATCTGGTCCGGCTCCCCATGCAGCTGAGTCTGTCTCTCAGCTGATCTGTCAGAATGGAGCCGATGCTTCCTGTATAGTTCCTGCTCCGTTTTGACAGTCTGAGTGAGTCACAGGTGGAGTGATATCAAATGCACTCCGCCTGTGACCAATACAGGAAACATCACCTCTTCCTCCAGCGTTGCGCTGCTACACTTCTCCTAGCCAGCATTTCCCGCCAGCAGCACACACAGCAGTATCAGCCAGAACCAGCAGTACCAGCCAGAGCCAGCAGTACTCACAGCAGTACCAGCAGTACACACAGCAGTACCAGCCAGAACCAGCAGTACCCACAGCAGAACCAGCAGTACTAGCCAGAGCCAGCAGTACCAGCCAAAGTCCGCAGTCCCAGCCAGAGTCAGCAGTACCTACAGCACAGTACCAGCCAGCAGTACCTACAGCACAGTACCAGCCAGCAGTAACCACAACAATACCAGCCAGCAGTACATGCCAGCAGTACCAGCCTGAGCCAGCAGTACCCGCCTGAGCCAGCAGTACCAGCCAGCAGTACCCACAGCACAGTACCAGCCATTAGTACCAGCCTGAGCCAGCAGTACCCACAGCAGTACCAGCCAGCAGTACCTACAGCACAGTGCCAGCCTGAGTCAGCAGTACCCACGGCAGTACCAGCCAGCAGTACCCACAGCAGTATCAGCCTGAGCCAGCAGTACCATCCAGCAGTACTCACAGCACAGTACAAGCCAGCAGTACCAGCCTGAGCCAGCAGTACCCACAGCAGTACCAGCCAGCTATACCCACCAGCAGTACCTGCCAGCAGTTCTTTTCAAAACTTACCACCACAAAAAAAGTCGACTGCGCTCCAGACTGACCGACGCAAACCTGAAAAACCTGTTGCGAGTAGCAACACCATCAATACCAGCTAACATCACACACCTCACCAAAGAGAAGCAGTTCCAGCCATTACATTAGGGGTGAGTTAATTAAATGTTTGACCAAATATAACAGGCTAATTTTTAAGGTGATAACTTTGTACGGCCCCCGAATGGTTTTATAAATACCCAAATGGCCCTTGGCAGAAAAAGGTTCCCCACCCCTGTTCTAAAGGAAGAAACAGTCATGGAGAGCAAGCATATGTATCTGCATGGACTTTCATTCAGTCCAAACCACTTGACCTCCGGAAGGTTTCCCCCCTCTTCCTGACCAGAGCACTTTATGCAATTTGACACTGCGTGCTTTAACTGGTAATTGCGTGGTCATGTAATGCTGTACCCAAGCTAAGTTTGGTGTCCTTTTTTTCCCCACAAATAGAGCTTTCTTTTGGTGGTATTTGATCACCACTGGGTGAAGAAATGTTTTTTGGATCTTAACTGGAAGGGAAAGTAATAGTTTCTGCCACCATCCCGAGAGTATAGTTTGTCAATTTGTGGTGCCTCAAGTCAGGTGTGGGATTTTAAGGGCAGGAGTAAAACGAGTAAACAATAGTGGTACAATTTGTAGATAAAATTTATTCACATGTATAATTATATACAAAGATTTGAGTGAAATAATGGGTAAAGTCCCATTGTGATAGTGAAGAGAAAAAGTAGTAGGTGTGGTTACACGTGAAAACGGTGACTTAGACAAGAAAAGTAGATGGTCCTGCTCTGCTGTTCCTCATATCAAAGAATGGGAAATGGTTGCAGAGAGGGGCCTGATCGGTATTCCAACATGTTTCGGCCTGTAGCGGCCTTTATCAAGGATGTTACCGATTCTAGGAATAAGTACAATAAATTGTCAGAAATAGTAGTATATAGTTGTTCAAATTAAGTTATATATAGAGTTGTAGATTAACATACATATTTTTTGTCCACTTTCTGGAGTATTGCTTTCCCAGACTTTTTCCAGGAGCTGCAGGAACAATGCTGTATTGGGTGAGAAAGGTGCGGTAGGGTTGTAATTGAAGCCACAGGTGAAAAACAACCTGAAGAGTTGTTTGTAGTAAATAATATAAATTATAATAATAATAATAATAATTACTTCTTGGGCCACGTTTTTCTGGTCCAATGTAGTTCAATGTGGCTATAGTGTATAACTTCCCACATTGATAGAGATCATCTGTGGTGTTTGCACATTGATGAGGGTCATCTGAGGTGCAGGGTATATAAGATTAGTACATGGTAAGGTAAAGGATGGTTTGAGGTAAAATAAAACATCCTTGAATGAAGTACTGAAAGTTAAAAGTTTGGTGAGAAGTAAGGACTTGGTTGAGAGATGTTGGCACATCTTTTCCAGGTCTATGCTTACGTTTTTGTAGAAGGTATTGGTGTAGTGTCACAGCATGTTGCCTCCAGGTCCTGTCCTCCTGCGATCCGGGAGAGACTGAGGATCTGGAGGTGTTCCCCGGCCTTTTAAAGGCTGTCGCACATGCGCAGTAGTGCGCTGTGTGACGCCTGTGGGCGGTGTCCGTGGTCTGATGCGAGATGCGTCTGCGTGCGGCAGATGCGGCATCCCTTGTAGCCGTGCGGACGTGCCCCTGCGGCCGCCGACACGGAAGAAAGCCAATAACTCCCAAGGGGGATAGTGGAGGGTGCAAGACCGACCAGTTGGCTTAAGAGTGCCCCGATCCAAGAGGGGAATCGGGGCTTTCCGTGCCGGGAGTTCCTGGAGTTCAGGGAATGAGCAAAAGAGGTGGACGAACAGTATCATGACAGTATATATGGTATATTTAAGGTGATACACTGTACAGAAGTGTAAACACCGGTTAAGTACATATAAGGAAAAGTTAAATAAAAGACAGAGAAACGCTTCTCTTCAAAAACAAGCAACCCACCAAAACTGGAATTGATACTCGCATCATCATCAGATTCACCAACGAACACCAGGAAATCAGAAACATCTTTACTAAGAATTGGCCCATCCTCATGGAAGAACCCAGCACCTCGAAGTTCCTACCACACCATCCACCTATTACTTTTAGGAAAGCAGGCTCCCTCCAACAACAACTAGTACGCAGTGAATTCCAGGAAGGATCTAAAAAAGACCCATGCAAGAACAAAGGCACCTTTTCATGCGGAGACTGCGCCCAATGCCCTGTCATCTGTCAAATAACTAATACCATTTTACCGAATGGAGAACCATTTCAACCCAAGCACTTTTGCAACTGCAAAACCAGAGGAATAATATACATGATGACCTGCGAATGCGGGTCCTTCTACATAGGAAAGACCCGACAGGAATTTGGGAAAAGGGTCAACCAACACCTCCAAACCATGCACATTGGCAATTTTTATGTGCCACTAGGCAGACACGTAAGGGACAAGCACAACTATAAAATGCCAAAAATGAACTTCATGGCCCTGGACAGGATCCACATGCCACTACGTGGGGGGGACTGGAACAAAACGTTGTTACAATTAGAAATGCGTTGGATTACTCTTCTCAAGGCTACTACCCCACCAGGGCTAAATGAAGCCCAAAGTTATCGTCCATTCCTCCCAGGATTTTCTTCCGGCAAAAAAGACTAAACTCACACCAAGAAAATCCACTTCCATTTGGACCAACCTCACATTTGGCCATTTTCTGGCCATCCTACTCTCCAATACATCCCAAAAACATGATACCGGGATACCTGACCGTAGAATACCCTCCCCTACCCGGACCCTATCCAGACCGTCTCACATCCCCTCTCCCTTCACGATTATATTGCTGCACCGATACATCAATATATACTATATCTTGTTTATTTTATTTAACTTTTCCTTATATGTACTTAACCGGTGTTTACACTTCTGTACAGTGTATCACCTTAAATATACCATATATACTGTCATGATACTGTTCGTCCACCTCTTTTGCTCATTCCCTGAACTCCAGGAACTCCCGGCACGGAAAGCCCCGATTCCCCTCTTGGATCGGGGCACTCTTAAGCCAACTGGTCGGTCTTGCACCCTCCACTATCCCCCTTGGGAGTTATTGGCTTTCTTCCGTGTCGGCGGCCGCAGGGGCACGTCCGCACGGCTACAAGGGATGCCGCATCTGCCGCACGCAGACGCATCTCGCGTCAGACCACGGACACCGCCCACAGGCGTCACACAGCGCACTACTGCGCATGTGCGACAGCCTTTAAAAGGCCGGGGAACACCTCCAGATCCTCAGTCTCTCCCGGATCGCAGGAGGACAGGACCTGGAGGCAACATGCTGTGACACTACACCAATACCTTCTACAAAAACGTAAGCATAGACCTGGAAAAGATGTGCCAACATCTCTCAACCAAGTCCTTACTTCTCACCAAACTTTTAACTTTCAGTACTTCATTCAAGGATGTTTTATTTTACCTCAAACCATCCTTTACCTTACCATGTACTAATCTTATATACCCTGCACCTCAGATGACCCTCATCAATGTGCAAACACCACAGATGATCTCTATCAATGTGGGAAGTTATACACTATAGCCACATTGAACTACATTGGACCAGAAAAACGTGGCCCAAGAAGTAATTATTATTATTATTATTATAATTTATATTATTTACTACAAACAACTCTTCAGGTTGTTTTTCACCTGTGGCTTCAATTACAACCCTACCGCACCTTTCTCACCCAATACAGCATTGTTCCTGCAGCTCCTGGAAAAAGTCTGGGAAAGCAATACTCCAGAAAGTGGACAAAAAATATGTATGTTAATCTACAACTCTATATATAACTTAATTTGAACAACTATATACTACTATTTCTGACAATTTATTGTACTTATTCCTAGAATCGGTAACATCCTTGATAAAGGCCGCTACAGGCCGAAACATGTTGGAATACCGATCAGGCCCCTCTCTGCAACCATTTCCCATTCTTTGATATGAGGAACAGCAGAGCAGGACCATCTACTTTTCTTGTCTAAGTCACCGTTTTCACGTGTAACCACACCTACTACTTTTTCTCTTCACTATCACAATGGGACTTTACCCATTATTTCACTCAAATCTTTGTATATAATTATACATGTGAATAAATTTTATCTACAAATTGTACCACTATTGTTTACTCGTTTTACTCCTGCCCTTAAAATCCCACACCTGACTTGAGGCACCACAAATTGACAAACTATACTCTCGGGATGGTGGCAGAAACTATTACTTTCCCTTCCAGTTAAGATCCAAAAAACATTTCTTCAACTAATACCCCGGATGGATAACACATCCACAGCCTCTCGGATCTCTGGAAATACTTATTTTTATAAAATTTATCTTATGGTCGCTAAGCAGCAATAGCACCAAACTTACTATTCCCAGGCAAACATAGCTTGCGCTGTGGTACTATCCACAGTCTCAGCAAAGCCTTGTTGATTGCCTGTTTCTAAAGCAACATCCTCCTCCTACCCAGCGAGGATGACCGAAGAAGAAGGAGAAAAAGATGTGGGGGACCTGGTTGGTGATGAATGGGAGACTCTTATGTCAGGCATCCACACCAGCTTCAAAGCCAAAGAACAAACGGAATCCGACATCTTGGCACTATTCAGAACACTCCAAAAACACTTGGAGAGAAAGTCGGCACTACACTGGCACATTAAAACATTTGAACGCTATATTAGCGAGAAGATCAACCCAGTAGGATTAAGAATTCAAATTTTTCCCACCATGGAAAATGTTACAACCCAACTCAAGAAAGAATGGGAAAACCAACTTAATGAATGTTCTAGGAACTTAATGATTCTTCTACAAGAAGAATATCTGAGACAAATAAAAACCCTAGACCTTGACATCAAAAAAACCTACGAACAACTAGCCCCTCTCAAAAAAGCTCAACTATACAGTGAACAGGAAAATAAACTTAAATCACACCTTGAAGAATATGGAAAGGACATCCTACGAAAAAAAGAAAGAAAATACTGGCGTGACAAGAATGCTTTCGCCCAAGGCAGAGCTTATAAAGGGGCAAACCAACGAACCAACCGCAGAACCCAATATGGTAGACCTTCAGATAAAACAGGACAACACTATTACTCATCAGATTCATCCTCATACAACTCTGGCCCTGACTATCATAAAAATAGAAGAGGACCACCCCCAAAACAACAAGAACCCCAACGCAGAACAGATGAGGAAAACACTCAGGAAAATGAACCTCATTCCCAAGGAACCAATATGGCATATGAACAAGCCACGCAATCAGGGAACATAGACCAACCCCCCAAAGCCTATAACATGTTTACAAGATCGAAGGTCGACCAGAAACAACAGAGTGTTTTTTTAGGGAAAACGAACCCCAAACCCCCCAGAAAGCACCAATCGGAGAAGAAACAGGAGGAAGAAAAACGGTAATAAACCTATCATCTCACATACTAACCAAGGAACAAAAAGAAGTGCTATCTCTAGGCCTTTCCTTTTGTCCTAATACATGCCTAGACAAATTTGAAACCATTAAGGACGTCAACCTATTTGCCAGGAATCTACTACTCAAAACTCTTTACCACAAACAACCCCAACCACAAGCCACACCCACACTTACAGCGGCTGAGTTCAGAGCCATCCGGGACCTCAACCTACTACTCCAAGAAAGTGACCTAGATGACTGGGATGATCCAAGTGAACCAGACCAAGACTCTGACAATGATGAGCCAGAAGCAACTACAGACACACCTACTTTCAAAAAGAAATCAAATAAATTCCCTTCCTTCAACACCAACCCAGCAATCGCACTGTTTGTGCGACAAACCACCAAAGACATAGAAGCAATCAGAGAGAAAAAACATATGTCCAACCTGACCAACAAACAAAAACGAGCTCTTCAAGAACTAAAAAATAATGACACGATTATCATCAAGCCATCTGATAAAGGAGGCAATGTAGTTGTTATGAGCAAAGAAAAATACAAAAATATGTGCCATACAATACTCTCCAACACCAAATGCTACAAACAGATCGCCCCAATTATGATCAAATCATACGATCAAATCTTCTACACCAAAGTGGATAACGCATTCCGGGAAGGTACCATCTCCCAGAACCTATGGGAATATATAAGGACACCACACCCCAAAACTCCGACATTATATGCATTACCTAAACTGCATAAAAACATGGATGACCCACCTGGAAGACCGATTATATCCGGAAACGGAAGCATCTCAGAGTCCATGAGTAAAGTTATTGACCGATACCTACGCCCTCATGTTAAAGACCTGCCTTCCTATACCCAAGACACACTTCATCTTCTCAGGATACTTAATGACATCACCATACCAGAAGAAACTTACTTAATCACGATTGACGTGGAATCCCTATACAACAACATACCCCATACCAAAGGAATACAAATTATCGAAAAAACACTCCGCTGTCACAATCAACGTGACCAAAAATTCAACCTGTTCATCACAGACATGCTACAATACATACTCAATTATAATGTCTTCACATTTGGTGGCAACTACTATATCCAAACGTGTGGGGTTGCGATGGGAACCAGCTGCGCGCCCTCGTACGCCAATATTTACTTAGGCTCATGGGAGCAAGAATTTCTATCAAATGAAGTAAACACCATCTATACTGACAAGATTCTCATATGGCAAAGATATATTGACGATATATTGATTATTTGGAACGGACCAGAACACATGATACTTGACTTATTAACTAAGATGAACCAAAACGAATACAACATGTTTTTTACAATGTCATATAACAAACATCAAATATCGTTTCTTGATACCCTAATATATAAAGACCCCACAGGAAAAATCTCCACCACTCTCTATAGAAAGGAGACAGCAGGCAATTCCATTCTCCATGCCTCAAGCTTTCATCCACAACCTCTCATCCACTCCATACCCTACAGCCAATATCTCAGAATCAAGAGAAATTGCAATGACCCAGCCAACTTCAAATTGGAAGCTGATGCACTCACTTCCCGATTTCTAGAAAGAGGCTATACCAAAACCTCACTACGCAAGGCATTTAATCGGGCCAACAACAAAGACAGAGAAACGCTTCTCTTCAAAAACAAGCAACCCACCAAAACTGGAATTGATACTCGCATCATCATCAGATTCACCAACGAACACCAGGAAATCAGAAACATCTTTACTAAGAATTGGCCCATCCTCATGGAAGAACCCAGCACCTCGAAGTTCCTACCACACCATCCACCTATTACTTTTAGGAAAGCAGGCTCCCTCCAACAACAACTAGTACGCAGTGAATTCCAGGAAGGATCTAAAAAAGACCCATGCAAGAACAAAGGCACCTTTCCATGCGGAGACTGCGCCCAATGCCCTGTCATCCGTCAAATAACTAATACCATTTTACCGAATGGAGAACCATTTCAACCCAAGCACTTTTGCAACTGCAAAACCAGAGGAATAATATACATGATGACCTGCGAATGCGGGTCCTTCTACATAGGAAAGACCCGACAGGAATTTGGGAAAAGGGTCAACCAACACCTCCAAACCATGCACATTGGCAATTTTTATGTGCCACTAGGCAGACACGTAAGGGACAAGCACAACTATAAAATGCCAAAAATGAACTTCATGGCCCTGGACAGGATCCACATGCCACTACGTGGGGGGGACTGGAACAAAACGTTGTTACAATTAGAAATGCGTTGGATTACTCTTCTCAAGGCTACTACCCCACCAGGGCTAAATGAAGCCCAAAGTTATCGTCCATTCCTCCCAGGATTTTCTTCCGGCAAAAAAGACTAAACTCACACCAAGAAAATCCACTTCCATTTGGACCAACCTCACATTTGGCCATTTTCTGGCCATCCTACTCTCCAATACATCCCAAAAACATGATACCGGGATACCTGACCGTAGAATACCCTCCCCTACCCGGACCCTATCCAGACCGTCTCACATCCCCTCTCCCTTCACGATTATATTGCTGCACCGATACATCAATATATACTATATCTTGTTTATTTTATTTAACTTTTCCTTATATGTACTTAACCGGTGTTTACACTTCTGTACAGTGTATCACCTTAAATATACTATATATACTGTCATGATACTGTTCGTCCACCTCTTTTGCTCATTCCCTGAACTCCAGGAACTCCCGGCACGGAAAGCCCCGATTCCCCTCTTGGATCGGGGCACTCTTAAGCCAACTGGTCGGTCTTGCACCCTCCACTATCCCCCTTGGGAGTTATTGGCTTTCTTCCGTGTCGGCGGCCGCAGGGGCACGTCCGCACGGCTACAAGGGATGCCGCATATGCCGCACGCAGACGCATCTCGCGTCAGACCACGGACACCGCCCACAGGCGTCACACAGCGCACTACTGCGCATGTGCGACAGCCTTTAAAAGGCCGGGGAACACCTCCAGATCCTCAGTCTCTCCCGGATCGCAGGAGGACAGGACCTGGAGGCAACATGCTGTGACACTACACCAATACCTTCTACAAAAACGTAAGCATAGACCTGGAAAAGATGTGCCAACATCTCTCAACCAAGTCCTTACTTCTCACCAAACTTTTAACTTTCAGTACTTCATTCAAGGATGTTTTATTTTACCTCAAACCATCCTTTACCTTACCATGTACTAATCTTATATACCCTGCACCTCAGATGACCCTCATCAATGTGCAAACACCACAGATGATCTCTATCAATGTGGGAAGTTATACACTATAGCCACATTGAACTACATTGGACCAGAAAAACGTGGCCCAAGAAGTAATTATTATTATTATTATTATAATTTATATTATTTACTACAAACAACTCTTCAGGTTGTTTTTCACCTGTGGCTTCAATTACAACCCTACCGCACCTTTCTCACCCAATACAGCATTGTTCCTGCAGCTCCTGGAAAAAGTCTGGGAAAGCAATACTCCAGAAAGTGGACAAAAAATATGTATGTTAATCTACAACTCTATATATAACTTAATTTGAACAACTATATACTACTATTTCTAACAATTTATTGTACTTATTCCTAGAATCGGTAACATCCTTGATAAAGGCCGCTACAGGCCGAAACATGTTGGAATACCGATCAGGCCCCTTTCTGCAACCATTTCCCATTCTTTGATATGAGGAACAGCAGAGCAGGACCATCTACTTTTCTTGTCTAAGTCACCGTTTTCACGTGTAACCACACCTACTACTTTTTCTCTTCACTATCACAATGGGACTTTACCCATTATTTCACTCAAATCTTTGTATATAATTATACATGTGAATAAATTTTATCTACAAATTGTACCACTATTGTTTACTCGTTTTACTCCTGCCCTTAAAATCCCACACCTGACTTGAGGCACCACAAATTGACAAACTATACTCTCGGGATGGTGGCAGAAACTATTACTTTCCCTTCCAGTTAAGATCCAAAAAACATTTCTTCACCCAGTGGTGATCAAATACCACCAAAAGAAAGCTCTATTTGTGGGGAAAAAAAGGACACCAAACTTAGCTTGGGTACAGCATTACATGACCAAGTGACAAAACAAATGCCAAAAAAAATCTATATATATTTTTTACACATAGTTGTCACTAAAATGATATATTGCATGCATATACACATGCCTTGGGTATATGTGGAATTTCACCCCAAAATACATTCTTCTGCTTCCCAAGTACAGGGATACAACATGTGAGAAACTTTTTGGGAGCCTAGCCGCGTATGGGTGCCCGAAAAACCAATCTCTGCCTTCAGGATTTCAAAGGGCGTAAATTGCTTATTTCACTTCCTCACTGCCTATCACAGTTTCGGATGCCCTGAAATGTCAAGATAGCAAAAACTCCCCTCAAATGACCCCTTTTTGGAAAGTAGATACTCCAAGCTATTTGCTGCGAGGCATGTTGAGGCCATAAAATATTTTAGATTGTTCCACAAGTTTCAGGAAAATTAACCCTTTTCGGAAAGTAGACACCCCAAGGTATTTGCCAAGAGGCATGGTATTTTGCAGATCTAGCTTTTTGTCACAAAGTTTTGAAAATTTAACCACTTCAATACCGAGTTATTGTAAAAGGACGTCAGCAAGATGGCTTTCGCGATCCGGGCCGCCGTCATATGACGTCGCCCGGATCACCCCGCTACTGCGCGCCCCCGGGGGCGCGCAGCGCGGCGATCGGGGGTGAGGCTCGTCCCTCGGACTGAGCCCAACCCCGATCAAGGTAAACAGCCAATAAAATTGGCTGTTTACCACGTGATCGGCTGTGTCAATCACAGCCGATCACATGAGCGGCTCCAGCGCGAGCCGCTCGTTCCTTTCTTAATGCGCGCCCCTCGGACAGAGCCCATCCCCGATCTAGGTAAAGAGCCAATGAAATTGGCTCTTTACTACGTGACCGGCTGTGTCCAATCACAGCCGGTCACAAATGTCATCAGAGAACAGGTAACTAGCTGTCACCGTGTTCTCCTCCTCACACACTGATCGTGTGTGAGGAGGAGATTGTGGTAACAGCTAGTTACCAAGTACAGTGCACCCCAACCACACTGATTGCCCCCCCCCAATAAAAAGCACCTGTCACTAGCCCATCAAAGTACCCGAGTACCTGTCACCAGCCCATCAGGTACTCTGATGACAGGTACTCGGGTACTCTGATGGGCTGATGACAGGTACTCTGATGGGCTGGTGACAGGCACTCAGGTACTCTGATGATGGGTACTCGGGTACTCTGATGACGGGTACTCGGGTACTCTGATGACAGGTACTCGGATACTCTGATGACAGGTACTCTGGTACTTTGAGTACCCGTCACCGGAGTACCCGAGTACCCGTCATCGGAGTACCCGAGTACCCGTCATCGGAGTACCCGAGTACCTGTCACCTACCCATCAGAGTACCCGAGTACCTGTCACCTACCCA
The DNA here is from genome assembly GCF_965119305.1 of Pelophylax lessonae. Lineage (NCBI taxonomy): Eukaryota > Metazoa > Chordata > Amphibia > Anura > Ranidae > Pelophylax > Pelophylax lessonae. Next base: position 672,001,819 of record NC_138769.1, on the reverse strand, counting down.
TCAGAGTACCCGAGTACCTTCCACCTGCTCATCAGAGTACCTGACACCTGAAGTACCCGAGTACTTGCCACCTGCTCATCAGTACCATCACTACTCATCAGTACTCATCAGTACCCATCAGTACCTATCACCTATCAGTATCAGTACTGATCATCTGTACTCATCAGTACAGTATCAGTATCACCTATCAGTATCAGTACTACTCATCAGTACCTATCACCTGCCCATAAGAGTACCCGAGTACCTATCACCTGCCCATAAGAGTACCCGAGTACCTGTCACCTGCCTATCAGAGTACTCGAGTACCTGCCACTTGCTCATCAGTACCAGAGTACCTGTCACCTGCCCAGCAAAGTACCCGAGTACCTGTCACCCTTCATACATGTCTAAGTCCAAAAAGGTTTATATACGTCCTCCGTTTAAACCTAAATACCGGTGTTATGGCAGCATAACCCTGGTATTTTTTTAAACGGTGGGTGGTTGGCTTTCCGATAAGGGTGGTCCCAGTGGCGGATTCCCCGCAGGATCACCCTGCCGGGGTGGTGGAAGAGGTGCACCCCCCCCCTCCCGCCGCATTCTGGTCCTTTTCCCCGCTTACCGGACCCGCCGGCAGCGGGGAAAACTATCCGGTCCCAGATCCTCACAGACAGGATGTCGAGTGAGGGCAAGCTTGCCCTCACTCGACTCTATGGTCTTGGAGGACCGGTGTTCCGTGAAAATACCATACCCGTGAGAAAACCATACCCTCGTCACTTCCGGTGCACCTACGGAGGGTATGGATTTCTCACGGTAGTGAAACTTGCGGCGCTTACATTAAAACAGCTCCTCTGCAACATAAATCATCTCCGCTCCTTCCCCTTGTCACTTCCCTCATCTCCGGTAATAAATATAAAAGCGGATCACGGAGCCGAGATCGCCGTTATTTACCTCTCATACACCCGCCGCCGCTTTTATTTTTATTACCGGAGATGAGGGAAGTTACAGCGATACCACAGGAGATGATTGATGTTGCAACCGAAGTGTTTTAATGTACCCGCCGCAAGTATAACATTAGACACAGTGCCGTGATAGTTTCATGCCCACCGAGCATGCGCACTTGTCAAATTCTTTCCTGTTCAATTGCGTATCCGGGGCTCTGAGCATGCGCACTGCTGCGCTGCTCAGCTGTTTCAGACCGGAAGTGACGAGGGTATGGTTTCTCCACGGGGTATGGTTTTTTAACGTTACACTGGAGCTACGGCAAACGTCGTTGCCTAGCAACCAGTTTAAAGGTCCCTTTTTTTTTTTCATTTTATTTATTTATTTATTTTTTTTCTATCTTTTAGTGTACTTGTGAGATCTGAGGACTTTTTGACCCCAGATCTCAACAAAAAAGAGGTCCTGTCGTGCCTTTTTCTATTACAAGTAATGTTTACATTTCTTGTAATAGAAATAAAAATGACCATTTTTTTTTTTTAAAAAAAAAACAGTGTAAAAATAAAAAATAATGAATAAAATAAATAGTAAAAAGAAAAAAAAAATTAAAGCGTCCTGTCCCCGCGAGCTCGCGCACAGAAGCGAACGCAAACGGAAACCCCGCCCACATATGTAAACAGTGTTCAAACTACACATGTGAGGTATCGTCGCGAACGTTAGAGCAAGAGCAATAATTTGAGCCCTAGACCTCCTCTGTAACTCTAAGATAGCAACCTGTAGAAATTTTTAAAGTGTCGCCTATGGGGATTTTTAAGTACCAAAGTTTGTCACCATTCTGTGAGCATGCGCAATTTTGAAGCATGACATGTTGGGTATCTATTTACTCGGCGTAACATTATCTTTCACATTATGGAAAACAATTGGGCTAACTTTACTGGTTTCTTATTTTTTAATTCAAAAAAGTGAATTTTTTCCCAAAAAATTGCGTTTGGAAGAGCGCTGCGCAAATACGGTGTGATAAAAAATATTGCAATAATCTCCATTTTATTCTCTAGGGTCTCTGCTAAAAAAAAAATATATAATGTTTTGGGGTTCTAAGTAGTTTTCTAGCAAAAACAACTGATTTTAGCTTGTAAACACCAAATGTCAAAAATAGGCCTAGGCAAGTGGCTAGGATGCATGATGATGCTCCTTGGATGTTGGGCCCCTCTATATGGCTAGGCTGTACTATGACCAAGATGGGGCGGTCCAAGATGGCCGCGTGAGCAGGGAGCTCTTCACTCCATCGGTTCTCCCACAGCTACGGCCCGACATGGCGAAATAGAGCATCCTAGCCTCCGCCTGCCTTACCACTGACGGCCACACACGCTACTGCACGTTGCTCCCGGGGTATCGGAGGGCGGCTCAGGAGCATCTCTCGGATCAGGATTCTTCTCCACGGCGAAAACAGAGCAGCCTAGTTCCACCTACCTCCCCGCTGACGGCCACACACGCTGCCGCACGCTGCTTCCGGGATATCGGATATCGGATCGGGAGCCTCTCTCCTTGCCCAGCACCATTCCGCCATAGGAGCCTTAGGAGCTTTGTTACGGCTACACTCCGCCCTGCCGCCCAGAGTGGCTGGTCACTAGAGAGATACTAGAGAGAATAGAGAGACCTCGGAGAGAAGACCCCGGAGCCCAGAGACGGATTGATAGCCCTACCTTAATCCTACCCTACTCCTCCATAATCAGCCCCTACCTTATTCCTTATTCCTTCGCCGACGGCTGCATACTGATACCGGAGGACTGATAGGGGCAGATAGGGAGATAGGGAGCTCAGCCATCGCCATTGCCACACACAGGTCCGCCGCAGGAGATCTGCCTTGGCCATAGATCTATCCTGGCTATACACTAGCTCGCCGCACAAAGCACAGAGCGGCTGGACATCGAGGGGACACTGAGGGGGCGTCCGGACTAGCGATCCTGACCTACTTTAATTTTTTGTAGCAAGTAAGTTGCCTCATACCGGTCCGCCGCAGGAGATCAGCCTTGGCCATAGACTTATCTCGGCTAAACACTAGCCTACAGGACAGAGGACAGAGCGGCTGGACATTGAGGGGACACTGAGGGGGCGTTTGGACTAGCAATTCTGACCTACTTTAATTTTCTGCAGTAAGCAGCTTGCCACATACCGGGAGCTGTCTCCTGGGTTGGGTGCCATGCCTAGACGCAAGATAACCGCTGTGAAACTCCGCAAATTATCGGAGTTTTACCAGCAGGCACAGCAAACCACGGCGGGACTTCGCCAAAATGGCGGCAGAGGCGCCTCCGGTTCACAACCATCTGGCCCTCTAGGGATGACACCAGAGGCAGGATATACAACAGCTCAGCAGCCGGCAGATAGTTCGCCTATTAGAATAGCACGCTCAACAGATTCCTCCCCTGCTTCACCCTCAATGCAGAGTCCTGCAAAATCTAAGCCAAGGAGAGAGGAGGAAGTGCAACAAGAAGCCATCCAGCTTTCTTCTAAACACACCCAGCAGCATAGCAATCCATCCATGGAGGTGAGCAGTAATGCCACAAAATCACAGGATGTTTGGGCTTTCACACCACAGCCAGACCCATTTATTCATCTCCCAACTACGGGCCAACCAGTGTCAGACACGACACTGAAGGAAATGCTATCAATATTTCATACATCTATGCAAAACAACATCTTAACATCAATTCAGTACTGTCAAAAAGAATTGCACCAGATGGGAGACAGAGTGGACGTAGTGGAGACCAAAATTGGAGAGTTTGTGGAATCTCATAATGCTTTAATTGATTCTCACCTTTCACAGCAAGAAGACATACAACGCTTGCAAGCTAAAATAGCTGACTTGGAGGATAGGTCGAGGCGAAATAATCTTAAAATAAGGGGGATCCCTGAATCTATACAAACGTCTCAACTACCAGGTTTTGTGCACGATCTCTTCTCCAAAGCCATACCCGGACTCTGATCTTACCATAGATAGGGTACATCGTATCCCAAAACCTTCTTTTTTATCTCAAGAGACCCCCAGGGATGTATTGGTGAGAATCCATTTTTCCAAGTGAAAGAAAAAATCTTGGACATCTTTAGGAAAAAGGATCGTCTTCATGATCAGGCTGCGTCACTACAGATTTTTCCGGATTATTCCCAGCATACCCTCCAAATGAGGCGTAACCTTAACACAATAACTAAAGCCCTTCGTGACAATAAAATATTGTACAAGTGGAAATACCCGGCTAAGCTATGTGTGACCCATCAAGGTTCAACTTCTCAGATTACTACTAGGGAACAAGGGCTAAGATGCCTTCGCCAATGGAACATCCTCCCAGATAAAATCGACCTGCAAGAAGACAGCGACGATCAGAAACCACGGCATCTACAACCTGATTGGCAGGTCGCTAATCGTTCTTCCAGATCCACTCATTGCGATAAATGAGGACTACCAACTTTTTTTTCCTTTTTTTTTTTTTTTTTTTTTTTTTGAGCTAGATGGAGTGAGACCCCCTGTTGTTCTTTTTGAATAGCACCCTACATCGTGCTTTTTCTTTTTTTCTCTCATTGAAGATGCAGCAACAGCTGCGCACTTGGTCCGTTTGGGCCTCATTTTTTTTTATACATGGATTGTCTGTCTGTACGATTGTCTGTACGTTTATATATTGGTTTTTTATTTTTTATCTTTTCTTTTTTTTTTCTTTTTCTTCTTTTTTTTTTTTATTCTTATTTCGTTTTGCTTTTTCTTGCAGATCAGGCTTACGATGAACACACGAAGCCTTATACTACGATCGATATGAAATACCATCATGCTTTGGGTTACCCTTCGGACAGGCATTCAAGCCTGGCCGAACGGTCGTTTTTACTCGACTTCTTATTCCATGCTGACCGAACCACCTTAATCATAACTCGTCACTGGCCAGAGGCTTTTAAACCTACTCTACACCTAAGGTACCATCTTTCTAATATATATCAACAACTCATGCCCCAAAACAGTATGTACTACTATGTCTTTACAATTATTATCTTTGAATGTTAGGGGGTTAAATCACCCGGCTAAGAGGTACTCCATGTGGAATGAAGCATGCTCCCATAGGGCAGATATTCTCGCCATTCAAGAGACACATTTTCAATTAGACCACAGCCCGAGATGCTCCCACAAGGATTACCCGCACATTTTTCAATCCTCAGCAGGGGAAAAAAAAAGAGGAGTCTTGGTGGCAATTAGAGATTCAGTGTCCTTCACCTCCAATAGGGTGGTGTCGGATACAGAAGGTCGTTACATTATACTTAATTGCACTATTGATAACTGCCTATACACCATAGTAAATGTGTACGCCCCCAACACGCATCAAATGAGGTTTTTCTGCAAACTGTGGGTAAAAATTAATAAACTTAAATCAGGGAGATTAATTGTCTGCGGAGATTTTAATATGGTGGCAAATTACGGTATGGACACTTCCTCTAAAAGAAAATCTTCGGCTCCTTCTTTAGCTACATTTATCCATTCTGAGGGGCTCCATGATGTGTGGCGTTATCAGCACGCGGAGGAGAGGGATTATTCCTACTTCTCCGTGAGCCATAACTCCTACAGTAGAATTGACATGTTTTTAGTTGACATACAAACACTATCGTATGTCACCCATACATCTATTTCTCCAATAACATGGTCAGACCACGCTGCAATTTACATGTCATTGTCCCATCGCCCTGTTTCCCATACTACATTTCTGTGGCGATGTAACAATTCTATCCTATCAGATCCAGAGTCCCTTAAATTTCTGAAAGCCCAGCTGGAAGAATTTTTTTCTATCAATAATACTCCGGATATAGATCCGGCCATGCTGTGGATTACACATAAGGCCTTTGCGAGGGGACTCCTCATTCAGTTGGGGGCTAAGCTGAAGAGGAGATTCAATCGCAAAATGGAAGATCTTATTCGCGATATCCAAGTTTTGGATACTGCGAATAAAAAGTCCTCTTCTCCATCCAATGCTTCTAGACTGGGTTCCCTCCGTGCTGACCTTAGAAGACTCTTGTTGGAACGTCACGAAAACATGCTAGCACATCTCCATATGCAGTATTACTCTGCACATAATAAAGCAGGTAAATTTTTGGCATCTAGGATTAAGACGAAGAGAGTTAAAACGAGGATTGAAGGCATTGTGCATCCACATACGGGTAACAAACATTTACCCTCTACAAGAAATAGCGGATGCGTTCGCTGATTACTACAGCACTTTATATAGTCTTAAGTTGGACAAAGACACCCCTCAACTGACAGACGCATCCATTCGCGATTTCCTACATAACCTTAATTTTCCGACCTTGACGACTGATACACTAACACAACTAAATAGACCATTCACTATTAAAGAACTGATGGATACACTTGCAACTATGCCTTTAAACAAGTCTCCAGGCCCTGATGGATTCACAAATGAATATCTCAGGTCCATGCAAGAGCAACTTGCACCCCATCTTTTGAACCTTTTTTCAAACACCGTTAAGTTGGGTACATTACCCACTGAAATGTTACAAGCTAATATCGTTACAATCCCCAAAGTGGGTAAATCTCCTACTGATCCCGCTAGCTACAGGCCGATATCTCTCCTGAACAATGATATTAAGTTATACGCTAAACTTATAGCTAATAGGATCGCATTAATTTTGCCTACCTTGATAAAGGAGGACCAGATGGGGTTCGTCAAGGGGAGACAGGCCCCTGACGCTACAAGGCGAGTTATCAATCTGCTCCATCAGGCTGAGCGCACTAAAACGCCTTCTCTGCTCTTATCTATAGATGCAGAGAAGGCGTTTGATCGCGTCCATTGGGGATATATGAGTGCAGTATTGGAAAAGTTTGATTTCATTGGACCGATTCTTTCGTCTATTATGAGTTTATACACCTCCCCTACCGCTAGAGTGCTCTCTGCGGGCACCCTATCTAAAACTTTTCCAATACTAAATGGCACGCGCCAGGGTTGTCCACTCTCCCCCTGATATTTAATCTATTGATCGAACCCTTGGCGGAAACGTTAAGACAAAACTCTAGGGTTTCCGGCTTTAAATCTCGGCACTTACAACATACCATCACGCTTTTCGCTGATTATATAATTTTGAGTTTGACGAACCCCACCATGTCCCTACCTGCCGTCCATGATATTTTGCAAACATTTAGCAATATTTCCTACTATAAGGTTAACTTTGATAAATCAGTCATCTTAAACATGGGAATACAGGGCCACGCACTTACTCAACTTAAGCAAAAGCTACCCTACACATGGACCCCCCAAGTTTTGCAATATCTGGGTATAGCTTTGACGTTTCCGACCTCAGGGCTACAGACATTTAATATGTGATCACTGTTAACTTCTATTTCCAATGACACTAATAAATTAAAGAAGACAGAATTATCTTGGGCTGGAAGAATAGCTGCATTTAAAATGACGTGCCTTCCTAAGATTCTATACATTTTTCGCGCTCTTCCGATTCACATTCCTAAACACTATATTAATTCACTCAACAAACTCCTGCGCACCTTTATTTGGCAGGGGAAACGAGCAAGATGCGCATATTTACATATGATACGACATAAATCAGTTGGTGGGTTGGGACTACCAAGCCTTGAGGACTATTACCATGCATCCCGTCTGGCTCCTCTACAGTATTGGTTTACCCATAGAACCCATAAAGTATCTCTCCCGTGGCTTCCGATAGAAGCCGCACTATCTAATTCACAAGATTTATATACATTACTTTTGGCAGACATGTGGAAACCTATAACAATTCAGACCCTCCCGCTAACAACAAGAGCTTCTTTACAGTCTTGGCGTTACCTAACCGCCCAATTACAGTTACAACCACAGCAAAATAATATATCAGTCCCCATACCCCTATCAACAATGAGCATTTTGCTTCCTTGTGTTCACATTAATAAATTGGTGGCAGCAGGTATTGACACAGTCATGCAATTGTATCAACATAACATTATTAAATCTTTTGCAGCTCTCCAACGAGAATATTCGCTCACCCACCAGGCTGTCTTTGCTTACATTAGCATAGTGAGCTTCATATCTAAACACCCACTCCCTAAACTTGAAATTCCTCAACCACTTTGGAAATATCTTACAGATCCAAATTCCAAGCTTAAAGGGATATCGCTATTTTATAATCAATTACAGCAGAAACTTATCCTTTTTAAATCATCTTATATGATGAAATGGGAAAGAGACCTCGGTTCGTCCTTCTCCAATGAGCAATGGAGATGGGCGATACGCATGTCTTATAAAGCAACACAATGTGTTACACATTGGGAACAATTTCAGAAAATAATCACTAGATGGTATCTGACCCCCTACCGCCTGTCCACAATATACCCTAAATATGATCCATTGTGTTGGCGTAAGTGTGACCAAACTGGCACAATTTTTCATATATTCTGGTCCTGTAAAGGCCTCATTTGTTTTTGGAGGAAAATCTTTGAAATACTTTCTGAAGTCTCAGGTATATTGATTAAACCCGAACCCGCAATAGCGCTACTATTTTTGGGTATTGAAAATATACCATTTGATATCAGAACGGTGTTCATACATATATTGATTGCAGCCAAAACGGTTATCGCTAGATGTTGGAAACAACCTATAGCCCCTTCCCATATAGATGTAATAAGTTTAGTTAACCAACACTTTTCCTTGGAAAAGGCATATGCCTATTCTGTGTTCCGTAGCAACAAATTCCATAGTGCTTGGCTCCTATGGCAACAAATCCCCTACTTTCATAGTGTCTAATGGAATACTAACGCCAGTTTATGGCGTGACTCAAGGCATGATGGTATTTCCCTAGGTATTCTCTAGGTACTTCCTGGGTATTTCCTAGGTATTTGCTAGGTATTCTCCTAGGTCTTGAGTACTGAATCTTTACGTTTCTTGTTCTTGCTAGATATAATGTCATAATGTAGTGTAATCTACTAACATATTTATATATATTTTTTTTTTTCTCTCATTATTTTTATTTTTAATTTATTATGCTTTTTATATGTTTGTCTTTCTTTTGTGAAAAACCAAATAAAAATTAATTGAAGTATATGGCTAGGCTGTGAAAAAGTCTCACACATGTGGTATTGCCATACTCAGGAGGAGTGGCAGAATGTATTTTGGGGTGTAATTTTTGCTATGTACATGCTATGTGTTAGGAATATCCTATAAATTGACAACTTTGTGTAAAAAAAAAACGTTTTTATTTTTTTTCCACATTTTCCAAAAACTTGTGGAAAAAAATGAGATGTTCAAAGGACCCATAATGCCTCATAGAATATACGTTGGAGTGTTTGCTTTCCAAAATGGGGTCATTTTGTGGACTTTTTCATTGTATTGGTGCTCTAGGGCCTTGAAAAGTGTGATAGGTAGTAAGAAAGTTTTATGTGTATTTATGCTCCTAAAACGCCTTATGGTGCTACTTGGACGTGGAGTCTCTTTTTGTGGCCAGGCTGTGTAAAAGTCTCACACATGTGGTATCACCATACTCAGAAGGAGTAGCAGAATGAATTTTGGGGTGTCATTTTTGCTGTGTACATGCTATGTGTTAGAAATAGCTTATAAATTGACAACGTTTTGGGAAAAAAAAGAAAAAAAAAATTTTCTTCATTTTCCCAAGAATTGTGGGAAAAAATTATAACTTCAAAAAACTCTCCATGCCTCTTACTAAATACCTTGGACTGTCTACTTTACAAAAAGGGGTCATTTGGGGGGTATTTGTACTGTCCTAACATTTCAGGGCCTCAAGAAAGGAGATAGGCCATCAGTACATCTGGTGTGATCAATTTTCAGTAATTGGTACCATAGCTTCTAGACTCAATAACTTTCACACAGACTAAATAATATACACTAATTTGGGTTAATTTTACCAGAGATATGTAGCAGTATACATTTTGGCCCAAATGTATGAAGAAAAATAAATTTTTTGCAAAATTTTATAATAGAAACTAAAAAAAAGTTTTTTTTTTTGCAAAATTTTTGCTCTTTTTTTGCTTATATCACGAAAAAAAAAAAACCCCAGTTGTGATCAAATACCACCAAAAGAAAGCTCTATTTGTGTGAAAAAAATGATAAAAATTTTGTTTGGTTACAGTGTAGCATGACTGAGCAATTGTCATTCAAAGTGTGAGAGTGCTGAAAGCTGAAAATTGGTCTGGGCAGGAAGGGGGTCTAACTACTCTGTATGGAAGCGGTTAAAAAAAGAAAAGAAAAAATACATTTTCCTCTTCTTTCTTCATTTTCCCAAAAAAATGTGGTAACAAATGAGATCTGTGAAATACTCGCCGTGCCTCTTAGCTAATATCTTGGGGTGTCTACGTTCTGAAAAGGGGTCATTTTGGGGAGGGTTTGTGCTATCTTGACATTTCAGGGCCTCCAAAACTGTGATAGGTAGTAAGGAGTGAAATCAGCAATTTACGCCCTTCAAAAGCCTGAAGGCGGTGATTGGTTTTCGGGGTCCTGTACGCTGCTAGGCTCCTAAAAAGTTTTACACATGTGGTATCCCCGCACTCATTTAAATGACACTTTAATGACATTTTTTACTTTGTGTGAAAAAAAAGTCATTTTCCAGAAACACTTGGCAAAACATAAAATAAAAGAGGTAAGATTCCGCGCTAATGGATATTAATAAGGCTGCAGCCTACCCCAAAATATAGTCCAAAGGGCTATATCAGACCGTATAAGAGTAAAAACGAGGTAAAATGGCGCTGCCTTTTAAAGGGTAAAAAAATTATATATATGGAAGGGCTTAAAAAATTATATATGAAAAGGATTAAAAAATATATAATGATGTGTAATTAGATGTAAAAACAAAGTGAATAAATCTATATAAAACCGTGATAAAAAATTAATCTGCACGTTGATATATAAATAAATGCAAAGACATAAATGGTGAATATAAAGTGATATGTGCAATCAATAAAGTGGCAATAACAAAGTGCTACTGTGATGATGTCCAGTAAAAATCACCAAAACTATTAACCGCTTGCCGACCGCCGCAAGTAAATTTACTGCGGCGGTCAGCCCCTACCAGGCAGAGTGACGTTAATTAACGTCACTAGCCTGGGAGGGTCTGGGGAGCGAGCGCGCGCCCGCGGAGGCGCGCTCCCACTCCCGCGCGGTCACGGACCCCCCCCGCACGTGTGACCAGCGGACCCGATGTCCGCCGGTCACTCGGCGATCGTCGGGGGAGAGGGAGAAAGTCAGGCGGCTTGTGTAAACAAGCCACCTGTCATTCTCCTCGGTGTAAAAACACTGATCAGACGGATCTAGTATGTAGATCCGTTGATCAGTGTCCTTACACCTCAAGCCACAGCCAATCACAGTAGAAAGCACGCCCCTAGGGACACACACAGCCCCTCCCTCCCAAATAAAGTTAACCCCTTCACTACCAGTGTATTTTTATAGTAACAGTGCATATATATAGCACTGATTACTGTAGAAATGTCACTGGTACCCCCAAAAGTGTCAAAAATTTCAGTCAAGGGTCCGATCTGTCCACCGCAATGTCGCAGTACCGCAAAAAAAATCGCAGATCGCCGCCGTTCCGCGTTAAAAAAAAACAACAAAAATGACAAAAATCATTCCCTTTGTTAGTAAACGCGATAACTTTTGCGCAAACCAATCAAAATACGCTTTTTGCGATTTTTTTTACCAAACATAGGTAGGATAAAACAAATTGGCCGAAAATGTTAAAAAATTTTGATTTTTACATTTTTTTTTGGGGAATTTCATATAAAAAAATTTGAAAAATATTGTTATTTTTGCAAAATTGACGCTCTTTTTTTGTTTATAGCGCAAAAAGTAAAAATCGCACAGGTGATCAAATACCACCAAAAGAAAGCTCTGTTTGTGGGAAAAAAAGGACGTCAAATTCTTTTAGGTACAGCGTCGCATGACCGCGCAATTGTCCATTAAAGTCACGCAGTGCCGAATCGCAAAATACCCCCTGGTCGTTTAGCAGGAAAATCCTCCGGGGCTTAAGTGGTTAAATAAATTTAGATATAAATAAGTCCAAAAACAGTCCATAAAGTGCTTAAAAAAGAAAAAATCTGTGCTTCATTGGAACCAGTGGTGATTCAATAATTTTCAAACGGTGATAAGTGTGGGGTGGGAAAAACACCATGCACCCCTCCAATGTATCCCGCACTCACCAGAGATATACAGGTCCTTCTCAAAAAATTAGCATATTGTGATAAAGTTCATTATTTTCTGTAATGTACTGATAAACATTAGACTTTCATATATTTTAGATTCATTACACACAACTGAAGTAGTGCAAGCCTTTTATTGTTTTAATATTGATGATTTTGGCATACAGCTCATGAAAAACCCAAAATTCCTATCTAAAAAAATTAGCATATTTCATCCGACCAATAAAAGAAAAGTGTTTTTAATACAAAAAAAGTCAACCTTCAAATAATTATGTTCAGTTATGCACTCAATACTTGGTTGGGAATCCTTTTGCAGAAATGACTGCTTGAATGCGGCGTGGCATGGAGGCAATCGGCCTGTGGCACTGCTGAGGTGTTATGGAGGCCCAGGATGCTTCGATAGCGGCCTTGAGCTCATCCAGAGTGTTGGGTCTTGCGTCTCTCAACTTTCTCTTCACAACATCCCACAGATTCTCTATGGGGTTCTGGTCAGGAGAGTTGGCAGGCCAATTGAGCACAGTAATACCATGGTCAGTAAACCATTTACCAGTGGTTTTGGCACTGTGAGCAGGTGCCAGGTCGTGCTGAAAAATTAAATCTTCATCTCCATAAAGCTTTTCAGCAGATGGAAGCATGAAGTGCTCCAAAATCTTCTGATAGCTAGCTGCATTGACCCTGCCCTTGATAAAACACAGTGGACCAACACCAGCAGCTGACTGTGGGTACTTGACACTGGACTTCAGGCATTTTGGCATTTCCCTCTCCCCAGTCTTCCTCCAGACTCTGGCACCTTGATTTCCGAATGACATGCAAAATTTGCTTTCATCCAAAAAAAGTACTTTGGACCACTGAGCAACAGTCCAGTGCTGCTTCTCTGTAGCCCAGGTCAGGCGCTTCTGCCGCTGTTTCTGGTTCAAAAGTGGCTTGACCTGGGGAATGCGGCACCTGTAGCCCATTTCCTGCACACGCCTGTACACGGTGGCTCTAGATGTTTCTACTCCAGACTCAGTCCACTGCTTCCGCAGGTCCCCCAAGGTCTGGAATCGGTCCTTCTCCACAATCTTCCACAGGGTCTGGTCACCTCTTCTCGTTGTGCAGCGTTTTCTGCCACACTTTTTCCTTCCCACAGACTTCCCACTGAGGTGCCTTGATACAGCACTCTGGGAACAGCCTATTCATTCAGAAATTTCTTTCTGTGTCTTACCCTCTTGCTTGAGGGTGTCAATGATGGCCTTCTGGACAGCAGTCAGGTCGGCAGTCTTACCCATGATTGGGGTTTTGAGTAATGAACCAGGCTGGGAGTTTTTAAAAGCCTCAGGAATCTTTTGCAGGTGTTTAGAGTTAATTAGTTGATTCAGATGATTAGGTTAATAGCTCGTTTAGAGAACCTTTTCATGATATGCTATTTTTTTGAGATAGGAATTTTGGGTTTTCATGAGCTGTATGCCAAAATCATCAATATTAAAACAGTAAAAGGCTTGCACTACTTCAGTTGTGTGTAATGAATCTAAAATATATGAAAGTCTAATGTTTATCAGTACATTACAGAAAATAATGAACTTTATCACAATATGCTAATTTTTTGAGAAGGACCTGTATACCCCTGCAGGGGTAATAAGCCTTAAGGTGTTAGCCTCTCTCCTAGGAATCACAATATTAGGCTTTTAGATGGAAGTATCCCTGGATGTCACTTCTCAATGCGGTCAAATATCTTCAATAGGCAAGGTCACCATAATAATCCATACTCCAATATGGGGAGATATTCCCAGATAACATGTAGAAAGGAAGACCTCATATAGTGAAGTACCGTTTTTAATCCGTTTATTAAAGTATAAAAAGACTGTACTCACATTTAAAACAAGGCAAAGCAAGCATCAGAAGCAGTAGGGGCCGCGAGTCCCTCGTTGGCAGCTACTTCCGGGACGCTACGATAATAAGCGACCGGATCTGCGTTCCAGTGGGGCGGAAATGACATAACCACGCACAAATTCTATTTGCGTTACTATGTGAGATACAATCGCAAACACTTGCAGGGAGGCCCCAGCGAGATTTGAACTCGCGACCCCTGGTTTACAAGACCAGTGCTCTAACCCCTGAGCTATGGAGCCTTTTTTTTTTTTTTTTTTTTTTTTTTTTTTTTTTTTTTTTTTTTTTTTTTTTTTTTTTGCGTGGTTACATCATTTCCGCCCCACTGGAACGCAGATCCGGTCGCTGGTTATCGTAGGGGATCCTTGCATCACTTTTGTATTCAACACCAATTGCCTTTTTGTCCATCTGCTGTCAATGAAGTGGCATGTAAGAATCAGTAGTTGAGCCCCGTACACACGTACCGATCGTCGGCCGAATGATCGGCCGTCTTTTGTCCAAGGTCTGTCGTGTCTGTTGAAAACTGCAAAAGACTGCACACGAATATTGTCGGCCAACAACAGCCGACTGCAGAAGTGATGTCATGTGATGGTTAACTTTCCGTGTGTTTTTTATTTTCTGAGCATGCCCAGTCTTGCAAATCTGCTGTCTGTCGGCCGAATTCTGTACTGACTGGCGAACAATCGGCCGTTCTGGTGTCGGCATACAAAAATTTTAATGCTTGCACGACAGATTCTGTTCGGCCGAAGGTGCGCTGTCGGCTGTCGGAAGCATCATTCTAACAAGCCAAAAATCGGCCGATCGGTCGTCGGCCAAATCTTTTCGGCCGACAATCTGCACGTGTGTACGAGGCATTACTCTGACTCGGTTTGTCCTGACCAGCAGTCTTGCTTGCTGAAACACTTTGGTCGATGGCTGGCTTTGTGTCACCCTGTTGTTGGTGGCTGGCTGGAACATTGTGGTGGCTGGCTGGCTTGCTGGAACACTGTAGTCGGTGGCTGGCTTCGTGTCTCCCTGTTCTGGGTGGCTGGCTGGAACACTGTGGTGGGTGGCTTGCTTGCTGGAACACTGTGGTGGCTGGCTGGCTTGGTGTCACCCTGTTGAGGGTGGCTGGCTTGCTGGAACACTGTGGTGGGTGGCTGGCTTGGTGTCACAATGTTGTGGGTAGCTGGCTTGCTGGAACACTGTAGTCGGTGGCTGGCTTTGTGTCTCCCTGTTGTGGGTGGCTGGCTGGAACACTGTGGTGGGTGGCTTGCTTGCTGGAACACTGTAGTGGGTGGTTGGCTTGGTGTCACCCTGTTGTGGGTGGCTGGCTTGCTGGAACACTGTAGTCGGTGGCTGGCTTCGTGTCTCCCTGTTGTGGGAGGCTGGCTGGCTGGAACACTGTGGTGGGTGGCTTGCTTGCTGGAACACTGTGGTGGCTGGCTGGCTTGCTGGAACACTGTAGTGGGTGGCTGGCTTGGTGTCACCCTGTTGTGGGTGGCTGGCTGGCTTGCTGGAACACTCTGGTGGGTGGCTTGCTTGGTGTCACCCTGTTGTGGGAGGCTGGCTGGCTTGCTGGAACACTCTGGTGGGTGGCTGGCTTGGTGTCACCCTGTTGTGGGTGGCTGGCTGGCTTGCTGGAACACTCTGGTGGGTGGCTGGCTCGGTGTCACCCTGTTGTGGGAGGCTGGCTGGCTTGCTGGAACACTCTGGTGGGTGGTTGGCTTGGTGTCACGCTGTTGTGGGTGGCTGGCTTGCTGGAACACTGTGGTGGGTGGCTGGCTTGGTGTCACCCTGTTGTGGGTGGCTGGCTTGCTGGAACACTGTTGTGGGTGGGTGGCTGGCTTTGGGTCACCCTGTTGTGGGTGGCTTGCTTGCTGGAACACTGTGGTGGGCAGGGCTGGGCCGGACTGGGAACAAAAACCAGCCCTGGAAATAATTTCATACCAGCCCCAGTGGCGTAGCGTGGGTTGTCCGCACCCAAGGCAATGCAATTAATTTGCACCCCTAACCAGCAAACATTTAGCGCTCTCTGGGTCTCTACCACTCACACAGAATTTACAGTAAACCCCTTATGGTACATTTTAGGATTCACCACACCTTCTCTTTGTTCTCCTTTTATCTCTCTCTATCCTAATTTCTCTGGGTTTTTTTCCATCTCTCTCGCTCTCTATCCGGCTTTCTTGTTCTTTCTCTTATTCTTTCTCCCTTTTTCTTTGCTCCTCCCCCACTTTTCCTCTCTCTTCCATGTATTCTCTCTTTTTATTCCATCTCTTACTCCTTGTTGGGGGGGGAGGCTGGGAGAGTGGCGCAGCCAACAGGGACAGCCCCTCTAGGAGGCCACAGGCTCTAGGAACAGCCCAGCTGGCCCCCCCTGTCCGCTATCTAATACACTGCTGACCCCCCCTCTCCGCTAATACACTGCTGACCCCCCTCCTTGATATCTAATACACTGCTGACCCCTTTCCCCACTATCTAATACACTGCTGACCCTCCCTTCCCCGCTATCTAATACACTGAACACCCCCCCCTTCCCCTAATACACTGACCACCCCCGCCCTTCCCCTAATACACTGCTAACCCCCCTCCCCGCTATCTAATACACTGCTGACCCCCCTCCTTGCTATCTAATACACTGCTGACCCCCCTCCTTGCTATCTAATACACTGCTGACCCCCCTCCTTGCTATCTAATACACTGCTGACCCCCCTCCTTGCTATCTAATACACTGCTGGCCCCCTTCCCCGCTATCTAATACACTGCCAGACCCCCCCTCCTTCCCCTAATACACTGCTCACCCCCCTTCCCCTAATACACTGCTGACCCCCCTTCTCCTAATACTCTGCTGACCCCCCCTTCCCTTAATACATCGCTGACCCCCCCTCCCCCTGCCCTTATACATTGCTGACCCCCCCCTTCTCTTAATACATCGCTGACCCCCCCTTATACATTTCTGACCTCCCCTTTCCGTAATACACTGCTGACCCCCCCTCTCTTAATACTCTGCTGACCCCCCCTTCCCTTAATACATCGCTGACCCCCCCTTATACATTGCTGACCTCCCCTTTCCTTAATACACTGCTGACCCCCCTTCTCCTAATACACCGCTGACCCCCCCCCCTTCCCCTAATACACCGCTGACCCCCCCCCCCCCCCCTCCCCTAATACACTGCTGACCTCCCCTTTCCTTAATACACTGCTGACCCCCCTTCTCTTAATACTCTGCTGACCCCCCTTCTCCTAATACACCGCTGACCCCCCCCTTCCCCTAATACTCTGCTGACCCCCCCTTTCCTTAATACACTGCTGACCCCAGCATATCGGCCCCCTATATATCGATGTTGCTGATAATCAGTCGATCTCTACTATCTATCTGTCTAATTTCTATTTATCTAATTTATTTCTATCTATCTAATTTATTTCTATCTATCTATCTTACGTATTTCTATCTATCTATACTATTTAATATCTATCTATCTATTCATTTTTGAACTTACCTGTATAGTGTCTTTATAATTGGCATACTTGCCATATTTTATGGTGGATTCACATTAACCTTTTCAAAAAACTGTCTTGTTTTTGGTACTCAGCAAACATATCTTTGAGAGGGATATTGTCGCCATAGCGATTCAGGAGTCTGTAGCAAAGGCAAATACCTACTACTACTACAATCACAAAGACTAAGCCCACAATCCACAGCCACGTAGTAAGGGAGGCCACACTGTCTGCGATCCACCCTCTGTCCTTAATGTGGTTGTCTGGGAATGTTTTCTTCTGGTCATAATCCACCTGCTGATCTTCATTGTAATATATAACATGAGAGTCATCCTTATTATATGTGTTCTCTGGGGTAGCAAAGTGTTGTCGTCCCAGCTTTGCTCTTTCATGCAGTGACCTTCCAGGCCCTGCACCTCCATGCAGTGCCCTTCCAGGCCCTGCACCTCCATGCAGTGCCCTTCCAGGCCCTGCACCTCCAGGCAGTGCCCTTCCAGGCCCTGCTCCTCCATGCAGTGCCCTTCCAGGCCCTGCACCTCCAGGCAGTGCCCTTCCAGGCCCTGCACCTCCAGGCAGTGCCCTTCCAGGCCCTGCTCCTCCAGGCAGTGCCCTTCCAGGCCCTGCTCCTCCATGCAGTGCCCTTCCAGGCCCTGCTCCTCCATGCTGTGCCCTTCCAGGCCCTGCACCTCCAGGCAGTGCCTTTCCAGGCCCTGCTCCTCCAGGCAGTGCCCTTCCAGGCCCTGCTCCTCCATGCAGTGCCCTTCCAGGCCCTGCACCTCCAGGCAGTGCCCTTCCAGGCCCTGCTCCTCCAGGCAGTGCCCTTCCAGGCCCTGCACCTCCAGGCAGTGCCCTTCCAGGCCCTGCTCCTCCAGGCAGTGCCCTTCCAGGCTCTGCTCCTCCATGCTGCATGTCTTTCTCCTTTCTTCCATTGTTTTCTAATCCATTCTCATGCTGCAGCTTCACCCAATGGATTCGCTTTGCCCCTAAGCTGTCCTTCATTAAGCCCTGCTCCTCAAAACTCTTCTCATTTTCTCGCTTTTCTGCTCCAAATGTTGTTTTTTCCTGCAGTCCATTCCTGTAGCGAAGGGGAATGGGGAGTGCCCTCGCCTCTGATATTAAAAGGCTGAGGAATAGAAATAAAATCACTTTTCTAATCATTCTGAATGTAGAATTCAGTAATAGGTCTGTACTGTTTACACGTCAGTTAGAGACTATCTGCAATAGGTCTGTACTGTTCGCTTGTCAGTTAGAGACTAGCTGCCGTTCTCCCAGTGCCAGCCTTTTATTCTTTCCCGCCAACAGCCGTTTTATGGCCCCGCCCACAATCGTCACATGACCCCCCGCCCACAGCCGTTTTTATGGCCCCGCCCACAATCGTCACATGACCCCGCCCACAGCCGGTTTATGGCCCCGCCCACAGTCGTCACATGACCCCGCCCACAGCCGTTTCATGGCTCCGCCCACATCGGCTTTAAAACCCCACCCACGGCTGTTTCAAAAGTCTATCGGTATAGAATTCACTGCCTACCCTTGTAGCCAAATGTGTAAATTAGAGCTAACTTTATGATCCCGTATTTCTGCAGTCCGGTGTTCCGTCCCTACCCCATCAGATGGTTAGGGAATATATATATATATGTATATTTCTTTTCATCCTAATATTTTATATTTGGTATTTAAACTTTATCTTTAGTAGTTAATTATATGTAGTATTTCTTATTATCTATTTTTTATTATTATTTAGTATACTTAGTATTTAATATTAATTATATATATATTAGAACAGGAGGAGCCGCTTTTAATGGCTAGAATGTCTGTATTAATGACACAGCCCCACCTTCTTCCCGCCCCTCTCAGTTCTACCCTCCCACCCCGCCTCCTCTAATTAGTCAGCTATGCATAATGTTCCTCCCCGCCCCGCCCCCTGTAAGGACTCGATGACGGTGTTCTGTCAGAATACCATATACCCTATCAGAATCCATACTAGTCCAATCTGGGCGTGGTTTCTATGTACACGGACATGACGTAGAAAAGAGGGGAGTGGCCTACCTCTACCTAGCAACCGAAGCTTACACCCCAGGCAACAAGATGGAGAGAACACACTGACAGCTCACCGAGACCGGACCGGGGAGGAACCGGAGACCGAGCACCGAGACATCCGCCATGGACTGACTGACACCTGATCCGTGTGTCCTGATCCTTCCTGGGTGTCACGATGTGTGCTCCATTGCTGGATATGGAACTACACAGCCCTCTACACCTGTCATACCGAACACCCTGCGATGTCTGATCTACACCCTATAGACTTTTATATCATCATTGTATAGAATATCTCCTCCTATACCTGTACACCTTACTTAACTCTGCACCCCCCTCCCCCATCACCTCTGTACTGTCTGCACCCCCATCACCTCTGTACTGTCTGCACCCCCCTCCCCCATCACCTCTGTACTGTCTGCACCCCCCCTCCCCCCATCACCTCTGTACTGTCTGCACCCCCCTCCCCCATCACCTCTGTATTGTCTGCACCCCCCCTCCCCCCATCACCTCTGTACTGTCTGCACCCCCCCTCCCCCCATCACCTCTGTACTGTCTGCACCCCCCTCCCCCATCACCTCTGTACTGTCTGCACCCCTCTCCCCCATCACCTCTGTACTGTCTGCACCCCTCTCCCCCATCACCTCTGTACTGTCTGCACCCCCTCCCCCCATCACCTCTGTACTGTCTGCACCCCCCCCTCCCCCCATCACCTCTGTACTGTCTGCACCCCCTCCCCCATCACCTCTGTACTGTCTGCACCCCCCTCCCCCATTACCTCTGTACTGTCTGCACCCCCCCTCCCCCATTACCTCTGTACTGTCAGCACATCTATATACACCACATTGCATCCCACTGATCTATTGGAACTTAGGAAGTCTCTACTTCTGTCCAGCTTATTGTATGAACTTTATTGTACACTCTGCATCCCTCTAAGCTATAAACCAATCGCTGTATACTTCACTACATACTCCGCATTATATACACTGCACTATATTTATAGCACTATATACACAGCATCCCATTGCACTACATACACTGCACTATATACCCAGTATCCCACTGCACTACATACACTGCACTATATACCCTGCACTCTCTATTCTATGAACACATGACTGCTGTGCACCCCTCCATCCTAGAGCAACCCTAATACTCAGCACCCCACATCTGGACACACCCCTGATCTGTACTCTGCGGATCCATCACCATTCCCAGTCTATTACTGGGGGAACACTGGTAACAATTCCTTCTGTGTATTCTATGAACTTGTCACACACTGGAATCTACATTTCTCGGTTCTCCTTGTCCTTCATGTATATACATCAGTAGATCCCTTATATATACCACAACTTCTCTGAATCCCCCCTGATTACACCCCCAGTGATTTTCTTCAGCATTTAAACAAAAGTTGACTTTGTATTTTATACAATTTTTATCTTTATAAGCCTCAGATCCCCGGAAGATCACTGCGCTGTCATAGGTCTGTGGTTGGTTTTGTGAAAGGTGTGACATTTACCTTGTCACCCTCCAGACACATTAACACATACAAGCTACATATACAAGAGATCTCATCAACCCTTCACACCGGCAATGTCCCCCCAACATGTCACTGACACCATGCACCCTGCACAGTCATTATCAAGCAGCACCACTTAGCATTCAATTAACACCTCATTATCAGGTAGTATTTGTCATATCACTCTTCTATTGACTTAACACCCCACAGTCACATTATTGACCTAAAGATAAAGAGAAGGATACCTATGCGCTGCTAAGCGGGTAAAAGATGAGAGGGAAAATATGGATAAAGATGACGGACTCAAAACCAATATAGAAGGAAATAAGCAGCCAATTCTGTATTTATCACAAAATACAAATCAATCGTAAAGGAAGGGGTGAATCAGCGCTAATCCTTTAGAATGGTGAAGAAATCAATCAAGACGAATAAATAAATAAATATATAAAGATGTCAAATAATCAATAACAACAGAAAGGTGTGGGAAACTATTAAAGTGCGGGAAATGTTGAGTGATGATGAATAGTATAAAAATCAATGAAAATATACAACATCCAATAATCAATTCATCCAATAAATAAATAAAGATATCAAATAATCAATAACACACAAAATAGTGCGGGAAACTATTAAAGTGCGGGAATGATAAATAGTAAAAATCAATGAATAAATATTAAGTAGTGTGGAAAACTATAAAAGTGCGGAAGAATATTGCGTGATGATGGTGAAGATGAGAACGTGACAAATAAAGTGCTAGTGCCTATAGGTGGGGGATGAGTGGCCACACTAAGTGTGGGATCAAATATAAAGCAATAAATCAAGTGCACAAAATATAATAAATTCAGTAATGAAATAAATTATCCTTGTGAACAATACAAAGTCATGCTGCTAAACTAGAAAATTGTCCAAGTGCAGCTAAAAAAGAAATGTATATATTTTTTTTTAACCGCTTGCCGGCCGACTATTTACTGCAGCGGTCAGCCCCATACAGACAAAGTGACGTAGTACTAGGTCACTAGCCTGTGAGCCTCTAGGGGGCGAGCGCGCACCGCCAGAGGCGCGCTCCCGCCCCCGCTCGTTCCCTAACATGTCCGCGCGTGTGACCAGCGGACCCGATGTCCGCCGGTCACTCGCGATCTCCCCGTGGAGAGGGAGAAAGGCAGGCAGCTGATGTAAACAAAGCCGCCTGTCGTTCTCCCTGGTGTAACTGCAGAGATCATAAGATCATACGATCCTGCTATGTAGGATCGTATGTCTCTGTGGTTACATCACTAGCCACACCCCTTTACAGTTAGAAACACGCCCCTAGGGACACACTTCAAAGGCGTTTTTTTTATATATATATATCGCTGTTGGTTCACAGATCCAGGCAATGGGTTCCTCCTTTTCTCCTAATGGCTTGGATGGGGGTTCAGCACCTCGCTGGCCACTCTTTACTTGGTAAGGACTTCACTTTGTAAGGTAGATCTCTGTGCACTTATCCAGTAATGCTCAAAGAGATAGAATGGGAGCTCCCATGGTGAAGTATATCAAGTTTATTAGGAAATAAAAAACGTAGACACTTACAATTAGGCAGAGACAGTTCAGCAGCCGCAGACAGCGGTGTAAGACAGGGACTTCCGGTTTATGGCCGTAACCGGAAGTGACGTCACCTCGTTCCTTCCCCACGCGCATCGTCACTCAATCAGGTGACTTTCTCAAGGGATTTATTCATTGATTTTTACTATTTATCATCACGCAACGTTTTCCGCATTTTAATAGTTTCCCACACTATTTTGTGTGTTATTGATTATTTGATATCTTTATTTATTTATTGGATGAATTGATTATTGGATGTTGTATATTTGTATTGATTGTTATACTATTCATCATCACTCAACATTTCCTGCACTTTAATAGTTTCCCACACCTTTCTGTGTGTTATTGATTATTTGACATCTTTATCTGTTTATTTATTCATCTTGATTGGTTTCTTCACCATTCTAAAGGATTAGCGCTGATTCACCCCTTCCTTTACACATTATTGACCTAGCCCCCCCCCCATCCCATTATCAGCCTCATTTACACCTTTAGTAACATTGCTGACCCCTTCTGTCACTTAACCACTTCAATACCGGGCAATTTCACCCCCTTCCTGCCCAGGCCAATTTTCCCCTTTTAGCGCTGTTGCATTTTGACTGACAAATGCGCGGTCATGCAACACTGTACCTAAACCAAATTTATGTCATTTTCCCCCCACAAATAGAACTTTCTTTTGGTGGTATTTGATCACCGCAAGGTTTTTTCTTTTTTGCTAAACAAATAAAAAAAAGACCGAAAAGTTTGAAAAAAAAAAAAAAGGTTTTTTTGTTTATGTTATACAATTTTGTAAATAAATACGTTTTTTCCTGCACTGATGAGACTGCACTGATGAGACTGCACTGACTCGCACTCATGAGGAGGCACTGATGGGGTGGCACTGATAGGCGGCACTCATAGGTAGCACTGATAGGCGGCACTGCTGGGCACTGATAGGCGGCATTGATGGGCACTGATAGGTGGCACTGAATGGCACTGATAGGCGGCACTGGTGGGCACTGATGGGCAATGATAGGCGGCACTGATCGGCACTGACGGGCGGCACTGATCGGCACTAATGGGCTCTGATAGGCGGCACTGGTGGGCAATAATGGGCACTGGTGGGCGACACTGATAGATTGCAATGATGGGCACTGGTGGGCAGCACTGAAACGGAGGGCACTGGCGGGGAGCACTGATGGGAAGGGCAATGGGGGGCTCCCTGAGCCCTGATTGCCATCCCTGGTGGCCATAGTGGGCATCCCTGGGGTCATGGGTGGGCATCCCTGGGGTCAAGGGTGGGCATCCCTGGTGGTTCTAGTGGCACCCCCCGAGGGTCTGCACTGGTAATCAATGATCTGATTACCAGTGCCGAACCCCCCCCTGTCAGGGGAGCCGCCGATCGGCGCTCCTTTACTCGTGCCTGTCAGGGACGTACTGAGGAAAGCCGATCAACGGCTCTTCCTGTTTACTATGTGACCAGCCGTGATTGGACACGGCTGATCACATGGTAAACAGCCTACGTTAGTAGGCTCTTTACCGAGATGCGACACCTCGCATCACCGATCGCCGATCTGTGCGCCCCCGGGGGGGAGTGCAGAGCGTATTATCCTGCCGCCGTTATATGACATCCGGTTGGGATAATACAACCACATTCCCACCATCAATCTGCTATAGGGCGGGCGGGATGTGGTTAATATACCTCAACCTGCCCTGAGACCACATTGACAGGGAAGGAGATGTATGCACATTCAGTCCATTGCTCTTCCTTGGAGTTGTGAAAATCTTTATGAATGTGGATGAAAGAAACTTTACACCCCACTACTGAGTCACTGCAAGGGACCGTCATGCAGGACCAACGGAGCAAATCTTACTCGTATCCTTTTGAAAAGTTGTATGGTTGGTTTGGGCTGCTTGTAGGACATGCTGGTACCTGTAGTTCATCAGGAGATCTCACTAACAAAGCTCATGATGGCATTTGTAGATCCATCTGCGGTGGAGTCTTTCACAGCGACAGGATTTCTTTGGATTTTATTACTCCGCAGTCATTTTGAATCCACAGGTAGGTGGTCTTAGTTGATGATTCACTATATTGTCAAAAGTATTGGGACACCTGCCTTTACACACACATGAACTTTAATGGCATCCCAGTCTCAGTCCGTAGGGTTCAGTATTGAGTTGGCCCACCCTTTGCAGCTATAACAGCTTCAGCTCTTCTGGGAAGGCTGTCCACAAGGTTTAGGAGTGTGTCTATGGGAATGTTTGACCATTCTTCCAGAAGGGCATTTGTGAGGTCAGACATTGATGTGGACGAGAAGGCCTGGCTTGCAGTCTCTGCTCTAATTTATCCCAAAGGTGTTCTGTCAGATTGAGGTCAGGACTCTGTGCAGATCAGTCAGGTTCCTCCACCCAAAACTCGCTCATCCATGTCTTTATGGACCTTGCTTTGTGCACTGGTGCGCAGTCATGGAACAGGAAGGGCCATCCACAAACTGTTCCCACAAAGTTGGTAGCATGAAATTGCCCAAAATGTCTTGGTATGAGTCCTGACCTCAACCCGATAGAACACCTTTGGGATGAATTAGAGCAGAGACTGTGAGCCAGGCCTTCTCGTCCACATCAGTTGCAGACCTTTACAAATGTACTTCTGGAAGAATGGTCAAACATTCCCATAGACACACTCCTAAACCTTGTGGACAGCCTTCCAGAAGAGTTGAAGCTGTTATAGCTGCAAAGGGTGGGCCAACTTAATATTGAACCCTACGGACTAAGACTGGGATGCCATTAAAGTTCATGCATGTGTAAAGCCAGGTGTCCCAATACTTTTGACAATATAGTGTAAATACACCGATCAGCCATCACTTTATGACCAGTTACATGTAAAGTGATTGTAAACCTTCATGTTTTTTTTTTTGTTTTGTTTTTTTAAATAACAAGCATGGTATACTTACCTGCTCTGTGCATTGGTTTTGCACAGAGCAGCCCATGCTCCTGTTCTGGGGTCCCCCACTGGCGCTCCTGGCTCCTCCTCTTCGGCAAATGCCCCCATAGGAAGCCGCTTCCTTTGGGGGCACTCATGTAGGTTCCATCCCAAGCTGCACTGCTTGCGTCTATAGACACAAACAGCATGGCCCAGCAACACCCCACATTCCCTCATCACAGTATTTGATTGACAGCAGCAGGAACCAATGGCTGCCACTGCTATCTGTCTGCCTTGTGAAGAGGGAAGAAAGTAAGGAGAGCTGCTGCTCTCAGGCACAGCACTGGATTGAGATCAGGCTCAGGTAAGTATGAGGGGGATCATCTTGCACAGAAGGTTTTTTTACATTTCTGCAGAGAATGCATTAAGGAAAAAAAAAACATAAAGACTTTAGAACCACCTTAAGTGGATAACATTGATTATCTCTTTACAATGGCATCAGAAAGTTGGTGGGATGGAATAGGTAGAAAGTAAACATGTTGTCTCTAAAGTTAATGTGTTGAAAGCAGAAAAAATGGGCATCACAATTTGTGTATGGGGCTGCGTAGCCGCATACCGGTCAGGGTTGACCCATGTCCACAGCCAAATGCGTCTACAATGGGCAAGTGAGCATCTATACTGGACCACGGAGCAATGGAAGAAGGTGGCCTGGTCATGTTTTCTTTTACATCATGTGGATGGCTGGGAGCATTGCATACCTGGTGAAGAGATGGCATCAGGAGACAGTACAGAGAGAAGGACTGCAGTCAAGCCATCAGACAGTTCCAAATTAGTGGTCATGCTATCAGACAAGTTTTTTTTGTGTTGGAAATTGTAGACGGAAACATTTGACACAATACACAGCAGATTGTAACCTACAAAATAATTATTACACAAATGTGTCATACACACCCCCCTCTAGCATATCTTACAATACGGTGGGATTTTACTGTGGAAATTTAAAGATACAGACACCCAAATATCACCCCTTAGGCTACAAACTGACATTTTTTTCAAAAATGTTAAATGGGAGAAAAATAAAATCTCCCATTGGACCAATACGTTTACAATGCAGATGTGTCATACACACCCCCCTCTACCATATCTTACAATACGGTGGGATTTTACTGGGGAAATTTAAAGATACAGAGCCCCAAATATTACCCCTTAGGCTACAAACTCACATTTTCGCAATACTTCAAAATGGATCAGACATGAAATCTCCCATTGGACCAATACGTTTACAATGCAGATGTGTCATACACATCCCCCTCTACCATATCTTACAATATGGTGGGATTTTACTGTGGAAATTTAAAGATACAGACACCCAAATATCAATCCATTGACTACAAACTGACATTTTTTCAAAAATGTTAAATGGGAGAAAAATAAAATCTCCCATTGGACCAATACGTTTACAATGCAGAAATGTCATACACACCCCCCTCTACCATATCTTACAATACGGTGGGATTTTACTGTGGAGATTTAAAGATACAGACACCCAAATATCACCCCATTGACTACAAATTGACATTTTCGCAATATTTTAAAATGGATCAGACATGAAATCTCCCATTGGACCAATACGTTTACAATGCAGATGTGTCATACACACCCCCTTCTTCCATATCTTACAATATGGTGGGATTTTACTGTGGAAATTTAAAGATACAGAGCCCCAAATATTACCCCTTAGGCTACAAATTGACATTTTTGCAATACTTCAAAATGGATCAGACATGAAATCTCCCATTGGACCAATACGTTTACAATTCAGATGTGTCATACACACCCCCCTCTACCATATCTCACAATATGGTGGGATTTTACTTTGGAGATTTAAAGATACAGAGCCACAAATATCAACCCATTGACTACAAACTGACATTTTTGCAATACTTTGAAATGCGTCAGAAAGGAAATCTCCCATTGGACCAATACGTTAACAATGCAGATGTGTCATACACAACCCTGTGACGAGACCAATCTCACCACTGGGCGTTGGAGAAGCCTGGTTGCTCGCCTCCTGCAATGTGACTATGGACCCTCTCATCAGCCCATGCTAAACGTAAACCCCATGGCGATTTGACTGTGTTTGTGGCATCTGAGCGCTGTTTGGATATGTTGAGCGCTCAGATCCAAGCTATCTGGGGATATGTTACATGTCTGTGTTTAATGTATAAAAAGTAACTTTATGTATTTTAAAGCATATTACTGTATTTGGGTCCCCACGTGTGTAATGGAGTTTTGTGAATAAAGGGTAGGGTGATGGCGCTGCCTATAGGTGAAGTTTTAGAAATGCAATAAACACATAAATAATATATTCAAATAAGATGACTGTTGCATATAAATAAATAATCTAATATAGATGTGGATAAGGTGCAGATCAGATAAAGTGCTAAGAAAAATAAAGTACTTGATCAGTATAATGTAGTCGTGCACATGCAACAATTCCCAACTGTATTATACAGTGTATTTAAAGTGCTTAAGGTGCTAGTAAAGCTGGTATATAAAAAGTATAAATAGATATGATTATAAAGGAAAAAATGA
Source organism: Pelophylax lessonae (assembly GCF_965119305.1). Classification (NCBI taxonomy): domain Eukaryota; kingdom Metazoa; phylum Chordata; class Amphibia; order Anura; family Ranidae; genus Pelophylax; species Pelophylax lessonae. Next base: position 671,973,742 of record NC_138769.1, on the reverse strand, counting down.
AAAACGAGTGATATATAATAAAAACACAGTTCAAATACGTGCTGGTGTGCTATAAATGTGAATAGTCCAAATAGTGATAATATTTATAGTCCAGTGGCTAGATATACTGTGGAAAATATCCGAAAAGATTTTTTATATATATATATATATAGAGAGATGGGTGGGTAGTTGGTGACAATCATTCAAATTCCAGAGGGTGACCCCGTGCTGTGTGGTAGGGTGCTGCGTGATCCTATTCTGGTAAAAAAAACTCACTCACCAGAAGCACCCACCCCACACAGGGGTATAAGGCGGGTGTATAAAGGTCAAGGGTCTCGGTGTCTCCCCTCCTTCTGGATCAGTAGGTCCTGGGGGTAGCCTTGGAGGTCCTAACTGGAGGTGTCCCTGGGGTACTCGATAGGTCCTGGAAGTAGCCCTGGGGGTCCTAACCGGAGATATCCCTGGGGTACTAGTGGGTCCTTATTACTCTCGTATAAACCGGGGATGTTCTGAGGGGTCCGCCAGGTGTAACTCATAGCCGTATACCAAGGGATAATGGATAAACAAACCACATAGCGTAATACCGTTTGGATAGTTTATTTAGTAAACAACAGAGAGGTACTCACCGGAAGGTTCCTGCACATCGAGAACGAGGCTCGGACCGCACAGCGCTCCATACTCGTATCCGTGCTTATTTACCTACTTCTGATTGTGAGTACCTCTCTGTTGTTTACTAAATAAACTATCCAAACAGTATTACGCTATGTGGTTTGTTTATCCATTATCTCTTGGTATACGACAATGAGTTACACCTGGCGGACCCCTCAGAACATCCCCGGTTTATAGGTGAGTAATAAGGACCCACTAGTACCTCAGGGATATCTCCAGTTAGGACCCCCAGGGCTACTTCCAGGACCTATCGAGTACCCCAGGGACACCTCCAGTTAGGACCTCCAAGGCTACCCCCAGGACCTACTGATCCAGAAGGAGGGGAGACACTGAGACCCTTGACCTTTATACACCCGCCTTATACCCCTGTGTGGGGTGGGTGCTTCTGGTGAGTGAGTTTTTTTACCAGAATAGGATCACGCAGCACCCTACCACACAGCACGGGGTCACCCTCTGGAATTTTAATGATTGTCACCAACTACCCACCCATCTCTTTATATATATATAAAAAATCTTTTCGGATATTTTCCACAGTATATCTAGCCACTGGACTATAAATATTATCACTATTTGGACTATTCACATTTATAGCACACCAGCACGTATTTGAACTGTGTTTTTATTATATATCACTCGTTTTTCATTTTTTCCTTTATAATCATATCTATTTATACTTTTTATATACCAGCTTTACTAGCACCTTAAGCACTTTAAATACACTGTATAATACAGTTGGGAATTGTTGCATGTGCACGACTACATTATACTGATTAAGTACTTTATTTTTCTTAGCACTTTATCTGATCTGCACCTTATCCACATCTATATTAGATTATTTATTTATATGCAACAGTCACCTTATTTGAATATATTATTTATGTGTTTATTGCATTTCTAAAACTTCATCTATAGGCAGCGCCATCACCCTACCCTTTATTCATTTTACATTTAGTCCCCGGACTGAAACACAGGGCGGCTGCAGCCTATTCTTATCATTTAAATTTAAATTCATTTACATTTTCACATTTATACACTTTTGCTACACATTTTATGTCTTATCCAAATAGAATTCCTTTGCCTCGGAGTTTATACATTGTAATGGAGTTTTGCCTTTGTCCTGGGAGATAACTGAATTACTTCTCCAATTGTCTCCAGGGCAGAAGGGGGGAAGCCAGGATGCATTGTGGGGATGTTTTGCTTCTGTGAGTCTGTAATGGGATACATGCCTGCCTGTGTTACAGTCTTACATTTGGTCCCCTAGGGGAGTGTCCACCAGGTGGGAGACCTGCATAAATACAGGGGCAGGTAGCCCTCAATAAACAGACCACTGCTTGACCCTCCACACGGAGCCTTGTCTCGTTCTTGGGGGGATTCAATGTATGCTGATAGGGACTGACTGCCAGGAGTGTAAGTCGCTTGGGAGCTTTTCCTGTTCGTCTGCTAGCAGCAATTCGTGAGGTTCCAGTTCGGGAGTTTGGTGCATTCACCTATATCCAATTCGTGGGTTTGGTGAGTTTACAGTAGCTGTGCCTGTCTGTGAAAAGGGGATTATCGCCTAAACGGATTTTAACCCCTTGTCTGCTGAAACGGTCCATTACAATTGGTGGCAAGCGGCGGGATCGTTCCTACAGCCTGAAGGACAGCTACAGGAGACACCATTGCTCTGGATTTTACAATTGAGGGCAACGCATGTCCCAGTACAGCGACCCTGACAGCACCAGCATGGAACCAGCAGTGGAGTTCGATGAGGGTGCCATGGATGACCGAGATGCAGTCCGTAAAGGCATCTGGTACCAGGCCTGGGCATTGTGGAGTACCAGCAGGGTGAGAGACTCCCCAAGGAAGACCAGCGGTTGCAGAAGCGAGTAGCCCTGCGGATGCCCTTCCTGGGGGAGCAGCCCCGGGAGGAATGGGTAAAAGAATTGGAGCTCCGGGTATGGCAGGAGATGTGGCTGGAGGATGCCTACCAGGCGCTGTGGTGATGTGTTGCACAGTACCTGCCCTGGACAGCCGAGCATGACAAGCCAGAGGGAGAGGAGTTTGATGGTCCTGGCTTGTTATGGGAGTCTTTTTCAGAGCTGGAATTTGGGAGCCCTACACAAGCTCGGTTCAGTGATCTCTTTGAGTGGAGGGAGAGCAGGTATGACTGGGACGACGCTCACGAAATTGAGCAAGACCTGGTCCACCTGGTGACCCGGGAGATGGAGCTAGAACAGGGCTACCAGCAGCTGTTCCAATACAGTGAGAAGGCTCAGCAGGAGAGCAGCAGGACAGACCCAGAGCCAGACCCATTCAGAGGGGACGAGATGGTACAGTTTTACTGGGAAGAACCCCAGGTGGCCAGTGGAGATGGGACCGAGGTCTCTCCACCGGTCCTGCAGGGAATTGGGAGCCCAGTCTCCATTCCCCAGTGGCAGTGTAAAGTGCAGGGAGAGGAGAGCAGTGTCCTCCCTCCCCAGCGGCAGGCTGAGTTACAGGGGGCAGAGGTAGTTGTTCCTGCCCCCCAGCAGCAGAGTTATATGCCGGGAAGGCAGTGTGAAGTACAGGGAGAGGAGAGCAGTGTCCTCCCTCCCCAGCGGCAGCGTGATTTTTTGGGAATTGGGAGCCCAGTCTCCATTCCCCAGCGGCAGTGTGATGTGTCGGGAATTGGGAGCCCAGTCTCCATTCCCCAGCGGGAGATGCAGCAGGGAATTGGGAGTCCAGTCCCCATCCAACAGCGGTAGAGTATCCTACAGGGAATAGAGAGCCCAGTCTCCTTTCCCCAGCAGCAGGACTCTGTGTTGGGAGGAGAGACAGTCGGTCTCCCTCTGCAAAGGCTGGAAGTATATTTGGGAGAGGAGCTTGTTACCCCCTCTCCCCATGGACAGTTTGATTTGTTGGGAATTGGGAGCCCAGTCTCCATCCCACAGCAGTCGAGTGAAGTGCAGGGAATTGGGAGCCCAGTCTCCATTCCCCCAGCGGCAGGCTAAATTACAGGGGGCAGACACAGTTGGTCCTGTCCCCAGCAGCAGATGGATTCATTGGGAATTGGGAGCCCAGTCTCCATTCCACAGCGGCAGAGTATTTAATTAGGAATTGGGAACCCAGTCTCCATCCCACAGCAGCAGGGCTGTTTAGCCAAAGGGGAGACAGTCGGTCTTCCCCCACAGCAGCATGGTGGGTTATCTAGAGGGGAGACAGTCGGTCTCTCCCTACCGCAGTATGGTGGTGTATCTAAAGGGGAGACAGTCGGTCTCCCCCTCCAACAACCAGGCTCCAACCAAGCTACTTCCATGGTAGCGCTTGCAACAGGGCAGAGTACCGCTGGTCTCTGCCAACTTATTAACCCACCAAGGCAGTCTACCAGTCCCCCACACTGCCAAGGTGAGGCACCTGGACATGGACAAATTTCTCTTCTACCCAGGTGTAGCAACCAGTTATTTTGGGTGGGCTGTACTGCTGTTTCTGTTTTGTGGGTGGGCTGCTGGACTAACAAAGGCACTGACCGGCAGAAGGTCAGATACCCTGTTAGTCTGTTTGGAAAAGGGGAGAAATGTGACTAGACCAATCTCGCCACTGGGCGTTGGAGAAGCCTGGTTGCTCGCCTCCTGCAATGTGACTATGGACCCTCTCATCAGCCCATGCTAAACGTAAACCCCATGGCGAGTTGACTGTGTTTGTGGCATCTGATCGCTGTTTGGATATGTTGAGCGCTCAGATCCAAGCTATCTGGGGATATGTTACATGTCTGTGTTTAATGTATAAAAAGTAAATTTATGTATTTTAAAGCATATTACTGTATTTGGGTCCCCACGTGTGTAATGGAGTTTTGCCTTTGTCCTGGGAGATAATTGAATTACTTCTCCAATTGTCTCCAGGGCAGAAGGGGGGAAGCCAGGATGCATTGTGGGGATGTTTTGCTTCTGTGAGTCTGTAATGTGATACATGTCTGCCTGTGTTACAGTCTTCCATTTGGTCCCCTAGGGGAGTGTCCACCAGGTAGGAGACCTGCATAAATACAGGGGCAGGTAGCCCTCAATAAAACAGACCACTGCTTGAACCTCAACACGGAGCCTTGTCTCGTTATTGGGGGGGATTTATTGTATGCTGTTCCAGTTTGACTGCTAGGAGTGTAGACCCTTCATATGGTTTTTCCTATTCAGCTGTATGCAGCATTCATAAGGTTCCAGCTACACTGTTTGCATCATTCCTTGGTTTCCAGTTCGGGAGTTTGGTGTCCTGCAAGTAGCTGTGCCTGTAGCTCTGGAAGGGGAAGATCTCCTACACGGTTTTAACCCTTTTGTGTCCGGGGTGCCGTAACAGACAATTTGCAGACTAAGGGGTGATATTTGGGGCTCTGTATCTTTACATTTCCACTGTAAAATCCCACCGTATTGTAAGATATGGTAGAGGGGGGTGTGTATGACACATCTGCATTGTAAACGTATTGGTCCAATGGGAGATTTCATGTCTGATCCATTTTGAAGTATTGCGAAAATGTCAATTTGTAGCCTAAGGGGTGATATTTGGGTGTCTGTATCTTTAAATTTCCACAGTAAAATCCCACCATATTGTAAGATATGGTAGAGGGCGGTGTGTATGACACATCTGCATTGTAAACGTATTGGTCCAATGGGAGATTTCATGTCTGATCCATTTTGAAGTATTGCGAAAATCTCAGTTTGTAGCCTAAGGGGTGATATTTGGGGCTCTGTATCTTTAAATTTCCACAGTAAAATCCCACCATATTGTAAGATATGGTAGAGGGGGGTGTGTATGACACATCTGCATTGTAAACGTATTGGTCCAATGGGAGATTTTATTTTTCTCCCATTTAACATTTTTGAAAAAAATTCAATTTGTAGCCTAAGGGGTGATATTTGGGTGTCTGTATCTTTAAATTTCCACAGTAAAATCCCACCGTATTGTAAGATATGGTAGAGGGGGACGTGTATGACACATCTGCATTGTAAACGTATTGGTCCAATGGGAGATTTCATGTCTGATCCATTTTGAAGTATTGCAAAAATCTCAGTTTGTAGCCTAAGGGGTAATATTTGGGGCTCTGTATCTTTAAATTTCCACAGTAAAATCCCACCATATTGTAAGATATGGTAGAAGGGGGTGTATATGACACATCTGCATTGTAAACGTATTGGTCCAATGAGAGATTTCATGTCTGATCCATTTTGAAGTATTGCGAAAATGTCAATTTGTAGCCTAAGGGGTGATATTTGGGGCTCTGTATCTTTAAATTTCCACAGTAAAATCCCACCGTATTGTAAGATATGGTAGAGGGGGGTGTGTATGACACATCTGCTTTGTTAAACGTATTGGTCCAATGGGAGATTTTATTTTTCTCCCATTTAACATTTTTGAAAAAATGTCAGTTTGTAGCCTAAGGGGTGATATTTGGGTGTCTGTATCTTTAAATTTCCACAGTAAAATCCCACCATATGGTAGAGGGGGGTGTGTATGACACATTTGTGTAATAATTATTTTGTAGGTTACAATCTGCTGTGCATTGTGTCAAATAATTTTTCCGTCTACAATTTCCAACACAAAAAAAACTTGTCTGATAGCATGACCACTAATTTGGAACTGTATGATGGCTTGACTGCAGTGTGTGATGCTTTGGGCAATGTTCTGCTGGGAAACCTTGAGTCTTTCCATTCATGCAGATTATACTTGACACACATCACCTACCTTAACATTGTTGCTGACCAATTACATCCCTTCATGGAAATGGTATTCCGTGATGGCAGGGGCCTCTTTCAGCAGGATAACGCACCCTACCACACTGCAGGCATGGTTCCAGAATGGTTTGAGGAACACAACAATGAGTTTCAGTTTCAGCAATAACATGGTGTGGGCGGATTTCTGCCAGTCACAGGTTGCATCTTGCCCCTCCAGCCTGTGTCTTAGAATAGGAGGGAGATAAAGCCTTCATTAATCTACATGTAATATCCTGCCCACGTTGTGTTTAGCAGGTTAGTGGACATGAAGGAGGAGGGAGGGAGTGGGCTGTCATTTACCACTGTGTATACACCCACATGTGTGACTCCATAGTCACATGGGCTGCCCAGATGTGATAGGGAGGAAATGGTCAGCATATAAACTCACTGGAAACTAAGCAAGAGCAGAGTTGACACCACAGCTGCAAAATCCATAGCTGAATTGGAGACATGAGCAAAAGGTGCCGATAGAGAGCAGCAGGATCAACCAGGTTTTTTGCAGAATACAGAAAACAAATCTCATGGTGAATGAGTGAGAATGAACAGCATGTAATACAGCAATTATTGAGAGATTTTTATAATATTGGTTTAATTACACAAAGTGCTGTAATGAGTTTGGTAGACTAAATTTCTTAAATGTTTTCCCTTGATATGATTTGACTTTAGAGTATACACACCTGGGCCTGTATCCCTGGGGATATTCTGTCCTAATGGGATGTGGTTTATTTTTTAGAAAATCCAAGAAAAGGAGACCACACTCAGGGTGTATAAGATGAAAACTATCAAAACTCCTTTATTCTTCTTAGGTACAGCAGACAGACAGTACAATGCACAAAACAGACGTGTCGGGTTGACGCGTTTCACGATGTAGATCGCTTACTCATAACCACACACTATGGAACCGTGGACACTGGCACACATTTGTAAGTAAACCAAAGGGGAGGTGACCGAGGAATGTAATTGCGTACACCTTGAATTGATTAATGAAAAACAGATGCAGGTTCAGCAAGTCCACAGTTCCATAGTGAAGACAATTAGATACAAAAAAACTCCTTCTCCACGTAGGGGAATGGAGGTATATATACAAACAATGTAAAACCATATGTGTGACTAATACAAAAATATAAATAGAAAAATAGGAACCAGTAAATAAATAAACCATACATGAATAGATAAAAAAACAATCGTTAAATGCTTTAACCTCTGGTGGCAAAAACATAATAAGATAGAAAAACAAATATATGTAGGAAATGGTCGTCCAATGTATGGAAAGGATCTCTCAGATCTATTTTTCTATTTATATTTTTGTATTAGTCACACATATGGTTTTACATTGTTTGTATATATACCTCCATTCCCCTACGTGGAGAAGGAGTTTTTTTTGTATCTAATTGTCTTCACTATGGAACTGTGGACATGCTGAACCTGCATCTGTTTTTCATTAATCAATTCAAGGTGTACGCAATTACATTCCTCGGTCACCTCCCCTTTGGTTTACTTACAAATGTGTGCCAGTGTCCAGGGTTCCATAGTGTGTGGTTATGAGTAAGCGATCTACATCGTGAAACGCGTCAACCCGGCACGTCTGTTTTGTGCATTGTACTGTCTGTCTGCTGTACCGAAGAAGAATAAAGGAGTTTTGATTGTTTTCATCTTATACACCCTGAGTGCGGTCTCCTTTTCTTGGATTTTCTATTGCTTGGACGGCGGATCTGACCAGCACCAGGCATTGAACTGACACCTGAGCGGCTCTGCTCTTTGTTGCATTCTATCTCCGTTATTTTTTAGAGACAGAGGTTTCATCTTGATTTTTATCATTCCAGTATTTGTTTAATCTGCCCTTTATTTTCTATGCTGCATTATATTGTTTCATTCAAAATCCACACTAAAATATCCTTTATATGCATCATTTTTCTAACACTTCTACTTTCTAAAAGAAGAAACAGTCATGGAGAGCAAGCATATGTATCTGCATGGACTTTCATTCATTCCAAACCACTTGACCTCTGGAAGGTTTCACCCCTCTTCCTGACCAGAGCACTTTATGCAATTTGACACTGCGTGCTTTAACTGGTAATTGCGTGGTCATGTAATGCTGTACCCAAACTAAGTTTGGTGTCCTTTTTTTCCCCACAAATAGAGCTTTCTTTTGGTGGTATTTGATCACCACTGGGATTTTTATTTTTTTGCAAACAAAAGAAGACCCGAACATTTTGAAAAAAAAAATTATATTTTCTATTTTGTGTAATAGAATATATCCAATAAACTAAATTTTTGTCATTTCTTGAGGTGCTAAAATGCCAGGGCAGTACCCCCAAATTACCCCTTTTTGTAAAGTAGACACCCCAAGGAATTTGCTGGGAGGCATGTTGAGCCCATTGAATATTTCATTTTTTTGTCACAAGTGACAAAACAAATGCCAAAAAAAATCTATATATATTTTTTACACATAATTGTCACTAAAATGATATATTGCATGCATATACACATGCCTTGGGTATATGTGGAATTTCACCCCAAAATACATTCTTCTGCTTCCCAAGTGCAGGGATACCACATGTGAGAAACTTTTTGGGAGCCTAGCAGTATATGGGTGCCGAAAAGCCAATCTCTGCTTTCAGGATTTCAAAGGGCGTAAATTGCTTATTTCACTTCCTCACTGCCTATCACAGTTTCGGATGCCCTGAAATGTCAAGATAGCAAAAACCCCCCTTTAAATAACCCCTTTTTGGAAAGTAGATACTCCAAGCTATTTGCTGCGAGGCATGTTGAGGCCATAAAATATTTTAGATTGTTCCACAAGTTTCAGGAAAATTAACCCTTTTCGGAAAGTAGACACCCCAAGGTATTTGCCAAGAGGCATGGTATTTTGCAGATCTAGCTTTTTGTCACAAAGTTTTGAAAATTTAAAAAAGAAAAGAAAAAGAAATGTTCCTCTTCTTTCTTCATTTTCCCAAAAAAATGTGGTAACAAATGAGATCTGTGAAATACTCGCCGTGCCTCTTAGCTAATATCTTGGGGTGTCTATGTTCTGAAAAGGAGTAATTTTGGGGAGGGTTTGTGCTATCTTGACATTTCAGGGCCTCCAAAACTGTGATAGGTAGTAAGGAGTGAAATCAGCAATTTACGCCCTTCAAAAGCCTGAAGGCGGTGATTGGTTTTCGGGGTCCTGTACGCTGCTAGGCTCCTAAAATGTTTTACACATGTGGTATCCCCGCACTCATTTAAATTACACTTTAATGACATTTTTTACTTTGTGTGAAAAAAAAGTCATTTTCCAGAAACACTTGGCAAAACATAAAATAAAAGAGGTAAGATTCCGCGCTAATGGATATTAATAAGGCTGCAGCCTACCCCAAAATATAGTCCAAAGGGCTATATCAGACCATATAAGAGTAAAAACGAGGTAAAATGGCGCTGCCTGTTAAAGGGTAAAAAAATACTAATATGGAAGGGATCTTAAAATTATATATATGGAAGGGCTTAAAAAATTATATATGAAAAGGATTAAAAAATATATAATGATGTGTAATTAGATGTAAAAACACAGTGAATAAATCTATATAAAACCGTGATAAAAAATTAATCTGCACGTTGATATATAAATAAATGCAAAGACATAAATGGTGAATATAAAGTGATATGTGCAATCAATAAAGTGGCAATAACAAAGTGCTACTGTGATGATGTCCAGTGAAATCACCAAAACTATTAAATAAATTTAGATATAAATAAGTCCAAAAACAGTCCATAAAGTGCTTAAAAAATAAAAAATCTGTGCTTCATTGGAACCAGTGGTGATTCAATCATTTTCAAACGGTGATCCGGTGATAAGTGTGGGGTGGGAAAAACACCATGCACCCCTCCAATGTATCCCGCACTCACCAGAGATATATACCCCTGCAGGGGTAATAAGCCTTAAGGTGTTAGCCTCTCTCCTAGGAATCACAATATTAGGCTTTTAGATGGAAGTATCCCTGGATGTCACTTCTCAATGCGGTCAAATATCTTCAATAGGCAAGGTCACCATAATAATCCATACTCCAATATGGGGAGATATTCCCAGATAACATGTAGAAAGGAAGACCTCATATAGTGAAGTACCGTTTTTAATCCGTTTATTAAAGTATAAAAAGACTGTACTCACATTTAAAACAAGGCAAAGCAAGCATCAGAAGCAGTAGGGGCCGCGAGTCCCTCGTTGGCGGCTACTTCCGGGACGCTACGATAACCAGCGACCGGATCTGCGTTCCAGTGGGGCGGAAATGACGTAACCACGCACAAATTCTAATTACGTTACTATGTGAGATACAGTTGCAAACACTTGCAGGGAGGCCCCAGCGAGATTTGAACTCGCGACCCCTGGTTTACTAGACCAGTGCTCTAACCCCTGAGCTATGGAGCCTTTTTTTTTTTTTTTTTTTTGCGTGGTTACATCATTTCCGCCCCACTGGAACGCAGATCCGGTCGCTGGTTATCGTAGGGGATCCTTGCATCACTTTTGTATTCAACACCAATTGCCTTTTTGTCCATCTGCTGTCAATGAAGTGGCATGTAAGAATCAGTAGTTACTCTGACTCGGTTTGTCCTGACCAGCAGTCTTGCTTGCTGAAACACTTTGGTCGATGACTGGCTTTGTGTCACCCTGTTGTGGGTGGCTGGCTGGAACACTGTGGTGGCTGGCTGGCTTGCTGGAACACTGTAGTGGGTGGTTGGCTTGGTGTCACCCTGTTGTGGGTGGCTGGCTGGCTTGCTGGAACACTGTAGTCGGTGGCTGGCTTTGTGTCTCCCTGTTGTGGGTGGCTGGCTGGAACACTGTGGTGGGTGGGTGGCTTGCTTGCTGGAACACTGTGGTGGCTGGCTGGCTTGCTGGAACACTGTAGTGGGTGGCTGGCTTGGTGTCACCCTGTTGTGGGTAGCTGGTTGGCTTGCTGGAACACTGTGGTGGGTGGCTGGCTTGGTGTCACGCTGTTGTGGGTGGCTGGCTTGCTGGAACACTGTAGTCGGTGGCTGGCTGGCTTGCTGGAACACTGTAGTCGGTGGCTGGCTTTGTGTCTCCCTGTTGTGGGTGGCTGGCTTGCTGGAACACTGTTGTGGGTGGGTGGCTGGCTTTGGGTCACCCTGTTGTGGGTGGCTTGCTTGCTGGAACACTGTGGTGGGCAGGGCTGGGCCGGACTGGGAACAAAAACCTTCCCTGGAAATAATTTCATACCAGCCCCAGTGGCGTAGCGTGGGTTGTCCGCACCCAAGGCAATGCAATTAATTTGCACCCCTAACCAGCGGACATTTAGCGCTCTCTGGGTCTCTACCACTCATACAGAATTTACAGTAAACCCCTTATGGTACATTTTAGGATTCACCACTCCTTCTCTTTGTTCTCCTTTTATCTCTCTCTATCCTAATTTCTCTGGGTTTTTTTCCATCTCTCTCGCTCTCTATCCGGCTTTCCTGTTCTTTCTCTTATTCTTTCTCCCTTTTTCTTTGCTCCTCCCCCACTTTTCCTCTCTCTTCCATGTATTCTCTTTTTTTATTCCTTCTCTTACTCCTTGTTGGGGGGGAGGCTGGGAGAGTGGCGCAGGCAACAGGGACAGCCCCTCTGGGAGGCCACAGGCTGTAGGAACAGCCCAGATGGCCCCCCCTGTCCGCTATCTAATACACTGCTGACCCCCCTCCTTGCTATCTAATACACTACTGACCCCCTTCCCCGCTATCTAATACACTGCTGACCCTCCCTTCCCCGCTATCTAATACACTGAACACCCCCCCTTCCCCTAAAACACGGACCACCCCCGCCCTTCCCCTAATACACTGCTAACCCCCCTCCTTGTTATCTAATACACTGCTGACCCCCTTCCCCACTATCTAATACACTGCTGGACCCCCCCTCCTTCCCCTAATACACTGCTCACCCCCCTTCCTCTAATACACTGCTGACCCCGCTCCTTCCTATCTAATACACTGCTGACCCCTTTCCCCACTATCTAATACACTGCTGACCCTCCCTTCCCCGCTATCTAATACACTGAACACCCCCCCTTCCCCTAATACACTGCTAACTCCCCTCCCCGCTATCTAATACACTGCTGACCCCCTCCTTGCTATCTAATACACTGCTGACCCCCTTCCCCGCTATCTAATACACTGCCGGACCCCCCCCCCCTTCCCCTAATACACTGCTGACCCCACCCCTTCCTCTAATACACTGCTGACCCCCCTCTCCGCTAATACACTGCTGACCCCCCTCCTTGCTATCTAATACACTGCTGACCCCTTTCCCCACTATCGAATACACTGCTGACCCTCCCATCCCCGCTATCTAATACACTGAACACCCCCCTTCCCCAAATACACTGACCACCCCCGCCCTTGCCCTAATACACTGCTGACCCCCCTTCCCCGCTATCTAATACACTGCCGGACCCCCTCCTTCTTCTAATACACTGCTCACCCCCCTTCCGCTAATACACTGCTGACCCCCCCCCCTTCCTCTAATACTCTGCTGACCCCCTCTTCCCTTAATACATCACTGACTGACCCCCCCCCCCTTATACATTGCTGACCCCCCTTCTCTTAATATATCGCTGACCCCCCCCTTATACATTGCTGACCTCCCCTTTCCTTAATACACTGCTGACCCCTCTTCTCCTAATACACTGCTGACCCCAGCATATCGGCCCCCAATATATCGATGTTGCTGATAATCAGTCGATCTCTACTATCTGTCTAATTTCTATTTATCTAATTTATTTCTATCTATCTAATTTCTATCTAAATTATTTCTATCTATCTAATTTATTTCTATGTATCTATCTTACGTATTTCTATCTATCTATACTATTTAATATCTATCTATCTATTCATTTTTTAACTTACCTGTATAGTGTCTTTATAATTGGCATACTTGCCATATTTTATGGTGGATTCACATTAACCTTTTCAAAAAACTGTCTTGTTTTTGGTACTCAGCAAACATATCTTTGAGAGGGATATTGTCGCCATAGCGATTCAGGAGTCTGTAGCAAAGGCAAATACCTACTACTACTACAATCACAAAGACTAAGCCCACAATCCACAGCCACGTAGTAAGGGAGGCCACACTGTCTGCGATCCACCCTCTGTCCTTAATGTGGTTGTCTGGGAATGTTTTCTTCTGGTCATAATCCACCTGCTGATCTTCATTGTAATATATAACATGAGAGTCATCCTTATTATATGTGTTCTCTGGGGTAGCAAAGTGTTGTCGTCCCAGCTTTGCTCTTTCATGCAGTGACCTTCCAGGCCCTGCACCTCCATGCAGTGCCCTTCCAGGCCCTGCTCCTCCAGGCAGTGCCCTTCCAGGCCCTGCTCCTCCAGGCAGTGTCCTTCCAGGCCCTGCACCTCCATGCTGCATGTCTTTCTCCTTTCTTCCATTGTTTTCTAATCCATTCTCTTGCTGCAGCTTCACCCAATGGATTCGCTTTGCCCCTAAGCTGTCCTTCATTAAGCCCTGCTCCTCAAAACTCTTCTCATTTTCTCGCTTTTCTGCTCCAAATGTTGTTTTTTCCTGCAGTCCATTCCTGTAGCGAAGGGGAATGGGGAGTGCCCTCGCCTCTGATATTAAAAGGCTGAGGAATAGAAATAAAATCACTTTTCTAATCATTCTGAATGTAGAATTCAGTAATAGGTCTGTACTGTTTACACGTCAGTTAGAGACTAGCTGCCGTTCTCCCAGTGCCAGCCTTATATTCTTTCCCGCCAACAGCCGTTTTTATGGCCCCGCCCACAGTCGTCTCATGACCCCCGCCCACAGCCGTTTCATGGCTCCGCCCACATCGGCTTTAAAACTCCACCCACGGCTTTTTCGAAAGTCTATAGGTATAGAATTCAGTGCCTAGCCTTGTAGCCAAATGTGTAAATTAGAGCTAACTTTATGATCCCGTATTTCCGCAGTCCGGTGTTCCGTCCCTACCCCATCAGATGGTTAGGGAATATATATATATATGTATATTTCTTTTCATCCTAATATTTTATATTTGGTATTTAAAATTTATCTTTAGTAGTTAATTATATGTAGTATTTCTTATTATCTATTTTTTATTATTATTTAGTATACTTAGTATTTAATATTAATTATATATATATTAGAACAGGAGGAGCCGCTTTTAATGGCTAGAATGTCTGTATTAATGACACAGCCCCGCCTTCTTCCCGCCCCCTCTCAGTTCTGCCCTCCCACCCCGCCTCCTCTAATTAGTCAGCTATGCATAATGTTCCTCCCCGCCCCGCCCCCTGTAAGGACTCGATGACGGTGTTCTGTCAGAATACCATATACCCTATCAGAATCCATACTAGTTCAATCTGGGCGTGGTTTCTATGTACACGGACATGACGTAGAAAAGAGGGGCGTGGCCTACCTCTACCTAGCAACCGAAGCTTACACCCCAGGCAACAAGATGGAGAGAACACACTGACAGCTCACCGAGACCGGACCGGGGAGGAACCGGAGACCGAGCACCGAGACATCCGCCATGGACTGACTGACACCTGATCCGTGTGTCCTGATCCTTCCTGGGTGTCACGATGTGTGCTCCATTGCTGGATATGGAACTACACAGCCCTCTACACCTGTCATACCGAACACCCTGCGATGTCTGATCTACACCCTATAGACTTTTATATCATCATTGTATAGAATATCTCCTCCTATACCTGTACACCTTACTTAACTCTGCACCCCCCTCCCCCATCACCTCTGTACTGTCTGCACCCCTCTCCCCCATCACCTCTGTACTGTCTGCACCCCCCTCCCCCCATCACCTCTGTACTGTCTGCACCCCCCTCCCCCATCACCTCTGTACTGTCTGCACCCCCCTCCCCCCATTACCTCTGCTCTGTACTGTCTGCACCCCCCTCCCCCATCACCTCTGTACTGTCTCCACCCCCCTCCCCCCATCACCTCTGTACTGTCTGCACCCCCCTCCCCCATCACCTCTGTACTGTCTGCACCCCCCTCCCCCCATCACCTCTGTACTGTCTGCACCCCCCCCCCATCACCTCTGTACTGTCTGCACCCCCCTCCCCCATCACCTCTGTACTGTCTGCACCCCCCATCACCTCTGTACTGTCTGCACCCCCCTCCCCCCATTACCTCTGTATTGTCTGCACCTCCCCTCCCCCCATTACCTCTGTACTGTCTGCACCCCCCCTCCCCCCATTACCTCTGTACTGTCTGCACCCCCTCCCCCATCACCTCTGCATTCTTCTCTACCATCACTGTCCACACTGCTCACCTGTCATCTCACTTCTCCCAGCACCCCCATATCATAAGATGTCCATAGAAGTCTATACTTTTCTCCAGATCATTGGATGAACTCTAATCTACCCTCTGCATCCCCACCGATCTATATACACCACATTGCACTCCACTAATCTATATACACCACATTGCACTCCACTAATCTATATACATCACATTGCATCCCACCGATCTATATACACCACGTTATATACATTGCATCCCACTGTGCTATATACACAGCATTATATACCCTCACCATATACCCAACATCCTACCGCTCTATATACACTGCACTATATACATCTGTGAGGATCCTTGGAACTTAGGAAGTCTCTATTTCTGTCCAGCTTATTGTATGAACTTTCTTGTACACTCTGCATCCCTCTAAGCTATAAACCAATCGCTGTATACACTGCACTACATACTCTGCACTATATACACAGCACTATATACACAGCACTATATACACAGCACTATATACCCAGCACTATATACACAGCACTCTCTATTCTATGAACACATGACTGCTGTGCACCCCTCCATCCTAGAGCAACCCTAATACTCAGCACCCCACATCTGGACACACCCCTGATCTGTACTCTGCGGATCCATCACCATTCCCAGTCTATTACTGGGGGAACACTGGTAACAATTCCTTCTGTGTATTCTATGAACTTGTCACACACTGGAATCTACATTTCTCGGTTCTCCTTGTCCTTCATGTATATACGTCAGTAGATCCCTTATATATACCACAACTTCTCTGAATCCCCCCTGATTACACCCCCAGTGATTTTCTTCTGCATTTAAACAAAAGTTGACTTTGTATTTTCTATTTTTATAAGCCTCAGATCCCCGGAAGATCACTGCGCTGTGCTGTTTTCCTGTCATAGGTCTGTGGTTGGTTTTGTGAAAGGTGTGACATTTACCTTGTCACCCTCCAGACACATTAACACATACAAGCTACATATACAAGAGATCTCATCAACCCTTCACACCGGCAATGTCCCCCCAACATGTCACTGACACCATGCACCCTGCACAGTCATTATCAAGCAGCACCACTTAGCATTCAATTAACACCTCATTATCAGGTAGTATTTGTCATATCACTCTTCTATTGACTTAACACCCCACAGTCACATTATTGACCTAACCCCCCCATCCCATTATCAGCCTCATTTACACCTTTAGTAGCATTGTTGACCCCTTCTGTCACTTAATATACCTCAACCTGCCCTGAGACCACATTGACAGGGAAGGAGATCTATGCACATTCAATCCATTGCTCTTCCTTGGAGTTGTGAAAATCTTTATGAATGTGGATGAATGAAACTTTACACCCCACTACTGAGTCACTGCAAGGGACCATCATGCAGGACCAACGGAGCAAATCTTACTCGTATCCTTTTGAAAAGTTGTATGGTTGGTTTGGGCTGCTTGTAGGACATGCTGGTACCTGTAGTTCATCAGGAGATCTCACTAACAAAGCTCATGATGGCATTTGTAGATCCATCTGCAGTGGAGTCTTTCACAGCGACAGGATTTCTTTGGATTTTATTAGTCCGCAGTCAATTTGAATCCACAGGTAGGTGGTCTTAGTTGATGATTCACTATATTGTCAAAAGTATTGGGACGCCTGCCTTTACACACACATGAACTTTAATGGCATCCCAATCTTAGTCCGTAGGGCTCAACATTGAGTTGGTCCACCCTTTGCAGCTATAACAGCTTCAGCTCTTCAGGGAAGGCTGTCCACAAGGTTTAGGAGTGTGTCTATGGGAATGTTTGACCAGTCTTCCAGAAGTGCATTTGTGAGGTCAGACATTGATGTGGACGAGAAGGCCTGGCTTGCAGTCTCTGCTCTAATTTATCCCAAAGGTGTTCTGTCAGATTGAGGTCAGGACTCTGTGCAGACCAGTCAAGTTCCTCCACCCCAAACTCGCTCATCCATGTCTTTATGGACCTTGCTTTGTGCACTGGTGCACAGTCCTGGAACAGGAAGGGCCATCCAGAAACTGTTTCCACAAGGTTGGGAGCATGAAATTACCCTAAAATGTCTTGGTATGAGTCCTGACCTCAACCCGATAGAACACCTTTGGGATGAATTAGAGCGGAGACTGTGAGCCAGGCCTTCTCGTCCACATCAGTTGTGGACCTCACAAATGCACTTCTGGAAGAATGGTCAAACATTCCCATAGACACACTCCTAAACCTTGTGGACAGCCTTCCAGAAGAGTTGAATCTTTTATAGCTGCAAAGGGTGGGCCAACTTAATATTGAACCCTACGGACTAAGACTGGGATGCCATTAAAGTTAATGCGTGTGTAAAGCCAGATGTCCCAATACTTTTGACAATATAGTGTAAATACACCGATCAGCCATCACTTTATGACCAGTTACATGTGAAATTATTGTAAACCTTCATGTTTTGTTTTTTTTTTTTTTTCTTTTTTAAATAAAAAGCATGGTATACTTACCTGCTCTGTGCATTGGTTTTGCACAGAGCAGCCCATGCTCCTGTTCTGGGGTCCCCCACTGGCGCTCCTGGCTCCTCCTCTTCGGCAAATGCCCCCATAGGAAGCCGCTTCCTTTGGGGGCACTTATGTAGGTTCCATCCCAAGCTTCACTGCTTGCGTCTATAGACACAAACAGCATGGCCCAGCAACACCCCACATTCCCTCATCACAGTATTTGATTGACAGCAGCAGGAACCAATGGCTGCCACTGCTATCTGTCTGCCTTGTGAAGAGGGAAGAAAGTAAGGAGAGCTGCTGCTCTCGGGCACAGCACTGGATTGAGATCAGGCTCAGGTAAGTATGAGGGGGATCATCTTTCACAGAAGGTTTTTTTTACATTTCTGCAGAGAATGCATTAAGGTAAAAAAAACGTAAAGACTTTAGAACCACCTTAAGTGGATAACATTGATTATCTCTTTACAATGGCATCAGAAAGTTGGTGGGGTGGAATAGGTAGAAAGTAAACATGTTGTCTCTAAAGTTAATGTTTTGAAAGCAGAAAAAATGGGCATCACAATTTGTGTATGGGGCTGCGTAGCTGCATACCGGTCAGGGTTGACCCATGTCCACAGCCAAATGCGTCTACAATGGGCAAGTGAGCATCTATACTGGACCACGGAGCAATGGAAGAAGGTGGCCTGGTCATGTTTTCTTTTACATCATGTGGATGGCTGGGAGCATTGTATACCTGGTGAAGAGATGGCATCAGGAGACAGTACAGAAAGAAGGCTAGCCAGCGGATGCAGTGTGATGCTTTGGGCAATGTTCTGCTGGGAAACCTTGAGTCTTTCCATTCATGCAGATTATACTTGACACACATCACCTACCTTAACATTGTTACTGACCAATTACATCCCTTCATGGAAATGGTATTCCGTGATGGCAGGGGCCTCTTTCAGCAGGATAACGCACCCTGCCACACTGCAGGCATGGTTCAAGAATGGTTTGAGGAACACAACAATGAGTTTCAGTTTCAGATTCTCCAGATCTCAATCCAATTGAGCATCTGTGGGATATGCTGGAAAGTCAACTTCGATCTGCGGAGGCCCTACCTCGCAACTTACAGGATAAAAAGGATCCCATACTGACCGTTTGGTGCCAAAAACCACAGCATACCTAGAGGTCGGCCTTGATGGGTCAGGGCTTTTTTGGTGGCCAAAGTAGGACTTACTCAATATTAGGTGGGTGGTCCTAAAGTTATGGTTGATCGGTGTTTGTCACTATATATAGATTGAAAAAAGAAAATAGACAGCCCTTCTATTCTTGTATCAGGGTGAACAGCAAGCGTCACTTATCAAGTAGCTGGTTAGTTCCTGGAAAGCAGCTCCAATCATGCTGGAGCACCCAGGTGATTGGGTAGCAGTGCTGAAATTGAAGCCCCTGCTGTACAGTTTTCATTAAAAGAAAGTAATGGACTAAATGGTTGACATTTTCCTGAAGCTGTCGTTATGTTTAGAAATGTATTGTAAATAATAATGAGTTGTTAATAATATTAATAATGAGTAGTAAGTAATTGTATGTCTCATTTCCAAGTGCCTCCTTCCATTCAGTTTAATAAAATGACGTACTTTCCAGATCCTCCTCCATGACAGTGCAGACATCTAGGTGTTGTTGTGGGGGATTCCTTTGAAATAGGTAAGAGTAAGGGTTGGGATTAGTGTACTGTACACTTAGAAGAGAAAATACATTATCTAACCCAGGCTTTCTCAACCAGGGTACCTTCAGAGATTGCTAGGGGTTCCTTGAGAAGAGAGCAGTGACAGATTGAGCTCCTGCCTATACTGACTACCAATGTAAGGAGTCACCTCTACACTGACCACCAAGGGAAAGGGACACCTCTACACCGACCATCAATGTAAGGGGACACTTCTACACTGACCACCAAGGGAAGGGGACACTTCCACATTGACCACCAAGGGAAGGGGACACTTCTACACTGACCACCAATGTAAGGGGAAACTTCTAGACTGACCACCAAGGGAAGGGGGCACTTCTAGACTGACCACCAAGGGAAGGGGACACTTCTACACTGACCACCAATGTAAGGAGTCACTTCTACACTGATCACCAAGGGAAAGGGACACTCCTACACTGACCACCAAGGGAAGGGGACACTTCTAGACTGACCACCAATGTAATGGGACATTTCTAACATGGCCATCAATGTAAGGGGACACTTCTACACTGACCATCAATGTAAGGGGACACTTCTACACTGACCATCAATGTAAGGGGACACTTCTACACTGACCAACAATGTAAGGGGACACTTCTACACTGACCAACAATGTAAGGGGACACTTCTACACTGACCAACAATGTAAGGGGACACTTCTACACTGACCACCAATGTAAGGGATTACTTCTACACTGACCACCAATGTAAGGGGACACTTCTACACTGACCACCAATGTAAGGGGACACTTCTAGACTGACCACCAAGGGAAGGGGACACTTCTAGACTAACCACCAAGGGAAGGGGACACTTCTAGACTGACCACCAAGGGAAGGGGACACTTCTACAATGACCACCAATGTAAGGGGACACTTCTAACATGGCCATCAATGTAAGGGGACACTTCTACACTGACCACCAAGGGAAAGGGACACTTCTACACTGACCATCAATGTAAGGGGACACTTCTACACTGACCAACAATGTAAGGGGACACTTCTACACTGACCAACAATGTAAGGGGACACTTCTACACTGACCACCAATGTAAGGGATTACTTCTACACTGACCACCAATGTAAGTGATCACTTCTACAGTGACCTCCAATCAATGTACAGAGTTACATTTACACGAAATATCCATGTAAGGGGACACTTCTATACTGACCATTAATATAAGGGGACACTTCTACACTGACCACCAATGTAAAGGGACACTTCTACAATGACCACCAATGTAAGGGGACACTTCTACACTGACCAACAATCTAAGGGTACACTTCTACACTGACCAGCAATGTAAAGGGACACTTCTACACTGACCACCAATGTAAAGGGACACTTCTACAATGACCACCAATATAAAGGGACACTTCTACAATGACCACCAATGTAAGGGGACACTTCTACACTGACCAACAATCTAAGGGTACACTTCTACACTGACCAGCAATGTAAAGGGACACTTCTACAATGACCACTAATTTAAGGGGACACTTCTACAATGACAACCAAGGGAAGGGGACACTTCTACAATGACCACCAATGTAAGGGGTCACTTCTACACTGACCACCAATCTAAGGGGTCAATTTTATGCTGCACATCAATGTAGAGTGTCCTTTTTACAATTGCAACCAATGTAAAGGGTCAGTTCAAGAAATTTGCAGGTGTTGTGATTAAAACATCGAGCTTGGCGATGGTGCACTAGATAAAGTGCATCATCAATATACAGGTCATACACAGAGGGAGGTGGTAAAGGGTTAAAGGGTTTTTTTTTTTTGCTGCTGAATCTGTCCTCCACCACCTCTACAGGGAGAACTGAGCGATCGAACTCTGCCGATCGCTCGGTTCGGACAGCTCCCTGAGCGGAGAACTGCTGCCTGTCAGTCAGAAGCTCCCTGCTCTGCCCTCTCCTCGGTCATTGGAGCACTGAGCTGGGGAGTGACTGGCTCAGGCTCTCAGTGGCTTGCTGAGAGGCTGAGCCGGTTGTCGGTCCAGGCTTCCTTTTTCGTTATGACACGGTGCCTTATCTGACTTCTGTGATGTCAGCAGAGAGCAGACTTCAGTCCGCTCTCTGCTGAAAATGGGTCACAGGAGTGCAAAACAAACTGCACTCCTGTGATCCTTTAGGAGATGTACAGCCAAACAAGCTTTGGCTGTACATCTCCTTCAATGCACAGTTCACATACAATGTGAGGTAGGAGATGAGGGAGTTAATGTGCAGGATAAGGGAGATGAAGGGTTACTATACAGGTCACATAGAGAGACAGCCGGACAATGAGATGTACGGGGCGGGGGTGAAACCCTCTC
This sequence comes from Pelophylax lessonae, assembly GCF_965119305.1. Taxonomy (NCBI): domain Eukaryota; kingdom Metazoa; phylum Chordata; class Amphibia; order Anura; family Ranidae; genus Pelophylax; species Pelophylax lessonae. The sequence goes on along the minus strand of NC_138769.1, from coordinate 671,951,597 downwards.
CATGAATCTGCTGCTGTTTGCCATCCCTTCATTAATTAATGTTTTATGGATAAAATACTACTTTTAATCCTTCCTCTATTGTGAGAGGGAGGGGAGGGGGCTCTCAGATGTAAACACTAGAGCGTTTACATTTATGATCCCTGGGATTGGTCATCGTGGTTATCACATGAGCCCTTCACATCATTTCTAATTTGAGCCATTCATAAATGGAACTCTAGAAAAACATGTCTACCACTCCACCATTTCATTATTTACACAGATAGTGAAATGGTTAATGTCATTTGTAAAGCTGTTAAGAAATATTGCAAGGATAAATCTTCCCAGGTTTTTTTTTTATGGAGCCATTCAACTCTGTACACAATTTCTGGCCGGGTTTCGGGCACTGAAGACGTTAGAAACAAGCAGTGATTTTCCCCATTGACTCTATAGAGTTTTCTATGGAAGGTAATCCTGGGTTGAGTTTGAAGAGTCAGGTCATTCCATATGTCATTTGTCCACTGGGGAGCAGTACTGTATTATTGTCTGTGGATTGTCTGCGGTACACCTGCCATATAGGAAACCGGTTAGCAAAACTAGGCTGTTTATTCAACTTATGACATATTCAAGTGCAAATAAAGCCAACTTTTTGCTTTAAATAGAGTAGGTGTTGGAAATTTCTCTGTATCCTAGCTGGGAAGGTTCACCCACTTTGTGTCCCTTCGGGTGAGGCTCACCCTCCTTGTGTCCCTGCTGAGGAGGTTCACTCACACTATGTCCCAGCTGGAGAGGTTTGTCTTCTCTGTTTCACGTCTGAGGAGGTTCACCCTTTGTGTCCCACCTGGGGAGGTTCATACTGTTGGTGTCCCTGCTGGGGAGGGGGGTTTACCCTTCCCCCATATCACAGCTAGGGAAGCTCACCCTCTCTGTGTCCCAGCTGGGGAGGTTCATACTGTCTATGACCCTGTGGGGGAGTTCACTCTAACTTTGTCCCAACTGGGGAGGTTCATCCTGTCTGTGTTCCAGCTGTGAGGATTCACCCTTCTTTGTGTTCCAGCTGTGAGGATTCACCCTTCTTTGTGTGTCAGCTGGGGAGGGTCACCCTTCTTTGTGTGTCAGCTGGGGAGGGTCACCCTAACTTGTGTCCCAGCTGGGGAGGGTCACCCTTCCTTGTATCCCCGCTGGGGAGGTTCATCCTGTCTGTGTCCCCACTTGGGAATGGGGAGGGGGAGTTCAAATTTCCTTGTATCTCAGCTGGGGTTGCTCGCCATGTCAGTGTCCTTGCCGGGGAGATTCACCCTTTTTGCTTGTGTCACAGCTGGGGAGATTCTCCCTCTCTTGGTGTCCCTGCTGGGGAGGTTCACCTTCTCTGTATCCCAGCTGTGGAGGTTCACCCTGTCTGTGTCCCCCCCCGCTGGGGGGGGGGGGGAATCACCCTTGCTTGTACCCCAGCTGGGGAGGTTCACCCTGTCTGTGTCCACCCTGTTTGTGTCTCGACTGGAGAGTGGGGAGGGGGTGGGTTCAAATTTTCCTTGTATCCCAGCTGGAGAGGTTCACCATGTCTGTGTCCCCGCTGGGGAAGTTCACCTTCTCTGTGTCCCAGCTGTGGAGATTCACCCTTTCCTTATGTTTCAGCTGGGGAGAGTCACCCTCTCTGTGTCCCAAGCTGTGGAGGGTCACCCTCTATGTGTCCCTGCTGGGAATATTCACCCTCTCTGTGTCCCAGCTGGGGAGGTTCACCCTTTCTTGTATCCCTGCTGGGGAGATTCACCCTCTCGGTGTCCCTGCTGGGGAGATTCACGCTCTCTGTGTCCCCGCTGGGGAGGGTCACCATTCCGTGTGTCCCTGCTGGGGAGATTTACCCTCTCTGTGTCCTTGCTGGGGAGATTCACCCTCTGTGTACCAGCTATGGAGGGTCACCCTTCCTTGTGTCCCTGCTGGGGAGATTCACCCTCTCTGTGTACCAGCTATGGAGGGTCACCCTTACTTGTGTCCCAGCTGGGGAGGTTCACCCACTGTGTCCCTGCTGGGGAGGATCTATTTCTCTATTTGTCCTGGTGACCATTGTCACAGAGACTCAAGGTAAGCAAAAATGTAGAAATCTGAGTATTCCCTGGGAATAGAGGAGGAATCGTTTAATAGAAACACTTGTTCTAGTGACAACTGATCACACATGTGCTGTGTGTTTCCTACACAGATAATGGGCACTCAGGAACCCCAGCATAAAGAAAACTGCCCATGGCCCTTTTTTTTTTTTAGCATAGCATGTTACTGTGCATTGCAGTGTAGGTGCCATTCAAAATGAATGACTTTGCTGTGCACTGACACTTCCATGGTACGTAACATGAATTACCACAACTCAAATATGCATAGCACCCAACTGTCACTGATTTGGAGCAATGTCCCTGTGTCCCTCATTTCTCCCTCACTTTGATCTGATCTTTATAGTTGTATATAAAATGCACATTTTATTTTTCAAAAACTGTTTCCCAATGCTAAATCTTTCATCCAATTTTTAAATTGCTGCATTTGTAAATGTCAAAAGCCAATATAAAGGAATAGTAGTGGGCAGTGGCGGCCGGTTCCTATCCATGCGTCCGGCCCCCTAATCTACATGCAGGGGCGCCGGACGCATGGAGTTCAATGGGGATTTTTTTTTTTTTTTGCATCACCTGATTAGAGCCAGAGGCTCTAATAGGGCGATGCAAAGGGTGGACCCGGGGCGCAGAGCAGTGCATCCCGAGCCCACCCATTGTGTGACAAAAGCGAATGAAAATTTGCTATTGTCACACCGATCCTCCTCCTGTACGCTGGTCACTGCATTGGGGTCATGTACGCTGGTCACTGCATTGGGGGCATGTACGCTGGTCACTGCCTTGGGGGCATGTACGCTGATCTCTGCATTGGGGGAATGGTATGCTGGTAACTGCATTGAAGGGGGCATGTATGCTGGTCTCTGCATTGGGGGCATGTATGCTGATCTCTGCATTGAAGGGGGCATGTACGCTGGTCACTGCATTGAAGGGGGCATGTACGCTGGTCACTGCATTGAAGGGGGCATGTACACTGGTCACTGCATTGAAAGGGGGCACGCTGGTCACTGTGCATTAATAGGGGGCACGCTGGTCACTGTGCATTGAAAGGGGGGTCACTGTGCATTGAAAGGGGGGTCACTGTGCATTGAAAAGGGGCACGCTGGTCACTGTGCATTGAAAGGGGGCACGCTGGTCTCTCTGCATTGAAAGGGGGCACGCTGGTCTCTCTGCATTGAAAGGGGGCACACTATACCTTAATTACTGAAGGCCCCTTTCACACTTTTGCAACCTCAAAGTCACGCAATTTTTTACAGCGTTGTTTGCCGCAAAGTAATGCCTATTACATTTTTCTGTTTGCGCTGCCCCCCCCCCCCCCCCCCCCAAAATTTGGAGCACCAGCCACCACTGGTAGTGGGGAAAAAAAACACATGTGGGTTTAACTAATCCCCTTTATTTTTTTTATTTTTTTTAAGGGGGCGTGACAGGGGGAGTTTCCTTTGCCTTCTCTTGCTAATAGGTGTTCCCATCTCAAAAAGTTGGACGGTATGAATGTGTGATCCCTGACCTTAGAGAGGATTTCCTTTACATTGGAGAACTTTTCTCTGTGGGAACATTATACAAAACTAAAAAAAAAAAAGTTGGCATTACATAATCTTTAAAGCTGAGCTCCATCCGCACCCTCAGTCTTGCACAGTGGTACACGGCTCCTTTCCTGTACTGAGAATGCATACTCTGATTTTACTGCACACTGTGAGCTTCTCATAGTCCAGTGATGGTGAACCTTGGCACCCCAGATCTTTTGGAACTACATTTCACATGATGCTCATGTGCTCTGCAGTGTAGTGGAGCATCATGGGAAATGTGGTTCCAAAACATCTGGGATGCCAAGGTTCACCATCACTGTTATAGTCCCATATTTAATTTTATGGCTGGAGGATGTCCAGCATCATCTAATGCTTTCCTCTCCAGCCCAACTGTCCATAGCCTGTCCCTTTCATTATTTGAATATCAGTTCTTTCCATTATGGAGGCTCATTATGACATGTGGGCTTTACGTAGAGCAGTCTGCTGTTGTCAGCAAGCTATGTACAGCCCCTGCTACCAGCTCCTGCTACCAGCTATGATCTGCCTACACTACATAGAGAATCACTGGGACTCAGTGATAAAATCACTGGGTTTAAAGTAAAGTATGCAAATAAAATGAAAGGGTTTTATTTTAAAATGTCATTATCACGTTGATAAGGGGAGAAGAGGAGGGGCCAGAGAAGGCATGTGTATGCAGATTAAACTTTAGCTTTAACGTAGAAGTTGCTAAAAGGAATAAAATGATTCACAGTACAACACTGAATTTTTACTATATTTCTCATAGTTCCCAATGGAATGCACCGAAGATTGCCATTTACCATGCTGGAGCACCTTGGCCTGTTACGTGACTTGTGGTTCTCCAGTACACTCACCCAACAGCTGCATCCTTACAAACACTAATAAACATTTAATATATAAGCAATGAAGTATTCTGTTGAGGCACAGTACATTTGTTAGTCTTTTTTGCTAAAAAAAAACGACTCATTTTAACATCTGGATATTCAGTTTAGATCTTGTTCACATGGGTGTACTTAAAAGAGAAGTATGGGGTTTTTTCTTTTTTTTTGCAGAGTCATACTTACAATGAATGCAGCATTGGTCCCCCGCCGGCTATAACACTGAGAACTGAGCGATCAAACACCGCCAATCACTCGGTTCTCAGGGCTCCCTGAGCAGAGAGCGGGTGACTGTCAGTCACCGCTGTCTGCCCTGCCCCCCCCCCCCCCCGCTCACTGGAGCACTGGGCTGTGGAGGGGGCAGGAGTGGCCAGCTAAGACTGTCAGCGGGTCACAGGAGTGCAGAATGAACTGCCCTCCTGGGATCCATAGGAAAAGTACAGCCAAACAAGGTTTGGCTGTACTTCTCCTTTAAGAATGCACCTGTGCCAGGGCCATGCTCCCAGTTTGACATTCGTTAAGGTACAGGTCCTCAAAAGCACATTGTCTGCATTCAGGGACCAACACCCACATGGCTGTCAAGTTGGAAGCAGTTGACACGAATGGGACTGCCTGCACGAGGATGCATGGAATACCTGTGCATCCCTGTGTGGGGGAACATAGCCCTCCATGTGTGTATGCTTAAAGTGGAAGTCAAGTCAAAGCTTAAATCTACTCCCATCCTCATTCTAAGCCTATTCTATCTACCCTGTAAAGGAAAGATGCCTGTACTTACCTATTCTGAAGTCATTCCGGTCAAGTCACATGATCTCTCCAGCTCCGGTTTCAGTGAGGAGAGATTGCCAACAACGGCTGCAGAGCCTGGGCCACAATGTCACCTGTAGGCTTACTATGGGCGCATTTGTTGTTGGCTGTCTCTCCTCTACACTGAAACCGGTGCTGGAACCTGATCATGTGACTGGACCAGAGCGACTTTAGAACAGGTAAGTATACACATCTGTAGGCTTAGAATGGGGGTGAGAGTAGATTTTAAGCTTAGGTAGGTTTTGATTTGCATTCCATTATAAGTACGCCCATCAGAACAAGGTCCAATGTAGAAAGGGTTGGTTTTGCAGACGTGACCATATTCTATTTAAAATTATTTGTATTCAAACATTCTTGTAAAGTGTTTATCTCACTTTTCCTTAACCATGTTTTATCACAAGACATATTAAAACACAGTTGGAAATAGACTGGGAAGAAGATCGGCGAGCTTTGCAGGAAGAACAGAAAATAATTAGGCAACGTGCACAAAAACTATCGGTTGAGACAAATCGACGAAGAAAGTAAGCCCTTTTTTTTTTTTTTTGGTTGCAGACTACATTTTAGTCTATCATGTTATTTTTATTGTCCGTTCTTATACAGTCATGTGAGAAATGAATGCACCCCATGGCAATTGTTGACTTTTTCAACATATTTGAACAGGCAAGCATTAGACCTTTATTCAAACACAGATAAAAATTATATACTTAAATAAAACACATGGAATAAAATTGCTTTTCCAATCATTTATTAAACAAAAATATCAATAGGTGTATTACAGAAAAAATAAGTTCATCCATGGCATCAGAAGCTGTTATTGTCCTTTCGGCAGAAATTACTTCTTGTGCATTTTGTTTAATTGCTAAGCAAACTCTGACCTCCACTTCACCATTCTCTCACCACTTCTCCATGCAAAATGTCTTCATTTGCAAGAGGTTTCCAGGTTTTCAGTAATTGTCCATTTTAAAATCCCCCTACAAAATGTCCATCCGATTCAAATCAGGGCTTTGACTATGGCAGTCTATAATCCACTAGTTCTCCTTTTGGGCCATGTAACGGAACCGCGACCCACACTGTGTTTGTGGGCTTCCCTCAGAATACCGCTTCCTTCAGTCTTGAACATAGATATCAGATATTCTAGCCGCCCCCCATACAAAACTAGCTGAGAATAGCTTGTATAGATCTCCAACCTTTATTGAACAAACTCACACCGAATATTTACCTCACAGGAGGACATCCCCCTCCTGATCTGATTACCCCACCAGGTCAGGTGCCTGATTACATAATGCTATGCAGATGAAATTGTGTACAGGAATATAATGAAACCTGAACTAATTATCTAGCCATCTGAACAGAAACAATAGGTGAGTTATTAACAATTGGACAGACAGGCTTAACAGAAAGCACATCACACCTTAAAGAGGAAGTAAACCCTCCTCTGACACTTGTACCTATAGGTAAGCCTATGATAAGGCTTACCTATAGGTACTGTAAATATCTCCTAAACATGTACCGTTTAGGAGATATTTACCTTACATGCAGCCAGTGACATCACTGGCGCATGCGCTCTGAAGGAACAGCCGCTGGTGCCATTCCTTCAGAGCCCCGTGTCGTGACCGTCGGCTCCCACGCGCCTGCGCAGGAGTGACGTCACCGCGGCTCCGGCCAATCAAATGGCCGGATGCCGCGATCCCGGAAGACGGGCGACTGAACATGTCGCCCGTCATAGAGGTAAGCGCGCAGCACGACGGGGGCTCGTTCTAAGGTATTTCATAATGAGCTAGTATGCGATGCATACTAGCTGATTATGGGTTTCTCTTTCAGGTTGAAGAAAAAAAAAATAACAAATTTGGGTTTACAACCTCTTTAATACACAGACAATAGCAGGAGACCACCAGCACCAGACTGTCCATCTCTTACATTGAAGAACATAGAACAGAGGCCAATGTGACCAGCTCTTTCAATGAACATGTTCAGAATCAAACAGGCCAGGAATAGTCTTCATATATTTGGTTGATAAATATTACTGTCCCATTTGAAGTAATCCAAACCATATTCTCGGTGTCCATAATTTCCTTGGTCATCCTGTGTCCTAATAGACAAAAGATGACTTACACATAAGAGGGGCCTAGGGAGTTGAGAGAGGGATTTCCCAACCTCTCTAAGGTGAACTGAAAGTAGGAACCCAGCTTAACTTCAACTTATGGACAGATGGCCCCACATTCTCATCATGCACACTTTGATATGTTGTAGAATGTATAATTGACTCAATGACTACAAGCTTCCCAGGCCCTGAAGCAGCAAAGCAAATCCAAATCATAAGATTTCCACCACCATACTTCACAGTTGTTATTGGGTTCTTGTCCTAAAAAACTGTCTTCTGTATGAGGCAAATGTGTCTTTTGTTACTGTGACAGAATCTTCAGCAAATTGTTCCAGAAGACCTGGTCTTTGCCTGTGTTCAATGGCCAGCTGTAGTCTTGCTCTAATGTTCTTTTTGCACAGCAAAGGCTTTTCTAGACAAACTTCTCTTGCGGGTTAAATTTCTGATTGCAGATGAATGCACTTAATGAGATTTTAGGATTCTTGGAGACTTCCTTTATTTTCAAACGTTTAGCTATTTAGGCTGAATTTGCCAGATCGGCCAGCCCTGGACAAATTAGCAGTTGTTTGAAATCAATGGCACTTATAGATTATTTATCCTGACAGTTGCATGATTGATTAAAATCATTTGGCAATCATTTAAAGCAGGGGTGCTAAACCTTTTGAAGAGTGAGGGCCACATAAACTATTTGGTATTCAGTCATGGGCCACAATGAACTATGGGTTTTTACCGCCCCCCAAAACCGCAAATGTAAATGAGCCCTTACTGTCCTAAACCTCCTATAAGGCTGCTTTTACACTGATGCTCTGCGGCTTTCTTACGAGTTAGCTGCACTTTATCATAGACTTCTTTCACATCTTGCCGGTGTAGTGCAATTTCTGAAAGCGCACCAAAAATCCTGCATTCAGAAGTTTTGGTGCGCTTTCAGAAATAATAATGTGCAAAACTATTACACAGAGCAGGTAAGTATGACATGTTTTAAGAAAAAAAAAAAACTGCCCTTAAACTGGAGTTCTACCCAAACGTGGTACTTCTGCTCCTTTGTCCCCCCCCCCCCCTCCGGTGCCACATTTGGCACGTTTCAGGGGGGAGGGGGGGAACGGGTACCTGTTTTTGACAGGTACCCTTCCCCACTTCCGGGATACGGCGCCGTCCTCTGAAGTTTTGCCCCCTCCTCCGTTCCCCGCCGCCGAGTCAATAGGAATGCGCAGCGCACTTTGCGCATACGCAGTAGGGACCCGCCCACAAAACCACAAGGCTTCACTGCCGTGTTCCCTTACTGGCAATGGCGGCGGCAGCACCCGACAGCCGATGGAAACATCAGCTGCGGTGCCGACATCACTGGACTCCAGGACAGGTAAGTGTCCTAATATTAAAAGTCAGCTACAGTATGTGTAGCTGACTTTTAATTTTTGGAGGGGGTGAAGGAGGAGGTAAAACTCCGCTTTAATATCACTTTAATTGAATTATTATTTCAGGTACTTATATAGCGCTGTCAATTTACGCAGCGCTTTACATATACATTACACATTCACATCAGTCCCTGCCCTCAAGGAGCTTACAATCTAAGGTCCCTAACTCACATTCATACATAGTAAGGCCAATTTTATACAGGACCCAATTAACCTACCAGCATGTCTTTGGAGTGTGGGAGGAAACCGGAGTACCCGGAGGAAACCCACGCAGGCACAGGGAGAACATGCAAACTCCAGGCAGGTAGTGTCATGGTTGGGATTCGAACCACTGACCCTCTTGCTGCTAGGTGAAAGTGCTAACCACTACACCACTGTGCCGTCCCCGGATTTAAAGTGGTGGAAAAAATTTTTTTTCTTCGTTTTTGTTAAGTTTGATTATGAGAATGTCATGTCAATGTCACCATTGACACCATGTCAGTTTTATGTGTCATTTGTTCAAGTATTTGACTTTTTATAGGCACTTTTTGAATGAAGATCTAAGGTTTACCTATTGTATAAGAAGATAAATAATAGAATGGGATGTACTGAAAATAGCTTATTTATTAAATATCATATTTCACCCTTGCAAGGTTAAACACTGGCGTGGTTTTTATTTTCTCCATCCTGATCTGCTTCTTTGCCTGAAGTAGTAATCATTGATGATGACATTCCGTTCTCCCCAACACCACAAGCTTGCAGCCTAGGGGTCATTTTTGATTCTGCCCTCTCGCTGTCTGCACATGTCTGTACACTGACAACCACCTGCAGCTTTCAGCTAGGGAACGTCTCTTGCTTCTATCTCTTTCTCATGGGTGATACAGCTAAAACTCTGGTACATTCCGTAATCATCTCCAGCCTTGACTAAGGAAACTCCCATTACACTTTGTTACAATTGTTGTAGCCTGACTCATATACAATATATTGTCAAAAAGTATTGGGACGCCTGCCTTTACATCCACATGAACTTTAATGGCATCCCAGTCTTAGTCTGTAGGGTTCAATATTGAGTTGGCCCACCCTTTTCAGCTAGAACAGCTTCAACTCTTCTGGGAAGGCTGTCCACAAGGTTTAGGAGTGTTTCTATGGTAATGTTTGGGCATTTGTGAAGTCAGACACTGATGCTGGATGAGAAGGCCTGGCTCGCAGTCAGTGCTCTAATTCATCCCAAAGGTGTTCTATCGGGTTGAGGTCAGGACTCAGTGCAGGCCAGTCAAGTTCCTCCACCCCAAACTCGCTCATCCATGTCTTTATGGACCTGTTTTGTGCACTGGTACGCAGTCATGTTGGAACAGGAAGGGGCGATCCCCAAACTGTTCCCATAAAGTTGGGAGTCTGAAATTGTCCAGAATGTCTTGTTATGCTGACACCTTAGGAGTTCCCTTCACTGGAACTAAAGGGCCAAGCCCAACCTCTGAAAAACAACCCAACACCATCACCCCCCTCCACCAAATGATTTGAACAAGTGCACAAAGTAAGGTCTATAAAGACCTGGATGAGTGAATCACCTAAACCCAATAGAACACTGTTGAGATGAATTAGAGCAGAGACTGCGGAGACCGCAAGCCAGGCCTTCTCTCCAACATGGAAGAATGGCCAAACATTGCCATAGAGACACTCCTATATCTTGTGGACAGCCTTCCCAAAAGAGTTGAAGCTGTTATAGCTGCAAAGGGTGGGCCAAATCAATATTAAACCCCACGGACTGAGACTGGGATGCCATTAAAGTTCATGTGCTTGTAAAGGTAGGCGTCCCAATACATTTGACAATATAGTGTATATGATCTCTATATTATAAGGAGATCAAATACGCTTATGAAAATAGTTAAACCCCACCAGATCCATTGTATGCTTCCATGTGTTTCTCCTGAAACACAGCCAAAACTCTAGAATGCACAGGAATATTAGGAAGAAAACCAACCCAACACAGGGTAATAACGCTAAAATATTTCTTTATTAAAGTGATTGTAAAGTCTTGTGGTTTTTACTTTCTTCTTTTTTTTTTTTATAACAAACATGTTATACTTACCTCCTCTGTGCAGTTGGTTTTGCACAGAGCAGCCTGGATCCTCCTCTTCTGGGGTCCCTCTTCGCTATTCCTGGTCCCTCCCTCCTGTCGGGTGCCCCCACAGGAAGCAGTTTGCTATGGGGGCACCCTAGCCGAGCTGCAGCTCCGTGTTTCCATTCAGACACAGAGCTGCAGTTTGGCCACGCCCCTCTCTCTCCTGATTGGCTAACTGACTTTGATTGACAGCAGCAGGAGCCAATGACGCCGCTGCTTGTCTCAGCCAATCGGGAGAGAGTCCCAAGCGGCCGAGGTACTCGTGGACTTCGCTGGATAGAGATGGAACTTAGGTAAGTATTAGGAGGGCTGCTGCACACAGGCTTTTTATCTTAATGCATAGATTGCATTAAGATAAAAAAAACCTTCTGACTTTACAACTCCTTTAAGTATTACAGGTTAAAAACGTCAAACTCCACACCATTGTAACCCAGCGAGCAAACATATAAAGTCACTGGCCACAAGCCCTGCTCCTACGCGCGTTTCGTCTACAGTTGGACAGGATGTATGGAAAGAGAGCATCTAAAAAGCACCTCACTTCTCCCACAGGCCAGTTTTTTAGGGTACATAACTAGAAGCTGTACAGAATTTAGAAATAAATTGAGAAATAAAATTTTGTCCCTGAGCAGTATTAATGAAACATTAAAGTAGCCCAAGCTACAATACTCTCCTTTAATCCTAAACTGCCCCCTGTAGTACTTTTATTCCTCCACAAGATGTCCTCAATCTTTCAGAAGCTATGGACATTATTGTGAATGCAGGGTGTCATGGATATGTAGTCACCACTGCTCTGTGCATTCACTATATATTGATGTAGAGAGCTGATTTCTTCATGTCAGCACCACTCTCTGCATCTATGAAGACTGCCCACAGATGGAGAAGATTGAGAAAAGAAGAGGATTTGGCACATACCATGACTAGCTAAAACTTCAGAAAAAGGTATGTATAATAAAAATATAACAAATACGTTCAGGGGGCTCAGAGGTGAGGGTAGTTTGGGGGAGGGGGGGGCAGCACAGAGCCTGGAGTTGGGCTTTAAAGGAGACTTATCCTGAGTAAAACAAAGTTTAGAGTTGAGCTTTAAGGAAAAGGGTTTTAACCGGTTGTACACTGTTGGGTGTTTTTTTTTTTTTTTCTGGACCTGCAAGATAAAGGCATAATGTGCTTGTATGCATCGCATACTAGCACATTATGTGTAACTTACCTGAAAACTAAGCCCTCCAGTGATGTGATGTCATCGCTGGAGGCATGTCCATCTTAACCCGTCTTCCTTCCCAGTCGGGGGACTCCAGCTGAGTGACATGCTGGACCCCCAATGATGTCAATCCTGCGCATGCACGGGGGAACTGTCCTTCACGGCACAGGATTCTGAAGGAACAGCACAAGTGGCTGTTTCTGTCAAAGCGCATGTGCCAATGACGTCATCGGCTGCATATATAGTAAATATATCCTAAACTGTGCACATTTAGGAGATATTTACAGTACATATGAGCTTATTATAGGCTTACCTATAGGTACAAACTATGCATGGGACTTTACTTCCTCTTTAAACCTCTGTCTTTTTTTATGCCATCTGTTTTTTGTTTGAGAGATTTCCCTTCACTTCCTGTCCTGTAGATGCAACAGGAAGTAAGAGAAAATCTCTGCAAAGTTAGGTAAATTCCCCATTATGCAGATATAGGTCATGGAGCATGTGTCCTGATGGGAGGCTTTCTACTTTCTTGTTCTGATGCCAACTCAAAGTTTTGGATTTTTCTTTACTTTCAGTTGCAGTGACTCTGGTTAGGAGAACCAGAATGAATCTTTACAGCAAGTAAACAGGCAGCAATAAAAACTTGCCAGAGGTCCAAACCTTTGACTGGCCTCTTGAAAACTAAAAAAAAAAAGGTTCGGTCCTGGATGAACTCTAAGAGTCAGGTTTGGTTCACACTGCCGCAGGGGGCGGCTCATAGCAGGGGTCCTATGTGTCCCTGTTCATCGTTTTTGGTCCGATTTCGGTCCAAATTTTTGGCTGAATTCAGACCTGAAACAGACCAGAAGACGCACAGGACTCCATAGAGAGCCGGTGACAATCTCCTGACATGTGAACTGGATGCAGAGAAAGCCGCATCCAATTCACAATAGCGGGAAACCAGCCTCAGAGTTAAAATATCCTGCTGTTCTGGGTCATACAACAAAGGAAAAACTTGGCATCCCTTGTGTTCCTAGATTGATGAGTATTCATTTCAGCCACTAGATGGTGCTGTACATATGGAAAGTATTCTGAAGCACTATTAGGAGATAAAGAACACATCCAGATGTAAGGATGGTAGAATCCTCATAGATCATCTCTCCATAGAAGCCATGAGTCACAAGGTGACAACACATTTTTTGCATTGTTAGGTTTGCCAGGTCAGCCAAATTACATATTGAGGACTCAGATCCCAGAAGGCATAAAACATTTTTAGCACAATAAATATATATTAAATATATATATATATATATATATATATATATATATATATATATATATATATATATTTTTAGTACAATAAATAAGTATTCATATATTTACAGCTCATGCTAATGTACTGTATGTATAAGTATGCACTTCTTTATATATAGAATATTGATCTCGTTTCTTTAGTTAAATGAGGAGTTTTGTTAGTTCTTTAGTTTACCTATGGACTCTTCAAACCCTCTGGAATCCCTCAATTTTTTTTTTTTAAATATAAGGCTCCGTTTCCACTATTGCGACTTGTTGTGCAACTTGACACATGTCAAGTCGCACAACAAGTCAAAACCCATTGTTTACAATGAGGTCCGTTCTAACTGCTGCAACTTGAAAAAAGTGTTTTGCACTACTTTTTGGGCGACTTCAGTGAGACTTGTCCCTCATAGAGGGAAGTCGCACTGAAGTCCCCAGAAGTAGCGCAAACAAGTCGCACTACAAAGTCGCGCTTGTAGCCGCAATAGTGGAAACGTAGCGTAAGTGATCCGAAATGATGTAAGATATAGCCCATGCTGTTATATCCTGACTGCAGCTGATACACTCCCAATGTTTTCTGTTCTTTCTGCATGTGAGTGGGTGGGTAACCTAAATCCTTATCAACACAAAAACCACACTTTTTATGGTATGGATTATTTGTTAGTCAATCTTTTTTGGTGAGCGGGCATATACTGCTAAATAGGTCAGGACAGGGCAGATAAAAGCTTTATTAACTTAGGACCAGTTCACACCACATGCAGTCCAATGTGTTTTTTTTCTGCATCAAAAACGCATGTATAGTAGCTTATATGGTTTTCAATGGCATAGTTCACACCCAGTGTGGTCAGTTGCAGTGCGTTCCAGTTTCGAAAAAAAAAAGTAAAACATTCTGCATTTTTTTCTGCACTGGACTATAGTGGAACGCGGTAAAATGCATCAAGAACACATCGTAATGCACTGAACACACGTTCTAAAATAAGGTTAAGAAAAAAGAAGGGGGGGAAAGCACTGGACTGGTTTAAAAAAGCACTGGAATGCATCAGAAACGCACATGCAGAAAAGCATCCGGACTGCGTTTCTATGGTGTAAACTGGCCTTAAATGTGTATAGCAAATAAATAGGTGTAAGTGTGTGTGCATTAAAAAAAAAAAAAATATATATATATATATATATATATATATAATTTATAATATACAGGTGCATCTCATAAAATTAGATTATGATCAAAAAGGTCATTTATTTCAGTAATTCAATTCAAAAAGTGAAACTCATATATTTATATAGATGCGTTACACACAGAGTGTGTATATATTTCTAGCGTTTCTTTCTTTTAATTTTAATGGATATGAATTAAAAAATATGAAATCCCAACCACTACCTGCCTGGAGTTTGCATGTTCTCCCTGTGCCTGTGTGGGTTTCCTCCGGGTACTCCGGTTTCCTCCCACACTCCAAAGACATGCTGGTAGGTTGATTGGATCCTGTATAAAAAAAAAAAAAAGAATTGGCCCTACTGTGTATGTATGCGAGTTAGGGACCTTAGATTGTAAGCTCCTTGAGGGCAGGCACTGATGTGAATGTACAATGTATATGTAAAAGCACTACGTAAATTGACAGCGCTATATAAGTACCTGAAATAAATAAATAAATTACAGCTAGTGATAACCCAAAATTCAGTATCTTAGAAATTTAGAATATACATAAGACCAATATAAAAAAAAAAAAAAAAGATTTTTAATACAGAAATGTTGGCTTACTGAAAATTCTGTCCATGTACAGTATAGTATGCACTCAATACTTGGTCAGGGCTCATTTTGCATGAATTACTGCATCGATGCGGCGTGGCATTGAGGGGATGGATCAGCCTGTGGCACTGCTGAGGTGTTA
Organism: Pelophylax lessonae; assembly: GCF_965119305.1. Taxonomy (NCBI): domain Eukaryota; kingdom Metazoa; phylum Chordata; class Amphibia; order Anura; family Ranidae; genus Pelophylax; species Pelophylax lessonae. The sequence goes on along the minus strand of NC_138769.1, from coordinate 671,936,335 downwards.
TGGAAGCCCAGGTTGCTTTGATAGCGGCTTCCAGCTCATCTGCATTGTTGGGTTTGGTGTCTCTCATCTTCCTCTTGACAATACTCCACATAATTTCTATGGGGTTTAGGTCAGGTGAGTTTGCTGGCTAATCAAGCACAGTGATACCATGATCATTGAGCCAGGTATTGGTAGTTTTGGCAGTGTGGGCAGGTGTCAAGTCCTGCTGGAAAATGAAATCAGCATCTCCATAAAGCTGGTCAGCAGAGGGAAGTATGAAGTGCTCTAGAATTTCCTGCTAGAAGGCTGCGCTGACTTTTGACCAACACCAGCAGATGTCATGGTACCCCAAATCATCACTGACTGTGGAAACTTCACTCTGGACCTCATACAACTTGAATTCTGTGACTCTCCACTCTTCCTCCAGACTGTGGGACCTTGATTTACAAATGAAATTCAAAATTTTCCACAGTCTTTGATGACAGCCCATCAGTTGTATTAACCCCTGTTGCCATGGAAGATTACCACGGGGGGAGATTTTTACTAACAGAAGAGGAACCAGCACAAGGTACACATCCTACTGACTGTAAGTTATCTACCTTGTGTTGCTTTTTCCGTTTGTGATTTTTAAAATGATGGGTCCATCTATTATTATTATTACAATTAAAGTGTTACTAAACCCAGGACTCTGCATTCCCTATATCTGGTCTCCCACAGTACACAGAACATGGAAATGCAATTATTTTAGTAAATATAAACTTCTAAATATCTTTTCTCATCAGCAGTGTATAGCAGTTTTGTGACTTCTATCAGTGTCCAGCAGAGCACTGGTTAAAGCTTGTAGGAGGAGTTTTCCTTCTCCTCTGATTGTCCTATGTCCTGCATGAATCCAGACGCTGTCTGGACTGTGCTGATTGGCCCTGTGCTGATCACATGCACCCTTCCAAGAAAAAGAAAACTCTCTAGCAATACACACTAAATTGAGCATGTGCAGAGTGCCCCCCCCCCCCCCCCCCAAGGCTCTGTACTATCAGGAGATGGGTTGTGCACTGTGGAAGAAGGAGAGGATCAGAGAAGACAGGATCAAACAGCCTCTTTACACAATGTGCAGGTTTAACCCCTTCATTTTAACAGTGAGTATAACGAGCATGCTTTGCTACATACACGGGTAGATCTTACTGTCGTGGGTTTAGTAACACTTTAACTTGTTAGTTTATTCTTTGTCATATGTAAGGAGTAGTGATGAACTTGGATGCGGGCTTAGGTTCGGCCTGAATCTGGAAGTTAGCTGTCACTGGCAGACTAGCGAGCTTCCGTGGGAGATTCCTTACCCCACAGCTACGTACGCAAATGGGCGGGATGTTGTGACATCAATGACCCAATATAGGCACATGACTATATTCGATCAAAGTCATAGGCCTATCATAGCCGTGTGACCATACAAGGTCAATGATGTCCCTTTGAATATGTGCTGTTGTGAGGTAGGAAATCTCCGGCCGCAGCTCATTGGCCATCAATGACAGCTGACTTCCAAGTCTGAACCCAAGCTCATCCCTTGTGCGGAGCTTTCACTGGTACCACTAAATAGCTCCCAACTGTCTCTGATTTCGAGGGACTGTCCCTGATTTGGAACAAAGTCTCTCTTTCCTCCTCATTTGTCCCTCATTTTGGTCTGATCTATGTAGTTGTATATAAAATGCACTTTTTATCTTTCAAAAAGAGTTTCCCAGTGCTGAACCTTTCATCCAATTTCTAAATTGCTGCATTTGTAAATTCCAAAGCCAATATAAAGGAATAGTAGTGGTAAAAAAAGCACTTTTGGGTTTAACTAATCATTTTTATGTGGCGTGACAGGGGGTGTGTCCTATACCTACATATTTCTGCTAATAGGTGTACCCATCTCAAAACGTTGGGAGGTATGCGACTATCCCTTCATTGTAGCATTGAATCTGTATTTATGGGTGCCAGATCATACATACCATCATTGAGGTCTGAGATATTACTGGAATGGGTGCCCACAGTGTTTTGTGTATTTAGCTTGGCTAGTGGATACGTCTGGATTTTACCTTCTAGCATTAACAACACATTATCTTGATTGCTGGCCGCACATCAGCCATTGTTTTGCGGTCACATTGATTCGTGTGGGTCTTAATCAGTCACTGTTTGAATTGGTTGTGACAAGTGTATGCTGGCAGTAACCCACATTAATGTTTACCGACTGTCTGAATATATCCCTAGTATATGGGTTTTATGTTTGTTATTCTTTGCTTCTCTAGCTAATCCCCCTTGACGAATCATTATTGTGAAGCACAGGTCTCCGTTTCTTGGCTCTCCATTATCATTGCAATAAAGAACTTGGCTATTCTCAGACATTTATTTATTTATTTCAGGTACTTACATAGCGCCATGAATTTAAGCAGCGCTTTACATGTTATACATTCACATCAGTCCCTGCCCTCAAGGAGGTTACAATCACATTCATAACCCACGCAAACCCACGCAAGCACAGGTAGAATATGCAAACTCCAGGCAGGTAGCGCCATGGTTGGGATTCGAACCGACGCCCCTAGTGCTGCCAGGTATAAGTGCCAACCACTTAGCCACTGTGCATTTAGAACAGTAGGGCTCATTCGGGAGTTTGGAAAATTTAGGAGGGTGTATCCGCACTATGGATAGTTAATAAGAAAAATGTATATTAAAGCTGCTGGCTCCACTTAAACAACTACTGTATTTTCTGGCGTATAAGACTACTTTTGAACCTCAAAAAAATCCCCCAAAAATGGGGGGTCGTCTTATACGCCGAGTATAATATCTCCAAGGTAACCTAAGTATAAGTATTACCGGTAGATAAAAATCAGGGGGGTCGTCTTATACGCCCAGTCGCCTTATACGCCGGAAAATACGGTACCTAGGTAGATGCTAAGGTATAATAAAAATAATAGTGGGTGTGGGTGGCCCTGCTTGTGATGGATATGTGTTGCAATTCTCAGTGTATTACTAAATCAATAATGTGTGGCATAATATACCAAGCCTAATGGAATATGTGCTAAATTTGAATCATATACCAAAGTCAAGTGCAAAAATCACAAAGGAACATTAAAGAGGAAGTAAACCTTTTTAAAAAATGTGAAAAAAAAACCTGTAAAGACAAAGGCATAATGAGCTAGTATGCATCGCATACTAGCTCATTATGAAGTACTTACCTAAAAACGAAGCCCCCGCGGTGCCGACAGGACGGCCGACATGTCCGGCCGTCCTGCTTCCTGGACCTTGTCCTCCGGCCATCTGGCCGCGGGAGCCGCCATTCACGGCACTGGTGTCTGAAGGAACGGCACGGGTGGCGTTAATGTAGGCTTACCTATAGGTAAATGTAAACAAAAGGGGTTTACAACCTCTTTAAATACATTAAAATTACATGTGCTTTAAACCAATAATAGTGACTCAGTGAAAAAGTGACATGTACATAAAAAGCAGTATTATATAAGTCCTTTGGTTTGGTACCGCACAAAAATCACTTGAACCATAAAAACAAGCAAAAATAATGTGCTGTCATAAGATCTCTAATATTCGTGCAAAGTGCCGTTGTCTTCACTCGTGCTCCGCCTTTGTGTACCACACTCACCGGGAAGCTCTCCCCACCATAGGGTATCCACCATTCACAGCACCAGTTGCTGTATGTTATCTCCTCTGTGGATGGCTGTCAATCTTTGTTCTCATGCTCCATTACCCTAAGGTGACCACATTTTTAAAATGAAACTCCGGTGGCATATTTTTTTTTTGGTAATTGGCAAATGGTAAACTATTTTATAAGCATATTTTCGTTGAATTATATATGCAGTGTATGTGGTATGTGTTAATGGAATAATTTATGATCTATACGTTATTTCTCACATTTCATCCATGACTACCAAATGTTAAGAAGATAAGATAGAGAAAAAACTTTATGACGTATTAGAGGGGTGAGGAGGGTATGGCAGGGGGGTAGTATGTACAGGAGAGGGGTGCGGAGTGTATTGCGGTGGGTGGTACATGTAGGAGAGGAGTGCGTAGTATATGGCAGTGGTTGGTATGTGTAGGAGAGGGGTGCGGAGTGTATTGCGGTGGGTGGTAGGTGTAGGAGAGGGGTGCAGAGTGTATTGCGGTGGGTGGTAGGTGTAGGAGAGGGGTGCAGAGTGTATTGCGGTGGGTGGTAGGTGTAGGAGAGGGGTGCAGAGTGTATGGCGGTGGGTGATACCTGTAAGAGAGGGGTGCGTAGTGTATGGCGGTGGTTGGTACATGTAGGAGAGGGGTGCAGATTGTATTGCAGTGGGTGGTAGGTGTAGGAGAGGGGTGTGGAGTGTATGGCAGTGGGTAGTATGTGCAGAAGAGGGGTGCAGATGATATAAATGTATATGGTGTGAATGAGTCCTAATTCATTGCTCCAGTGCTGCAGAGGCCACCTAGCAGTGGCATGCATAGAGCAATTGAAGTTAGCTGTATAGCACTAGTACTGGGCTCCTACCCTGCTGCAGACACTGCTATCACTGCCCCACCCAGCATCTCAAGCCTCTTTCTCAAGCACTGCACACAAGTCTCAACATCTTGCAAAACCCGCCAACTCACTCAACACAACCCACAGAATGAACTCCTGCAGGCATCCTTCCAGCGGGATCATTAGCAACCAGAAGCTCTGCCTCCACCTCTATAGTCTTTGTGCAAGCAGCACTAGAGGACAATGAGTGTGCGTGGGGGGGGGGGGGCTGGGGTGTGCCGAGAGAGGCGAAGGGAGTAGTCTTTAGGTCGGTGCTGTAGTCACATAGCAGCGCTGTATTCATATAATGATGCCGTACGTTTACTTGGCAGCATTGGCGCGGCTTCAGAGGGAAATGGTCAGGGCCGGACTGGGGATAAAAACCAGCCCTAGAAATAATTTCATACCAGCCCCATAGCATTATTATACCAGCTCAAGAGCATACCGTCATTATTTTCTTGTTCATAAAAGGGAAAACCATGCATTTTAAAGCACATTTGTAGAGTGTATTATACCAGTGTGTCACCAGTGTCCATCAGCGCAGCCTCATCAATGCCCTTCAATGCAGCCTCATCAGTACCAAACAGCTCAGCCTCACCAGTGCCCATCAATGCAGCCTCACCAGTTCTAGATCAGCGCAGCCTCACCAGTGCCAGATCAATGCAGCCTCACCAGTGCCAGAACAATACAGCCTCACCAGTGCCAGATCAATGCAGCCTCACCAGTGCCAGATCAATGCAGCCTCACCAGTGCCAGATCAATGCAGCCTCACCAGTGCCAGATCAATGCAGCCTCACCAGTGCCAGATCAATGCAGCCTCACCAGTGCCAGATCAATGCAGCCTCACCAGTGCCAGATCAATGCAGCCTCACCAGTGCCAGATCAATGCATGAGAACAAAGATTGACAGCCATTTATTTACATAGAGGAGATAACATACAGCCACTGGTGCTGTGAATGGTGGATACCACCCTGTAGGGAGAGCTTCCAGGTGAGTGCGGTACACAAAGGGGGAGTGAAGACACCGGCAGCACATCGCACAAATATTAGAGATCTCATGACAGCACATTATTTTTGCTTCAAGTGTTTTTTGTGCAATGCCAAACCAAAGAACTTATATATTTCTTTTTATGTATATGCCACGTTTTCACTGAGTCACTATTATTGGTGTAATGCACATGTCATGTTAATGTATTTAATATTTCTTTGTGATTTTGCACTTGACTTTGGTATATGATTCATATGTAGAACGTATTCCATTATTGAGTGTTTAGTAATACGCTGAGAATTACAACAAATATCCATCTCAAGCAGCGACACACCCATTATTATTTTTATTATATCATTCTGGAGTTTGATTTATGAAAACTGGTGTAAAACTAGAACCTTAGCAACCAATCAGATTTCAGATGAAAGAATGAGCAGATTGGTTGATGTGGGCAGTAGCAAACATCATCAGTAAAACTTTATTCATCCAGAAAAGCTGAACGAAAACTCTGTATTCGTTAATACATCATTATCGTATTTTTGCTTTAACCACTTGCCTGCTGGGCGCTTATACCCCCTTCCTGACCAGGCCAATTTTCAGCTTTCAGTGCTGTCGCACTTTGAATGACAATTGCGCAGTCATGCAAAACTGTACCCAAACAAAACTTTTATCACTTTTTTCACACAAATAGAGTTTTCTTGTGGCGGTATTTATTCACCACTGGGTGTTTTATTTTTTGCTAAAGAAACAAAAAAAATTTTGAAAAAAAAAACATTTTCATAGTTTGTTATAAAATTTTGCAAACAGGTAATTTTTCTCCTTCCCAGATGTGTGCTGATGAGGCTACACTGATGGGCACGGATAGGCTGCACTGATGGGCACTGATAGACACTTATGAGGCGGTACAGATGGGCACTGATAGGCTGCACTGATGGGCACTAATTGGCACTAATAGACCCTTATGAGGCGGCACAGATTAGCACTGATAGGTGGCACTGATAAAGGTGCAATGGTGGGCACTGATGAGGCGGCACTGGTAGGCACTGATGAGGCTGCATTGATAGGTGGCACTGATAGGCACTGATGAGTGGCCCTGATGGGCTCTGATAGGTGACACTGAAGGGCTCTGAGATGTGGCACTGATAGGCGGCATTGATGACTACTGATAGGTGGCACTGATGGGAACTGATAGGCACTAGTAGGCAACACTGATAGGTGACACTGATGATTATGCATGGATGGTCACTGATTGCCAGCACAGGTGGGCATTGATAGGTAGCATTGGTGGGCACTGATAGGTAGCACTGGCGGGCACAGAGTGGGACCAATGTCCCTGTAACAGAAGTCAGTTACCAGCTTTCTTCTGTTCTCCTCACGCTGGTCCTAAGGAGAAAAAAAAAAAAAAAAGCTGATAAATGGCTTCTGTTTACTTCTGTGATCAGCTGTGATTGACCCCTTCCAAGCACTGGAAGCCCACGCTGTAGCCGTCTTTCGGCAATAGCGCAGGCAGAAAGTGAATAAATGCAAGCAGTGTACGTACCTGGACTTGATTTGGTATCAGCCGCCTGCGGTCCCTATACAGCAGAGCTCAGACTCGGAGAGCAAGAGGCAGCACAAGGAGCCAATTAGTTGTGTTACAATGCTCATGTATTTACAGGAAGCTTAATGATACATGACTCTTACATCACATCACTCTTCTTCTTTCCTTTCACTGTCCAATCACGGGTGGGGACAAACAAGACTTATAAGTATTACTTAACTGCAGCTGATAAAAATCAGGTCTCCTACCCTGCCAGACTGGGCTGTGTGACAAGGACAAAGGACAAGGGCTGTGTAATGTGAGGAAAATAATCTTAGCTCCCATATATGCATTTAATGTTTGTACTTAGTTACTGTATTTGCTTGGAGTTTAGCTTTAAAAGGATTGTAAAGGCAAACGTTTTTTTTTACCTTCATGCATTCTGTGTATGAAGGTACAAAAACTTTTGTGTGCAGCAGTTCCTCCCCAGCCCCCCACAATACCTAACTGAGCTCCATCTTGACCCAGCAATGTGCACGAGAGCCTCCGCTGTCCTGGATCTCTCCGTCCTTATTGGCTGCAATAGCAGCAGAAACCATCTGCTCCCGCTACTGTCAATCACAGCCCGTCCAATGAGGAGGGGGCCGAGCCGTGTCTGTGTGTAAATGGATACACAGAGCAGTGGCTCAGCATGTGGGGGTACTTTGCAGGAGGGAGGGGCCAGGAGCGACGAAGAGGGACCTGAAAAGAGGAGGATCGGGGCTGCTCTGTGCAAAATCTGACAGTTCACACTGCGATATGCGAACTGATCTGGGGTGTCATTAACTTTGTATTGACACCCCCAGCGATTCGCATATGGCAGTGTGAACTGCCTGCGAGTTGAATGTGATGTGGGAACCTGCAGTGGATTCGCAGGGTTCCCGTATCGCATATGTGTGAACTGGGACTCAATTTGAAGCTCCCTCTGTGTTTTCTCTCTCTGAATAGAAGAGAGAGATACATTGTGCGGTCGTGCGACGCCGTACCCAAACAAAATTTATGTCCTTTTTTTCCCACAAACAGAGCTTTCTTTTGGTTGTATTTGATCACCTGTGCGATTTTTACTTTTTGCGCTATAAACAAAAAAAGAGCGTAAATTTTGAAAAAATAACAATATTTTTCACATTTTTTTTATATGAAATTCCCCCCAAAAAAATGTAAAAATCAAATTTTTTTTTAATTTTTGGCCAATTTGTTTTCTGCTACCTATGTTTGGTAAAGAAAAATCACTATAAGCGTATTTTGATTGGTTTGCGCAAAAGTTATTGCGTTTACTAACTAAGGGAAAGATTTCTGTAATTTTTGCTGTTTTTTTTTTTTAACAAGTAATGGCGGCGATCTGCGATTTTTTTTTTTTTTTTTTGCGGGACTGCGACATTGCGGCGCACAGATCGGACCCTTGACTGACATTTTTGACACTTTTGGGGGTACCAGTGACATTACTACAGTAATCAGTGCTATAAATAATAAATATGAACTGTTACTGTAAAAATGACACTGGCAGGGAAGGGGTTAATTTTATTGGAGAGGGAGGGGTTAATGTATGCCTGGTGCTTACTAACGTGTGTGGGGGGAGGTGACTGAGTGACACAGGGACAGATCGCAGGTTCAGCTATGCTGAACCCTGCAATCTGTCACTGTCTGTCACTTAGGAGATCCGCCCGCTTTGTTTACACAAGCGGGCGGATCTCCACACTCGATTCCCCGATGATCGGGGAAGAGCAGCGGCGATCGCCGCTGCTCCTCCCCTGGCCCGACTCCCGCTGTGAATGAATACAGCGGGAGCGAGCCTCCGGCGGCGCGCATGCGCCGCCCACAAGGGGAGGAGTCCAGCGACGTAGGTCTACGTCGCTGGACGGGAACTAACCACTTTGCCGCAGTAGAGCTCCAGTGAGCGGTCGGCAAGTGGTTAAAGAAATCATTTTTTAAATTGGTATCGGTGTCAGTCAGTGTCGGTGCGTTTTAGGTAGGATAAAAAAAAAAGCAACATGCGCACTATTGTTTCTGGGCTGTACTATGGGTACAAACAACAACTAACATATACATATGTGGTATCGCTGCGATTGTTGGAAGCATTAGAATTTATTTTGGGTTGTTATTTGATCGTAGGTTATGATAGTAGCAAGAAATATACAACTAAATTAAAAAACGTTTTTACTATGTTGGGCCAGTTTTTCTTTGCTAATGCAAAAATAAATAAATCAGGGGATATCCATTACCATATACTAGAGATCGACCGATGATCGACAAAGCCTATATATCGAGGGCCGATATGCACTTTCCCCAATATATCAGAATCGGCCATCAAGGTTACCGATATTGCCGATATTTCGGGAAAGTGCTGTACCGGAATGATGCCTGCAGCTAGAGGCATCACCCCGGTACCGGCGTCCATAGCTGACGGTCGACTGTCTTGTAATGACAACCGATGCGGCTTAGGAGCCGCTTGGCTGTCATTACAAGGAGCGGGAGGGGATGTCCCCCGCCTTCCGCGGCTCGCCCGGGTCTCCCGTCCCACCGGGAGACCCGGGCAACCAGCCTGCATGGCCGCCGAAGACCCGATCAAAGCCGCATTCGGCTCTGATCGGGTCTCCATGTAAAAACCCGGAAGTGATGTCACTCATGACATCACTTCCGGGTACTGTCTGGCACCAGATTAAAAAAAAATTACAGCATTCAAAACAGTCAAATTTGGCGTTTTGAGTGCTTTTAAGTGCAGAGGAGGGGTTTGGGGTCTTTTAGACCCCCAGATCCCTTCACAAGAGTACCTGTAAAGTAAAATAAAAAATGTTAAATGTACAAAAATATCAACCCATATCGGCTGATACCAATATGCATTGCCCAAAATATCGGTATCAGCAACGAAAAAACGATATCGGTCGAAAAACAAGGTATATTCCACTTGGGTGCACAAAGTATTTGAGATAATATACAGTTTTACTAATGCGTGTCAAAGTTGCAAAATTTTGCTTAGGCATTAACATTTGTTTCACCCCTAAGGGTTAAACAAAAACGAATAATTTTTTTTTTTTTTGCCAATTTTTATTTTTAAAGGGAATCTGTCATCAGATTTAAATGTCCTGATGACAAGTATGGAAAGTAAAATATCCACACCTGGAATTCTTTGTTAAGCAAGCATGCTTATTGCATTGGCTAATATACAGCTAGCCACTTATTAATTATACAGATCTGTGTGGCAGTTTGAATATAAGATACTTTAAAATGTGAAATTCATGATCAAAATTAAAGTGTAAAACAAATTTGGGTAAACATAATATTAATAAAAAATATACCTTCTGATAAACACTATAGTTTATCTTTGAAGTGGACTGGATTTTAGCACTTCATTATACTGCCATCTTCCTGCAGTCAGTTAGAGCAGGGCATCCGTGGGGTAAAGGGTTACCTTGGAATGATAAAGTATCTTGTGTGGCCTTTTGTTACACTAATGCTTTTAGAAAGTATAAACCATTCATTAGTCTTGCCATGCTGAAACCAACACTGTAACATAACAATCGCCTATTCGCAATTCAGACTTGTCACTCATTCGCTATTAATGGAAAGGTATTGCAATGATGCTCAAACTGGAGATAATGCACAAATTATTCATTTATTTTTTTTTTTCTAAAAGGAATGATTGAATGAAACAAATCTGACAATATTTATTTTGGTTTCTTAAATATATTAAAAGACAGCTAAACCTAAAACACATATTATATAAAATGTATCAGGACGCTCTTACCCGTTTATAACATCATACATACCACCGTGTCCATGCAGAAATATGGTAAAGGTACAATCCAGTCAAAACTGAAAATAAAAGTATAACTAAAGGCAAAACGTTTCCTTAGTTTCAGATTGAGTGAAGAGGCATTACAACACCTGTAAGGTTTTTATTGCCATTTGTGTGCCCCTCAGGAGGATTTACCCCCTTCATTTTTCCTGTTTCTCATTATCACAGAGAGTGAAAGTGATAGTAAATCCCAATTTTTGAGTGGTCACCAGAAGAGGAATAGAGGGGAAATCTTGTCTGCTGCCTGCCTCAGCATCTGCCTCTACCTGACCACTCTCCTGTGTGCTGCCTGTCTCAGCATCTGCCTCTACCTGACCACTCTCCTGTCTGCTGCCTGCCTCTGCCTGACCACTCTCTTGTCTGCTGCCTGCCTCAGCCTCTGCCTGACCACTCTCTTGTCTTCTGCCTGCCTCTGCCTGACCACTCTCCTGTCTGCTGCCTGCCTCAGCCTCTGCCTGACCACTCTCTTGTCTTCTGCCTGCCTCTACCTGACAACTCTCCTGTCTGCTGCCTGCCTCTGCCTGACCACTCTCTTGTCTGCTGCCTGCCTCAGCATCTGCCTCTACCTGACCACTCTCCTGTCTGCTGCCTGCCTCTGCCTGATCACTCTCTTGTCTGTTGCCTGCCTCTGTCTGACCACTCTCTTGTCTGCTGCCTGCCTCAGCCCCTGCCTAGACCTGACTACTCTTGTCTGCTGCCTGCCTCGGCCTCTGTCTGGACTTGAGTACTGTCTTGTCTGCTGCCTGCCTCATCCTCTACCTGAACCCTACTACTCTCTTGTCTGCTGCCTGCCCCTGCCTGAACCTTACTACTCTCTTGTCTGCTGCCTGCCTCAGACTCTGCATGAACCTGACCACTCTCTTGTCTGCTGCCTGCCTCAGCCTTTGCATGAACCTCACCACTCTCTTGTCTGCTGCCTGCCTCAGCATGAACCTGACTGCTCCCTTACCTGCAGCCCTGTGAACAGTCTATCTAGTATAGCTGGAATTATGTCAGTATTGGCAGGATAAGTTGGGGGGGGGGGGGGGCTTTAAAGGGTAAGTGTTAGGTTATATATTATCATTCAAACAAAACCAGAATCTTTAAGTGGTTTTCAACTCTGTTTTTTTTTTTTTTAAACTTAATGCATTCTCTGCATTAAAGTAAAAAAAACTTCCAATACTAGTTCCCCCCTCCCTCCTCACACTCCAACATTTACCTGAGTCCTTTATTGTGCCAGTGATGTGCCCAGCTGGCGGTCTCCCTTTCACTCCCTGCTCTCACTTTGCTGAGGGCAATGGGAGGCATTGGCTTCTGCTGCTATTAATCAAATCCTGTATGGGGGGAGCTAGGAGGTGGGTGGGGTCGAGCAGTGCTGTGTGCATCTATGGATGAGCAAAGCCCAGCATGGCAGTGAGCCCGCATGTGTGCTCCCATAACAAGCGGCTTGCTATGGGGGCACACACAGAAGAGGAGGAGTGGACAGTGCCAGCGTAGGACACCAGAAGAGGAGGTAAGCATCCGCTCTGTGCGATACCATTGCACAGAGCAGGTAAGTATAAACCTCTTTATCATTTTACATTAAAAAAAAATGTGACTTTACAATCACTTTAACTCATAAGTGTTAAAGGCTAATAAAGGAGTTAGGTTTAGTCTAAGGGCCTGGTTAAGGGAGGGTCATTGTTAAAATGATATTAAAGGCAGTTTTTTGTTTTTTTAATAACAAACATTATACTTACCTGCTCTGTGCAGTTGGTTTTGTACAGAGTAGCCCCAATCCTCCTCTTCTTGGGTCCCCCTCTGGCGCTCCTGGCCCCCCCCCCCCCCCCCATTCAACGAGGGGGGAGAGACCTGGGAGAGCCAAGGCTCCCATGCACAACACTGGTGGAAGATGGGGCTCAGGTAAGTATTAGGGGCTGCTGCACACAGAAGGTTTTTTTACCTTCATGCATACAGTGCATGAAGGTAAAAAACCTTGAGCCTTTAAAAGCCCTTAAAGGATTGTCACGTAGGGGACATTTTATACTGTTGCTTTTGGCACTAAAAACTACCAATGATGAATTCTTGTTGTTGAAAAACATCATTGAGATTTCCACACAAAGCCATTTATTGCTTTTGGATGGAAAATTATGGGAAGGTTTTGGGTAAGACGTATCTTTCACTCTAAATCTCCACTCTCTCCTCGTGGGGCAGATTGATAGCAGTCAACCAAATCCTGTGACAAAGGAGCGGGGAGGCATGACAGAGCCGCGCTGTCTGTGTCTATGGATAAGGCCTATAATAAGGCTTACCCATAGGTACTGTAAATATCTTCCAACCGTGCTCCTTTCAGGAGATATTTACTGTATATGCAGCCGATGACGTCTCTTCAGAGCAGTTCGTTTAGAGCCCTGGGCCATGACCGGTGGGTCCCGCACACACGCGTGTCCAGGGACCCGGAAGGAAGACGGATGAAGATGGATGCGGCCTCCAGCGGTGACAATGAGGGCTTCGTTTGCAGGTAACAAAACAACAAAAACGAGCGCTCTATGGGCTGAGAGGAGGAAGGCATATGCAGGAGTAATTTCTGGTTAATATGTCCATTAGAGTTCAAGCATGGGCTGATTACTGGATGAAGGAGAATACTGGCTGTAGAAAACTGCAGGCTCTGAAAAGAGCTAGAAGGAACTCTGTGGAAATATACAATACAAGAAAAAGGAGAGCAGCACCATCTAAGTGCAGTATAATAAGTGTGTTTTTTTACAAAAGACAAATGCAAACTCACAGGAAGGGCATGATAAAACTGTATGTAAAGGGTTCATCCACTCCAGTGGAAGGGCGAGCAGCGGGGATCCGGGGAATCCCAGGGCGCCACCAGCACAGCCGGAACCAGCGAAGATTCCCCGGATCCCCGCTGCTTGCTCTCCCACTGGAGTGTATATACCCTTTACATGCGGTTTTATCATGCCCTTCCTGTGAGAGCTTGCATTTGTCTTTAGGTAAGTTTTACATAATGTGCTAGTATGTGATGCTGCAATGATAAAATTACTTTCTGCATCTCTTCAGACAAGCCAACATTTTTGCAAGTCAAGTTTGCTCAACTGCACCTCCTTCTAAAGCTAAGAAAACTGGCTTGGTTGCATACTTCTGACATGATAAATTGCATAACTACTTTTTATGCAACAGTCATCCAGGAATAATGTTAATTGCATTGTCTGGCCTATGTATAGCCACTAGACATAGAACCTACGGAACTGTATAAGAATTACCATCCTGACATAATGGCAAACCGTAGTGTGATAATTACTTTTAAAAGGGTATGTAAACTTTAACAATTAACTTATATGCTCCCTATTAGTCTGTTAAACATGGCAATTAAAGTGTTTTGTTATATCTGTTCAAGGTAAAAAAAAAACAACCTGTTGATCCTGCAAGAAATCTTGTGGGTTGATAGCTTTCGTAGATGTAGTGACTGCATTCATTTTCTTTTTTTCATTTTTTTGTTTTCATCTGTTGACCTACCAGTAATACACTTCCTGTTCTAGGCTGACAATGCTTCTCCTCCAAAGATACAGTACATCAAGTGAGTGTTGTATTCATGTTGTACGGTGACTAGAGGTGTACTGTGAAGTGAGTCTGTGGTTTTAAAGAGGTTGTAAACCTCAGAATTTATTTATTTTTTTAAAAAACGAACACCTGAAAGACAAACACATATTGAGCTAGGATGCATCGCATACTAGCTCATTATGAAATACTTACCTTGGAACGAAGCCCCGCAGTGCCGACCGCTCACCTGTCTCATGGCATGTTCTGTCACCCTTCTTCCGGGTTTGCGGCATTCCGGCCATCTGATTGGCTGGAGCCCAGTTACTTCACTCCCACGCGCACGTGGCTCTGAACGAACGGCACAAGCGGCTATTCCTTCAGAGCGCATGTGCCAGTGATGTCTCTGGCTGCATTTAAGGTAAATATCTCCTAAACGGTGCATGTTTAGGAGATATTTACAGTTCCTATAGGTAAACCTTATCATTGGCTTACCTATAGGTACAACTTGCAGAGGAGGGTTTACTTCCTCTTTAAGTTTTTTGTTTATGTTTTTGAAACATCTAGCTCAGGGGTCTCCAAACCTTCTAAACAAAGGGCCAGTTCACTGTCCTTCAGACTTTAGGGGGCACAGACTGTGGCCAGTGAGAGTAGAAAATGTCCTGGCATCACTAGCAGAGTAAAAAAATGCCCCATCTTTTGGTATTAAGGGAAGGAATAGTGCCCCATTGTTGCTGTCCATAGGAAGAATGGCATCCTATTGTTGCTATCAGTGGGAAGAGTAGTGCCCCATTGTTGGTATCAGTATTAGGAATAGTGCCTTATCGTTGGTGTGAGTGGGAGGATTAGTGGCCCATCACTGGTGTCAGTAGGCGGAACAGTGCTCTATTGTTGGTGTCCATGGGAGGACGAGTGTACATTGTTGGTGTCAGTAGACGGAACAGTGCTCTATTGTTGGTGTCAGTTGGAGGATTGATACTCTATTGTTGGTGTCCGTTGGAGGATTGATACTCTATTGTTGGTGTCAGTTGGAGGATTGATACTCTATTGTTGGTGTCAGTGGCAGAAATTATGCTCCACTGCTGGTGTCACTAGGAAGAATAGTGTCCCAAGCCAAGGGACAAATAAAAACAAAAAAAAGGCCACTTTGAATGGATGTAGAGAAGAGAAGATTGCAGATAGACAGGTATAACTTATGTAAGAGGATTTTCTTCATACCTGTTTATCACCTGTGGTTAGTCACTTCACTGGGTATGTGGGAGTTGTTTACAACCACTTTGATTGACCTGAAAAGAGTGTTACAAAAGGGCATTATAACTTATAAGTATAACTTCTCTCTTGGCGGTGCTTGCATCAAGGTCTGACAGCAACACATAATCCACTGCGCACCTGTACACCAGCAGCCCGCAGTCACTCCTTCCCTTGCTCCCCAACACACACTCACACACCACCACACCTGCTAAAATATTTGCTTTTTTTTACTTACCTTTTTCAAAAGTCTTTAGGCTGCTCACGTGCCTGGGCCCTCTGAAAGTTCTTAACCTTTATTGATAATAGTTACAAAAGTTAGAGTAAAGATTAGAAAGTAGAGTAATAAAATGTGTGAAGATCCCAAGAAAAATAGCAGCAGTTCCCAAGGATCTGACCCCCTTTTTTAAACAAAAGGCTTCTCTACTACGCCTGGCCTTGTGAAATGGGCAAACAAGCTTGTTCAAGGGACCTCAAACTTCTGCTGTCTCAGGAAAATGATAGGGAAGAACAGTTAAAAAAAAAATGTGGACCTCATGGCCTAGGTTTCATTTTTCATCAGCATTCTAGGATTGGATCAATAAGGATATCCTTACAGCATCCTGTAAGCCAGGGGTGTCAAACCCAATTTTATCAAAGGGCCGCATAAGCAGCATGATTGCCCTCAAAGGGCAAGTTGTATCTAGGGTGCGCTACATACAGAGTGCAGAGTTCAGGAGTGCATTAGGTACAGAGTGTAGGGTTTAGGGGTGCATTATGCACAGTGTGCAATCCAACCCGCCCAAAGCTTTCTTGCATCTCTCTCTCCTACCTGGCCTGGCTCTAGTACCTACCTGTGTATGCAGCTTTGCCTCGCCTTTCAAAGAAGTCATTTTTTCTCTCGGCTTCTGGAGATCCATCCCTGCCATTGGTGTGTGCAGAGTCTGTTACTTCCAGGAGCTGCTGTGTTTGCAAGTGACAGGGGGGAGCGGAGGCCCAGAGCTGGAGGTGGTAGAATGGAGTTTCACCATGTTCTGGCTGCAGAACTGGGTGCAAGGGCCACTTGATAAGCCCTGGAGGGCCAGATTCGGCCCGCGGGCCTTGTGTTTGACATGTGTGCTGTAAGCCATAATGGAGTGATCACAGTCCCCGCTTCCCCTCATACCTTTATTCATCTCCTCCCTCCTTTTCCGCTCCCTTTTTCAACTGCTTCTTCTTCCGCCACCTTCTTTTCCACTTTGGGACACCAGCCTCATCTGTTCAATTATGACCTCCTTACTAATCAGCTAACCAGCAGCTGAACAGCCTCAACTAATACTTTGTCTCCCGAGGAGGGTAACACCCAACAAGACTGACAGAGCCATTACCTTCTTCAGATACCCACTAGATGTCCCGAGATAGTGGTGCCCAACCCCTAGTGCCTTTTTATCTTCCTCAAACAAAAGCCATGTGTTTATATATTACCTTCAGTGTATATTGTTGAAATAATTGATTCCTAAAATCTCTGTATTCCTTTTATCTTTTGTACTTGTTACTTTTGTATGGAAAAATCTGAAAAAAATATGATTGAACTAAAATTGAAGGCTTCTAAACTCCAATCCCAGATAACTGCCATGTAGGAGCCCACAAAACATAAACATTTTACATAATAAATACAAATTTGCACAAGCAGCATCTCATTAAAAGAAACATTAATTTCCACAATCTCTGAATATCTTTTTAGCTTGACTGGCTTTTAGCCCTAGTTCGCACTGAACGCGGTTTTGAAGGTCAGCTGAACTCGCACAATTTCAAAGCCGCATTTCAGTCTGATCTTCATGCACAGATGTCTATTGAAACTGCCCCCCAAGTCACCAAAAGTAGTGCAGGAACTCCTTTGGGAAATCAGGACAGCGCCGCAAAGTCAGCATCGCACCAATTGGGACACTCTATTGCCAGCAATAGGCTGCGATTTGACGTGCAATTTGACCTGTCAAATCGCGCTGATGTGAATGGGGGGCTTTGACTCCCAAATACTTCACAATAGCATATAGAGACTGAAGCCTAGTACAAATGATAAGATGAATGATCCTTCATGTTTTTCTATTTTTGCATGCTAGTCCCCATATCGAACACAGCTTTCATAAAATCAAGAATTGCTCAGGAATTTGTGGGGTCTCTAAGAGTGTATCAGGCAGTGAGGTAGCACAGGGAAGTTACATGCAGGCCCCTATACTATGACAGGCTCTATATGGTACCAAGTTTGCAGGATTTACATATTTTTCTTTTGCATTTATTAATGCTTTTTATTTTTAATTTTTAGGATAAATGCTACAATAATGGTCCTTTACATATACCTGTACAGTGCCCTGAAAAAGTATTCATACCCCTTGAACTTTTACACATTTTGTCATGTTAAAACCAAAAATGTATTTTATTGTGATTTTATGTGATAGACATAAAAATGGCACATAATTGTGAAGTGGAAGGAAAATGATAAATGATTTTCACATTTTTTTACAAATACCTATCTGAAAAGTGTGGCGTGCATTTGTATTCAGCCCCCTTTACTCTGATACCCCTAACTAAAATCTAGTGGAACCAATTGCCTTCAGAAGTATAAATACAGATGTTCTGTGAAGCCCTCAGAGGTTTGTTAGAGAATCATAGTGAACAAACAGCATCACGAAGGCCAAGAAACACACCAGACAGGTCAGGGATAAAGTTGTGGGTATAAAACAGGGTTAGGCTATTAAAAATATCCCAAGTTTTGAACATCTCATGAAGCACTGTTCAATTCATCATCTGAAAATGTGAAGAGTATGGCACAACTGTAAACCTACCAAGACATGGCCATCCACCTAAACTGACAGACCGGGCAAGGAGAGCATTCATCAGAGAAGCAGTCAAGAGGCCCATGGTAACTCTGGAGGAGCTGCAGAGATCCACAGCTTAGGTGGGAGAATCTGTCCAAAGGACAACTATTAGTTGTGCACTCCGCAAATCTGGCCTTTATGGAAGAGTGGCAAGAAGAAAGCCATTGTTGAAAGAAATCCAAAAGAAGTCCCATTTGCAGTTTGCGAGAAGCCATGTGGGGGACACAGCAAACATGTAGAAGAAGGTGGAAAAAATCTATGTGGGGCGGAAAACTAACACTGCACATCACCCTGAACACACCATCCGCACCGTGGAACATGGTGGTGGAAGCATCATGTTGTGGGGATGCTTTTCTTCAGCAGGGACAGGAAAGCTGGTCAGAGTTGATGGGAAGATGAATGGAACCAAATACAGGGCAGCCTTAGAAGAAAACCTGTTAGAGTCTGCAAAAGACTTGAGACTGGCATGGAGGTTCACCTTCTAGTAGGACAACAACCCTAAACATACAGCCAGAGCTACAATGGAATGGTTTAAATCAAAGCATATTCATGTGTTAGAATGGCCCAGTCAAAGTCCAGACCTAAATCCAATTGAGAATCTGTGGCAAGACTTGAAAATTGCTGTTCATAGATGCTCTCCATCCAATCTGACAGAGCTTGAGCTTTTTTGCAAAAAAGAATGGGCAAAAATGTCACTCTCTAGATGTGCCAAGCTGGTAGAGACATCCCCAGAAAGACTTGCAGCAAAAGGTGGTTCTACAGAGTATTAACTCAGGAGGGCTGAATACAAATGCATGCCACACTTTTCAGATATTTATTTGTAAAAAAATTTGTAAAAAACATTTATCATTTTCCATTCTCTTCACAATTATAAGCCACTTTGTGTTGGTCTATCACATAAAAACCCAATAAAATACATATACTTTTTTAGTTGTAACATGACAAAATGTGGAAAATTTCAAGGGGTACGAATACTTTTTCAAGGGACTGTATATTGCAAATAGCCTTTTAGGTAGCCTTTAGATAATACAAGGATAGCGTAGGAGCAGCGTTATTTATTTATAGCAGAAAAGGGGTGTGAATACTTTTTCAAGGCACTGTAGGTCTCCTTTACCAATTAAAAACAAAACAGTAGTTAATAAAAATGCTCAATGATTTCCTTTTAGGGAAATGGAGTCCAGCATCAACAGCCTTCCGAAAATAATCAATTGTACAGTAAACATTTCACTGATGTCTTACCAGAATCTAACCACTGAAATAGACTCTTTTAGATGATAAATATTGGCACATACAAATAACGCACATGCTTGTTTGTCTTAGAAAATAAACTTGAGTGCTAGGTTACCGATTACTCATACAATAGCAGAACATGGCGTGCAGCATGTTGGATCACGTGTCTGGCTTATCCCTGAGTTTTTATGAATCCTGCCTAAGCTAATACAAGGCTGTGATCGCTGTCCTGGAGGGTTAGTCATGTTTCATGACGGCAGACTTTTTATTCAGTTGATGTTTCTGCTTCGGGCGTTTGAGTTTTTATACTAAGTGCTTAGGGCTGTCATGTCAGGTACATAAAGCTCCGTGTTGGTAAATATAATTAAAGACCTTTAATTAAGGGAGAAATATTTTCGAACCACTTTTACTGAGTCACTTTGGAGTTGCTCATTGTTATGTAGGTGCGGACTCTGTAGCTTGTACCGTATGCCATTGCTTTACTGCTTTGCAGATGGACAAGTACAAAGAGCATTAAAAAATAACTCCCCATATGATGTAACGCCGATTACTTGACTGCTCGCTGTTTTATGTAATCGCTATTGTTAGAAAACAAATCTTAGAGTCAAATTGTGAAGACATCTAATATGGAAATTAACAAATACTGATAGATAAGATTTTAATATTAAAGATTATAGCAATATTATTTAGCAAATGAGCAATATTTATTTTTAGATCAACCAACATTTCCTTTCCTACTTGCAGTCTAGAAACATCTCCCTTCCTGCCATTTATTGCACTTTTACAGCTATTTCTGGCTACCCAAGTGTTTACTATAGCAACACAGCGCACCAACCCATAAATTGGGGCAGGGGCGATCATTTCTCCCTCTGACCAACCACATCATCCTTCCTAGAGAAGGAGAGAGCAGGCTGTGCCTCCTCCTGGCTCTTTCCTATTTCTCAGCATTGGGGAAATTAGCAGGTTAGCAATCCTATAGAAAATAACTGATTTACGGTAATTGGGTGGCAATCACAAAAAAATAAATTGATTGACATGGCCCCTTCTCATGTAAAAAAAAAAAAAAATTGATTGACATGACCCCTTCTTGCATAAAAAAATAAATTGATTGACATGACCCTTTCTCACGTAAAAAAAATAAATTGATTGACATGACCCTTTCTCACGTAAAAAAAAAAATAAATTGATTGACATGACCCCTTCTCATGTAAAATAAATAAATTGATTGACATGGCCACTTCTCACGTAAAAAAAAAAATAAATTGATTGACATGAGACCCTTTCTCACGTAAAAAAAATAAATTGATTGACATGACCCCTTCTCATGTAAAATAAATAAATAAATTGATTGACATGACCCCTTCTCACGTAAAAAAACAAAAATAATTGATTGACGTGGCTCTTTCTCGCGTAAAAAAATAAATTGATTGACATGACCCCTTCTCACATAAAAAAAAAATGAATTGATTGACATGACCCCCTTCTCATGTAAAAAAAAAATAATAAATTGATTGACATGGCCCCTTCTCACGAAAAAAAAATGTAATTGATTGACATGACTCCTTCTCACGTAAGAAAAATAAATTGATTGATATGACCCCTTCTCGCGTAAAAAAATAAATTGATTGACATGACCCCTTCTCACGTAAAAAAAATAAATTGATTGACATGACCCCTTCTCACGTAAATAAAAAATAAATTGATTGACATGACCCCTTCTCACGTAAATAAAAAATAAATTGATTGACATGGCCATTTCTCGTGCAAAAAAAAATAAATTGATTGACATGGCCCTTTTTTGCTTGAAAAAATAAATGGACATGGTCAATTCTCAATAATTCTGCCAGCCCCCAGCCCTATAACACTCAATACACACAGCTTACATCGCCCCCCCCCAACCCACTCCGTTCTTGCTGCTCATGAGGGTAGCTCCCCATTGGAGTCAATAAGACATTAGGCTCAGGTTACCCTTGCAAATTACTTAACTTGAATATTATATAAAGATAGGCCTTCTTAAAAAATAAAAACTACATTGAAAACTGAACCACCGCACACCGTCTGCTACCCACCACCTCTTGCACTTCCATTTTGCCTTTTCAGTTTTTAGGACACATACTTTTTTCGAGGAACTTCTCTCCAGTCTTTGGTGAGCAAGTTCTTCCTCCTCCTTCAGAAGTGGGTGATCCTAAATGCTGCACAGAACAGTGCTCACATACTTACAGTATATGTTATTTTAATTCTCTGTAGCAGTAATCTGATTATGTTGTTGGAACTTTTCCTGTTAGGTTTTCTCCACTGAAGGTGGCGTTCAACCGCAGCAGCATTGCAAAGGGAGAGGAGGTCAAGAGGAAACTACTTCCTCTATGGTTTCCTGGGTCACAAGGGGGGCAGTAATCTGATTGGATGCTGGGGCCCTATGTGACTCTGGTGGCCATCTTGGGTCAGGCAGAGTCTATTTAAGACTCTGGCTCCCTCGCTTGGCGCGCATCTTCATGTGGCTAGAGTAGGGACTGGTCATCTGTCTGTTAGGGACAGTGCTTAGTGTCAAGGAGAGATTCCTGAGGAGTAGAGAGAGGGCAGGGACACACCCAGACTGGCCTCATGACACCCCGAGCTCATGGGAAATGGATTGAATGATGCTTGGTGTCATTCAACCCAAAAGAGGACTTGGTAGCTTATAAGAAGAGAACAGAAAGGGGAAGATTTACTAAAACTGGAGAGTTCAAAATTTAGTGCAGCTGTGCAAGATAGCCGATCAGCGTTTAACTTCAGCTTGTCTAGTTAAGCCATACGGTGGTCTGCGGGATCGATCCTGGGGGCGCGCACGCCCACTCGCCAGCGAGGAAGCTGATCCATGGGGCCGGGGGCCACAATTCCCGCCCGGCCCCCACGATCGCTCCCTGTGAAGAGAATACGGCGGTCTGCTGTTGTAAACACAGCAGACCGTTGTTCTCTCAGGAATCAATACAGAGCTCCTGTGTTCCTCCTATTTAGAAACACAGGTCTCTGTGTTAATTTCACAAGTCCGCCCCCCCTCCCCAGTTAGAAAACACCCCCTAGGCTCACATTTAACCCTTTGATCACCCCTGGTTAGCCCCTTCCCTGCCAGTGTCATTAGTACAGTATCAGTGCATATTTTAGCACTGATTACTGTAGTAATTTCACTGGTCCCCCCAAAAGTGTCAAAAATGTCAGTCAGGTGTCCGATCTGTCCGCCGCAATGTCGCAGTCCCGCTAAAAATCGCTGTTTGCTGCCATTACTAGTAATAAATAAATAAATAAAAATTACATAAATCTTTCCCCTAAGTTGTAGAGGAGATAGCTTTTGCGCAAACCAATCAAAATACGCTTATTGGGATTTTTTTTACCAAAAAAATGTAGCAGAATACAAATTGCCCTAAAATTATGAAAAATTTGATTTTTACATTTTTTTTTTTTGGAATGTCATATAGCAGAAAGCGGAAAATATTGTTACTTTTTTCAGAATTGTCGCTCTTTTTTTTTTGTTTATAGCGCAAATATAAATATTGCAGAGGTGATCAAATACCACCAAAAGAAAGCTCTATTTGTGTGGAAAAAAATAATTTTATTTGGGTACAGTGTCGCACGACCGTGCAATTGTCCATTAAAGTAATGCAGTGCCGAATCCTAAAAAATGGCCTGGTCATTAAGGGGGAAAATCTTCTGGTCCAGAAGTGGTTAAAGCAGCTGTCCCTTTAGCTAGTAATGTAGTCACCTGAGAACTCCTGCTAACCATACAGGAGAGAATAGAAAAATATCTCATGCACGGAGGCTGTATCTGCAAGGCTGGGGTTAAAGTGGAGTTCCGGCCACAAAAAAAAAATTTCAATGAACATACCCCCGGAACAGTCAGGGCTAGTACATTCCACAATGGCTAGCCTCTGATCTGTCCCGGTTCGCACTTACCTGCAAGAAGAAATACTCACTTTTAAAATTTCTTCTCCAGCGTTGCCATCTTTGTTGTGGGCAGCTGAAGCCAGCGCGATCCTCTTCTGCATCCTCTTCCGTGTCTTCTTCTCCCAGAATGTGCCGGCACCGGCCCCTCTCGTTACTTCCGGAAGTGACGAGCGGGGCCGGTGCCCGTCGCATTGATTCCTGGGAGCGATGACGTTCAGCTCCCAGGAATCATTGCAAACCGGAAGTGACGGCGCAGGCCGCGGCCCCCGAGGGAGGAGGTGGAAGAAAGGTGAGTATTTCTTTCTACAATAACAAGGTAAGTAAAAAAAAAAAAAATCCTAACTATCAATTTCCTTTTCAGGTGAAGAAAAGCAAGCAGATGGCCACAAAATCGATTATGTCGATTTTGTGGCCGGAACTCCGCTTTAATAGCTTGTTGTGTCCAGGGAAGAGGAGAAAGAGTTTTACTTACTTGATCCTCCACTCCTCCAGCATGTGGCGCTTCCCCACTCTCTTGCGGTGGATTGTCCCTTGGCATCATCACACTCAATGTAGGGCTATGGACCCTGGACCAATAGAGCATGGGTCAGAAGAAGCTACAGGGACAGGTCTAGCTGTGGGGTGGAGCAGAGGATTGGTTAAGTAAAATGTATTTTTTTTTTTGCTCCTTCAGTCCAAAATCAGCAATAAACCCTTGCAGAGCAGGCACAGCCCAACTGTAATGCATAATGTTTTAATTGCCCGGAGTTTGGCTTTAACATAAATAATTCAGGGATCCCAGACACTCTCAAATTGGTGTTGTTTATCTCTAAATGGTCAGTTCACCTTTACCAAAAAACTGTTTATGCAAGTAAAGGCTGTCTGTAGATAAAAACAAGCTGTGCACCTCCCACTGAAGTTGAATAATGCCCTTGGTGTAGGTGTAGGCCATTTTTGTACCTCATGAAGCCTGACTTAATACTCCTAGGATGTTGCTATGATGTTGCTAAGTGAGGCCTAGTAGTTACTGCTCACCTTCGCCATCACAGGAGAGAAACTCTGAAACCCTGAGCTTAGAGTTACTGCATCAGGGGAGAGAGAGCGCATGTGAGATGGTTTGAATCAAAAAGCTCACTCCTTCGATGGTGGAGGTGAGCAGTAATGAGTAGGCCTCATTTAGCAACAGCCTGGGAGTATTCCAGTCAGGCTTCGGGAGGTATGTAAATGGCTTACACCTATAGCAAGGGCATTATTCAACTTTAGTCAGAACTGCACAGTTTGTTTTTATCTACAGGGGACCTTTATCTGCATAGGCAGTTTTTTTTTTTTTTTTGTAAAGGGGAACTAATGATGCTGGTTGATTTCTCATGCATTATAATCCAGGAAATTTTGGTTTTAGTTAAAGATAGAGATTAATACGGTGTTTTCTGAGCCCTTGTTATTGTGATTATAACCTCTAAGAATATATAGAAGATTAAAGTTTTGAGAGTGTCTGAGGATGTCCTGAATTGATTCATTAAGAAGTGTGAATTGTAAGTGTCTGGGGACTTGTATCCCACCTTAATTGTCTCTAATGCCCCGTACACACGTGCAGATTATCTGCAGACTGCCGGATTGCATACAAATTGAAAGTGTTTAGGTTTGACCTCATATTATATGGTTTTGGTAAGTCTGCAGACAAAAGTCTGCAGATAATCTGCACGTGTGTATGGGGCATAACAAGCCATTCATCAAGAGAGCTCAGTAACACAGATTACTGTTGTACTTTTTTTTGTTTTTTTTTTACCTGCAATTTTATATATAGCTTTCCCATACTATTCATGAATTGCATATAATAATGGTACCTGGGTCATTAATTCCATAAAAACCCAACTCCAGGCAACTAAAAAAAATATATATCCCATGCACTGAGGCTCTGCCTGCAATGCTGGGGTTAATGGCTTGTTTTGTCCAGGGGAGAGGAGAAACAATTTTACTTACCTGATCCTCCACTCCCCCAACATATGGCGCTCCCCCATGCTCTGGCGATGGACTGTTCCTTGGCATCATCACACCCAATGTAGGCTTATTGACCTTGGACTCCTAGAGCATGGGGGAGAAGAAGCTGCACGGACAGGTCTAGCTGTGGGGTGGAGAAGAGGATTGGGTAAATTTCTTTTTTTTTTTTTTTTTTTTTTGCTACTCCAGTCAAAAACCAGCAGAGCAGGCACAGCCCAACTGCAAAGGATAATGTTTTAGCTGCCCAGTGTTTGGCTTTAACATAAATAATCCAGGGATCCAAGGTACTCTCAATTGGATGTTGTTTATCTTTAATGATGCTGGTTGATTTCTCATGCATTATAATCCAGGAAATGTTGGTTTTAGTTAAAAGTAGAGATACAGATGGGGTTTTCTGAGGCCTTGTTATTGCGATTTTAACCTCAAAGAATATATAAAAGATTAAAGTTTTGAGAGTGTTTGGGGATGTCCTGAATTGGGTCATTAAGAAGTGTGAATTGTAATGCCCCATACACACGTGCAGATTATCTGCAGACTTACCAAAACCATATAATATGAGGTCAAACCTAAACACTTTCAATTTGTATGCAATCCGGCAGGCCCTTGCACTACATAGAAAAGGTAAGTCTGCAGACAAAAGTCTGCAGATAATCTGCACGTGTGTATGGGGCATAAGTGTTTGGGGACTTGTATTCCACCTTAATTGTCTCATCTAACAAGCCATTCATCAAGAGAGGTCAGTAACTCGGATTACTTTTTTGTACTGTTTCTTGTGTTTTTTTTTTTTACCTTACTGTTGTATTTTTTTAAACTTATAATTTTATATAGCTTTCTCATACTATTTATGAATTACATATAATAACCACTTGAGCTCCATAAGATTTAGCCACCTTCATGACCAGGCCATTTTTTGCAATGCTGCACTGCGTTACTTTAAATGACAATTGCGCGTGCGACGCTGTACCAAAATAAAATGTTTGTCCTTTTTTTCCCACAAATAGAGCCTTCTTTTAGTGGTATTTGATCACCTTTGTATATTTTTTGCGCTATAAACAAAAAAGGGTCAACAATTTTGAAAAAAAACAATATTTTTTACTTTCTGCTATATAACATATCCAATAAAAAAAATGTAAAAAAAACGAATTTCTCTTTCGTTCGTTGATGGGCACAGCTCCTAATATTCTTAACCATTGGGTTATACTGCCCGCTACGGGAGTAGAACACTAGGCAGAAAAAAAGTCTGGCTATGCCTACGGCAGTCCCAGGGGGTATACTCCCTCTCTCTGCTATAGGTACTCCGTTTTTTTCTGCCTAGTCAGTAGTAAGGACCTAGTTTCTTGCTGGGATCTCTGGTCCTGGCAAGATTTTTTTTTTAGATAGATAGATTTTTTCTCCTGTTTTTTCCTGTGAGATCTACAATCAACTGCAGGACTTGGCGACGGGCTGTATAATCTAGATCTAGGGGTCTGGCCAGCGAGCCCGCGCAGACCTCAGCTCTGCGCTAGGTTGGCCGTGACAGAGCCCCACTGGACAGGGCCTGGCCTGTAAGTTAAACGCCTTGCGAGGTCGCATACGACCGGGTCTCGGCCCAAGTTGCAGCGTTCCTCCTGGCCGACAACCCCCCCATTTCGATGGCGAGGGGTTCTGTCTGGAGTGGTGCCTGCCTGGTTTCTGGTATAGTGAGTAGCTGTCTCCCCCTGGAGGTTTTTTGGGTGGACGCGGGCCCCTCCATGGGACGGTCAGACCCCCTCCTTCCCCTCCTTCCCGTTAGGCACCTCCTCACCTGTCCCCCCATCCTACCCTCGATCCTTTCCTTTCCTGATCGCCATACATGCAGTGCAGATTCTCCTGGTGGCTGCGGTGCCTGGTGAGTCTGGTGGGGTCCCCTCCTCTCTGCTGAGGGTTGATTGGGGCTCTGTGACTGGCAACGGGGGGTGCTGCCAGAGCGGTGGGGGTGTCCCTTAGTACTGTTTTACACTTGAGAGGAAGCTTCCAAGGATTCTCAGCGACCAGCCGCACCAGATCGGTGACTTATGGAATCTTTTAGAGCACATCTCCCCACCTGATCCCCTTTCTGAGGCCGCGGGGACGTCCGGGTCCCAACCATCCATCGACGCACTGACGGCGGTCCTGGAATCCTTTGTGTCCAGGGTGGAGTTGGCTTTCGGCTGACATGCTGGCAAAAATAGCGCTCCCCTCCTTCCCCTGCCTCATCTGTCCTCTCAGATCCTGAATCTGATTCGGCTGCCGCGGACGTGGGTCACCCTGCATGAGTCTGCGACCACGTGCCCTGATTCCTCAGGTAGTGAGAAGGATTCCTTCACTTCTGCAACCGCGCACAAAAAGGCACCTTGGGACGCACTGATTGTATCTGCGCCTGAGACCTTAAAGATAGAGGAGGCAGCTGCAGCTGCGATGGAGGCGCAGGTCCCCATTGGCTCTCACAAGCCATTCAGAGCGGCAAAGGTGTAACCTTTCCCCTCCTATTTTGACAGAATTGTCACTACAAAGTGGGGACAACCAAAGTGTCCCCTTGGGGTCCCTAAGCGCTTTGTTAGGCGATACCCCTATAAGGAGTCCCTTCTTAAGAAGTGGACTGTTCCACTGGTGGTGGATCCTCCGGTTTCCAGATTAAACAAGGCAACCATGATTCCGGTTGAAGACTCCCTGGCCTTTAAGGACCCAGCTGACAGGAAGGAGGAGGCTGTGGCCTGCAATATGTACACCCTGGCTGGTTCGGCACTGGGGCCGATAGTCACCATTGCCATGGTGTCGCAGACTCTGACCGAGTGGGCTAAGCTTTTACGCCGTGACCTGGAGGGAGAACAGTTCCCCCCTGCCTTTGCTGAGCTGGCGGACTAGCTGGTCCAGGGGCTGCAGTTTTTTTGTGATGCCTTTTTGTATGTAGCTTCCCTAGTGGCTCGGCTCTCTGTTTCGACAGTAGTCCTTCGGCGTGTCTTTTGGCTCAAATGCTGATCTGCGGACCAGACTTCTAAAAAGGCCTTGACTAATCTTCCCGTTTAAGGAGATCACCTGTTTGGTGCTACACTGGATGACATCATTAGAGGTCTCACGGGGGGGAAGAGTACCCTTCTTCCACAGGCCACTAAGGGCAGGGACCCTCATCATAGACGTGGGCCCTCCTGCTCGGCTCATACGTTTTTTTTCGGCCCTCAGGGTCGACTCACAAGAAACCGAAGCCTTTCAGGGCCTCCTCTGGAGGATCCAAGCGAACTTGGTCTGGCAAGTCAAGAGCGGGCTTTTCCAGACCCGAGGACAAGGCCACTCCAGCTTGAAGGAGCTCCCTCACCTGTATCTGGGGTGGGGGAACATCTTCGCTGGTTCCCGGACCTGTGGACTTCCCAGATACATAGCAAGTGGGTCCACAAAGTCGTACGGTCCGGCTACAAGATCGAGTTTTGTTCTTACCTCCGGAAAGGTTCTTTCCTTCCAACATGCGGCTGTCCCCGGTCCGCTTACAAATTTTTTTTATGGCGGTGCAAGACCTTTTACTTTAAGAGGTGATTGTCCCAGTTCCGACTTCAGAACTTTTCAGGGGTTTTACTCAAACCTGTTTACAGTCCCAAAAAAGGAAGGCAATCCTGGGCCTCAAGGTGCTGAACTGCTTGTGCAGGGGCAGAAGTTCATAATGGAGTCTGTTCTCATTGTGGTGGCTTCCCTGCATTAGGGGGATTTTCTTACCTCCATCGACATCAAGGACGCTTACCTTCACATTCCAATATGTGTCGGTCACCAACGCTTCTTACGCTTTGCCATGGGAGAGGAGCATTATCAGTTTTTGGCGTTACCCTTTGGTCTCGCCTCCGCTCCTCGGGTCTTCACGAAAGTGTTGGCTCCGGTGCTAACATTGTTATGTCAGCAGGAGATCGCGGTCCTGGGCTACTTGGACGACCTTCTTCTGCGAGCAGAGTCTTACTTCTTTCATTGAAAACCTGGAGATCTCTATGCAGACCCTGAGGAAGTTCGGCTGGGTTCTGAATCTTCAGAAGTCTGCCTTGGTTCCTTCCACAAAACTAGACTATCTGGGTCTGACTCTGGACTCGGCCTTAGCCAGAGTACTCCTTCCTCTGGACAAACTCAGCAGCAGATGGACATTCCTCTGGACTTGCATGCGAGTGCTGGTCCTGATGGTGTCTACCTTCGTGGTGGTCCCGTTTGCACGGTTTCCTACTAGGTCCCTGCAAGGGAGATTCTGATCAAATGGGACAAGACTCCGCAGTCTCTGGACAACCAAATCCAGCGGATTCGGGTGCCAAAAGGTCCCTAAACTGGTGGCTTTGTTCTGTGGTACTCCGGCAAGGAAAATCCTTCCTCCCCCTCTATTGGATGGTGGTCATCACGGATGCCAGCCTGTCGGGGTGGGGAGGCGTTCTCAACAGAAATTCTGCTCAGGACCCCGGAAGAGTCCAGACTACCAATCAATATCCTAGAGCTCTGAGCAATCAGACTGTCTGGAACATTGAATGGATCATCTCCAAGGATGTCCAGTGCGCATTCAATCAGACAATGCCATAGCTGTGGCTTATGTCAATCATCAAGGGGGCACAAGAAGTTTCCTGGTGGCTCTGGAGGTAACCGGCATTCTTAATTGGGCAAAACATTCATTCCAGTCCTTTCTGCCATACACATTCCCAGAGTGGGAAAACTGGCAGGAGGATTACCTCAGTCGGCAGGCGTTGGACCAGGGGGAATGGTCTCTTCATTCAGAGGTGTTTCATTAGTTGTGTCTCCAGTGGGGCATCCCCGAGGTGGATCTGTTGGCCTCTCGGCTCAACAGAAAGGTGCAGAGGTTCGTGGCACGGTCAGGAGATCCTCTGGCGGACGGCGCAGATGCGCTGGTGGCCCCGTGGAGTCAGTATTATCTGATTTACGCCTTATCTCCTCTCAAGCTTCTGCCAAGACTTCTACGCAGGATCGAGACAAAAGGGATTACGGTCATCTTAGTGGCCCTGGACTGGCCTCGCCGGGCTTGGTACGCCGATCTGGTGCGGCTGGTCGCTGACGTTCCTTGGAAGCTTCCTCTCAGGGAGGATCTGCTGTCCCAAGGGCCAATCTTCCACCCTGCTTTACAGTCGCTGGCTTTGACGGCTTGGCTGTTGAAAGCCAGGTACTGAAGGATAGGGGTTGGTCTGAATTAGTGATTCCAACGGTGGTAAAGGCTAGGAAGATCTACCATCGTACGTGGAAGATGTGCATTGCGTGGTGTGAGTCCCTTGGGGTTCATCCTTGCTCCTGCTTGGTGGCTCGGATATTGACCTTCCTTCACGGGGGGTTGAACAGAAATTTACCATGAGTACCATCAAAGGCCAGGTGTTGACTTTGGCGGTCTTCTTTCAATGACCCTTGGCCACACAATCCCTGGTGCGTACCTTTCTTCAGGGTGTTCGCCATTTGGTTCCCCCAGTGCAATCTCCATTGCCGCCTTGGGACCTCAATATGGTGCTTTCGGTCCTCCAGAAGTTTACCTTTGGCATTCTTCGGGAGATTCCCTTGTTTACGCTGTCTCAGAAGGTGGCAATGAAGACATTGTGTTGACTGGATCGTTATTCTCTGGTTCACCTTACTTGGTGGTTCACAGAAATAAAGTGGTTCTTCGCCCCTGTCCACCATTCCTTCCATAGGTTGTCTCTGATTTCCATTTGAATGAAGACATTGTGTTGCCTTCCCTGTGTCCCAGGCCAAAACATCTTAAGGAAATTGCCTTGCATGCCTTTGATGTGGTTCGGGCAATTTGGGTGTACCTGGCAGTGATTGGGTCTTTAGGAAGTCAAACTCACTGTTTGTGCTTACAGATGGGTTTCGGACAGGATTGTCTGCTTCCTCTGCGACCATTCCCAGATGGATCAGACAGACGGTGATTCAGGCCTATTTCATCAGGGGTCAGGTTCTTCCTTTCCCTATTAAGGCGCACTCTACTTGGGTGCTCAGTGCCTCCTGGGCCTTCCGTCATCAGGCGTCAGTGACTCAGGTTTGCAAGGTGGCCACCTGGTCATCGGTGCACACTTTCACAAAGTTCTATTAAGTGGTTGTGTTGGCATCTGCGGATGACTCTTTTGGCTGCAAGATTTTGCAGGCTGCTGTTTAGAGGACTTGGTCCTCTTTTAAGGTGTATTGTTTTTTTTTTCAGGTGGGCTCCAGTTGTTTTGGTTGAGCCCCTGTTGCCTGGTTGGCTACTGTTTTTAGCCTTGGGAATGTTTTGCTGTTCACAGTCCTCATGTTTAACACTGCTTTGGGACATACCAATGGTTAAGAATATCAGGAGCTGTGTCCGTACGAAAGAGACATTTTTTTTTTAGTTGCCTGAAGTTGGATTTTAATGGAATTAATGACGTAGGAACCATTATCCAGTTGCTGACCGCCCTGTAGCAGTTTTACTGATACAGGGTGGCCGCGCTGTGCAGGATCACGTATATAAATGTGATCCTGCACTTCCTAATAGTGGGAACGCGTGCACACCACCGGCATGATTCTACACAGCAGAAGCGGATCAGTGAGTCCTGTGAACTCTATGTCCACTGGCTCCCGCTGATCATTCGGTACACAGGCAGAACGGCAGTCTGTCTATGCAAACAAGGCAGATAGCCTTGCATTCTGTCAGTAAGGAAGGCATAGATCCTGTGTTACTGCAAAGCACGGACATCAATCCATGCTTTCCCTAGTAAAAGCACCTCCCACACTATACTAAAACCCTAGCTAGGCACACAGTTACCCTTTGATCACCCCTGATGTTAACCCCTTCCCAGCCAGTGTCATTAGTACAGTGTCAGTGCATATTTTTTGCACTGATCACTGTGTTAGTGGCACTGGTTCCCCAAAAAGTGTCAGTAAGTATCCAATTTGAGCGCAGCAATATTGCAGTCCCGATATAAGTCGCTGATCGCCGCCATAACTAAAATAAAAATAAATAAATAACAATTCCATAACTATATCCCTTAGACTGTAGACACTTTAACATTTGCGCAAACCAATCAATATACGCTTATTAAGACTGTTTTAACCAAAAATATGTAGCAGAATACATATTGGCCTAAATTGATGAAGAAAATGGGATTTTTGACTTTCCGTAAAATTAATTTCTCTGTGTTCATTGATGGACACAGCTTCTGATATTCTTAAGCATTGGGTTATATTGCCCCCTACAGGAGTAGGACATTAGGCAGAAAAAAAGTCTGGCTACGCCTTTGGGCAGTCCCAGGGGGTATACTCCCTCTCTCTGCTATACAGTAGGTACTCAGTTTTGTTACAAGCAGTGTCAGAGAAAATACAACTCCACAGAGAGGTGGGTGCTGTGTCCATCAAGGAACATCAGAGAAATGGATTTTATGGTAAGTCAAAAATTGGATATCTCATGCACAGAGGCTGTACCTGCAATGCTGGGGTTAATAGCTTGTTTTGTCCAGGGAAGAGGAGAAACCGTTCCTTCACTCCCCCAGCATGTGGCACTCCCCTATACTCTTGCGGTGGACTGTCCCTTGGCATCATCACACCCAATGTAGGGCTATGGACCCTGGACCTATAGAGCATGGGGGAGAAGAAGCTACAGGGATGGGTCTAGCTGTGGGGTGGAGCAGAGGATTGGTTAAGTAAATATTTTTTTTTTTTTTTGCTACTTCAGTCTAAAACCAGCAATAAACCCTTGCAGAGCAGGATCAGCCCAACTGCAAGGCATAATGTTTTAATTGCCCGAAGTTTGGCTTTAACATAAATAATTCCATCTCCAAAATATGCCCCTCTCTAACCAAAGACACAACAAAGCTCCTAGTTCACTCCCTGGTCATATCGCGCCTCGACTACTGCAATTCCCTTCTCATTGGCTTACCTCTACACAGGCTATCCCCCCTTCCATCCATCATGAATGCTGCGCCAGACTCATCCACCTTACCAATCGCTCAGTGTCCGCCGCTCCTCTCTGTCAAGCCCCCCAACTGGCTTCCACTCACCCAACGAATTAAATTCAAAATACTAACAACATCTTACAAAGCCATCCACAGCCTAGCCCCCAACTACATCACTAGCCTAGTCTCAAAATACCAACCTAATCGCTCTCTTTGTTCCTCTTAAAACCTCCTGCTCTCTAGCTCCCTTGTCACCTCCTCCCATGCTCGCCTCCAGGACTTTACCAGAGCCTCTCCAATCCTATGGAACTCCTTACCCTTATCTGTCCGATTATCTCCTATTCTATTAGCTTTTAGGCAATCTCTGAAAACCCTCCTTTTCAGAGAAGCCTATCCTACCCACACCTAACAACTCTACCTCCATTTTCTCCATCTGCCTATCCCCCTCGGTTACTGCCTTTTGTTTCACTTGACCCTCCCTTCTAGATTGTAAGCTCTAACGAGCAGGGCCCTCTGATTCCTCCTGTATTGAATTGTTTTGTAACTGTATTGTCTTCCCCCACATTGTAAAGCGCTGCACAAACTGTTGTTTATAAATCCTGTATAATAATAATAAATAATTCAGGGGTCCCAGATGCTCTCAAATTAGTGTTGTTCATCTCTAGATGGTCAGTTCACCTTTACAAAAAAATCTGCTTATGCAAGTAAAGGATGTCTGTAGATAAAAACAAGCTGTGCGGCTCTCATTGAAGTTGAATAATGCCCTTGGTGTAGGTGTAGGCCATTTTTGTACCTCATGAAGCCTGACCAAATACTCCTAGGATGTTGCTATGATGTTGCTTAGTGAGGCCTAGTAGTTACTGCTCACTTTGGCCCTCACAGGAGAGAACTCTGAAACCCTGAGCTCAGAGTTACTGCATTAGGGGAGAGAGAGCGCGTATGAGGGGATTTGAATCAAAAAGCTCACTCCTTCGATGGTGGAGGTGAGCAGTAACGATTGGGTCTCACTTAGCAACAGCCTGGGAGTATTCCAGTCAGACTTCGGGAGGTATGTAAATGGCCTACACCTGTAGCAAGGGCATTATTCAACTTTTAACGTTTTATGGTTTTATCTACAGACACCCCTTATCTGCATTTTTTTTTTTCTTGTAAAGGTGAACTAACCCTTTAATGATGCTGGTTGATTTCTCATGCATTCTAATCCAGGAAATTTTGGATTTAGTTAAAGGTAGAGATACAGGTGGGGTTTTCTGAGCCCTTGTTATTGTGATTTTAACCTCTATAAATATATAAAAGATTAAAGTTTGAGAGTGTCTGGGGATGTCCTGAAATGGGTCATTAAGTAGTGTGAATTGTAAGTGTCTGGAGACTTGTATTCCACCCTAAGATCGCATTCACACTGAAGCGGCACGACTCCTGCACGACTTCGGGGGCGACCTGTGAAGTCCAGTGCACCGCGACTTCGGCGCGACTTGCACGGACTTCACATAATTGAAGTCAATGCAAGTCGCTCCGAGGTCGCCCCAAAGTAGTACAGGACCCTTTTTCTAAGTCGGAGCGACTTGTGTCGCTCCTATTAGAACGGGTCCTGTAGCAGTGCATGGACCGCGACGGACCGCGACTTGTCAGGCTGACAAGTCGCCTGACAAGTCGCGGCAGTGTGAATGGAGCCTAATTGTCTCAACTAACAAGTCATTCATCAAGAGAGGTCAGTAATACAAATTACTGTTGTACTGTTTTTTTGTTTACCTTACTGTTGTGGGGTTTTTTTTTTTTTTCAAATATTTTATTTTAGAATAGAAAAAGGCCCCGTTCACATTGCCGCGATCCGACTTTCCCAGGCGACCTCCAAGGTCGCGGTGCGAGCAGCGCGCCGCGACCTCGGAGCTGCCGCCACGGACTTCATAACATTGAAGTCTATGGCGGTCGCCTCCGGGTCGCCCCAAAGAAGTTCCGGACCCTTTTTCTAAGTCGGAGCGACTTGTGTCGCTCCAATTAGAACGGGTCCGCAGCTTCTCTATGGAAGGCGACCTGTGAGGCAACCAGGTCACCTCACAGGTCGCCTTAGTGTGAACGGGGACTAAAGGCAATTACAAGGAAGGGTAAGCAAAACAGTCAGAGTACAAAGGCATCCACAAACCAAAGAAAAGAATAAGAAAAATCGTAGGAAAGAACGACGTCCTTATGTAGAGAAAATGCCATCACAGGGAATCCAGTAGAAACATTAGTATCAGCAACATCAGTGATATGATAGTAAACTCATCGTAAGTGCTAGAAGTATTAATTCGTATCTGAGGTACTAGGAAGTGCTTATGTAAACATCAGGATGAAAGTACCATTGACAATAATATTTGGTCCTCGTCAAGTATCTCACAATTTTAACGGTACATGGAGCAACTGGAGTAGGGAGAGAAAAAAGGAGAAGAGAGAAGGAAGGGCAGGATAGGGTAGACCGAAAGGGCGGGGGTGAAGGGGGGACAGCTCCGTGCCAGGCCACGTGCCCCCCCCCCCCCCCCCCGAGGCATCCACAGCGCCTGGGCTCAGGAGCACATCAGGGAAATTTTCCCCTGTCAGAGAGGGCGAAAACCCTCCAATATCCCCAGAACTTCTCGTCACGTCTGTGTAGCGCTGTGAGGGTCAGATCCTCCATTTTGTTAATCTCAACTAATCTGTGCATGCAGTCCTTGATGGTGGGTGACCATGAAGTTTTCCAATAAAATGGGATACATGCCTTCGCCGCACACAGGACGTGTGGAACAATCGATTTTTTGTATTTTCTCAGCGGTATGCTGGACAGTTGCAAAAGAAAGAAGGCCGGAGAGTCTGGAATGGTATGATCAGTAAGATCTCTTAGCAGGGAGCCGACAGCTGTCCAGAAGTCACGAAGTCTAGGCCACGACCAGAATATGTGGAGAAGGGTACCCCTCTCCTCCTGGCATCGCCAGCAAGTGTCCGAAGTCCCTGGGAACATCTTTCTCAGTAGAGACGGTACCCTGTACCACCTTGTTAGAACTTTATAGTTAGATTCCTGGAGCTTTGTACAGGTCGGTGTTTTCAGTGCAATGGTGCACAGGTTCAGCTTCTGCGTCGCGGTAAGTGTCAACTGAAGGTCCCGTTCCCATATATATAGAAAGGGAGGGGTAAAATCCTCCTCTTGGGACACCAGGAGACGGTAAGTCTGTGATAATGTGTGGGGTAGGTCCCCCTCCCCGTTACATAAAACTTCATAATGGGTGAGTTCCCGATTGAAAAGGTCCGGCGCGGGCAAGGATTAAAGAAAATGGTGGAGCTGGGCCGCTGGCCAGAAGTTTAGGGCAAAACGACCAGCAGGTTCCATCAACGCCTCGATGGAGGGACAGCCCCCAGGACACAGAAAGTGAGACACTTAGCTACGATTGTGGCGTATTAGAGGCTGGAATGCTCGATCTGATACGTCCGGCGGGAAGGCCAGATTTCCTAAAATAGGGAACAAGGGGGAGGTGGTTGTGGAGATGGCAGAATGAGAGGAGAGCGCGGCCACCAGGTTTTTTTTAATCTACAATTATATATAGCTTTCTCATACTATTCATGAATTGCTTATAATAATGGTACCTGGGTCATTATTTCCATAAAAACCCAACTCCAGGCAACTAAAAAAAAATTATCCCATGCGCTGAGGCTGTGGGGTTAATAGCTTGTTTTGTTCAGGGGAGAGGAGAAACGGTTTTCCTTACCTGATTCTCCACTCCCCCAGCATATGGCACTCCCCCCACGCCCTGGCAGTGGACTGTCCCTTGGCATGATCGCGCCAAAGGTAGGGCTATGGACCCGTGACCACTAGAGCATGGGGGAGAAGAAGCTGCAGGGATGGTTCTAGCTGTGGGGTGAAGCAGAGGATTGAGTAAGTATGTTCTTTTGGTCCTCCAGCCTAAAACCAGCAATAACCCCTTGCAGAGCAGGCACAGTCCCACTGCACGGGATAATTTTCGAGTTGCCTGGAGTTTGCTTTTAACATAAATAATCTAGGGTTTCCAGACGCTCTCAAATTGGTTTTGTTTATCTGTAATGATGCTGGTTGATTTCTCATGCATCATAATCCAGGAAATGTTAATTTGAACTATATATATATATATATATATATATATACATTATATATATATATATATATATATATATATATATATATATATATATGAATATATAGAAGAATAAAGTTTGAGCGTGTCTGGAGATGCCCTGAATTGGGTCATTAACCACTTAAGCCCCGGAGGATTTGGCTGCTAAAAGACCAGGGTTTTTTTTGCGATTTTTTTACTGCGTGACTTTAACGGACAATTGCGACGCTGTACCTAAACGAATTTGACGTCCTTTTTTTCCCACAAACAGAGCTTTCTTTTGGTGGTATTTGATCACCTGTGCGATTTTTTTTTTTTTGATCATGCGCTATAAACAAAAAAAGAGCGTCAATTTTGCAAAAATAACAATATTTTTCACATTTTTTTATATGAAATTCCCCCCAAAAAAAATGTAAAAATCAAAATTTTTTAACATTTTCGGCCAATTTGTTTTATGCTACATATGTTTGGTAAAAAAAATAGCAAAAAGCGTATTTTGATTGGTTTGCGCAAAAGTTATCGCGTTTACTAACAAAGGGAAAGATTTTTGTCATTTTTGGTGTTTTTTTTTAACGCATAATGGCGGCGATCTGCAATTTTTTTGCGGTACTGCGACATTGCGGCGGACAGATCGGACCCTTGACTGACATTTTTGACACTTTTGGGGTTACCAGTGACATTACTGCAGTAATCAGTGCTATACATATGCACTGTTACTGCAAAAATGACACTGGCAGGGAAGGGGTTAAGTTTTTTGAAGAGGGAGGGGTTAAGTGTGTCCTAGGGGCGTGTTTCTAACTGTAAAGGGACATGGCTATTGGTGTAATAACAAAGATCAACGGTCCTACATAGTAGAACCGTCTGATCTTCATTTTTACACAGGGAAGAATGACAGACGGCTTGTTTACATAAGCCGTCCGCCTTTCTCCCTTCACCAGAGCGATCGTGAGTGACCGGCGGACGATCGGGTGCGCCGGTCACGTGCACCGACTTGCCAGTGAAAGAGCCGGGGCGGGCGCGCGCCCGCCCACAATTGGCTCGCAAGTCAGTGACAGGCGAGTGACGTACCCCTACGTCACTCTGCCTGGCCGGGGCTGACCGCCGCAGTATATAGTCGTGCGGCGGTCGGCAACCGGTTAAGAAGTGTGAATTGTAAGTGTCTGGGGACTTGTATTCCAGTAACTTTCTGTATTAGGTTCAAAATTCTATTCCAATAACCCTGGATTATGGGACATTCCCACTATGTGTGTAGCATAGTCCCTTGATGTTCACAGCCCTTAAGGCACAATGGAGAAGTTCCAGGGAACATTTTCACAAGATTAGTGGGAACTACACTCCTCAGGAATATTAAAGAAACACTTTTCAATCAGAGTATAGCATCAGGTCAATTAAACTCCTGGGATATTGATCTGGTCAGTTAAGTAGCAGAGGAGGTTGTTAATCAGTTTCAGCTGCTTTGGTGTTAATGGAATTAACAACAGGTGCACTAGATGGGCAACAATGAGACAACCTCCAAAACAGAAATGGTTTTACATGTGTAGGCCACAGACATTTTTTTCCCTACTCACCTTTTCTGACTGTTTTTCACTGGTTCTGCATTTGGCTAGGGTCAGTGTCAGTACTGGTAGCATGAGGCGATACCTGGACTCTAGAGAGGTTGCACAGGCAGTCCAACTCCTCCGGGATGGCACATCAATACGTGCCATTGCCAGAAGGTTTGCTGTGTCTCCTAGCACAGTCTCAAGAGCATGGAGGAGATTCCAGGAGACAGGCAGCTACTCTAGGAGATCTAGACAGGGCCATAGAAGGTTCCTAACACATCAGCAGGACTGGTATCTGCTCCTTTGTGCAAAGAGGAACAGGATGAGCACTGCCAGAGCCCTACAAAATGACCTCCAGCAGGCCACTGCTGTGAATGTCTCTGACCAAACAATCATAAACAGACTTCATAAGGGTGGCCTGTGGGCCCGATGTCCTCTAGTGGGCCCTGTGCTCACTGGCCAGCACCGTGGAGCTTGATTGGCATTTGTCATTGAACACCAGAATTTGCAGGTCCCCCACTGGTGCCCTGTGCTTTTCACATATGAGAGAAGGTTCACGCTGAGCACATGTGACAGACGTGAAAGTGTCTGGAGAAGCCGTGGAGGACGTTATGCTACGTGAAACATCGTTCAGCATGATCATTTTGGTGGTGGGTCAGTGATGGTCTGGGGAGGCATATCCTTGGAGGGACGCACAGACCTCTATAGGCTAGACAATGGCACCCAGACTGACATTAGGTATTGCAATGAAATCCTTGGACCCATTGTCAGGCCCTATCTGGTGCAGTGGGTCCACGGTTCCTCCTGGGGCATGACAATGCCTAGCCTCCTGTGGCAAGAGTATGCAGCCAATTCCTGGAGGATGAAGGAATTGATACCAATGACCCCCACGCTCACCTGATCTAAATCCAATAGAACACCTCTGGGACATTATATTTTGGTCCATCCGACGCCACCAGGTTGCAACTCAGTCTGTTCAGGAGCTCAATGATGTCCTTGTCCACATCTGGGAGGAAACACCCCAGGACACCATCCGCTGTCTCATTAGAAGCATGCCCCGACGTTGTCATTCATGCATACAAGCACGTGGGGGCAATACAAACTACTGAGTACCATTTTGAATTGCTGCAATAAAACTTTAGCAAAATGGACTAGCCTGCTGCATAATTTTTTCACTTTGATTTTCAGGGCGTCTTTGAAATAAAGCCTCTGTAGGTTGAGAATTTTAATTTCCATCTAACGATGTGGCATCCTTTCATTCCGAACACATTACCCAGTCTATATCAGTATAAATATGCAGCATGAGATTTTTCCCCGTTGAGATCTGATGTGTTTTCAAAGTGTTCCTTTAATTTTTTTGAGCAGTGTAGTTACCACACCAACAGAACCTTGAAATAACTTCAATAAGGAAGACATTTAAAATGTCAAGGAACACTCTGGAGCATTTACAGAACTACTTTCCCGCAGAATATGACACTGTAACCTCTGATTTCCATGCTGTCATATAACATCATTTGACAGGAGGGCCCAGCAACAATCTGTAAATTGACCTGTGGCCTGCATACACCACATCTCATAAGGTGTTGGTAGGTGTATCTCATCTCTATTTTACCCAAAGTATTGATGTGTATGGTGAGTTTTTTGGAATCTGAACCTTTCAGATTGTGGTATTTTGAGTTTTTCAAAGCAATGTTTTAGTGTTAATGGGCAGCAACAAGTTTTTTTTTTTTTTTTTTATTCTGCTCTTAGTTCCACCAATTAACAAGCCATCCATTAAGAGTAATACAGATTACTGTTGTGGTTTTTTTTTTTTTTTTTTAACCTATGGCTATATATAGCTTCCCCATGTTATTTATGAATTGCATGTAATTAATGGTGCTTGGGTCATTAATTCCATAAAACATTTGTACAAAAAAGCTTTCAGCAAGCAAATGATCCAACTACTGTGACAACCTGCGTTTCAAATTGCATTCCTTTCCCTGTACAGAAGCACGTGTGTGTACTGTGGTTCTCCACCAATACACCGCGTACTGTACATTATTACGCGTATGAGTCAATATAATAATTGCCTCTTCTGTCTTCTGCTTGTCTGGACATTTCAACTGCCGAGTAACAACATGCACACGAGGAGATACCTGTGTAGCGTTGAAAGCTTGTTATCCACATCGGCTTAGATACAGTAAAGGTACGATACAGCTTCTTATTTTATAAGAATCGGTGGCAGCGCAGCCATGTGCCTGGTTTATTTT
Source organism: Pelophylax lessonae (assembly GCF_965119305.1). Lineage (NCBI taxonomy): Eukaryota > Metazoa > Chordata > Amphibia > Anura > Ranidae > Pelophylax > Pelophylax lessonae. The sequence goes on along the minus strand of NC_138769.1, from coordinate 671,895,060 downwards.
GCTGGTGTTCAGAGATTTGATATAAATCCTAAAACTTTCCTTCCAGTTTGAGTTAAATGCTCCACTGTTCCCAGCTTTTTATTGAACAAGGTATTTCTGGCTGTGGGAACTGTATATTTCATCGTTCTCCATCCACAGCAGCTTCGTTCCACACTTTCCACATTAAGTTACATGTTGACTATCTAAGGCAAATTTAATTTTTCTTTTTATTGTTACCTTTTACATTATCATTATTGGTTTATGAATGTTCTTTTATTGCCTCCTTAGAGCTCTTGAGGACAAACGTAGAGAGGAGGAGTTGAAGGAACAGAGATTACGAGAGGAGATTCTACAGCAAAGGAAGTTTAAACTTCAAGAAGCCACAGAGAAGTTTCAGAGGGCCCACCTACCTCCATCACAGCGCAGGAGAACTGGTCAGTGCCTAACAGAGTTCAGGAAAAATAGAAATAAGGCTGATTTCACATGGGCAAATTTGGAGCAGCGATCCCTTACCACTACAAATCCCTAATGCCAGTTGTTAATAGTGATTTGTAGCTAAAGGTGTAATTACTATAGTCGCTGGCGCTACAAAGCGATTTTTTTCATAGCTACGGGTCTACTTTGTGCATGTTTTCTGTTACAAATCGCTCTTCTTTAGCTCCTTTATTTTTATCTAGCTCATAATAAATGTTAAAAAGGCAATTATCAATGGCGAGCTTATTGCCAATTATTTGGAGGAATTTGTATCTGTCTAGTAGACTTTATTATTTGAAGTCAAACTGTAGCCAATTTTTTTTATCTTTTTGGATAGAGTGGAAAGGTTTTGAGCCTGCAATGCTATTAGGGGGATTTTCAGTCATTTCATATTGACAGAAAGTGATGGGAAATCTCTCCAATGGAGAAATGGATAAAAAACTATTTTTTTAGTAGCGTGGGGGTAATTTAGAAATTCTAAAACTGTATTTTTGCTATCTGTGCCTTCCAGTCCTCTATTTGTTATAGGAAGAGGGGGGGAGGGCGGGACTTTGAATGAGACGCATGGTGGGGTTGACCGTGCGACTCCATCCCTAAATTCATTTAGAAAAAATATATAGAGGGGTTGGGACTTTACATGAGAGACATGACCGTGGCAAGGTTGGTAGAGTAAGATATCACATTTATTGTACTTATAATTGTATACAAAGGGCATAAAATGCTATACAAGATAAGACACATTGATATGTATAAAACTGGAGTAATAGAAAAATATAAGTAATCCCCAGAACAGCTTCAAAGGAACCAGCATAACAATTGACAATCATAAAAGTAATTGATTAAAATCATTACATCCGTAAACTGACGTGTTTCGTGGACTAATTCCGCCACTTCTTCAAGAGTTAGATGTATGATCCATGTCTAGAAGTAAAAAATGCATATAAGGTATTGCAAAGAATGATGGTTGATGGAAGCTGAAAGGGGGAGGGGGAGGGAGGAATAACCCCCACAATCCCAACTTACATGGTAGCCCTGGCAGTGACTGGTGATGGAGGTGGAGACATGGACCCAGGTGCCTCCCACGGTGAGGTCAGCGGTGAGAACAGAAGAAGCCACACACAAGGGAGAGTGTGAGATAGAGGGGACTGTAGTACTCTTGATAGTATCATGTATCTATATCGAATGAGTAGAGATAAATAGTATAGTCCTATTGACAGAAAGTGATGGGAAATCTCTCCAATGGAGAAATGGATAAAAATAAATTTTTTAGTAGCGTGGAGGTAATTTTGAAATTCTAAAACTGTATTTTTGCTATCTGTGCCTTTCAGTCCTCCATTTGTTTTAGGGGCATCACAGGGACAGGACGTGATGACAAATTTCCACAAAAGGGGTCACAGACAAAAATAAGGAGTGTTTATATTGCCAGTGCAGAACCAGTAAAGTAAATGATCATATTGTAACACCCCAAAAAAGGAAAGAAAACAACATTCCTTGGATATTGGTCGATGCCAGTGGAAATTGGTTGGTCATCTAGGCTGAATATAGTGGATTTTTACTACAAGGTCCTTTGAAAAGGGGTCTTCTCACTGTCTTTGAATCCATTTGGGGAAAAATCTTCAGTTGGTTCTACATGGCATGTAGTTCCAGGGGGGCATACAGATCTCTGCCCAGTGTTCTCAGTGAGAGATTTAAAAATTTCCCAGGGGTGAAGAGTCATTAATGGTCACCTTTCACAATGTATTGTGTGATACAGAGGCAGCTGGTGGTTACAGTTGATTGGAAGTCATATGATCCATGTATTGCTTCTATCATTCACCAACAGCTTCAAAGACAGTAAAATACAATAGAGCTTTCTTTTTCTCTGAAATATGACCTAACATTGAGAAAGTAATCCTGTTTTTTTCACTAAGGTGTACAGTATGTAAATCCACTATCTATTTTTTAGTATTTGGCACGATGCGATGCCTTACTGTATAGAGTTTTCTTTAGCGTATCATTTTAATCCATTGCAAAGTTTCAAACCTGGAGTAAGAGCACTTTCTGTTGCAGACTGACAACACCAAGGCTGGCCATACACGGTTCGAATCTAAAAAATCAAAAAAATGAGATTGAAACCACTAATGGGCAGGCTGAATGTACCAAGTTGATCAACTTTGGTACAACCAGCCTGCCGGACCGGCTACTATAGCCGCTAGTGATAATCATTGATTTCCCCCAGGAGGGATGGCGCCCCCCGCCTCCGCACCGGAAAAAGACAATGTGCGCCCACCTTGCCCTCCTTCCTGGGAACTATAAACAGGTTTGAGTAAAAACCTTGAAAACGTTCCGACTTTGGAACCAGATCAAGAAGATGAAGAGCTGTGTCAGTCAATGAACCTCAGAGAAATGGATTTTACGGTTAGACAAAAATTTTTCTGAAGATAACTGTATACAGAGAGGAATGATGCTTTTTAACTTATTGCCGTTTAATTGGCTGTTTTTAAGGCTAGGTTGCTGGAATGCATGCAAAATTATGCTCATCCCCAAAACGCACAGCTCTTTATTTAGGTGCAGGGCAGCGCCATTCATTTTTAATAGCACTGCCACACACTTTGCTAAAGCGCATGGATTTGTTCTTGCCAAAATGCATGGAAGCAAGGTACTGTGTATTTTGGTATGGCGAGATTTTTAAAAAAGGGTCATGTACTTCTTTTGTGTGTTTTTCGTGCATAGGGCAGCTGATTGAAATAAATGGGCTGCCCTAAACATGATGCATGAAATCATGGAAAAACAAGCACTCCATTGCACCTTCATAGGTGTAAACTGAGCCTAAGGGCTCTTTCACACATGGAGTCCGTCGGACAGACTCCGTTTTTCTCAGCGGGGGATCGATCCGCCGATCCCCGCTGAGCAGGAGGATGACAGCTGTTCTCCGTGCTGTGTGCGGAGTCACAGCTGTCAGGTCCCCATGCTTCTCTATGGGGGAATCGGATGGGAACGGACCGTCTGTCCATTCTCATCTGATCCCATCCGCTGGAGGGATGGAAAATATGGTTTCCATCCGTCCAGATTTGACGGATCGGATCGGATGTCAGCGGACATCCGATCCCCCATAGAGATGCATGGGGTGACCATTCAGATCCCCCAAAAAAACTGACAGGCGGATCTGAACGGTCCGCCTGTGTGAAAGGGGCCTAAAGGGGATTCTGGTTTGTTTTGCTTGGAGGTCTTCAGTGTCTTGTATATTTACACAAATATGGGGACCTGACAACTGTTCTAAACAGGAAGCATCCAAAATGAATAGTGACTTCACACCACCATCCCTGCATTCAGTGTGCGTTTCCACGCTTTTTAATAATTTTTTTTTTTTTACTTGAAAATGTGCTTACATGCGTTTTATATGCATTTCAGTGCAAGTAAATCCATGCTGCTGTACCTTTTTTTTTAAAGCAATGAAAAGAACGCACTGGTGTGAACTAGAATGATTAGAAAACATTTAACTTTCCGAGCATTCGGAGTGCATTTAAAAACATACCTGAAATCATCTGATGTGAACAAGCCCTTTTGTGGCGGTGAATACAGATCCAAAATCTATACTTTTAAATAATGAAACACATTCATCACTATAGGCAACAACTCCACTTTGTCTTATATTTTCATAATAATTACAGTAATAACTTTAGTAATTATTATAGTTAGCAGTAATCAAATAGTAATACCTAATAGTAATCAATGTATATGTTTGGTACTGATATTCTTCTTAGTACTGTTCTTACAAACGATGCAAGTCCTTAATATAGTGAGATGACTTCAGAGTTCTAGTTGTTGGAACCTACTTGCAGCTTAGGGATATTTTTTTTTTTGTTGTTTTTTTTATTGAACTGTTATATTGCCTCTTTGTATAACATCCTCCTACATGTCAGCATTTTAAAAGGGAGGATTCCATCTTAACAGTAACATTTCCTCAGCAAGTAAAATAGTGGGGGTTCACAGTTTATAGGAAGGTACGCCATAGAGCACAGCAATGGAATTTTATTTATGGCAGACATGAACAATTCAAACTGCGCTCTGTGAGGGTGATAAAAAAGGGAAAAGTTCTATGTGTCACCTATAGCAACCAGTCAGATTGCATAGGTTAGTTTACAGTGCACATTCATTAACATTTTACTAAACCCAGGAGCCTGCATTCACTATATCTGGTCTCCCACGGTACACAGAACATGGAAATGCAATTATTTTAGTAAATATAGACTGCTAAATACCTTTTCTCATCAGCAGTATATATATAGCAGTCTTGTTACTTCTATCAGTGTCTGGCTAAGCACTGGTTAAAGCTTGTAGGAGGAGTTCTCATACTCCTTTGACTGTCCTATGAGGCTGCATGACCCCTGACCCTCTGTCTGGACAGTGCTGATTGGCCCTATGCTGATCACATGCAACCCCTCCCCAAAAAGAAAAAACTCTCTAGCAACACAGGCCACACTGAGCATTTGCAGAGTGCCCCCAAGGCTCTGTTCTATCAGCAGACTGATTGAGTACAGTAAAAGAAGGGTAGGATCAGAAAAGACAGGATCAAACAGCCTTTTTACACAATGCGGAGGATAAACCTTCTCTTCGCTTCCACAGTGAGTATAACAAGCATGCTTTACTGCGTATACAGACTGATTTTACTATTATGGGTTTAGTAACACTTTAAAGTTGAACTCGGGACATAAAAACTTTAATTTAGCTATATTCCTCAGTAGTCACAATAAATATAAATCCACTTTTTGCACATCAATTACCTTTGAAAACCCAGATATTACCATAAATAAGTAACCCTGACACCATCACTGTTTTGCACATACCCTGTGCAGAGAACAGAGCTGTGGGAGGGGCCAAACAGGCTCCACCCACCACAGGCTGCCTGCAGAAATTTCCAGGAGGGGGCAGAGACCAGACCAGTCACCCTGCACAAGGAGAGAGAGCCGCAGTGACAGGTAGGAAGGGGAGAGGGGGTAGCGGTGGCAAACTCAACCTAACAGGAACTCAGACTATCTATATATACAAACTTAGAGTTGGTCTTAATTACCTCCAGGTTTGTTATCTAGAGTAGAGGTCATGCTTTTTTAATATTGTGCAGCTATAACACCATTTAGTAAAAGTGGTGCTATTAGGATTTACCTGAATCTGATGTACATGACGGTAAAGCTACAGAAACTGGCATCAGCAACTTTTGAATGTGGCTCAGGCCATTGGAATGGTCCATTTGCCAGAAATATTTCATGCACACTTTATTGAATTCCCCCTTATACAGGTGCATCTCAAAAAAATTGAATATCATCAAAAAGGTTTATTTATTTCAGTAATTCAATTTAAAAAGTTAAATCATATATATTATATAGATGCGTTACACACAGAGTGATATATTTCAAACATTTCTCACTTTTAATGTTGATGATTATGGCTTATAGCTAGTTTAAACCCAAAATTCAGTATCTCAGAAAAATAGAATATTGTGAAAAAGCTCAATATTGTAGACTCATGGTGTCGGACTCTTATCAGCTATTTAACTCAAAACACCTGTAAAGGGTTCCTGAGCCTTTAAATGATCTCTCCATCTAGTTCATCAGGTTACACAATCATGGGGAAGACTACTGACTTGACAGTTGTCCAGAAGACAGTCATTGACACCCTCCACAAGGAGGGTAAGTCACAAAAGGTCATTGCTAAAGATGCTGGCTGTTCACAGAGTGCTGTATCCAAGCATATTAATGGAAACTTGAGTGGAAGGAAAACGTGTGGTAGAAAAAGGTGCACAAGCAACAGGGATAACCGCAACCTTGAGAGGATTGTGACGCAAAGGCCATTCAAGAATGTGGGGGAGATTCACAAGGAGTGGACTACCACCACACACAGGCGTATCCAGGACATGGGCTACAACTGTTGCATTCCTTGTGTCAAGCCACTCCTGAACCAGAGACAACGTCAGAAGTGTCTTACCTGGGCTAAGGAGAAAAAGAACTGAACTGTTGCTCAGTGGTCTAAAGTTCTCTGTTCTGATGAAAGTAAATTTTGCATTTTATTTGGAAACCAAGATCCCAAAGTCTGGAGGAAGAGTGGAGAGGCACAGAATCAAAGTTGCATGAGGTCCAGTGTGATGTTTCCGCAGTTAGTGATGATTTGGGGAGCCATGTCATCAGCTGGTGTTTGTCCACTGGGTTTTATCAAGTCCAAAGTCAGAGCAGCCCTCTACTAGGAAATTTTAGAGCACTTCATACTTCCCTCTGCTGACCAGCTTTATGGAGATGCTGATTTCATTTTTCAGTAGGACTTGGCACCTGCCCACACTGCCTATAGTACCAATACCTGGTTTATTGGTCATGGTATCAACTGCTTGATTGGCCAGCAAACCCGCCTGACCTAAACCCCATAGAGAATCTGTGGATTATTGTCAAGAAGAAGATGAGAGACACCAGACCCAACAATACATATGAGCTGAAGGCCACTATCAAAGCAACCTGGGATTCCATACCACCTCAGCAGTGCCACAGACTGATCTCCTCCATGCCATGCCGCATTGATGCAGTAATTCATGCAAAAGCAGCCCTGAGTAAGTAGGGAGTGCATACTATACTGTGCATGGACATACTTTTCAGTAAGCCAGCATTTCTATATTAAAAATCCTTTTTTTTTTTTTATTGGTCTTATGTAATATTCTAACTTTCTGAGATACTAAATTTTGGGTTTTCATTAGCTGTAAGCCATAATCATCAAAATTAAAAGAAAGCAATCCCTGAAACCTATCACTCTTCGTGTAACGCATCTATATAATATAAAGGAGTTTCACTTTTTGAATTTAATTACTGAAATAAATTAACTTTTTGATGATATTCTAATTTTTTGAGATGCACCTGTATGTTTTTATTCCCAATAAATTTAGAGTTCTACTTTATATTGGCGTTCTGTACATCACTTGTTTGCACAGCATTAGAAATGTGACAAAGGATCTTGGGATGGTAGTTCTTGTTTATTTGTTTTTAATGTACGGCTTTGAATCCAACTGGGTGACTAGATCATACAGCTTTATATAACCTAATTATGCATTATATTAGGATTTGTTGGGTCATTGGGGCATGTAAATATTTGTTCCTCTTATTTCACTTACTCTATTTTCTCAGGTTTTATTTGGACGTGCAGTTGGGAGGGTGGCAAAAATGCGCAGTTGAGCCGGGTTTTCTTTTGGCGAAGAAAAATCTGACAGGGGTTATAACCCTCCCTTGCTCTTTCCAAATTGAAAAAAAAGTTTTGCCTATAGTTCTACTTTAAGGGTCCATTCCTAGATAGCAAGCAAGTGTACTGCAATTTTTAAAAAAACTATTGCTAGACTTGCCAGGCTTCACAAGTTTGTTGCACAATTGCAGCAAGTCCACATTGCATGACTCCAGATCAACTTTCTTTGACAACTTTCTGCAAGTCTGCTGCAAGTTCTGGTTCACTTATTTTGTTACATAGTTACATAGATAGTGAGGTTGAAAAAAGACATCCATCCATCCTGTTCAACCTATGATGTGTGTGTGTTTGCTGTTAACCGTACATTGTATACCCCTGTATGTTGTGGTCTTTAAGGTGCCCATCTAATAGTTTTTTGAAACTATCAATGCTCCCTGCTGATACGACTGCTTGTGGAAGAGAATTCCACATCCTTACCGTGAAGAACCCCTTACGCACTTTAAGGTTAAACCGCTTTTCCTCTAGTTTTAGTGAGTGGCCATGTGTCTTATTGTATTCCTTTACTCTGAATAGTTTGTTCCTTATGCTAGGGTCGCCAGTACAGTATTTGTACATTGATATCATATCCCCCTCAATCGTCTCTTCACCAGAGAGAATAAGTTCAGTGCTTGTAGTCTTTCCTCATAGCTGATGTCCTCCATTCCCCTAATTATTTTTGTTGCCCTTCTCTGGACGCTCTCCAGTTCCAGCACATCCTTCCTGAGGACCGGTGCCCCGAACTGGACAGCATACTCCAGATGTGGCCGGACCAGAGTCTTGTAGAGTGGGAGAATAATCTCTTTATTTCTGGAGTGAATCCCCTTTTTTTATACATCCCAGTATTCTGTTGCCTTTGCTTGCAGCGGCTTGGCATTGAATGTCATCCCACCACAGGGGTCACTGTGGCTGAATTTTAATGCTGTAGACTTGCAGAGCTCTTGCTGTAGACTCACCACTGCAACTTTGCTCTTTTTTTTTTTTTAATTTCTTTATTGAGAACAGAGCACCGTACAAAAAGGCAATAGGAGGACGAGCACAAAGTCACTCCAACCAACAGAAAAAGTCAACAGTTAAATACAGCAGCAGTCAGGCATGAAAGTGCACATGGTGGTGACAGGCACATAGTGACAGTGTACAGACATATTCAGGTGCTATATAAGAACAATTTTCAAAAATATAGCAAAAGGAAAGTGCACACGGTGCATATGCATGCCAGGGGAGCGAAGACGTGCCGCCAACCCCTATCCATGGGCACCTTACACAGCGCCTAGGAGAGGCGATCCTGATACCGCAATGATTTACAGGCAACATAGCTGGCAACGAATATAAAGCATCGCGAAGACACAGGGGGAGGAAGAGAGGGGAGGAATGGAGGAAGGGACGGAAGTTACAAGAAAGGAGGAGAAGGGGGAAAAAGAGATGAAAGGAAAGAGAAGGCCGAGACGTGGACACCAAGGCACATACCCAACAAAGGCCGAATAGTCCACCAAAGCTCAGCCAATGGCCTGCAAGTACGCATCCGTACATGTAAAATGCACCCAAGGCCGCCAGCGGTCCCTTGTGAGTTCTTCTGTGTTTTTCAATGTTGCAGTCAGTTCCTCCATACGGTGGGCTTCCACTATCTTAGAGAACCATAATTTCCGAGTGGGGGGTTGCGTCTGTCTCCACATGGCCGGGATACAGGCCTTCGCTGCATTGAGGAGATGGATTGTCAAAGACTTTCAGTATTTCTGAATTGGTCTCCCTGTAAGGTGTAGTAGGCGCAGGGTCGTCTCCCACCTCGACCGTGGTAAGCTGTTTGATGACCGATGCTACCTCACTCCAGAATGCCCGCAGTAAAGGACATGCCCAAAAAATGTGAAGCATCCCTCAGAGCCACATCTCCAACACCTGTCAGGGCAATCCACGCTCATTCTGTGCAGGACCGCAGGGACCCTGTACCACCTAGTGAGAATTTTATAACTGATTTCTTGAGATTTGCAAGCCAGCGAAGCCTTGTGGGCCAAGGTCAGAATCTTTTCCGTCTGCTTAGGCATGAAAGAGACGTCGAGGTGGCGCTCCCATTGTTTCAGAAAGGGCAATTGTGATCCCCCATCCAGATCCAGGAGGAGAGAGTAAAAGGACAGAGCATGTCTAGGGGGATCGCCATCCTGGCATGCAACTTTGCTCTTACTAGAGACTTGCCACATACATTTGCTACAAATTGGAAAAGTGTCAGAACTTGTGCTTCAAGTGATCTACAAGTGGACAGCTTGCCAGTGAAAATGTGCAGCAAGTTACCAGAGTTACTGTTCAACACTGCCACATATTTGTGACAAGTTATCCTTGCTATCTGGGATTCACACTATTGTGTTGTGGTAATGTGCACATTAAGACATTACTGCAACATATTGCGACCTACACTACTTCTATTGGTGCCACTTATTCTAAATGGCACCCCACGACACTTTGCTCATGAATTTGCATTGCAGCGCAACGTGTGACAATGTGCCAACATGCAATGTGCTGCCAGACATAGTACCTGCACCTTTTTTGGTGCAATCTTTTTAAATAAATGGGCTGCATTAACACAGTGCACGTTAATGTGAATGGGCCCTCAGACGGAACATTGTTGCAGACAGAAACCTCCTATCTTTTGTTTTATTTGTTATTCTCTGTACATCAGAAATGAATACCAAGGTGATAATCTCAATATCACACCCTAATTCCAATACTGTATATTCCCACAGATATATCTCCTTAAATTTTACCTAATTTCCCTGTTTTTTCTTTTTTTTTTTTTTTTTTTAGTTTCCACTTATAAAGGATATTTGATATGTTTTATTCTATACTGTGTGCACTTTTCTCAATTTAAACTTCATTTTACCATTCTGTTTATTACCATTGTTTATCATTAGATTAATTAAACTCGCACTTATTGCTATGATATACGTGTAGTCATATCATGGGTGACCTTGCCAGTTATCACTAATGTCTCATCCTAGTACATTCCTTTCATGAAAAAGAGAAAAGGGAGGAGATCATGTCTGCACAGAGCTAACATGACACATGCAAGATGTAGAACTAAGAGTTCCAGCATTCACACACATACACTATTATCTCTCTAAAATCGCTTAGATTTTTCTCCTTTGTGAACAATACATGTACCGTATATCGTTCTCTCACTTTCTTTTAACTTATTTCCCTGCTTAAGCTAGTTTTACCTCCCTAAAATCTGCTTTCCTTATTTTGTTCTGTTCTCCCTTGCATCCCATGTACTGTAATCCTGTACTTAGCTTACTCTAGCTCCTGTGATCAGACAGGCAGCCATAATATAATGCTCATCCTGTGTTCCCTCTCTGACAACATATAAAGTATTCTGTTTTGAGCCAGGGCCAAAAATGATGTTATTCCTATACAGTTTGACTCTCATTTGTCTGTTTTGGCTTTTTCCCAAGTTTTAGAATTTACTAGTTGTAGTGCCTGACCCTAAATTCATCACACAACTTAACATCAAAATTTATATCTAGTGTTAATTTGTCTGTCACCCTTCATCCATCCTGCTCAAATAGATAGCTGTTCGTCTAGCTGTTTAATCCGCATGATTCTTAGACCCCCGTGTACTTTTTGGGAACCTCGTTTCGGATTTTCCGGGTCACCTGTAAATTTTTTTCCTGGCTGGCTCGCCATCTGTTCTGGACATTTTATAGATAGGCAACTCCTATCCTCATATTGATTAGTGGTTTCAAATTAATAACTACTGCAGTAGGGAACAGACACAAAAGATACACTCCGCATCTTTCCAAAATAACTGTTCTGTTTTATTTGACGCAATTAAAGGCTTTTATACACATGATTACGTAGGTATCACATTAAGGCTCACACTAGTGCGATGCGGGAACCCTGCGAATCCACTGCAGGTTCCCGCATCACACCTGACTCGCAGGCAGTTCACACTGCCATATGCAAACTGCTGGGGGTGTCAATACAACCTTAATGATACCCCCAGATTAGTTTGCATATCGAAGTGCGAACTGTCAATTCGGACAGGAATTGGATCGCATGGGTGTGAACAGCCATGCGATCCAATTCTGATAGGGACCAAAAAAGGGTCCTGCATGAGTTTGGTCTGAATGCGATGTAAATTCAGCCATACAATCTTTATGGCTGAATTTGCATCGCGCAGATATCACATGTGATTTGCACAGCAGTGCGGTGCGAATCACATGCGCTGTCTGACATCACTTCAGTGTCATCCGGCCCTAATATTACAATTTTATGGTAACAAGGGGCATAACATAGGCAGACTAATTCTAATCAGGACTCAAAAGAATGCAAACATGTAATGAAAACATTATTAGTGCCATGTGCACAATGAGTGCTGTGTACAATACATACAAAATAAAATACAATATTATACAGGATGTACAAATTTATTTTACAGTCAATTTTTTATTTCCTCAATTGTAAAGAAATTTGCAATATAGTTGTCACTGTTTAAATAAATAGTAATTATAACAATTTCTTTGTTTTGCAGCATATGTAGTTAATAAAAAGCCAAATCCAAAGCTTGAAGATGCTCTCAGGCAGATTCAGTCAACTCTGTCCTCCACATTCTACTATATGTCCAACAATCACCGGAGCCCTACTAATACAAGGTACTGAAGGGTCCTGTTCAAATGGGCAGAGTATTGGGTTCCATGTGTACACTTCTGCTGCTACTCCTTTTGCAACACATTTATATTAGAAAAAGTGGGGAGGCTTTGGGAAAGGAGCAGAGTGTAAATCTCACCTCCAGGCAGATGCAAAATACACAAATAATGCAGCTCAGTGTTAATTTTTACATCAATAAATATATATAAATGCAAGCAATGTTAGTACCTGAATTTTATACTTAATATCAGCATTTTGTAATCCACTGTACAGAAGAGCCTAAACTGCTAAAAGGAGGAAGCAACACAACCAATCAATTGTGCTGCAACACTAAAGTACTAAAATTAAATGCTTATAGGAGGAGAGTACAGAGTGATAGAGACATGAAATGATCAATGCAATCTTGCTGCAATACACCTTTACTTTAGTACAGTTAAAAAATGTTGTACACCCTAACAAAGAATGTATCTTATCTGCTCCATTTTGATGTGTAGAAAATGCCATTGAAAGTGTTTTTTTTCATGTCTGTTTGATAAATGTAAAAAATTCATGTTGATCTTACCAGAAATCCAGTAAGCTGATAACTTCCTTGAGTGAGCTGACAACACTGAGCCTCTGCTGCACTAAAATCTCAAGGAGTCCTATAAGCCTTGCCCAGTTCACCTTTACAAACCACAGATCATTCCTTACCATGTTATAGAGATGAGAAGTAATGTTTTAGATAAGGGAGAAATTTTGTAGTGTGAATCTGGAGCATCTGGACAATGCGGCCCCTCCATAGATACAGTAGAGTGTGGTCATCATAGTACAAAGTGTATTGCTGACAGGTTCACCAGCTAAAAATAAAGCATAAAAAGCCAGAGAAAGAAAACTAATGAAGCCACCACATTTAAGGTTTGGTATACTGAAAAACATTCAGTTTTTTGTTATTGGGTTTAAACTCCGGCATTTAAAATTATCCCTTGCTGTAAGGCTGTGACCACACTGCAAGGGTAAATTTCTTCTTCATGTCTAGGCAAACAATAAATGGAAATGTACTTACCCAATCCTCCACTCCTCCCTGCGGCTTCTGCACCCATGTGCTCTAGCAGTCTAGGATCCTGACGTCATCAAGAGCATAGAAGCGTCCATAGCCCTGCTCTCGATGTGATGACTCAGAGGAACAGTCCACCGCCGGACTGTGGGGAGCACCTCTTGCCCAGGAAAGCAGAGCATCCGGTAAAACTGTTTCTCTTTTCTCCCATAGACAAAAACAAAATGAGCAATGGCCCCTTGCAGTGCAGGCACAGCCCCACTGCAACGGATTTAGACTTTAACCACTTGCCCTCTGTAAGATTTATCCCCTTCCTCACCAGGCCTTTTTCTCTTTCGTTCATCAACGGACACAGCGCTCCATAAATCACAACTAGTGGATTATATTGCCTCCTCCAGGAGTAGGACTAGGCAGAACAAAAAACACCTGGCCACGCCCATGGGCTGTCCTCAGCTTGGTATATAACCCCCCTCTCTGCTCTACGTAATTATTTTTATTCTGTCTAGTCAGGAGTAAGGACCTAGGCTCCCGGGTGGGATCTCTGGTCCTACCAATTGTCTCCTTCCTTACATTTTTTTTTGTTTTTCTCTCGGGAGATCTAAAATCAATTGCCGGGCTGGGCGATGGGCTGGATAATCTAGAGCCAGCGAGCGCATGCAGACCGCAGCTACGTACTAGGTCAGCCGCGGCATAGCTTCACGGACAGAAGCCGGCCCGCGAGTTAAACGCCTCGCAGGGCCGGATACGACCGGGCTTGGGTCTGAGTCGCAGCAGTCTCTTGGCCGACAGCTTCCCTACTTCATTGGCGAGGATTCTGTCTGGAGCGTTTCCCGCACCATGGAAGGGTAAGTACAGTCCCCCCTCTCTCCTTTTGGCGTTTTTTTTTTGGGGGGTAGATGTGGGTAACCTCCAGGGACGGTGGGACCTGCCTGCGGGTTCCCATCTCTCATCCTTAAAAATCCCTCAGTGAGCTGGGCTTCCCCCACTCCCTTTGCCCCCAGTCTAGACCTGGAGTCTGGTTGGGGTCCCAGGGCAGAGGATGCAGCGGAGACCCCTGGGGTCTCCCCCCGTTATCCACACTCTGTAAGGGTCCTGGGATAGTGTGTCTTGCCCTGGTAGTCTGGAGGGGTCCCAGTGTAGGAGACCACTAGGTGCATGCCCCACTGTTTGCAGTGTGGGTATAGTGCAGGGGGTCTTAGTGCAGAGACTGGTGCAGAGTGTGCAGCGGAGTCTCCCCTAACGAGTGTCCTACCTTCAGGAGGGGGTCCACTTGCTGAGGGTGAAGCGTTGCAGAGGGCACAGGAAAGATCCTGGCAGCATGCTGTAGCTGATGGTGGCCATTTTCCCTTAGTCTGGCTGGTCTCAGGTTGGCGGCCATGTTTGTGTAGCCCGATGATGTCACGGGCCATTTTTCCTTAGTCTGGCTGGTCTCTGGCTGGCGGCCATGTTTGTGCAGCCCGATTATGTCATGAGGGCCATTTTCCCTTAGTCCAGGAGACACTGGAGATGACCGAAGCCTCGTGGGGATGCCGAAGCTCCTCCTCTTCCTCTTGTTGGGCTTGGGACATATGAACAGGGATGACGTCCATGGTGATTCTGGGTCGGAATTCTCGGCGCTCCTCTGATCGGTAGGGGGTCCCTGTTATCTCTCTCTCTCTGTTGATAGGTACCCTGACCCTTGGGGGGATCCTTTAGTGGTGCCAAAAGATCATTTTTGTACTGCAAGATCTTCCTTTCCTTCTGGAGCCTCAGGGTCACATCTCCCCCACTGACCCCCTCATGGAGGTGGCAGGTCCCTCGAAAACCCCAGCTTCCCATGGTTGCACTGATGGTGGTCCTTCGTGTCTCAGGTGAAAGTGGCGTGTGGGCAAAGGCCCAGGAGGAAGCGTCCCCGCCTTACCCTGCTCAGTGTGTCTCATCTTATTCTGAGCCTGATACCGCCGTGGACATGTCTTGTCCAGGGGGGCTTAATATCACACCCCCAGATCCATCCGATAGTGAGGATAATTCCTCCATGATTGCAGCAGCAAATTAAAAAGCGCTGGTAGACGCACTTATCACTGCAGTGCGTGAGACTTTAAAAATGGAGGATGTGGCTAATGTAGCCACGGACGTGGCTATGTCGTTTGGTACGCATAAGTCACCTCGCATTACAAAGGTGTTTCCTTATGTGCCTTATTTTGACAGGTTTTACTGTAAGGAATGGGAACAACCATAATTACCCTTTGTGGTCCCCAAACGTTTTGCTGTACGTTACCGTTTTGAGGAGTCACTTTTAAAAAAGTGGACTAGTCCACCAGTGGTGGACCCTCCTGTTCCCAGGTTGAACAAACTACCATGATCCCAGTAGAAGAATTCCCATCCTTTAGGGACCTGGCTGACAGGAAAGCGGAGGCTGTGATACGCAGCATGTTTACTATGGCTGGTTTGACATTGCGGCCAGTCTTTGCCTCAGCCCTGGTGTCTCAGACCCTAACTGAATGGGCCAGGCTTTTGCACCAGGGCCTGGGGGGCTGAGCAGGTCCCCACTGCTTATGTTGATTTAGTGGGCCAGTTGGTCCATGGGGAACAGTTTATTTGTGATCCAGCTTTGGATACACAACAATATCCCTATATATATATATATATATATATATATATATAGTAGCCCAAACTTGTCAAGAAGCAAGTGCCAAAAAATACTGTGCCCACTGCACAAAAGTCCAAAATGCAATGAATGTCACATAGGCAGCAGGAAAAAGTTCAGAAATGACTCAAACAGTCCATATTCCTTCACTCTATCTCCTGGGATGATAATGTACAAAGACGTGTTTCTTAAAAGGATCACCACCACCACCGTGCTCCAAGGGGGGAGGAGAATTGCCCACTCACCAGATGCTGTGGCCCAACCCACTTTCGTGTTTGAGCATTCAGGCTTATAATGATGGTCACTGGTCCAGAGTATCCACAACAGGAATCACACCAGCACAGTCAAAAAAAGCTCAGCAGCATATGGGGAGGAGAAAACATAATCCCAATAGCGTGATACCGTTTAAAAGGCTTTTATTAAATAAAAAATAAAACATAAGGTAACACACTCACATGTCTTGTATGTCATCAAACGCAAAAAAAACAGTCACGAATAGGGGAGGGAAGCCCTTTGGGAGATGATGTCCAGGCTCCACGCCGTGGACGCCGCGCCTTCTGGGTAATCCGAACTCCTCTTACACAGCCTGGTTACACCGCCTGGTCACGCCCCGACGCGTTTCGTGATTACCACTTCTTCCCCGGGAGCGTGACCGCGGCGGCTTGGCGGTAACCTTAAATACCCATGCCCATCAACCCACAGGGTGGGGCCAGGGTTGACATCATCGGCCATTGGTGGTTGCTCAGGTGTGTCGACCAATCACAGACTAGATTTACAGGATCACTTCCTCTCAATTCACTAGTCTCTATGGTACATTACCCTAAAACCCGGAAGTAGGGTGGAGCCGAGGTTCACACCATCGGTTATTGGTGGATGCCTGTAGAATGCTGGCCAATAGCAGGCTAAGACAGCACTGTAACCCTCTATCTCGCCGCTATTCACTACAATGGGCCGTCCTACGACCCGGAAGTATAACACACCAGAAGTTAATTGCACCCTTATGCTGAAAGCAAAAAAAAGCAAAAAAACACCAACCACTCAGCCACCAATGGACCGATAATATACATACAAAATCACAAGTGTATATACATAATAAAAACGCTGTAAATCACATCACTTTCCATTGGTAGTGACGATCGTGCTCTGACCACTCATAGTGATTCAGCTTTACGCCCAATCAGCTAAAACTTCCTCCTTAATTGACATATATGACCCGGAACAATAATAGCACGGATTCCCGGCCGGATGTAAGGACATCATGACCCGGAACAATAATAACATAGAGTCCCGGCCGGGTGTATGGACTCCACCCACCAGGAAGACCAAGAAGTTATTTATGTGTACTCAGTACACTATGCACAACAGCGCCATCTACCAATGGAAGTGTAACAGTGTAAGGAAAATTTGTATGGAAGTTTAATCCATATACCAAAAATATCATAATAATAAACAAAAACATGTCACACCAGAAAAAAGAACACAAATCTATTGGAAACTAATAGGCAAAACTAAATATATAAATAAGTAAAATCATTAAAATATTTAAAATAACCCTAAGCCAATAACCAACGCTAGACAGCATGAGTCACAAGCTTAGGGGCATTTGTGTGTGCGGACACTTTGGGGGATCACGGTCCTCCCAACGCACATCATCCAAAGATGAAAGATCAAATAAAAAGATCAAGTATAAAATAATATAATATAGAGTTGGAAACTAAAATCAATAATCACTAATAAAACAATTTAAATCCAACTCTATATTTGATCCTACATTTAACATATCCTGGATTTAAATTGTTTTATTAGTGATTATTGATTTTAGTTTCCAACTCTATATTATATTATTTTATACTTGATCTTTTTATTTGATCTTTCATCTTTGGATGATGTGCGTTGGGAGGACCGTGATACCCCAAAGTGTCCGCACACACAAATGCCCCTAAGCTTGTGACTCATGCTGTCTAGCGTTGGTTATGGGCTTAGGGTTATTTTAAATATTTTAATGATTTTACTTATTTATATATTTAGTTTTGCCTATTAGTTTCCAATAGATTCGTGTTCTTTTTTCTGGTGTGACATGTTTTTGTTTATTATTATTATATTTTTGGTATATGGATTAAACTTCCATACAAATTTTCCTTACACTGTTACACTTCCATTGGTAGATGGCGCTGTTGTAACTTCTTGGTCTTCCTGGTGGGTGGAGTCCATACATCCGGCCGGGACTCTATGTTATTATTGTTCCGGGTCATGAAGTCCTTACATCCGGCCGGGAATCCGTGCTATTATTGTTCTGGGTCATATGTCAATTAAGGAGGAAGTTTTAGCTGATTGGGCGTAAAGCTGAATCACTATGAGTGGTCAGAGCACGATCGTCACTACCAATGGAAAGTGATGTGATTTACAGCGTTTTTATTATGTATATACACTTGTGATTTTGTATGTATATTATCCGTCCATTGGTGGCTGAGTGGTTGGTGTTTTTTGCTTTTTTTTGCTTTCAGCATAAGGGTGCAATTAACTTCTGGTGTGTTATACTTCCGGGTCGTAGGACGGCCCATTGTAGTGAATAGCGGCGAGATAGAGGGTTACAGTGCTGTCTTAGCCTGCTATTGGTCAGCATTCTACAGGCATCCACCAATAACCGATGGTGTGAACCTCGGCTCCACCCTACTTTCGGGTTATAGGGTAATGTACCATAGAGACTAGTGAATTGAGAGGAAGTGATCCTGTAAATCTAGTCTGTGATTGGTCGACACACCTGAGCAACCACCAATGGCCGATGATGTCAACCCTGGCCCCGCCCTGTGGGTTGATGGGCATGGGTATTTAAGGTTACCGCCAAGCCGCCGCGGTCACGCTCCCGGGGAAGAAGTGGTAATCACGAAACGCGTCGGGGCGTGACCAGGCGGTGTAACCAGGCTGTGTAAGAGGAGTTCGGATTACCCAGAAGGCGCGGCGTCCACGGCGTGGAGCCTGGACATCATCTCCCGAAGGGCTTCCCTCTCCTATTCGTGACTGTTTTTTTTGCGTTTGATGACATACAAGACATGTGAGTGTGTTACCTTATGTTTTATTTTTTATTTAATAAAACCCTTTTAAACGGTATCACGCTATTGGGATTATGTTTTCTCCTCCCCATATGCTGCTGAGCTTTTTTGACTGCGCTGGTGTGATTCCTGTTGTGGATACTCTGGACCAGTGACCATCATTATAAGCCTGAATGCTCAAACCCGAAAGTGGGTTGGGCCACAGCATCTGGTGAGTGGGCAATTCTCCTCCCCCCTTGGAGCACGGTGGTGGTGGTGATCCTTTTAAGAAACACGTCTTTGTACATTATCATCCCAGGAGATAGAGTGAAGGAATATGGACTGTTTGAGTCATTTCTGAACTTTTTCCTGCTGCCTATGTGACATTCATTGCATTTCGGACTTTTGTGCAGTGGGCACAGTATTTTTTGGCACTTGCTTCTTGACAAGTTTGCGCTACTATATATATATATATATATATAGGGATATTGTTGAGTATCTATCTATTATATATCTTTTTCCATATGTTTTAGTTAAGTAGCTGCATAGCCAATTTATTTATTTATTGGTGAGTGGTCCTCATTTGAAGCGCTTGGGATAGCTTATACCTTTATTTGGTTTTCGGTGGGCATTTAAGCTGTCATATTATACAGCTTTGGATACAGCTCCTGTGCTGTCTAAACTTTCTGTTTCAGCCATGGTGATTAGGCGTGTGTTGTGGCTTAAGAATTGGTCCGCAGACCAAGCCACTAAGAAAGCTCTCATTGATCTGCCCTTTCAAGGCCTGTTTGGGGCTACCCTGGATGACATCATTAGGGTATTACGGGGAGAAGAGTACCTTCCTGCCATAGTCTAGGAAAGGGAAGGTGCCACGTCGCAGACGAGGGTCCTCCTTCTCAGCACTTAGAAAATTCTTTAGTGCTTCTGGGATGGAGAATAAGGGAAATAGATCTTTCAAATCTTCCCCGGGAGGTTCCAAGCAACCTTGGTCTGGTAAGCCTAGAGCTAGCTTCTCCAGACCCGCAGACAAGATCCCTTCAGCATGAAGGTCTGCCCTCACGCATTATTGGGGTGGGGGGACATCTTCACTGGTTTCCGGCCTCGTGGACCTCCTTCATGAGCATCAAGGGGATCCACAAAATAATTATTTTGGGGGTATACAGAAAGGGGGACAAAGCTTGTTCTTTACAGTTTTTTTTTTTAGGTCCTGAGTCTCCTTGTGCAAATTTAATTTCTGCAAAGGTTCAGGTGATGTCTGTACTAACTAAGGTCCCCCCTATCCCTGTCCAGGGAAATGATTTACCTAGGTCTGATTCTAATTCTGACCAGGGGAGTCCTTCCTCTGGACAAACTTCAGGAACCACAGGTCGTGATTCACCGGCTGCTGTAACACAGATAGTTCTCTCTCTCATTTTGCATACAGGTTCTGAGTCTGGTGGTATCCACCTTTAAGACAGTTCTGTTTGCACAGTCCTACATGCAGTTCATTTAGCAGGTTCGGCTCCACAAGAGGATACAGAGGTTCGTGGTGAGGAATTTTCTTTGCATACCTTGGATGTGGTTGGTGCGATTCGGGTGTATCTAGCAGCTACGGAATCCTTTTCGGAGGTCAGACTCGCTTTTTGTGGTTACAGATGGACCAAGAAAAGGGCTGGCTGATTCTTCAGCTACCATCTCCAGATGGATCAGACAGACGGTGACTCAGGCCTATTCCATTAAAGGTCAGGTTCCACCTTTCCCTGTCATTCCCTGTCATTCTTTTCTGGCACTGAGTGCTTCTTGGGCCTTCCGTCATCGGGCATCAATATCGCAAGTTTGCAAGGTGGCCACTTGGTCGTCCTTGCATACCTTCACAAATTCTATAAGGTAAATACTTTGCCATCTGCGGATGCTTCTTTTGGCCGCAAAGTTTTGCAGGCTGCTGTTTAAGAGGAACTATTCTCTCTTGAGGGGTCTTTTTTATTTTATTTTTCAGACGGGGCTCCTGTGACCCGGTTAAGGCTCATGTTTCCTGGTTAAGGGCTTTTATGTTTAGCCTTGGGTTATTTTCCCCACCCCTCATTTTCCTTTTGGCACTGCTTTTGAATGTCCCAGTAGTTATGATTTATGGAGTGCTGTGTCCGTCGATGAAAGAGAAAATGGGATTTTTGTACTTACCGTAAAATCCATTTCTCTAAGTTAATTGACGGACACAGCATCCACTCCTCTATGGAGTTCTAATACTTCTAATACTGCTTGCTACTAAACTGATTACCTAGAGCAGAGAGGGGGTTATATACCAAGCTGAGAATGGCCCATGGGCGTAGCCAGGCATTTTTTGTTTTGCCTAGTCCTACTCCTGGAGGAGGCAATATAACCCAGTAGTTATGATTTTCTGGAGCGCTGTGTCCGTCAATGAACTCAGAGAAACAGATTTTACAGTAAGTACAAAAAATCCAATTTGCGATTTGGCACTGCGTTACTGTAACCGCTTAAAGACCAGGCAGGCTGGCTCTCCTGCGCAAACCGCCGTACCCGCTCTCTAGCCCTGCAGCTAAGCAACGGGAACCCAGAAATCGCTGCAGGGACTGACAGAAGGTGGTGTGCCGTTGTAAACGTGGCACACCGCTCATCTGTCACTGATTGAAACTTGGACTCATGTGTTCCTGTTATTTTGGAATACAGGAGCCCTGTTTCCATCCACCAACTATGGCCCCCACACAGTTAGAATCACCCCCTAGGTACACATTTAACCCTTTGATCGCCCCTGGTGTTAACCCCTTCCCTGCCAGTGTCATCAGTACATCAGCAGTGCATACAGTATTTTTAGCACTGATTACTGTAGTAATGTCACTAGTTCCCCCAAAAGTGTCAAAAATGTCAGTTAGGGGTCCAATCTGTCCGCCGCAATGTTGCAGTCCCTCTAAAAATCACAGATTGCCGCCAATAATAGTAAAAATAAATAAATAAAAATGACATAAATATTTCCCTAGTTCGTAGGCGCAATGACTTTTGCGCAAACCAATCAAAATGCACTTATTGGGATTTTTTTTACCAAAAATATGTGGCAAAATACAAATTGGACAAAAATGATGAAAACATATTTTATTTTTAAATTTTTTATATTGGGAATTGGGAGCAGAAAGTGAAAAATGTTGCTTTTTTTTTTCTTTTCAAAATTGTCGCTGTTTTTTTGTTTAAAGCGTATAAACCAAAAAATGCAGAGGTGATCAAGTACCACCAAAAGAAAGCCCTGTTTGTGGGGGGAAAAAAAAGGCGTCAATTTTATTTGAGCATATATAATATATATTATAAGCATATATTAGTTGGTTTGCGCAAAAGTTATAGCGTCTACAAACTATGGGATAGTTATTATTTTCTAGTAATGGTGGCGATCAGCAACTTATAGCGGGACCGTGATATTGCGGCGGACAAATCGGATACTGACACTTTTTACATTTTTTGGGGAACAATGACACTAATACAATTATCAGTGCTAAAAAATCAGAAAGTAGTTCATTATATATAAGGGAAGGATTAGAATTTCCAGCACAGAGTTTTTGCCACTGGAATCACCAAGATCTATAAAAAATCCAGTTGTTTTGCCCACTTGCCATCTGCTCACAACACAAGGGGAGTCTTAAAGCAATTGCAAAGGAAAAATTTGTGCTTACCTGCTCTGTGCAATGGAATTGCACACAGCAGACCCGAAGCTCTTCTTCTCCGCTCCTGGCTCCTCCTATTTATCCAGTGACCCAATGGGAAGCCGCTCGCTCCCGAGCCCCGCTGCTGCATCCATTGACACAGACAGTGGGACTTGGCTGTGCCCCCAGCTCCCTTGTCATTGGATTTTATTGACAGGAGCAGGAGCCAATGGCTCCTGCTCCTATCAATCTGCCCAATGGGAAGGGAGACAGCGGTGGGAGCCGCTTCTCCCGTGCATGTCACTGAATCAGATCGGGCTCCGGTAAGGATAAGGGGGGCTGAGGGGCTCCTGCAGCTGATAAGGTTTTTTACCTTAATGCATAGAATGCATGAAGGTAAAAAAAAAAACCTTGAAGCTTTAGAACCACTTTAAGTCACCAGGTTGGATAATCTAGTAATAATGTTGCACAGCACAGGGGCTCTGCAGCACTGGGTCTCTGATTTGCATGTTCTCCTTGTGCTTACACAATTTAAAGACATGCTGGTAGAAAAAGCCCAAGGTTCAGTGTTGGGACCCTTACTTTTTAATACCTTTTATAAATGATATAGGGTCTGGGATTAAAAGAATAATTTCAGTGTTTGCAGATGACGCCAAGCTATGCAGTGGAATAACTTCCTTACAGGATGTCTCCAACTTACAAGCCATTTTCCAGTTTCCAGTTTCATTGGGCAGCTATGTGGCAAATGAGGTTCAATGTTGATAAATGTAAAGTTATACACTTGGGCGCTTAGAACATGCATGCAGCATACATACTAGGAGGAAGTACAACTGGGGGAGTCAATGGTGGAGAAGGATCTGGGTGTTCTGGTAGATCATAGGCTTAATAACAGCATGCAATGCCAAGCTGTGGTTTCCAAAGCAAGCAAAATCTTTTTTTGTATTAAGAGTGGTATGGACTGCAGAGAGATATATTATATTGCCGCTGTACAAATCATTAGTAAGACCTCATGTCATGTTATGCAGTTCGGTTTTGGCACCAGTTCACAAAAAGGATATTAGGGGACTGGAGAAAGTGCAGAGAAGAGCAACCAAACTGATACAAGTCATGGATGAGCTCAGCTATGAGAAAAGATTAGAGGAACTGAATTTATTCTCATTTGAGGAGATAAAGGGGGGATATGATCAACATGTATAAATACATAAGGGGTCCATATAGTGAACTTGGTGTTAAGTTATTCACTTTAAGAGGCACTCTTAACGTCTAGAGGAAAATAGATTAAGCCTTCAAAAAAACAGAAAGATTTCTTCACAGTAAGAGCTGGGAAAATATGGAATAGACTCCCTCAAGAGATGGTTCTGGCCAACTCAGTAGATTGTTTTAGGCCCCTTTCACACTTAGACCGCATTCACATTGATCCGACTTGGACCGCGACTTGTCAGCCTGACAAGTCACGATCCGTCACGCTCCCATAGTGTAGTACAGGAGCCGTTCTAATAGGAGTGACACAAGTCGCTCCGACTTAGAAAAAGGGTCCTGTACTACTTCGGGGCGACCTGGAGGCGACTTGCATAGACATTCATTTTATGAAGTCCGTGCAAGCCGCGCCGAAGTCGCGCTGCACGCGACTTCACAGGTCGCTCTGCACGCGACTTCACAGGTCGCGCTGCACGCGACTTCACAGGTCGCCCCCTAAGTCGGAGCGACCTTGTGTGAACCGGCACTTATTTGACGCGATTTTACAGCAATTTTGACGCGATTTTGAAAGCAATGCCTATGGCTATATACCTCAAAACGCATTAAAATCAGCCCAAAGTAGTGCAGGAACTACTTTGAAGTCAGTGCGACTTTAAAACGCACAGATATGAATGGGGCTTATTGAAAATAATGGGAAACGACTTGTAATGCAATTTTGCGGTCCAAAATCGCGGGACAAGTCGCACAAGTGTGAAAGGGGGCTTAAGAAAGGCATGAATTCTTTCCTAAATGTACATAATATAACTGGGTACTAATATTTATAGGTAAGGTTAATCCAGGGAATATCCGATTGCCTCTCGGGAATTGAGGAAGGAATTTCTTTCCCCCACTGGAGCAAATTGGATCATGCTTTATTGGAGGTTTTTTTTGCATTTCTCTGGATCAACTTTGGGTATAGGATTATGTTTATATACTGTAGGATTGTGTAGATGTGGGTTTTCTATTTGTGTGTGTTTTTGTTTTTTTCCTCTGTGGATTAAACTGGATGAACTTGTGTATTTTTTCAACCAGATTAACTATGTAACTATCTCTCTCTGTTTTTCAAGGAACTCAGATTCGCCATCCAGTACTTTATCAGTAGGTACCTCTGCATGGTCTAAGAGACAAGAGCTAGCTCAAAAATTGGCCTTTGAAGGAGTTTATCAGGAGAAGGCTGTCATCCAGTTTGATAGCGATCAGCTTTACTTCCAGAACAAATTAGAGGAGGCACAGCGCCTTCTAGAGGAGCAACATCTCAATAACATACAGGTACCGGAAAACATTTACTCACTACTTATTACAAATCTGAAAACCGTGCTCAGAACTGCCATTATCCTTTTGTATGAGACACTTCCCCATCCCCCCTGATACAGAAAGATATTTTAAAGGATACCTGTACTGAGCAAAATCTAGAAGCTGCCATTTTTAAAGATGCTGGTTGCCTCCCTATTTTGTCTTCAATTCTTTTAACCATCTAGATCACATGTGTCAAACACAAGGCCCACGGGCCGAATCCAGGCTATTTCATGTGGCCCTCACACCTCTCCTGTCCCTGCGGCACTCTCCCCGTCCCTGCCCCACCTTGTCTCAGCAGTTAGCAGCAGAAAGGAGGACAGAACAACTCCGCCAGGACCTGCGCCTCTCTCTACAGCCGTAGCACCCCCTCGTCTCCGCCTTCCTAGTCTCAGCATTTATCAGACTCCAGCCCTCCTCTGCTCATCCTTTAGACTTTGCACTTTCTGCTTCCCAGCTCTGTCCCCTGCTTCTTCCCTGAAGCAGCACATAGTAAGGGGGATATGCAGTGATGTAAGGGACAGTGGGGGAATCTTGACTTCTCATATGAGGGGGGGCTCTTGACATCTGATGTAAAGGAAGTTGGGGTGCATTGGTCATCTATTCTTACAGATAGAACCAGTTGACCATAATTCTCATGTGGCCCGCAATTCAATTGAGTTTGACACCCCTGATCTAGAACAAACATGCAAATAGTAAAGTCAGGCCTACTGCGTGCACACTGAACACGGGGGGTCAATACCTGGGCACTGCCGCCATTCAGAAAAGGCTTTGTGTTTTTTTTTCAGTGAATACAAGATGTTCTCTGATTAAAAGAGGTTGAGGTTGTGACTTCATCCACCCCTCCTCGCCATCTCTTCCAGTCAGAGAGCATACTGGGGGGGGGGCGCATTTAATAAAATTGAAGAGTGCAGAATCTGGTGCAGCTCTTCAAAGAAACCAATCAGCTTCCAGATGTTATTGTCAAAGCTTAATTGAACACACTGAAGTTAGAAGCTGATTGGCTACCATGCACAGCTGCACCAGATTCTGAGTGCTTTAGTTTTAGTAAATCTTCCCTTTGTATTAATTTAAAAATAACAAGGCATTCTCTGAATGGCGGTGGTGTTTAGCAAGCAACTCCCTGTGTTCATTGTGCAGAAGGGAAGCTGCTGGAGCAGCAACTAAAAGATCAAGGCTATCATAGTGTGGGCTAGCATAGGCTTCATGGGTTACTACTCAAGGCTATCATAGTATGGGCTAGCATAGGCTTCATGGGTTACTACTCAAGGCTATCATAGTATGGGCTAGCATAGGCTTCATGGGCTACTACTCAAGGCTATCATAGTATGGGCTAACATAGGCTTCATGGGTTACTACTCAAGGCTATCATAGTATGGGCTAGCATAGGCTTCATGGGTTACTACTCAAGGCTATCATAGTATGGGCTAACATAGGCTTCATGGGTTACTACTCAAGGCTATCATAGTATGGGCTAGCATAGGCTTCATGGGCTACTACTCAAGGCTATCATAGTATGGGCTAGCATAGGCTTCATGGGCTACTACAGTAATTTTCAGCATACCCTGTGGTCCTCTTGATATCAGCTATGCATATTTGCATTGAGCCATGTTAGACCACTGTAATTTTGCAAAAAGGATCATTCCCGGAGTTCCACTTTAAAGCGGAGTTCCAGGCAAAAATACAACTAGGTTTTAAAAGACCACCCCACCAAACTCCCCTCCTCGTTTTTGGATATATATATTTTTTTCTATTTGTTTTGTACCTTTTCTGGAGTACAAAGGTGTACTTCCATCCTAAACCCGCTGCGGCAAGGTACGACATTTCCCCATCTGAGTCGGCCCCTCCTCCCCCCCCCCCCCATTCCCTCTGCCTTCTGGGACCTGTGTGTGTCCCAGAAGACAACGGGGCCATTCAGAAAGCGCAGTGCAACTCATGCATGCGCAGTAGGAAACTGGCTGTGAAGCTTGAAGGCTTCACTGCCAGTTTCCCTTAGTTGCAATGGCGGTACCTGCACCCGAGCTGATGGACAATGGCTTCGGGGCCGACTTCGTGGGATCCCTGGACAGCTAAGTGTCCTTATATAAAAAGTCAGCAGCTACGGTATTTGTAAAACAAAATAGTGTTTATAACACCTTGCTCCTGCACTCAGAATCCAAGCTCCACTCTTTCCACGGGACTCACACTTGGCATCTCAAATGGCTATGGTCTTTCTGCCCTACAGGACTGTGGTAGTCCAACAGGTACTGCAAACAAAGAAAAAAAAAAGGGCGCACCAACCTAGCACATTATCCTCAATGTAGGCTTTATTAATAAAACATAAAAATGACTACTCACAAACATGGATGTATATCAGTCATATCAAAACCACTTGTGTGGATATCAGGAGCAGTCCATACAAAAGTCCACCGTCCTTGACGGACGACGGCTGACGCGTTTCGAGGCTTCGCCTTCTTCCTCAGAGCCACCAAGGCGAAGAGGTGAAGCCCCGAAACGAGTCAGCCGTCGTCCGTCAAGGATAATGGACTTTAGTATGGACTGCTCCTGACATCCACACAAGTGGTTTTGATATGACTGATATACATCCATGTTTGTGAGTAGTCATTTTTATGTTTTATTAATAAAGCCTACATTGAGGATAATGCACTAGGTCGCTACGGTATTTGTAGCTGCTGACTTTTACTTTTTTTTTTTTTTGAGGCTGGAACTCCGCTTTTAAGTATTTACATTGTTCCGTTATAATGAGACCTTTCCTGGGAAACTTTAGGATAGAAGCAGGGTTGCTTTCATTGCAAAAAAGAGGATGCTTTTCAATTTATAATAGTAATACAGTTTATGCTAACATTGAGTGAAATAAACATTTCAGTGCAAGATCCACTCTTAACTCTGGAGTTACTTAATTCAGATCTTACATAACCGAAGTAGCTTATGATTTTTTTTTTACAGGCACCTAAATTTCAACACATTGCTTCCTCAGATATTTTTTATAGTTTAAATGTCATGTGTGTGTCGTAAATAATTTTGTATTATGAGTGCTTCAAGCCATTAGTCATTCCTGTAGACTGTAATGAGTAGTGCGATTAATCTCATGTTAGGTGATATAATCCATCGTGTGTGATATATTACAGCATGACCATTCACCAGTTTCATTTGGGTAATTTGAAAATTAGTGTTAAAATGTTTCATTTATTTTATAAAACTGATTTTTTTCAACCTGTGAATATTTGTAAAATATACAATGTAGCACTTGCTCTGAAAGGTAGAGACCCCTGTTTTAGTCTATTCCCAGAATCACTTTGTACACAGAGGGCATAGATTCCCTTTTCATCCTGTTCTGGTCTATAGTTTATTTATTGAGCCCCTCCATAACCTGGGCTTTAAATTAAGTTCTCTGAATTTTCTGCTAGAATTTTTGAAACTGAAATGCTGATTTGTCTATTGTCTGTGTCCTTTATTTTATTCGTTTATTACTAATAAGCAAGCAGTCACCTCTGTGCAGTTTCATTTTTTACCACTAGATGTCATCAAAGCTCTTGTTAAAAGGGAAAACCAGCCCAAAATGGCAAAGATAAAGATTTTCCCAGTCCAAAATTAGTAATGTATTCTGAAAGCGCCCATGCAAGGGAAAGTTGTTTTTGCTGCAGCTGGTTGTCTGTCCAGTTTTAAACCAACAACCAATTTTTCTGTGTATAGATTAAAAATGGAGCCTGCCGATGACTAGTATGTGTGATCTGTTGTTGATATGGTCATGCGCAGTTTGTATACAATCAGATGTTTCATGTATACATTCATTGTGCAATAGTCTATATTGAATGCTACACTCAGAATCCGCATTGCCCACTTCTAGGGGACTTCTGTTTACTTTTCCCTTGGTAGGAGCTGGGGGACAATAACTACACCTTAGGGACATAGAAACGGCAGCACAGTGGTGTATAGGTTAGCACATTCACCTAGCAGCAAGAGGGTCACTGGTTCGAATCCCAACCATGACACTACCTGCCTGGAGTTTGCATGTTCTCCCTGTGCCTGCGTGGGTTTCCTCCGGGAACTCCGGTTTCCTCCCACACTCCAAAGACATGCTGGTAGGTTAATTGGGTCCTGTATAAAATTGGCCCTACTATGTATGTATGTGGGTTAGGGACCTTAGATACACCATACCGTATGTATGTGGGTTAGGGACCTTAGATTGTAAGCTCCTTGAGGGCAGGGACTGATGTGAATGTGCAATGTATATGTAAAGCACTGCGTAAATTGACAGCGCTATATAAGTACCTGAAATAAATAAATAAATAAAATAGAAACAGGTCATCATAGCAAAGCTGATGATTCAGCAGGGTTATCATCCAAAAGTAAGTAAAGCAGTTGTAAACCCTTACATTTACCAAGTGAAGTGACTGGCCACAGATTATACTCAGAGATTAAACAAATCCTCCTACATAAGTTACATCTGTTTATCTGTACTTTTCTCTTCTCTA
Organism: Pelophylax lessonae; assembly: GCF_965119305.1. Lineage (NCBI taxonomy): Eukaryota > Metazoa > Chordata > Amphibia > Anura > Ranidae > Pelophylax > Pelophylax lessonae. The sequence goes on along the minus strand of NC_138769.1, from coordinate 671,865,430 downwards.
TAGCCATTTAAACAAATGTTATGAGCTTCCAAAGGCAGGGGGCAGGGATATGACATCACACACTACTTAGTTCAGAGAAGACAGCAGAGTGTAATATGAGACCTAAGTGGAGGGAATGGACACATCCACTTCTACACAGTTTTATAGGGAAACATGCACAGCTGAAGCTGTCAACCACAGGTTGTGTGCTGGAGCCTCCCTCCCCATTCCCCTGGAATCCTTGGAGTGGGAATGACCTGTCTTGTGCACATGGCAGAGGAAGGAGACAACAGATAGAAATCACACTACATGCTTTGGATAGAGGCTAATACACACTATAGAGGGATATGCTTTGTTCATTTGTTCAGAGGTTTACAGCCACTTTAACTACAATGGTGCTTGATGCAATTATATTACATTGCTGTATTAATGAGTCAAAGGAAACCGCACATTGGCCAATAGCTGGAATAACTTTATTGTCAAATCTGAGAATCATGTAAAGGACAATAATTGGTGTGTCAATCTCCATTGTCTAAATTGTTGGCCCTCCTCTGCCCTCTTCCCAGTCATTTTGGAAAGAGTAGAAAAACCAAGCTTTTATTAGATAAGCAGATCCATACGGTAATCATACATCCTGTTTCTAAATCAAAATTTCAAGAGTCTATTTAAAGTGAAGCTAAAAACTTGCTTTGAAAAATTGCTGTGAAATACAAAATTTTGGCATAGTCTTTTTTGCAAAAAAAAAAAAAACTTTACCCCAGACTAATGACATAATAATTTGCTTCTTCTCGTTTATTGTCCGATCAGAAGGGTAGGGAGGGTTCTTGACCAAGCTTTTACAGTGAAGTTTAATCTGATTATATTTTACTATCCCTGGTTCCTCCTTCTCCTTCTTATCACCATGCTAATTAAATTTGTAGATAAAACCTTTACGTTTTATTACATAGCTTATTGTCATTACTTGGCCTCTGTACTGCTCTAAGCAATGCATACAGATCATAGTACGTGCAGGGCCCAGAAGGGTGTTGTACAAAGCTTCCTGAAAACATCCCAGCACCCTGCCTTATTACTGCTCTCAAGAGTTCTTAGCCCAGATGCAAGCAATGTGGGGGCTGTTAAGATGAGTGGGCATATTTCCATACAGACTGCCCTATGTAATACCCACATGTGATGCTGAGCCTCCATGATTAAAAGAGGTGTTCTGGGGGGGGGAGTCCCCCTGTCAGAACACAATAGCTCAGCGGGGGAGATTGCTGTACTAATGTCTAATAGTTAGTACAGTGGCCCTGACCGGAGCTGACAGTTTGTACTAGGTTCAAAGTGCAAGTCTACCCAAACCCTAAAATCCCTGCATCTACAGACATCAACAATCTAACACTAACCTTTCTAGCCCTGTAAAGAAGAAATCAGTATACTTACCTTTTTTTAAGCTAAGCTGATCTGATCTGGTCTCCAGCAGCGGAAGCTCTGCAGAGGACATGGCTGACAATGATTGTGAAATTAATGGAATGGGACGTCACCCATAGACTTACTATGGGGCTTCTGTTGTCAGCTGTGTCCTCTGCACCCGCCTACACAGTGAAACTGCGGCTGACAGCTCAGCGTGGGATTGGGTCGGATCGGCTTCAAAAAAGGTAAGTATACTGATTTCTTCTTTACAGGGCTAGATAGGTTAGTGTTAGACTGTGGATGTCTGTAGATGCAGGGATTTTAGTGTTAGGGTGGACTTATCCTTTAAGGCTGGGAAAGATAGGACTGGATGTCCTCCAAACAAGGTCAAGTTTGTCAAGGTCCATAAAGACATGGATGAGTGAGTTTGGGGTGGAGGAACTTGACTGGCCTGCACAGAGTCCTGACCTCAACCCAATAGAACACCTGTGGGATGAATTCGAGCAGAGACTGTGAGCCAGGCCTTCTCTCCAACATCAGTGCCTGACCTCACAAATGCACTTCTGGAAGAATAGTCAAACCTTTCCATAGACACACTCCTAAACCTTGTGGACAGCCTTCCCAGAAGAGTTGAAGCTGTTATAGCTGCAATGGGTGGGCCAACTCAGTATTAAACCCTATGGACTAAGACTGGGATGCCATTAAAGTTCATGTAAAGGCAGGTGTCCCAATACTTTTGACAATATAGTGAGTCAGGGTCACCCGCACATCAGGACTATTGCGCCATCACTAAGCATGAATCGCACCTCACACACTCCATATAACAATAACTGGTTTGTCCAACATATTGAAACAGAAATATTTCGGGTCTCTATCTGCTGCAACATGTTGTGTCAGGCTGGAGGAATGCAGGGCTCATGTCACTCATGTCTCCCAGACATCTTTCACGCTGCTAACAAATAATGACATTCCTCCCAGTTTCATATTTCCATCTTTACAATCTGTCAGTTAACAGTTACATTGTGAAGTCTTTATTCATGCCACATGTCAGTCTGATGGACATGTACTTTAAGCTTGTTAGCAAGTTAATGCGGACAGAACTGCGTTATCCATCAACAAGTCTGACGTTCCAAACTATTCTCTCTGTTCTTTGTATTCCTCTGTGCCGCAGTGTGGGATCACGCTTTATATATAAAGGAGAAGTGACTATACAACGATTGTACTTTTACCAACATAGCTCCAGTTAACCTTTCCATTGCTCAAGCATGTATTATAGCAGTGCAATCATATCCACCCTGTCCTCTGATTCAGATGTGCTCATCTTTCCCCCAAATATGCACTATAAGCAATTCATCAGCGTAATTACTGATCTGCATTTAGTGACTTTTTGTAGAAAGTCAGTTGCTGAGCCCTCTTCTCCATTTCTAATGAATCCCCCTAGAGCTGATATATGCAGAGAGTAGTGGCTGTCATGGGAAGGCCAGAGGTGTCTGTAACCACTTCTCACCAAACAATGCACCTGTACGTTGGCTTACAGAAGCGGTTGTACCAGGAGGATATGCAGCTCCAGGCATCAACCCTGTACCGTTTTTTAGAGTCAGCGGTTGGCTTTCAGGAGATAACAGCCAATGCGGGCTGCTTGGCCATTATCCCAGCGAGTGGGAGGGGACGTCCCCCCCCCCCCCGCTCTGCCTGGGTCTCCCATCCCACCGGGGGACCTGAGCAAAAAGCCAACACGTCTGGTTGAGAATAGTGGGTAACCAGAAGTGGTTAAGAATAGTTAATGTTAGGCTTTACTGTCACTTTAGGGTTATCAATCTGGTGTTGAGTATTTCAGTGTATAGGGTTAGGTTCAATAGTAGAGTTCTGCTTAGCTGGTAAGTGTTATTTTTATAAACTGGCCAGAGTTCAGCTTTTCCCCAACATTTGGCGACCCCCCCCCCCCCCCAGCCTCAGCTGGTCCTGCATTGTATGTGATGACTTCAACAAGGCAGTGGCTACATTGTCAGAGAAGAGGAGCAGCTTTGTGGGACCAGTCGTGAATACCAGAACTGGCAGAGGTGGAAGCCTAAGGCCCCTTTCACACAGGCGGGCCGTTCAGATCTGCCTGTCAGTTTTTTTGGCGGATCTGAACGGTCACCTCATGCATGTCTATGGGGCATCAGATGTCAGCGGAGACATGTCCCCTGACATCCGATCCGATCCGTCAAATCTGGACGGATGGAAACCCTATTTTCCATCAGTCCAGCGGATCAGATCGGATGGGATTGGATGAGAACGGACCAATGGTCCGTTCCCATCCGATTCCCCCATAGAGATGCATGGGGACCTGACAGCTGGGTCACCGCACACAGCAGGGAGAACAGCTGTCATCCTCCTGCTCAGTGGGGGATCGGCGGATCGATCCCCCGTTGAGATAAACGGAGTCTGTCTGACGGACTCAGTGTGTGAAAGGGGCCTTAAGGAGCAAGGTATAAGGTAAGTATATACTTCAAGGGCGACATTAAGGCCTTTTGCACACGCTTTACAGCGGCTGTTTTTGGCGTCAGATGTTTTTTTCTGCAGCCAATAAACTCCCCAGCATGTTATCCTATGTCTCCATGCACACATAGACTGTAATCAGCAGTTTTTGGCAGGGGTAGTTTTTGGCTGTAAAAAAAAACAAAACAAAAACTAGTGGGTTTTGAGTGGCGTTTTTCAGCTGTAAAAAGGCTCTAGCGTTAATAAATGCTGATAAACGCCAAAGAACTCTGCTAGCTGGTGTTTTTTGACGTTTTTGATTCCATTGCTTTTTTTCAGCCTGGGTTCTGTTTCGAGGTGTCGTTCATGGAACACAGTCTGGGTTCACACTAGTGCGTGCTAAACAGCGCATGTGATTTGCACCAAAAAACGCACCGCTTTCCTGTGCACATCACATGTGATTTCTGTGCGATGTGGATTGAGCCATATATTTTGTATGGCTCAAATTGCATCAAAATTTTGGACCCTTTTTTCTCCACAGCTAATCGCATTGCATGGGTGTGAACACCCATGCAATGCAATTCTGGCAAGTGCACTGCATTTTGCAATCTGTTTCGGGATATCGTTCATGGAAGATGAAGTCCCTGTTGACATTGTGCCGATTTGTAATGTCGAATCGCATGTCAAATCGGAGCCTATTGCCGGCAATGGCACCGGTTCACACTGAGGGTGGGTGGGTTTGAAATCATTCAGCTGAATGCACACGATTTCAAACTCGCATGTCAGTGCGACTTCGGGGATAATTTGACAGACATCTGTACAGGTTCATGCACAGATGTCTATTAAAATCGCCCTAAAGTCGCCAAAAATAGGGCAGAAAAAACTTTTGGGAATCGGTGCGGCGCCGCAAAGTCAGGGTTGCACCAATTCGGACAGTGACGTTACCGGCAATATGCTCTGATTTGGCATGTGATGTGACATGTCAAATCTGCCCGATGTGAACGAGGGCTTAATGTTCCATGAACGACAACCTGAAACAGATTGCAAAATGCAGTGAGTTTGACAGAATCGCATTGCATGGGTGTACACACCCATGCAATGCGATTTTGATGCAGGGAAAAAAGGGTCCACATTTGCACCAAAATGTTGTAGGACACTTTTTTCCCCGCAATCGCGGGGTTGTGATTACCCATGCGATGCAATTCTGGCAAGCATTGCGTTGTGGGAAAGTCGGAGTTACTAAAATAGCAGAGAGGTGATTTTTAGCTAAAAACACCAGAAAATGCTGAAAAATGCCAATGCAAAAAATTTAAAAAAACACTGAAAAACTTACTACAAAGCTACCGGCATTTACATAATGTGCAGTGTGCATGAGATCTTATAAAGCAGTGGTATGGCCATTTATAAAACATATGCAATGTGCTTTTAAGGTGTGCTTAGCTCTCTGCTTTGGATTCAGAACTCCATAGCCAGTGGAGCGCTAATACAATGAATGAATGAGAAGAAAAATAGCCAGTAGGAAAGCCAGTCATATGACCTGAGAACGTCCTGTGACCAGCCTGTCTTCAATCACAGGGTTCTTGCTGTGACACTAAGCAGGGAAAACCGTGACATACCACAGGCTCCACATCATGACCTGCATTTTATGAATGGGCCGCATAGTGCAATCTATGGTGTGGACAAAGCTTAGTGGTGTATAGCAAAACAGCTGGTAGAGCTATCCGCTGTCCATCATAAATCAAGTCACAACTGACCAGCTGTGCATGCAAAACTTTAGGTTTATAACACAGATAAAGCCTAAAAGCCTTTTTCAGCCTGTGAAGTTTTATACGGCTGAAGGAGTTAAAATCCTAGCTGAATAAGGAGGAGTATCCTGGCAATATCCTCTAATTGTGTGTAATTAGAACGCTGTAACAAAAACAGAGTAATAAATAGCGCTGATTTGATTGAAGACATTTTTATTGTTTCGTTCTTCTGCAATAGTTCCATGTTAATAATTCAGCTGGACCGGATCTATCCATTAAAGAAAGCATGTAGTCTTAGAAAAGCTTATGTATATGAAAATGTTAGCAGCTTATCAGAAATAACTTTTTTTTTACAAAATTGGTTGCAGCTTTCAGGGGGAGAGGGGGGAACGGGTACCTGTTTTTGACAGGTACCCTTTCCCAATTCTGGGATACCGCGCCGCGGCACCTTCCCTCAGAAGCTCAGCCCCCTCCTCCGCCGCCAAGCCAGTAGGAACGTGCAGCGTTAAAACGTGCAGAAGTTAAAAACAGGGGTTTAGTTAGCACACATTTGCAAACGCATGTGTAAGCTGCAGGGCCACTTCGCAGCACCCTGTATTACCTGCAGTTCTAACTACTGCCCCCTGGATAGATAGGGGCCAGGTGGGCCTGGAGGTAGCCCAACCCTCCTTAAAGGCACTTGGGGGTACAGTGTATGCCAACCCTCCTTAAAGGCACTTGGGGGCACAGTGTATGCCCAGCTCATAGCACAGTGGCAGCAAAGGCATCCAGTGTGTCCACTCACCAGTATACATCAACATTTTCCATTAGAGTGAACGTGCTTCCACTGTGGAGGCTCTCATAAATTTACAAGAGTTAGGACTGCAGGTAATACAGGGTGCATTGAAGTGGCCCTGCAGCTTACACATGCGTTTGCAAATGTGTGCAAACTAAACCCGTATTTAACGCAGACTGTTAGACAGGTAATTCGGTTGGTGAGCAAACTGGTTGGTGAATTGAGCTGGGAATTTTTTCTGTTTTTGTCTCTAATGCATCGCATCTCCCCCCCAGGCAGTTCACACTGCCCTCTGCGAGCCGCTGTGGGTGTCAATACAAAGTTAATGACACCCCCAGATCAGTTCGCAGATCGCAGAGAAAACTGTGAATTCGGACAGGTATCGGAACAAATGGGTGTGAACACCCATGTGATCCGATTCCAGTGCGGGGAAAAAAAGCATTTTCGTGTGAATGGGATGCAAGTTCAGCCATACATACTGTATGGCTGAATTTGCATCGCACAGACATCGCATGTGATCTGCACAGCAATGCTGTGTGAATCACATGCAAAGTCTGTGTTCGCAATAGTGTGAACCCAGGTTTATACTTATATCATTATATGTCCATCCCCAAATTATCATTCCTTGACCACTCTGTATTTAGTTAAGGATCTATCCACGCTTAAAGATCCATCAGGTGCTAGGGTGAAAGGGACCAGGCCAGGCGCCACTAACCATGGTTCCCACATTTCTTGGAGTTTATTTAATTGTCCTCTGTTCCGGTACACTTGCCATTCTTTTAATAAGGCATCACTAACCTGTATCCACCATTCCTCGTGTGTGGCAGTTCCAGGGGATATCCACTTTAATGCAATCGATTTTCATTCTATGAATAACGTCCTATTAACCACTTGCCTTCTGTGCACTTAAACACCCTTCCCATCCAGGCCAATTTTCAGCTTTCAGCGCTCGCACACTTTGAATGACAATTGCGCGGTCATGCTACACTGTACCCATATGAAATTTTTATCATTTTTTCACACAAACAGAGCTTTCTTTTGGCGGTATGTAATCACCTCTGGGTTTTTTATTTTTTACAAAAAAAAAGAAAAAAGACAGAAAATTTTGAAAAAAAAAAAGTTTTTCTTATTTTCTGCGAGTAAATTTTGAAAATAAATTTTTCTCCCTCACTGATGTGCACTGATGAGGCTGCACTGATGGGCACTGATAGGCTGCACTGATGGGCACTGATGAGGTGGCACTTATGGGCACTGATGAGGTGGCACTTATGGGCACTGATGAGGAGGTACTAATATGCCGCACTGATGAGCACTGATAGGCGGCACTGAGAGGTGGCACTGCTGGGCACTGAGAGGTGGCACTGCTGGGCACTGAGAGGTGGCACTGCTGGGCACTGAGAGGCGGCACTGACGGGCGGCACTGATGGGCACTGATAGGCGAAAACTGATGGGCACTGGCGGATGGCACTGATGGACACTGACGGGTGGCACTGATGAGCACTGATGGGCAGCACCATCAGTGCCCACACTCAGTGCCCATAGTGCTGCCAGTCAGTGCCTAGATGAGCAGGCACTGATGGGCACTGACTGGCAGCACTATGGGCACTGATTGTGGGCATTGTTAGGGGCACTGATGGTGGGCACTGTGGGCACTGATGGGGGGGGCAATGTGTGTAGTTTTTTTACCTTCAGTAATCAGGGCACTGGTGATCAGTGCCCTGATTACATTGCTGTGTGTCCCCAGCGGCTGTCGGCTCCCCCTCCTTCCTCACACTGCAGTGTCTGTGTGAGGAAGGAGCGCCGGCGATGAGAGATGATCTCATATGTTTACATATGAGATCATCTCTCATTGGACGGTTTGATCACGTGGTGAATGGCCGCTGTGATTGGCCATTCACCACGATCTGTGATCGGCCGTGTCCAAGGGACACGGCCGACACAGATTCTCCCCGATGCGCGATCGCGGGAGCGCGCGGGGGGCGTGTCACTGGAGGCCTCCCGAAAATTCAAGTCCGCGCTGCAGCTGTATATAGGCTGTAGCGTGGATGTGAGGGGGTTAATAGGTATTCTAACTGCTGGTGCATATACTGTATTTCCTTTTCTAAATACCCCAATAAGCATATCTTAGGATCTAATTCAGTATTTTTCAACCTTATGTCAGTCAAGGCACCCCTTAAAATTATAGACGGTCTTGAGGCACCCTTTAAAATTATAGACAATCTCGAGGCACCCTTTAAAATTATAGACAATCTCGAGGCACCCTTTAAAATTATGGACAGTCTCGAGAAACCCCAGTCTAAAATGTAAAAAACTATTCTAATAGTTTTACATAATTCTGCAACATCCACACAAGTAGGACAAATGGTAGAGGTGATTTTTTTTTCTTCCAAAGCAAATACACTTTTGCACACTGGTACTGACTAGTATTCCAATGTTTCTCTTCTCCGTCAATTTCTCTCCATCAGTAAGCTAATGTGACCCCAGTGCTGAGGGAGAGAGGCAGAGGAGGGTCAAACAAGGATCCTGTGGAGGCAACTGACATCCTCCTTATCAACTGATGACATCATTGGCTGTTAGGATGTCAGTGTCTAGAAAGTCGTAATGGTGCCCAAGGAAACCTGTGGCTTTGTGTAACTAAAAAGCAAGCTTCATTCACCGGCTGGCTTGTATATATGTAATTTTTGATCAATTCTTAGGCATTTTGCCAAGGCACCCCTAAAAAAGCCACAAGGCACACCAGGGTGCCTGAGCACCCTGGTTGAAAAAGTTTGGGGCATTTCCATAGCATATATAATAAATCTGCAGGCGATCTTGAACACCTCGGGCATTCTGATGTATTTTGCCTACCCCATTGATACAATTTAGTTGGAGTCCTATATGCTGACTACTAACTTGATATCAGCTGAGGATATCTCTACCCGGGACTCGGGATCTGCCTGACCCTGTGTGCAATCCTATGATTTGTGATTACACATGTGCATGGAAACATGCAAGCAGGTAAAGTACTGTAAAGGACATTGCAGTAAGGGCTCTTTCACACTAGGAGTCCGTCGGACGGACTCCGTTTATCTCAGCGGGGGATTCTTTGCAGAATTGTTTCACATTGGAGGATTTTCAAGCATGAATAAGTTTAAGGTCATGCCACAGCATCTCAATCGGATTTAAGTCCACACTTTGACTAGTCCACTCCAAAATCCTAGCTCCTGCATAACTCAAGTGTGCTTGAGGTCACAAACCGATCACAAAATAAAAAATCAGGAAGGGGACAAACACCTTTTCTCAGTATAAAAAAATGGCCCAGGGAGAAAGTGCTTGATTGGGTGCGAGGGGCTGAGCCTGGAGTTGGGCTTAACTTTTTTTTAAATAATTATTAGAACACAAGGTACTTAAAATGGTATTGTTAAGCGCTGGTTCACACCAATGCGATTTGACACCCCATTTGCGGCAATGGAACCGTTCAAATTGTGGCGAATCAAGGTTCCGGCTCTACTTTTCATTGCAACTTGCATTGAATTCTGTTAAATAAAGTCGCAAGCCGCATTGAAATCGTACATCAAAATTGCACTCATCGGCAGCTTTGAAATCGTGCTAAAGTCGCGTGATTTCAAAGGCGCACTGGTGTGAACCAGGGCTGAGAGAAGTAGTATTCTCCAAGACACAGCTGACTTCCTTTCCGGTGATCTCGAACTTCTTTCTGATTTTGGTTCTTCATTTTACCTAACATTGCATGTCTTTTATGCTCCACAGCAAAGTGTAAGGCCCCTTTCACATGGGCTTTCCAATCCGGTCCCCCTGTCAGTTTTTCATGTGGACCTGATCGGATGCTCCACGCACCTCTATGGAGCGGTGGATGTCAGCAGCGACATGTCCGTTGACACCCACTGCTATCCCATTCTATCGTGTCGGTGAAATCCAGACAAATGGTAACCCTATTTTCCATCCGTCTAGAGCAGGGGTCTTCAAACTATGGCCCTCCAGTTGTTCAGGAGCTACATTTCCCATCATGCCTAGTCATGTCTGTGCATTTCAGAGTTTTACAATGCCTCATTAGATGTGTAGTTCTGCCACAGCTGGAGGGCCGTAGTTTGAGGATCCCTGGTCTAGAGGATCAGATCGGATCCGATGAAAACGGACAGGCGGTTCGTTTTCACAGGCTCTCCCATAGAGGAGAGCAGAGCTCTGACATGTCCATCTCAGCACAGTGAGTGGAGACGAACCTTTCATCCGCCTGCTCAGTGGGGATCGGCGGATCGATCTCCCGCTAAGCAAAACAGAGTCTGCCTGGCAGAGAGCCCGTGTGAAAAGACCCTACCTGTTTCTGTGAAGATTCTAGTTAGTGTTACATACCTTTGCGTGTTTTATTGCAATTATTTTTAAGAGATATGTTGGTTTTTTCAATTAAAGGTGATTTTGATTTACCAAAAATAAAGAAGTGAGCATTAAAGGTCATACTAATTTAAAACCTTTTTTTTTTTCTTTTAGAATTTCCACCAGGAAGTGGAACAATTAGCACATTCTGAGAGTTTGTCAAGTTTGGACAGTCTAGAAGAAGGTCTGAACACTAATGAGGAAGATGATACAGTGCAAGATCTTCCAATTGACACTTTGCACAGAGCGTTGTCAGAAATCTCTTCCACAGTGAATAGTGGAAATCACTACACCAATCGAAGTAACAGTGGGTTACACAGTGGAAAAAGTTCTCCTGAACCTCATCAGGTCATTCCGGATATATTAAGAGAACAAAACTTATCTGTGAAAGTTGAAGAGTGGCACAGATCTGGTGCTGAGCAAGCAGTAACAGATACTTCATCACACAATGGATCCTCCTACGCTTCCTTCTCCCCAACACAAGAAATAAAGCACTTCTCAGACATGCCCATTGCAGAGGAAAAGACAGGTTATCCTGACATGGGTTATAGGGAAAGTACAACTGTTGTGGTTAGGCCAAGCAAAGCTTGGGCCACTCCCGACCCAACCCCAAGAGAAACCACACAAACCTTGGTGCTTCAAAATAACAAAGACATGGTACAATGCCCTGGCTTATCAATAAAGCCCATAATGACTCAGCCCTTGGCAACTCCAATAGTTGTTCCATTATCTGGAAGTTCTGCCAGTAACTGCCAACCCAACTCTGATTTAAAACAAAGTAAACATATACATGAAATCCATTCAACAAATTCTGTTTCTGATGCCATGGCTAGTTCATATAATTCACAGTTTTATAGAGTGAAAAGTGACCTGATTAAACCTATAGAAAACAGCAATCAGAGCACCCCATTGCGGGGATACCTCTCCTCACCCAATCTAGTTTCTAATATCAAATCTGGTGTTATGAACGAGGAAAAGGAAGATCGAAAAAGAAGTGGTAATTCCCAAGATGATACTGATGATGTTTTGTCTACGATTTATATCAAAGCAAGAACTAACAGTGCTGGAAAAGAAGGACACAGATTGTTAAAAAGTATATTAAAGAAAGGATCAAAGTATGAGAAGGTTTATAATAGGACTTTGGGTATTGGGAAAATGTTTCAGCTGGGAGAGAAAAGCTCAGATGGCCTTAGGGACAGTGTGGAACTGGCTAAGGAAAAGGAGAAAAATAAAAATAAAAAATTAAGATGGCTAGATGAAATGGACAAAATAATGGAAAACAAAGAGGCATCAGGAACAATTAGGAATTTGGAAGGTAACCTGAAGCCTCAATTGGAGGCCTCTTCTGCTGGAAAGTTTATGGAACATGTTCTTGTCCCTACTGTTTCCATAACTGACCAAGTAGGTCCTTCAACTGGGACTCCTAGCTCTGTTTATTCTACGGGTTATCATTTCACCAAGCAGGCATGGATGGCAACTAAAGGAGAGGAAATGAACTCTGTAGGCCATACCTATGCCATCAGAACACCACCAAAGGCAAAGACAAAGATAGCAAAGCGCCCAAAATCAGCTAAAAGTCAATCTGTGGTTGCCTATCGGAATAGGAGGGGTGTCATTATAAGGCCCCAATCAGCTACTGAAGCAAGTAAAATTGCAAAGACTCAGGGAAAGGTGATTGTTCCTCATCCTCCACCCAGGCATGCCACGGACAATAATATTAGTGAGACCATCACAGAAACCAAAGCTCAGCCTGTGAACATAAACATTTCTCAGGTTAATAATTTGAACAATGTTGTACAGTCACCCAGTCATGGTTTACCAAGAGATGCAATGCCTTCTAAAACATTATCTCGTTCTTTGGGTAATATGATTGCTGCACAACAACCTGGGCCTCCTGATGCTGAGAATGCCACAAAATCTCTCCTTTCTTTGAACAGTGATCGGGTGTCGGCTTTACAAGAAAGCTTACCCGTTTCTGCCAAACGGAAGCCTGTATATGGAGAGAATGGACTGCGTCTAGACCATACTCCTACCGATGAGGAAATTGCTCTTTTGTGGAAAGGAGTACGAAGTGCCTTATCTCATAAAAACTCTGCTGCTGGTACGTTGGTTTGTTTGTTTGCAAAATGACAAATATACGCTAAAAAACGTTAGGTGGTCTTTCCATGTTGAGAAAAGTTACATCAAGCAGCAAACAGCAAAAAGTCCAGGTCCTGGTGTAGGCTCACACTTTTCGTGACCTCAAAAAATATACCTAATAACCCATGATCTGCAATTCAGTAACAATGCTCATTACTAAGTGCAATTAAATGAGAAAAGTTTCTGGGCAAAATGTAACCAAATTAGTGTTTTTTTTTTTTTTTTTTTTAAGAGTAAGACTCCATTCACACCAGCACGACTTGTCAGGTCCATTGACTGCTACAGGACCCGTTCTAATAGGAGCGTCACAAGTCGCCCCGACTTAGAAAAAGGGTCCTGTACTACTTCGGGGCAACCTCGGAGCGACTTGCATAGACTTCCATTAAGTGAAGTCTCTGCAAGTCGCTCCGAAGTCATGGTGATGGGAATGCACAAGTCGCCCCCGAAGTAGCACAGAGTCGTGCCGCCCCAGTGTGAACTGAGCCTAAGGGGTTTAGAGTTGATAAATTGTGGATCATAGATTACTTGGTATGTTACACCAAGTTATCTGTTGTATTTGTTTTCAGGTGAGTGATATCTGCATAAAGCTGGTCATAAATGCGACAATATTGGGAAAATTTCATTACATTTGGGGCAAAATCAAATTCATACGTGACCAGATGTGAAGCTGAACTCTGGATAGTTAAAAAATGAGTAAATTGTCCTCCTCTTCAAATGCCTTGATAGGTGTCTGTTAGTCTTTAGGAGTGGGCCATCCTAGATAGGCTAAATTTGCATGCAGACTGCCTTAAAGCGGAGTTCCGGGCACAAAATCAATGTTTTTTTTTTGTGCCCGTCCGCTAGTTCTGGATAACCTGAAAAGGAATTGGATAGTTAGGTTTTTTTTTTTTTAAAACTCACCTTGTAATTGTAGATCGTAAATACTCACCTCAGGGTACTTCCTCCCTCGGAGCCGCGGCTCACCCCGTCACTTCCTGTCTCGCGATGATTCCTGGGAGCTGAACGTCATCGCTCCCAGGAATCAATGCGACGGCACCGGCCCCGCACGTCATTTCCGGGCGACGCCGCATTCCCCTGCTAAACAGCTTCTGGGCATGCCCAGAAGCTGTTTAGGAATGCGGCGCCGCACCGGAAGTGACGAGAGGGGCCGGTGCGGCGCATTCTGGGAGAAGAAGACGCGAAAGAAGACGCAGAAGAGGACCGCGCCGGCTTCAGCTGCCCACAAGAGAGATGGAAACGCTGTGAAAGAAATTTTATAAGTAAGTATTTCTTCTAAAAGGTAAGTGCGAACCGGGACAGATCAGAGGCTAGCCATTGTGGAATGTGCTAGCCCTGACTTTCCCGGGGGTATGCTTATTGAAAAATGACATCTGTGCCCGGAACTCCGCTTTAAGTAATGCCCACATGTGGTGCTGAGCTTCCATGATTGAAAGAACTGAAATCCAATGATTGAAAAGGGCAGGCCACAGAAACGTCAGGCTGAGGAGGAAAGATTATGTGAAGTTGGATATCAAATGCCAACATTTGAGACAGGCACTATCTGACTTGCTGCAACTTCAGTACAGTGGTGCCTGTACCACTGTGCAATAATGAAGGTAAGGCTAGAGTTTAGCTTTAAATTAACAAATCTCTTTAATATGTTAAAGAATACTTCCAGGCATCGGCATGATATACATAGTTACATTGGTCCAGCTAAGAGAGAGTCATTTTACTGAGTCACAGAGAACTCCCTGTAACATGTAGCAAATCTCGTTTGGTTGTACATCTCCTATGGCTCACCAGGGCCGGATTAAGAGCATCATGGGCTTGGTGCTGAGGATTTTGAAGGGCCTTAAGGGCCGTGCCTTGGCATGCACCCAGAGGAGGAAGGGTGCAGCCATGCATGCCTAATTCAACATGGGATGCTGTCTCTGAAGCCCATAAACACATCCATGCATCGGCAACTGTCCCTCCTTGTCCGGCCTTCGCGCTGTGTGGGGAGGTTCTGAGGGTGCTGCCTGGGGAAGCGAGCATAGAAGCCAGACTTCTGTGTTTACAAGTGACAGAAGAGCGGTAACAGTGAATATGGCCAACCCGGGGCCTATATAAAAGGTAGGGGCCTGGAGCTGCAGCTCCAATAGCCCCTACGTTAATCTGGCCCTGTGGCTCACAGAAGTGCAGTTTTTTCTGCACTCCTGTGACCCGTTTTCAGCAGAGAGCGGGCAGAAGTCCGCTCTCTGCTGACATCACAGAAGTCGGTCCAGGCGCCGCATCATCGCGACCACGGAGTCGGAATTCACCAGGTGCCTGGACTGACACCCGGCTCAGCCTCTTAGCGCCTCGCTGAGAGCCTGAGGTGGCCACTCCCCACCCCCTCCTCAGCCCAGCGCTCCAATGAGCGAGGAGGGGGCAGAACAGAGAGCTGCTGACTGACAGTCATCAGCCCTCTGCTTGGGGAGCTGACAGAACTGAGCGATCGGCGGTGTTCGATCGCTCGGTTCTTAGTGGAGAGGCACTGGGGGACAGATGCAGTATCGGGTCGATGCTGCATCCACCTAGGTAAGTATAATTGGGGGAAAAAACTGAATCCCATATATCTCTTTAATACAATAGCAAAACTATAGAAGAGGAAGCATGTAACATGAAAATCTATAAAAAATAACTCTTTAACCACTTAAGCCCCGGAAGATTTTACCCCCTTCCTGACCAGGGGGTATTTTGCGATTCAGCACTGTGTGACTTTAAGGGACAATTGCGCGGTCGTGCGACGCTGTACCTAAACGAATTTGACGTCCTTTTTTTTCTCACAAACAGAGCTTTCTTTTGGTGGTATTTGATCACCTGTGCGATTTTTTGATCATGCGCTATAAACAAAAAAAGAGCGACAATTTTGCAAAAATAACAATATTTTTCACATTTTTTTTATATGAAATTCCCAAAAAAAAATGTAAAAATCTAAAGTTTTTAACATTTTCGGCCAATTTGTTTTATGCTACATATGTTTGGTAAAAAAAACCGCAAAAAGTGTATTTTGATTGGTTTGCGCAAAAGTTATCGCGTTTACTAACAAAGGGAAAGATTTGTCTTTTTTTTTTTTTAACGCGTAATGGTGGCGATCTGCGATTTTTTTTTTTTTGCGGGACTGCGACATTGGGGCGGACAGATTGGACCCTTGACTGACATTTTTGACACTTTTTTGGGGTTACCAGTGACATTACTACAGTAATCAGTGCTATACATATGCACTGTTACTGTAAAATGACACTGGTAGTGAAGGGGTTAACTTTTTTTTAGAGGGAGGGGTGGTGTGTGTCCCTAGGGGCGTGATTCTAACTGTGATTGGCTGTGGCTTGAGCTGTAGGAATAATAGTAGAACCGTATGATCACTGTTTCTACACAGGGTAGAATGGCAGGCGGCTTGTTTACATCAGCCGCCTGCCTTTCTCCCTCTCCACCCCGACAATCCGCCGGTCACACGCGCGGGGGAGTCGGTGACCGTGCGGGAGCGCGCCTCCGGCGGCGCGCGCTCGCTCCCCAGAGCCTCACAGGCTAGTGACCTACCGGTACGTCACTTTGCCTGTGAGGGGCTGACTGCAAGTGGTTAACACTGCAGTAATAACTCAAAATGTGATCCTACTGAAACATTTTCCATGTGCCTTCAGTTTCATTTTAATTCTGTTTGATTGGAAACTTAAGACCTGAACAGTAATTTACATGTTGTAGTTTTCAATTTACTTTTCATTTAAAATCAAATAAATGTAATACTATAAGATAAGATTTTTACAACAGATCCCTCTAATGTTGTTTGTTGTGTTCTAGGCGATTTCCATCCCGGTGATCTACCTTCTAATTTACAGACACGACCTAACCTGTCCCATGTTGTCATTGATGGAGGAACCCTGAATAACTGGAAAACATTTTCTAGAGCGAATGGCTTCTCCTCTCCTTTTGTTAATGGTAGGATTTTCAACATTATAATGCTATGTTTTGACAAGATATTTAATGATTCATGATAATAGTATGAACTAGCATTAGCGCTTTAGCACTTAAACATGAAGTATCCTGATCAGGTAAAAAATTATTTGTATGAGGATCTGTGAATGAATATGTACCATTATACGATGGGAATACTGAACCTACATATTTCAGCCGGTGACTAATTGTGCATGCACCATCTGGCCACTTAAGCAATCATTTATGCAAAAAACATACAGGATTGTTTCTATAGCCTTTGATGGACTCTCACCTTAACTGACTGGAGATGTCTGCTTTTATTTGTCATTACTCAGTAAGATCATTGCCCAACCCAGCAGTACCCTGCCAGATCAGCGGAATGTTCTCGTGTCTGTATGCACCCTAAGGCTGGCCAAAGATTCTGCAATTTATTTTCTTCAATTACAGGTTGAAGGAAATAAAATTGCTTGATTCCCCCATTAACTCAGTCAGTTTTGATGGGGGAATTCCTCCCGCGGCGCTATTGTGTTCTGCTGGTGGGGAGTGTAGAGAGCCTTCCCCACCAGCAGAATACAGTGATCACTGCCAGCAGCTATAACAGCCAGCAGTGATCACACACAAAAAAAAAAACCCCAGCAAGCTGGTTGTGCTGAAGCCAATTGGTGGATCGACTTCAGTACAACCAGCCTGCCCATAGATGGATCAAAATTTGTCCACTTCCTGCTGAACCGGCTGAATTTCAGTCTGTCTATGGCCAGCTTAACTCTCAAGTCAAAACTTCGGGCAGTAAGTCTCCATCACTTAGGTTGGCCATAGAGGATTTGTTTTTTTTCCATCAGGCAGAGGGCTGATTGAAAAGAAAAAATTAACGGATTCCCCCATCCACACAAGCGAGGTGGATGGAGGTATCCTCCCGCTGAGCTATTGTGTTCTGATAGCAGGGAGAATACTCTGATCAGCGCTGCAGCCCCCCGATCAAAGGAAAGTTTTCCAACAGTCCCATTAGATTGACTTCTGTTGAGTGGGAATGGCCATAGATGGATCAAATTCCCCTAGTCCCTGCTTAGCCGGCTGAATTTTAATCCAACAATGGCCAGATTTAGGCTTTCCATGAACAGTAATCAATGGCAGTGACACAAAGTGAAGATAGGCAAGTACAAGACTGCAGTGCCAACTTCCCTCACAGCCCCAGATCACCCCAATCTACTCCTTTTTTTCCCTCTCATCTCAACCCAGCACCAGTCTAATTCCCACACTTCACTATGGTTGCCCTTCTCACTTTCCCATTTTCCTTTTGCTATTTGATAGTTCATCTCAGGCTTTGAAGTGTTCAGTGTGGTTCCTATGTCTTTTTTCCCACCACAATATGGTCCTGCCCAATCCTCTTTCCACCATCTACCCCCTCCCTTGACTTGACATCCATCCATATCCCTAACCCCTCCAAAGTTTCCACCCTTCTCTTCACCATCATCTCATGTTTCCCTATTGCCACCACCATCATTATCGCCTGATCCCACTGCCATCAGCATCCTTTCTTGGCAGCCTTTGAGGAATTAAAGTTGAACTCCAGAGATTCATCTTTTTTCTCCTGATTTTTTTTTTTTTTTATTAGGTTATGTAACCCTTCCAAGGAGAAGACAGTTTGTAGATAACAATGAGAGCAAACGAAAAGCTTTGCTGGAGCAAAGAAAAGGAAGACCTGGTTCAGCAGGCTGGAGGCCTCCACTCTCACAGGTAGGCAATGGCCATCTTAACCGCTTCCATACAGAGCAGTTAGACCCCCTTCCTGCCCAGACCAATTTTCAGCTTTCAGCACTCTCACACTTTGAATGACAATTGCTCAGTCATGCTACACTGTAACCAAACAAAATTTTTATCATTTTTTTCACACAAATAGAGCTTTCTTTTGGTGGTATTTGATCACAACTGGGGTTTTTTTTTTCGTGATATAAGCAAAAAAAGAGCAAAAATTTTGCAAAAAAAACACTTTTTTTTAGTTTCTATTATAAAATTTTGCAAAAAAATTAATTTTTCTTCATACATTTGGGCCAAAATTTATACTGCTACATATCTCTGGTAAAATTAACCCAAATTAGTGTATATTATTTAGTCTGTGTGAAAGTTATTGAGTCTAGAAGCTATGGTACCAATTACTGAAAATTGATCACACCAGATGTACTGATGGCCTATCTCCTTTCTTGAGGCCCTGAAATGTCAGGACAGTACAAATACCCCCCAAATTACCCCTTTTTGTAAAGTAGACAGTCCAAGGTATTTAGTAAGAGGCATGGTGAGTTTTTTGAAGTTATAATTTTTTCCCACAATTCTTGGGAAAATGAAGAAAACATTTTTTTTTCTTTTTTTTTCCCAAAACGTTGTCAATTTATAAGCTATTTCTAACACATAGCATGTACACAGCAAAAATGACACCCCAAAATTCATTCTGCTACTCCTTCTGAGTATGGTGATACCACATGTGTGAGACTTTTACACAGCCTGGCCACAAAAAGAGACTCCACGTCCAAGTAGCACCATAAGGCGTTTTAGGAGCATAAATACACATAAAACTTTCTTACTACCTATCACACTTTTCAAGGCCCTAGAGCAACAATACAATGGAAAAGTCCACAAAATTACCCCATTTTGGAAAGCAAACACTCCAACGTATATTCTATGAGGCATTATGGGTCCTTTGAACATGTCATTTTTTTCCACAAGTTTTTGGAAAATGTGGGAAAAAAATAAAAACTTTTTTTTTTACACAAAGTTGTCAATTTATAGGATATTCCTAACACATAGCATGTACATCGCAAAAATGACACCCCAAAATACATTCTGCCACTCCTCCTGAGTATGGCAATACCACATGTGTGAGACTTTTTCACAGCCTAGCCATATAGAGGGGCCTAAACATCCAAGGAGCATCATCATGCATCCTAGCCACTTGCCTAGGCCTATTTTTGACATTTGGTGTTTACAAGCTAAAATCAGTTGTTTTTGCTAGAAAACTACTTAGAACCCCAAAACATTATATATTTTTTTTTAGCAGAGACCCTAGAGAATAAAATGGAGATTATTGCAATATTTTTTATCACACCGTATTTGCGCAGCGGTCTTCCAAACGCAATTTTTTGGGAAAAAAAATCACTTTTTTTAATTAAAAAATAAGAAACCAGTAAAGTTAGCCCAATTGTTTTCCATAATGTGAAAGATAATGTTACGCCGAGTAAATAGATACCCAACATGTCATGCTTCAAAATTGCGCACGCTCACAGAATGGTGACAAATTTTGGTACTTAAAAATCCCCATAGGCGACATTTTAAAAATTTCTACAGGTTGCTATCTTAGAGTTACAGAGGAGGTCTATGGCTCAAATTATTGCTCTTGCTCTAACGATCGCGACGATACCTCACATGTGTAGTTTGAACACTGTTTACATATGTGGGCGGGGTTTCTGTATGCGTTCGCTTCTGCGCGCGAGCTCGCGGGGACACGGCGCTTTAATTTTTTTTTTTTTTTTTTACTATTTATTTTATTTATTATTTTTTATTTTTACACTGTTTTTTTTTTAAAAAAAAATTGATCATTTTTATTTCTATTGCAAGAAATGTAAACATTACTTGTAATAGAAAAAGGCACGACAGGACCTCTTTTTTGTGAGATCTGGGGTCAAAAAGTCCTCAGATCTCACAAGTACACTAAAAGATAGAAAAAATAAAAAAAAAAATTAAAAAAAAATTAAATAAAATGAAAAAAAAAAAAAAGGGACCTTTAAACTGGTTGCTAGGCAACGACGTTTGCCGTAGCTCTGGTCCTCCAAGACCATAGAGTCGAGTGAGGGCAAGCTTGCCCTCACTCGACATCCTGTCTGTGAGGATCTGGGACCGGATCGTTTTCCCCGCTGCCGGCGGGTCCGGTAAGCGGGGAAAAGGACCAGAATGCAGCGGGAGGGGGGGGGGGGCACCTCTTCCGCCACCCCGGAAGGGTGATCCCGCGGCGAATCTGCCGCTGGGACCACCCTTATCGGAAAGCCAACCGTCCACCGTTTAAAAAAATACCAGGGTTATGGCAGCTATCTGCTGCCATAACACCGGTATTTAGGTTTAAACGGACGACGTATGTTAACCTTTTTGGACTTAGACATGGTGGCTGTATGAAGGGTGACAGGTACTCGGGTACTTTGCTGGGCAGGTGACAGGTACTCTGGTACTGATGAGCAAGTGGCAGGTACTCGAGTACTCCGATAGGCAGGTGACAGGTACTCGGGTACTCTTATGGGCAGGTGACAGGCAGGTGATAGGTACTGATGAGTAGTACTGATACTGATAGGTGATACTGATACTGTACTGATGGGTACGGATGATCAGTACTGATACTAATAGGTGATAGGTACTGATGGGTACTGATGAGTAGTGATGGGTAATGATGAGCAGGTGGCAAGTACTCGGGTACTTCAGGTGTCAGGTACTCTGATGAGCAGGTGGAAGGTACTCGGGTACTCTGTTGGGTAGGTGACAGGTACTCGGGTACTCCGATGACGGGTACTCAAAGTACCCGAGTACCTGTCATCAGAGTACCCGAGTACCTGTCATCAGAGTACCCGAGTACCTGTCATCAGAGTACCCGAGTACCTGTCATCAGAGTACCCGAGTACTTGTCATCAGAGTACCCGAGTACCTGTCACCAGCCCATCAGAGTACCTGTCACCAGAGTACCCGAGTACCTGTCATCAGAGTACCCGAGTACCCATCATCAGAGTACCCGAGTACCTGTCATCAGAGTACCCGAGTACCTGTCACCAGCCCATCAGAGTACCTGTCATCAGAGTACCCGAGTACCTGTCATCAGAGTACCCGAGTACCCATCATCAGAGTACCCGAGTACCCATCATCAGAGTACCCGAGTACCTGTCACCAGCCCATCAGAGTACCTGTCATCAGCCCATCAGAGTACCCGAGTACCTGTCATCTGAGTACCTGATGGGCAGGTGACAGGTACTCGGGTACTTTGATGGGCTAGTGACAGGTGCTCTTTATTGGGGGGGGGGGGGCAATCAGTGTGTTTGGGGTGCACTGTAGTTGGTAACTAGCTGTTACCACAATCTCCTCCTCACACAGGATCAGTGTGTGAGGAGGAGAACACGGTGACAGCTAGTTACCGTGTTCTCTGATGACATTTGTGACCGGCTGTGATTGGACACAGCCGGTCACGTGGTAAAGAGCCAATTTCATTGGCTCTTTACCTAGATCGGGGATGGGCTCTGTCCGAGGGACGAGCCTCGTCCCCGATCGCCGCGCTGCGCGCCCCCGGGGGCGCGCATTAAGGAAGGAACGAGCGGCTCGCGCTGGAGCCGCTCATGTGATCGGCTGTGATTGACACAGCCGATCACGTGGTAAACAGCCAATTTCATTGGCTGTTTACCTTGATCGGGGTTGGGCTCAGTCCGAGGGACGAGCCTCACCCCCGATCGCCGCGCTGCGCGCCCCCGGGGGCGCGCAGTAGCGGGGAGATCCGGGCGCCGTCATATGACGTCGGCCCGGAACGAGAAAGGATTTGTGCCGACGTCATTTTACATGACGCGGTACGGAAGGGGTTAATAAATATGTGCAAAACACTATGCTTCCCAGGTCAGAACCATGCTAACACATGATAAAGTATGTGTTAAAGTGTATATAAACTCAAGAACAAAAAATATATGATATTACAGCTTAGTGGTCCTTAGACCGACCAGCCGCCCTAGTTTTAGAGCGGCAGGTCAGCTCTGTCTCACGAAAGACGTACCTGTACCACTGGACCACTAGCGGGGGCGTGCGTGCACCCATTTGCCACAAGAGAAGCTGATCAGCGGGTCCGGCAGCAGCGATTGCCGCCAGGATACCCGCAATTGCTCCCTGTGGAGACAGAAAGGCGGTCTGCCGTTGTAAACATGGCAGGCCGCAGTTCTATCAGTTATGCACACAGGGATCCTGTGTTTCTCTTATTTAGGAACACAGGTCTCTGTGTTCATGCAGCAAGCCCATCCCCCACACAGTTAGAAAGCACCCCCTAGGGACACATTTAACCCCTTCCCTGCCAGTGTCATTAGGAGAGTAACAGTTGCATTTTTAGCACTGATTAGTGTAGTAATGTCACTGGTTCCCCCAAAAATGTAAAAAAATAGGTGTCTGATCTGTTCGCTGCAATGTCCCAGTCCCGCTAAAAATCGCTGATCGCCGCCATTACTAGTAAAAAAAAATGAAATAAATAAAAATTACATAAATCTTTCTCCTAGTTTTGTAGAAGTGATAACTTTTGCGCAAACCAATCAATATACACTTATTGGGGGTTTTTTACCAAAAATATGTAGCAGAATACAAATTGGCCTTAAATGATAAAAAAAATTAGATTTTTTAATTTTTTTTTATTAGGAATGTTATATGGCAGAAAGTAAAAAATACTGTTTTTTTTTTCAGAATTGTCGCACTTTTTTGCTTATAGAGCAAAAAATAAAAAAATCGCACAGGTGATTAAATACCACCAAAAGAAAGCTCTATTTGTGGGGGAAAAAAGGACATCAATTTTATTAGGGTACAGTGTCTCACAACCACGCAATTGTCAGTTAAAGTAATGCAGTGCTGTATTGCAAAAAATGGCCTGGTCATTAAGGGGGCATATCCTTCCAGTCCAGAAGGGGCTAAACAGATTTTTTTCCTCCCATTATTTTCACCTGGTAATCCTTCCAGAAATTCACTGCCTGTCCTAGTTTGGCAACGCTCACTCACTGTACTGAATCTATGGAGGAGCAGCATTGTCACCCTAGGCTGCTTTCCTAAATTAGACACCAGAACACCTCCCCCTCTCTTGTCTCTTATACATTGAACAAAATTATAAACGCAACACTTTTGTTTTTGCCCCAATTTTTCATGAGCTGAACTCAAAGATCTAAGACTTTTTCTATGTACACAAAAGGCCTATTTCTCTCAAATATTGTTCACAAATCTGTCTAAATCTGTGTTAGTGAGCACTTCTCCTTTGCAGAGATAATCCATTCACCTCACAGGCTGGCCACAATAAAAATCCACTCTAAAATGTGCAGTTTTATCACACAGCACAATGTAATGAAATACAAAAAAACTATCAGCGCAAACCCAATATATGTGATAAAATAACTCAACCTCAATTCACTGTGCATAAATCAGGTGTGTGAAAGTATATAAGTGGTATCCGGCAGCATACACCAATCGTGTTTCACAAATCACAATAAACTATAAATCCTACCAAAATGTGATGCGCCAGAAATATAATAAAAAAGTGATGACTTTAAATACAATAAATCATATCCAGTTCATAAGGCACATAGCAATGTGTGTGCTTCCAATAAAGTGATATGAAGAGTGTCCCCGTATCCAATTGAAGAAAATCCAGTGATGAAAACAAGTTGTAAACACCAATTAGTGAATCCCTCCACCAGGTGAATTAGCCTCTCACCTTCCTAAAGGACCCAAACGGGCCAGCAATCACATGTATCGTGGATCAGACTTCCAGGAAAGAGCCACACTGTATTGCACCTCGAGGGATCCCGGGACATATAAAAAACAGATGAAGAAATCTAGTGCTCTCTGCTTACTAATAAGGGTGTGCTTTATTAGAGAAAGGCAGATCAACTCACATTTGTTGGGCACTCAGCCGTGCCTGCTGTATAAGCGATGTCAGCGATCTGTTACCAGAGAGAGACTCTGCGTCGGCCACGCACGCTCCGTCCCCCTATACGCGTTACGTCGAGCGTAATGCTCCTTTGACTTCCTCGGTAGGAAGTCACCCCTACCGAGGAAGTCAAGTTGATCTGCCTTTCTCTAATAAAGCACACCCTTATTAGTAAGCAGAGAGCACTAGATTTCTTCATCTGTTTTTTATATGTCCCGGGATCCCTCGAGGTGCAATACAGTGTGGCTCTTTCCTGGAAGTCTGATCCACGATACATGTGATTGCTGGCCCGTTTGGGTCCTTTAGGAAGGTGAGAGGCTAATTCACCTGGTGGAGGGATTCACTAATTGGTGTTTACAACTTGTTTTCATCACTGGATTTTCTTCAATTGGATACGGGGACACTCTTCATATCACTTTATTGGAAGCACACACATTGCTATGTGCCTTATGAACTGGATATGATTTATTGTATTTAAAGTCATCACTTTTTTATTATATTTCTGGCGCATCACATTTTGGTAGGATACACAGCACAATGTCACAGAGTTTTGAGGGAGCGTGCAATTGGCATCCTGACTGCAGGAATGTCCACCATTGCCTGTGAATTGAATGCTCATTTCTCTACCATAAGCCGTCTCCAAAGGCGTTTCAGAGAATTTGGCAGTACAGTAAACCCCCCTCCATTGCGGGGGTTACGTTCCGGACCCAGCCGCGAAAAGTGAAAATCCGCGAAATAGAAAAACCCTATTAAAATGCATTGTAGGCATGTTTTTTTTTACTGTCACTGTACGTGTAAAAGCATTTTAAGGTCTTTAAACACACTTTTAAAACAATAGAAACTCATTTAAACACATAAAAGATACTGAGAGACATAGCAAGAGCTATGGAAAACACAAAAATATTTCATTTTTAATGATTTATATAGTAAAATAACATTACAAAAAAAAAACGCAATATAACGCAATCAAAAAACTGAACCGCGATGGAGCGGGGGTTTACTGTACATCCAACCGGCTTCTCAACCGCAGACCACGTGTAACCACACCAGCCCAGGACCTCCACATCCAGCATCTTCAAGATCGTCTGAGACCAGCGACCCGGACAGCTGCTGCAACAATCGGTTTGCATAACCAAAGAATTTCTGCACAAACTGTCAGAAACCGTCTCAGGGAAGCTCATCTGCATGCTCGTCGTCCTCATCGTGGTCTCAACCTGACTGCAGTTCGTCGTCGTAACCGACGTGAGTGGGAAATGCTCATTCGATGGCGTTTGGCACTTTGGAGAGGTGTTCTCTTCACGGATGAATCCCGGTTTTCTTAGATCTTTGAGTTCAGTTCATGAATAATAGGGGCAAAAACAAGTTTTGCGTTTATCATTTTTGTTCAGTATATATCTGTATAACATGGAGGGACGTGTTTTGCAGTCCACGGAAGATTGCTGGGCAGGACTGGTAAAACTGCTTGGGATTTCAGTGAACCAGAGGCAGGGTGAACAGGAAGTTATGAGCTCACTGTGGTTCTGGCAGGATCAACATCATCAGGATATAACACAATTCTTTCAATGGCATACTTAACAAACCAGAAGGGAGCAAATAAGAGTTCATTGCTAGGGTTTACATAAGCATTATATTAACTTATTTTCCTTTCCTTTCATATATTTACATGTTTGCTGTGTCCTAATTGTGTTTGTCAGAGAAACATTTTTAGGAGAAAATAACTATGAGATAAAATACCGAAGGGAGTTGAAATAACTCATCCATCTTAGTGAATGGAGTGTAATGCGTCTGGAGGAAAGTGCGGCTGGTAATCACTGGTGTTTGTTCAGAACATATCACCAGTGTATTTTCATCATTGTGTAAACATTGCAGCTAAGGAACACAGAGCAGATTGCAGGCGACATGACTTCATACGCATGCAGATGTCTCAGTGAAAGTGGTTACACAATGTCTGACTATTTCATCTCCCCCCAATACTTCAGATGTCATAACAATATTATGTAAATGCATTGCTGGCTCAGGTAGATTGCTGTAATATTTTGGGCTGTATTGATTTTTTAAAATCTAAAATCCTTACATTCATTATTATTATTATTATTATCGGTGTGTGTAGATGCAGTGAGTGCACCATAACAACATCTTTATTATCTGCATGGAACACACAAACTGATTATTAAACTTAAATGCGTGGTTGTACGACGCTGTACCTTAACAAAATGTATGTGCTTTTTTCCCCCCTCAAATAGAAATTTATTTTGGAGATATTTGATCACCTCTGCGGTTTTTATTTTTTTGTGCTATAAGCAAAAAAAGACCGACAATTTAAAAGAAAAAAATATATAAATTTTTTTTTTTACTTTTTTTTTTTATGGCTATAAAACCTATCCAATAAAAAATTTGAAAAAATCAAATTTCTTCATCAGTTTAGGCCAATATGTATTCTGCTACATGTTTTTGGTAATAAAAAAAAACAAAAAAAAAAACAATAAGCGTATATTGATTGTTTTGCGCAAAAGTTATAGCATCTACAGACTATGGGATTTTTTTTTTTTCTTGTAATGGCAGCGATCAGTGACTTATAGTGGTATTGCCACGGACAGTTGGGACACTAACTGACACTTTTGACACTTTTTGGGGAGCAGTAACAATAGAGTGATCGGTGCTAAAAAATATGTACTGTCACTATACTAATGACACTGGCTGGGAAGGGGTTAACATCAGGGGCGATCAAAGAGTTAAACGTCTGCCAAACCAGTGCTTTACTACTGTGGGGGAGGTGCTTAGCAGAGACACAGAATCCATGCCTTCTGTACTGACAGAACGGCGATCTGCTTGTGTATCAGACATCGAGTCCGCCGTACCGGCCGATCAGCTCCTGCTATGTCTAGGCACAGCGGGAGTGGGCCCGGAAGTGCAGGATCACATACTAGGTACGTGATCCTGCGCAGCAGAGCGCCTTGCCGCCATATATATACAGTATACGGTCGGCAAGCAGTTAAATATTACAGGTACTTTTATAGCGCTGTCAATTTACCCAGTGCTTCACACACACACACACACATATATATATAGCACCCTACAGGTAGGTGCTAGGTAAAGATATAGTGGGCCTTGTCTGTCTAACAGTGGGGCTGTGATTAAATAGTCAGGGTGTCATGGTTTCCAGGTGTGCCTGCTGAAGTGGGAGTCTCCCCACTGGCTCCTGTGAGAGGCTTCTCATAGGGCGGTGGAGGAAAACCAATCAGGGGACACATCCAGGCTTGTAACTACCCCAGGAGGCAGATTCTGCCGCAAAGGATTCTGGGAGTGGGTATAAGTTTGGGGGTGGCACATGACACAATGTATTTGGCGGGAGCAGAGTCCCAGGAAGGAGAGTGCGACTGTCTCTCTATCTGAGGAAGGTGGATGTCTCGGGGTGTCGCCTGAGTGTACAGAGCGTGCTGAGTGAGCTGAGGGGATCCGGTGTGCCGAGAGCCTGCGGAGAGAGGGGTCCAGTCCCAGGAAAGCCTACATAGGTCGTGAGTACTGAGGATTGCCCCTGGGGGTCTGCCTGATGTTAGAGGAGACCACTCCGGAAGAGGTTCTAGGATCCAGTGCCAGCTAGTTGTAAAGGGGGTACCTAGGTTGAAGTCCCTGAAGCTACAGAGGGGGTACATAGTCAGTGGACCCTGAAGAGTTCAAGGTAAAGGGGGCACCTGCAGTTGGGCCCTGAACTGTACAGAGTGTGTCAGTTGCAAGTACAGCTAAAAAGAGTTCTACTTCATACTACCTCAAGCTAGTCAAAGCGGGGGACAGTATTCAGTGACTTCTACAGCACAACAGTGTCAGTTCTACAGTTCTCAGTCCTGGATCTTTGGACTAAAAGTCGAGAATTCAACACCTCTGTGTTCTACAGGATATTTACAGCGTTAGTGAGCGTTGGCTGGCGCTGGTGTATCGTTAAAAAACCATACCTCGTTAGAATTCCATACCCTCGTCACTTCCGGTCTGAAACAGCTGAGCGGCGCAGCAGTGCGCATGCTCAGAGCCCCGGATACGTCATTGCACAGCAGAGAAGTTCACAAGTACGCATGCTCGGAGGGAATGAAATTATTACGGAGTGTGTGTAATGTTATACTTGCGGCGGTTACATTAAAACAGTTCGGCGGCAACATGGGGCATCTCCTCTCCTATCCCTGACACTTTCCTGATCTTGGGTAATAAATATAAAAGCGGCGGCGGGTGTATGAAATGTAAGTGACGGCGATCTCGGCTCCGTGATCCGCTGTTATATTTATTAGCCGAGATGAGGGAAGTGACAGGGGTAGGAGCGGAGATGACCCATGTTGCAGAGGAGCTGTTTTAATGTAACGGCGGCAAGTGTAACATTACACACACTACTGTGAGAAATCCATACCCTCCGTTGGTGCGCCGGAAGTGACGAGGGTATGGTTTTTTCACGGAACACCGGCTGGCGTCAAGGAAACAGGGATTTTTCAGGAGTAAAGTCCCACATGTAATTAGTTCAAGCCTCAAAGAGTATCCCACTCATTCCCTTCTCCCATCCCCTTTAAATCAAATAGAAATCACAAACAAAGATGCCGGAGTTGTCGCTGCTTCAGTTGTCACACCCAGGGTCACAGCTCACATGGGCTGGAGAGAGTACCGGTACTAATGGCAGGCCCACATCAGGCCACAGGCCTGGAAACCTTGCCATATATATATATTGTGAGGGATTAGCTCGGTGGCGGGTGTGGATGACCCCTTGGGGGGTGCGTTTTCACAAGAAGATAGCCGAGAAGTGGTTGCAAACAACACTTTGATTTATTCATGCAATTTACTTCACACAATTGCAAGCCTCAAAACAGCCAAAATAAAATAAAACAAAATAAATCCTTGCCACTGTGGGTGGCTACCTTCTCACACACTGGAACCTATCTAATGAAGTCTGTCCCCAACCTACTGTTGGGCAGACTTGGCTGATCACACAGCAGACTCTCAATAGTCCATGTTTTATCTCTTCACATTGAACATATCCCTTTTCTCTTCACATTGAACACAGTTCATCTATTTCTTCCCACATATAAATAGTTCATTTAACATGTCCCTTTTCCTCTTCATATGGAACATGTCCCTTTGCTCTTCACACTCTTCACATTGAACACAGTTCATGTCCTCACCTTTGAGAAGTATTCACACTTGTTTACCCTCCTTAGCGCACATCACTTCAGGGGGTCTTCTCCCATGCTCACCAGCTTGTCAGGAGGCACTCATCTGTCTGTCCTCCTCTCCCAGCCCACATGGCGACAGGAGGCAGCAGTCCTTCTCCTAGGCTTCCTCAGCGTCGGGAGGCACACATCTGTCTGTCCTCCTCTCCCAGCCCACACGGCGACAGGAGGCAGCAATCAATAGGACTTCCTTTGGACAAATTATAGAGGCCTTCATTTCCTCATTCTGAACAGCTGAAGTCTGTTCAACTTCCTGCTGGCTAGCTCTGTAGCCAACACCCTATAGTAATTAAATCAGGTGGAAATGTATCTCCTGCCTGTGACTACATTCCCAGATTTACCTGACTTCCTGTCACAATATATATCTATATATATCTATATATATATATATATATATATATATATATATATATATACAGTGCTTTGCGAACGTTTTCGGCACCTTGAACTTTTCGACCTTTTGCCACATTTCAGGCTTCAAGCATAAAGATATAAAACTGTAATATTTTGTGAAGAATCAACAAGTGGGACACAATCATGAAGTGGAACGAAATTTATTGGATATTTCAAACTTTGTTGACAAATAAAAAACTGAAAAATTGGGCGTGCAAAATTATTCAGCCCCAGTATGGTGGTTTGCAGAACAAAGAACCAAACTCCATATATTTTTGGCACAAAAGTTGTAGCCCTGAAATGTTAAAAAAAAGTGCCCCCCTACATCTTCTGAACCATTACCTTATCATGAAGCTTAGATTATGCCTCCCACTTTTTTATAATCAGATACTGGCCTTCTTATTCAAGGTCTGCTTACCCGTTGGCGCCTACTTCCCTGTTGTGCTCTATATTTACATATGTTTTATGCCTCCCACTTAACCTTCAACCAAACCTTAAAATGTACCGTAGCCCAAAACTAAAGATTAGGGACCAATTTGTAAAGTAACATCATGGCTTTATCGTGGCCACAGCCCTGCTTTTAAAAAAAAAAAGAAGGTGCATTAATACAGGTCAGCAATGTGCTTCACAAATATGCCCTCACCTTTTGATTCTTTTTCAGGCAAGCAAAGCCCCATTCAAATTAAGGAATGGAAAAACATATGGGTGGTGGAGAGCCTGGAAACATGATTGAATTATCCTCCATCCAATCATGGAGTGCTCTCTGCAGCCTTATGCAAAGAATACTTTGTGAAACACTATAGGCTCCACACAACGGTCTACATTTATGAATTACTTGGAAACGCTGCAGTGTTTGTCAGCTAGCAGATTAAGAGTGGATACCATTCTCCGCAGAACATCGCAGTGTTTGCTCCACACTGCACACAAATTTTACATGCCGTACATACAGTAAATGCAGCACACAGTGTAGAGCTTGCATTTCCTTTAGAGCATAATGCTTCAGAAAACACTCTGTGATAGGATGGTCACATGACCTCTCAAAGTCACATTACCAATTTCCTCCTTTTACCGGGACTTTAAATTACACTGTTGTAGTTTATAAATATGAAAAAAGATTTTTTTTTCTTTGAAAAGCAGTGGAATGGGTGCGGTCCAACTTTCCAAATTATTACCTTAAACCTAGTACACACAATGAGAAAATGGGACAAATAATAATTTGGAGGGTTTTTGCATTCTTAGTCTCATATCAAATTCGAGAGTGCTATTATACATACAAAAATTCTCGTAAATCTAATCCAACTTCCCGTGTGCGTAGCTCTTGTTCCTTTGTATGAAAAGTCGTGATCGGCTGTCAGGAGCTGTGTACTAATTTTTAGATTATTAAATGATCCCTCCTAAATGTGGTTATTTTTGTGTGTACTAGGCATTACTCTTCTCCAAATTACTTAACCTCATCCTCACTTTAACCTTTAATAAGTCCTGAGGCCCCTTTTGCGACCTGAAAATCGCGCGACTTTGACGCGACTTGAAGCAATGCCTGTGTAATCTTGAGGGCTATGGCCCTCATGTCGCATCAAAATCAGACCAAAGTAGTGCAGGGACTACTTAGAAGTCACTGCGACTTTAAGTCGCACAGATACGAACGATACTCATTGAAAATCATGGGGTACGACTTGTCATGTGACTTTGTAGCCCCAAATCGCAGGACAAGTCGCACAAGCGTAAAAGGGGCCTAAACCATACCCTAAAATTTAGACCAATACTTAACTCTCAGGAACCTCATCATAACATTACCCCTTAAGCATCTTTAATCTAACCCCAACCCATAACACTGTTATTCAGTTCAAACCCTTACTTATTTTGTCATAACTGAGTATTATACCATCCTGTACTGGGTGTGTTGCCAAAACCGTCTGGAGCCTGTGCCCCAAAGTAAGCAACACTAGGTTCTCAGAACAAAAAGTAATATATTTATCATATGATGGGTTCCACCTTGGTTTTCCCCCAGCATCCCTGAATACAAGCCATGCCCGTCTGCTCTGCGAGAGTTGCACACTGGGGAAGGGGGTCATACCAATAATATTGAGATTGAAGTTAATTTTTGCATATTAGTCAAGTTTGTGGACCCAGAGCAAGAATTATAGTATATACTTACTCTTAAATTCTCATTTCAACTTCATTTACTTTAATGTAAAAGAGTTTGGGTGATTCCTGAGACTGATTATCCTAGGATAATAACAATACTGTTATTTGTTCATAACTCATTCCACAGTATATACACTATGAGGTCAATACTATGTGTGCGCCTCTCCAAAATGTTGAGTATAGGTGCACAAAGCCAGCTTCATAAAGACATGACTTGACAATTTTAGTGTGGAGAAACTCCGCTATCCTGCAGATTCTTGGTGGGGGGGGGTCAACTCCATTTTAATACCCATGGTTTTGGAACCGCGTGTACAACACGCTTGTACAGTTGTGATGGTCAGGTGACAAACTCTTGGTTATATAATGTATAATTTTTCCACCTTCTTTTCCTTTTGTTAATATTCTTTTCCTGTACACAGAACTTGCATACAGTGAAGATAAGCCCAATTCCTAGTACACAAGAGCCTTCACAAATACACCCTTCATCAGCTTTGGCTGAAGGTATGTAATGTGCCATTGTGATTTTTTTTTACAGCATTTTGTTTAGGAATTAGAAAAAGAGTCAAAAGAGTTAAAAACCTTTTTTCAACGTATATAATTGCCAGAGGTCATGAGGGCACAGGGAGATATACCCTCTTGATATGTTCTGGTGACCATTTTCAACGGGACCAATAGTGAAGGAAGACCCTGAGTTTTAAATTCTTACCAAAACAACAATAGAGGGAATTTTCCAGTGGGGACCCTCGTTATGTGGACAACTGTCTTAAGTGGGGTTTTTCTCTTATTTGTTTAATGATTTGCTCTTATTTCCTGTTGTGTCTGAAGGACAAGAAATGCAGGTAATTCTCCCCAACAGACAGCAAACAGGTGGCAAAAAAAACCCTCAGTTTTTATTCCTCACATGTTAGTTGCAGGGAAGAATGACAGAAGGAAGACTCCTAGCGTAAAACCGTAATTATAATTTATTGTACATAAAGGGTGAAAAATTTACACTCGCATGCTTTGGTGTCTATGTCCTGGCACCCAGTGTGTACAGCATGTCTTTTAGGTTCCTGGCCGGGGTACGCTAGACTCCTTGAGTTGCGTCTCAGATCGGTGTCGGAGAATGATGTAGGCGGAAGTTGTGTCATGATGACGTGATTAAGCCTCAACGCGTTTCCAATTAACGGGTCATCATCCCGTTCAGTTTCCCGATGGGTTGATGGCTTCATTGCATTCAAAGCTTCCTGATGATGAAATGTTGATTGTTTGAAATGCGTCAAGGCTTGATCGCGACACAACTTCCACCTACGTCATTCTCGGGCACCAAGCCGCAACTCGAGGAGTCTAACATATGCTGGCCAGGAACGAAAATTCATGCTGTACTCACTGGGTGCCAGGGCAAAGGCACCATGGCATGTGAGTGGAAAATGTTTACCCTTTATCTACAATAAATTATAATTACGGTTTTATGCTATGAGTCTTCCTTCTGTCATTCTTCCCTGCAAATAACATCTGATGAAGAAAGACCGCATTGCCCACAAGCCGTGAAATATCCTAGGGTTTTTTTTCCCTAAAAGTGCAACAGACCATGCTAGAAATAGGGGGTCAAATTTTGTGGTGAGTGTACATCCATGTGGGGCACTCCAAACCCAAGTGAAGTGGAGCACTGATTTTTCTTGTCTATAAAAGCACAAGCACTTTTTTATAGTGGTTGTAAACCGCTGGTGGTAAAAAAAAAATCCTCCAAGGCAATGTCCTATTGTGCTGGTATGCATCGCATACTAGCACATTATGAGAAACTTACCGTAGAACAAAGCCCTCCAGCGCCGCATGGCTAACATCTTCCCCAGGTCTTCCTTCTGGGTTCGCGACCACCGGCTACATGAGTGACTGGGGGCACGATGACGTCACTTCTGCCCATGCGAGGGGGAGCCGCCATTTCCAGCATGGGCTCTGAAGGTCTGGCACTGTAAGCTGGACCTTCAGAGCACATACGCTGATGAGGTCATCGGCTGCATACACTCCGAATATCAAACTGTTTAGAAGATATTCACACTACATACAGGTAAGCCTTATTACAGGCTTGCCTGTAGGTACAAGTGGTGTAATTGAGTTTACAACCACTTTAAGAAGAGCACAATGGGACTTGCATGAATTAATCTTAAAGGGATTGTAAGGGCAGAAAGTTTTTTTATTTTTATCTTAATGCATTCTGTGCATTAAGATAAAAAAATATTCTGTTTGCAGCGCCCCCCCCTAATACTTACCTGAGCCTGTCTTTATCCAGTGATGTTGCAGGAGTTTCTCAGCTGCCTGGGACTCCCCTCCCCATTGGCTGAGACAGCAACGTGGCGCAATTGGCTCCCGCTAATGTCAATCAAAGTCAGTCAGCCAGTCAGGAGAGATAGGTGGCGGGGCCAGGTCACAGCTCCA
This sequence comes from Pelophylax lessonae, assembly GCF_965119305.1. NCBI lineage: Eukaryota > Metazoa > Chordata > Amphibia > Anura > Ranidae > Pelophylax > Pelophylax lessonae. The sequence goes on along the minus strand of NC_138769.1, from coordinate 671,830,801 downwards.
TGTCTGAATGGACACAGGGAGCTGTGATTTGGGTCAGGTGCCCCCATAGCAAGCTGTTTGCTCTGGGGACACTCAGCAGGAGGGAGGGGCCAGGAGCACAGAAGAGGGACCCAAGAGGAGGAAAATCCGGGCCACTCTGTGCAAAACTAACTGCACAGAGGAGGTAACTATAACATGTTTGTTATTTTTTTTTAACTAAACTAAACTTTTTAATCACTTTAAGTTGATTATGTAATGGACTTTTATGCACTGATTTTGATTATGGTATAGTGTATAACACCAAGCGCAGTGTATTTCTTTCTTTCTACTATTGGTTGTATTGCAGTGAGCGTACATTGGCACTGCAGCTAGTGTTATTAACTTATTTTTTCTGATTTGCTTTGCATCACTTATTCTTTGGCGCTAAGTCTTTTTATTTAAAAAAAAAAAAACCCCGAAAGGTGTTTTAAAAATGCTAAAAAAGAGCTGCAGCAAAGCTGACTTATACAGTGCGAGAGGATGAGTCCTGAGATGTATGAACGTTAGTCATACCCAATTCTGAAGCTCTTGTTTATATTTGGTTCTTGTCTTTATGTAGTTTCAGAAAGCACGGCTCAGTTTATGCTGGCAGAGAATCTGGTGGAAACATCTGCAACAGATGGAGAAATCTTAGCTGCCATGCAAACATTGCAGGCAAACAAGCACAATTTCCAGAGCCACAAATCCCCGAACACAGGACTCACTGCTCTGTCTATAGAAGAACAGAGACTCCTCCAGTCTCTTGATCGCCTTAACCAGAGGCTACAGAGTAAGTACACAGATTGAAGGCATAGGCTGCCGTAATGGTTCATTTCAAAAGTATAACTGCATAAACACAAGTATATTTAAAAAAGAATATATGCTATAAAAAAGATCGCGGCCTAAATGTGTTGACAAGTCAGAAAAACACAGAGCACTGCGTTACTAGTATCTCCCAGCCTAATAACTCAAGATTTTTTTTACTGAGCTAAAATGTAGCCCAATATTTACAATGTAAGGAAAAGGGGGGGGGGGAATAAGTGCAGTATTAAAAAAGATTAATTTATTACAAGCAGTTAAAAACACTTACAAGAGTGTAAACTTCAAGGGCTCATCTAAAAATATGTGGTCTGGCTTTTCCACTGGGTTCCTGGGGACTGTGTCACCCCAAACGCCACTGAGGATGGGAGGCTGGCTTCTCCTATGTAGTGCTTCCGCGTTGTGCCAGCATGAGACATGGAGGCGGAAGTGAGGTCACCGGTACGGGGATTCCAGAACACTCAATCGGTGGAGACAGGGAAGAATACTACATATACACAACGTTTGACCTGCGCAAGTGAAAAAGTCAAATACATTCGGTCTTATGAAAAAAGTTTCAACTGTGGCTGTAGTTAGTGTTTTTAGGAGGTATGCAGGATAGTTCAATCCCTGGGGTTAGTGGAGATGGATGGTGGATTTCAACCAATATAAATCTGCCCTCCTAAAATACAATTCCAGTCTCCACACTGCCAAACAGGCCTATTTTATCACTCTCATTAACGGCCTGTCATCACGCCCCCGGCAACTCTTCGCTACCTTTAACTCTCTACTCCGTCCTCCACCACCCCCTCCCACCGATTCACTCACTGCCCGGGAGATTGCCTACCACTTCAAACAGAAGATTGACACAATTCGTAAGGAGATCGTTGCTGTTCAGACACCTTCCATGCCTTATGCTTCATGCCCACAGGTGCGATCATTACTTCCCTCATTCAACCCCGCCACTACAGATGAGGTTGCTAACCTACTTGCTAACGTCCACTTAACAACCTGCCCTCTGGATCCTGTTCCTTCGCAAATGCTACGTTCACCTTCTGGCCCTATTCTACACTCTCTAACCCACATCTTCAATCTCTCCCTCTCTTCTGGCATCTTCCCCAACTCTCTAAAACACGCACTAGTCAGCCCTATACTCAAAAAGCCCTCACTGGACCCAACCGATCTGAACAACCTACGTCCTATTTCCTTGCTCCCCTTCTCATCCAAACTCCTCGAACGTCTAGTCTACAACCGACTGTGCGACCACCTTGCCGTGAATAGCCTCCTTGATCCCCTTCAGTCCGGATTTCGGCCTCAACACTCCACTGAAACTGCTCTCCTAAAACTGACAAAAGATCTACTAATGGCCAAAACCAATGGACACTATTCTGTACTCCTACTTCTGGACCTTTCTGCTGCCTTTGACACAGTTGACCATCCCCTCCTCCTCAAAAAACTCCACGCCTTTGGTCTCTGTGACCGTACTCTTCACTGGTTATCTTCCTACTTATCCAACCGCACCTTTAGCGCTACTTACAATTCCACTTCCTCCTCTCCTCTTCCCTTCTCTGTTGGGGTCCCCCAAGGCTCTGTTCTTGGACCCCTCCTATTTTCAATCTACACCTCCTCTCTGGGTCAGCTGATAGCCTCCCACGGCTTCCAATACCATGTCTATGCTGATGATACCCAAATCTATCTATCCACCCCTCAGCTCTCTCCCTCAGTCTCCACACGTATCACTAATTTACTATCAGATATATCGGTCTGGATGTCTCACCACTTCCTCAAACTCAACCCATCCAAAACCGAGCTTTTAATTTTTCCTCCACCACGTGCTCCTTCCCCTGATTTCTCTGTCAATATTGATGGAATTACTATCAGCCCATCCCCGCATGCCAAGGTCTTAGGTGTTGTCCTGGACTCTGAACTCTCCTTTAAACCCCACATCCAATCGCTGTCCAAATCTTGCCGCCTCAGCCTCCGCAACATCTCCAAAATACGCCCCTTTCTAACCAAAGACACAACAAAAATCCTAGTTCACTCTATGGTCTTCTCGCGCCTCGACTACTGCAACTCCCTTCTCGTTGGCTTACCTCTACATAGGCTATCCCCCCTTCAATCCATCATGAATGCTGCCGCCAGACTCATCCACCTTACCAATCGCTCAGTGTCCGCTGCTCCCCTCTGTCAAGCCCTCCACTGGCTTCCGCTCACCCAACGAATTAAATTCAAAATACTAATAACATCTTACAAAGCAATCCACAGCTTAGCCCCCAGCTACATCACTAGCCTAGTCTCAAAATACCAACCTAATCGCTCTCTTCGTTCCTCTCAAAACCTCCTGCTCTCTAGCCCCCTCGTCACCTCCTCCCATGCTCGCCTCCAGGACTTTTTCAGAGCCTCTCCAATCCTATGGAACTCCTTACCCTTATCTGTCCGATTATCTCCTACTCTATTAGCTTTTAGGCGGTCTCTGAAAACCCTCCTTTTCAGAGAAGCCTATCCTACCAACACCTAATAAATGTACCTCCATTTCCTCCATCAACCCATCCCCCACGGTTGTTGCCATTTGTTTCACTTGACCCTCCCTTCTAGATTGTAAGCTCTAACGAGCAGGGTCCTCTAGTTCCTCCTGTTTTGAACTGTATTGTAACTGTATTGTCTTCCCTCACATTGTAAAGCGCTGCGCAAACTGTTGGCGCTATATACATCCTGTATAATAATAATAATAATAATAATAATGGTGGAGGTGGCTGCAGGCTTCATACAGAACTAGAGGGACTCTGCAACAGAAAGGGGTAGGAGAAGAAAAGCAGCGCCACCCCAGTGTAGATTAAAAGGTTATTTATTACATAAAAACAATGTAGTAACTCACACAGAGGAAAGCACCCCCCTGCCACTATTGGATGTAAGCCTGGATACTGAACGCTGCCAGAAACACAGGAAGTGTTGGACTCCACTGGCACAGCCAGGACCACGGCTGCCACAGCCTACTTCCCTAACATCCCTACAGTGTTGCACATGAACCATCCCCATTTGCTGATCAACTATTTCCTCTGTGTGAGTTACTACATTGTTTTTATGTAATAAATAACCTTTTAATCTACACTAAGGTGGCGCTGCTTTTTTTCTCCTACCCCTTGAAGACAGGGAAGAGCCTGTTAACGAAAACCCCAGATCAGTTCGCATATCGCAGTGTGAACTGTCAATTCGGACATGAATCGAAATCCCATAGATGTGAACACCCATGTGATCCGATTCTGGTGCGGACCAAAAAAAGGGCCCTGTGCTACTTTGGTCCGAATGCAATGCGAATTAAGCTATACAATCTGTATGGCTGAATTTGCAATACACAGACATCGCATGTGATTTGCAGAGCAGTGCGGTGCGAATCACATGCAATGTCTGACATCGCTATAGTGTGAACCGCTACTAAAGAAGTTCGGTATTTTAAAACCATAAACATTTATACTTAAAGTGTAAGGCGCTGCTTTGCAATGTAAATTATGGTACATATTCACATCCCCTCCAGATGCATAAAGTGCGTGGTGCTCCGATATCTGTGTAGTGATAATACGTAACAGGTGAATGGTCCTTTGTAAAGAATTAGTATATTATATAAACAAATACAAAATCAAACCACAATTTTACATACTCAATAATGTGGAATGTGGAAACTGTCATTGTCCAGAGACGCAGAATTCACAGTCACAGACATCTTAGTAGCAGAGTCTCTACTACATGTAAAACGAGGCAAAAGGAAAAGGATTACCATCGAATGTGACCCTTATGTCTGCTGCTTCAGTCACTGGGTGCTACTCGGATGTGGATCTTAGGTCTGCTGTCTTAGTTACTGGGTACTGTTGATACTGGTTACCCCCAAGAGGGGAGAACTCTCTGGTGTGTGAGGTACAAGAGGGGGAGCACGTTTGCGGAACACCATCAACAAGCACTAATTTAAAGAATAGTTGGAGCACTTTCAAAAGCACCTGCCACTTTGAGTTTATAAGGAACTGGTTTTTAATGTAAATTTTTAATATATATTTTTGCTCATCATCAGTTTTCTTTGCATATGCACAGTTGCAAAGCACTTTTAAAGAGTACCAGTCACTTTTTTGGCCACAGAAGGTTTTATTTAATGTAGCATTTTTGAGCATGCAAAATTGTTGTTTGATTTTGTATTTGTTTATATTATATACTAATTCTTTACAAAGGAACATTCACCTGTTATGTATTATCACTAGCACACACATATATATCTGAGCACCAAACACTTTATGGTACATATTAGAGATCGACCGATTATCGGCAAAGCCAATATATCAAGGGCCGATACGCACTTTCCCCGATATATCGGAATCGGCCACCAAGGTGACCGATATTGCCGATATTTCGGGAAAGTGCTTGTACCGGAGTGATGCCTGCAGCTAGAGGCATCACCCCGACACTGGCATCCATAGCCGACGGTCGGCTGTCTTGTAATGACAACCGATGTGCCTGAGAAGCCGCTCGGCTGTCATTACAAGGAGCGGGAGGGGACGTCCCCCCTCCCGCCGCCTTCCGCAGTTCGCCCGGGTCTCCCGTCCCACCGGGAGACCCGGCAACCAGCCTGCACAGCCGCCGAAGACCCGATCAAAGCCGCATTCGGCTCTGATCGCGTCTCTTCCGGGTACTCGGCGCCAGATTAGAAAAAATTTACAGCATCCAAACAGCCAAACTTGGCGTTTTGAAAGCTTCTAAGTTCAGAGGAGGGGTTTGGGGTCTTTTAGACCCCCAGATCCCTCCACAAGAGTACCTGTCAAGAAAACAAAAAAATTTTTTTTTAAATGTACAAAAATATCGGCCCATATCAGCCGATACTGATATGCATATACCAAAATATCGATATTGGCAACGAAAAACCGATATCGGTCGATCACTAGTACATATGCACATCCGCTCCAGAAGCATGATTTATATTGCAAAGCAGCGCCTTACCCATATTACACCTTTTTTATCACTAAAACATTCCCCCTTTCCCAGGGGCTTTTTTAGGGGAGGCAGCAGCTTTGGTACATTGCACAGTACTTAACATTGCGCGGAACTAGCTTCAGCTTTTTTAATCAAACATTTATACTCACCTAGTGTGTTGCAGCATCAGTGGGATGCTGCATTTTCCCCCCACTGGCTCTGCAGTGAGAACTGAGTGATCAAACACCGCTGATCGCTCAGGTCGCCGCTCCGCTCAGTCACCAGCTCTCTACTCTCTCCCCTACTCACTGGAGCTCTGGGCGGTGGAGGCTGACTCAGGCTCTCGGGGGATCACTGAGAGGCTGAGCAAGGTGCCAGTCCAGGCTTCTGGGCAGATCCCGACCAATATGGTCAGGATCTTTCCCAAGACTGGACCGGCTGAGTGACGTCAGCTTTAGCCCACTGTCTACTGAAATTGGGTCACAGAAATGCAGAACAAACTTCACTCCTGTGATTCATAGGCCATGGTCACACTTATCCTTTAAAGTCTATAGCTAAAACAAAAAACAGAAAAATCAGCACAAGGCGCATAACTTACAGTATGATGTGTACCTTGCCCTGGTTTTTCTTATTATTCCTTTAATAAGCTCACATTACCTTTTAAAAGCACAAAATCTAATTGTCTTATATGCATTTTTCAGCTGTGCAGGACACAATGAACAAACCTCCAGGGGCTGCAAATGGCTTTCAATTCAAATCGACATTGGTGAGTATCCGTTAAAGAATAACTAGCAAGTGTTAACATTCTTTCCTTTACACTCTAATGTCTTTATATGCCTGCAAAAGTGCAATTGCTTTTGAACCACAACAGCCATTACCAATATTGCATCGAACATTTTTGCTGTTTCTGTTAAATACTGCATACAAGCGATAGTGAATTGACATTTTCATTATCGCATGCGTTAAGTGATCACGTGACCGATATAACGCATGCGATAACGAAAATGTCAATTCACTATTGCTCGCATGCGGCATTTAACGGAAACACCAAAAACATTAGGTCAATAACACATAAAAAGGCATTAAAGTCAATTCACTAAAGGAAATAAATAAATGCATACAGTAATTAAGTATTGCTCCGCTTGCGATAACCACGACAATGTCAGACCCACCCATGATTGGTTGAAACATAGGTGGGAAAGTGCAAGCTGGGGGTGTGTGGAGTGTAAGAGGAGTGAGGAGTGTTATCTAGAGGCTGTCAGAGGATATCTTATTGAATGGAGCCCTTTGCATCCAATCTCCTGGAATTTAACCACTTCTGGACCGGAAGATTTTCCCCCTTAGTGACCAGGCCATTTTTTTGCGATTCGGCACTGCGTTACTTTACCGGGCAGTTGCGCGGTCCTGCGATGCTGTACCCAAATAAAATTGATGTCCTTTTTTTCCCACAAATAGAGCTTTCTTTTGGTGGTATTTGATCACCTGTGTGATTTTTATTTTTAGCGCTATAAACAAAAAAAGAGCGCCAATTCTGAAAAAAACAATGTTTTTCACATTCTGCTATATAACATTCCCCCAAAAAATATTAAAACATCAAATTTTTTTCATCATTTTAGGCCAATTTGTATTCTGCTACATATTTTTGGTAAAAAAAATCCCAATAAGCATATTTTGATTGGTTTGCCCAAAAGTTATTGTGTCTACAAACTAGGGAAAAGATTTATGTAATTTGTATTTATTTTTTTTTACTAGTAATGGTGGTGATCAGCGATTTTTAGCGGGCTGCGACATTGCGGCAGACAAATCGGACCCCTAACTGACATTTTTGACACTTTTTTGACACAAATTTTACCGTCCGTGCAATTGTCAGTTAAAGTAATGCAGTGCCGTTTAGCAAAAAATGGCCTGCTCATGAAGGGGGGTAAATCTTCCGAAAAGGTCACGTGATATTAAAGCTTTGGATTTTTTTACATAAAAATAATAAACATGTCATACCTACCTGTTCTGTGCAGTGGTTTTGCCCACAGCAGCCCGGATCCTCCTCTTCTTGGGTCCCCCACTGGCGCTCTTGGCCCCTCCCTCCTGCCGAGCACCCCCAGAGCACACACACAGAGCCACAGCTCGGCCCCGCCCCGTTTTTTCTTAGGCCCATTAGCCTTTGTTTCTATGATGCCCACCTCTGTGTTGGACTACCTTTGGATATCCTAACAGTTTAAGAATTATAAAGAATTCATGTGTCCCTCAGTGGACTTCAAGAAAATAGCATTTTGGCACTTACTGTAAAATCCTTTTCTTGGAGTCATTTGGGGGACACGGGTCCCTCCTTTTATATGTTTACTTCTTTGCTCTCAGTACTGACCGAGGCATAATGGTTGTGGACAGGGTTATCCTGTACTGGCTTCTTTTGTTGCCAGTGTCCATTACTGTAAGCGGTAGTATAAAAATCCTAAACTATTCCTATGTCCCTCAATGGACTTCAAGAAAAGCAATTTATGGTGAGTGCAAAAATCCTATTCTTCAGGTTCTTTTTTTCCTTTATTTTCATCTGATGATCCTGCCACTAACACACCTCTTGTCTTAAGCCCCGTACACACGTACCGATCGTCGTCATACAAACGTCGGCGGACGAAAGATCTGCCGATTGTACGCTTGTTAGTATGGTGCCTCCGACAGCTGTCTGCGCACATTCTGCGGACAAGAGTCTTTCTTGCAAACATGAAAATTTTTGTATGCCGACACCAGAACGGACGATTGTTCGCCAGTCAGTACAGAATTCTGCCGACAGACCACAGATTTGCAAGACTGGGCATGCTCAGAAAAGAAAAAACACAGGGAAAGTTAACCATTACATGACATCACTTCTGCAGTCGGCGGACAAAATTCTTGGGCAGTCTTTGCACTTTTCAACAGACACCGACATCCCGGGGAGAAAAGACGAACGTTTGTATGCCGACGATCGGTACGTGTGTACGGGGCTTTAGAGTGACAAAGTCCACTGTGCTGTATCTATGTAGGAGCAGCGTTGTCACCCAATGCAGGAAGTGTTTAGGGCTACAGAGCACCTCCCCCTCTCCTCATCTCTATAAAATAGAAGGTGTTCCGTAGACCACAGAGGTGAACTGGGCAGGGCTAATAACAGTATATTTAGCAAGTAAATAAGAGAAGATCATTGTTAGAATTTACATAGACTTTAAATGCTAAGCCATATTACCTTACATTGCTGTGGGGTATTCCGTGGCAAGTAGTTTTAGACAATTTTTTTTTTTAATGTTTTAGATTTTTTATTTACAGCCTTTCAATATCTTAAATAAAAGCCAATTTTAATAGTTCACAGATATATAATGTCCAGTATGATATTCTCAACATATATTAGCATGACATATTGTACTGCTTATGTAGATGTGTCCATACTGTATTCTTGGAACAAAATCCATCTTCTCAAGGATGCATAGGTATGCAGAGATTGGAGAAATATCTCCTCATGTGGACCAACTCCAAGTATATATACTGAGAACCATCACACCAGAAATCATTAGGTATCCCCCTACGTTCCTGACATTGATCCCGACCAGAAAGCCTAATCAGTCAGGGAGGATATCTACACATGCCAATAATGCCCCACGTAGGGGAACTTCCGCAGTCACCACTGCTTTTCCTGGATTGATCACTAGACTTTCAGTCATATGACATGCTTAGCCAATAGGTGAGCATTGGCATTATACTGTACTACTGACATGCCTTAGATTTACAGATAGTTTAAAGTGATATTAAACCCAAAAGCAAACACTTATTATACCGCAGTATACTATTTCTTAGATGGGATGGCTGCATTTGTTTCCATTTTTAGAGTCCATGCACACCAGGCTTAAAAAACACAAGTTCTTTTGGCAGAAATAAAATGCTCATAGTAGAGTGTTTTTTTACAGAAGTTTTGGAGAATTTAGGAGCTTTTAGAAGAGCTTAGGGGCATTCAGAGTTTTTTCTACCAATAAACTCCTCTAAAAAATGCAAATCAGGAGAGTTTTTTTTTTTTTTCTGCCTCCAAACGCTGAGTTTAAAATTGCCTCTAAATGTCCTAATATAGCTAAAAATTGGGTCCAAAAAGTCCCAAACCTGCGCAAAGGGGACGATAAAATGATCAAACAAATAGTGCTAAAAATAAATTTTAAAAAATGGTGCTAAAAGAATTTCGCTAAAGAAATTTACTAAATTATAAGCTTGTGTATACTGTTCTGAGGGCAGCTTGTTGCTTGGCTTTAAAAATGGAATGTAACTGGTTTATAACTACACTCTTAATTTATCATGAAATGTGTAAACTCCTCAAATAAAGTAAATATGTGCCAAAAGATAAAAATAGTTATATAAAAAATATTAAAACAAAGATTGATCTTATACATATAAGTGTTCACACCACACTTATGTGACAGTGCCACTTCTATCACCGTGTTCACACCACACTTATATGACTGTGCCACTTCTATCACCGTCTAACATAAAAAAAAAATATTAAATATTATAGATAATGTCCGATTATTTTTTATTTTTTTTTTAAAACAAACAAACGTTTATTGAGTCATGTACATAACAGAAAAGAAAGTATACAAGCACTGTCATCACAAGCATCACTGAGACCAGCAGTACAACAAAAAAAGCATGGCAGGAGTGGAAGGTTGCGCTGGGAGGACGCAGGTGAAAATAAACAAGAGGCACAGGTCTATAGCCGGAAATCATAACCACAAACAGAGTAGAATATATTAATAACCTCAACATGCGCTGCTGGTGATGATGTCCGATTATTAAAAAAAAAAAAACAAGTCTAGTATGGATCCAGGTAAAGGAGTAATGCTTCAACACCAAAGTGAAAAATTGTGCTTCCTCTCCGCCACCATATGTATATGCAGCTCACTCACCAGAGCATCTTGAACCCTACTACAGGAAGTCAGGAACAGCGTTCTCTATTTGGCAAATTATAGGTCCATACCACTCCTCTTCCATCAACTTGCATCCAGCCAGAAACTCAAATGTACAAGAGGGTATCTAGAACCAAACCAATAATACGGCGCTCCTGCGCCTTTAGATACTCAGCAAATGGCTCATATAAGGATAAGAAGAGAAAAAAGCCCTCTCATAGTGTAGAATGTTAAAAAATGTATGAAGAACAAAGAGCTGCTGATGAAGGGGGAACACCCGAAACGCGTAAGCAGTTTTTTGGAGTTCTACATCCTTCCACAGCCTGCGGCAGCTGAGGATGCCCAGTGGAGACCCCTGGTGGTCCCTCATTGCTTATTGCTCGTGTTTCATAATCGTTTTGTGAGTATAATGTGTATACATGTCTATTACAATAAATTGTTTTAAAGATAATGCGCTAGGCTGGTGTGCCCTCTGTCCATTTCTCTTTTCCAGTATCTTCTTTGGGTTACCACGACCCATTGAGAGTTGCAGTACAGCATGAATTTACTACAATTCGACCTGAATCGCATTTTCAGGATACTAGCCGCAAGGAGTCATTTGCTCTTTGTACATTTTTGGCGCCGTATTATTGGTTTGATTCTGGATACCCTCTTGTATATTGAGTTTCTGGCTGGATGCAAGACATGATATAAAAAAACATGGATCCTATGTTCCTTCAAAGCGGATGGCAAATTGCAATGCAGTACTGAAAACGTGCAGGGATCGCTGCTTTTCCCACACCACATATGTGTGAATGTAGGCTAAATCTGCTAGTACAGCTAACACTCACTTCCCCCCAGACTGACAATGCTGCTGTCCCAAAGTGCCCCCTGTGCTCCTTCATCCAAAGTGGGGACACTCTAATACAGGAGGTGTGTTACTGGCCACACCAGGTGAAAACAGAGGGAAACTAGCCTAAAAAAAGCAACCTATTCAACCACCCCATTTAATGATTGGCAAACTGGAATATATTACATTTTTATTTTGGGTCTAATACTGCTTTAATGATCAGGACAGTATTTCATGGCTCTATAATGCAAGTTCACCTTTAATTCATATTGCTGTATTAGAGGATTATATGCAAAATGATATGTGCCTTTATTTTTTAGAACATCCACCATATTCCAGCTCATCCAGTGGAAAATGCAGTACAGATGCACAAATACCGCAGCCTTTCTGCCGACCCTCGCACGCGGCTGCAGAGAAGATATTGACTACTTTCAATACTGTCATAGCATACAGCAATGTATATCACTGTATATACTGTATGTATTTATAAATGTTTTGTACAGTTTTTTTCTGTTTTCCATTGAAAAGCTTATATTATATATTTTAGTGTGTTCATTGTGTACTGTTAGTTGGTTTATTAATTTACAGATGTGCTTAATCCATGAAATGAAATGAAAATCTCAGCGGAGCACTATTTTTATCTAGAATAGCCTTTTAACTGCATTGCAGTTTCAGAACCACAATCATTTACATAAAAATACTTTTTTTTTTTTTTGGGTTTCCATGTCCCCATTAGTCAAGATGGGAATATTTAGATATTAATTGTCTCCATGGCATCTCTTCAACAGTATTCTGCTCCTTCATTGTCCAGTCAGGTGGTGGGGGGTCCTTGACCAAGCTAAACTGCTTATGTGCAATGAAGGTTAGGGACCTGGCTATGCTGTCTGGATCACAAGACTGGCTGAAGAGCAGTATAGACAAGGTAAATGCACACCTTGCCAGGTAAAACCATGACCTATTTCAGGGTAATTACCTGTTTGCCCGGAGTTTAGCAATAGGTCGATGTTCTTCTTTAAAATGGAACTAGGAAAAAGTAATCACATTAGGAACCTTAAGCAGTAATGGGAGAAGCGTGGACACACACAGGGACAACTTGAATGACCTCACTAAACCACAAAAGTTCCAATCAACCAAGCTTCAACAATTGTGGTGGAAATCCAATCAAAATGCCCCTTTTCAATGATTTAACATTTCATTGCTGGAAACTAAGAGACAGCTGTGTTGGCAGTGGCATTGTGTCAGGGCCCATTCACACTTTGCTGTGATATAACTAAGATATACAGTATGTATATCCTTGCACTGAAAGCTTGGTTTTTATATTAACATTGTTTGGGAAAATAGGGACTTTTTTATTTATTTATGCATTTTAATATATTTTTATAAGGACTGATTTAGGGATTGTGTTGTCTAGATAACATCACATATCCAGAAAAGTTGCCTGTCCAGGCGTACAATTGTAACTGATACATTGCAGTACATATTGAATTTTTTTTCTTGGTCATGGCAAAGATGATCCACAGGGTTGTAATAGTAAATATCAGATTGTGCACATTAAAGTACTTTCAAAATCTGGAAATCAAACAGTTTGATCCTAAAATATACACATGCTTTCTCCGGGAATGTTCACTTTAAAGCCAGCCCTACCTACTAGCCTTCCATTCGCTTTCCCATCACTGAGGGCAATGGGGTTATCCCTGTGTAAGCGTCAGCTGTCTTCCTGCCCGCTGGGTGCCTGACCAGCCAAGCACCAGCAGTGTCATGGGGGGTGGGAAGTGAGTCACAAACGTCATCGCATCCGGAGTATTTTCTTCACTCCCATCAGTCCAATGGAGTGGTGGGAAGCAAAGGAGAGGTGTGTATGAGTGCTGATGGGGCCAATAATAAAGTGAACCTGTATGGGCAACGCACAGGTTAAGTATAAGAATTTTCCCTATTACCCAACCTTTTAATCTCAGAGGAACCCTTAAAATAATTTTCAGGTCCAGGGAACCCCTGCTAGAATACATTCATTGGTGGTCAGTGGAAAAAATGTCACTTACATTGATGGCCAGTGTGAACAGTGCCCCCCTTGAAGTGGTGGTCAAAAGGCCACCCTTACAGAAAGCTAAAAAGATAATTTGTGTCATGGCGCTGACTCTGCCAAGTGGTGTTGACCACCATCAGATGGGAGGTCATTCAGCCAGAGATCAAGGAACCGCCAGCAACCTCTGGAGGAACCCTAGAGTTTCACATAACCCTGGTCTAGAATGGCTGCTCTAACCAGTTGCATGTTTGCTAACATTATTCACCTTTCCCAGATGTGTATAAAGTACACTCAATATGCAGCGATGTCCCACTACTCTAGATCTTTCAAGTGGATAAGCATTCAATTGTGACATAAAGAATTTGACTCATTCACACTTTGATGTTCTTGTACTTTGCATTAACACTCACATGTTGTGTCACACATTAGGCCTGGTTCACATATGTGAATGTGCACATCATAGGTAGAGCAGCCCATTATTTTCAATGGGCTGCCCTACCCATGAAAGACGGGGACGAAGTCCCCAACCCTTTTTTTTATATGCCGCACTGAACCACATGATGCTGCTGCACCACGCAGATTGGCACATACGGAAACACACCTCGATTGCCGATGTAAGAGTTTGCTATTAGGAATTAATGGCACCCCCACACATATGCTACTTGTAGCGTGTTTCTCTATGGGTCAGGAACATGTGTGATTTTGCAAGCATTGCCTAGCCGCAGAGATGTGAATATAGCCTTAATGTGCATTGTGTTCAAAAGAAGTCTCATGAGCAATGAGAAGAAGTCTCATGAGCAAAAAACCTAATTCTGATCCATATTTTCATGGTAAAGTACATGAACATTGAAATGCTGACTCATTGTGTAAAATATATATATTTGGACTGCATTCCTATTGTGGAGCTCAGACTGAAGTCACTTGCTTCTGCCCCCATCTATCTCTTGCATTCTGTTCTGTGAATGGACTAGAGCAGAGATCTCCAAACAAAGGGCTAGTTTACTGTCCTTCAGACTTTATGGGGGCCAGATGGTGGCCATTGGGAGTTTACCTTTTTCTGACATCAGTGGGAGTAAACAGTGCATCTTTGGCATTGGGGGGGGGGGGGTAATGCCCCATCGACAGGGTCAGTGGGAGTAATAGTACCTCATTGTTGGTGTCAGTGGGAAGAATAGTGTCCCATCGTTAGTGTCAGTGGGAGGAATAGTGTCCCATTGTTGGTGTCAGTGGGAGAAATAGTGCCCTATCGTTGGTGTCAGTGGGAGGAATAGTGCCCCATCATTGGTGTCAGTAAGAGGAATAGTGCCCCATTGTAGGTGTCATGGGAGGAATAGTGCCCCATCGTTGGTGTCAGTGGGAGGAATAGTGTCTCATTGTTGGTGTCAGTGGGAGAATTATTGCCCCATCGTTGGTGTCAGTGGGAGGAATAGTGTCCCATCGTTGGTGTCAGTGGTAGAAATAGTGCCCCATCGTTGGTGTCAGTAAGAGGAATAGTGCCCCATCGTTGGTGTCAGTGGGAGGAATAGTGTCCCATCGTTGGGGTCAGTGGGAGGAATAGTGCCCCATTGTTGGTGTCAGTGGGAGGAATAATGCCCCATCGTTGGTGTCAGTGGAAGGAATAGTGTCCCATTGTTGGTGTCAGTGGGAGGAATAGTGTCTTGCATCAGTGGGAGGAAACGTGCCCCAAGGGACAGTTGAAAGCAAGCAAAGGGCCTTATCTGGTCCTCGGGCCGGAGTTTGGAGACCAATGGACTGGGGGGATAAACAACAAGATCTCCCCTGCTCAGTTCAAAGAAAACCTTGTATTATGGAAAAGGAATGCAAGGCATTTTGTGAATGGACAGGTGTAGAAGAAAGGAAGATTGCTTCACTGTTACAACCACATTATTATAATGTAAACCGAGGGGTAACTTTTTTTGCCATAAGAATTTGATGAACCTTGGTGGCTGGAGTTTTGCTTTAATCCCAGAAATGAACGGAAGATTGTTCCATACAGACAGCAGTATATGACTTTTTATCTGTGAATTGCAGTTTGTATTTTGCTTTCATTCCATCGTCGTTTTTTTCAACGACATATTTTTCACCAAGCATACTTTGGCCATTATATAGCTGAGTGCGCCGTTCTCCTGTTGTAGCCAACTCTATAAAATTGTAATTTTGATTGGCTTTTTAAACATAAGCATTATGTGATTCATATTAATAGTCCCTTTGATTTTATTTCAAGACTGTTAAATTATTTTCTGTTCTTTCAATGAAATTGCATCACAAAAACTTTTCATCTATCCAGAGATCAACAATGAATATAGTAAGGGTCGCCATACAATGTACAACCTCCCTTAGATCTACCAACAAGTAAGCAGTGCAAAGGCCTGCCTGATTGTATACAAATTGATAGAATTGTATAGGTAGGTCCTGATATTACATCATTTTGGTAAATGGAAAGTTGATTGTATGGTCAGATTGTAACGTGCATGGTGAGCCTTATATATCTCTAACGTTCTGTTTTATGAAAGATAAATGCATGATTTGTTATACTGATTTGTTGACTGATAACATAAAGATATCGTTTATTTTTGTAATTTGCTAAAATTTCTAACCAGATATTATTATTGTGAATTATATGTTTTATAAAAAAAAAAAAATGAAGCTTTGTTTATTGAAGTTTTTTTGCAGTCACAGAAAGAGAAATGCTGCAGATCATCATTGTACTCCCAATCTCTATTTTCATAGCTCTACCTTTTACATCTTGTTACATCAATTGTGCAGGCTTTCTAAACATGACTGTTCAGTCTAGGGCAGGGGTGTCAAACTCAATTTAATTGCGGGCCGCATCAGCATCATGATTGCCCTCAAAAGGGCCAGTTGTACTGTATCTGTAAGACTAGATGTCAAGAGCATCCCCTACCCTTTCATAAGACGTCAAGAGCCTCTCCACCATCAAAAGTTGAGTCCCATACCCTCCCTTACATCACAGTGCACCTCCCTTACCTTGTGGGGCTGCTCGGAAGAAGCTGGAGGCATTGCTGGAAAGCAGAAAGTATAAGGTCTGGAGGAGGACTGGAGCTCTACTGCAGCTACAGGAGAGGTGTGAGGGCCACATAAAATGGCCTGGAGGGCCGGATTTGGCCCGCGGGCCTTGTGTTTGACACCTGTGATCTAGGGCATGGGTGTCCAACCTTTTGGCTTCTCTGGGCCACATTGAGTGTAGAGAAATTTTCTCAGGCCGCATATAAAATATATACTATAGTTAAGGTATATAAGTAATAAAACGGCGCTGCGCCCTTCCCGAGCTGCCGAGTCCCCGTCCCCTCCCCAGCACTAATTTAACACAACTAGTGGATGATCCCCTCTGAGGCAGCCTCTGCCTACAGTTAGTTGGAAGCCGCCGTGGCCGTGCCCCTGACTCAACTTCCTTCCTCCCCAGCAAATAAAAAAAAATTGTCAGGGGGCAGTGGGCCGCATTGCCTGCGGTTCCGGGCCGCAGGTTGGACATGCCTGGTCTAGGGGGTCATGCACAATGTTGTACAATTTGCTCCATTATTTCTACCAATCTCAAAACTGCAGGATCTTTTCTATGGGTCTAAGGCACACTGCTCTGTTTTTGTATGCAAAGTTGCGTAAACCAAAACTAGAAAAATCTGCATTCTCCAATCATATTTTACGTTGTATGCATGTAAACATTTGGGCTAACGTTTCTATGCATACCTGGATCTTATTGGCCCACCACTGATGTGCAGTGCCGCCATGAGGTGCGGCCGCTACTGATTTCATGCTATTGACGTTTACACCTCCCCCTTGAATTAGTTATTCATACAGCAGTGAGACGTGCAAAATCACCTTAGACTTTAGCCATTTGGAATCAGCCAAGGTCATTCTTCACATGTGCCTCTGCTGCAATAATGACTCATTCAGGGAAGAAATAAACAATAGTATGTAAATCGTAGTGATGGTGGCCTCCGGTGCCACATTTGGCACCTTTCAGGGGGAGACGGGTACCTGTTTTTGACAGGTACTCATCCCTACTTCTGTGAGACTCCGTTGCGACGAGGTCCCTCAGAAGTTCCCCCCCCCCTCCTTCCTCCATTGCCGGGCCAGTTAGAAAGCGCAGAAGGCTTCACTGCCGGTTTCCCTTACCACGAATGGTGGTGACCGCACCAAAGAGCCGATTCAAAAATCGGCTGGGGTGCGAACATCGCGGGATCCCTGGACAGGTAAAAGTCCTACAGTATTTGTAGCTGATGACTTTACATTTTTTCATGGTGGGGGGGAAGGGGGGCGCAGGTCCACTTTAAAGAGTTGACCCTAAGCAGTGGCAGAGGACAACAGGGTCCATGTACACAAATAAACATTAGCACAAACGTTACATACATACAGCATATGGACAACCTGGACATGTCCACAAGATCCTGCATAAAAGCAATTCACCCGTATGCATGAGCCCTAATATTATTATTATACAGGATTTATAAACTGCCAACAGTGTGCGCAATGCTTTACAATTTAGAGGGGGAACGGTACAATTTCAATACAGAAGGGACAGGCGGGCCCTGCTAATGGAGCTTACAATTCAAAGGGAGGGGGAGGTGGTACAAAAAGTAATAGCTGCGGGGGATGAACTGATGCAGGTGACTTGGGTACAGTTATTAGGTGGAGGTGGGATAGGCTTCCCTGAGTGAGTTTTCAGGGATTGCCTAAAGGGGGCAGGGTAGGAGCTGACTGGACATACTGGGGCAGGGAGTTCCAGAGGATGGGAGAGGCTCTGAAGAAGTCCTGGAGGCGAGCATGGGAGACGGTAACAAAGGGAGCTACCCTGTTTCCCCCGAAAATAAGACAGTGTCTTATATTAATTTTTGCTCCCAAAAATGCGCTAGGTCTTATTTTCAGGGGATGTCTTATTTTTCCATGAAGAAGAATATGATACACATTTATTGTTGAACAAAAAAAAAAGGAAATTTATTACCTGTATACGGTAAGGTAGTAGTTGTCATCACAAACCAGCAAATTACATCCTCCTGTGTCATTTTGATTCCCCCCCCCCCTTCTGATCCTCCTGTGTCAATTCGGGGGCCTTATTTTCGGGGGGGCCTTATATTTCAGTGAGAGGCAAAACTGTAAGTAGGTCTTATTTTCAGGTGATATCTTACTTTCGGGGAAACAGGGTAGAGAGCAGGAGGTCTGAGGAGTGGAGAGGGCGATTTGGGTGACATCTGCAGATGAGATTGGTGATGTTGTGGATGGCCTTGTATATTGTGGTTAGTATTTAACATTTTATATGGTGGGGTAGTGGAAGCCAGTGAAGGGATTGGCAAAGAGAAGCAGAAGTAACGGATCGGTTTATTAGAATTATACTCAGTGCTCTCCATAATCAACACTCAGTAACAGGCCCAGCCTGACATGCCCCCTCTCCTCCCCTGTGTGAGGATACGTAATGAGTAGAGTTGCACCAATACCCTTTTTTTTTTATCAGCGAGTACGAGTACTGATACTTTTGGTCAAGTACTCGCCAATACCAAGTACCCATACTTTGCAGTGCCATTTGCGCCCATAGAAAATGCATAGGCTCAAATCGCACTGCAAAGAATCGCATGAGATTTGAATAGGAATGCGGTGCGATTCCTGTCCGAATCGCATGCCATTTCCCCACCCCTCCTGTGTGAACCTAGGCTTGTCTTTATGATTTCAGCCTTGGTTTACACAGGAGCAGTGCAGGAAACCGCATGCCATTCACTTTGTATGGGTGCAAATCGCACCACAAACTATTGGCTTCAGCAATCTGAGCTTTTTCACAAATATGAGTACTCCTGACAACACTCGGTATCGGTGCATCCCTAGTAATGAGGGTCGTGGCTGGAAGGCCCCTTTTACACGGGCGATCCAATCCACCTGACAGTCTTTCAGACAGACCCGATCAGATGGTCAGTGTATCCCTATAGACCAGCAGGAAGAAACTGATTTTTGTCCATTTACACTGGCTAACCTCCAATCCAATCCATTCTGCTAACAAAAAATTGAAGGGGATCCATTCCCTCCATCTAGGTGTATTGGACCCCTCCCCTGCCAAGCAAATCAGATTCCGCCATGTGTAAAAGGAACCTAATGCCTCGTACACACGCACCGATTGTCGGCCGAACGATCGGCCGTCTTTTGTCCAGTGCTGTCGTGTTGGTTGAAACGTGCTCTAGACCAGTGGTTCTCAATTCCGGTCCTCGGGACCCACCAACAGGCCAGGTTTGCAAGATAACTAAATTACATCACAGGTGATCTCATTTGCTGCTCAGTGATTGCAGTATTCTAGTCTGCATCCCCCAAGGTAATACTTAAAATCTGGCCTGTTAGTGGGTCCCGAGGACCGGAATTGAGAACCACTGCTAGACTGCACATGAATTTTGTCGGCCAACAACAACCAACTTCAGAAGTGATGTCATGTTCTGGTTTACTTTCTGTGTGTTTTTTCTTCTCTGAGCATGCCCAGTCTTGCTCATCTGATTTTTGTCTGCCGAAATCTGTACTGACTGACGAACAATCGGCCGTTCTGTTGATGGCCAACAAAAATTTTATAGCATGCACACCAGATTTTGTTCAGCCGAAAAGTCGCAGTCGGTTGTCGGAAGCATCATACTAACAAGCCAGCAATCGGCCGATCGGACGTTGTCCGAAAATTTACGGCCAACAATCGGTGCGTGTGTACGGGGCATCACTCAGCATTGCCAGCACAAAGCACTGAAGAGGAAGCAGCAGAGAAAAAATCATTAAAGAACTTTCCATGAAAAATCAGTCACAACTCATTAATATTATTTTTGGCACACAGGATTTACATAGCAACTCATAATTGCCAGGAAGGAATAGAAAGAGATAAAAACACATAAGACTTCAATTGTGTACAACTTAATTTGGGTTTTAAAGTGGACCTGTAATCAAACTGCTCAAGAACACAGAAGAGTTGGCTCAAAATGAGGCTTTAGTTTACACTTGTGGTTGGAGGGTGGTAAAAACAGGCAGTTGGGCCACATTTTTACTATCTCTCCCCAGCTGTATGGGGGTGTACACATGCTACAGCACTGATGCTTAGCATCACGGCACAGCAAAAATGACCCCCTACAGCTGCCAATCAGGACTCATTTGAGTAAACTGAGCTACAATGCAACCACGTGCAATGCATGCAGTTGCAGCGTAGTGTTGTGGGCTTTTAGGGGTTAAAGCAGGCATGAAGAGGCAATATAATGCCTCCTTACCAAACACCTTCTGAAAAGCGTTCCACTGCGGATTGCTTTTCAGAGGACAATGCTAGTGTAAATGAGCCCTTAGACTTGCAGCACCTCTGATGTGATGGTGGGCCTCTGATGTGATGGGGGGCCTGTAATGGGTTATGGGAACCTTTGATGTAAAGGGGGCCTCTGATGTGATGGAGACCTCTGATGTGATGGAGACCTCTGATGTAAAGGGGGCCTCTGATGTGATGGGGGGCCTCTGATGTGATGGGGGGCCTGTAATGGGCTGTGGGAACCTTTGATGTAAAGGGGGGCCTCTGATGTGATGGAGACCTCTGATGTAAAGGGGGCCTCTGATGTGATGGAGACCTCTGATGTGATAGGGGCCTCTGATGTGATGGGGGGCCTGTAATGGGTTGTGGGAACCTTTGATGTAAAGGGGGGCCTCTGATGTGATGGAGACCTCTGATGTAAAGGGGGCCTCTGATGTGATGGTGGGCCTCTGATGTGATGGTGGGCCTCTGATGTGATGGGGGGCCTGTAATGGGTTGTGGGAACCTCTGATGTAAAGGGGGCCTCTGATGTGATGGGGGCCTCTGATGTAAAGGGGGCCTCTGATGTGATGGGGGCCTCTGATGTGATAGGGGCCTCTGATGTGATGGGGGGCCTGTAATGGGTTGTGGGAACCTTTGATATAAAGGGGGGCCTCTGATGTGATGGAGACCTCTGATGTAAAGGGGGCCTCTGATGTGATGGGGGCCTCTGATGTAAAGGGGGCCTCTGATGTGATAGGGGTCTCTGATGTGATAGGGGCCTCTGATGTGAAGGAGTGGACTCTGATGTAAAGGGGGGCCTGTAATAGGTCGCGGGTACCTTTGATGTGAAGGGGGGCTTTTAATGTTGAGTTGATTTCATCAAGGCAGTTATAGACATAGTCCTGGGCTCAGGTTTCCCATTGATATGTAACATTTAAAGAATAACTAAAAGCAAAACTTTTTTTTTCCAGTTTTAGATAAGAGTGGGATTGGATTGGAACACCTATTAGGTTTTTATTGCTGTCTGTGCCCCTGTTGGGGAGATTCCCCCTCTCTATTTGTCCTGTTTACCATTATCATTAAAAGTGAAAGTAAAAGAAAATCCCAAATTTTGGGTTGTCCCCAGAAAAGTAATAGAGGGGAAATTTTCCAATGGGGACACTGGTTCTGGTGACCGGGGGGTCCCTAAGGAATTCCCTTATTTTTCAGGGATTTCCTCTAATTTCCTGTTTGGCTATGGGACAAGAAGTGAAGGGAAATCTCCACAAGGGGACACAAATGGCAAAAAAAAATCAGACAGGGGTTATAACATTCCTTTGCTCTATCCAAAATGAAAAAAAAAGAAGTTTTGCCTATAGTTTTACTTTACATTTTTTTGATTGGGCTGCCGTTAGTTTCTGTACACATTTAAAAGGTGCCGCTACTGAAAAAAGGTTGACTAATTACTGGATTATATTATTGAACCTGCTGTGGTGCTGGGAGGAGGGGAGGTGCAGCCATTCTGTGAGTTCCCTTTAAGTAACACCTATGCCTCGTACACACGATCAGATAATCGTACATAAGAAAATCGCTTTTGAATTGCTCGCACAATAATCTGATCGTTAGTACACAGCTTTCGACAGCTGATCACGACATTTCGTCCAACAAAATCCAAAGGGACAAACAGGAAAACTTCTGTCGTACGATAGCCTAGCGAACGACAATCATTTAATCAGTACACTATGCGTCTGCTAAAAATCCATAGACAAAGACCACGCATGATCAGATTGTACGAAAAAAATCATACGCTAGTACGCATTGTTGAATTCGATTTTAGTATCATTCAGCAAAATGCGAACGATAAGTCGTCCGATTATCTGACTATGGCATTATTCTCTAACACTGATTTAAATGACAAGTCTGACCACTAGATGGCAGTGTGTCACCTTCCATGTGACTGCGCGCCTGCCATGTGGGCCTCTCTTCTAAGCCGCCTGTCATTCTATACCATAGAGAAGATCACTGAGCAGGGGATAAACATTCACCGGTGTATCATAAAAACTTGCCTTATTTACTGACTAGAAATGTGTAACAGCTGTAATGCACTTTACTAGATTATTCTATTTTTATAAATACCTCATTCTTTATTTCTGAGTGAATGCTAAAGGAATTGTCATATTTGTTAATAAAAATACAATTATTTTATTACCCATAATAAAAGAATGAAAACGTTGTTATAAATCTGCTGTGTGTGGAGTTATTGATGTATTCGCAGTTTCAGAGGGACAGTAGCGGAAAGTAGTCAATGATGTTTATTCTTTTTTTTGCCTTAGTACCGATTCACATTGGTGTGATGCGGGAACTCTGCGAATCCACTGCGGGTTCCCCGCATCGCACCCGACTCGCAGGCAGTTCACACTGCCATATGCGAATCGCTGGGGGTGTCAATACAGAGTTAACGACAACCCCAGATCAGTTCGCATATCGCAGTGCGAACTGCCAGTTCGGATAGGAATCAGATTGCATAGGTGTGAACACCCATACGATCCGATTTTGGTGTGGACCAAAAAAAGGGTCCTGTGCAACTTTGGTCCGAATGCGATGCGAATTCTGCCATGCAATCTGCATGGCTGAATTTGCATCACACAGACATCGCATGTGATTTGCACAGCAGTGCGGTGTGAATCACATGCGATGTCTGACATCACATATTTTTGAACCGGCACTAAAAGAGGTTATAAACCCAGATGTAGCACCCTCCTAGACAGGTGCTAGGTAAAAGCATCTATTTTGCTCCTGCTGCTTATCAGGGGAGCCTGATCTGTAAGTTTTGCCTGTCACATGTTTTCAGGGTCTGAGGGAGTGTCCCCACTGTATCCAATGAGGGAGCTTGTTGGACAGTGGAGGAAACCCAGCCAGTGACACATCCTGTTTTATGGCAGTCCCAGTGGGAAAGCATGTGGTAATGCATCCTGGGATTGGCCATAAATAGGGCGGGAGCATGTGACAGGGTGTCTTTTGGAGGGAGCAAAGTCCCAGGAGGAGGTGGACGGCTGTCTCTCCTCCTGCAGAGTGAGGAAGGTGGTCCAGGCGGTCGGCCTAGGGACCAGGAATGGAGCTGGGCTGCAGAGGATCCAATGTGCTGACCAGTGGAGCTGCTGGGCAGAGGACTTTAGGAAAAACAGTATCACGAGTACTGAGGGATCTGCCTAGGGGTCTGCCTAAGAGAGGGGACCACTCCAGAGAAGTCAGGGGATCGAGGAGCCACCTCACTCAGAGTGTTACAGTAAAGGGGGTGCCAAGTAGTTAACCCTGAAGATTGGGAACAAAGGGGGTGCCAGGAAGGGCCCTGAAGTTGTTCTGCAGTACAGTTTACTTCAGCAGTACAGTTCAGTTGCTTCAGAGTGCAGATGATTACCTCAGAGAATTATTTCAGTTCTGTGTCACAGATTGTGGCAGATTGAAACCAGCGGCCTAGCCGTGACTAGCTCAATTTCAGCATTAACCAGCATTAACTCAAGTCCTCCCTGCCTATTGTGCATAGTTTTGTTCAGTAGGAGTATACATTGTCCCTTCTCCAAGTTCCTAATAAAACATAAAAACCAAAGAAACCGGACTGATTTTTGTCTGAGGTAAAACACTTGGAAAAATGCCAGAATGTTCTACTGTTGCTAATGGTAACCCAGGGGGACCCGTAACCAGCAGCCCCCTTGGGAGTAGTGCTACACATAAAAAAAAAAACCTGTAGGACAAAGGCATAATACATTAGTATGCAACACATACTCGCTCATTATATAATGCTTACCTTAGAACGAAGCGCCCACACATCGGGGTAACTGCTGACATTTTCCCCGGAGTTACTTCCGGGTTCGCGGGCTGCGGTGCCGTGATTGGCCGGAGCCACAATGACGTTACTACCGCGCATGCGCGCAGGAGCTGCCGTTCACAGCACAGCGGCCGTTCCTTCAGAGCGCATGCGCCAGTGATGTCACAGGCTGCATGTCATGTAAATATCTCCTAAACCAGGGATCCTCAAACTATGGCCATCCAGCTGTTGCAGAACTACACATCCCATGAAGCATTGTAAAACTCTGACATTCACGAATATGACAAGGCATGATGGGAATTGTAGTTCCTGAACAACTGGAGGGCCATAGTTTGAAGACCCCTGTCCTAAACGGTACTTGTTTAGGAGATATTCACACTACCTATAAGGAAGCCCTTCTATAGGCTTACCTATAGGTAAACGTTTACTTCCTCTTTAAAGCTAAATTAAACTGTATCTGAGAACCACAAACTATTTTATTCATTTTTAGTATTCAAAGCAAACTCCCCCATCCATCCATGTTCCCATGCTTTATTTGGCTGAGAAATCACTTTGAAAATGCCCCCCACCCTAGCATTTCTAGCTACAGCCGCCATCTTAAATAATGGCAGATGATTCATGTAGCATTTACTTCCTGGAATCCATCTGCCCTTAGCACAGGCATGCAGGCAGGAGGGTGTGCTAAGCTGAGAAAGCCCCTCCCTTCCTCCAGATGAAAGAAAAAAAAAATACCATGAAGACTCCTGGGATGTATGAAAAAAATTTGGCCTAGGAAGCAAATGAAGAAATGTTAAAAAAAAAGGGTTAAAGGCAGTAATACAATATATCTTCCTATCCATTTATTAATGCTAGCAGCATTTGGATTAAACAATAGTTAATGTTGTTTGAGAGAGTTAGTTCCACTTTAAATGGAAATTGACTATTTGCTTCTGATTTTCTCCTTCCTGCAGACATTGGACTTACATCAGGTATCAATTCCTCGACAGTAATCAGTGCCGGGTTTATAAGGGGGCAAAAGGGACAATGGCCCTGGGCCCCCTGCTAGAGGGGGCCCCAGACTTCCTTTATAGAAAATTAAACTCCCCCCCCCCCTCTAGACTTCAGTACTTCTACAGGTACTTCTTTAGCGCCGTCAATTTACACAGCGCTTTACATATACAGTATATTGTACATTCACATCAGTCCCTGCCCTCAAGGAGCTTACAATCTAAGGTCCCTATTCAGTAGTGTGTTCGTTGAGGAATTGTCCAGTTTGCTGCCTTTGCCAAGCTCCAGTCATGTCTCACTCCATCTTAACTGGCAGTTTTATAACATGATGAAAGGCTTGCTGATACCTTTCCAGGTGTAACCTAGCTATTAGAATGTACAGTATTTGAGCATGAGGTCACGAGCTGTACGGGAGAAAGGTCGTTCAGCAAATTGTCACTGATAAAGAATTATCCGAGAACCCCGATGACCCAGGAAAGAATAAGTGCTCTGTGCCTACTGAGAGCCGTGTCCTTAACATGATACCGTTTGATGAGTTTGGAAGCCCATACAGTATCTCACGAAAGTAAGTACACCCCTCACATTTTTGTAAATATTTTATTATATCTTTTCATGTGACAACACTGAAGAAATGACACTTTGCTACAATGTAAAGTAGTGAGTGTACAGCTTGTATAACAGTGTAAATTTGCTGTCCCCTCAAAATACCTCAACACACAGCCATTAATGTCTAAACCGCTGGCAACAAAAGAGAAACCCCTAAGTGAAAATGTCCAAATTGGGCCCAATTGACCATTTTCCCTCCCCAGTGTCATGTGACTCGTTAGTGTTACAAGGTCTCAGGTGTGAATGGGGAGCAGGTGTGTTCAATTTGGTGTTATCACTCTCACTCTCTCATACTGGTCACGGAAGTTCAACATGGCACCTCATGGCAAAGAACTCTCTGAGGATCTGAAAAAAAGAATTGTTGTTCTACATAAAGATGGCCTAGGCTATAAGAAGATTGCCAAGACCCTGAAACTGAGCTGCAGCACGGTGGCCAAGACCATACAGCGGTTTGACAGGACAGGTTCCACTCAGAACAGGCCTCGCCATGGTTGTCCAAAGAAGTTGAGTGTACGTGCTCAGCGTCATATCCAGAGGTTGTCTTTGGGAAATAGACGTATGAGTGCTGCCAGCATTGCTGCAGAGGTTGAAGGGAATGGGGGGTCAGCCTATAAGTGCTCAGACCATACGCTGCACACTGCATCAAATTGGTCTGCATGACTGTTTATCTCAAAGGAAGCTGTCACGGAACCATGAACCAGACGTACAACAACAGATAAGTGAAAATAAGAAGGCTTTATTGAAAATCAAGCTGTAAAGCAAAAGTCCAAACGGATGGCAAAACCGAAGCAGAGTCCTTGCGAAGCCAGAGGTCAGGAACCAGGAGGGTAGTCAGACAAAGCCGGGATCAGGAACCAGCAGGGTAGTCAGACGAAGCCAGGATCAGGAACCAGCAGGGTAGTCAGACGAAGCCAGGATCAGGAACCAGAAGGGGCAGCAGTCTTAGAAGCATGTGAACACAGGAGGACCAAGCAAGGAACTGAAGCCACAGACCTCCTATATATATGAGCTAGGCATCCAGCTCCTCCCAGTGGGAAGGAGGAGCCGCAGAGTGGGAGGCTACAAGAAACCCAGAAACCAAGATGGCCGCCAGCACATGTCAAACGAAGGAGAACAGCAAGAAGGTAAGACCATGACAGAAGCCTCTTCTAAAGATGATGCACAAGAAAGCCTGCAGTTTGCTGAAGACAAGCAGACTAAGGACATAGATTACTGGAACCATGTCCTGTGGTCTGATGAGACCAAGATAAATGTATTTGGTTCAAATGGTGTCAAGCGTGTCACTGTGGTGGCAACCAGGTGAGGAGTACAAAGACAAGTGTGTCTTGCCTACAGTCAAGCATGGTGGTGGGAGTTTCATGGTCTGGGGCTGCATGAGTTCTGCAGGCACTGGGGAGCTACAGTTAATTGAGGGAACCATGAATGCCAACATGTACTGTGACATACTGATGCAGAGCATGATCCCCTCCATTCAGAGAATGGGCCTCAGGGCAGTATTCCAACATGATAACAACCCCAAACACACCTCCAAAACTACCACTGCCTTGCTAAAGAAGTTGAGGGTAAAGGTGATGGACTGGTCAAGCATGTCTCCAGACCTAAACCCTATCGAGCATCTGTGGGGCATCCTCAACTGGTGGAGGAGCACAAGGTCTCTAACATCCACCAGCTCCGTGATGTCATCATGGAGGAGTGAAAGAGGACGCCAGTGGGAACCTGTGAAGCTCTGGTGAACTCCATGCCAGAGAGAGTTAAGGCAGTGCTGGAAAAAATGGTGGCCACACAAAATGTGGACATTTTGGGCCCAATTTGGACATTTCCACTTAGGGGGTGTACTCACTTTTGTTGCCAGCGGTTTAGACATTAATGGCTGTGTGTTGAGTTATTTTGAGGGGACAGCAAATTTACACTGTTATACAAGCTGTACACTCACTACTTTACATTGTAGCAAAGTGCCATTTCTTCAGTGTTGTCACATGAAAAGATATAATAAAATCTTTACAAAAATGTGAGGGGTGTACTCACTTTTGTGAGATCCTGTTAATTATGTGATTTTCTCTCTTTCCATTACTGGTGGAAGGAAGTGCATGGGGGGGGGGGGCACAGAGAGCCGCCGGCAGTATTGGCATGTAAAAAATCTGACAGGCTAATTGTACCCAGGTCGATCAATCGATAACCAGCCTGCCCATGGATGGATCGAATCTCGGCCGGTCCCTGCCGAACTGGCTGAGATTTGATCCATCTATGGCCAGTTTAACCACTTGCCGACAGCCCTATAATCGAATGATGGCTACAGCACGGCCAGCTAGTTCTGGGTCACGGTTATATGACACTGCGGAGGACACTGCCGATCACAGATTGCGGTAAAGAGCCAATCGGTGGCTCTTCTTTACCACCTGATCAGCTGTGTCCAATCATAGGTGGGTATCACGGATGTAAACAGAAGCTGGTTATCGGCACTCTTTTACTCATGCTGACAGCATGAGAGGAGGAGAAGAGAGCCGATAACTGGCTTCTATAAAAGGGACATGTACACGGATATTCAGGGCACTGATTATCAGTGCAGTCCAACCAGTGCCCACCAGTGCTGCCAACAAGTGCCCATCAGTGCCTCCCCAACAGTGTAACCTATTAGTGTCGCCTATCAGTGCCCATCAATGCCACCTATTAGTGCAGCCTCATCAGTGCAGCCTATCAGTGCCCATCAATGCCACCTATCAGTGCAGCCTCATCAGTGCCCATCAGTGCTCATCAATGCCACGTTATCAGTGCCTATCAATTCCGCCTTATCAGTGCCCATTAGTGCTGCCTATCACTGCACATTAATGCCACCTTATCAGTGTCCATCAGTGCAGCCTCTCAGTGCCCATTAGTGCAGACTTATCAGTGCACATACGTGAAGGAGAAATATTTTGCAAAATTTCATAACAAACTATAAAAATCTTTATTTTTTTTTATTTTTTTAAATTTTTGGTCTTTATTTGTTTATTTAGCAAAAAAAAAAAAGAAGAAACAGTGGTGATTAAATACCATCAAAAGAAAGCTCTATTTGTGTTTTAAAATTTTAATTTAGTTACAGTGTAGCATGACCACACAATTGTCATTCAAAGTGTGACAGCACTGAAAGCTGAAAATTGGCCTGGGCAGGAAGGAGGTAAAAGTGCCGGTAGGAAAGTGGTTAACCACTTCCATACCGAGTCATGTAAAATGACGTCGGCAAAGTGGTTGTCTAGATCCGGGCCGCCGTCATATGACGTCGGCCCGTTCTAGCTGCTACTGCGCGCCCCCGGCGGCGCGCAGCGGCACGATCAGGGATGAGGCTCGTCCCTCGGACATAGCCCATCCCTGATCAAGGTAAACAGCCAATAGAAATTGGCTGTTTACCACGTGATCGGCTGTGTCAATCACAGCCGATCACATGAGCGGCTCCAGCACGAGCCGCTCGTTCTCTCTGCAATGCGCGCCCCCGGGGGCGCGCAGAGCAGCGATCGGGGACGAGGCTCGTCCCTCGGACAGAGTCGATCCCCGATCTAGGTAAAGAGCCAATGAAATTGGCTCTTTACCACGTGACCGGCTGTGTCCAATCACAGCCGGTCACAAATGTCAACAGAGAACACGGTAACTAGCTGTCACCGTGTTCTCCTCCTCACACACTGATCCTGTGTGAGGAAGAGAGTGTGGTAACAGCTAGTTACCAACTACAGTGCACCCTAAACACACTGATTGCCCCCCCCAATAAAGAGCACCTGTCACTAGCCCATCAAAGTACCCGAGTACCTGTCATCAGCCCATCAGGTACTCAGATGACAGGTACTTGGGTACTCTGATGGGCTGGTGACAGGTATTCGGGTACTCTGATGACAGGTACTCAGGTACTCTGATGACGGATACTCTGATGACAGGTACTCGGGTACTCTGATGACAGGTACTCGGGTACTCTGACGGGTACTCGGGTACTCTGATGACGGGTACTCGGGTACTCTGATGACGGGTACTCGGGGACTCTGATGACGGGTACTCGGGTACTCTGACAGGTACTCGGGTACTCTGATGACGGGTACTCGGGTACTCTGATGACAGGTACTCGGGTACTCTGATGACAGGTACTCGAGTACTCTGATGACGGGTACTCGGGTACTCTGATGACGGGTACTCGGGTACTCTGACAGGTACTCGGGTACTCTGATGACAGGTACTCAGGTACTCTGATGACGGGTACTCGGGTACTCTGATGACAGGTACTCGGGTACTCTGATGACGGGTACTCGGGTACTCTGATGACAGGTACTCGGGTACTCTGATGACAGGTACTCGGGTACTTTGAGTACCTGTCAACAGAGTACCCGTCATCAGAGTACCTGAGTACCTGTCACCTACCCATCAGAGTACCCGAGTACCTTCCACCTGCTCATCAGAGTACCTGACGCCTGAAGTACCCAAGTACTTGCCGCCTGCTCATCAGTACCCATCACTACTCATCAGTACTCATCAGTACCTATCACGTATCAGTACTGATCATCAGTACCCATCAGTACAGTATCACCTATCAGTCAGTGAGTACTACTCATCAGTACCTATCACCTGCCTGTCACCTGCCCATCAGAGTACCCGAGTACCTGTCACCTGCCTATCGGAGTACCCGAGTACCTGCCACCTGCTCATCAGTACCAGAGTACCTGTCACCTGCCCAACAAAGTACCCGAGTACCTGTCACCCTTCATACAGCCACCATGTCCAAGTCCAAAAAGGTTTATATACGTCCTCCGTTTAAACCTAAATACCGGTGTTATGGCAGCAGATAGCTGCCATAACCCTGGTATTTTTTTAAACGGTGGACGGTTGGCTTTCCGATAAGGGTGGTCCCAGCGGCGGATTCGCCGTGGGATCACCCTTCCGGGATGGCGGAAGAGACACCCCCCCCCCCTCCCGACGCGTTCCGGTCCTTTTCCCCGCTTACCGGACCCGCCGGCAGCGGGGAAAACGATCCGGTCCCGAATCCTCACAGACAGGATGTCGAGTGAGGGCAAGCTTGCCCTCACTTGACTCTATGGTCTTGGAGGACCGGAGCTACGGAAAATGTTGTTGCCTAGCAACCGGTTTAAAGGTCCTTTTTTTTTTTTTTTCATTTTATAGTATAATTATTATTTTTTTTTTTTCTTTTTTATCTTTTAGTGTACTTGTGAGATCTGAGGACTTTTTGACCCCAGATCTCACAAAAAAGAGGTCCTGTCGTGCCTATTTCTATTACGAGGAATATTTACATTTCTTTTAATAGAAATAAAAATGATCAATTTTTTTTTTTTCAAACGGTGTAAAAATAAAAAATAATAAATAAAATAAATAGTAAAAAAAAAAAAAAAAAAAAAATTAAAGCGCCCTGTCCCCGTTAGCTCGCGCGCAGAAGTGAATGCATACAGAAACCCCGCCCACATATGTAAACGGTGTTCAAACCACACATGTGAGGTATCGCCGCGATCGTTAGAGCAAGGGGAATAATTTGAGCCCTAGACCTCCTCTGTAACTCAAAGATAGCAACCTGTAGAAATTTTTAAATTGTCGCCTATGGGGATTTTTAAGTACCAAAGTTTGTCACCATTCCGTGAGCGTGCGCAATTTTGAAACATGACATGTTGGGTATCTCTTTACTCGGCGTAACATTATCTTTCACATTATGGAAAAAAATTGGGCTAACTTTACTGGTTTCTTATTTTTTAATTAAAAAAAGTGAATTTTTTCCAAAAAAATTGCGTTTGGAAGACCGCTACGCAAATACGGTGTGATAAAAAATATTGCAATAATCTCCATTTTATTCTCTAGGGTCTCTGCTAAAAAAAAATATAATGTTTGGGGGTTCTAAGCAGTTTTCTAGCAAAACAACTGATTTTAGCTTGTAAACACCAAATGTCAAAAATAGGCCTAGGCAAGTGGCTAGGATGCATGATGATGCTCCTTGGATGTTAGGCCCCTCTATATGGCTAGGCTGTGAAAAAGTCTCACACATGTGGTATTGCCATACTCAGGAGGAGTGGCAGAATGTATTTTGGGGTGTCATTTTTGCTGTGTACATGCTATGTGTTAGGAATATCCTATATAAATTGACAACTTTGTGTAAAAAAAAAAAAAGTTTTCATTTTTTTCCCACATTTTCCAAAAACCTGTGGAAAAAAATGATATGTTCAAACGACCCATAATGCCTCATAGAATATACGTTGGAGTGTTTGCTTTCCAAAATGGGGTCATTTTGTGGACTTTTCCATTGTATTGGTGCTCTAGGGCCTTGAAAAGTGTGATAGGTAGTAAGAAAGTTTTATGTGTATTTATGCTCCTAGAACGCCTGAATGTGCTTCTTGGACGTGGAGTCTCTTTTTGTGGCCAGGCTGTGTAAAAGTCTCACACATGTGGTATCGCCATACTCGGAAGGAGTAGCAGAATGTATTTTTGGGTGTAATTTTTGCTGTGTACATGCTATGTGTTAGAAATAGCTTATAAATTTACAACTTTGTGGGGAAAAAAAGAAAAAAAAAATTTTTTCTTAATTTTCCCAAGAATTGTGGGAAAAAATTACAACTTCAAAAAACTCACCATGCCTCTTACTAAATACCTTGGACTGTCTACTTTACAAAAAGGGGTCATTTGGTCGGTATTTGTACTGTCCTGACATTTCAGGGCCTCAAGAAAGGAGATAGGCAGTCAGTACATCTGGTGTGATCAATTTTTAGTAATTGGTACCATAGCTTCTAGACTTAATAACTTTCACACAGACTAAATAATATACACTAATTTGGGTTAATTTTACCAGAGACATGTAGCAGTATACATTTTGGCCCAAATGTATGAAGAAAAATTTATTTTTTGCAAAATTTCATAATTGAAACTAAAAAAAAGTGTTTTTTTTTCAAAATTTTTGCTCTTTTTTTGCATATATCACGAAAAAAAAAAACCCCAGTTGTGATCAAATACCACCAAAAGAAAGCTCTATTTGTGTGAAAAAAATGATAAAAATTTTGTTTGGTTACAGTGTAGCATGACTGAGCAATTGTCATTCAAAGTGTGAGAGTGCTGAAAGCTGAAAATTGGTCTGGGCAGGAAGGGGGTCTAACTGCTCTGTATGGAAGCGGTTAAGGTAAAGGTTGTACAGATGCTGATGCAGGACTTTTTGTAATTATTGTAATGTGATGCATAACTGTGATGTATGACTTGCCAGGTCCAATAAAAAGGAAAAATAAAAGGGGTGTTCAAGGAGACCAGTCGGTATTATCACATGCACCCAGTGGCGTACATAGCAGGATCACATAGCCTCTGTACTTGCATCAGGGAGAATGACAGGCGGCTGTGTTTACATTAGATCGCGAGTGACTGGCAGACATCGGCCACACGCGTAGGGATGTCTGTGAACAATCGGGGGCGGGAGCGCGCCTCCGGCAGCGCGCGCTCGCCCCCTACAGGCTCCTGGGCGAGCGACATAGCCCTACGTCGGTTTGCCCAGGAGAGGTTGACTGCCGCAGTAAATAGTCGTGCGGCGGTCGACAAGTGGTTAACCAAAAGCAGAAGCTGACTTATATTTAGGTTTTGTGTTCAAATATTCTGTATAAGAAGATAATGTTGTTTCTCACATTAAATCTACTAAAAAATTTTTTTTTTTTTTTTTTTTTTTTTTTTAGTAAATAGCAAAAAAAATACTTATAAAAATATCCTAAAAAAAATACTAAAATATCCTGGGGTCTCAGCAATACATTCAGAAGTAATCAAAGTCATTATTACAATAAAGATATTCATTCTTAATCCTCAGACATCATTCTTAAAGTCTTGCCTCTGTAGAGGTGACAAAAAGTAATGTTTGAGGATTAAGAATGAATATCTTTATTGGCTTTGAATGCTTTTGAAAGTATCACTGGGCCTCAGGGTATGTTTTAGAAGTATTTTTTGCTATTTACTAAATATTTAATTACAAGCCAATGTAATACAAGTGATTTTTTTTTTTTTTTTTTTGTGTAAACAAAGCGGGCGGATCTCCTAAGTGACAGGCAGGGTCAGATTGCAGGATTCAGCATAGCTGAACCTGCGATCTGTGCCTGTGTCACATAGTCCCCTCCCCCCACACACATCAATAAGCACCAGGCATACATTAACCCCTTGATCACCAATTAAAGTTAACCCCTTCCCTGCCAGTGTCATTTTTACAGTAACAGTGCATATTTATAGCACTGATTACTGTAGTAATGTCACTGGTACCCCCAAAAGTGTCAAAAATGTCAGTCAAGGGTCCGATCTGTCCGCCACAATGTCGCAGTCCCGCAACAAAAAAAAAAAAATCGCAGATCGCCGCCATTACTAGTTAAAAAAAAACAATAAAAATGACATAAATTTCCCGAAGTTAGTAGCTGCGATAACTTTGCGCAAACCAATCAAAATACGCTTATTGCGATTTTTTTTACCAAACATATGTAGCAGAAAACAAATTGGCCTAAAATGTTAAATTTAGATTTTTACATTTTTTTGGGGGGGGAATTTCATATAAAAAAATGTGAAAAATATTGTTATTTTTTCAAAATTGTCGCTCTTTTTTTGTTTATAGCGCAAAAAATAAAAATCACACAGGTGATCAAATACCATCAAATGAAAGCCCTATTTGTGGGGGAAAAAATGACGTCAATTTAATTTGGGTACAGCATTGCACGACCGCACAATTGTCTGTTAAAGTAAGGCAGTGCCAAATCACAAAATATGGCCTGGTCAGGAATGGGGTAAAATCTTCCGGTCTTAAAGTGGTTAAAAATACGCTCATTGAGAATTTTTTTGTCAAAGACATGTAGCTAAATACATTTTGTGCCTAAATATATGACAAAAATGTAATATATTGAATATTTTTTAACTGTCAAAGTAGAAAAATATTGTTATTTTTTTAAAATTGTCGCTCTTTTTTTATTAATATCACAAAAAATAAAAATCGCAGAGATGATCAAATACCACCAAAAGAAAGCTCTGTTTGTGGAAAAAAAAGGACGTAAATTTCGTTTGGGTACGGAGTTGCATGAACGCGCAATTGTCAGTTAAAGTGGCACAGTGCCGAATCGCAAAAAGTGGCCTAGACGTAAGACAGCAAAATCCTCCGGTGGTAAAGTGGTTAAGCTAGTGTATGGCCAGCATTAGTATAATGTTTTGCCTGGACATAAATTTAAAAACCAACTGAGGTCTCACTTTTTTTGTTATCTTTTTATAGTTCTGAATCCCCATGTTTTAGTGTGTGTGTGATTTTTACTTGGAAATGCCTTAAAATTCTCATTTTTGTCAGGGAAAATGCTGCTTTCCAGCCTCCTCCAGTGCTCTGTGCTGGCAGAGCTGAGTAACAGCCACACCCTTCATTAGAAGAGTCCTTACACAGAACTGTACTGCAGAAAAGGGGAGAGGTTTGTCTGACCATGTCTGATACATTATTGAGTTTAACAATGGTACGTATTGGACTACATTGTCTTACATATGACTTCAGATGGGCTTTAAAGCAACTCTTTCCTTTTATTGTTGAGAAATATAGTCATGCCCTTCTTACACTTTCCATAATAGTAATGCCCCCCCCCCCCCTTTATCATGATTTTTCGTTTCACCTGTCCAACACTTCTGCCTTTCTCACCAAGGTAAGAATGACGTAGCCCCTGTTTTCGGTTTCAAATTCAATTTTGATATAATACAGCCTTATTCCAAAATGGATTAAATTCATTATTTTCTTCAAAATTCTGCAGACAATACTCCATAATGACAACATGAAAGAAGTTTGTTTTAAATATTTGCAAATTTATTAAAAATAAAAAAAAATCCAATGTAAATAAGTATTCTCAGCCTTTGCTCAATACTTTGTTGAAGCACCTTTGGCACCAGATACAGCCTAATGTCTTTTTGAGTATGATGCTACAAGCTTGGCACATCTATTTTTGGTCAGTTTCACCCATTCTTCTTTGCAGGACCTCTCAAACTCCATCAGGTTGAGTGAGGAGTGTCAGTGCACAGCCTTTTTCAGATCTCTCCAGAGATGTTCAATCAGGTTCAAGTCTGGGCTCTGGCTGGGCCATTCAAGGACATTCTCCTTTGTTAGCTTGGCTTTGTGCTTGGGGGCATTGTCCTATTGGAAGATGAACCTTCGCCCCAGTCTGAGGTCCAGAGTGCACTGGAGCAGGTTTTCATCAAGGATGTCTCTGTACATTGCTGCATTCATCTTTCCCTCGATCCTGACTGGTCTCCCAGTTCCTGCCACTGAAAAACATCCCCACAGCATGATGCTGTCACCACCATGCTTCACTGTAGAGATGGTATTTGCCAGGTAATGAGTGGTGCCTGGTTTCCTCCAGACACGACGCTTGCCATTCAGGCCAAGAGTCCTTCAGGTGCCTTTTGGCAAACTCCAGGAGGGCTGTCATGTGCCTTTTACTGAGGAGTGGTTTCTGTCTGGCAACTCTACCATACAGGCCTGATTGGTGGAATGCTGCAGAGATAGTTGTTCTTCTGGAAGGTTCTCCTCTCTCCACAGAGAAATGCTGGAGCTCTGTCAGAGTGACCATCGGGTTCTTGGTCACCTCCTTCACTAAGGCTCTTCTCCCCCGATTACTCAGTGTGGCAAGTCAGCCCGCTCGAGGAAGAGCCCTGGTGATTCCAAACTCCTTGCATTTATGGGTGATGGAGGCCACTATGCTCATGGGGACCTTCAATGCTGCAGATATTTTTCTGAAACCTTCCCCAGATCTGTGCCTGTCTCTGAGGTCTCTGAGGTCTACAGACAATTCCTTGGACTTCATGGCTTGGTTTGTGCCTTAACAAATCATCTCCAATAAACTGAGATTACCACAGGTGGACTCCAATCAAGTTGTATAAACATCTCAAGGATGATAAGTGGAAAATGGATGCACCTGAGCTCAATTTTGAGTGTCATGGCAAAGGCTGTGAATACTTGTGTACATGTGATTTTTTTCATTTTTAATAAATTTGCAAAGATTTCAAACAAACTTCTTTCATGTTGTCATCATGGGGTATTGTTTGTATATTTTGAGGAAAATAATGAATGTAATATATTTTGGAAAAAAGCTGTAACATAAGAAAATGTGGAAAAAGTGAAGCACTGTGAATACTTTCCAGTTGCACTGTGTCACGGTGTTCACCGTCACTGGGAGTGAAAAACAGATAATTAATGGTTTGAATTGCTTCAGATGGGACAGTAATATTTGTCAGCAATATCTTCATATAGAAATATGAAGATTTATTCCCACTTCATACTGGGAGATTTAGACTGTTATAGACCATTGCCATGAAGTCTGACTCCTAAATAATGTGTGTAATTCATGTCCCTGCATGTCAGACAGGCTTCCCTATTGTTTGTGTATTGAAATGGAATGTGGATTGTGCCTGCCCCATTGGTAAATGTTAATGACCTCACATTGTTCTGTCTAGATGGCTAGATAATTAGTTTAGGTTAGTTATGTTCCTGTATACACTTTCATCTGCATATGATACTGTAATCAGGCAGAGGGGAGGGATTGTGTACACTGTGTGGGAGTGTAAAACTCTGTTTTCATTGGATTGTGAATGCCATGTCCTGTTCTCCACAAGGTCCACCTGGGCGGTAACCGTGTGGGGGAAAACTGTATAAAAGTCTGTTTCTTGTTCAATAAAGAGTTATACTTCACCCTCAATCTAGAGTCCTGTCTCTCATTGCGGGAAGCTGCTACAAGGTATGGCTATGCTCTTCATACTCCCTTGGATAATCACTAAGCTCTTGTAAGAGCTTGTTCCTGCTTCACTCTCTGGGGAA
Organism: Pelophylax lessonae; assembly: GCF_965119305.1. Lineage (NCBI taxonomy): Eukaryota > Metazoa > Chordata > Amphibia > Anura > Ranidae > Pelophylax > Pelophylax lessonae. Next base: position 671,792,859 of record NC_138769.1, on the reverse strand, counting down.
AGTGAGGGTCACCCACAGGAACCTGGAGCCTTGTCGTAGGTCCAGGGTGGGTAGGAGATGGTGAGACCACAACCAAGCTGCGGCGGTTCGTGGGGGTCTGAGGTGGTTATAATGTCTGATGGAGTGCTTGGAGCCCTCTGGAAGCACTAGGAGCATCCGTCAACGGAGGTACCCAGTCGGGGTGCCAGTTGATCCGTTACACACTGTATATTGACAAAGCTCCTAAAGGGCCGTACATATGGGGCAAATGTCAGGCAGCCGGTTCAATAAAAACCAACAGACATTTGACCCGTGTACGGCAGCCGGTCTGACAGAAGCAGAACGTTCAGCCGGCTTCTGTAGAAGGGGCATGACCAAAAAAGGTCTGCCGATTGGCATCTGATCAGCACTCTCAGCTAATGGTGTGTCCTGTCAGAATACAATAGCTCAGCTGGGAAGATCGCTGTACTAACATTGCATAGTTAGTACAGTGGCTCCTCCTGAGCGCTTCAGTTTTTTTTTTCATTCAGCCCGCTGGGTTGAACAAAAAAAACGAATAGTGTGTACCAGATTTTAGTCCCAGTCTGTCCAGACAGTATGGTCACCTGCTAACTTAACATTAAAAAAACAGCTTAAAGTGGTTGTAAACTCTTACATGTACCCAGTCAAGTGACTGGTCTCAGGTGATACATGGAGATAAAACAAATCCTCCTACTGTACATACATTATACCTGTTTATCTGCAGCCCTTTCTTCTCTACAATTGATCAAAGTCCAGGATGTGTAAAGCTTGTCTAAATTGGGGATGGGAGCTAAAAATTACACTCTGCTGTTAATCACAGGCTGTGTGCTGGAGATCCCTCCCCTGTCACCTTTTTTTCTCTTGGTGTCAGGAAAACTTGTCAGAAGTGTCTAATGGCAGAGGAGTGACTATTGCTGAAGCAGCAGACAGAAATTACATTTGGTGTTCCGGATTGAAACAAGTACACACTATAGAGGGATATGCTTTGTTTTTATTTTACTGTATGTCTGAGGTGTCTGCATGTCCCATTAAAGAGAACCTGTCACCTAAAAAACATCCCATAGGGGACTTATATGATGAAAAAAAAAAAAACAGTTGAAGCAGTTGTTAAGCCATGCAACAGCCTTGCAACAATCCCTTTTCTATGTTAAATATTTTCCCCAGTGCATTTGCTTTTTTTAAAAATGCTGCCATGTACCTGATTTCAGAGAGCAGATTGGCACTCATGTGACCGGCCGCCTCTCTCGAGCTGACAGCAAAGTGGGTGGGGCTGAGAAACCCCCACTGATGTCAGCCAAGAGGAGGAGAGGAGAGGAGAGGAGGAGAGAGGCGGCTGATCACGTGAGCTTCGATCTGTGCTCTGAGATCAGGTACACAGCTGCTTTTTTTTTTTTTCTTTTTTTAAATACATGCACTGGGGACATTATTTATCATAGCAGAAGGGATTGTTGCAAGGTTATTTTATTATGAGAACAGCAGGAGGGGAGGATCGTGGAGTGGACAGAGCTGACAGGCAGGGAGGGGAGGGGGGAGAGAGGACGCAGGAGAAAGAACAGAGGAGAGCTGCAAATGACAGAAGCATGTAAAAACTGACCACGGTGTCAGGGCTCAGCAGCCATGATAAACTATGGTCAGTTTACAGGGGGGAGGGTAGAACCAGGCAGGATCAGCCAGGTATTTCAGGCGATAGAAGGGGCCAAATTACACAGCACAAGCATTGTGCTGTATAACATGCTTTAAGGCAGGGATCCCCAAACTACGGCCCTCCAGCTATTGCAGAACTACATTTCCCATGACGCATTGTAAAACTCTGACATTTACAGACATGACTAGGCATGAGGGGAATTGTAGTTCCTGAACAACTGGAAGGACATAGTTTGGAGAACCCTCTTTTAAGGGTACAGGATCCTTTTTAACCACTTCAATACAGGGCACTCCCCCCCCCCCCCCCTTCCTGCCCAGGCCAATTTTCAGCTTTTAGTGCTGTTGCATTTTGAATGACAATTGCGCGGTCATGCAACACTGTACCTAAACCAAATTTATGTCATTTCCCCCCACAAATAGAGCTTTCTTTTGGTGGTATTTGAGCACCGCAAGGTTTTTTCTTTTTTGCTAAACAAATAAAAAAATGACCGAAAAGTTTGAAAAAAAAAAAAAAAGTTTTTTTGTTTATGTTATGCAATTTTGTAAATAAATAAGTTTTTTCCTGCACTGATGAGACTGCACTGACAGGCACTGATGAGGAGGCACTGATAGGCAGCACTGATAGGCACTGATATGTGGCACTGATAGGTAGCACTGATATGCAGCATTGGTGGGCACTGATAGACGGCACTGCTGGGCACTGATAGACGGCACTGCTGGGCACTGATAGGCGGCATTGATGGGCACTGATAGGTGGCACTGATGGGCACTGATAGGTGGCACTGGTGGGCACTGATAGGCTAGACTGATCGGCACTGACGGGCGGCACTGATGGGCACTAATGGGCACTGATAGGCTGCACTGGTGGGCAATAATGGGCACTGGTGGGCGGCACTGATAGATAGGGATGATGGGCACTGGTGGGCAGCACTGATGGGGAGGGCACTGATGGGCAGCACTGATGGGGAGGGCAATGGGGGGCTCCCTGAGCCCTGATTGCCATCCCTGGTGGGCATCCCTGGGGTCATGGGTGGGCATCCCTGGGGTCATGGGTGGGCATCCCTGGTGGTTCTAGTGGCAACCCCCCCCGAGGGTCTGCACTGGTAATCAATGATCTGATTACCAGTGCCGACCCCCCCCCTGTCAGAGGAGCCGCCGATCTGTGCTTTTTTACTCGTGCCTGTCAGGCACGTACTGAGGAAAGCCGATCAACGGCTCTTCCTGTTTACTATGTGGCCAGCTGTGATTGGACACGGCTGGTCACATGGTAAAGAGCCTACGTCAGTAGGCTCTTTACCGGGATCGGAGATGCAGGGAGTCAGTGTGACACCTTGCATCACCGATCGCCGCTCTGTGCGCCCCGTCGTCATATGACGTCCAGTCAGGATAATGCAACCACATTTCCGCCGTCATTCTGCTATAGGGCGGGAGGGATGTGGTTAAGTAAAAAAATATATATATTTTTTTTTTGCAAAAAAATTAAGTTACACCTAAACACATAAAATCCCCCCCCCCCCCAAAAAAAAAATGTTGAGGTCCCCCACCCCCACATACACACATATACCAACATAAATGCATACGTCAGGGGCGCCTACGCTTAAAAACGTAAATTCCGATATACACGTTACATATTGCCGCACACACTGGAGTGAGAGCATGAATTCTAGCACAAGACTTCTTCCGTAACACTAAACGGATACCTATAGGGGCCTTTGAATTGTCACTTATAGAAAATATAGGGCACTAAAGTTTGTCACTGTCACTGGCACACACATAGTTAGGACTTGGCATGTTGAGTATCTATTTACTCTGGGAAATCTCATCTTTTAGATTTTACCATTAATCTTGGGTAATTTATTGCGTTTGTTTGCCCTAAAATTCACCTTAGTTTATTTTTTTAATTTAAATTTTACATTTCTTACCTTTTCCGGTAATATTGTGTGACATGAAAAAATTTGAACTACCACTATTTTATTCTCTTTAGTGTCTGCTTTCAGAAAATATATCATATGTGGGGGTTTTACATCATCTTCAGGGCTAAAATTATTTTTTAAATGCGCAAAAAATGCAAAAACAGCTCTGGCAACAAAAAGGTTAATTAGAAATTTGACTTTGACAACATTCTTGTGTTGGGGCGGCTGAAAGAGCTGATGGAGCAGATTTTACTTGCACATTACATGAATGGAAAGGATCAATATTAATGCAGGAAATGAAACTTTTTTTTATCATTTTAATTTACATACAGCTTTAATCCGTGCATTATTTTCAGACTGTGCACATTTGGCAACGTTCTTGTATTTTATTGCAGGAAGTCAGGGGAGAGCGGCTGGCCTCTGCTGGAATAGGTGACTGCAGGGCGGTGATGATCTGTGTATGTCAGGGATCCCAGCATTGCACAGGCCTCCTGCAGCCAGCTGTTCCAGTGGACTGCAGCCAAACAGTGTTTGTAAACATCTCACTCGGTTTGTATCAGCCAATGACATTTATAACTAATTCCAGATTAGCCAGAGGATGGTCAAGGTCAGCGATTACGACATCTGATGTTGTAACTGCATCTCTCCTACATGCGTCTCCATCTGTTTATGCCGTCTGAAGATTGATGAGGCCAATACCATCGAAGAAAAAAAAGACAGAAAGAACAAAGTGTTTTCAAAACTGGTGATCCTTCTCCTATAAAAAAAACAAGCTCTTTAGTCTCAAAGAAGACTTCCGGCCTTGGGTACAATGCCAAAATGCATTAACAGCAGCACAAATGGAAATGGATTACGTATATTCAATTTCCTCTATAAAATAATCCCCACGATTGGTAATAGAAGTACTCTGAAACATCGCTGTCACATGTGCCTGTACTATCAGAAACTACGATTGACAACAAGCTCCCAGGCTTTGTTCCCACGAGAGGCCAGGGGACAGTTGACCGTCCACCTAAAAAAGAACAAACAGCTGCTCAGGGTTGTGCACATATACAGTATATTGTCAAAAGTATTGGGACGCCTGCCTTTACACACACATGAACTTTAATGGCATCCCAGTCTTAGTCCGTAGGGTTCAATCTTGAGTTGGTCCACCCTTTGTAGCTATAACAGCTTCAACTCTTCTGGGAAGGCTGTCCACAAGGTTCAGGAGTGTGTCTATGGGAATGTTTGACTATTCTTCCAGAAGTGCATTTGTGAGGTCAGGTACTGATGTTGAACAAGAAGGCCTGGTCCGCAGTCTCCGCTCAAATTCATCCCAAAGTTTTTCTATCGGGTTGAGGTCAGGACTCTGTGCAGGCCAGTCAATTCCTTCACCCCAAACTCGCTCATCCATGTCTTTATGGACCTTGCTTTGTGCACTGGTCCAAATCATTTGCATTAGGGGGGATTATGGAGTGGGGGTTTTTTTCAGGGGTTTCGTCTTTGCTTTCCTATGAACTCTACGTTTATTCACTAATGTGTATTTTTTTAATCACTATAAAGTTATATTTTGTATTGCATATGTTTTTCGATGGTTTAATTCTGGTAGCAGGTTGGGTACATATTAGAATTTCTTTATATCATGTAAGCTCAGTGACACATTTCTTTAGCACTGAACGTTTTCTAGATAATAAATTAGAAACAAAGGCAAAACCAGGTACCCACTCCCCCCCTCCGCTCCTAAAGGTGCTTAATATGGCAGCGGGGGGTGGGATCAGGCAAGTGGAGCTTCCCCTTTTGGGTGGAGCTCTGCTTTAATTTTCTGTCTATGTCTGCCTGTCTTTAAAGCGGAGCTCCGGGCACAAAAACAATATTTTTTTTGTGCCCCTCCGCTAGTTCGACAGTACCTGAAAAGGAATTGGATAGTTATTTTTTTTTTTTTTTGTTTACTCACCTTGTAATTGAAGATTGTAAATACTCACCTCAGAGTACTTCCTCCCTCAGCGCCGCGGCTCACCCCGTCACTTCCTGTCTCGCGATGATTCCTGGGAGCTGAACGTCATCGCTCCCAGGAATCAATGCGACGGCACCGGCCCCGCTCGTCACTTCCGGGCGACGCCGCATTCCCCTGCTAAACAGCTTCTGGGCATGCCCAGAAGCTGTGGAGGAATGCGGCGCCGCACCGGAAGTGACGAGAGGGGCCGGTGCAGGCGCATTCTGGGACAGGAAGACGTGGAAGAAGACACAGAAGAGGACCGCGCCGGCTTCACCTACCCACAAGACAAATGGAAACGCTGTGGATGAAATTTTATAAGTAAGTATTTCTTCTAAAAGGTAAGTGCGAACCGGGACAGACCAGAGGCTAGCCATTGCGGAATGTGCTAGCCCTGACTGTCCCGGGGGTATGTCTATTAAAAAATGACTTCTGTGCCCGGAACTCCGCTTTAAGATGACCATACATGCATCAATTTGTGATCTAGGTAAGAATGATCGCAAATGAGCAATTCATCATCATTTAAAATATTGAATGATAGAATACATACAATCTATCCAAAATGATGTATTATAAGTGATCATTAAATCGATCTGCATTATGAACAGTGGTCTAACACATGAGCAAATGTTCAATGATATTTAATAATGAATGAACATGTTCAATGATCAGAAATGATCAACACAGCCAATCGACTTGTCAGGATAAAAATTGTTTGAAAACGTAATCGATAAAAAGGCAAGGTTTGTGATTCTTATTCAATTCAATCATTTTAGTCAGATAAAAATATTTACTGAAGGATCATATCAATATGTGTGTGGTGTTCTTAGGGGATCCATACTTACATGTTTATAGTCATCCCTGTAGGTACATTAAGTCCACATTCATGCGTCCAAATGGGTGCATATAGTTTGCTGAGTACAAGGGAAAAGTCTCAGAACTCATCTTGCCCTCGCAGAGGGAGCACAGGATGAAATATCTTGAGGACACCTTAAAGAGGAGTTTATGTAACGCCTTTCAAGACTCTGGTAGGTTACAGTCTCATGGAAAAGCTGTTTTTGAGGCTTCTGTTGGTCAAAGGAGGAGTGGTGGAGAAGAGGGCCACCTCAGTGATGCATTTCAAAAACATTTTTTGTCCTCGGCGCCTTGGGCTGTCAGCTTCAAGATCCCATCGGCAGCTTCTGCATCATATGGTGAAAGATTATCTAGGGGCGAAAAAAGACATGGAGAGCTTTCCAGTAGATGATCCACTAGGTTTCTGGGTCATGGGTAGACCACTGGCCAGAACTTGCCCAGTATGCAATAGAGCTGCTGGGCTGCCCTGCATGCAGCATGCCTCCCAAACAGGCATTTAGTGCTGCCAGAGGTTTTGTGACAGATAAAAGAGCGAGTCTGTCCACAGACTCTGTTGCCCCGGCTGACATTTGCCAAAATGAATCAGTCCTGGATTAGCAGCAGCTATCAAGCCCCTGATTAAGTGTTATTGGATTGCAAATCTTTGCAAGACTGTCTAAGATGCCTAGCTTTGTGGCTGTTGATTTTATCTGGAAGAAATTTTTTGTTGTAGGTTTCATGGGCACAATTAACACCCAAGGACCAATTTTTCCGCACCTGTTTGACAGGTGCATCAAATTTAAATTTTTTACAGCAAGGCCAATTCTTGCTTTCATCAAGAGTACTTCTAGAAGGTTATGGTGGGAAGACACCACCGACACCCAAAGCCCAATTTTTCCTCACCTGTTACTTCTTTCCAAAGTCTGCGAAAAAGATACCAGACTTTCTCTAAAAAAAAAAGAAAAAATTGGTGATCTTGGCCTGAGTGTACTATACTATAATTTGGCTTCTTCGCATAAGGCTTGCTCACTTTTGGTGCAAAACTTTGTTATTTCCATCCCAAATCTGCCAAAGAGAAACCAGAATTTATCCAAAAAATCTCTAATATTGTTCCGAATGCACTAAATTGTAGCCTCATTATACAGGATTGGCTCCCCAAGCCATTGTTTACAAAATAAAGAAAGTGTGCAGGGAAAATCAATTTAAATGTAATTTTTTTCTTTATAAATGTCAGTTTTGCTGCAGCAGGTTCTATGCATGGTACAGGTGCACCACTTTACAGGCAGACTAAGGGGACTCCAGAGGTACTATATTTAAAGGAATCTTTCTTTTTTTTTGTCTCACTTTAAGCATAATTTTTTAAAGGTGTTTTTTTTTTTTTGCATTGGTAAATCTCCCCCAGGGCAGTACCCAGGCCCCTATACCCTTTTTATGGCCAATAAATTGCATATAAGCCTTCAAAATGCGAACTTTTGATTTATCAAATTTGGTCCCATAGACTTTAATTGGGTTTGCGATGTTCCAGAGTTCTGGCGCAAACTGAATGGAGGGTGTTCGGCCCATCTCTAATGAAGAGATAAAAACTGAGGCTAAGAAACTTGTTAGTGCTTTCCCTTGAGACTTAGGTAGTGTTTTTTTTGAGTTAATTGTCCAGTTTGCCACCTTTGCCAAGCTCCAGTGATGTCTCACGCCATCTCAACAGTTTTATTACATGATGTAGGGCTTGCTGATACCTTTCCAGATGTTAATGTAGATCTTAGAATATATTTGAGCATGATAGTCACTAGTTGTTCAGAAAAAAATTGTCACAGATAAAGGATTATCTGAGAACGATAACCCATGAAAGACTAAGTGCTCTGTGCTTACTGGCTGTCTAGAGCAGTAACCTCAAGATGATACAGTTTGCCACTTGCCAACCGCAATACATTTATATACATTGCGGTTTACAAATGGTTTACGGGGATTATGGCTGAAGATATCAGCCATAACCCTGGTCTTATTTTTTGCAGCCAGCAACTGATTTTCTCATGAAACTGTTCCGGAACCCTTTCCAAAGCGGCGGGAGGGGATGTGTTTCTCGGGCTTACCGTTTCTGCCAGTTCGCATGAGAAACGATCCGACAGTGCGGCTGGCTGCTCCCATAGGCAATCAAACAGTAGATACTCTTTGATCACCTCTATGGCCTTGGAAGACCAGAGCGACCCCATGACGTCAAATCCAGTCAAGGCTGGAAGTAAATAACTTTTTTTTTTTTTAAAGGAAAAGATCAAAATAAAATGTTTTTTTTTTTTTTGTGATCTTTTGCTTTTAAAGATAAAGAAGGGATTCAAGGTCTTTTTGACCCTGAATCTCTCCATAAAGAAGACCTGTCATCCTTCTTTCTAATACAATGGATGTTTACATTCCTTGTAATAGGAATAAAAGTGATAAAAAAAAATCAAATTAAAGGGACAGTGTAAAAATAAAACGTAAAATAAATATGAGAGAAAAACAAGAAATTAAAGCACCCCAATCCCTCCAGGTTTGCACACAGAAGCAAACGCATACGTAAGTCACGCACGCATATGTAAACGGTATTCGCACCACACATATAAGGTTTTGCCACAAACGTTAGAGCAAGAGCAATAATTCTAGGGCTAGACCTCCTCTGTAACTCAGGTAACCTGTGAAGGCACTTAAAGTGTCGCATATAGAGATTTTTAAGTACCATAGTTTGTCGCCATTCCCGGAGCGTGCCCAATTTTAAAGCATGACATGTTAGGTATCTATTTACTCAGCGTAACATCATCTTTTACACTATATAAAAAATTGGGGTAAATATTGTGTGTTTTTTTTTAATTCATTAAATTGTATTGTTTCCGCAAATACCATGTGATGTAAAAAAATTGTAACGATTGCCATTTTATTCCCTAGGGTCTCTGCTAAAAAAAAAAGTGTTGAATGTTTGACGGTTAGAAATAATTTTCTAGCAAAAAATACTAATTCAAACTTGTAAACAAAAAGTGCCAGTGGTCAGCAAGATAATCTGCACGTGTGTATGGGGCATTACAGTCAATAGAATTGGGAAGAAAAATCAGTACAAGTGTCTTCTTTGGATACTAACATATATTTTTTTTAGAACAAATGTGGTTTACAATTCATTTCAGTTCACGTTTTATTTGTCATATAATTTCCCTTCTATGTTGAGGAGCCCCCAAACTTGAAATGCCCAAGGCCCCCCACGGTCCAAATCTGGCTTTGGGCTGAACGCCGCCTCAGGAGGCAGGAATACTCTTTGCTATGGCCACATACAAACTGGCCAAGTAGTTGTGGGCAGAAAAGCCAAATGTGAACATAACCTCCGACCAACTCTGGATGAGGACAGTGGGCGTCCAGGGTCGGTTGAAGATTCTATTTGCATGCAATCACTCACGTCTGCTGATTCTCACCACCCCCGTGTATCTGTGCTAATGTAGCCTAAAGCCTCGTACACACGCAACGAATTTCCGCCGACCGGTCGTCCGTCTTTTGTCCAGAGAGCATGTCCGTTGATTGGAATGTGCTCTAGACTGCACACGAATTTTCCCGTACGACAGAATTCTACTTCAGAAGTGATGTCATGTGTTGGATTGCTTTCTATGTGTTCTTTCATCTCTGTGCATGCTTAGTCTTGCTCAGAAGATTTTTCCCCGTCGAAATCTGTACTAAAGAGATGAAAATCGGACGTGTGTTGACGGTCGACAAAAATGATATAGCCTGCACACCAGAATTTTTTCGGCCGAAAAGTCGGAGTCGGTTGTCGGAAGCACCATACTAACAAGCCGAAAATCGGCAGATCGGTCGTCGGACGAAACTTCCCGGCCGAATTTCTTCTCGTGTGTACGGGGCTTAAGGCTCCATTCACACTTCTGCAACTTGTCATGCAACTTTGGACATCAAAGTCGCATGATAAGTCATTCCCCATGTTTTACAATGATAACCATGTGTGTGACTTAAAGTTGCAGCTACTTCAAAGTCGTTTATACGCTACTTTGGCCTGACTTTCCTGCAACTTGAAGGCCATAGACTTCAATGTTAATTCTTAAAAGTTGCATAAAACTCTTACCTGAATGTTGTACAATGAAACAGTTGTGCAACAGTTGTCCATTATCACTGGTCAGAGCCAAAGTCGTATCCAATTTGCACCCATCCAAAGTTATATCACAGTTGCATCAAAGTTGCACTATAAAGTCGGCTCAACTTTGGAGTCGTACGAGTGTGAATGGAGCCAAATACCCTTAATATTACGTATGCAATACATCATCTGTACCACACAGGCTGGCGTATCTATTGCAATGATTTATCTGTATGCTATGATCAGCAGTGTATGTGCTGACATTTTCCAAACTGATGATTAAATTACTGATATTTGGGGGATGTCATCCCATCCTTCCATTCTTAGAAAGAAGGGCCTAGCTGTGATAACACCATTTGATGGACATGGGCTGAGTGTGTGTTTTGTTCACCTGTCACATCGATCACAACAGCTCCATAAGCTGCGCCAGAAGTTTGCAGAATACAAGATCTTTCAGTTTTTCTTGGTGTCAGCACACTTGTGAAATCCATCACTCCCTGGATAAGTAGCAGACTAAAAAGTAGGTGACAGTCACTAGCACACCCCTGTGTGATGCCCCCAAACTAGCCAACAGCTGCGTGTCAGCAACTTCCAGAAAGTGGTGGCCTCATCATTAAACTGACGTCAATTCATCTTCATAATTTTGAAGATAACCTGTCATACAGAGCCGGTGCTAGACTATTTTGCACCCTAGGCAAGACCAGCTCCTTGCACCCCCCCCCCCAAAAAAAAACTGTACACGTTGCCCCCATTCCTGTACATAATGCCCCCCCTTTTAACCCCACTCCCCCCTTCCTGTATACACTGCCCCCTTTAATCCTACACCCCCTTCATATACACACTGTCCCCCTTTAACCCTACACCCCCTTCATTTACACACTGCCCCCCCCCCTTTTAACCCTACACCCCCTTCATATAAACACTGCCCTCCTTTAACCCTACACATCCCTTCATATACAAAGTGCCCCCCCGTATACCCTACACACCCCTTCTTGTCCACACTGCCCCTTCCTTCACACACTGCCCTTCTTTAATGCTACACCCCCTTCCTGAACACACTGTCCCCCTTTAACCCTACACCTCCCTTCCTATACACACTGCCCCCTTTAACCCTGCACACCCCTTCATATACAAAGTGCCCCCCTCTCTAGAGGTGACCTCCCCTGGGGATGAGGAGGTGACAGGAGAGGAATGGGGCACAGGCCATGGCTGCGCCTTAGGGGTGGCAGTGCGCCCTAGGCGGCCGCCTATTTTGCCTAGTGGTAGCACCGGCCCTGCTGTCATAGCATACAGGCTGCTATTGCTAACCGGAGATTTAAAAAAGTGCTAGTTGCCTGGCGTTAATGCTGCCACTGGGTTTTACTGCTGCTGTATGTAGTATGGAGCAACAAACTCACTTGTTTCACCATGGTTAGTTTGCATTTTGAAGAGCTGGCTTTGGGCTCACCTGAGTCCTGACATCGATGTAGCCTTCAAGATGAAGAGCAGAGAGGAGATAAGAAACCTCACTTCATATCCTGGTGACCATGTAGAAAGTGAGGTTAGCCATCCAACTAGAGTTGCCACCTCATCTCTTTAAAACCGAACACATATTAAATACACAGGTTCTGGGGCTAATTTATTGCAGTTAAGGCACCAAGTGAGTTTAATTACCACCTTAAACAGCAACAGAAACTGTGTATTTAATGTGTTCCATTTAAAAAGGATGAGGTGGCAACCCTACATCCAACAGGAACACAGAAAGAAAAACCTCCTTCAAAATACGTGTTTAGTGTCGGTATGTCCTAATGTAGAAGAATTATTATTAAAAAATAATTTACATATTAGTGCTGTAAACCAGAAAAAAAACACAATCCAGTTTACTATGAAGTGATAGCTGTCCTTATAATCATCCACCGTGCCGTATGAAAAAACTTTCATCATGCTCTTCTTCAAATATACCATGTGCTGCACCGCGTGCAACAATCTAAATTGACTCACCAGAGCCCCAAGATCACTAGGACCAATCAAGCCTTTTATCAATTTAAAGATGTATTACTCCAAAACTCTTCAGCAGTCATTAACACTTTTCCATTGATGATGTACTCCTATCAAGCAAATGGCACAAGTTATGAAATAAACAAATAACAAGGTGATCGTGCAACACTATTTAATAAAATAATAAATAAAAGGAAGCAACAATTGTTCTGCTTACATTAAAATGTGCCCAGGCCGGCATCAGCTCGATAAGCCTGCACAATGCCCCTGGCGATCTGGAACTGGCTCCCAATGCCCCCTTGTAATCTGGAGCTGGCTCCCAATGCCCCTGGCAATCTGGAACTGGCTCCCAATGCCCCTGGCAATCTGGAACTGGCTCCCAATGCCCTCTTGTAATCTGGAACTGGCTCCCAATGCCCCTGGCAATCTGGAACTGGCTCCCAGTGCCCCCTTGTAATCTGGAACTGGCTCCCAATGCCCCTGGCAATTTGGAACTGGCTCCCAATGCCCCCTTTCAATCTGCAACTGGCTCCCAATGCCCCTGGCAATCTGGAACTGGCTCCCAATGCCCCCTTGCAATCCGGAAACTGGCTCCCAATGCCCCCTTGTAATCTGGAACTGGCTCCCAATGCCCCTGGCAATCTGGAACTGGCTCCCAATGCCCCTGGCAATCTGGAACTGGCTCCCAATGCCCCTTGTAATTTGGAACTGGCTCCCAATGCCCCTTGTAATCTGGAACTGGTTCCCAATGCCCCTGGCAATCTGGAACTGGCTCCCAATGCCCCTGGCAATCTGGAACTGGCTCCCAATGCCCCTGGCCATCTGGAACTGGCTCCCAATGCCCCTGGCCATCTGGAACTGGCTCCCAATGCCCCTAGCAATCTGGAACTGGCTCCCAATGCCCCTGGTAATCTGGAACTGGCTCCCAATGCCCCCTTGTAATCTGGAACTGGCTCTCAATGCCCCTGGCAATCTGGAACTGGCTCCCAATGCCCCCGGCAATCTGGAACTGGCTCCCAATGCCCCCGGCAATCTGGAACTGGCTCCCAATGCCCCTAGCAATCTGGAACTGGCTCCCAATGCCCCTTGTAATCTGGAACTGGCTCCCAATGACCCTGGCAATCTGGAACTGGCTCCCAATGACCCTTGTAATTTGGAACTGGCTCCCAATGCCCCTTGTAATTTGGAACTGGCTCCCAATGCCCCCTTGTAATCTGGAGCTGGCTCCCAATGCCCCCTTGTAATCTGGAGCTGGCTCCCAATGCCCCTGGCAATCTGGAACTGGCTCCCAATGCCCCTGGCAATCTGGAACTGGCTCCCAATGCCCCTGGCAATCTGGAACTGGTTCCCAATACCCCTGGCAATTTTTGCACAATTTTTTTGCACAATATTTTAATTTATGAACTTATGAATGTAATATTTTAATTAGCATATTCCACGCTGTATATTTTATATAGGTAATACGTTTAGATCTTTTTGGAGATAATGGTTAATAGATAACACTTATATTTTTGGAGGGCACGTAGTAAGGTAAATTTTTCTAATAACTGCGCCTGACTTTCCTAGTTTTAAATAGTTTTGTGTGATTCATACTTAAAGGGGCAGCAGTTATATTCAGAGCTACCATAGGTTGGCACCTTCTTTAAAAGATTTTAGAAAGAAAACCTGACAAAGATTCTCACCTAAAGTTAAAAAATGTATTACCCTGCCCTTTTGGAGAAATTTTACTTGCTTCTATGCTCAGTGAGCGGACAGGAAGTGAGGGCAAATCTCTCAATAGTCTACAGAGACAGCAATAAAAATCTGACCCAAATTCCAACTCTCTCCTTTTTTTTTTTTTTAAATTAAAAAAAAAAAAAAAGTTTGGCATGAGATATGCTTTAAAAGAGATTAATGGCATTTCCCCTCCCCATTCATACTTACCTAGGTGGATACTGCATCTCCACCCCCCCCCCCCACACCGGCTCTACACTGAGAACGGAGAGATCGAACGCCGCCGATCGCTCGCTTCTGACAGCTCCCCGAGCAATGAGCTGCTGCCTGTCAGTCAGCAGCTCCCTGTTCTGCCCCCTCCTCGCTCATTGGATTACTGGGCTGTGGAAGGGCAGCGAGCGACTGGCTCAGGCTCTCAGCGGCTCGCTGAGAGGCTGAGCCGGGTATCGGGCCAGGCATCTGACAAATCCTGACTCCGTGGTCGTGATGACGCGGTGCCTGGACTTCAGCTGCTCTCTGATAAAAACGAGTCACAGGAGTGCAGAACAAACTGCACTTCTGTGAGCCAAAGGAGATGTACAGCCAAACAAACTTTGGCTGTACATCTTCTTTAATAGTTTTTGAGTCACAGATTTAGAACAAATATAGGAATAAGGAGTTCTGTCTTTCTGATTTCCCTTGACTCCCTGCTTTCTATGAAACTGGGTATGGGATTGTGATTAAGAAGGAAAGAGAAAGCCAGGGGATTAGCATTTTCAGAAGGAAACCACCAATAGGAGCCCTATATTTTACTCGTGACATGTGCCCTTTGACATATTATTATCTAAGATCTATGAACAAATAATTGAATTTAGATCGTAATTCCATCCCTTCACAATGACACATAACTGTTACAGTTTCCTCCAGTGCTCCCCAACCTGGTCATGGCTGTATTTCAGTGGTTTGGGGACATGTGGATCTAGGATGGGTATATCAGAGACAGGAGGATTAGAGATGGGTGGATCATTAATTGGTGGATCAGGTATGGGTGGATCAGAAATTGGTGGATCAGTAATCAGGGGTGGGTGGATCATTAATCAGTGGATCAGGGGTAAGTGAAGCCTTTATTGGTGGAGCAGGCATATTCTATCACCTGTCATTTTTTAAGTCTGGGACAGGGTCCATTAAAGCCTTTTTTACTGGCAGGCAATCCTAACACCAGGAGGTGGGCTTCCTAATCATGTGACGGCTGTGATTGTCAATCACAGAGGTCTCATGATCAGGAGCTCCCTGTCATAAACAATATCTGTGTAGCTGGGTCACAGAGCTGGTAGCGCACTCTAAGCACAGAATGACGTTTCCCCATAGGGTTATAAGGGTCACTTGTCCTGTCCTAAATATATACACTCACCGGCCACTTTATTATTAGGTACACCTGTTCAATTGCTTAGTAACACAAATTGCTAATCAGCCAATCACATGGCAGCAACTCCATGCATTTAGGCATCTAGATGTGGTGAAGGTGACTTGCTGAAGTTCAACCCCAGCATGGTAAAGAAAGGGAATTTAAGTGACTTTGAACGTGACATGGTTGTTGGTGCCAGACAGGCTGATCTGAGTATTTTAAAACTGCTGATCTACTAAGATTTTCACGCACAACCATCTCTAGGATTTACAGAGAATGGTCTGAAAAATATCTAGGAAGCGCCAGTTGTTTGAAGGAAAATACCTTGTTGATGTCAGAGGAGAGTGAGCAGACAATAGAAAGGCAACAGTAACTTAAATAACCACTCGTTACAACCAAGTTATGAGGATACCATCTCAGGTGGCACTCCTGTCAGTTAAAGGGATTGTAAAGTCAGAAGGTTTGTAACCTAATGCATTCTATGTGTGATGCATTCTGTGTGTGGAAGCCACCCCTAATACTTACCTGAGGTCCCTCTAGCTACAGCGATGTTGTAGGAATGTCTCGGCCAGGACTCCCCTCCTCATTGGCTGAGACAGCAGCGCGGCGCCATTGGCTCCTGCTGCTGTCAGTCAAAGTCAGTCAGCCAATGAGAATAGAAAGTGGGCTGGGCCGCAACGCAGTGTCTGAATGGACACACCGAGCTGTGACTTGGCTTGGGTGCCCCCATAGCAAGCTGCTTGCTGTGGGGGCACCCAACTGGAGGGAGAGGCCAGGAGACCCGAAGAGGAGGATCCAGGCTGCTCTGTGCAAATCCTTTGCAACAGAGTAGGTAAGCATGACATGTTCGTTATTTTTCATTTAAAAAAAAACAAGACTTTACAATCACTTTAAGAACAGGAAACTGAGGCTACAATTCATACAGGCTCACCAAAATTGGACAATAGTAGATTGGAAAAACGTTGCCTGGTCTGATGAGTCTTGATTTCAGCTGTGACATTCAGATAGTAGGGTCAGAGTTTGGTGTAAACAAAATGAAAGCATGGATCCATCCTGCCTTATATCAACGCTTCAGACTGATGGTGGTGGTGTAATGGTTTGGGGGATATTTTCTTGGCCCACTTTGGGCCCCTTAATACCAATTGAGCATCATTTATACTGCCTACCTGAGTATTGTTGCTGACCATGTCCATCCCTTTATAACCAGTGGCGGAGCCAGAGGGCTAGCTGGGGTGGCAATTGACACCCCAGATGACATCCTTGCCACCCCTGTTGCCACCCCGCTTGCGCTAGCTGAACGAGGGGGCACCTGTGCATCAAGTTCTCTGTGACTGTGAGACTGTGTGACTGAGAGCGGTGAGCGGCAGCGGCGCCGTGAGCCGCTGCACAGCTAACCAATCACGTGTGCCTGCACACCTGATTGGTTCGCTGTGCCGCTACTCACCTCCCAGCTCCGCCCTCGTCTTCCGTGTCCTGTCCATCTCTGCTGCCGCCCGCCCGCCCCCTCCTCCTCCCAGCTCCGCCCTCGTCTTCCGTGTCCATCTCTGCTGCCGCCCGCCCCCTCCTCCTCCCAGCTCCGCCCTCGTTTTCCGTCGCGATGGCATTGGCCGAGGAGGAGGCAGAAGGACTCGAGGAGACGCCGGGGGACAGAAGGACAGGTAAGTGCACCGGTCTCGGGTGGGGGGGGGCACGGCACGCTGGTTATTCTACATTAAGGGGTCACGCTGGTCATTCTAAATTAAGGGGTCACACTGGTCATTCTACATTAAGGGGTCACACTGGTCATTCTACATTAAGGGGTCACACTGGTCATTCTACATTAAGAGGTCACACTGGTCATTCTACATTAAGGGGGTCACACTGGTCATCCTACATTAAGGGGTCACGCTGGTTATGCTGCATTAAGGGGTCACGCTGGTCATTCTACATTAAGGGGTCACACTGGTCATTCTACATTAAGGAGTCACACTGGTCATCCTACATTAAGGGGTCACGCTGGTTATTCTACATTAAGGGGTCACGCTGGTCATTCTAAATTAAGGGGTCATGCTGGTCATTCTACATTAAGGGGTCACGCTGGTCATTCTGCATTAAGGGGTCACGCTGGTCATTCTACATTAAGGGGTCACGCTGGTCATTCTGCATTAAGGGGTCACACTGGTCATTCTACATTAAGGGGTCACACTGGTCATCCTACATTAAGGGGTCACAATGGTCATTCTAAATTAAGGGGTCACGCTGGTCATTCTAAATTAAGGGGTCACGCTGGTCATTCTAAATTAAGGGGTCACGCTGGTCATTCTGCATTAAGGGGTCACGCTGGTCATTCTACATTAAGGGGTCACGCTGGTTATTCTGCATTGAAAGGGGTCACGCTGGTCATTCTGCATTGAAAGGGGTCATGCCGGTCATTCTGCATTGAAAGGGGTCACGCTGGTTATTCTGCATTGAAAGGGGTCACGCTGGTCATTCTGCATTGAAAGGGGTCACGCTGGTCATTCTGCATTGAAAGGGGTCACGCTGGTCATTCTGCATTGAAAGGGGTCACGCTGGTCTCTCTGCATTGAAGGGGGGCACGGCATGCTGGTCACTCTGCATTGAAGGGGGCACACTATACCTTGATTACTGAAGGCCCCTTTCACACTTTTGTGACCTCAAAGTCACGCAATTTTTTACAGCGTTTTTTTCCCGCAAAACAATGCCTATTACATATTTCTGTTTGCGCCCCCCGAAAGGGGGCATTTGGGGTGGATGGAGCTGGGCAGGGCCAGATTAACGTAGGGGCTATTGGAGCTGCAGCTCCAGGCCCCCAACTTAATATAGGCCCAGTAGGGGCAGACTGACTATTCAGCTCAGGGCCAGTAGGGGGCCACATGAGAGGCTCCCAGCACTTCCTCCTGCAGCAGGGGAAATATGACAGGTGGGGGTTTATCAGTCCGGTGGTGGGGGTAATTACAAGCACCAATCTCCCTCTTTGACTCTCCATGAAGCAGCTGAAAGCTGCTTATCCTCCTCTCTCTCCCGGGGCTTTCAGCTGCTTTCTTTGTGAACCATAGAGGGAGATCAGTGCTTATACTTGCTCCCCCCCCCCTGCACCATTCACCCCAGACTGTCCATCAGATTCCCCCTGCTCTCTGGGTACTGATCCTTAATGATCACTGACTGTGTTCATTCATACCTGAAGCCCTGAACCCCCAAAATCCTCAGCACCAGGCCCACGGTGTTCTTAATCCTGCCTTGGAGCTGGGGTGGGCATATGGGGTGAATGAAGCTGGATGGGGGGGGTGGATGGAGCTGGGGTGGGCACTTGGAGTGTTTGGAGGTTGGATGGGTGTTTGGGATAGATAGTGCTAGGGTGGGCATTTGGGGTGGATGGAGCTGCTGGGGGCATTTGGGGTGTATAGAGCTGGGGGGTGGATGGTGCAGAGTCCGACCCCTGCATTCTGTACATTACATACTCCTGTCTCCTGCATTTTGTACATTACACTCTCCTGCACTATATACACAATACTGTACATTATATACTTCTCACCAAAGTCTTCATTGTCTCAACAGTTGCTGGTTGCTATGCAGTCTCTGACTATTTTAATGAAGTTCTTCTTTAAGGTAGGCTGCGCAATCAAAGCATATTTTATGAGTACTAGGAAGTCTGGGTTTTGTTTACCCTATCCCCTATCCCTTAAGCCCCTCCCACTGCTAAGCAATTGGCCACACCCACAATTTGCCGCGGCACGCTACGCGCGCCGCAGGTTTACTTTTTCTTTTAGTGCCCCTCATTGTAAAGTTCAAAAGTTGGGAGGTATGCACGCATGTATATTGACCCCCCAAAATAATACCTTGCCACCCCTTTGCCACCCCTGTTTTAAAAGTCTAGCTCCGCCACTGTTTATAACTACATCGTACCCATCTTCTGATGGTTCCTTCCAGCAGGATAATGCACCATGTCACAAAGCTCAAATCATCTCACCACTGGTTTCTTCAACATGACAATAAGTTCACTGTACTCCAATGGTCTACACAGTCACCAGATCTCAATCCAATAGAGCACCTTTGGGATGTGGTGGAACAGGATATCCTCATGGATGCGCAGCCGACAAATCTGTAGCAACTGCATGGTGCTATCATGTCAATATGGACCAAAATGAAGATGAATGTTTCCAACACCTTGTTTAATTTATGCCAGGAAGAATTAAGGCAGTTCTGAAGGAAAAAGGGGGTCCAGTCCAGTACTAGCAAAGGGGTCGGGCGTGTTCGGGATCCCACCTGCCTGGAAGCTGACACTGCACGCGGCTAATCACAGGCAGTAATACATTTCCCGGTCCGCAGCTGCACACATCAGGAAATGTCTCACTGCCTGTGATTAGCGGTGTGTAGTGTGGGCTTCCTGGCGGGATCGGGTAGGTGGGATCCTGAAAAACGCCAGAGCCCATCTCTACTAGCAAGGTGTACCTAATAAAGTGGCCGTGAGTGTTTATGTTGGTAACTTGATGGGAACAAGTTAATGCAGCCCATTCATTTGCTTTGGTTCAAACAAATAGACCTCCACAATGCAACACGTTGGTGTAAGACAACACAACACACCATGGCAGACAGGAGTGACACCAGCCTCAATCCTTGAAAAATGTGGACGGAAAGACAAAAAGAGGCCTCCATTGCTGACCTTTTTATGAAATTGCTTCCTGCCTGGCTGCCTCTGTACTTTCTAAACAGACTCTGAACAAAGCATGCAGCCAGTGAAGTCCTACCCACTTCACCCAGGTTAATAAAGGCAGCTTGTCAGCCAATATAACAGCCAAGCAGCTGGTATTTTCCAAAGCAATGAGGCTAAGTGCAATGAGCCTAAATATTTAGTGAAAACATGTTTCCTGTGAGTTCTTCAGTAACACAGGCTCAGTCTCCTATGATAGAATAACTTTAACTTCAGCAATGATCCCCAGACAGGAAACTCGGTCTCTCCTAAGGTCACAGGACCTGTAGCGGAACGTTTCTATCCTATCCTCAGTTTCCGGGGGGAATTCCTATTCCAGCGCTCTGCCCGTCCTTGGTTTCCATAGGAACGAAGACGCGGCCAGTTCAAGGCGATCCAGGAAGATGTCCAAGACAGAAGTGCCGTTCACCTTCCACCCTCTGCCGGACCGAACCTTCAGCTTCCTGGAGAAGACAGACTCCCGGGAATTGCTGACCAAATGGTAAATAAAGCTGACACGGTGCGGAGATGGCGGTGCACAGATCACTTCCTGTGTTCAGAGACTCTATCCATAGACAGATAGAAGGGTCTTCTCTATGTGCCCAATACTATCAACCCCTCCAATCTCTCTCTCTTTATTTCTCATCTGGAGGTCCTTATAGGTGTTGAACACTTCATCTTCATTGCATTGTAGTCCCTGGACACAGCCCGTCCTGGTCCAAAACTTCATCCAGAACTCGTAGGCCCCTTTCACACGAGCGATCCAATCAAATCCACCTGTCAGTTTTTTAGGCGGATCTGATCGGATCCCCCATGCATCCCTATGGGGCAGCGGATGTCAGCGGAGACATCTCCGCTGCCATCCGCATCCGATCCTGTCCGTGAAACCTGGACGGATGGAAATCCTATTTTACATCCGTCCAGGGGATGGGATGGGATGAGAACGGATAGGCGGTCCACTCTCATCTGATTCCCCCATAGAGCACAGCGGGGCTCTGACACCTCCCTCTCCGCACACAGAGCAGAGACAGAGCTGTCACCTGCCTGCTCAGCGGGGATCAGTGTATTGATCCCCCGCTGAGCAGCACGGATCCGCCTACGGAGGGGGACCCTGTGAAAGAGCCCTTACATAGTACATAAGGTTGAAAAAGTCACAAGTCCATCCAGTTCAATCTATGAGGTGTGTGCATATTGATGTGTGTGTATAAGTGTTTATGTCAATAGTACATTGTATACCCCTTTATGTTGTGGTCTTTAAGGTGCCCATCTAATAGTTTTTTTAAACTATCAATGCTCCCTGCTGATACCACTGCTTGTGACAGAGAATTCCACATTCTTATCGCTCTGACAGTAAAGAACCCTTTACGCAGTTTAAGGTTAAAACGCTTCTCCTCCAATTTCAGTGAATGTCTGCGTGTCTTTAACAATGTAGTCCCACTGAAAAGTTTTTTTCTCCCTATGCTAGGGTCACCAGTACAGTATTTGTACATTGATATCATATCCCCTCCCAAGCGTCTATTCTCCAGAGAGAATAGGTTCAGTGCTTGTAGTCTTTCCTCATAGCTGATGTCCTCCATTCCCCTAATTAGCTTTGTTGCCCTTCTCTGGACTTTCTCCAGTTCCAGCACATCCTTCCTGAGGACCGGTGCCCAGAACTGGACAGCATACTCCAGATGTGGCCGGACCAGAGTCTTGTTGGGAGAATTATCGTTTTATCTGTGGAGTGAATCCCCTTTTTTATACATGCCAATATTCTGTTGGCTTTGCTTGCAGCAGCTTGGCATTGCATGCCATTGCTGAGCCTGTCATCTACTAGGACCCCCAGGTCCTTTTCCATCCTAGATTCCCCCAGAGGTTCTCTCCCTAGCGAGTAACTTGCGTTCGTATTTTTAGCACCCAAATGCATTACCTTCCATTTTCCAACATTAAACCTCATTTACCATGTACAGTAGATGCCCATCCCATTATTTTATTCAGGTCTTCTTGTAAGGTTTCCACATCCTGCATAGAAGTTATTGCCCTGCTTAGATTTGTATTGTCCGCAAATACTGAGATTGAGCTATTTATCCAATCCTCTATATCGTTTTTGCATAAATTAAACAGGATTGGTCCCAGGACAGATCCCTGGGAGACCCCACTTTCCACACCCAACCAATCCATGTACTCCCAATTTATCACCACCCTCTGGACTCGCCTCTGTAGTCCGTTTTTAATCCAGGTACTCACCCTATGGTCCATCCTGACAGACCTCAATTTGTAAAGTAAACGTTTGTGGGGAACTGTATCAAATGCCTTTGCAAAATCCAGATACATCACATCCACCGGCCTTCCTTTATCTAGATGGCAACTCACTTAATCGTAGGAGGTAAATAGATTGGCCTGGCAAAATAGATTGGTATGGCTTCAGTCCCAAACCCAGCCCTCATTTATCCATATTTTCTGCATTAAAGCGGTAGTATCCCGCTTTTTGCGACTTTTAACTACAGGTAAGCCTATAATAAGGCTTACCTGTAGGTACAATTAATATCTCCTAAAGCGGCACGGTTTAGGAGATATTTTCACTGCATGCAGCCGCTCACGCGAGCGGCGCATGCGCTTTGAAGGTCCAGCGGACCTTCAGCGTTCCTTGCCGGGAACTTGCCGGAAAATGACTCCCGCGCGGGAGTGACGTCATCGCGGCTCCGGCCAATCACAGCGCCAGAGCCGCCGAACCCGGAAGAGATGCTGAGGGATCATGTCAGCGCCCGCAGTGGTGTCCGGGGGTCCGTGTCGGGGCTTCGTTCTAAGGTAAGTATTTCATAATGAGCTAGTATGCGATGCATACTAGCTCATTATGCCTTTGTATACAACCGCTTTAAACGCAGGTTCTTACTGGCAGAGCTATCATGTCTCCAGACCTAAACCCTATTGAGCATCTGTGGGGCATCCTCAAACGGAAGGTGGAGGAGCGCAAGGTCTCCAACATCCACCAGCTCTGTGATGTCGTCACGGAGGAGTGGAAGAGGACTCCAGTAGCAAAATGTGAAGCTCTGGTGAACTCCATGCCCAAGAGGGTTAAGGTAGCGCTGGAAAATAATGGTGGCCTCACAAAATATTGACACTTTGCGCCCAACTTGGACATTTTCACTTAGGGGTGTACTCACTTTTGTTGCCAGTGGCTTAGATATTAATGGCTGTGTGTTGAGTTATTTTGAGGGGACAGCAACTCTAAACTGTTAGGCTCCATTCACACTACCGCGGCACGACTTGTGCACGACTTCGGGGGCGACCAGTGAAGTCGCGTGCAGCACGACTTCGGCGCAGCTCGCAGGGACCTCACATAATGGAAGTCAATGCAAGTCGCCCCGAAGTAGTACAGGACCCTTTTTCTAAATCGGAGCGACTTGTGTCTCTCCTATTAGAACGGCTCCTGTACTACACTATGGGAGCGTGAGGACCGCAACTTGTCAGGCTGACAAGTCGCGGTCCAAGTCGCGGTAGTGTGAATGGGGTCTTATACAAGCTGTACACTCACTCTACTTTACATTGTAGCAAAGTGTCATTTCTTCAGTGTTGTCACATGAAAGATATAAATATAAATTAAAGATAAAATATTTACAAAACTGTGAGGGGTGTACTCACTTTTGTGAGATACTGTATATGATATTTTTATCATTTTCTTGAGACTAAGAGTCGGTTCACACTGAGGCGACACGACTCCTTACTACTTCGGGGGCGACTTGTGCATTCCCATGCACCACGACTTCGGAACGACTTACAGGGACTTCACATAATGGAAGTCTATGCAAGTTGCTCTGAGGTCGCCCGGAAGTAGTACAGGACCCTTTTTCTAAGTCGGAGCGACTTGAGTCACTCCTATTAGAACGGGTCCTGTAGCGGTCAATGGACCGCGAGGGAGCGCGACTTGTCAGGCTGACAAGTCGCCTGACAAGTCGCGCTAGTGTGAACCGGCTTTCTTTTAGTGGTATTTAATCACCACTTGTTTTTTTTTTATTTTTTTGCACTATAAACTAAAAAAAAAACAACAATTTTTTAAAAAATATATACTTTTCTTAGTTTCTGTTAAGAAATTTAGCAAAGTTTTGTTTTTAGTTATACTTTAATGTGTATGGAAACGTGAACAATGGACTTTTTTTATTTTCTCTTTTTTGAACTGTTAAATAACCCAAGTAGTATTGTTGAAAGTATTTTGTTATGTTGATCCTGCCAGAAATCCAGTGCTGTTCCATGCTCTCTGCAGTGTTCTTACAAGCAGTCTCACTGAAAAAATAAAAAATGTATTTATAGCCAAAACTTTTCTTTTTAAAAGCACAGTATGTGGTTTAGTGGGCAGAGGAATGGGTGTTGTTTACTTTATCGTGGCACCTCCTGCCATTTTGCCTCTAACGTCTCAGTGACCATATTAAATTAGGTGTTTTTTTTCATCCGATTTTCACTTAGTCTCAGAAGGATAAGGTACAGTACCTGGCTGCATCATGTCTCCTAGATGACCTGTTTTCACCTGCCTCTTCTATTGAAAGCGCACGCAGTTAGTTGCTGCATTCCGCCAGCAATCTACTGCAGAGGCACAGCCACAGGAATACGGTCAGTACCTGGGTTATAGCGACTCCTTCTCTGGACATGGAAAATCCAAATAATTCCACACTTCTGAACCATATGTACCCCACTGGGGACCTCCTCACTAGCAATGGTGGATCACAGGCACAAGGGAGCTAGGACAAAAGGGCCTAATAGCATGCATTCTGCAGACAGCCTACAGGAAGCACAATATACTGCTCAGAATGATAGCTGTTCCCTTGTTCTTGCCCCTTAAAGCAGAGTTCCGGCCTATTTTGCAACTTTAGTGATTCCTGGAGCGCTCGCTATGCTGATCAACAATTGGGCATTTTCCATTTTTTTCGGGGGTCCCTTACCTTATTTTCAGGGCATTTTTGATTGTACTTCCGCCTTCTCCCCCTTCTGTGGCCACGGCCACCGACATCACTTCCGCCTTTGCATTGCATCCTTGGAGCTGTTTGTCATCACTCCCAGGAGGCTGGAATCAGGAAGAACTCCCAGAACACTCCCTGGAATCAGGAAGAAGGACACAGCAGATTACACTGCGGCTTCAGATGCCCACATCCAAGATGGCCGCACCCAGACAGCGTTTTTAAAAGTAAGATTTTGACTAAAATCCAATACTGTACACCTTGTAAGTATGAGAATAGCGGTTCTGTAAAGGGCGATGGGTTAGTATTATAGGGGTATTTTTAGTTAAAGGTATTTGAGGCCGTAACTCCGCTTTAAGGCTGGGTTTAGACTTGCTGTGGCCATGGCTCACTCCATTGAGAGCCAGTCACACCCTCCTGTCATGCAATTGGATGCAGGGAAACCTGCATCCAAATCGCATAAGTGTGAACCCAGCCTAAAGGTGCAATCAATGCAGCCTTTCTGACAAAAACAGAGTTCTCTTCAACTGTGTCTGAATTCTTCAGATAAGTTTTGTCAGTTCTAGAACTTTTGGTTTTCAGAGGAAAAAAAATGCTACATGTCATCTATGCTCCCTGACGTCGTTCAGGAATCAGAAGCAAAACCTCCCTTACTTGAAGATATGGAGAAAAGTTTTGAAGACATTGATTATGTAGCGGAGGCAGTGAAGGATTTTCCAATGCCTATATGAGATTTGGCCTTGCTTCAAATGCTTTCCATTGTGCACGCGCTAATTGATGCAGTGCGCATTAGTCTTCACCTAATAGCATCCAACTCTCTACAGCCAAAACAGATCCCTATGGGTAGAAAAAGACTGACTATAGGGTCATACACACGGCCCGAATATCGGGCGGCATCGGCTGGTTCAATAAAAAAACTGGCCAACATTTGGTCCTTGTTTATGGCAGCCGGTCCGACACAGCAGATCAAAAGATCAAATAAGGTTTGCTAATCAGCATCCCATCAGCGCTCTCAGCCTATGGCTAAGAGCACTGACCGGTGTGTTCTGGCAGTCAACTCAGCGGGAGAGATTGCTGTACTAACATTGCATAGTTTGTACAGCGGCTCCTCCAAAGATCCTCCGTTTTTTTTCGTTTAGCCCGCTGGGATGAACGAAAAAAAAATGAATAGTGTGTACTAAGCTTAAAGCGGAGTTCCACCCAAATATAGAACTTCCGCTCATTTGCTTTCTCCCCCCCCCCCCTCCGGTGCCACATCTGGCACCTTTCAGGGGGGAACGGGTACCTGTTTTTGACAGGTACTCTTCCCCACTTCCGGGAACGGCGCCGCGGCGAAGTGAGGACCCCTCCTCCTACCCTCTTCTGCCGAGCGGATCTGAATGTGCAGCGCGCTTCGCGCATGCGCAGTAGGGCCCCGCCCGTGAAGCCGCAAGGCTTCACTGCCGGGTTCCCTGACCGGCAATGGCGGCGGGAGCACGGTAACATCGGCTGCGGTGCCGACATCGCTGGACTCCAGGACAGGTAAGTGTCCTAATATTAAAAGTCACCAGCTACAGTATGTGTAGCTGCTGACTTTTAATTTTTGGAGGGGGGGCGGAACTCTGCTTTAAGTCTACAAGGACTTTTTCCGTACACACACAGATTGATTATGCACTTTCCGAGGATTAGTTATCCCCTGAAAAACCTTCTATACTCCCAAGCTTTTTTTTTTTTTTCTATCCTATGGAAAATTGTCTATTGCAGTAGTGAACTCCCGTTTCAGTAATCAATAAACATCATGCAGTTCCTTATTTTAAGGATTCTGTTGATAGGCTTTTTGAAGTCCTTTTAAAGGCCTTATTTGCTCTTGCAGGTCCAGCTCTGCAAATGCTGCCATGTCTATTTGCCGGACTATTGCTAATTGAACAAGACAAAGGACATAGAACTGGAACTTGTTTTGAAGGACCCTTAAAACAACTACTGCTGAAGCCTTTGGCCCTATCATATTATGTTGATGTTTCTGAAAATATCACTGAACAAGTCTGAAGAATCTCTTATCTTCATGCACAGGATTTTATGGCTAAAAGCTTGGTCTGCTGAACATGCTTATAAGAATTGTCTTCTATGCATGTCCTTTGATGGTGAATGCTTCTTTTTTTTGGGAACCCCTTGACAAATTCATCAAGAAAGTAACCGTGGGAGGCTGGGTGACCTCTGTGAAGGCCCATAGAGGAATTTTGACTCCTTGTAAATTCCCTATCTTGCTGTACAGTACAGGGCACGCGGGTCCTTGTCCTCTTGATTACCTGATAAGTGATAACCCATGGTCAATGAATACCTGTCCTGTACTTTATTCCAAGATAAGGAATTTACAGGTAAGTCAAGTTTCCATATTTTTTATTAGTTCTGGATGGAGTGGAGAGGAGGCAAAACTGCCTTTCGAGGCTTCATTGGAGAGATTCCTTCACTTCCTCTCTATTGTAAATGTTGGCCCCAGGATAGAAAGGGAAGGGAAATCACTTTAACAGCAAAGCAGACAGTAAAGTAAAAATGTTATTTAAAGTGGACCTTGACTCCCTTTTTCCTATTTGAAGAATCCTTCTTCACTCCTTCTCCCTTTTAGCACTGGTTCACACTAGTGCGATTTCTAATAGCATTTGAGTCACACAGAATTGCATGGCAAGAGAAATCGCATTATATTCAATGGTGCCCATTCCCATCAATGTGACGCAGCATGGTGTGATTTTAGAAAAGGTTCCTGTGCTACTTTAGTGTAATTTACAGTACGATGTTAAAGAAATTTGGGAAAAAACATAAATAAAGCTTTTTGAAATAAAAAAAAGGAATTAGCACACTTAAAGTGTTACTAAAGCCACAACAGTAAAATCAGTCTGTATATGCAGGAATGTATGCTCATTATACTCCCTGTGGAACCTAAGGGGTTAATCCTCTGCATTGTGTAAAAAGGCTGTTTAACCCTGTCTTCTCTGATCCTCCCCTTCTTTTACTGTCCCCAAACCATCTGCTGATAGTACAGAGCCTTGAAGGCACTCTGCACATGCTCACTTTGGTGTGTGTTGTTAGAGAGTTTTTTTTTTCTTCTTGGGAGGGTGCATGTGATCAGCACAGGTCCAATCAGCACTCTCCAGACACAGGGTGAGGAGTTATGCAACCTCATAGGACAGTCAGAGGAGAATGGAAACTCCTCCTACAAGCTTTAACCACTTGCCGACTGCCGAACGACTATTTACGGCGGCAGTCAGCCCCTCACAGGCAAAGTGATGTAGGGGTACGTCACTAGCCTGTGAGGCTCTAGGGAGCAAGCGCTCGCCGCCGGAGGCAAGCTCCCGCTCGCTCACGGACCCCACCCCGCGCGTGTGAGCAGCGGACCCGATGTCCTCCGCTCACTCGCGATCATCGGTCACAGAGGGAGAAAGGCAGGCGGCTAAAGTAAACAAAGCCGCCTGTCATTCTCCCTTGTGTAACAGCAGAGATCATACGGTCCTGCTATGTAGGATCGTATATCTCTGCTGTTACATGAAAAGCCACATCCCACAACAGTAAGAAACACGCCCCTAGGGACACACATAGCCACTGCATCTCTAATAAAGTTAACCCCTTCCCTGCCAGTGTCATTTTTACAGTAACAGTGCAGATCGCCGCCATTTCTCGTTAAAAAAAAAAAAAACAATAAAAATTACAAAAATCTTTCCCTTAGTTAGTAAACGCAATAACTTTTGCGCATACCAATCAAAATACGCTTATTGCGATTTTTTTTTTTTACCAAACATATGTAGCACAAAACAAATTGGCCTAAAATGTTAAAAAATTTAGATTTTTACATTTTTTGGGGGGGAATTTCATATAAAAAATGTGAAAAATATTGTTATTTTTGCAAAATTGTCGCTCTTTTTTTGTTTATAGCGCATGATCAACTAATCGCAGAGGTGATCAAATACCACCAAAAGAAAGCTCTGTTTGTGGGAAAAAAAGGACATCAATTTAATTTGGGTACAGCGTCGCACGACCGCACAATTGTCCGTTAAAGTCATGCAGTGCCGAATCGCAAAATAGGCCCCGGTCAGGAAGGGGGTAAAATCTTCCGGGGCTTAAGTGGTTAAAAAGGCACTGATAGAAGTCACAAGACTGCTATATACTGCTGATGAGAAAGGGTATTTAGCGGTTTAAATCTGCTAAAATAATGTCATTTTCATGTCCTCTGTACTGTGGGAGACCAGATTTAGACCCCGTTCACACTGGGGCGACGCTACTTGCCGGGGCGACCTCACAAGTCACGGTGCGCAGCTCGCACCGCGACCTCGGAGCGGCCGGCACGGACTTCATATCATTGAAGTCAATGCAGGTCGCTCCAGGTCGCCCCAAAGCAGCTCGGGACCCTTTTTCTAAGTTGGAGCGACTTGTGTTGCTCCTATTAGAACGGGTCCACAGCTTCTCTATGGCAGGCGACCTACGGCGACCTGTCAGGCGACCAGGTCGCCTGACAGGTCGCCCCAGTGTGAACGGGGTCTCAGTGAATGCAGCTCCTGTGTTTAGTAACACTGTAATGCTATCATTACAGATTTTAAGAGCATGCAGCTATTAGAATAGGATATTTTAAATGACAGTTCCCCTTTAAAACCAATTGTGCCCTATTTCCCATGAAAAGTAGCCATACTTTCATTGAGAACCTTTTTATAAACAAGTGCAGTTTCTGTTTTCTGCACTCGTCCTTGCTAGGTCTACTCCACACAGTGCTTATGTTTGATATTTTAGGTATAGAAATTAAAATGCATTGCGGATCCTGCCCTGCCCTGTGATGTGTCCTCAGCATAACGCTGCAGAGAACATCAGCCGATAGAAGTGTCAGGAAATTGGGTTATGAATAGAGATTTTAAAGGGTTCTGAAATTTATTCCACTGCAAAGGTAGTCAGACTATTTATTGCCTGTTATTCTCGTCTGCCTATTTTTAGTCTGGGGCACTGAGAACCAGCATAGGCTTCGAGACAAACTTTCTGTTAGCTGGCAGGGTGCTGGCCATGTGCGCTGCTTCCAATTTAAATCCTGCCTCTCACATATGCCTGCTGAGTCTACAATTAGGGACAATCGTCCAAACAATGTGGATATGTCAGTGGAAGAGCACAAGCAACATCAGAGGCAGTAGAAACATGTCTTCCTAGTTCAATGGTTGTAGAGCAGCCTTTCTCAACCTCTTTAGAGCCCATTCACACTAGCACGACTTATGAGGCGACTTGTGTCGCCCCAGGTCGCTTGACATAACAAAAGCAATGGTAATCAATCAGTGCCGTCTTAATTGGAACTACTGAAGTCGCTCCGACTGCAGAAAAGGGTCCTGTACTACTTTGAGGCGACCTGTGATCCGACTTGTCCCATATACTTCAATGGGAGTCGCCTCCTTATCTTAATTGAAGCGACTTGTTATCAGACTTTCCAGGAAGAAGAAAGAGATTAGCCAGGCATTCCCCACATTGCAGCCATGCCTATATATATATATATATATATATATATATATATATATATATGTAATGGTATATATATATTCCATTATCTCTGCTTGGTCTGTGTGAGTGGCACTGGTGGACACAGATAAGTGGCACTGGTGGACACTGATTCGTGGCACTGATACGTGGCACTGGTGGACACTGATTTGTGGCACTGATATGTGGCACTGGTGGACACTGATACGTGGCACTGATATGTGGCACTGGTGGACACTGATTTGTGGCACTGATACGTGGCAATGGTGGACACTGATTCGTGGCACTGATATGTGGCACTGGTGGACAATGATTCGTGGCACTGATATGTGGCACTGGTGGACACTGATATGTGGCACTGGTGGGCAGTGGCACTGGTGGACACTGATACGTGGCACTGGTGGGCAATGAGGAAATGAGTAAAAAAAAAACAGAAAAGGGGAATTAGGTCACAGCACATCATATTCTGATTGGCCAAATACAAAGTCGTCTGTCATATAAGTCATGCAAAATAATTCACAAGTCGTGCTGAAGTCGCGGTAAAATCGCGGTAAAAAGTCGCTCCTACGTGGGGCGACTGATGGTCGCGGCAGTGTGAACCGGCTCTTATCCCAGAAAATCCTTTGATATCATTTGTAGGTCTCAGGAAACCTAACCCCTACAAAAACCAATTCACTGGGAAGGTCAGCGGGGGGATGCCCTTTACATTGATGGCCAGTTGTGGTTGAATGCCACCCTTGCAGACAGCTAAAAAGATTATTTGTGTCTTAAAGCTGTCTCTGCCAAGTGGCATTGACCCTGAAACTATGCAGGCACCATCATATAGGAGGTCAATCAGCCACAGCTCAAGGAACCCCTAAGAACCTCTGAAGGAACCCCCAAGTTCCACAGAACCCTCGCTAAGAATGACTGATGTATAGAATGAGTTCATTTTGAATGACATCAGTGTGACAAGGATATATTCCTCTAACATAAGTCAGCAATAAGTGGGTTCATTCCATGATTACTCCACCGTGCTCCACACAGGCTCCTAAGGTGCGTGTTGATGTAATATTTGCTGCACAAGCATTGGAGACTTAACACTGACCTGTCTGTTCTTGACTGGCTCCTTCACTGCGCAACTTCAATCAGCCTGTTATGTGCTTGTTAATAGCAAGTAAATAACATTACCTCAACTGCGTACAAAGTGCAAATGTCATGTACTTATAACTTGCAGTCTATAAACTAGAAAGATGCTTGAAGAGACTCTTCTCTGTCTCTTTATTGACTTTCCTTGTGTACAGGGCTGCAACTGCCTTCATTATAGATGGCTGACCAGGCCTGGGGTTGAGTAGCAGCTTCACACGGATCTCAGTTTTGCAGAGATTAACTTGTAGTGTAAGGAGAGATGCTGGGGATATCGGCTACTTTGTAAATGTAATATTGCTTTATAGTTCTGAGTTTAATGTCATGAGCATCTGGCAAGCTCTTGTTTTCCCACGAAGAGTAGACTGTAATGTAGTCATTAGTATTCATATTGAATAGATTTTTAACAATGCCGCAATCATTTTAGGTGGGATTTTAGGTGCAGGATATCTTCACAAGCTTCATATTCCATTTGTATTTACATCAAACAATGAATAAATAGGTTGGCCCAACCTGACTCCACTACCTCCAGGTTTTTCTACCTTCGAACGTGCATGTACATCTGATCCCGATAGGCGAGGACTCATATCAGACATTTATGCTTAACTTTTATCCTACCCAACACCCCCCCCCCCCCCCCACCAATTTACACTAATAAATGGCAGAGAGACCTAAGTCTTACATTCTATATAGCTGATTGGTCACTAATCTGGCAGGCAACTAAATCTACATCACCAAATATTGTGGCCCTCGAAACCAACAACAAAGTACTCACCAGGTGGTACCTGGTTCCGCCAGGATTTCCAAATTTCTCCCCCAATATCCCCCCCCATAGCTTCCGAGGTTGTGACACACCACCAGGCACACAGGTCCATATCTGGTGGGAATGCCCCATAGCTTGCATCTTCTGATATGAAGTGTTTGAGATCCTATCAACCCTTTTTGATACACCTCTAACACCAGATCCAACAGTGGCGCTCCTGAACTACAAACTATCGGCTCTAACACAACTTCAGTTCAAACTCTTACTCTATGTTACCACAGCAGCTCAACAAACCACGGCAAAAGCATGGAAATCCTCCTCCCCTCTGTCTTCTAGCAATGAAAAATAGGGTCACACAAGCCATGATCCATGCCAAGACAGAAGCAATCATGCTTGACAGGTTTCTCCCCTATGAAAAGCTCTGGAGACCTTGGGTTTCCCATTACTTACCCCCACTACTTCGATGACTCCCTTCCACTACCTTGAGACTAGATCCATTTTTTTTCAACCCTGGACTACCTGTAACTGACCAGCAAGACTGGCTAAGGCACTCTTTAGGGACCCCCCCCCCATCCCTCCCCTCTGACATCACTTCACCCCTCACATTCTTCTTCTTCTCCAGCTATCTGACATATCACACCTACTTTCTGTACTTACTTCTTAACTTTTCTGAGACCTGCTCCATTTTCCTGACCTTTTCTCTACCAAACCAGGCAGAGGTCATAGACCGGTCTTGTCTTCTCTGTCCTTTCTCTTTTAGGGACTCTTGAGTTGGAATGGCTTTACTGCTACTGCATGGACCACTCACACAGAGCATAAACTGTGCATAACATCGGATGTTGGCCATGCTATACTCCAGGGATCCTCAAACTACGGCCCTCCAGCTGTTGCGGAACTACACATCCCATGAGGCATTGTAATACTCTGACATTCACAGACATGACTGGGCATGATGGGAATCTTAGTTCCTGAACAACTGGAGGGCCATAGTTTGAAGACCCCCTGCTATACTCTTACCATCCTCTAATGAGCGATTTCCAACACACCATCCACTGAGCATGTCCCTTGTGAACAGTTTAATGGATGTTACTTTTCTTACTGTACAGAACTATTTGGTTATCAACCTTCTGAACTGGAGGCTTATCTTTTATAACATATATACTCTCACAAGGTTTATTTGATGATTGTATTATGCTTACTGCATTACTTACTGTGATACTTGTAAACTGCATACAGTTTGTACTACCTACTTTTTATGATATTGTTCTGAACTGCACTTCTTTCAATAAAATATTTGAATAAGGAATAGGTTGGCCCAATGCAGCTTTTAAGCATAACTAAAGGCAAAACCTTTTTTTTTTTTTGGATAGAGGGGAGAGGGATTAGAACCCCTGTCAGTTTTTATTGCTGTCAGTGCCCTCTTTAGGGAGATTCACCCTCTAAATTTGTCCTATTTACCATTGTCATTGAAAGAGAAAGTAAAAGAAAATCCCAAATTTTGTGTTGTCCCCACAAAAGTAATAGAGTGGAAATCTTCTGATGGGGACACTAGTTCTGGTGACCTGGGGGTCCCCAAGTAATTTCCTTAATTTGCAGGGATTTCCTCTCACTTCCTGTTTTGACTATGGGATGGGAATAGAAGGTAAATCTCCGCATTGGGACAAAGGGGGCAAAAAAAAAACTTCCCTTGCTCTATCCAAAAGAAGAAAAAAAAAGGTTTTGCCTATAGTTCTACTTTAAAGTAAAGATTAACTCTCAATAAAGTAATAATTGTGTAGCGCCCCTTCCCCCCCGCATTAGGGAGAGCTGACATTTCACCTCAGGGTCCTGGTTCTTAGGCATGATGGGTGTGGACATTTGTAGAAAAGATGGGCGCCAATGCAAAGACTCCAAAAATAACAGCACAGGTAGACGGCAATACAGAACCAAGGTCTTAGGCCTTCACACCAATGTTCTGTATCTACGTAGCCACAGCTGTCTCCTATAGCAACAAAAACTCATAACACTATACAGAATTTCCTTGGATGAGTTCCCAGTAATGTTTCCCGAACCTCTTCACAATCCCCAGCTCATGGAAAGTCTCTTCTGTTACTCCATCCTCCTCAGCATTCCTCCAGGCAACCAAGAGGTTCTTGCTCTCTGGCAGATCCTCTCCCATGCCCTCAGGCAGTGACCAGGCTCTCCCCAGCAGAGCCCTTGAGCACATGGCTAAACCTCAGGCTTCAGGCCTACCCAGCAGCAAATGTTCCTCACACACCCACCCCAGACTGCAGTCTGGGTGGAAGAAGAACCCAGATCACCTAACTTCCACCAAATACAGTATGTACCCTCTTCGAGCATCCTCAGCGGCCAGAGAAACTCCTTACTGATAGGCTGAGAAAAGTATGTAGTAACCTAGGCTCAATATAATTCATCATACCATCGCCAAAGGTAACAGGGCCACCTTTTGACAGAAGAGAGACCACAGCTAAACCAGGCTTAGGAGAAAACCCATTTGATCACGAAGACTACAAATTAGCCAGGCTAGCTTCCACCTAGCACAGCTAAATTTACTAGCAGCCCTGTTTAAGGCAAGGGTGCTACACTTGGTTTTGTAGAGCACTATACGTAAAATGGATAACATTTTTTTAATACAGATTTTCCCTTAATTTGTTCAGATATTCTGTCCCTGAACTATGCACATCCTGTACACTCCTTGCATGAACTTCCTGTGAATGAGTATGTGCTCCAGTATCAACTGTACACTATATATGGTGACTATGGTGGAATGTGCCTAATGCAATTTAAGTTGGCATGGCACGGAGCCCAAATTGTTAGTGTGCAGGAAGCGGTGAAAATGCCGCATCTGACTTGAGGAAATGTTGTAACGCTCAGGTCCCCTCTAGATTGTACATTGCAATGCATCACCATGCATTCAGGCAGCCCATGCACATTGCTGTGTGTTGGTCAGTACTGTTCAGTGCACTGGGATGCTAACCGCAATGAATAGGAAGTTCTGTGTGTTCAGGAGTAAAGTTGGCCATACACTAGTAGAATTTACAGTAGTTCAGTTTTCTATTTTAAAAGTGGAACGAAACCCTTCAATTTAAAAAAAAAAAACAGTTACTGTAAATTACTGTCGCATGTAACGGTCACATTGTGCTCTCAACCTAACTGTCAAACTATCAAATGTCTGGTGTCATAAGTGATCACATGTGCAGTATCATGGCAGTTCAAGATCAAATCAAGGCCAAGATGGCAGTTTCCTTGGCTGAAAAGGATAGAAGGGTTTAGTTCCGCTTGAGAAACATGGCTTTCAAGGGCTTTGTTGTCGATAGATGCCAACAAAGCATTTAACCGTGTTTAATGGGGGTACTTAAGGGCTGTGTTAGAAAGATTTGGGTTTGGTTCTGTCCTTATATCCTGGGTCTGCCCTTTGTACTATTGCCCACAGGTCAGTATAAGGGAAGGGGGCAAACTCTCCACCACATTTGAGTTAGGGAGGGGTACCAGGCAGGGCTGCCCCCTCTTACCGCTGTTGTTTGCCTTTGCAATGGAGCCGCTATTGCCATCAATTAGGGCCAATGACAATATAAAGGGGTTCCAGTATGGTACATTACATGAGAAAGTCCTATTTTATGTGAATGATATGCTCGTGTGATTGGGGGACACACAAAGTTCTCATGTCATGTCCACTATTTTAGATTTTGGAAGGTTTTCAGGGCTAACGATTAACTGGTCTAAGTGCACTTTACTACCTTGAAATCAGGGGGTCATCCCTGTAACAGTGTTCCTTTGTCCTGTACCGGTGGTGTCCTTATTTAAATACTTGGGGATAGTAATCTCCACACAGGCCATAGACTACTGCCACCCTAATATCTTCCCCTAGCTAATGAAATTCAGGGACGAGCTTTAACTCCCGACCAAGTTGTGGCTCTCTGTAGCAGGGAGGGCCAATCTGGTCAAAATGATTTTGATGCCCCAGTTTCTCTACCGTCTGCATAACTCCCCTGTGGTTATCCTACAAAATATTTTTCTGTATGGTCAGCACTATTTTTGGATCCCTACTGAGGTAGCACTAGAAGCAAACTAGAACAACTGCAGAAGGCAAAGGTCAGGGGAGAGCTGGCTCTACCGAACCCCTGGCTCTATTACATTGTGTCTCAACTTCAACACATGGTGGGAGGCCTAGAGAGGACGACCACTTCTGAGGATGGAACTCAGGACTCCACACTGTCTGTTATGCTGCAGTTTAGTAAGGCCAATACCTTAGCTGAGGGTCTAGAGGTGCAGCTTTTCTCCAAACCTAATAAACAGTATATAGGCTCATACACAAAATATAGGAGCAAGCCAAACAACTACAAAAGGTTACGGGTTACACAGGTTACAGTCCTATTTGGGATAACCATACCTACCCCGAATTGGCCAAGTTACAGCATGCTGCTAAGTGGGGAGGTTATGGGGTGACGCATATCAAACATATAATGAATAATGGTCATTTAATCTCCTTTCCACAATTGCAGTCTAGATATGGCATTCCCTCCTAATATGCTCTTTTACTATTTACAATTGAATCACAAGGTGATTGCTCAGCAGTCCCTGGAGGCCTCTGAGGAGATGTCATCGACCCCATCTTTGGGCTTATGCAGCAGTCCTACTCCACAAAGGGTTTTAACTCCAACTGCTATGCTATGCTCCCGGGGGGTATATCTAGAGAAATTCCGGTGTCCTCTTATCATTTCAAAGGAGACTGTCTCAATTATACATTCATTTCAGAGTCCAATGTACCCCACTCAGAGTACGTTCCATGGGCTTACACCCTGAGCCCATATGTACTAGATGTAACCGAGATGCAGGGGTCCTAATACTTTTGCTATGGAGGTGCCCAAAGCTTCATGGCTATTGCAATGCTGTTGTTACTACGGTGAACTCCATTTCCATGGATCAAAAAACACTGTATCCTAGATTTTCTTGATGTATGCTAAAGAGGGCGCATCCAGAGCCTTGTTTTAGTCTCGCAGGCTCATCTTACTACACTGGTTTCGTAATACTCCCGCCTACGCCACCAATGTTGTTTGAACAGATGGGTACAACGCTGTGGTTAGAAAAGCTGATATATCAGCATAAGGGCAGTTTTTTTTTCTAAATTTGCTAAGGTATAGGGTAGTTGGTTGGTTATTCCTGGTTTGGCCCCATCTGATATAATAATAGGGCGCTTATTGCTGTGAAATATGATATACAAAAATGGATATGTTTAATCTAGCTGGTAATGCTATGGCTAAGATATGTATGCCCTTGCTTTTCACATGTTTAATGCTTGTCTACCTGCTTTGTTATGGTGGCCCTAGTGTCCCCGTTACAAAAGGCCTTATATAGGGCTCTAAGGGGTGACCAATGTATTTCCTATCACGTGAGTTACAATAGTGTTATGCTGAACTGATTTCTGAAGTGAACTATCTGTGTTTTTATTGTCTGGTTATAGAACTTTGTGACATCGCAATAAACCTTTACCTGATTTTAAATAAAAAAAGAACATTGCTTTGATTTTCTAATCCTTATTGGGGCCAAATCAGCATTTGTTTTCAACCACAGTGATAACATTTTTTTTAAAGAACAGGATCAAAAACTCTAACAGTTGCTTTTTGTTCGAGAAAGTCCATTCATTCCAAAATTGAATGTTAAAAGCAAACAAAATTTTGAAGTACTTTCAAACGACATTCATCAAGTCATCTAATGTACTGGGAATTGCTGTATGAATTTTCATACAAAAATGTACTAGTGTACAGTTAGCTTAAGGTTCCCAAAAATCTTAATACCTATATTTAAATATGGGTATATTATTCTTTAAATACTCAGCAAAATGTTGATACTAATTTTTTTCTTTTTTTTTTCTCCAGGTCAATGAATGGTAGACTAACGGCACAAGTCTTTTTCTATGACCAGTATTTTCAGCCCTATCAAAAAGATGACTTTGTCTTGGTGAGTTGTCCCTAAGCATTGACCATCTGTGTACCACCATCACAATCTTTCTGGTGTCCCAAGTATCACCAGTATTTTTTCATGTGTACCACCCATCTTTACTCCAGCATTGTTTTGTTTGTAAAGGAGAACATGTCATGCAGCTCATCAAATTATATAAAAAAAATCAAGTGGTAATTCACTGCAATGGCACATTCAAAAATTTCCCAGCGAAGAGGAGCCAAGTCAGGACCTGGTTTGCTACATTTACTAGCAAATGTTGAAAAGATATAACTGGGTAAGCAACCCTTTTCATGCATGCTATGGTGGGTAGGCAATGTAATTTTCAATGACACCCAGAAAATCGTTATATGGCATGCGCACTCGCTCGGACTAGCTTATGGAAGGACCCGAGGATCCTGTGGTGGACACAATGCCGTTGCCATCGGCTGTAATTGACAAGTCATTAAGCTTTCAATGACAAGGCCTTACCTGCTAATCTGCGCCTGCCGCCAACCACCTCCATGACATTTCTGAGAAGCCCACTTGATGTCACTGGGATTCTGGTTCCAGTCCTCCTTCCAGTACCTACATAGGCTTGTCTGTGGCTGCAGATGTTGTTAGGTGAAGAAACGAGGATATCTATCCTTTTCCTCCTCCTTGTGGAACCGCTTGCTGCAGCATGTATAAATCAGCCTCTCCATACAGGCCTAAAGTCAAGCCTTTATCACCCAATGGAGTTGATTTACTAAGACTGTAGAGTGCAAAATCTGGTGCAGCTCTGCAGAGAAACCAATCAGCTTCCACGTTTTTTGTCAAAGCTTAATTGATCATGCTAAAGTTAGAATCTGATTGGCTACCATGCACAGCTGCACCAGATTTTGCACCTTCCAGTTTTAGTAAATCAACCCCAATATGATTTTCCATTGCAGGCTTGCATCCTATGAAAATGCAAAAAGTGCAGGGGGGCCTGTATCAACAGGCTTTTGTTTGCTTCAAGCAGCTTTTGCATTCCAATACAAGCCTGTAAGAATGCAAAATCTGCTTAAATCAGGTCAAGTGCAGTTGTCAATAAGTTCTGAGTGATCTCAGAAGCGAGGCAAACTTAAGCCATTGACAGAAACCCAAAGCCCATCAACACCCACCCTAAAACACTTTGATAGACACGACCAGAGCCTTTTTGTATAGCTACCATGGGTTTTGTGTTTCGTAACCAGTGCGTTCGTTCCTCTGAATGACGTTCCTGTACACCCTAAAGTGTAAAGGACAGACAAGGTGAGATGACTGCACAGCAGACAATAATCCTAAAGTCTGCGGATGTAATTAGTGGCAGGAGACTATGGAACTGGCTTTAAATGACTTTATCAGATGCCCGCCCGAACCACTTGGTGTCCAGCAGACATAACGTATGTTAATTACATTTCCATCTTACTAGTGTGCCATTTGTTTTGAACTATTTAATACGTTGTCGTCTGTGTAGAAGTGAGCTGGCAAGGGCAAGTCATTTCCAAAAGGTGATCAAAATACATAAAAAAACTTTTTACATATTCTGTTTACTTGGAAGTTTAAAGAAAACCTGTGCTTGTAAAAGTGAAAAGTGGGCATTCTGTTTTGTGGACCTGTTTTCCTGCCTAGCTGAGATCACCATTACATGCTTAAAGGGTAACTCCATTTTTGTGGGGGTAAAATAAATGATCAAATAAAAAAATAAATAAATATAGCGTATACAATTGCGACACATGTCTTATTGTATTTAAATGTTATTAAAAATTACCTTTTTTTAAAAATCTGCAGCACTGTAAATATCTGTACAATGCAAGACAATATGGCTACCTGTACACAGATGGCGTACAGAACACCCCCCCCCCAGAAATGTTGGTTCCTGCTTGTGTGATTGGCTCACTGATTTTTTTAAAAGTCTGCACTAAGATACAAGTCACATATTGGGCATTGTGCAAAATGTAGAAATCAGCGCAACTAATAATTGAAGTATAAAAGAAGCTGCTATACCAAAAACTTCTCACTAAAAAGTAAACCACAATTGCAAATAAAAGGGTACAGCGCTAAATACTGTGTCAAATAAAGTGCTCATGACATAAATCAATGTGACGATGTGCCCAATGCAAATATATATATGGTGCAAAAAATATAATAGATCAATCATAGTGCTATCAAAAAGTGACTATGTGCAAAGAGGATCAATTATAAATGAATAAATGGAAATGGAAAACAGTCCAGGAGTAACAGTCCATCCAAAAATTACACTCTGTGCAAAATAAGCAAGAATCTGTGTTTGACAGGTGCTTAAAACATAGTGCTCCAGCTTCCACCACCAACAGCAGAGGATGGCTCCTCACCTTATATTCAGACCTGTGTGTTACTACTGGGTCTAAAAAAGCAATATCCCCCAAGGGTTAATACACAGGTGATTTTTCCTTAAAGATCACTAGGGCACCGTCATGGTTACCTCTGCGGTCACTTGAAATTCCAGATCAAACTCCCCAAATAAAGGTAGGCATGGAAGAGAGCAATAAAATAATCTAATGCTCTCGGTTTACAATTTCTCCTTTATTAAAGTAGATAAGATACACTTACCTGCGTTCGCACAATAAGTTTTTACGGGCTAATACACTCATAATAGAGCTGTGAGAGGAGCCTGCTGCCGGGTCGCCCTATTGGGCATTCCCCTGCAACAAAAATGTAATTTTTCGTAAGATATGCTCAAAGGAAAATCACGTCTAAAGGGTTGCAGACCCAGCAGCTTTCCTCATTAGGGCCCTGCAGGTGGAGCAGCTGATTGATAAATATAAAACCACTTCCATACAGATTCATTTGGCACATGGGCACAGATATACAAACAGCTATTTCTTCACAATAATAAAAGATAGGAATCAGCAACAACGTTTGCTAAAATCCTTACAATGTACACACATCACCCAGGGGGGAATGTTTTTTTTTTTTTCCCCAACAAAAGTGATGTTACTCTTTAAGTCACTGACCCGGAACAAGTATGCAGATCGGGAAGTCTGATTTTCTCTGGCTGCATGCATTTTCTTGGTCAGTGGCTCAAATAATATTTTGGCCAGTAACGGCCAGACAGCTAGCATTTTCAAAAAGGAGGTTGTAAGAGTAGGGAAGGATTAGAAGCTTATCTGTTTTATTGCTTATCTGTGTCCCTGCTGGGGTGATTCACCCATCTCTTTGGTAATAGTCAATGAAAGAAAGTAATGGGAATTCCAAAGTTTTAATCTGCTCCCCAAATGCAGAAAAAAAAGTTCCCAAATCTTTTCTCAAGCTGAGGAAGGATGAGTCCGCTTCTGAGATGAATGATGCCCGCCTTCTTTCAGCCCAGGCTGTAAATGGTACAAACCCCTGCATCATTACCCATCCTGGACACAGTAGAAGGCTGGATAGACTGGTACTCACACATTATAGTGTAAGCACTGTTCGATGCAGCAGAGGAGCCACCAGCCACCATCACTGGAGAGAATGAAGAGGGACCCTACCAAGAGGTACCCTACCACCATCACTGGAGAGGATGAAAAGGTACCCTACCACCATCACTGGAGAGGATGAAAAGGTACCCTACCGCCATCACTGGTGAGGATAAAAAGGTACCCTACCGCCATCACTGGAGAGGATGAAGAGGTACCCTACCACCATCACTGGAGAGGATGAAGAGGTACCCTACCGCCATCACTGGAGAGGATGAAAAGGTACCCTACCACCATCACTGGAGAGGATGAAAAGGTACCCTACCGCCATCACTGGAGAGGATGAAAAGGCATCCTACCACCATCACTGGAGAGGATGAAAAGGGTCCCTACCGCCATCACTGGAGAGGATGAAAAGGTACCCTACCGCCATCACTGGAGAGGATGAAAAGGCACCCTACCACCATCACTGGAGAGGATGAAAAGGTACCCTACCGCCATCACTGGAGAGGATGAAAAGGTACCCTACCGCCATCACTGGAGAGGATGAAAAGGTACCCTACCGCCATCACTGGAGAGGATGAAGAGGTACCCTACCACCATCACTGGAGAGGATGAAAAGGTAGCCTACCGCCATCACTGGAGAGGATGAAGAGGTACCCTACCGCCATCACTGGAGAGGATGAAAAGGTACCCTACCACCATCACTGGAGAGGATGAAAAGGTACCCTACCGCCATCACTGGAGAGGATGAAAAGGTACCCTACCACCATCACTGGAGAGGATGAAAAGGTACCCTACCACCATCACTGGAGAGGATGAAAAGGTACCCTACCGCCATCACTGGAGAGGATGAAAAGGTACCCTACCACCATCACTGGAGAGGATGAAGAGGTACCCTACCACCATCACTGGAGAGGATGAAAAGGTACCCTACCGCCATCACTGGAGAGGATGAAGAGGGACCCTACCGCCATCACTGGAGAGGATGAAGAGGGACCCCACCACCATCATTGTATTTAATAAAGAGGGACCCCACCACCATCATTAAAGAATGAACCCCATCTCCATCACTGAGAAGATAAAGAGGGACCCCATCTCCATCACTGAAGGAAATGAAAAGGGACCCTAGATTATCAATCCAGAAATTAATGATTGTATTGTGAAATACTATTTTAAACTGGAGTGTGGGGAATTACTGGAAACAAGCTTTAAAGCGACCCTATTGCCAATAAAGAATTACAAGCCAAGATGACTTAAAAGAACACTATATAAATTATCACCTTCCCCGCTGCCTGCACTGCCAAAAGTGTTGATCACTTGTGTCCCCTACAGAGATCACAAGTGTCCTGTAGCGGTGTGGAGGGCAGCTGTGTTGCAAGGAAGTATTGGTTATCCCAGCAGACTTCAGGGTAAGACTCCTCAGCATTGGAGCCAGGTTGGCAGCAAGAGAGGTAAGTATTTACATTCTGCATTTCAAGTACCACCTTTCCTTGCATTTCTTTATTGGAGGCAGGGTCACTTTAATATGTTAATTCAAAGTGCAGTGAAAAAAGAATGTTAGACCCACTGTAAGCTGACTTATGTTTGGTTTCTAAAGTTCAATATGAGCCACTATTCATTGCATCATCCAAAATGTTCTTTGTGTTTGTTCTGCCTTATAGTTTGGCATGAGATGGCACAGCATTAAAAAATAATCTTTTATTTTCAGGCATTTTTCCAGGATCCAAATGTGGTTTCCCATTTAAAAGTTCTTTCCAGCTCAGGACAGTGGACTACATTGGGTAATCTTGCTGTTTTTCTACCGTTTTAAATTTCTTGCTGATGTACGATTATAGGATGAGGGTTTGGGGATTCCAAGTCAATAACATTTTTTCCTTTTTTTTTTTTTATGACAGATTAGTCGTTTACAGCTACAGTAATCCTTGAGACATTTATAGTGCGGGTGGAGCAGATAAAAATAGAAAATGCAAAACGGCTACTTGTAAAAACTAATGACACCTATTTCAGAAGAAAATAATAATTTCTGGAATAATTATATGTTTTGCTTGAGGAGAATTGCAGTTTAACCACTTAAGCCCCGGAAGATTTTACCCCCCTTCCTGACCAGGGCCTATTTTGCAATTCGGCACTGCGTGACTTTAACGGACAATTGTGCGGTCGTGCGACGCTGTACCTAAACAAATTTGGCGTCTTTTTTTTCCCCACAAACAGAGCTTTCTTTTGATGGTAGTTGATCACCTGTGTGATTTTTTGATCATGCGCTATAAACAAAAAAAGAGCGTCAATTTTGCAAAAATAACAATATTTTTCACATTTTTTTTATATGAAATTCCCCTCAAAAAAATGTAAAAATCTAAATTTCTTAACATTTTAGGCCAATACGCAAAAAGCGTATTTTCATTGGTTTGCGCAAAAGTTATTGCGTTTACTAACAAGTGTGTCCTAGGGGCGTGTTTCTAACTGTGATTGGCTGTGGCTTGATGTGTAAGAACAGTGATCAACGGTCCTACATAGTAGAACCGTTTGATCATCATTCTTACACAGGGGAGACTGACAGGCGGCTTTGTTTACACTAGCCGCCTGCCTTTCTCCCGCTGTCACAGACGATCGCGAGTGCCTGGCGGACATCGGGTCCGCCGGGCACACGCGCTGGGGGGGGGGGGTCCGTGACCAAGCGGCAGCGCGCATCCGGCGGCACGCGTTTGCTCCCAAAACCCTTATTGGCTAGCGACGTAGCCCTACGTCGCTTTGCCTGTGAGGGGCTTACTGCCGACTTAAATAGTCGTGCAGCAGTCGGCAAATGGTTAAAAAAGACAACAGGATCAGTAAAAGTTAAAGTGGTTGTAAAGGCACAAGGTTCTTTTACCTTCATGCATTCTATGCATGAAGGTAAAAAACCTTCTGTGTGCAGCAGCCTTCCAAGCCACCCTAATATTTTCCTGAGCCCCTCTTGATTCAGCGGTGTCCACGAGAGACTGGTCTCTCCCGGGACTCACACTCCTGATTGGCTTTTGGCAGCG
This sequence comes from Pelophylax lessonae, assembly GCF_965119305.1. NCBI lineage: Eukaryota > Metazoa > Chordata > Amphibia > Anura > Ranidae > Pelophylax > Pelophylax lessonae. Next base: position 671,747,954 of record NC_138769.1, on the reverse strand, counting down.
GCTCCCGCTGCTGTCAATCACAGCTAGTGAGCCAAATTTAGGAGACGAGAGGAGGGACCAAGCCTCGGCTCCATGTGTGAATGGACACCCAGAGCTGCTGATCGGGAGAGCGCCTGCTTGGGTGCCTCAATTGCAAGCTGCTTGCTGTAGGGGCACCCGGGAAGAGGGGGGAGTCAGGAGCACCGGCATGGGACCCAAGAAGGGGAGGACACGAGCTGCTTTGTTCAAAACCACTGCACAGGACAGGTAATAATAACATGTTTATTTCTTTTAAAAAACAAACAAAAAGAACAAGACTGTTTATTTTATCAGTTCTGTCACGTCAAAATGGATGAAGTATTCATCAGTTTTTTGTATCTGTTTTTCATCAGTGCTCATCAGTTTTTTTTTTTTTTTTTTTTTGCATCCACTACCAATGCAAAAACAGATGAAAAACTGACTATTTGTCAGTTTACATCCGTTTTTTTGTCCGATACATTTTTTTTTTTAACGGAAGAAAAATAAAGCTTTGATCAGTTTAAAAAAACAGATGATGACGGATGTGGATGTAAACTGATATAAATTGATGATCATCCATTTACATCTGTTTTTTCATAGAGATGCATTGATGTCCGTTTTTCATCCGTCAACGGTTGGATGAAAAATGGACAAACGGACAGCATGTGTGAAAGGGGCCTTAAGCACTTTATCTTAGTCTGTCTTTTTTTTTTTTTCAGTTTGAGCAGAGTTTCATAACCGGGGTTCCACTACCCTACCAGGAAAACCCTAGGGTTACGCCAAAGGTTGCTAGGGGTTCCTTGAGCAAGCCATGGGCAGTTTTGTCATGGGCAAATTTTGTCTTCCATTGACACCAATGAACTTTTTAGCTATCTGTAAGGTGGAAATTCTTTCCAATAACCACAGGTTTAAGGAGCGTTCTTCCCACTGACCATGAGTCGTAGATTTAGTCATTTTTGGCAAGGGTTCCCTGAGACCAGAAAATCATTTCAAGAGCTCCCCTGTATTTAAAAAGGTTGATAAAGTCTGGTTTAGAGAAAAAATATTTTAGTCTGTGACAGCTAGTGAAGCTGGTTTTGGGGGCTCATTTATAATGTACAACAGATAACACTATTCCCTTCCCACTATGCATTGCTGTGCTACACACACTACAGCCCATCACAGTAATGAAAATCAGGCTGCTATGTGTATCTGGTGACTCTGAAGCTGGTGGAGCAGGACTAAACCACATTGCTGTGCATTTTTTTTTCTATTACAGGGTGGTGCATCTATACCACTGCTTTTTAAATGAGAGCCTTTGATAGTGTTGCAGACGTGTGTTCTTTTTGTGGGTTTTTGGTAATATTGCTATATTGGATGCGATTCCCAAGACCTTAGTAGTAAGTTTTAGCCTTCATCCCATAAAGGATTTGAAAGGGGTTTTGATACCTTAAACCAGTTGATTGGGACCTTACGGGCTAATATAACATGTAGATTGTTGTTAAAAAAGGGGTTTTTTATTAAAAAAAGATTGATAATATATTGATACAATAATCATAGAATGTGTGGGTTATAGACCCATAGGTGTTGGTGAAAATAAGAAGGAAAGGGTGATATGGTGACAAATGGTATGTCTCTCTATTGTTCACGCTTCGAATGGCGTGAGGTCCGTAGGGAGAGATATCCTGAATTCCTACGCGTTTCGGCTTTGCGCCTTTGTCAAGGAAATTATTCCACCATATCTGTAAGTATATTAGGTGGTTAGTAGGATATTATGCTGTCAATGGAGGAGATTCATTGGTCGCCAATAATATACATACTTGTTTAAAAGAGATCTGCCATGAGACCTTGCTTCTGGTCCTTATATTTCCACACAGAAATTGGGGGTGGACACTTGTCGCTGGAGTATAAGATATGAGTAAGTAAGTGAACATAATTGTATATGAGAGAAAGATTTTTGTGCTTAAAAGTACTTACAATCAATGTAGTACTTGATAGTACCAGTAGGGGAACAATCCTCAATCTTGATCCTATTTGTTCTAATGGGACATAAAAGTCCGTTAGAGTTAAAGGGGGTCAGGTGCCCTAATACATGTCTATATCATGTATAGGGTAAACTGGTTAGGTTATATCTCATTACTTACATTTGTGGAATATAATGTGGGTGTAGTAAAATCAGGCTGCTATGTGTAGCTGGTGACTCTGAAGCTGGTGGAGCAGGACTAAACCACATTGCTGTGCATTTCTTTTGGTCTATTACAGGGTGGTGCAGCTATACCACTGCTTTTTAAATGAGAGCCTTTGATAGTGTTGCAGACGTGTGTTCTTTTTGTGGGTTTTTGGTAATATAGCAGAAAGTAGTGAAAATATGCTCTGTTTCGGTACTGCATTAACCCCCATCTACTGACCTAAAAGCAGAAACTTGCTTTCCCCCTTGAGTTTTCTCCAGTTGTGATTAAGCTCTGGGCCTAACTGGTGCCAAGCCCAGTTCACCGCTTTTAGCTGCCAAATGAGCCTCAGTGAGCAGCAGTTTTGACAGGGGATGGGGCTTAGATCCTTGAGGGGCAGGCCATTGCAGATTGAGAGAAAAAAAAAGGAACCTATATGCAGTCTTAGCCTGAGATCCAAGGGACACAGTTATTGATTGGAAAATTAGCATAGGTACAAGGTGTCTTTTTATTTCCATAAGTGCACTTTAGTTTCTGATTTAAAATGCTGAAAGACATGAGATGACAGTTGTGGGATCTTCCCATTTTAGTCTGCATCAGACAATGATTGCATGCAGATACTGCCCAGCTAACTACTTTTGGGTGGGACCAATGAGTAGACAAGTTGGGAAACTTGTTCTGATTGTTAATTCCCCTGATGGCTGCTGGCAGTGGGAACATCTAGAAAGCTCATTCCCTTCCTTGTCCTTTGGCCGCTCCATTCATTTGGCCTTGGTCAAACACTACCTATACTCAAACGCCAGCTCAGTAATACTCAGTGAGTTGGGCCAATGTATGCTCAGTTAGAACCTACAGAAGATATAAAAAAACATCCTTGAAAGCAAAAAAAAAAAAAATTCAATTTTTTTAAATAAAAATGAAAACAAAGGTGGCTTATACCTTTTAACTACTTAAGCCCCGGAAGATTTTACCCCCTTCCTGACCAGGGCCTATTTTGCGATTCGGCGCTGCGTGACTTTAATGGACAATTGCGCTGTCGTGCGACGCTGTACCTAAACGAATTAGACGTCCTCTTTTTCATACAAACAAAGCTTTCCTTTGGTGGTATTTGATCACCTGTGCAATTTTTTGATCATGCGCTATAAACAAAAAAAGGGCGTCAATTTTGCAAAAATAACAATATTTTTCACATTTTTTTATATGAAATTCCCCCAAAAAAATGTAAAAATCAAAATTTTTAACATTTTAGGCCAATTTGTTTTCTGCTACATATGTTTGGTAAAAAAAATCGCAAAAAGCGTATTTTGATTGGTTTGCGCAAAAGTTATTGCGTTTACTAACTAAGGGAAAGATTTTTGTCATTTTTGTTGTTTTTGTTTTTAACGCGTAATGGCGGCGATCTGCGATTTTTTTTTTTTTTTTGCGGGACTGCGACATTGCGGCGGACAGATCGGACCCTTGACTGACATTTTTGACACTTTTGGGGTTACCAGTGACATTACTACAGTAATCAGTGCTATACATCTGCACTGTTACTGTAAAATGACACTGGCAGTGAAGGGGTTACCTTTTTTTTAGAGGGAGGGGTTAAGTGTGTCCCTAGGGGCGTGTTTCTAACTTTGATTGGCTGTGGCTTGAGGTGTAAGAACAGAGATCAACGGTCCTACATAGCAGAACCGTATGATCACTATTCTTACACAGGGGAGAATGACAGGCAGCTTGTTTACATTAGCCGCCTGCCTTTCTCCCGGTGTAACGGACGATCGCGAGTGCCCGGCGGACATCGGGTCCGCCAGGCACACGCGCGGGGGGTCCGTGACCGAGCTGGAGCGCGCATCCGCCGATACGTCACTTTGCCTGTGAGGGGCTGACCGCCGCAGTATATGTACTTGCGGCGGTCAGCAAGTGGTTAAACTCTAACATACATTGATACAACACCCACTAAACTTACAAATACATAGTCACAGTTCTTCTGAGTTCAGGACAATAAAAGCCCAACAATTACACTTGTATTAGACAAGCAGTGCAATAAACTGTTGTAATTTACTGTAATGAGCTATCTCTGGATACTGCACTGAAAATAGAAGTTATTTTTGTCAGCAGTTTTATAGATGAACCTCCATCCACACCTTCTACTTCCTGTATTGCCCATGATTGATGATTCAGATTGACAATCACCATCCCCACCCAGGTGATGAAACTATACTTTTGTGTAGTACTCCCTGAGGACATATCGGGGACAATAGATAAAGATTTTCAGCCAATTCTCCGGTACTGTCATTAAACTGTCACTCTTTCTCAACTTTGCATTTTCAAGACACCCATATACTGCTTTTACCAGGTGTAGAGGAGATGACAGGTAATATACCATTCATCTCTTTTTCCAGATGTTGCCTAAAGGGCATCCCCTCCGCCATAAAGTACAGAAGCCCATTTCTTTTGGGTCTTTAAGGGAACCGATAACCACAAAATAGAGGTGCACCGAATGGAAATTTTGGTGCCGAAATCAAAAATGCAGGATGCTCTTGGCCGAAAAAGGAAACCCGAAAATGACAGTTTTAAAAAAAAAAATGTATATACAGTACCTCACATTTTTGTAAATATTTTATTATAGCTTTTCATGTGACAACACTGAAGAAATGACACTTTGCTACAATGTAAAGTAGTGAGTGTACAGCTTGTATAACAGTGTAAATTTGCTGTCCCATCAAAATAACTCAACACACAGCCATTATTGTTTAAACCACTGGCAACAGAAGTGAGTACACCTTCAAGTAAAAATGTCCAAATTGGGCCCAAAGTTTCAATAGTTTGTGTGGCCGCCATTATTTTCCAGCACTGTCTTAACCTTCTTGGGCATGGAGTTCCCCAGAGCTTCACAGGTTGCCACTGGAGTCCTCTTCCACTGACAACATCATGGAGCTGGTGGATGCTAGAGACCTTGCGCTCCTCCACCTTCCATTTGAGGATACCCCACAGATGCTCAATAGGGTTTAGGTCTGGAGACATGCATGGCCAGTCCATCATCTTAACCCTCAGCTTCTTTAGCAAGGCAGTGGTCGACTTGGAGGTGCGTTTGGGGTCATTATCATGTTGGAATACTGCCATGCGGCCATAGTCTCTGAAGGGAGGGGATCATGCTCTGATTCAGTATGTCACATTACATGTTGGCATTCATGCTTGCCTCAATGAACTGTAGCTCCCCAGTGCCGGCAGCACTCATGCAGCCCCAGATCATGACACTCCCACCACCATGCTTGACTGTAGGCAAGACACACTTGTCTTTGTACTCCTCACCTGGTTGCCGCCACACGCTTGACACAATCTGAACTAAATACATTTATCTTGGTCTCATCAGACCACATGACATGGTTCCAGTAATCCATGTCCTTAGTCTGCTTGTCTTCAGCAAACTGTTTGCGGGCTTTCTTGTGCATCATCTTTAGGAGACGTTTCATTCTGAGACGACAGCCATGCAGACCAATTTGATGCAGTGTGCGGCGTATGGTCTAAGTACCTGAACCCCCACCCCTTCAACCTCTGCAGCAATGCTGGCAGCACTCATATGTCTATTTCCCAAAGAAAACCTCTGGATATGACACTGAGCACATGCACTCAACTTCTTTGGTCGACCATGGCGAGGCCTGTTCTGAGTGGAACCTGCCCTGTTAAACCACTGTATGGTCTTGGCCACTGTGCTGCAGTTCAGTTTCAGGGCCTTGGCAATCTTCTTATAGCCTAGGCCATCTTTATGTAGAGCAGCAATTCTTTAACACACCTGCTCCCCATTCACACCTGAGACCTTGTAACACTAATGAGTCACATAACACCAGGGAGAGAGAAAATGGCTAATTGGCCCCAATTTAGATATTTTCACTTAGGGGTGTACTCAGTTTTGTTGCCAGCGGTTTAGAAATTAATGGCTGTGTGTTAAGGGGATAGCAATGTCTGAGTTATTTTGAGGGGACAGCAAATTTACACTGTTATACAAGCTGTACACTCACTACTTTACATTGTAGCAAAGTGTAATTTCTTCAGTGTTGTCACAAAAATGTGAGGGGTGTACTCACTTTTGTGTGCTTCCGTATATGTGTATATGTATAATAATAATTATATTCTGTATGACTTTTAAATTATTATCATTAATTTAAATGAATATGAATTATTGTCAGTCATTATCGGCACCTTTTAGCACAAAAAAAACTCAAGAAAAATGCATCCCTTTAAATAGTCCAGGTTCACACTGATGCAGTGCGGGACACTGCCTGTAATTCACACAGGAATCGCAGTACGATTTATATGTATGTCAAAAAATGCACCTCCCTGTTGAAATGCATTGAAAATGTAGCAATAACACATCTGTGTTACGTTTTTGATGCGCTTTTTGAGTCAGGTGACCTATGAAAAAAACATCATAAGCACAGTAAATCTGTGGAAAAATCGCTGTAAAATCGCATGCGTTTTCGGCGCCATTATCCGCACCTTTTTCTTTATCGGCAAAATGCCAAAAACACAATTTTCGGCCAATATGTTTCAGCCTCTGGAATTTTGGTGCATCTCTACCACAAAAGATTGATTTTGGTCTCGTCCATTTGAGAATGTAAGGGTCCTTTCACATGGGCGAACCTGATCAGATGCTCCATGCATCCCTTTGGGGCCACGGATGTCAGCGGAGACATGACCGCTGACACCCGCTGCTCTCCAATCTGATCCTGTCCGTGAAATCCAGACGGATGGAAACCCTATTTTCCATCCGTCTGGCGGATCGGATGAGAACGGACAGGCGGTCCGTTCTCATCCGATCTCCCCATGTGGGCAGCGGGGATCTGACAGCTCTGTCTGCGCTCACCGGGGATCAGCGGATCGATCCCTCGCTGAGCAGAACGGACCTCGTCGGATGGCGCACCGTGTGAAAGGACCCTAACTCTCTGCTATTAAAAGTACCTTGATTGATATTTTTTATTTGGATAGAGGGAACCTGCTTGTAGGCAGTTATGCTAGCCATACACGGCTAAAATTTTAACTGATTACTGTTGTTGGCACCACTTGGCTCAGCAAACTTCGACTGGAAAATTTAGCTTGCCAGGTGAAAAATGATCAGCTGAACAGTGACTGCATCTAGCCAGGTGCAGTTACAGTTTAGGTATTCAAACAGCCCCGGTTGTTGGCATTTGCTAGACTATAATAGCCAGCGAGGGAAGTTCTTCCACCCACACTTCATTTTTCTCATTCAGCTCATTGGTCTGATCAAAGAGTGTATGGCTAGACATAAGTTGACCATACACTAGTAGAATTTCATTTGAAAATTTCTGCAGTGATGATTTAAAAAAGCAGGATGGAGAAATTTTCTTAAATAAATGCATTTCTAACAGTGCATGTGGTTTAGGTTCTGGAAATTACATTAATTCCAAAATCGAATGTTAAAAGCCAAACAAAATTTTGAATCACTTTCGAACAAAATGTTATACAAGTCATTGAATGTACAAAGAATTTTCATTCATTCAATAATCTACCTGTGTATAGCCAGCTTTAGCAGTAATCAAAGTCACAGCATACTTTCAATTGGGGTTCTGTTTTGTTAACAAGCAGGTAGCGCTACCCCAGAAGGAGTCGCTGGTGTTAACTGGTTTCCCCCTAAAGTACAGAGGCTGCCCACCACCGCAAGCCCCAGTCCATTCACATCGGTCCAATCATACAGTCTAGGGCAGGGGTGTCAAAACCTAATTTCATCACAGGCTAAATCAGCATATCATTGCCCTTAAAGGGCCGATTGTATCTGTAAGACAAGATGTCTAGAGCACCCCACCACTCCTTACATCAGATGTCAAGAGCCCCCACACCATCAGAAGTCAAGATTCCCCTTGCCCCTTTACAGCAAGAGAATTTTGTGGCCTCGTTCTCTTGCTGTTTCAATCAGAAGCCTGCACTTGAAGCTTGCAAATTAGTTTCACAAAATTAATTTTGACTTATCTTAACCACTTGCCGACTGCCGCACGACTATTTACTGCGGCAGTCAGCCGCTCCTGGGCAAAGCGACGTAGACCTACGTCGATTGCCCACGAGCCCTCGTTCACGGACATCCCCGCGCATGTGACCGACGGCTCCGATGTCCGCCGGCCACTCGCGATCTCCCTCAGGAGAGGGAGAAAGACAGACGGCTGATGTAAACAAAGCTGTCTGTCATTCTCCCTTAGATCATGACAGAGGCTATGCGATCCTGCTATGTAGGATCATATGTCTCTGTGATGATCTAACAAGCCACGCCCCCTGACAGTTATAATCACTCCCCTAGGGACACATTTAACCCCTTGATCACCAATAAAGTTAACGCCTTCCCTGCCAGTGTCATTTTTACAGTAACAGTGCATATGTATAGCACCTATTACTGTAGTAATGTCACTGATACCCCCAAAAGTGTAAAAAATGTCAGTCAGGGGACCGATCTATCCGCCGCAATGTCGCAGTCCCGCAAAAAAAATCGCAGATCGCCGCCATTACTAGTTAAAAAAAAAAAACAATAAAAATGAGATAAATCTTTCCCGTAGTTAGTAAACGCAATAACTTTTGCGCAAACCAATCAAAATACGCTTATTGCAATTTTTTTATACCAAAAATATGTAGCGGAAAACAAATTGGCCTAAAATGTTAAGAAATTTCGATTTTTACATTATTTTTTTTTTTTGAGAAAAAAATGTGAAAAATATTGTTATTTTTTCAAAATTGTCGCTCTTTTTTTTGTTTATAGCGCAAAAAAGTAAAAATCGCACAGGTGATCAAATACCACCAAAAGAAAGCTTTGTTTGTAGGAAAAAAAGGACGTCAATTTAATTTGGGTACAGCGTCGCACGACCGTGCAATTGTCCGTTACAGTCACGCAGTGCCGAATCGCAAAATAGGGCCTGGTCTTTGAGCAGCCAAATCCTCCGGGGCTTAAGTGGTTAATGAATGAGGTGCAACAAAGTAATAATACGTTTTTGCAAGTAAAATAAAAAAATACATTTCTTTTTTCTCATGCATAATTCTAAGATTGAAGTTAGCACAACTAAACTTCATTGACCAAGATAAAGGTAAATTCACTTTGCATAAAGAAAATTTACTAGATGAAGTTGCAATTCCTGTTATTTAATTTATTTTAATGAATTTATTTAATTTATTTTCCTTGCACATGGTTGCATATCCTTTGGAAAATGAATTTCCCCTTTGTTTCACATCATTCACGAGGATAAGTGAAATTTTAATTTGCAAAGTGAAAATTCCCTATGAAAGTGAACATGCTTTTACTGCTTTAGTTAATCAGTCCCATTGCTTTAGAAAGCTAAATGCCATCCAGATAGTTTTTAGATCCACTTTAAGCTTCCTTTTAACCTCATGGAATGATAGTTGTGATTGTCACTGCTATATCTTCCCCAGCCTACCCTCTCAGTATTACCATTCAGACAGCATCAATGTACAAAGAATAAAAATAGAAGGCTTTAAACATGGCAACTTTTAGTCCTGGAAAAAACACATACGATTTATTAGCTCTATGCTATGATTGAAATAGCCAAGGAACTGTCCATAAAAAGATTATTGTAATAAAAGGTTCAGCCAGCCGTCTTTCTGGGGGCGATGCCTACCTAGCTGCTGGGATTGGTCAAGCCCTAGGCTTAAAAAGTCCAAATACAACATTCACCTCTACTACTCTTCTTCAGTATTACTGTAAAGGGTTTGTCTGGGCAAAATAAATTAAAGACCCATTCGGTATATCCCTCCAATACATGTTCATATGTTTTGTCTTCTATAATTATTATTATTATTATTATTATTATTATTATTATTATTATTATTATACAGGATTTATATAGTGCCAAAAGTTTGTGCAGCACTTTACATTATAAAGGGAGACAATACAGTTAAAATACAATACAAGAGAGTTAGGAGGGCCCTGCTCAGAGGAGCTTGCAATCTAATAGGATGGGGCAAGTGGTACAAAAGGTAATACCTGTAAGTGATGAGCTGATGGAAGAATTTTCAAAGTTCAATTGTTAAGTGAAGACGGGATAGGCTTCCCTGAAGAGATCGATTTTCAAGGTGCCCAGAGTACCCTGTTTCCCTGAAAATAAGCCCTACCCCGAAAATAAGACCTAGCATGATTTTCAGCGATGGCTGCAAAATAAGCCCTACCCTGAAAATAAGCCCTAGTAAAATCCTTGCTCTCAGCCCCTCCCTCTGCAGTATTCAGAGAGGGAAAGTAGAGCTCCGGAGGGTCACATGAGTGCCCAGCGGCACTGTAAATAAGGTATTTTCCACAATAAAGTTACAAAAAGGAGACACACTGCACATTACATAATCTTTTTACAAAATCGATTACATAATTATACAATGACTTTATCCAAGGTTTATTTTTGGGATTACAGAATGTCATAATGCTGACTACTAAGCTGACAGGGAGAGAGGGTGAAAGGATTTTTTTTTTTTAACATTCTATTGTTTTATTCCAGGTTTTTGAAACATAGAGATGGCTAAATTACACAGCACAAGCACTGTGCTGTCTATCATGCTTTAAAGGATCAGGATATTTGTCTATTTATTTTAGGGTTGCAATCACTTTAAGATCGTCATTGTACATACCGTAAATAACACATCCCCTGAAAATAAGCCCTAGTGTGTTTTTGTGTAGCCAAAATTAATATAAGACCCGGTCTTATTTTTGGGAAAACGCGGTAGGACATAGCCATAGAGATCGAGGTAAGGTGTTATAGAGGAGGGAAGAGGCTCTGGAAAAGTCCTGGCGGTGAGCATGGGGAGAGGATACTAGGAAGCTAGAGAGCAGGAGATCTTGGGAGGGGCAGAGAGGGCAGTTTGGAAGATCTTTTGAGACATGATTGGTGATGTAGCTCGGGGCAGAGTTGTGAATGGCTTTGTATGTTTTTCTTAGAATTTTTTATTTAATTTGTTGGGCAATCGGAAGCCAGTGGAGGGACTGGCATTGAGGAGTCATGGACAATGAGGGTAGGTAGGATAGATGAGTCTGGCAGCAGAATTCATGATAGACTGAAGAGGGGATAGCCTATAGAGAGGTAGGCCTATGAGAAGGGAGTTTGAATAGTTAAGGTGAAGGAGATAACAAGGAAATGAATGATTAGCTTGGTGGTTTTATTGGTTAAAAAGAAGTAAATCTCAGAGATGTAAGAGAGAGGTAAAATCTACAAACTTTCCACAGTGGTAGAAGTTGGGGCTGAAAAGGCAGGTCAGAGGTCAGAGTCTAGGATTACTTCTAGTACCCTGGCAGGGGAGGGACTGATAGTTGTACTATTGATCTTGATGGAAAAGTCAGGGAAGAGAGCACCGGGGGATCTGTAGCAGGATCAACAGAAAAATGCCTGTTGATCCTGCTAGAAATCCAGTGAGCTCCTAACACCCTGTAGTGAGCCGACAACTCTGCCTCTGCTCCATTGGATTTCCAGGAAGTTTTTTTTTTTATCAGGCCTACCCAATAACATCTGTTGACAGAACACCCCCTCTTCCGTCATAGAGATGGGAGGGGCGGGGGGGTGTTCAGCAGTCCAAATCGGAGTGAACAGCCTATAGTGACAACACTACTTTTTCATTTAACGGGGGTGTCCAAACTACGGCCCTCCAGCTGTTGCAGAACTACACATCCCATGAGGCATTGTAAAACTCTGACATTCACAGACATAACTAGGCATGATGGGAATTGTAGCTCCTGAACAGCTGTAGGGCCATAGTTTGGACACCCCTAGATTACAATGAGTAAGTGTTGTCACTGTCAGGGAGGGAAAAAAAAAAAACATTTGAAAAAAGAGAACAAATGGAAATCTCTAAGGACTGCTAAACTGCAATATATTATTGACCTCCTTCTTACCTGCTTTTGACCTGCAAAACTCTCAGGAAGCGAATGTGAGCCCGTCGACTCAGGCTTGTTTCTGTATGCCTGTCCGATTTCCAGTCCATATTCTTAAAGAGTTAGTTCACCTTTACCAAAAAACTGCCTATTCAGGTAGGGGGCACCTGTAGATAAAAATAAACTGTGCAGCTTTGACCGAAGTTAAAAAATTTCCTTGCTATTGGTGTAGACTATTTACATACCTCCTGAAACCTGACTGAAAAACTCCCTGAGATGGAATCATCTCGTTCTTCCTTGTTGCTAGCCAATTCAAACCCTTTTGCATTTGCTCACTCTCTCCTCTGTTGCAGTAGCTCTAAGCTCAGTGAGGCTATGACAGTGTGGGCCACACATCCGCGGGGGTTTGATATCTCGCTCCAGTGATGGTGAGGGTAAGCAGCAATCACTGGGAGAGTCTTAGCAACATTCTAGGAACAAGGCTGGCTGGGATGATGCCATCTCTGGGAGTTTTTTTTTTTTGGCCAGGCTTAACCGGTTGCCGACCGCCGCAAGTACATATACTGCGGCGGTCAGCCCCAGCCAGGCAAAGTGACGTACCGGTATGTCACTAGCTTGTGAGCCAATAGCGGGCGAGCGCGCGCCCGCGGAGGCGCGCGCCCCCCCCGGCTCGTTCCCTAACAAGTCAGTGCGTGTGACCGGCGGACCCGATGTCCGCCGGTCACTCGCGATCGTGCGCCGTGAAGGGAGAAAGGCAGGTGGCTAATGTAAACAAAGCCGCCTGTCATTCTCCCCTGTGTAAAAATGGAGATCACACGGTTCTACTATGTAGGACCGTTGATCTCTGTTCTTACACCAGTAGCCATGTCCAATCACAGTTAGAAACGCGCCCCTAGGGACATACTTAACCCCTCCTTCCCCAATAAAGTTAACCCCTTCCCTGCCAGTGTCATTTTTTCAGTAACCGTGCATATTTATAGCACTGATTACTGTAGTAATGTCACTGGTACCCCCAAAAGTGTCAAAAATGTCAGTCAAGGGTCCGATCTGTCCGCCCCGCTGTCCCGCAAAAAAAATCGCAGATCGCCGCCATTAATCGTTAAAAAAAAAAAAACAACAAAAAAATGACAAAAATCTTTCCCTTAGTTAGTAAACGCAATAACTTTTGCGCAAACCAATCAAAATACGCTTATTGTGATTTTTTTTTTTTACCAAGCATATGTAGCATAAAACAAATTGGCCAAAAATGTTAAAGAATTTTGATTTTTACATTTTTTTGGGGGGAATTTCATATAAAAAAATGTGAAAAATATTGTTATTTTTGCAAAAATTTCGCTCTTTTTTTGTTTATAACGCATGATCAAAAAATCGCACAGGTGATCAAATACCACCAAAAGAAAGCTCTGTTTGTGGGAAAAAAAGGACGTCAAATTCGTTTAGGTACAGCGTCGCACGACCGCGCAATTGTCAGTTAAAATCACGCAGTGCCGAATCGCAAAATAGGCCCTGGTCAGGAAGAGGGTAAAATCTTCCGGGGCTTAAGTGGTTAAAGAACAATTCCAGGCAACAAGTGAACTGCTAATATAATTCAGAAAAAAACGATAACTGTCCTACAATCAGGAAATATGCCCAGTTTACTTTAAAGGGTAACTCCACTTTTGTGAGAAAAAAAAATGTGCAAATACAAAAAAATAATGTAGCGTATACAATTGCGACTCAAGCCATATTGTGAATGAATATTATTAATATATATCATTCCTTTTCAATCTGCAGCTGATTGATAATTATAAAACCACTTACATACAGATTCACTCGCACATGGACACAGGGACACAAACCTCTATTTCTTCAGAATAACAAAAGGTAGGAATCTGCAACAAAGCTTTGGTAAAATCCCTGCAATATACAGAGATCACCCGGAGGGGAATTTTTTCTTTTTTTTCTCAACAAAAGTGGCGTTTCTCTTTAAAGTGACTTTGTCACCTTGCCCATTCCCACAGAGCAGAGGAAGAAAGCAGGGGGACCAGGCGTTTGACATACCTGGAAGAATCTTCAGCAAGTTTTTCTTAAAGTTCGACGGTGTGGGCAGTGGGACAGGAAAGTGTTCATCTTTTATTTATTTTTTTTTTTTTTTTTCAAGCTCCACTTTTATTTTTTTAAATCCAATTCAGGCAGATTTTACAAAGCTCTTCATATGTTGATGGAGAGGGTCCACTTTCTGAGGCCCGTGCCTTGTAGCTTCCTATTACTCTGCTTGCTGTATCATCCATCCAATGTAAATACAAATTCTGACAGACCTCTTAGTGCCTCTGCAAAGTCCCACGAATACCTTAGGCCTCTTACATACGGGCGATCCGTATGTCCGTATATCACCCCATCCGTTTGCGGGTGATATACGGACATAATGCATGTCAATGGGATTGCGGATGACAGTCCGCTGACATCCGATTTTCGTCCTTTCTGTTCTGTTCCGTTTTTTGGAACGGAACAGGACCCTAGTTTTCTTCCGTTTAAAAAACGGAAAGGACGCAAAATTGGATGTCAGCGGTGTCATCCACTGACATCCGCAATCACATAGACAAACATTATGTCCGTATATCATCCGCAAACGGATGTGATGATATGCGGACATACGGACCGGATGACACAAATGTCATCCGTGTCCGTGAAAAAAAAAAAAAAAAAGTGCCGCAGCGGACTGAATAAACTGAGCGACCGTGTGAAAGAAGCCTTAGGTGAGCCTGCCAGTGAAGACCAATGTCTATTGTTGCTTTCTGTGATGGGTTGACAATGATGCTGCACTGCTCCTGTGTTCAGTGCAGAGTTGCCACTCTCATGCAGGCTGTTTCTCTTTGTTCTACAATATTAAAAAAAGTTGCAGGGCGCGTGGCTATCAGCATAACACTGCTGACTCACTACCCTGTAGCTTGTCAATCAGCACCTGGCCACACCCAGTGCTGTCCACTACCCTCTGGATTGACAGCACTGCCTCCGCTGCTGAAACCCTCCCACTGTGAGCTGCAGTGTTGGGGACGTGTAACGTGTGAGATACAAATAAAGGAGGATTTGGCTCAGTCAGGCAAGGTAAGGCAAGCATTTTGTTTTTCACTTTATCAGGCTTGTGCATCACATAAGAACTGGATTTGGTACTTGTTTAGGATGTCATACAGAAGTGTTTAGTTGTAATCAGTTTGACTGAAGTGTAACTTTAATATAAATGTTGTTTGGTTTAGCATTTCGTTTCTTGGTGCTTGAATCCTTATTATAACAAAAAAGAAAAATAAGAGTCTCCCCAAAGAAACCAACATTTTTTTTCTATTATTGACCAATCTATGTCCTAAATACATGTAACAGTTCTATTCAGCTTAATATGTGTTGCTTTATAAAAAGTATTTTTGTTTTTCAAGGAAACGAAGTTAAAAAGGTTGACGTAAAAGAAGTCCCTTGTACTCAGCTGTCAATGTCAATATTTGACTGCCTGCATGCAGAAAATATTGTCAAGGAAGGCGGATATATTTCCAAGTGTCTGGACGAATATGTAGATGACTTCATTATCTCAGATGAACTTCGGAAAGTAAGTGTAGCATCAAAAACCTATTTAAAGTTATATTAAAGTCTTGTTTTTTTTTATTGTTAAAAAATAACATGTTATACTTACCTGCTCTGTGCAGTGGTTTTGCACAGAGCAGCCCGGATCCTCCTCTTCTGGTGTCCCTCGCTGGCGCTCCTGGCCCCTCCCTCCTGCCAAGTCCCCCCACAGCAAGCAGCTTACTATGGGGCACCAGAGCCGAGCCGCTACTCTGTGTGTCCATTCCGACACAGAGCCCCAGCTCAGCCCCATCCCCTCTCTTTCTTCATTGGCTCACTGACTTTGACTGACAGCAGCGGGAGCTAATGGCATGTGCTACTGTCTCAGCCAATGAGAAGGCAGACAGCCGAGACCCTTGTGCAACATCGCTGGATTGAGATTTGGCTCAGGTAAGTATTAGGGGAGGCTGGGGTGTTAGCTGCACACAGAAGGCTTTTTATCTTAATGCATAGAATGCATTAAGATAAAAAACCTTCTGCCTTTAGAACCACTTTAAAGTCCAACTGTCTGAAAATGTTTATAATCTGTAAACCTGTATGATTTGTAATAGATTTTTGTTTGATATGCCATAAAATGTTGTAAAATACCTTTTTCTCTTAGTGAGTCACTGCTTTCTGTTCTTCCCCCTCCAGTGCTGTATGTTGGCATAGCTGGGCAACAGATGCCCCCCCCCCCCCTCATAACCCAGGATTATATCTCACCAAGTCTGTTACTGCCAATTATTAAACTAGGTCTAAAGGAAGCCATACATTGATCGAAATTTGACTGGTTCAGCAGGGACTGGATGAATTTCACTCCACATGTGTGCAGGCTGGTTGTACAGAAGTTGGTCTACTGATTGACTTCTGTGCAACCAGCCTGTCAGGTTTTTCCCCGATCGATCAGTGCTACAGGCTATAGCCAGCAACACTGACCGGGGTTTTCTGTATACACAATAGCACAGCGGGAGTCATTCCCCCATCCACCTTGAATGTGTGGATGGGGGAATGGGATAATTTTGTTTCATTCAAACTGCTGGTTGAGCGGAAAAAATATAAATAGTGTATGACCGGCTTAAAGGATAAACTCACTTTTTTTTTTTTTTTTTAATCATGAATGCACATTTTGAAGGTAAAATAATGTGCATTTATTATTTTTTTTATTTGGAGCCTGGAAAGCATTGCCGCCGTGATCAGCAGCTCACGGGTGCCATGCAGGACTCCTGCAGACTGTCAGTGTATCAGTCTGCTCGTACCTTGTACAGGCAGGTAGATACACACTGACAGGAAAGAACAACGAACTACCAGAGCGATCAACAGCACCATGGAAGTTCATTGAGAACTACAAGCCAACAGCCAAAGGCTGTTGGTACTTGTAGTTTCCCATTCACAGAACTCTGTAAATGAATAACGCGGTTGGTGGGTGGAGCCCTGCGCTCCTGCGTTTTTTTAAAAATAGGCAGTGAAGCAAGCAGCGGCTGCCGGAGTAGGAACATGTAAAATGTTCCACCCTAAAAACAGGTGGAACATTTAACATGTTCCCAAAGATGAATTTGTCCTTTAAAGCTGGCTACACCATAGTAGAATTCCAAGGAGCAGTATGGAAAATGTTTCTGGAATGAATGAATTTCCAACAGCGAATGTGGTTTTCATTCAAGAAATTCAATTGATTCAAATATTAAAGGCAAACAAAATTTTTACTACTTTCGAATAACATTTGTCAAATCTCTGTTGGCATTACCAAATTTACTGATAGGGTTTTTTGTATAAATGTTCGTACAATAATCTTGCAATGCATGGCCTGCTATACTCTGTTATCTGTTGGACTGCACAGTCATATGGAGACAGATGTGACCAAAACATGGATGTAAGAGCCGGTTCACACTAATCCGACTCAAAGTCGCCCCGACTTTGAAGTCGCCGTGCAGCACAACTTCATCGCGGCTTGCAAACGACTTCTCATAATAGAAGTCAATGCAAGTCGCTCCGACTTCTCCCAAAAATAGTGCAGGACTCGAGTCGCGCTGATTAGAATGGTTCCATTGCACAGCATGGAGCGCTACTTGTCGCCTGATACTTGGATAAGTGTGAACCGGCTCTAAGACTTTGAAAATGTAGCTAGTTCGTACAATGTTTATCTGACTGCAAATATACTGCCCCCCTCCTCCCTCAGAATGCTAAGTACAGCCGGAAGTGGCTGCAGCATTTTGTTGGCAAACTCGCCCATTGAGGTTATTGGGGCTGCGCCGCAACCACGCAATTGCAGCGCAGTGGTGCGGCATTACAGGGTTAAAGAAAGTGGTAAGTAGGTGGCATAATGCCTGCTCAATGCCTGTCCATTTCCAGCTGACAAGTGGTCCAAATGTGCGTTTGAGCTGATCGCTCTTCACTGCATGTGTGAAAGAGCCCTAAATTGTTCTGTTGCAGCTAAACATGGGGCGCACAAAAATAAAACATATACAGCAGCTAACCTCCAGACAACAAGATTATTGAACTAAAATGAAAAACTGGACTGCTACTCTTTTCTTGCCATATAGTATATCCCTTCCCTAATACCCCCTCTATCCCAACCACCACTTTATTTAATCTCCTCCATTCCCCTACCCCATACACCCCGTTCCCCTGGCAGAATACTGTAACTTACTTTGCCAGTGAAACACCTGTCCATGTCAATTTCCATGGGAAGAAAAGTGTTCTGTCGTATATGCCTTTACTCCTCAACATCGTAGGAATACATATGTACTTTTTCAGATAGTAGGCTACTTGACAAGCATTTGAAGGAATTGCAGTTTTTCTTCATTTGTAGTTTAAAGGGTTAAAAAACTGCCTATACAAGTAATGGGGCACCTGTAGATAAAAACTGTGCAGCTTTGACTAAAGTTCGATAATGCCCTTGCTATAGGTGCAGGCCATCTTCGTACCTCCTGAAGCCTGACTGAAAAACCAGATGACATCATTCTGTCCTGCCTTGGTCCGCTATCTTCTCTATTGCAGTATGGCTGAACTCAGAGCTACTGCAACAGGGAACAGAGAGCACATTCAAAGGGGTTTGAAAAAACTGGGAGTGTCTTAGTAACATCTTAACAACAAGGTAGGATGGGATGATGCCATCTGTGAGGGTTTTAAAAATTATTGTTTTTTTTATAACAAACAGGTTTATACTTACCTGCTCTGTGCAATAGAATTGCAGAGAGCGGCCCCGTATCTCCTCTTCTTGGATCCCCCGCCGGTTCTCCTGGCTCCTCCTCCTCTACGATAGCAATGGTGGCACTCATGCGGGCTCGATCCCAAGCCGTGCTGCCTGTGTCTATAAACAAACACAGCACAGCTTGATCCCCCCACTCCCCGCGATACTGCTACCTAAACATTTTTTACCTTAATGCAGGGAATGCATTAAAGTATAAAATGTTTAGGCTTTAGAGCAACTTTAACTCAGGCTTGGGGAGCTACGTGAATGGCCTACACCTACAGCAAGTGTATTATCCAACTTTAGTCAGAACTGCGCAGTGTGTTTTTATCTACAGGTGCCCTTTACCTGCATAGGCAGTTTTTTGGTAAAGGTAAACTAACTGTTTAACTACACTGCTCAAAAAAATTTAAAGGAACACTTTGAAAACACATCAGATCTCAATAGGGAAAACTCTCACGCTGGATATCTATACTGATATGGACTGGGTAATGTGTTAGGAACAAAATAATGCCATATCGCTTGATAGAATTGAGAATTATCAAGCTACAGAGGGCTGAATTCAAAGACACCCCAAACAAAATGTGAAAAAATTATACATCAGGCTAGTTTTATTTTGCTGAAAATTAATTGCAGCAAATCAAAATGGTAGTTTGTATGGCCCGCACATGCTTTTATGCATGCCTGACAATGTTGGGGCATGCTCCTGTTGAAACGACAGATGGTGTCCTGGGGTATTTCCTCCCAGATCCCTACCAGGGCATCACTGAGCTCCTGAACAGATTGAGGTGTAACCTAGCGGAGTCGGCTGGACGGAAGCATAATGTCCCAGAAGTGTTCTATTGGATTTAGGTCAGGCGAGCATGGGGGCCATGGTATCAATTCCTATATCCTCCAGGAACTAGCTGCATACTATCGCCACATGAGGCTGGGCATTGTCATGCACCAGGAGGAAGCCAGGACCCACTGCACCAGTGTAGGGTCGGACAATGGGTCCAAGGATTTCACCCCGATACCTAATGGCAGTCAGGGTGCCATTGTCTAGCCTATAGAGGTCTATGCGTCCCTCCATGGATATGCCTCCCCAGACTATCACTGTGACCCACCACCAAACTGTTCATGCTGAATGATGTTACAGGCAGCATAACATTCTCCACGGCTTCTCCAGACCATTTCACGTCTGTCACGTGCTCAGGGTGAACCTGCTCTCATCTGTGAAAAGCACAGGGCGCCAGTGGCGGGGCTGCCAATTCTGGTGTCCAATAGCAAATGTCATTCGAGCTTTACGGTGCCAGGCAGTGAGCACAGGGCCCACTAGAGGACGTTGGCGCCCTCAGGCCACCCTCATGAAGTCTGTTTCTGATTGTTTGATCAGAGACATTCTCACCAGTGGCCTGCTGGAGGTCATTTTGTAGGACTCTGGTAGTGCTCATCCTGTTCCTTCTTCCACAAAAAAGCTGATACTGGTCCTGATGATGGGTTAGGGACCTACTACGGCCCTGTCCAGCTCTCCTAGAGTAACTGCCTCATGGAATCTCCTCCATGTCTCATGGAATCTCCTCCATGCTTTTGAGACTGTGCTGGGAGACACTGCAAACCTTCTGGCAATGGCACGTATTAATGTGCCATCCTGGAAGAGTTGGACTGCCTGTGCAACCTCTATAGGGTCCAGATATCATCTCATGCTACCAGTAGTGCCACTGACCCTAGCTAAATGCAAAACTAGTGAAAAACAGTCAGAAAAGATGAGTAGGGAAAAAAATGTCAGCGGCCTCCACCTGCAAAACCATTCGTTAATCAGTTTCAGCTGCTTTGGTGTTAATGAAATTAACAACCCCCTCTGCTACTTAACTGACCAGATCAATATCCCAGAAGTTTATTTGACTTGATGCTATTCTCTGATTAAAAAGTGTTCCTTTAAATTTTTAGAGCAATGTACTTCATGCCCTTGTCTAATAATGTGAATATAAGGACATGTTCCCCTGGACCTTTTGAATGGTTTTGCCATTCTGAGGCTAGTGAACCTGCACCTTTTGATCCAATTTTCAGAGAGATTTAGTTGCATTTTTGGTGCATTTTTGATACTACTGCAATTTTTGGTAGGGAACTGAATGCTGGCTGTAAATTAGCCTTATCAACCTGCAAAAATGTATGTACATGCAATTTTTGTGCGTTTCCCTTGAAGTCTACAGAGCCAGAAATCATGCCGCAACTGCACCAAAGCAACACAGGATCATTTTCCCAAAATACACTCTGCTATGCTGCATTGATGTGAATGGGCACCACCATAGAGAATAATGTGATTTGCAGTGCCACGAAATTCTGTGTGACTCAAGTTGCATCTGAAATTGCATTTGTGTGAATTAGGCCTGAGGGCACAGATGGGTGAGACAGGTCTCTGTCAGGAGAATGAACAGCTAAATTCTAACTAGAATAAATACAGCATATGTCTAAAAAAATAAAACATTTAACATTATGTTTAATTCTCCTTCTTCAGGTTTATCATTGCACTCTGTGCTTTAAGAGCCATCCTTTATTTTGCTGTCTCTTGGAGTAGTCAGGCCCAGTTTTGAGTTTGCAGGTAGTAAGAGTCAGCCATAGCCAACTTTATTATTTTTGCTGCATCAAACACTGGCAGACACAGGCATAGAAAACATGATACATTTTTACACATCCAGCTTTTACTGAATTGTGTAATGTAGAACTGATGGTGAGACTTTTTTTCCATTTTTTGATAGAGTAGGGGAGTATTAAAACCCCTCTCAAGATTTTTTTTTCCCATGAGTCCCACTGGGGAGATTTCCTTGTATTTCCTGCCGCAACAAGACCAGGGTCACCAGAACTAGTGTTCCCTTTTTAAGAGTTCCTTTCTATTACTTTTCTGGTGCCCACTCAAAATTTTGGAATTTACTTTCACTTTTGGTGATAATGGTAATCAGGCAAATAGAGAGGATATTAGGCAAATAGAGAGGATGAATCTCCCTAAAGCCTTGTTTACACCTGTGGTTGTAGGGAGTTAAAACAGGCGGTTGAGTTGTGTTTTTTTCTCCCCACTCCCCTCTCAAGGTGCAGAGTTAAGGCCCGTACACACGATAAGAAAATCTGAAGGGAAAATTCGTCCGACGACCAATCTGCCGATTTTCGGATTGTTAGTATGGTGCTTTCCACAGCCAACTCAGACTTTTCGTCCGAAAAAATCCTGATGTGCAGGCTATAAAAGTCCCATTTTCGTCTCATTAGTACAGATTTCCACGGAAAGAAATCTTAAGAGCAAGACTAGGCATGCTCAGAGACGAAAGAACACATACAAAGCAATCCAACACATGACATCACTTCTGAAGTAGAATTCTGTCGTACAGGAAAATTCGTATGAAAATAACCTCTTCACTTTCCACATCAGACTAGCATGCCACAAAAAATGGACGACAGATCGTTCGATAATTTGATCGTGTGTACGGGGCTTTAGTCACACATGGGTATAGACATGCTGTGACCACAGTGGAGTGGAAAAAACTATCTCCCTTGTTGCGTTCGGCAGCTAGTACCACCTGCCAGATGCAACCCTTTGAAGTTAATGGGTTGCGGCGGTGGTGCGGGCTTTTGGGGGGTTAAAACAGACAGTGAGGGGATGACATAACACCCCCTCACTGCCCCTCAAACATCTTCTAAGTGTGTTGAATAGAGGCATAGGGAACCCATAAACAGGAGATTTTTTTCACACAAACAATATTGTTCTTCTAAAATTGCAGATGACCTATGTGTCCAATTGGTTAAAGAAGGAGTACATCTTTAAAGCTATGAGTGTTTTCTCACTTTAGGTCCTTCTTGTTGAAGACTCTGAGAAGTTTGACATTTTCAGCCCATCAGATAGAGAACAGTTTATTTTCCTGCTTTTCAAACATCTTTGCCTTGGTGGGGCAGTCTGTCAGTTTGAAGATGTGATTAATCCGTATCTAGATACAACCAAATCAATGTACAAGGAGTTGCTAAGGTAAGACTGGTAAGCCTTTTACATAACTGTTAAACTTTCTCAATGGTATAACCCATAGACACCAACTTGACTGAATTAGATTGGCTGCCCTTTTGTTTTTTGTGCTTCGTCTTATTGTTTAATACCAGATGCTGTGGCTGCATTCGTGAAATTATTCCAATTTAGTCCAATTTAGAGCAGTTGATCAAATTTTAAAATGTAACCTAGCTAAATGACCTTTACTTTAGTGCAGGGGTCTCAAACTGGTGGCCCTCCAGCTGTTGCAGAACTACAATTCCCATGAGGCATTGCAAGGCTGACAGTTACAAACATGACTCCCATAGGCAGAGGCATGATGGGACTTGTAGTTCTGCAACAGCCGGAGGGCTGCCAGTTTGGGACCCCTGCTTTAGTGGGTATTTCTCGGGGTGGTTTTCCTGATGGTGACAACAATGGACCATGCCTGCGTAGCTTGTGTTAACATGGCCACTTGTAGTCTCCATTGAAAGCCTCCTTTAGTCAATTCCTGTCTACAAGCATGCACTCCAGCAATGGCTGCACATCATTGCTCTGGCTTGGCCTTCCAGTGACAATGGTGGACCATGCCTACCTAATGTGTGTTGGCACAGCTACTTGTAGTTTCCACCAGGGGCACAGGTGACCGGGTGACAATATAGGAGGCAGCTGTCACCTCATAACAGGAAGGACCTTCATGGCAGGATCACCAGATTATATTTTAATGAAAGCTGACAATTTAAAAATGATTAATATCAATTCAAAAGTTACATTACCATGACCCCATAAGAATGTGGGCATCCTAATTTTTTACAGTTAATACTTCAGATTACAAAATCACAATACTTTATTACAAAAGGGGTTTGAATTGTTATATATTGTATCTGGTTGACTTATGTTGCTGAAAAGTGGGTCATGTAATATCAGCCCTTTTACTGCCACTGCTGTAGAAATGGTTTGTCACATTTAGGGCTCTTTCACACGGCCCGCCTCCGTAGGCGGATCCGTGCTGCTCAGCGGGGATCGATCCGCCGATCCCCGCTGAGCCGGCGGATGACAGCTCCGTCTCCGCTTGCAGTGCGGAGAGGGAGGTGTCACAGCCCCCGCTGCAATCTATGGGGGATCGGATGAGAGTGGACCGCCTGTCCGCTCTCATCCGATCCGATCCCTGAACGGATGGAAAAATAGGGTTTCCATCCTTCCAGATTTCACGGACAGGATCGGATACGGATGGCAGCGGGTGTCAGCGGAGGTGTCTCCGCTGACATCCGCTGCCCCATAGAGCTGCATGGAGGATCCGATCAGATCCGCCTAAAAAACTGACAGGCGGATCTGATCGGATCGCCCGTGTGAAAGAGCCCATACACTGGTAAAACTGTGTATAAATTTGACAAACAGACTGTCGGCTATCAGAGCACTTCCACACACCCTTCTTACTGCAGGTCCTCCCCTTGTGCATGCCCCGCCATGTTTTCCGGGGTCCACATGCCCATCAGTGGACCCAGGAACAACATGGCAGGTAAACGTCCATTTGCCGATCCCTCCTTTCCTGATACTGACCCAAAACCGATGTGTAAAGCATCGCTTCCATGTCTAGGTGTCACTGCCCCCAGCCTGTATGGCTAGGAGAGAATCACATGCAATGTGATCTGCACTCCATTAGATTCATTGAAGGACCCCTGATGTCTCATTAAAGAGAATCTGTCACCAAAAAATACATCACATAGGTTACTTTTTGTCATGTGATGCAAAAAAAAAGTTTATTAAAAATGTTTTTAAAAAAGTTACATCCAAGCACTTAACCCCCCCCCCCCCACTCCCCCAACATTTTTTAGCCCCCACCACCTTCACATACTTACACACACACACACACACACACACACACGTACAAACATAAATGCACACGTCGGGGGCGCCTATACACGAGGGTTGCCACCTCATCCCTTTAAACCCAAACACACATTAATTACACAGGTTATGTGGCTGATAAGGGGATAATTGTGCTCACTTGGTGCATTATCTGCAATAAATTAGTCTCAGAACCTGTGTAATTAATGTGTTTGGGTTTAAAGGGATGAGGTGGCTCTGGCAGCAAAAAGGTTAATGTATGAAAAATGTACAACTCTTTTACTTCTGTAATGACCATTTGATTATTTCTCTCCCCATAAGAGAGACCTGAAAATGTAATGAATACACAATATACATAAAAATTAACATTTTAAAGCTTGTATTCTTTTTTCTGTAATTAGGTTTACATATATTTAAAATTATAAAATAGCTTATGTAGCAATTATAGATTGATTGGCAAAAGTGTAGTTTTCCTTTTTAAACAATGGATTCAATGGTGTGTATGGATCTGCTTGGTCTTTTCTCTCTATGGCTTATGATTATTATTATTATTTCAGGTACTTATATAACGCTGTCAATTTACGCAGCGCTTTACATATACATTGCAGATTCACATCAGTCTTATGATTTATGATTCATTTTTTTCTTTTTTTTTTTTTTTTTTTTAGTAGAGGTTGCAGTTTTAACAAAGCCGATTCACAATCCCTCTTTAATAACCTAATGCAGTGGGAAACGGGAAACAGATGGGAAGAAGTGGGAGGACAGAGATTTTAATGAGGACAATTTAGCTAATTAAAGAGCTAACTGAACAAAATAAATATAAAGGGGTCTTTGTGTAAATCAGGCAACCTTGAAACTTTTTGCTTGTGATTTTGAATAAACAATTCCTTCCACAACGGCCTGTACATCTCAAGTGCTGCCACCATGTTATTCCTGGGTTGGTATTACCTAGAAATCGTGTTTATTTTTCTAGCGTCATTTTTGTGCTCCGTGATTGCGAGCGGGTTAATGCGGCCAATTATTACGTTAAGAAAACACATCTATAGCTTGCTATATCTGGACACCTTGTGAAAGTTGAAATAGCAAACATGCCCTCTAAGTGAACCTTTCATCTCAAACGTAGGATCCCATAAGTGACTTATGCTGGAAAAAAGGAGTGAAAAATAAAAGGTTCAGGGGTTGCTGTTCACTTTCATCACAAGTTCTGCAAACTTTATTTAAAAAGGAAATGGAAGGAAGTAGTGCAAGGCTCGTATGTGCTTCATTATATGAAACCTGCCTTGTACACATTCACAGGCAGCCTCACACATAATAGCTTCCATTCAGCTCGAAATTTTCCCAGACTTTTGCAGCATCTGTGCCCCATAAGCCTGCTGAAATGGCCCGAGCGCTGGAATCCGGCCGCGCTGCTCTTTCACCAGACCTCCATGCCGTGTTTATAGATGTGGTGGGCAAATCAGGAACATATCAGCTGAGAGTAAACTCCTGGGCCGCTCGATGCGCATGGAACATTAGCGATAACAAGCTTCTTCGTCATGATTTTGGCTGGAGGCATTTGTTTAAATAAATTCATTTTTTTTGCGTTTTTGATTTATCCATACACTTACATTTTTCTTTACTTTCACAATCTTTTGAAGTCTTTATCCAGTGCTCATGAAACCCAACTGTAATCCCTTTAATCCAGTTATGTATAGGTTAAAATAATCATTTAAGTGACCCTGTCATCACCTTTTGTACACAATAGCCAACCTTTGAAAGAGGCAATATACGTTTTTCTGGTGGCCTGTGTGTTAAAATACTGCTCCCTGGCCGCTGCAGGCATTAGAACCTTCGGTGTGCAGAATAACGAGCCAGCAAGAGGGATACATGCAGCGTGGCAGCAGGTATTCTACCCCATCCAGGGAGTATCAAAGTTGTGATGTTTCAACACATGGGTTGACAATAGGGTAAATATATTGCCTCTTCTTTTAAGGGTGAGTTCACACTGGTCTGGACAGCTGTCAGAGTGCTTTACCACCAGCAGTAATCATGTTCTGCTGGTCAGGAAGGCTCCCTGCCCTCCTTGCCAACTGCAGGCATTAGACCCTTCAGTGTGCAGAATAATAAGCCAGCAAGAGGGATGCATGCAGCATGGCAGCAGGTATTCTACCCCATCCAGGGAGCAGCAAAGTTGTGATGTTTCAACACATGGGCTGTCGATAGGGTAAGTATATTGCCTCTTCTTTAAGGCAGAGTTCACATTGGGCTAAACAGCTGCCAGAGTGCGCTACCACCAGCAGTAATCATGTTCTGCTGCCAGGGCCATCTTACCGAATGGGCACGCTGGGCAGTTGCCCGGGGGCCCCACTTTCCCAGGGGGGCCCCACCTGCTCAGTGACCCAGCCCCAGCCAAGCATTAGTCTCGATTCTCGTGTGCATCCTGCCGCCATACCTAGAGATGGCAAGCGCCTGTGGGCCCTGCACTGCTGTCAAGCCACTTGGGCCATGGGGGGGAGCCCACAACTGCAGGAAAAAGGCACACACAGGACAGTCGAGTCTGACTCCCATCCGTGTGTGTGTTCACCGGACCCAGCTGCCGAACTTGGAAGCTGTCATTAGCCTTGCACTGCTGTACCAATAAATAAAGCCTTATTGATAATTTGCATTTTTATTCTCGTGGGTGATAGGTGTAGGCAGGGCCCCAGTGCACTGCATTGCTCGGGGCCCTTTAATGCTCTTAAGATGGCACTGCCTGCTGCTTGGGAAGGCTCCTCGCCCTCCCCCGCCAGCAGAACACAACAGCACTGTGGGAGAGATTTCGAGCGATTTTTCTTTTTCCATGGTGGAAGGAAAGAAAATCAAATCATCTATGGGCTGCCTACCTAAGATTAAAACTGTTCCTTTCTAACACCTATACTAACTTCCCTGTAGAAGGAAGAGGGTTATACTTTCCTATTCTCAGAGAGCTTTGGTGTGATCACATAATCGACTCCCAGTAGCCAGCTTCAGGGGAGGGGAGATGCAGCCGTTAATGGATGCCCCACAGTAAGCCTATGAGTGACGTCACCACCCACCTGTTGTCGGCACTCCTACATATAAACATCAGTAAATTAAGTCCTTGTGCAAGAGTTGTAATTGTGTTTTTTTTTTCAATACTTCTAGTATAAGTAACCTGAAATCTCGAAACAGTGGATTGTGATGCTTTTAAGGCAACATTCAAACTTGCGAATGGGCCTGACACCGATTATTCTCAGAACCCCAGCAGGGGTTCCTAGTGATTAGCTGTGGGAGGCAACCCCATTGAAAGCAATGTGAGGCTGCCGGCTCTTGCAGCTTATAACGGCCGCTTACATGTAATCCTTGATGAAGTGATCACCTGGGAGTGGTTGGCCCGGGATGCAGACTGGTATCGATATCTTTTAGCTAAGAAAGGTTAGTCTGGATCTTAACACAGTAGAGGTGAGTATGCAAACATGCAGTTCAGATTTCAATGGGGAACGTTAGCGTTGAGTTAGAGGTTAAGCTATGGGTACTAGCAGGAAAGTGTTCTACCATGTTGCCCATTGGTGATGGTAGTAGGAAAGTAAAAAATATTGATAAAACCTTTATGTAACTAACTGAATTAAAGCCCAACTCTGGGCAAAAAAAAATAATTTTCGTGCCCGCACCGCATGGGTCAACTGCTCAATTTGCCCAGGGGAGAGGAGAAAACTGTATACTCACCCAATCCTCCACTCCACTAGCAAACGTTGCTTTCCATGATCCAACCAGTCCACTGTTCCTGATGTCTACACATCCAGAGCAAGACTATGGGCTTGATTACGTCAGGAATAGTCCACCACACAAGAGCGCTAGACCACGGGGAGGGGGGACCTGTCTTGTGCGGGGAGGATCAGAGAATTGGGTAAGTGTATCTCCAATCCCTTAGACAAAAACGAGTAGTTGCACAGCCCTACAGAATGGTAGAACTATTTTTCTTCCGGAGTTGGGCTTTATTCTTGAGATACAAGTATTTGAAAACACTTGGTTTCCTTTTTCTGGATTTGGTTCAAACAAATAACTGAAAAAATCATACTTATATGAGCACTTATATTTGATTTTTTTTTTTTTTTTGATTGGTTGAACTAGAAAAACGTGTATCTTTTTACCCAACTATGTAGCAAGTACAGTGGACATTAAGGATCGGATATGTGCATCTCAAGTTGGTGGGATGGCTAGATCCAGCCTAAACACCGTGGCCAGTAGCAGTTCTTGTGGCTACCAAATAACTCTGGATGCTGGACCTGCTGCAAAGATCTCCTTAGTAAGATGATACTAGTCGTTTGAGGGCATCTCTGAGACTATGCTAAAAATATTCCCCCCCGCCCGTGCCATTCTCCATTACTTTTTCATCCAGATCAATAATGCAACCATCAATCCCTCCCCTAATGCCCTCCCCATACTAGGTGTAATCCTAAACTCTGACCTATCTTTTTAGCCCCCAAATCCAATCGTCAAAAACTTGTAGACTTCACCTCTATAACATCTCTAAAATTCGCCCCTTTTAAACTAATAAAACCACCAAGCTACTCATTCACTCCATTGTTATCTCTTGCCTTGACTATTGCAACTCCCTTCCCATAGGCCTACCTCTTCATAGGCTATCTCCTCTTAAGTCTATAATGAATGCTGCTGCCAGACTCATCTACCTTACCAACCGCTCAGTGTCTGCCACTCCTCTCCGCCAATCCCTACACTGGCTTCCGATCACCCAGCAAATTATATTCAAAATATTAACAACAACTTACAAAGCCATTCACAACTCCACCTCGAGCTACAGTGTCTCACAAAAGTGAATACACCCCTCACATTTTTGTAAATATTTTAATATATTTTTTCATGTGACAACACCAAAGAAATTACATTTTGCTACATGTAAAGTGGTGAGTCTACATCTTGTATAATAGTGTAAATTTGCTGTCCCCTAAAAATAATTTAACACACAGCCATTAATGTCTATACTGCTGGCAACAAAAGTGAGTACACCCTCAATTGACAATATCTAAATTGGGCCCAAAGTGTCAATATTTTGTGTGGCCACCATTATTTTCCAGCACTGCCTTAACCCTCTTGGGCATGGAGTTCACCAGAGCTTCACAGGTTGCCACTGGAGTCTTTTTCCACTCCTCCATGATGACATCATAGAGCTGGTGGGTGTTAGAGACCTTGCGCTCCTCCATCTTCCATTTGAGGATGCCCCACAGATGCTCAATAGGGTTTAGGTCTGGAGACATGCTTGGCCAGTCCATCACCTTTACCCTCAGCTTCTTTAGCAAGGCAGTGGTCATCTTGGAGGTGTGTTTGGGGTCGTTATCATGTTGGAATACTGCCCTGCGACCCAGTCCTTGAAGGGAGGGGGATCATGCTCTGCTTCAGTATGTCATAGTACATGTTGGCATTGTTGATACTGTTATACAAGTTGTACACTCACTACTTTATATTGTAGCAAAGTGTCATTTCTTCAGTGTTGTCACATGAAAAGATATAATAAAATATTTACAAAAATGTGAGGGTTGTACTCACTTTTGTGAGATACTGTACATCACCAATCTTGTCTCCAAATCTCACCTAAACTGTCCTGTCTGCTCCTCCCAAGACTTCTCCAGAGCCTCTCACATCCTCTGAAACTCTATACCTCAATCTGTCCTACTCTGGCTGCCTTTTAGGCCAGTGTTTCTCAACGTTTTTCAGTCAAGGCACCCTTTAAAATTATGGACAATCTTGAGGCACCCTTCAGAATTATGGACAGTCTTGAGGCGCCCCATTCTAAAATGTAAAAACTATTCTGATAGTTTTACATAATGCAGCAATACATGTTGAAAACCCACTTACAAGTATTCCAGTTGTTCTCTTCTACTTCAGTTTTGAGACCCCAAAGCTGGTGGATAGAGGCAAGGGAGGGTCAAACAAAGGATGATATGCAGGCAACTGACATCCTCCTTATCAACTGATGATGTCATTGGTTGTTAGGAGGTTGGTAGCTAGAAGGTTGTAATGGTGTACAATGGAAACCTGTGGCTTTGTGTAACTAAAAGGCTGGTTTAATCCACCCACCCACCCACTTATATACAGTTTTGGGGTAAATTTTAGGCATTTTGCCAAGGCAACCCTAAAGAAGCCTCAAGGCACCCCAGGGTGCCTGGGCACCCTGGTTGAAAAAGGCTGCTTTAGGCAATCCCTGAAAACTCATCAGGGAAGCCTATCAAGCCTCAGACTAATATTGTATTACTTCCATTAGCTCATCCCCTACAGTTACAACCTTTTGTACCACTTGCCCCACCCTGTTAGATTTTAAGCTATGAACAGGGCCCTTGTAACCCTCTTGTATTTTATTGTTTTGTAACTGCTCTGTTTCTCCTTGATATTGTAAAGAGCTATGTAAACTGTTGGTGATTTATAAATCCTGTAAAATAATAATAATAAAAATATTATGAGATTTTAGTGATTTGGGTTTACATAATTTGGGTTTGTTTTCAAGCCATGCAGTGCAAAACCAGCATAATACCCTGTTTCAGGCCTGATTTTTGGGCCAGACTTGGAAGGTATAGAGAATCCACACCGAGCACCACCTTCTGAAGGCTGTGTGTATAAGGCTGAACTTTGGCTTTAACAATGAATCCTCCTAATATGGCATTGGACAGTTGGCGTTTGGTTCACTGATTCTGTATTTACACAGTTCATCTTCTCACGGAGTACAGAGTACATGTGCAGTCAGTGGGTGTGAGAAACAGACTGTTTTGGCTCTTACAGTGAAGGAGAAACTAGGCCAGATGCACCTGCCATTTACCTTCCATTCAACTTGTTATTGCTCACTTCCACACCCTGCTCTAGACTCAGCATAATTCAGATTTGCACATATTGCTACATGAGCCGCACAACCTCAAAGAACAGTGACCTATATGTAGATTATGAATGAATGGTTTACAGACTTGAATAAATTATGTAGATGAGGACTGTGTGTTTCCCAGAGTTAGTTTAATTAAAAACTACAACAAAGATTTATATATAGTATGTGGTTACTGAATAGGTTAGGCTAGTTTACAGTTGACAGCACAAGAGGTGAAGGTAAAGCCTTCAATAAGGACAATGGTTTTAGCAAACACTGGGTAAAGCAGGCTATACACACTGTGAGAAAATCCCTTGGTTCCTCCATCCACACTAAACAGCCTGGATGTACGAATCTCCTGCTGCCAGCTATTATATTCTGACAGTCAACACCCACAGCTGTCAGAATACCTGAACAGTGGCTGCATCTGATTGAATGCACCTGCTATTCGGCTAGCAATTTTCCACCCGGTGCCTTTGATTTTCAGATCAAAGGATGTTAGACGGTAGGGTGTTGATAGTGTGGGTGGGGCTTAACACAACTAAGTGGGGATTTGCTAGTTGTGCTCGCTAATGCCTGCATTTACAGGCGGAGGCTGCTGACATGTGAAATTATCATTAGGGCAGTGCTCTGACTTAGAAGCAAGCACAATCTACTTCACGTTTGGGCAACCAAACTGATAAAAGGCATGTAGGAGCTCAGCTATGAGGAAAGATTAGAGGAACTGAATTTATTCTCTTTTGAGAAGAGGAGATTAAGGGGGGATATAATCAACATGTATAAATACATAAGGGGTCCATATAGTGAACTTGGTGTTAAGTTATTCACTTTAAGGTCAACACAGAGGACAATGGGGCACTCTTTATGTCTACAGGAAAACAGACGATTTAGTCTCCAAATACGGAAAGGTTTCTTCACTGTAAGAGCCAGGCCCGGACTGGCCATAGGGAAGACCGGGCATATTCCCAGTAGGCTGCGGCTCTCACTCATCAGTCACAAAGATAAGACTGTCTGACATGCAGTGAATGTAATCCAGTAAAGCCACACCGATCCTCCTTGCTTCTCTGCCCTGTTGATTTTTTGTTCTTCTCTTATCTGTTCTGTCTATAAATCTCTACAACACTTGTCCTACAGCCTCTGGTCTCAGCTCAGCATTCCACACACTGATCTTACACCCTTTCCATCCCAGTTTGCTTTTAGCTCTTCTGTCCTGTCCCCACACAGCCTAGAATATTCAAATTTTCTCTGCACCCCATCACTTTGCTCTTCTCTAGCACATACCACCCCACCCTACTCATTGATTCACTATTTTCTTATCCCTAATAGTGGGTTCACATAGGTGACATGATGACATTGGTTTTGGTAATTGTCTGACTCTGATGCCAGCCTATTTGCAGAAGAAATCCTGATTTGAATAAAATATTTGCTGCCAGTGCCAGCCTGCCAGGCTATTTGCAGAAGAAATCCTTATTTGAATAAAATTGTTGCTGCCAGTGCCAGCCTACCAGGGGCTGATCTGGGGTGTGAAGATGCAGGAATTGGGGCTGATCTGAGATG
Source organism: Pelophylax lessonae (assembly GCF_965119305.1). Lineage (NCBI taxonomy): Eukaryota > Metazoa > Chordata > Amphibia > Anura > Ranidae > Pelophylax > Pelophylax lessonae. The sequence goes on along the minus strand of NC_138769.1, from coordinate 671,714,978 downwards.
TGAAGGTGCAGAAATTGGGGTGATCTGAGGTGTGATAGTGCAGAAATTGGGGTGATCTGAGGTGTGATAGTGCAGGAATTGGGGTGATCTGAGGTGTGATAGTGCAGGAATTGGGGTGATCTGAGGTGTGAAGGTGCAGGAATTGGGGCTGATCTGAGGTGTGAAGGTGCAGGAATTGGGACTGATCTGAGGTGTGATAGTGCAGGAATTGGGGCTGATCTGAGGTGTGATAGTGCAGGAATTGGGGTGATCTCGGGTGTGAAGGTGCAGGAATTGGGGTGATCTGAGGTGTGAAGGTGCAGGAATTGGGGTGATCTGAGGTGTGAAGGTGCAGGAATTGGGACTGATCTAATGTGTGAAGGTGCAGGAATTGGGGTGATCTGAGGTGTGAAGGTGCAGGAATTGGGGTGATCTGATTTGTGAAGGTGCAAAGCTCACTTGATTTCTTACTATTATTCAAGTGGTTTACAGCAGTTACTTTATATGAAGTATTTTTAGGACTCAACCATCAAAACAGGATTTAAAGTAAGACAAAAAAAACAGCATCATATGGCAGCTCTGATCTAAATTGGACCCAGTCTGTCAGATTAAACTAAAAAAGGTACCGTAATTGAATCCACACATCCTGGAACGCCACGCCCCTGTCACCCCCCCCCCCCCTCCCGGGCTGCTCAGTCCAAAATGCCCGGGCCTAATTTTTGTCCCAGTCCTGGTAAGAGCTGTGAAAATGTGGAATAGACTCCCTCCAGAGGTGGTTCTGGCTAGCTCACTAGATTGCTTTAAAAAAGACCTGGATTTTTTCTTGGGTGTAAATAATATAAATGGATACTAATATTAGGTAAAGTTGATCCAGGGAATATCTGATTGCCTCTCGGGGGATCAGGAAGAAATTTTTTTCCCCTTCTGTAGCAAGTTGGATCATGCTTTGCTGGGGTTTTTACGCCTTCCTCTGGATCAACTGCGGGTATAGGATTGTGTATATGGGATTGTATGGTTGGGTTTTTAATTAGTAGTGTTAGGACTGCAAGTTATACAGGGTGCCGTGAAGGGGCCTTGCAGCTTACACATACGTTTGCAAATGTGTGTTAAAGCGGAGTTCCGGCCACAAAATCTGTATTTTTTTTTTTTTGCCCCTCCGCTAGCTACACATAACCTGAAAAGGAATTGGATAGTTATATATTTTTTTTTTTTTACACTCACCTTGTAATCGAAGATCGTAAATACTCACCTCAGGGTACTTCCTCCTCCAGCGCCAAGGCTCACCCCGTCACTTCCTGCCTCGCGATGATTCCTGGGAGCTGAACGTCCTCGCTCCCAGGAATCAATGCGACGGCACCGGCCCCGCACGTCACTTCAGGGGCGACGCCGCATTCCCCTGCTAAACAGCTTCTGGGCATGCCCAGAAGCTGTTTAGGAATGCGGCGCCGCCCCGGAAGTGACGAGAGGGGCCGGTGCGGCGCATTCTGGGAGAAGAAGACGCGGAAGAAGACACCGAAGAGGACCGCGCTGGCTTCAGCTGCCCACAAGAGAGATGGAAACGCTGTGGAAGAAATTTTCAAAGTAAGTATTTCTTCTTGCAGGTAAGTGCGAACCGGGACAGATCAGAGGCTAGCCATTGTGGAATGTGCTAGCCCTGACTGTCCCGGGGGTATGTTCATCAAAAAATGAGATCTGTGCCCGGAACTCCGCTTTAACTAAACCCCTGTTTTTAACCTACATTGTTGGACAGGTTGATTCGGTTTGTTAGCAGACTGGTCGGTAAGTATTTTTTGTTCGGGCCGGTTGTTCTCATGCACCTCATTCAAAGTCCCAACCTTTTTTCCTTAATTTCCATCACAGGGATGGAGACGCATTGCTTTACCCAGCTTGTGTCTCATTTAAAGTCCCAAACTGCCTTTACTTTACATGGATGGGTTTTCTTTACTGTTTTTTTTTTATTGGTTGAGCCAGGTGGACTTGTGTCTTCTTTCAACCTGACTATTTATGTAACTATGTAACTCTCCGGACCCTGTCACAGTACAACGCTCACTAATGCCTGAACCTAGCGGCTAAGGCTGCGGTCACGTGAAATCTGCATTAAGGCATCACTCTAGCTTAGAAGTGGGCTGGTTCCTTTTGCACACTTAACCCTTTGTGTATGTTTCACTTTCCGCAACTCCACAAGCACAGCCCGACGTGTCGCCTCACTCCCAGTGACACTATAAGTCTTCTCCCGGACATCTCTTCACATATTCCAGAGGCTTCTCAATCTCTTTACTTCTCTTCCATGACTCTTCCAGTGAGCTACATGGGATACCCCATGCCACTATGTCAGTCCCTGGATTGGGGGGGGACCAATCACTAGGGAGGAGACCAAGCTTGTAAACCCCCTCTCTACCAGGGCCCTCTGTCACCCATGCCAAGTCACCAAGACTCCTGCTGGCTGGATTTTTAAGCACCCAACATTACTCCAGTTGTCCATAGCAAGTGCAGTATAGCCTCTTCTTCTTCTACTGCAGGTTACACCTTTGTAATGTGTCCCCATTGACTCCACTTCAACCCACCTTCCAAGCTCTGTTCTTTGATACACCATGCATGCACCCCTTTAGTGACTTCAGACCAGGCAGATTGGCTTAACTTTAAAACTCTTTGCTGTAGCTGTTAATTGAACAGATAGCAGTTCTCAGCAACATCTTCCAGGCACATTCTTTTACAAAGTCCTTTAAAATGGTTGCGAAGGCTGAAGGTGAATGCATGAAGTTAAAAAATGTCCAGTGTGCAGAACTTCCCCCAGCCCCCCCCTTAATACTTACCTGAGCCTGATCCCAATCCGCCTTTGTGCACACGAGTAGCGGCTCTCCTGGGTCTCTCCCTTCTCATTGACTGAGACACAGCAGCAGGAGCCAATGGCAATGTCAATAACAGCCAGTGAGGAGGGGGTGGGGCCAAGTCACGCTCTGTGTTTCTTATTAGGCATAGAGTGGGGTTTAGTAGTAAGTATGCACGAGTGCCCCCAGAGCAAGCAGCTTGCTCTGGGGGCACTGAGTAGGAGGGAGGAGCCAGGAGCGCTGGTGAAGGACCCGAGATGAGGAGAATCGGTGCTGCTCTGTGCAAAACTATTGCACAGAGCAGGTAAGTATGACATGTTTGTTTTTTTTTTGTATGTTTAAAAAGTGGAATCTTTAATACAACTTTAAATGCCCCTTTTTGTGTTCCCTTTTGCCCCATGAGGTGATCATCCCTTAAAGTGATTGTAAAGTCTCGCGTTTTTTTTAAAACAAAATAACAAACATGTTATACTTACCTGCTCCGCAGTTGGTTTTGCACAGAGCAGTCTGGATCTTCCTTTTCTTGGGTCCCTTTTTCGCTGATTCTGGCCCCTCCCTCCTGTCGAGTGCTCCCACAGAAAGCAGCTTGCTATGGGGGCACGAGAGCCGAGCTGCCGTTCGGCCCCACCCGCTCTCTCTCCTGATTGGCTAACTGACTTTGACAGCAGCAGGAGTTAATGTCGCTGCTGCTGTGTCTGGTGCCAATCAGCAGGGAGAGTCCCTGACAGCCGAGGGACTCGTGGACACCTCTGAATAGAGAGGGGGCTCAGGTAAGTATTATGGAGGCTGAGGGGAACTGCTACACACAGAAGGTTTTTTTATCTTAATGCATAGAATGCATTAAGATAAAAAACCTTCTACCTTTACAACTCCTTTAAAGTGTTTGTAAATTCTTACATATGCCCAGTGAAGTGACTGGCCTCAGGTGATACACAGAGATGAAACCATTCCTCCTACGTAAGTTGTACCTGTTTATCTGGAGTCTTCTTCTTCTTTTTATCAGTTCATAGTTCTGAATTATAAAGCTTATCTGAGAGTAAAGAAAAAACGGGGGGGGGGGGGGGCTGAAGTTACACTCTGCAGAGCTCAGTGAGGAAAGCTGATTAGAGGGAAGTAACACGCCTCCTCCACACAGCACACAGGAACAGAACTAAGGCTGTGAATCAGCTGGAGGTCCCTCCCCTGTCACCATTTTTCACTTGATGTAAAAAAAACTTTTTAGGAGTGACTCATGCAGATAGTAGAGGAACAAAGCAGCAGACAGAAATGACACTTAGTGCTCTTAACCACTTCAGCCCCCAAAGGTTTTACCCCCTTAATGACCAGGCCTTTTTTTGCAATACGGACGGCACTGTGTTACTTTAACTGACATTTGCAAGGACCCGCGGCGCTGTACCCAAATAAAATGTATGTCCTTTTATTTCCCACAAATAGAGCTTTCTTTTGGTAGTATTTGATCACCTTTGCGGTTTTAAATTTTTGCGCTATAAACAAAAAAGGCTGACAATTTTGAAAAATAAATTATATTTTTACTTCATGCTATAAAACATACCCAGTAAAAAAAATGTAAAAAATTAAATGTATTGGCTCCCACTGTGTCCAATCACAGCAGGAGCAGGTCGCCAGCAGCGTGTGCGCGCGCCCCAGACCCAGAGCACGAGCCGACATATAGGTACAGTGGATTTAAAAAGTCTACACACGCCCGTTAAAATGTCAGCTTTCTGTGATGTAAAAAAATTTAGACAAACATAAATCATTTCAGAACTTTTTCCACCTTTTAATGTGACCTATAAACTGTACAACTCAATTAAAAAACAAACTGAAATCTTTTAGGGGGTAGGTAAAAATAAAAAACTAAAATAATGTGGTTGTATAAGTGTGCACACCCACCTAGAGCTGTGCATGTAGCTGTGTTCAGAATTAAGCAATCACATTCAAACTCGTGTTAACCACCTCAATACAGGGCACTTAAACCCCCTTCCTTCCCAGACCAATTTTCAGCTTTTAGCGCTGTTGCAATTTGAATGACAATTGCGCGGTCATGCAACGCTGTACCTAAACCAAATTTGTGTCATTTTTTCCCCACAAATAGAGCTTTCTTTTGGTGGTATTTGATCACCATCAGGTTTTTTCTTTTTTGGTGCACAAATAAAAAAAGACTGAAAAGTTTGAAAAAAAAAAAAAAAGGTTTTTTGTTTAGGTTATAAAATTTTGTAAATAGATATGTTTTTTCCTGCACTGATGAGCACTGATGATGCCGCACTGACAGGCACTGATGAGGAGACACTGATGGGGTGGCACTGATGGGGTGGCACTGATATGCAGCACTGATGGGCACTGATAGGTAGCACTGATATGCAGCACTGATGGGCACTGATATGTGGCACTGATAGATAGCACTGATATGCAGCATTTGTGGGCACTGATAGGCAGCGCTGATGGGCAGTGATAGGCAGCACTGATGGGCACTGATTGGCGGCACTGATGGGCACTGATAGTGGCACTGTTGGGCGGCAATGATCGGCACTGATCGGCACTGATGGGTGGCACTGATGGGGGGCACTGATGGGCACTGATAGGCAGCACTGGTGGGCAATAATGGGCACTGGTGGGCGGCGCTGATAGATGGCAATAATGGCACTGGTGGGCAGCACTGATAGATGCCATTGGTGGGCAACACTGATAGGGAGGGCACTGGGGGGCTCTCTGAGCCCTGCTTGCCATCCCTGGTGGCCATAGTGGGCATCCCTGGTGGTCATGGGTGGGCATCCCTGGTGGCTTAGTGGCACCCCCCCCCCCCCGGGCTGCACTGGTAATCAATGTTCTGATTACCAGCACAGACCCCCCCTGTGATCAGTGAGTAATTAGAAATACTCACTGATCACCCCCGCAGCAGCACCGATCCTCTGATCTTCTCCTCACTGACAGGATCTGTCAGGAGGAGAAGAGATCGAAGCCGTTACAACGGCTCTATTTACATTACACGACGGCTGTGATTGGACACAGCCGTCATGTGATCAGGAGGGCCAATCACAGGGCCCTCCTGCCGAATGATGTCGCTCTGTGTCCGAGGGACACAGGCACATCGAGATCGCGCCGCTGCGCGTGCCCGTGGTGGCGCGATCTCTCTCCTTCTGAAGGACGTTCCGGAACGTCCATTCAGAAGGACGAGACTCCCGCCCGGCCGTATATGTACTATGGCCGGGTGGGAGGTAGTTAAATAGGAGTCAGTACACACCTGTCATCATTTTAAAGTGCCTCTGTTTAACCCCAAATAAGGTTTGGCTGTTCTAGTAGGTCTTTCCTGACCATTAAAAGGTATCAGTCAGGAGAAGGATGCAAAAGAAATTCCAAGGCATTAGATATACCATGGAACACTGTGAAGACAGTCATCATCAGGTCAGGGAGGCGGCCAAGAGGCCTACAGCAACATTAGAGGAGCTGCAGGAATATCTGGCAAGTACTGGCTGTGTGGTACATGTGACAACCATCTCCCGTATTCTTCATATGTCTGGACTATGGGGTAGAGTGGCAAGACGGAAGCCTTTTTCTACAAAGAAAAACATCCAAGCCTTGCAAAATTTTGCAAAAACATATCTGAAGTCTCCCAAAAGCATTTGGGAAATGCGTTATGGTCTGATGAAACCAAGGTTGAACATTTTGGCCATAATTCCAAAAGATATGTTTGGTGCAAAAACAACACGCACATCACCAAAAGAACACCATAACCACAGTGAAGCATGGTGGTGGCAGCATCATGCTTTGAGGCTGTTTATGCAGCGGCGCATGCGCAGTGTACCTGTCGGGCCAGCCACGGCCATTTTTTTTTCAGGTGCCAGTGCCGCGCTGCGTTTCCTGCTTAAGACCATCGGAAATATGTGTTTTCCAATGGTCTTAGACGACCCCTGTGAAAGGGTCGTCCACCCCCAAAGGGGTCGCGACCCACAGGTTGAGAACCGCTGCTATAGAGGGATATACTTTGTTCATATTTCATATTTACAACCACTTTAAATAGATGAGAGCGTCCTTTAGTCCATTTAGCAGCCAAGTCCATATCCCTTGGAACCCTGGCTGGGCCCCAACAAGGGGTGGTAAAGTAGCAAAGTGGCAATTACATCCTCAACATTACTCTCTTTCTCTGCCCATCATAGAGACAGCAGGACAGCCTAGACCTAGATAGAGTTCTCCTTTTTGATATCTTTTGGCCAGCAGAGGGTGGGAGTCTTTAGATAAGCCCCAGGAAAACCTGGTTAGCAGAGAAAAACCTTAGGCTGGCCATACATTTTCATACATTCAATTTTCTGGTAAAATTTTCTTTTAGATTTACCAAAAAACATATAATAGAAGGTCAAAATGAAACAACTTAAAATTGTATCCAATTAGGCAGGCCCTTGCACTACATAGTTTAGGGTAAATCTAAAGGAAAATAGTACAATAAAATTGAACATGTATGGCCAGCATTACCCACCAAACAGTACCATTTCTGCTGGGCACCAATAATTAAACAGTGCAGCTCACATATTGAAAGTACACCTAACCCAGAAAATAAGGAGCACGACCAACACTGTAAGATCTCAGTAAGCACCTGTTTACAAGGGCCTCCCATTGCTCTAATTGCAGTTGGTTCTTGAAGAGCCAGCCAACATTTTCTACATGTTTTGCCAGCTTAAAGAATATATAAACCCAACATTTCAAATTCCTGATATGTGCCTGCTGTACCATGTAGTTGTATGGAAAAGTATCTTGTTCTCTTTGTATTGCTCTCCTCCAATGATGAGACTTGTCTTGACATCCATTGGCTGTACTTCAATAAAGCTGCACAGTTGGTTTTCATTTACAGGCACCCCTTATCTGCATAGACAGTTTTTTGGTGAAGGTGAACTATCCATTAACCACTTGCCGACTGCCGCACAACTATTTACGTCGGCAGTCAGCCCCTCACAGGCAGAGCGACGTAGGGCTACGTGGCTAGCCTGTAAGGGTTTTGGGAGCGGGCGCGCGCCACTGGATGCGCGCTCCCGATCGGTCACGGACCCCTCCGCGCGTGTGCCCGGTGGACCCGATGTCCGCCGGGCACCTCGCGATCATCCGTGACAGCGGGAGAAAGGCAGGCGGCTAGTGTAAACAAAGCCGCCTGTCAGTCTCCCCTGTGTAAGAATGGTGATCAAACGGTTCTACTATGTAGGACCGTTGATCACTGTTCTTACACATCAAGCCACAGCCAATCACAGTTAGAAACACGCCCCTAGGGACACACTTAACCCCTCCCTCTCAAAAGTTAACCCCTTCACTGCCAGTGTCATTTTTACAGTAACAGTGCATATGTATAGCACTGATTACTGTAGTAATGTCACTGGTAACCCCAAAAATGTCAGTCAAGGGTCTGATCTGTCTGCCCCAATGTCGCAATCCCGCAAAAAAAACGCAGATCGCCGCCATTACGCGTTAAAAAAAAATTACAAATCTTTCCCTTTGTTAGTAAACGCAATAACTTTTGCGCAAACCAATCAAAATACGCTTTTTGCAATTTTTTTTTTACCAAACATATGGTAAAAAAAAAATTGGCCTAAAATGTTAAAAAATTTTGATTTTTAAATTTTTTTGGGGGAATTTCATATAAAAAAATTTGAAAAAATATTGTTATTTTTGCAAAATTGACGCTCTTTTTTTGTTTATAGCGCATGATCAAAAAATCGCACAGGTGATCAAATACCACCAAAAGAAAGCTCTGTTTGTGGGAAAAAAAGGACGCCAAATTCGTTTAGGTACGGCGTTGCACGACCGCGCAATTGTCTGTTAAATTCACGCAGTGCCAAATCGCAAAATAGGCCCTGGTAAGGAAGGGGGTAAAATCTTCCGGGGCTTAAGTGGTTAAAGAATCAACTTCTCTTTACCCAAAGTTTTTTATGTTTATTTCATGCTTTACAAATTTTGAATAGGTGGCATTTTTCTTCTACAGTGGAGTAACCGATAAAGTAATACTTTTCACGTTTAAGTGGCTCTTGACTACCTATGTTTTTTTCTTGGGTTGGGTTTGACTTTTTCATTTAGAAAAGGATATAGGACATAGTTATATAGACCTTTGTTTGCCATTAGCCTTCATCAATCATTCAGCTTCCCAGTGACTGACAGTACATTGACTTTAGCTTATAGATAGGAACAATAGATCATAGATAGCTGGAGCATTCTTCTTGTGACACTCCCGTTACCTGTCAATGTATGGTCTTCCTGAGGTTTTCTTTATTCTTTTCAATTGAAACTAGATAATACATTTACAACCGGTTTTTGAGGTCAACTATTGCAAAGTACATTATTTTACTAAGATAAAACAATCAAAATATGATAAAACAATCAAAATATGTATATCTACAGGGCCCCTGCTTGACTATTTTGCACCCTAGGCAAGACTGGGGGGTGGCGCTAGTCTTGCCCAGGGCGTGGGTGACCACAACAGGGAACAGGGTCAGGGCAGACTCACCGGCCAGGATAGTTTTGCCTCCGTCCTGAGACCTGATGGTGCCCACCTCCCCAGCTGTGCCTGCCTTGTCCGGCTCCCCGTGATCCCCTCCCCACTGTCCTCCTTTGCCTCCTTAGCTGTGCTCGCCTCGTCCAAGTCCCCTCCCCACTGTCTTCCTCCGCCTTCTCAGCTGTGCCCGACTCGTCCAGCTCCCCATGATCCCATCCCCACTGTCCTCCTGCCTCCCCAGCTGTGCCCACCGGAATTTCTTCAGCCCCTCGTGTACCCTGGCCAGGCTAGAGGGGAAGTCAGCGGCCGTGGCTGCACCCCCTAGGCAGCAGTGCGCCCTTGGCGGTGGCCTAGTTTGCCTAGCGGTAGCGCCATCCCTGTATATCTACAAGAAGTATGTACAGTTCTAAAATACTGTTCGGTTTCACTTAATTAAATATCGTGTAAATTGTTGGGATCTTTGAGCAGGTGTAGAGTTTTATTACAGAGATTCTGATGCCAGATCATTTTTTTTCACCAATAATTTTCTCATAAGATTTTATGTGCATTTAGTGTATTTTATTCTTGTTATTTACATGCAGAAGCCTCTCTTGTGTATACATCGAAACGTCTTGAGCTTGCTACTTGGTCTTGCCATCTTTGAATGTGATGTCAGCAGCCCCTACAGGCTCAGAGCTCTCACTTATTTGACACTATAATTTTCCCCTTTACTCCTACCCTGGCAGCTACATAAAATGTTCTGTAGGAAGGTGAGGGGAGGAGCTGGGCCAGCACAAAAGGGATTCTACGATCCGAGAAGAGGAGAGAGCTATGACGTGCAAGGAGGGAGGGGCTGTGCTAGGGAATAGACTCTTCTTGAAGTATTCAAAATTTTAGCAAATTCAGAGGCACATTGCAAATTAATAAAAAATTATTTTTGGAAAGGAAAATGCTGCAAGTAGGTTAATCTTTGTTTTGCTGTGCATTTTTAAGCTTGTGACAAGGCCTATTTAAAGTGCTTGTAAACCCTTATACATACCAACTGAAGTGACTGGCCTCTGGTGCAACACAGAGATGAAACACATGCTCCTACATAAGTTGTACCGGTCTATCTGCAGCATTCTCTCCTCCACGGCCCTTCAAAATACAGAATTTAGACAGCATTTCTTATCTCAAGGAGGCAGTGGGCAGGGATCTGATTTCACAGGCTGCACAGCACATGGCACAGGGCTGAGTGGAATCTGAGGCCTGAATGGAGGGAATGGTCACACCCCCTTCCACGCAGTCTCATAATGAAACATGCACAGCTGAGGATATCATTCACCTGCTATGTGCGGAAGAAGGGGTGGGCTGTTGTCTCCCGGGATTGCCTGGTGTATGCATAAACTTTCAGAAGTGATTCATGCAGATAGCAGTGGCAAGAGAGAGCAGACAGAAATCACACTAGGTACTTTGTATTGAAGCAAGTACACACTATGAAGGGATATGCTTTGTTCATTTTTAACCGCTGACATCCGTTTTTTGAGTCCGTTCCGTTTTTTAAAACTGAAGAAAAAAAGGGTTCTCTTCCGTTCCAAAAAACGGAACCAATCGGAAAGGACGCAAATCGGATGTCAGCAGATAGTCATCCACTGACATCCGCAATCCCATTGACATGCATTATGTCCGTTTTTCATCCGCAAATGGATGGGATGAAAAACAGACATACGGAACGCCCGTGTGAAAGGACCCTAAGAGGGTCCCCATTCTGGATGAATGAGCACAGGTGGCACCTGTGGACCAAACAATTCGTGTTACCTGCTATAGCCGCCAACACAATAGCTCAGCGGGAGGGACTCCGCCATCAACACTGACTGAGCATAATTGCATAATCTATGGACTGCCACTAACAGCCATCTAAACTGACACTAAAGCCCCGTACACACGTACCGATTGTCGGCCGTAAATATTCGGCCGCCGACCGATCGGCCGATTGTAGGCTTGTTAGTATGATGCTTCCGACAGCCGACAGCGCATTTTCGGCAGAACAGACTGTCGTGCAAGCATTAAAATTTTTGTTGGCCAACACCAGAACGGCCGATTGTTCGCCAGTCAGTACAGAATTCGGCCGACAGACAGCAGATTTGCAAGACTGGGCATGCTCAGAAAAGAAAAAATACAAGGAAAGTTAACCATCACATGACATCACTTCTGCAGTCGGCTGTTGTTGGCCGACAAAAGTCGTGTGCAGTCTTTTGCAGTTTTCAACAGACACGACAGCCCTGGACAAAAGACGGCCGATCGTTCGGCCGACGATCGGTACGTGTGTACAGGGCTTAAAGGCCCGTACACACAATACGAAAATCGGAAGTAAAATTTCATCCGACGACCGATCTGCCGATTTTCGGATTGTTAGTATGGTGCGTTCGACAGCCGATTTTCAACAAAAATCTGGATGTGCAGGCTATAAAATTTTTATCGTACGTCAACCCAACGTCCGATTTCCGTTTAATTAGTACAGTTTTTGTCCGAAAAAAAATCGTAAGAGCAAGACTAGGCATACTCATAAATGAAAGAACACATACAAAACAATTCAACACATGACATCACTTCTGAAGGTGAATTCTGTCATACGAGAATTTTCATATGAAAGTAACCTCTTCACTTTCCATATGAGACTAGCATGCAGCAAAAATCGGACGAAAGATCGTTTGATAATCTGATCGTGAGTATGAGGCTTAACATTCACTAAACTAGATCAAGTCCATCTTTATTTTCAATGGGACATCCGTTTTTGTGTCCGTTCTGTTTTTTTAAACGGATGAAAAATAGGGTTCCTGTCAGGTCACCTGTGGCCAGGTGACAACTGCACCCTGTTGGAGGAAGGGGCGCAGCGCAAGGTAGTGAACCCTATAGCAGACTGCTGCGGATGGACCGGAACGAGAACCCAAGATTCCCCAGGGCGCGGAGTCTAAGACCCAGCAGGTGTTCACCAGTGCCTCTAGTGGTGAGGATGGACTTCGCTGCAACTGGGCCCAGGTCGCGGCCCCTGGGGTCCCCCAGGTCACGCTCCGTAGGGAGTGAAGGGAAGCAGCCACTCAGGACACACAGAATGGTGATGGGTAAGCCAAGGTCGGGGTAACAGGCAGACAAGGGTAGTCAAGGTACAGGCCAAAGGTCAGGGTAACAGGCAAGCAGGAATAGTCAGAGGCAAGCCAAAGTCGGTACACAGAGGAGTCGTTACAAGCACACAGCAAACAGGAAACTAATACTGTTGAACAGCAAGGCAGGCCTGCAGTGCGCTGGTTAATATAGGCTTCCTGTGATGACCTGGGCGGGGCAGGAACAGGAAGTAGAGATGATAAAAGCAGCCAGAAGGAAGAGTCTGGCCCTTAATGCAGACATGAGGAACAGGTAAGCCACCAGACATTATTGCATATCCAAAAAAACGGAACTGTTCAGAAAGGACGCAAATCGGATGTCAGCATATGGTCATCCGCTGACATCCGCAATCCCATTGACATGCATTATGTCCGTTTTTTCATCCGCAAACGGATGGGAGGAAAAACAGACATACGGACCGCCCGTGTGAAAGGACCCAAAGGGGCCTTAAGCTTTGAAAGTGAAAGCTAGAAGCTGATTGGTTGCCATGCACAGCTGTTCCAGATTCTGGCTGTTCCTGTCTTAGTAGATTCCCCTCTATGTATTTTTCCTGGTCAAGGGTGAGAAACAACAATGAGGCCGGCCTTCTCAGTAGTGATGACTCTGATTGTCTAATCACAATGATCCCTGTTAACATGTGACCGGGAGCCAATCTGCTGGCTCCTGATTGTTAAAATGAGACCCAGAGCTGTCAATATTAATGCTGGGAGCGATTCTCCAACATAAACACAGCAGTGCATATATGTGGCACCCAGAAATAATGTCCGATTCCTGGTCAACCACATATATGTGTTACGTCCTAAACTGGTAATATGTGCATAAATTAAACCGATATTATGTGACAATAGTTTGTAAAGTTTCAAAAAGCATATTAAAAATAAAATTGATTAAAACCCATTGTAATGACAGCAAATGTTAGTAGTAAATATGGTATGTATAATTTAAATTGAGCTTATAGTCTTTACACAGGTTTTAATTGAATTTATACAAATAAGGACAAATTAAAGAATTCCTAAACAGGCTACGTTCACATGTTAGCTTAGCGGACCGCGAGCAGAATCACTGCGGTTCTGCCTGCGATCCGGAAAGCATTGCAAATCGCAGGACGCCTGTGCGTTGCCGTTGATTTGCAATGGCACCCCAAACGCTGTGCGATGTTGCCGCGATTTCCGCCTGCCGAATCGCGGTAACATCGCGCAAACAAAATTGCGGGTAGCATGACTTCCAAAAAAGGTACAAGAGCTTCTTTGGGGCGACCCGCTATTTTGTTTGCAAAATCTTCCGGTTCAAAAGTGATTAAATAAAGATGGTACACTATTGGAGTGAAAATTGTTGACACATGGTTGATTTCCTGCAAAATATAATTTTTATGAATCCTTCAACCTAAAATAACACCTAATAACCAACTATTCCATTCCTGTCCATGCCCCCTTTGGGGAGATTTTCCATCACTTCCGGTTTTGACAAAAGACAGGAAGTGAAGAGAAGTCTCCCCCATATGTGACTCAGACAGCCATAAGAATTATCTCCCCCTTCCATCCATAACTAACCAAAAATGATCTGGAGTGCGGTGTAAAATACAGTGAAGATTGTTTTATTGAAGGAATAGAGCCTGTTAGTAGCAAAGGGGATGTGCCATTCACATTGAATACCCAATAATTTGCAAGGGAAATGAAAGACACAAGATTTTTACTGGCACATGATTGGTTGACCAAAGTGCATACACCTTCACCTCATTTACCAAGTTAGTTGAACCTTCACTTGTGGACCACCTCTATTCCTTTAGTAAATCAACCCAAGTGTTAACTATTTTTCTCTGCATTTATAGCTAATTGTCCATACACATTTGTGTTATTAGTAGCCTTTTCACATAAAGTAACTTTATTTTTGCGGTTTGGTGGACCTTCATCTCCTTCTTTCCTACAGATCCCTCTTTGTTATTCTCCAAAGCCATTTTTTGCAACCAGCTCCTAACTCTGTAATCTCCTTAATTGCCTTTTCAAATCATCAAGCGAGCCCAGCGCTGTTTCACTTCAGGACACCTTTATTTGGCCGTTTCATGTGTCGTCTTTTAAATCTAAAATTTGCCCTTTTTTAAATAGCAAAGGCTAACAAGTCTCATTTGTCTCCCAGTAATCTCCTCTATTTCACAGCAGTTTCACATAACCTTTACTTCCCATAAAAGCCTTTTTTCTTCTGTCCGAGTGGCCGGGAAGTATTCGAGAGGAAATGTTTTTCTAAGGATTGTTATTGGACTTTTCTCATTACAAGGGCACAAGTGGAGTTTGTTGAATGGCCCTGGCTGTGTCTACTATTAGAATTCCACATGTGAAGCTCATTATATTCATATGGATACCTTCATCTCCAGAGTGGTACTGACATGAACTCAACCGTGCTGTCAAGATGATTTACTCAGAAACTCTTGTAACCACAGCTTATTAGGGTAATACTGAGAATGGGCACAAAATGAAAGCACCTCTCTGTGACCAGTATGTTTCAGGCACTTACTGCTCGCTCTTCTTTTTTTTTTTTTGTTTTGTTTATATAATAGCTTAACTTAAAGGAAAACCATTGTATATTTTTATAAAGTACATTATGAGTTAAAGTAGAGTTCCAGCCTATTTTGCAACTTTAGTGATTCCTGGAGTGCTCACTATGCTGATCAACAATTGGGCATTTTCAAGTTTTTTACCTTATTTTTAGGGCATTTTTGATTGTATTTCCTCCTTCTCCCCCCTCTGTGGCCGCGGCCACTGACATCGCTTCCGCCTTTGCATTGCATCCTGGGAGCTGTTTGTCATCACTCCCAGGAGGCTGGAATCAGGAAGAACTCCCAGAACACTCCCTGGAATCAGGAAGAAGTACACAGCAGATTACACTGTGGCTTCAGATGCCCACATCCAAGATGGCCGCACCCAGACAGCGTTTTCAAAAGTAAGATTTTGACTGAAATCCAATACTATACACCTTGTAAGTATGAGAATAGCGGTTCTGTAAAGGGCAATGGATTAGTATTATAGGGATATTTTTAGTTAACCACTTAAGCCCCGGAAGATTTTACCCCCTTCCTGACCGGGGGGTATTTTGCGATTCGGCACTGTGTGACTTTAACAGACAATTGTGCGGTCGCGCGACGCTGTACCTAAACGAATTTGACGTCCTTTTTTTCCCACAAACAGAGCTTTCTTTTGGTGGTATTTGATCACCTGTGCGATTTTTTGATCATGCGCTATAAACAAAAAAAGAGCGTCAATTTTGCAAAAAATAACAATATTTTTCACTTTTTTTTTATATGAAATTCCCCAAAAAAATTTAAAAATCAAAATTTTTTAACATTTTCGGCCAATTTGTTTTATGCTACATATGTTTGGTAAAAAAAAATCGCAAAAAGCGTATTTTGAATGGTTTGCGCAAAAGTTATCGCGTTTACTAACTAAGGGAAAGATTTTTGTCATTTTTGTTGGTTTTTTTTTAACGCGTAATGGCGGCGATCTGCGTTTTTTTTTTGCGGGACTGCGACATTGGGGCGGACAGATCGGACCCTTGACTGACATTTTTGACACTTTTGGGGTTACCAGTGACATTACTACAGTAATCAGTGCTATACATATGCACTGTTACTGTAAAATGACACTGGTAGTGAAGGGGTTAACTTTTTTTGAGAGGGAGGGGTGGTGTGTGTCCCTAGGGGCGTGATTCTAACTGTGATTGGCTGTGGCTTGAGGTGTAGGGACAGTGATCAACGGTCCTACATAGTAGAACCGTATGATCACTGTTCCTACACAGGGGAGAATGACAGGCGGCTTGTTTACATCAGCCACCTGCCTTTCTCCTGCTGTCACGGACGATCGTGAGTGCCCGGCGGACATTGGGTCCGCCGGGCACATGCGCGGGGCGGGTCTGTGACCGCGCGGGAGCGCGCCCGCTCCCCAGAGCCTCACAGGCTAGTGACGTACCCATACGTCACTTTGCCTGTGAGGGGCTGACCGCCGCAGTATATGTACTTGCGGCGGTCGGCAAGTGGTTAAAAAAGGTATTTGAGGCCGGAACTTCGCTTTAATATCACAATGTCGATTCAAAAGGCAATGATGAAAAGGCTTTTCCATTTTTACTTTTTTGCTGTTCTATATTATAATTATTCTGTCACCTCTACAAGTTTTTAAAGGCACCCTCTAGTGGTGATCTGTATATTTGATCATTTGTTTTTGTTTTTTTTTATCAAATCTTACTCATGGGTTGGATTTACTAAGGGCAACTAGGCCTTTAGTAAATCAACACCATAGACCTGCTTTGTGAAGAAGAGCAGTAAAGCACAATGGTCGTTCAGCCTGAAATTGTATACATACTATACAAATTTCAGCTAGTTCCTGAGCAACCCATCCCCCCCTCCCCGCCGACATCCTTTGATTGAAAAATGAAAGGAGTCGGGCAGAAAATTGTTGGCTGAACAGTGGCTGCATCCAATCAGATGTTGTGGAGTTCTGACAGGTGTCAGATATGGTCGTCAATACAATAACCACAGTGGGAGATTCCTCCATCTGCGCTGTATAGCTGGATTAAAATAATGTATGTGTGTATACTCATCTTAACAAAATGGAAAGCACAGCCACTTACACTCACTGGCCACTTTATTAGGTACACCTTGCTAGCACCGGGTTTGACCCCCATTTGCCTTCAGAACTGCCTTAATTCTCAGTGGCATAGATTCAACAAGGTGTTGGAAACATTCCTCATTGACATGATAGCTTCACACAGTAGCTGCAGATTTGTTTGCTGCACATCCATGATGCGAATCTCCCGTTCCACCACATTCCAAAGGTGCTCTATTGGATTGAGATCTGGTGGCTGTGGAGGCCATTGAGTACAGTAAACTCATTGTCCTATTCAAGAAACCAGTGGTGAGATGATTGGAGCTTTGTGACATGGTGCATTATCCTGCTGGAAGGAGCCATCAGAAGATGGGTACACTGTAGTCATAAAGGGATGGACATGGTCAGCAACAATACTCAAGTAGGCCGTGGCATTTAAAAGATGCTCAGTTGGTACTAAGGTGCCCAAATGTGCCAAAAGATAATAAAAAATATCCCCCACACCATTACACCACCACCAGCAGCCTGAACCATTGATACAAGGCAGGATGGATCCATGCTTTCATGTTGTTTGCGCAAAATTCTGACCCTACTATCTGAATGTTGCAGCTAAAATTGAGACCAGGCAACAATTTCCAATCTTCTGTTGCCCAATTTTGGTGAGCCTGTGCAAATTGTAGCCTCAGTTTCCTATTCTTAGCTGACAGGAGTGGCACCACTATGGTCTTCTGCTACTGTAGCCCATCTGCTTCAAGGTTCGATGTGTTGTACTTTCAGAGATGGTATTCTGCATACCTTGGTTAAAACGAGTGGTTATTTGAGTTACTTTCTATCATCTCAAACCAGTCTACCCATTCTCCTCTCACCTCTGGCTTCAACAAGGCATTTTTTTCCACACAACTTCCGCTTACTGGATATTTTCTCTTTTTTGGACCATTCTCTGTAAACCCTAGATAGTTCTGTGTGAAAATCCCAGTAGATCGGTTTTTGAAATACTCAGACCAGCCGTCTGGCACCAACAACCATGCCATGTTCAAGGTCACTTAAATTCCCTTTCTTCCCCATTCTGAAGCTCGGTTTAAACTTCAGAAAGTCGTCTTAACCACGTCTAGATGTCTAAATGCATTGAGTTGCTGTCATGTGATTGGCTGATTAGCAGTTTGTGTTACCAAGCAATTGAACAGGTGTACCTAATAAAGTGGCCGGTGACTGTATATGTAATATGAAAGTCTGGCTGCTCTTCCTAAATATATATTTATAACTGCAGAAACAAGGTTTTTAACACTTTAATACACTCTCTACTTTTATCAGTCCCCCAAAAGGCAATGTTTCAGTCATAGGAGGGAAGGAAAACTAGCTAATTTTTTTTTTTTTTAATTTTGCGATATATGGACTGTGATGACGAGATCTCACCCATGCACCCCTTCTTCTGTAGCTGTTACAAGGTGGTCCAAATCTCCTTGCTGGATTTTTATTCTCTTTAAAATAATAGAGATTGCAACAGAGAGATTTCAGTAGCTGTTGAGATCAACCAAATCTTCAAATGGAGCAAGAAGAGTCAGGAACTTGATAAATAACTATTGATGTCCCCATCTGATATAAGAAGCCAGTGGAAGCATCATCTCAGTACATGTTGGAGAATCACTGCCTTACTGCCAAACATTCCTTTCTGTATTATTTGACTTTTCTTTCTTCTGTTGGTGGTAAGCTTAGGAAATCTCCAGCAGTCTAAGACAACCTTTAAACTTAACGGTTGCTATACAGTATATACATATAATTTGCAGGTAAATCTAAAATATTAAAAAATATATATTTTGTATTGTCATATGCAGCCAGCAGGTGGAGCTCTGGGCTTCTTTTCATGTCTTTTTTTTTAGATACTTTGTTAAAAAAATGGCCACTGTTTACAAAGCTCAATGGCTGAAGCTGAAATTTGCACACGCATGAATAATGCACGGCAGAATCGGCCTTCTGTCTCCTCCCTTCAGAGGTCTCAATCAGAGATAGTGTGAGTAGGAGGAAACAGATTAGCTGCTCAGAGCACCATAGAGCATGGATGTGTCGAGGAAAAAACTGATTTTAAAACGTTTAAAACGACCTTGTTAAGATAAACAACATTTTTTAACAACTCTGTCATTCTCGTCAACATTTAACACTTCAGAGAGTGCCTGTGTCCCTCTTCACACACCATAGTTCCATCCTCTGACCTCTACATTACTGATAAGTGCTCTGTCACAGCCCCCTAGTAATCTCTAGTTGCCAAATGAGTGTAAAAATTGACTTTACCCATTTTCATATCCTTATCCCCCTGTTTGCTATAAATAAAATTAACTACAAGTTTAATTTTCAGAAGCCAGGCTGGTAAAATACAGGGTTTTTTTTTTTTTTTTTTAAATATACATATTGGGTGGCGGGTAATTTAAATGGACAATGCAAGATGTCTTCTCGGAATTTGCTTGTTTATGTCAGCCTCTTTTAACCAGGGTGCTTTGGCAAAGTGCCCAAAAATTGTCTACACCCCAATGGTGGTTTAATCTTGTATTTATGTTACACAAAGCCATCGATTTTCATTTTGCAGCATTACAGCCTTGGACGCTGCCAGCATCCTAACAACCAATGATGTCATTGGTTGATAAGGAGGACATTGGGTTTCTGTACAGCATCCTCATTTTCCCCTCCCCGTCAGCACTGGGGTCATGTTAGCTGAGTGATGGAGAGAAACCAAGGGAGAAGAGAAACGCTGGAATTATAAACAGTACCGATGTGCGTGGGTATATTGCTTTGTAAGAATAATTCCTTACTAATGTTGGGTGTCCTATGTGTTCAGATACTGCTGCCTTATGTAACACTATTTGATTAGTTTTTTACATTTTATAATAGGGTGCCTCGCGATTTTGCAGAATTTTAAAGGGTGCCTTGACTGAAAAAGATTGAGAAACCCTGGTTTATGTAATGGGAAGTAAACAGTATAACAATGCATCGTTTATCCAAAAGTAGGAATTTGAAAAGTATGGCACTTTTACAATTCCGTTACATGGTAGTGCATTTATGCAGAACTTTCAGGCAGCAGTATTCTCAAGGATTGCTCATTTATCCAGGTACCCTTAAGGTTTCTGCAGTGGCCTTCCAGATAAGTTGCAATACTGTCGGAGAAGGGCACAGGGATATGCCAATAGTGGGAGCAGGCTGGGCAACAAGACTAAAAACTACATCTAGGAATATTGTTATCCTCTGGTCGTCTTATGCACCACCATCTTTAAGTATCTGATGCAGACACAGATATGTAGCAGGTCTCTAGGTTCTGGCAGAGACCCGAGGCATATCTGCGTGGATACACCGAGCTAGGTTCTGGCAGCTATCCTTATGGTCAGGGCCGTTGATAAGACAGTACAGCCAGCCCTCTTGTACTGGGCCTGGGCACCATCAGTTGAAAAGGGGGGCCCAGCCAACTGCTGAGCAGGCGGGCCGGCAGTACTGTCTTATTGCAGCCACATGGGCCCCTTCCATCTGCATTCCGGGCCCCCTGTTTTCCCCCTTCACCAGTAGCACTTCCTCTCCTTCTCTCCCTTCGGCAGCTACTGTGGGCCAAAAGAAAGATGTTTTGGGATAGAGAGTGGGAGAAGAGGTTGGTAAATATGTAATTTACTGGCCCCTTCCATTGCTGAATACACACAGTAAGCGATCAGTACCAATCACTCCTGTGCCCATTCATCACTGAAGCATAGTAAACTGTGTTTGTGAATGAGACTGAAGTCTTAGAGCGTTTCCTATTCATTAATCCATACTGCTGAGGCTGCAAAGAAAGGGACTGATAAATCTATGTTCTCAGTCACTTTCGGCCGGGAAAGGGGGGGCCCTGTCAGGTAGGCTGTATGGGGCCCTGTGATTTCTAACTGCAGCCCTGCTTTTGGGACTTTGTGGCTTGTTCACGCATGCTTGGAAGTGTCCTGGGTCTCTGCCAGGTCCTGGAGACCCGCTATACATCTGTACATGTATGCACACTTGTGCCCTGCTTTAAACTATGCAGGAGGCAGTGGGACACAACGTCATTCTGGCCCTAGCCAGAAAGCCGGAAGTGCTGCAGTGCACAAACCCTATGATGTCCTTGTTCTTCAGGAACCTTTCCCTGCACTGAACCTTTCTCTCCCTAGCCAGCATGTGTATGTCCCTATCTTCACACTCCCCACACTGCAGGGGTACCAAAATGACCCAACAGGGGCTGTAAATTGCCTCTGGATCAAAGATGGCTGCTCATGTCTTGGGGAAACTCTGTATCCAGTCACACAGACTCCCCCAAGATGGCCACCAGGAACCAAGCATACAGGATAAGTCCGTCCTCTGCAAGGTTCCCCAGTACCAGAATTAATCAAGGATCCTGTAAATGCAGTGTTTACATATATGAAGAAATTGGTCGCACACCACCAGGAGATTCAGTGAAGAAGAAGATCTTTATTGTACATGCAAAGGTACAAGGTACAGCAGGATGGATATGGTAGACGTGTTTCATACGCATTCCACGTGCTTGAATCTCCTGGTGATGTGTGACCAATTTCTTCATAAATGCTGTTTTCGGTGGCGAGCCGAGGTCCAGCACCCTCCTTGGATTGTAGACACAGACTCACCTGAGCAGTGTTACTCCCCTCTATACTAATGCAGTAATTACTCCTGGCAGCCAATGCGGAATTGAGTGAGCAATCTGAATTTCAATCTTTGACTTTCTGTGTTGTATCTGAGCGATGATTGCGCTGGTCAGGTACAGCAGTGGCTGCCAGTGCATCACCCCTTTACTTGCAGCTCCCTAGAGATCGTCATCGTGTGACCTCCCTAGCATGACTTTGCTTCTCAACCATTCCAGTCTTTCAACTTGCCCACTGCGCATACTGGCCACAAAAAGGCCATCAACACAGTCACATATAGACTTTTCTATTTAGGTGAATTGTGTTTGGGCTTCACATTTATGGTGGATGAGATACAGGACTGAGAAGAATCTGCGCTAAAAACTTGATGAGCCAGGCAGACCTCTCGATGAAGGCTGCTTGAGAAGTGCTTTCAAGACAAATCTAATATATTAAACGCTGGGGTAAAGTAGGGGGTCCTTGGAAGGATAGGTCTACTTTTCATGCACTTCTCCTTCAAGACACTTTTTCAGTAATAAGCCAAATGTATGCTATAATTTCCATATGGATGATGGATTTGAATTTGGACTTTCATTATTTTGACACAAGGATATCTAATGACATCAGTGGTCTATGTATCTCGGTGTACCGGCTTTGACCTCACTGAAGTAAATTAGGAACAGCCTAGTGCAGTAATGACTTTTATATCAGGTGCTGTTCCTCAGTATTTCCTAAAGATAAATCATGGGGTTTATGAGGTGATAACAGCTCACTTCTAAAACAGTTAGTGCCCCCTCTGTGCTCAACCACAATGAAAACTGGTTTTGCTTAATTAATCGGTCATTGCCTCTGCATAGTGATATTTTGTGAGACATATCAAGAATTGCCGATGAGTGACACAGCTAAATGTTTTTGCTTAACACCAAGCAGATGTAAAAAAAAAACATACTATTAATTACAACGGGGTATACATTTTCCTTTTTTTTTTACCAAAAACTAGGATACGTACTAGAATCTGCCTTGATATTAGACTCTTGAAACCCCCTGCACAGCAGAACTCTGCATGAAACAGCAAGGGACAGGACTCTGACCCATTTAGGATCTAGTGAATGCACGTGTACTGACAGTGAACATGCTGACTGGAGGGATGAGCAGAGTTCAGTATGCTGTATTTTTTAGGGCTGTGATAGAATGCAGAAGTGCCTGAACCTTATGGAAGGACCACCAGGTATTATTTGTATTGACAGATACAAATTTAAAAATATTAAAATTCATAATTAAAAATATTTTAACATGCTAAAACCTATTTGAGTATTTAAAGAGGTTGTAAACCCAATTTTTTTTTTCACCCTGAAAGAGAAACGCATAATGAGCTGGTATGCATCGCATAATAGCTCATTATGAAATACTTACCTTAAAACGAGCCCCCGCCGTGCCGCCCGCTTAACTCTATGATGGGCAACATGTTCAGTCGCCCGTCTTCTGGGATCGCGGCATCCGGCCATCTGATTGGCCGGAGCCGCGGTGACATCACTCCCTCGCATGCGCGCGGGAGCCGACGGCACGGGGCTCTGAAGGAACGGCACTAGCGGCCGTCCCTTCAGAGCGCATGCGCCAGTGACGTCACTGGCTGCATGTAAGGTAAATATCTCCTAAACGGTACATGTTTAGGAGATATTTATAGTACCTATAGGTAAGCCTTATCATAGGCTTACCTATAGGTACAACTTGCAGAGGAGGGTTTACTTCCTCTTTAATGACTGGTCCTACATCTTTCTTTAAATTTGAATTCCAGGTATGGATATTTTATACATACTTACATTGGTCCAGCTTGGGCCCATGTAACTAGGCATATACTATTCCTGATCAATGACCCTCGAAGCTGGAAATCACTGAAGTAGACACAGCTAATCCAGTAATCTACATTTGCTTCTGGGTCTTGCGCCGTAAGACTGCTCTGCTGCATTTTGAACTCCGGACTCTCCAAATGGGTGCAAAGCGTTCTCTGATTAGAAGAGTTAGAGACGCAGGGTGGTGAAGTCACCCTCCTCACTTTGTCCAATCAGGGAACTCTTTGCATTCTGAGTATATGCTGAGTATTCTCTGAATGGCTCCCATGCTGAGTGGCCCACTTCCTGTGTGTTCACAATGCAGCGGGGAACCTGGAAGCAAGTGGAGATCACTGGAGTAGTGGTGTCTATCACGATTTGCAGCTTCCTGGGGCTTTCGGACAGATATGGTATATGTATGGTTACATTGGTCCAAACAAAGACAAGTGCAAATATGTATAAAAAAAATCCATACCTGTATAGTTTCTTTACTAAAAAATTACAGTGAAAAAGGGGCCAACATCCCAGACGCAGCAAAAGAAGCCAGATTTTAAAGGCCGGTGAAGGAGGGATGGTCACAAATGCAACATTCTTTATAAAAACGTAATTTTATTTATTCGTAAACCTAAAAAGGAAAAAATGCATGCATACAAATTCACATATAAAAATTGTTGTGTTCCCACTCGGAACACTGATACAGAATACTGAATTGGCAATACATATATCTCATAATGATTGTGGACAGTAGGTCCTCAAAGAGCCAACGCGTTTTGCCAGGGGCTTCTTCAGGGCCAGAGAGACCTTCAACACATTTTTACCAATAAAATCAAGTCATGCACAAGGCATATCATCTCCCGGGGCGAGCGTCAGGATAATATAAAGATAGATTTATCTTTATATTTGTATACTCACAATAGTTGTGGAAAATATATCGTAGTTAAGGTACTTGGTATTGCTGATTAGGAGCAAAGAAAGTATCCAGTATCGTTTGTCAGGGTAATTTATCCTGCCAATATGTCCGGCAACTCACTAAGGAGAACAGCTTCCTAAAGATATCAAGTGACACCCTGAACCTGGTGACAGTATTAGAATTAATAAGCCCTTCCGGGGGGTCCAAATGCCAATCTAGTATATATATCAGCAGTGTATAAGGCCCAACAGGACCAAAACTGCTAAACAGCCTTGACCAAGCACATCCTTCACATGTGGCCACTCCCTAATATGTATATTTTCTTTAACAGTGGAAGTGATATCAGCCTCCTGGCTGTGCTGTATGCTAGATGTGTAGGCCAATAATAAATGTGCTATATACAGTATATTCAATATTGGAATAATAAATCCATATACAAATTCAGTCACATTTGTCAGTGCTTGGTATCCTAAACTCCATCTGTCCTCTGCTGATGCATTTTTGAGTCATAGGCACTTATCTCACAATAGGGAATATTGAAGTAGGTCCAATTAGAGAAAACCAATATTACTTGGCTAGATTTTCCTCCAATTCTTGGTAAATCAGCTACAATTCGAGTCATGGGTGGCGCTATCAGCACCATCCTACTGGACAAGCTTTGGGATGTTACATTGTTCCAGAGCCTCCAGCAAGGAGCACCGTGGTGACATCACCAAATCCCATTTCAAATTTCCTGAGACTAAAGCCTCGTACACACGCAATGAATTTCCGCCGACCGGTCGTCCGTCTTTTGTCCAGAGTGGTGTCTGTTGGTTGGAATGTGCTCTAGACTGCACACAAATTTTCCCGCAGGACAGAATTCTACTTCAGAAGTGATGTCATGTGTTGGATTGCTTTCTTTGTGTTCTTTCTTCTCTGAGCATGCCTAGTCTTGCTCATAAGATTTTTCCCCATCGAAATCTGTACTAATGAGAGGAAAATCAGACGTGTTTTGACGGTCGACAAAAATTATATAGCCTGCACACCAGGATTTGGTTGTCGGAAGCACCATACTAACAAGCCGAAAATCGGCAGATCGGTCGTCGGACGAAATTTCCCGGCCGAATTTCTACTCGTGTGTACGGGGCTTAAGAGTCAGCAGTGCCTTAGATCCCACACTGCAGATATTCAGCTATGAGTCTGTAGACACAGGAGTGCCTATACACCATTTCATACCAGAGAGTGCACTGATATTTTTCAGAAGATATTCAAAACAAAATGTACATTTTTTAGGGAATATTTATAAATGTTCTCCATAATTTTAGAAGGAATTTTTTTTGAGTTCAGGTCCACTCTAACTTGATTGTTAAAAAAAAAAAAATGCAGCTAGAGTGCAGCTCTAAACACATTTGGGAAATAGAATCCTATTTTTAGAGAACACTTCATCATTGATGAGAGGAACAGTCTAATGCCTGGTACACACGATGAGATTATCGGACGATGAGCATCTGTTTTTTTTTGGATGCTAGTCTCATATCGAAAACTAGTTACTAAAGTTACCAAAATTCTCGTACAAAAGAATAAAAATTAAAAAGTGATGTAATGTATTGTAGTTTATTTGTATTGTATTTTTGGACGACAACTGTACTGATTAAACGGAAATCGTATGATCTGTTATCGTTGGAAAAAGGAAAAAAAAGTGCTTGTCCCATCAGATAATTTCACATGAATTTTTTCATAATTGGCTTTCGAAAGCTGTATACAAACAACCAAATGATGGTACGATCGCTTGGAAAGCTGTATTTTTCCACAAATTTCTGATCATGTGTACAGGCCTTAAGAGAGAAGTGGTAGGAGAAGAAAAGCAGCGCCACCTCCGTGTAGATTAAAAGGTTATTTATTACATAAAAACAACGTAGTAACTCACACAAAGGAAATCGTTGATCAGCAAATGGTGATGGTTCATCTGCAACACTGCAGGGATGTTCAGGAAGTACACTGTGGCGGCCGTGGTCCTGGCTGTGCCGGTGGAGTCCGACACTTCCTGTGGTTCTGGCAGCATTCAGTATCCAGGCTTACATCCAATAGTGGCAGGGGGGTGCTCGCGTTCGAAGCATGCGTGCTCCTTCCTCAGGCGATGCTCCAGAACCACAGGAAGTGTCGGACTCCACCGGCACAGCCAGGACCACGGCCGCCACAGTGTACTTCCTGAACATCCCTGCAGTGCTGCAGATGAACCATCACCATTTGCTGATCAACGATTTCCTCTGTGTGAGTTACTACGTTGTTTTTATGTAATAAATAACCTTTTAATCTACACTGAGGTGGCGCTGCTTATCTTCTCCTACCCCTTTTTGTCTGTTGCAGAGTCCCTCTAGCTCTGTATGAAGCCTGCAGCCACCTCCACCATCCATCTCCACTAACCCCAGGGATTGAACTATCCTGCATACCTCCTAAAAAGACTACCTACAGCCACAGTTGAAACTTTTTTCATAAGATCGAATGTACTTGACTCTTTCACTGGCGCAGGTCGAACGTTGTGTATATGTACCTGTCCTAAGAGAGAAGTGAAGGTCTAGACCTGATAGGGAGACTTTAGAGATAATGAGACACTTGCACATCACTCACTGGAAGATATTTGTGTTCTGATGGTGTAACTGAGACTTCTCACACTTTTACAGATTATGAATTTTTCCTGCAGTGTTTCCCAGAACTACAAAAAATGATCACACAATCTGTAGTCTGACATGACACCGCTCAGTATGATTTATGGCAGATCACACATCTACCTAGAGCGTTATGATAAACACATTCTTCTTCAATGGCCTCCAGGGTAACTACTGAGGTAACTCTTAGAAAGTACCTAGTCTCTTCAGTAGTTCATACCAGAATGTAGGGTGTTTAATAGGGCCATACCAGGGGAGGATGCTGCTTGAGGCAGCCATTTTTTTTTATCACACACCAGCCTGGAGGGAGATTGATTACCCTCATTACCCTTATTTTTTATAATAAGATGTTGAAAGGAAAAATGTTAGAATTTCACAGCTACAGTGGGTATGAAAATAAAAGAATCCCCCAACTTTAAAATGATCACATTTCATTGATTTGCAGCCTGAAATGAAGACAGACAGTTTTTGTTTTATCCAGCTGTATTTACTAGTGCAACTTATAACATCCAAGTGAAATTTATAACACCAACATGTCAGAAATTTTTTTTAAAAAAATTCAAAAACAGAAATACTGAGTTAGAAAAAGGATCACCCCCCCCCCCTATGTCAGTATTTTGTTGGACCACATTTTGATTTAATTACAGCCATTCGTCTGTTGGTATATGTCTCTACTAACTATGCAAATCTGCAATATTTTCCCACTTTTCTTTGCAGAACTGCTCAAGTTCAGTTAAATTTGATGGTTACCATTTTTTGACTGCAATCTTCAAGTCATTTCACATATTTTCAATGGGGTTTAAGTCTGAGCTCTGACTAAGCCATGCAAGGATATTCACCTTTTTCTCCTTCAACCACTGTGTGGTAATTTTTGCTGTGTGCTTTGGGTCATTGTCGTGTGGGAAGGTAAACTTTCTTCCCATTACCAACCTTCTGGCAGAGGGCAGAATTTGATGGTGTTTTGCCCCATCCATTTTTCTTCTATCCTCACAAGTGCTCCAGTTCCTGCTGCAGGGAAACGCTCATAACAGGAAATTACCACCTTAAACGCACCTTAAAGATTCTGAGGCCACATGGAAAAAGGTGTTATGGTCAGATAAGACTAAGATTTTATTATTTGGCCTCAACACCAAACCATATGTCTGGCAGAAATCCAATACAGCTCACCATCCAAATAACACCATTCCTATAGTAAAGCATGGAGGTGGTAATATCCTGTTATGGGGGATAGATAGGATTGTCAGGATAAAAGAAAAATGCATGGGGCAAAATACCATCAAATTATTGAGGAAAATTTGCTGCCATCTGCCTGAAAGTTGTCATTTGGAAAAAGGTTTACCTTCCAACATGACAATGACTCAAAGCACAGAGCTAAAATGACCACACAGTGATTGAAGGAGAAAAAGGTCAATGTCCTTGCATGGCTTAGTCAGAGCCAAGACTTAAACCCCATTGAAAATCTGTGGAATGACTTGAAGACGAAAACTGCAGTCCACAAATGGTCAGCATCAAATTTTCCTGAACTTGAGCATTTCTGCAAAGATGAGTGGGTAAATCTTGCAAAGTCTAGATGTGTAAAGTTAGTAGATACATATCCCAACAGAATAAAGGCTATAATTAAAGCAAAAGGTGGTTCAATAAAATACTGACATAGGGAGGGTGATCCTTTTTTCAACTCAAAAAAGTGGATATTTTAAAGGTAGGTAATTATTTTCTATACCCACTGTATGGGTCACTATGGGACTGTTGTTTTTGCATATTAGTGGTGCCTCCAGCCAATGTGGGAATCTTGTACTTACTTGACCACCGGAAATCTGAAAACCCTGATTGGGTGATGATCTGTTATGCAATAATACATTTTTGTTTTGCAAGGTACCTTATCTAGTAGGGGGTTACCACTAAGCTCCAGTCCCAATGGGCTTTACACACATCGGCAGTCACTTTATAGCCTATTGGTCTTGTACCATGCTTGTTTGTTAGTCTGAAGTAATAATTATCACATGATAGTCCGTGTGTGTGTTGACATTTGGCATTCGGACGACAACAAGATTTTGTGTTTTTTATTTGTTTGTCTTGTACACATCTTAATAGATGGTGCTTTGGTTGATCTGAGTGACTCTGTGAAGCTGAGAGTCCATTGTGCTGGAATAATTTTTGATATCAAGCCCTGAATAAAGTTTGCATTTTTTACTACTAAACCATAATATGACTTTGTTGTCACCAAAGTAACCCCGTTGGTCTCCCAAGTAGTCTATTACCAGGGTTCTGTAGTACACAGGAAATCTGAAGCCTATCTTTTGAATGGCTCTACTTTTAATTGCAGGGCCCATTCAAAATCTTATGTTTTAATATGCAGTTTTAATGCCCATTTAAAGCCTAAACAAAAAGCAAACCGATAAATTCAAGTGTGCAAAAAATGTTATATGTGAGTAAAGTGTGTGTACGGGTGTAAATTGCTCCCTGCATCAGTCCAAGATCCAGGACAGCAAACTGTAGAGTAGATCTGCTGTACTCTGTGTGAGATCAGTGGCCCCTCTGCTGTGGTACAACATGCCCAACCCAATTGTAATTCCACCTATGCAGTGAAGTTTGAGAACCCCCCACTATATGTTTTTTATTGGTGTTCCCATTCAGGGGACAGTCTGATAGCATACAGTGTACCAACAAAACCTTGAGATCCTAACACTTAGGACAGACAGTGTGCACATCTAGTTTACAATTGATAATGAAATCTTCCAGTGCAGTATAGACATGGTTAATTATGGTGACCATAACTCTCCACCCCCCTCCTTAAAATTTCATAGAAGGGGAAAGTGAGATAGGATTTAAAGCAAGTAAAAAAGTATGCAGCCACTTTTTTTTTTTTAAAGTTATGGTATGCGAATGGGAACATGTACCAAATATAAATTGGCTGCAAAAGTGGAATTATACCTTAAACTAACCTGTCATCACTCACCTGGAAATGCCTTTGCTGCTTAATACACAGTGAGGGAAAAAGTATTTGATCCCCTGCTGATTTTGTACATTTGCCCACTGACAAATAAATGATCGGTCTATAATTGTAATGGTAGGTTTAGTTTACCAATGAGAGACAGAATAACAACAAATAAAATCCATAAAAACGCATTTAAAAAAAGTTATAAATTGATTTTCATTTTAATGAGTGAAATAAGTATTTGACCCCTTCGCAAAACATGACTTAGTACTTGGTGGCAAAACCCTTGTTGGCAATCACAGAAGTCAGATGTTGTAGTTGGTACCAGGTTTGCACGCATCTCAGGAGGGATTTTGTTGCACTCCTCTTTGCAGATCCTCTCCAAGTCATTAGGGTTTCGAGGCTGATGCTTGATAACTCGAACCTTCAGCTCCCTCCAGATATTTTCTATGGAAATAAGGTCTTGAGACCCTAATGTGCTTCTTCTTGAGCCACTCCTTTGTTGCCTTGGCCGTGTGTTTTGGGTCATTGTCATGCTGGAATACCCATCCATGACCCATTTTCAATGCCCTGGCTGAGGGAAGGAGGTTCTCATCCAAGATTTGACAGTACATGGCCCCATCCATCATCTGTTTGATTCGGTGAAGTTGTCCTGTCCCCTTAGCAGAAAAATACCCCCAAAGCATAATGTTTCCACCTCCATGTTTGACGGTGGGGATGGTGTTCTTGGGGTCATAGGCAGAATTCCTCCTCCTCCAAACACAGTGAGTTGAGTTGATGTCAAAGAGCTCGATTTTGGTCTCATCTGACCACAGCACTTTCACCCAGTTCTCCTCTGAATCATTCAGATATTCATTAGCAATCTTCAGACGGGCCTGTACATGTGCTTTCTTGAGCAGAGGGACCTTGCGGTTGCTGCAGGATTTCAGTCCTTGACGGCGGAGTGTGTTACCAATTGTTTTCCTGGTAACTATGGTCCCAGCTGCCTTGATATCATTGACAAGATTCTCCTGTGTAGTTCTAGGCTGATTCCTCACCATTCTCATGACATTGAAACTCCACGAGGCGAGATCTTGCATGGAGCCCCAGACCGAGGGAGATTTACAGTTATTTTGTGTTTCTTCCATTTGCGAATAATCGCACCAACTGTTGTCACCCTCTCACCAAGTTTCTTCCCATTCCAGCCTTGTGTAGGTCTACAATCTTGTCCCTGGCATCCTTGGACAGCTATTTGGCCTTGGCCACGGTGGAGAGATTGGAATCTGATTGATCAATTGCTTTTGTGGACAGGTGACTTTTATACAGGTAACAAACGGAGTTTAGGAGCACTCCCTTTAAGAGAGTGCTCCTAATCTCAGCTTGTTACCTGTATAGAAGACACCTGGGAGCCAGAAATCTTGCTGGTTGATACGGGAACAAATATTTATTTCACTCATTAAAATGCAAATCAAGTTATAACTTTTTTTAAATGCATTTTTCTGGATAGTTTTGTTGTTGTTCTGTCTCTCACTGTTAAAAACTACCATTTGGAAGGGCAGTTGCTCTAGATCTGAGGGGAAAGCTCTGCTGATTTCTATCATCCAATCAAATGCAAGCAAAAATGCTCTTTTTTATTTTCTTTGCATGTCCCCTGCAGATCTACAGCGACTGCACTTCCAAATGCACTTGTAGTGCACAGTAGATTTGCCTTTAGTAAATAAACCCAAAAGTCTTCATGTTGCAGCCACAATGTCATTCTAGTATCGGCAACCTTCTTAGCTCCCGAACCTGCATTAAAATACAGTGCATAGACGGCTGTTGTTATTTTTTAATTTATATAATTAGTTTATTATTGGCTGATCTGATTACATTTTCTTCTCTGCTTTTATTTTTTAGTGTTCAGAAAGATCCTGAGACAAAACAAATAAATATCATATCCTCAGTCTTCAAGGTCTTGGCATATGTAAGTAATTTTCCTTATAAATAATTTCAGTAGCATTTTAACAACATGTTCGGTAACTAAACATTTATGTGTATAAAATATAAAGTAAATGCCCTTGGGTGCCTATTTGTACATTTATGAACTGTCTGTGATGCATATACTGCAGCCAAGCTGTGTGCCCCAGCACATTATTTCCACTATACAAATGTATGTATATATATATATATATATATATATATATATATATATATATATATATATATGTATATATATATAAACATTTCTCCCACACCGTTGTGATCAAATCATCACATATAGCATACAGTGTCCAAATATTCACATATGTCTCTCTCCCCAAAATAAGTGCCACTTCAAATACTCATCCAGCCACCAATGCCTCCAACTTCAGTGCTGCTTTCACAGACACCCCACTGGTCAGAAACCCATCAGTTGATATTGATCCAGGTTTTCTAGCAGAAGAACACCACCAAGTTCTTGTTTCAGGTATGAGGGGATAATACCGGGTCAACATAAAAAGATCTAGTAAAAATACATAAAGTAAAATTTCTGACCCGAACAGTGAACCCTTTTGAAGTCTAGGGGAGCCGAAACAGGAAAAATCAAAAGTGCCCATTTTGAAGGCTTATTTGTAAATAATTGGCCATAAAAGGGGTAGGGGGGGTCCAGATATTGCCCTGGGGGACATGTATCAATGCAAAAACATTTTCTCTGTCGCTCATTGACAGACGTAGTCCTCGTTGATTCAACACACTCGGGTTATGCTGCCCTCTACAGGAGTAGGACTAGACAGGAAAGAAAACGTTCTGGCCACACCCTAGGGGCAGTCCCAGAGGGTATATCCTCTCACTTCCTGCTCTAGCAAATCAGTTTTTTTCTGTCTAGTTAGGAGTAAGGACCTAGATACCTTGCTGGGATCTTCGGTCCTGGCAGGATTTTTTTCTTAGAAAAATTTTTTAGACAGCTTTTTTCTCCAGTGTTCCTGTCAGATCTTCAAGCAAGAAAGCTGAACTGGGCGACGGGCTGGATGTTGAGATCCAGTGGTAACCCCAGTTCAGCCTACGAGCG
This sequence comes from Pelophylax lessonae, assembly GCF_965119305.1. Classification (NCBI taxonomy): domain Eukaryota; kingdom Metazoa; phylum Chordata; class Amphibia; order Anura; family Ranidae; genus Pelophylax; species Pelophylax lessonae. The sequence goes on along the minus strand of NC_138769.1, from coordinate 671,682,054 downwards.
CGTGCAGGCCATAGCTCCGCGCTGGGTCAGCCGCGACATAGTCCCACTGGACGGGGACTGACCCTGCGAGTTAAACGTCTCGCTGAAACGCCAAAGACCATGAGTCACGGCGTCCAGATTGGTCGACAGCCCTCCCACCTCGGTGGAGAGGGGTACTGTCAGGAGTTGGCGCCCGCCTGGTTCCGGTATGGTGAGTAGTATGTTCCCCCTTTCCCCCTGACGGGTCTTGTGGTGAACGCGGGCCCCTCTCTGTAATGGTAAGGATGGGTCTTCCCTCTATCCTATAACATGTCACAGCTCCCCCTGTTTGAGTGTGATTTTTGTGAACAAGAAGCCAGGAGGCTTGGTTTGGGAGCTGACAATCTAATTGCAAAGATGTTAAAATGATTGAAGTCAGGGGCAGTACTATAACTTTACTGTGATAGTGTAAGGTATCCTACCTGTCAGAAGCCACAGGGCAATGTCTATACATGTATACTGCATTCCAGATCATTCCTCCAGCTAAGCAGATGCCTCCCGAAGGCCACGGACCGCATACGGCCCGCCAGGGTCCGGTACCGCCGACCAGGCTGACCACCATGAGGGTGAAGGGTTGTGAGGCCGAGATCCTTCTGCAGACATGCCGCTATTCTGTGCAGGCCGCCGCCATTGTCTGGTAGTTCGCACGAGGCCGCCATTTTGGCGTAGCCTCGTGTCTCCAGCATGGGGGCGGCCATGTTTGAGGTGACTCAAACACCTCGTGGAGCTAGGGGAGGCGCCGGAAGGCGTGCAGAGGGGCGGAGCCGCCTCCTTTCTTCCCGGGAAGCCAGCCAAAAGACTTCCTGTCTGTTCTAGACAATGCTGAAACAAGTTGCATTTTGAAACTCTGAGCAGTAAGTGGTGAGCTTTGGGGTCTATCTCTCTCTCTCTCTCGCTCTATAGGGGTCCCTAAGCAGGCAACACTGAGGGGCTTTGTGGCGCTGGGGGTCTGAAAAAAAAAAATATAAAAAATATAAAAAAGTTTTATTTCTTTTTGGCAAATTGATTTTTCCGGGCAGTATCTGGAATTATCATGGACCCTGCCACACAGGTACCCCCACCGATTTCCCTCGGGGGGGCCACGGGACCCGCCAGTGCACAGAGTATGGATGCATTCACAGCAGTTTTGAAGTCTTTAGTGGCTCGGGTGGAGACGGCCTGTCAGGAACGGGGGTCAAGAAAGCGACCCCCGCCTACCCCTATATCGTCTGAGACTTCAGATTCAGATGCTGAGATGGTTATTGCAGCTGCAGGCCCCTCTGCAGGGGCTGTTATCTCAGGTAAGGTTCCCTCATACAGTGAGGAGAACGTTCATGCTTCCGCCATAAATCAGGAAGAAGCATTGGTGGACGCACTAGTTGTGCGGTTCGGTAAACCTTAAGACTTGAGGTTTTTCCGGAAGAGGCAAATAAAAAGGAATTTCCCTTTGGTACTAGCAGACCCACCAGGTCGGTGAAGGTTTTTTCTTTACCCAAGTGTTTGGGTAAAAAGATTAAAGAGGTATGGGATCATTCTAAGCGTACCTTTACTAGTTCCAAGCGCATTACTAGACGCTATCCGTTTGAGGAATCCCTCATTAAGAAATGGACGGTATCACCAGTGGTGGATCCACCTATTTCCAGACTGAATAAAGCCACGGTTTTTTTCAGTGGAGGACGCTTCGTCCTTTAAGAATTCGGTAGATCGGAAGGTAGAAGCGGAGTCCCGCACTATCTTTCCCTGATAGGATCAGCCTTTAGACCAGTTATTGTCATTTGATCTAGTTTTCAGACATTTACGGAATGGGCGAGATTGGTGCGCCCAGACCTGAAGGGGAAAGGTATCCCCCAGGCAACATCTGTTTTGATGGAACAGATTATATAAGGACTACAGGTTGTCTGTGACGCAGCCTTGGATGCTACCCCCCTATTAGGGCATGCATCTATGTCAGCGGTAATCCTCAGACGTGTGCTGTGGTTAAAATGCTGGGTCAGCGTAAGTACTACAGGGAGCGGTAGTTACCGTTCCCTGAACAGATCATTTTCTTTACTTTTTCCAAAGATTAGCATCAGTTCCCCACAAGAATCTGATCCGGTTGAACGGACAGACCAAGGAGCCTCTAGCCAGGTGACTTCGGTCTCTAATGTTTAACCAGGAGAAATCACCACTCGTGATAGGAATCAGGTGTCTAAATAATGTGTGGGAACAGAGAACGATCAGACTTTGTCGGATTGCCAGGGCCAGATAGCTCTAGGGCAGCCTGGTTCGGATCCAGTCAGGCAATATCAGGGTGATGACGTAAGTCATTCGCCAAGGATTTCACCATCTGTGCCTTCTTCACAGCATCCCGAAGGCGCGGAGATTGGTAACGCGCGCCCACGATGCTCCAGTGGACGCAGCAGACGCGGTGAACGGCCTGTAAAGGCAGTGTCAGCTATTAAAGGGATTCCCTCATCTGAGATTGCTGCTGAGATTTCTCTGCAGGATGGAGATGGAGGGAACTCCAGTTGTCCTGGAAATTCTAGGCTAGCCTCGTCAAGCCGGTCCGGCCGACTTGGACATGCTAGTCGCGAACGTTCCTTGGGAACTTCTTCTCAGGGAGTGTCTGCGGTCTCAAGGACCGATCTTCCATTGTGCTTTACAATCGCTGGGTTTAATGGCCTGGCCATTGAGACCCAGGTACTGAAGGACAGAGGGTTGTCAGCTTCAGTTATTCCTACACTTATTAAAGCAGGGAAAGCGACTTCCAGCAAGGTCTATTATCGCACATGGAAGACGTATATCGCGTGGTGCGAATCTTTAGAAATTCCTCCACGTACCTATTCGGTGACCCGAATATTGGCCTTTCTGCGAAAGGGGGTTGAGCAGAAACTAGCCTTGAGCACCATCAAGGGTCAGGTTTCAGCATTAGCAATCTTCTTTCAGAAGCCTTTGGCTATTAAGTCCTTGGTGTGGAATTTCATCCAGGGGATGCGGCACCTGGCTCCACCAGTCCGCGCGCCCTTATCGCCCTGGGATTTTAATTTGGTTGTCGGTTCTGAAGAACCCTCCTTTTGAAAGCATCAGGGAGATTCCCTTGTTTACTTTATTCCAGAAGGTGGCCTTCTTGGTGGCTATTACTTCTGCACGCAGGGTGTCAGAACTGGCTGCATTGTCAGACCAGTCCCCATATTTAGTGATTCAGAGGGATAAGGTAGTTCTTCATCCTAAGCCATCCTTTCTTCCAAAGGTGGTTTCAGGCTTCATCTGAATGAAGATATTGTACTACCTTCCTTGTGTCCTCAGCCCAATCATCATCAGGAACATGCGTTGCATTCCTTGGATGTGGTTCGGGCAATCAGGGTATACCTGAAGGCTACGGAATCATTCCGTAAGACGGATTCACTTTTTGTGATCACGGATGGCCCCAGAAAGGGGTTGCCTGCATCTGCCGCGACTATCTCCAAATGGATTAGACAGACGGTGGTACAGGCTTATTCTAGTAAGGGTCGGAATCCTCCGTTCCCTGTTAGGGCGCACTTCACTCGAGCGCTCAGTACTTCCTGGGCCTTCCGCCATCAGGCGTCAGTGGTCCAGGTGTGTAAGGCGGCCACCTGGTCGTCGGTACATACCTTTACAAAATTTTATAAGATTGATGTGATGGCATCGGCGGATGCCTCATTTGGCTGCAAGGTTTTGCAGGCCGCAATTTGAGGAGACCGGTGGTCTACCTCGAGGGTTGTTTTCTGTTGGAATTTTCTGTTGAATCTCATCTTTAATTGATGAGCATTGGAAACTTCTAGTTGGCACCGGTTGGGCCTTCTAGATTGGATTTGTTTTCCATTTTCCCACCCCTCATTTGTGGTACTGCTTTGGGACGTCCCGAGTGTGTTGAATCAACGAGGACTACGTCTGTCAATAAGCGACAGAGAAAAATGGATTTTTGTAAGATCTTACCGTAAAATCCTTTTCTCTTAAGCTCATTGACAGACGTAGTACCCGCCCCTCTGTTTTTGAGTTGGGTTGGGTTAAATTCTCTAAACACTGCTTTGTGACATAACTGATTTGCTAGAGCAGGAAGTGAGAGGATATACCCTCTGGGACTGCCCCTAGGGTGTGGTCAGAACGTTTTCTTTCCTGTCTAGTCCTACTCCTGTAGAGGGCAGCATAACCCGAGTGTGTTGAATCAACGAGGACTACGTCTGTCAATGAGCTTAAGAGAAAAGGATTTTACGGTAAGATCTTACAAAAATCCATTTTTTTTAAACATTTTTTTTTTTAAGGAGCAGTGATTTTAATGATGCTTAAAGTGCAACAATATAAATTAAAAATTCCTTCAAATATAGTGCCGGGGGGGGGGGGGGGGGTTCCCTTAGTCTTCCTGTAAAGTGGTGCATCTGTAACATGCATAGGCACCCGACTATTGAAAAAAAAATTAAGAAAAAAACTGCATAGGGTCCCCTTCCCCTAGTCCATACCAAGCCCTTCAGGTCTGATATGGATTTTAAGGGGAACAGTCAGGGCACAGAATGCATTGTGCAGCACGCAGTGCATTGCAGGGCATGCGGTGGAGTGAACACCTGCCAAACATCCTGCAAATTCGTGTGTTCCCCGAATGGGGCGTACAGCCAATGTTCGGCCTGAACTCATGCTCAGGCCGAACCATTCGCTCAACTCTAATGTCAAGGAAGGGTGTGACTTTGACATCTGCAGGAAACCTACCTGCACAGACCAGTATCTGATTATTTTTACTCCCAGCACCCACTGAAAACACAAACTGGAGGTTGTAAAAGAAATATACGCAGAGTCTAATAGACAAAAAAACACATCTATCTCAGAGGTGCTTTGAATGTTTTTGGCTACCAAGAATATACTTTCTTTAAAAAATCCACAAGGTAAGAAAATAAAAATTGTGGGTTGCGGTCTTCAACACAATAATTCACACCTCTAGCTATGTAACTCCAATTATTAACACCCACCCAAGACCTCATAGCACCATAGAATTTAATTATATAATTAAAAAACAGAGTGGTTTCGCAAATTTTCACACCGGTCATCATCTTCTTGGACAATCATTGTCTGCTTTGGCACACTCCATGGTGATCGGATTATGGTGACTCAGTTACCCCTGGGGGCTATAAATGCTGGGGCACTCATTAAAACTGAAGAAACTGTTTCGATGAATAGTAAAACGTCTACAACATTAGAGAACAGCTCTAGAAGATTGCGATTAACAACTACTAGCTATACAAATCTCATGGTGGACAGGTTACATATACAATAAGTTAGAAAGGGCTTATTTCCAGTATCAATCCATCTGGTGACCTGACCGTGCCTCCACATCCAGGCTACTTCTTCTGGTCTCATCTATCTTCAATGATCCATTGGTATCCTCCACATGTGGTGAGATACTGCACATCATTGTAATTAGGTTTACCTCTTTCTAGTTTGAGGATATCATTGTGTTGGTGGCAGATGAACCTACAGTTGTATCATATGCCAATGCATTTCATCCGCCATCTACTGAATTCTTCAGGATTCCCTGGATTTATTTTCCATTTACAAGTGTTCATATTAAAAAAAAAAAACAATTCTGTCCTTTACAGAACATATTATGTGAAAGTCTTTCTTATTTTAAATATTGTCCTGGAAATTATACTTAAAAGTTATCTCAGATGTACTGTATAGCATACCAGAAATGCTGGTCAATGTAGCTTTGATTGACCATGGGTTATGTCTGTGACTAACCTATAAATTGTGGATTTTTTTTTTCTATTTGCACTTTATAGATGCACTATATGCATGTAACCTGATTTTATCCATATTTCTTGAATCACCCCACTCATATGGATGTTTTATCTGTACACCGCAGGATGAAAATGGGATGTGCTATCCATCTACCCAGCCTCACGAGCAGACCTTTGCCTATTTAATTGTGGATCCACTAAAGCGTCATGTTACTGTGCTCTACCATAGTTTTGGTGGTGGAATCTTCTGAAGTCATAAGCTACAAGAGACTTGGTGCTGTGACTAGAGTGTGTAACTGCTTGTACCATAATATACTGCAGTCAGGAACACTTCTCCTTTTGGCATGTTTTCCCTGTTCATTACAACAAATGTTTTGTGACTGTACTCAGCATTTCCATTTAACGTTCAGATGATATAAATGGAGTCCAGTTGTAGCTACGATGCCTTGTTGATCTTTTTTTATGCCCAGAATAATACAGTGGATTGTAAAGGTATTTATTAAATCGTTGTACTTTTTGTTTTCTAAAAATAAGTGTCAGTAATTTTTTTATACATAAGAAACTGAAAGTTTTTTTGAAACATGGCTTTTGCTTCTCGGCAAGGTTAGCCAAGAAAAAGGTGAACAATTTAGCAGTAGATTTGTTTGATGGAAGGCTTCAGCATATGGTATTGAGCCAGGCAACGCACTGACACCTTTGCCGCCATTGTGCGATGTGCTGGGTGTTCATTGTGACCCCGACGAAGTCTTTTGATGACGAAACGTTGGCGACTCCAGACGCAAAGTCCACACGCCCCCTTACGGAGCCGGCTGCTTTACATTGCTTGATGCTGCTTTGGACAATTGCGGGATGCCGGATTGCATACAAATTGAAAGTGTTTAGGTTTGACCTCATATTATATGGTTTTGGTAAGTCTACAGACAAAAGTCTTCAGATAATCTGCACGTGTGTACGGGGCATTAGGGACTGCAGATCACAGGGTGCCTTGTCGGGGCCTGCAGCTTACGCATGTATTTGCAAATGTGTGCAACCAAACCCCTGTTTTTAACGCATACTGTTAGACAGGTCAATTTGGTTGGTCGCTGGTTGGTAAGTTGTGACTGGAAATCTCTTTGTTTTTTTGATTTTTGATCAGCATATGGTAGCAGAGTTTGGGTGGACAAGGGGATGCCCAAGTGCTCACAATTCTTTTTTGATATCGCTATGATTAGGGTGGTCTTAGTGTAAAATGAAGTTCCTTGCATGCACACTTCTATACTGAAGTGTACACAACTTGCACTGTGTAGGCTGTCCATAGATAATACATGTCAGTTTCCCAATCCAACCAAAAACCTCTGTCCATGCAGATACTGCCACCCAAAGCTTGTCATGGGAGAAACCATCAGACATGTTGGAAAAAAACTCTCCAATCACTTTGGTGTTCCCCCTAATAAGCCAGTTCCAGATGTGTTTGCAGAACATTCAACCCCCTTTCTCTCTCCAAAGGTTGAACATGAACTGTCACACAATGCAATTGTTAATGTTTAGGGATCAGGGTGCGGGCCTAAATGTCAGAGGGTTTTTGGATTGTGTCTGCAGGTTTACTTGCTCTCTAATGTCCATAGTTGGACCCTACAGTCAGGTTGGTGGGATTCCAGATCTATTTTAGGTCCCTTTAGGTAGAAAGGCACCAAGGAAGATACAGTATATAATTGTGGGTGGGGACAGAAGGGCGCAGTCAAAGTGAAACACTGTAATTAAATAAAGATAAATAACATTGATTAAAAATATATATACTAAATATTAATGAGTGCATTAAAAAAAATCTGGCCTAAAAAAAAAAAAAAAAAAAAACAAGAGGCACGAAATTAACTGTCATCTAGGGTTCTGACATTTTTTTCTGCAACATGGACCTTACATTAAAAAAAAAGAAAAAAAAATATATATATATACGAATAGAATATTGTTAACTAATAAAAATCATTATAAAGATCTCAGTTTAAATGGACCCTATAGCTGTCAGTGAGCTTTTCCTAGAAATTGCAAGATTCTATAAAGTTTACAGAGTATTCATTTTTAAAATGTTGCTTTTTCCTAATTTGTACAGTATGTCAATTAGTAATACATTTGTAGATCTTGGGTGGAGGTCCACTTCCTGCAGCTTTCAGTAAAAAGATGGCTGCATTGCTCTAAGTCAGAGCAATGGTGTCAGCCTCATGTAAGCTGTGTCTGCTTCCACTATGGTGGAATGAGAAGATGTTGAATGGGCATGGCTATCAGCTTTATCCTTGCCGATACACAAGTCTGAAACTTATGATTTAGCACTTGGCCACATTCAGCCCTGCTTACTGCTGTATTGTTCTGCTTTACTGAATCATTTCTTTTTTTTTTTTTTGCCGCTGAAATCCTCCTAATGGGAGCTGCAGTGTCTGGGAAGGGGAAAGTGTAGGGCATAAATGGAAGAGGATTTTGCTTAATTAGAGAGATAGAGGGGATTTTTTTTAGTTTTTTATTTATAAGGCTAGTGCACATGTGTCAAACACAAGGCCGTGGGCCAAATCTGGCCCTCCAGACCATTTCATGTGGCCCTCACACCTCTCCTAGAGCTGCAGTAGAGCTCCAGCCCTCCTTTGGGCCTCCTCCAGACCCTTCACTTTCTGCTTCCTAGCAGCAGCACAAGGTAAGGGGTGCCCTTTGATGTAAGGGAGGGGGGGTGACTCTTGACATCTGATGTAAGGGGGTTGGGATACTCTGGACTTCTAATATTACAGATGCAACCGGCCCTTTGAGAGCAATCATAATGCTGGTGCGGCCCTCGATGACGTTGAGTTTGACACCCCTGGGTGTCAAAACCCCATAAAAGTTTGATTTTGGACATACTTAGACTGTCTTTAGATTTACTGTAAAGCTGGCTGTACACGGTTCATTTTTATGTTGTTGTTCTTTTTCTTTATTCAGCCAGTGGGCTGAAAAAAAGAAATTAAAAAGCGAATCCTCCATCCTCACAAATGAGGTAAATGTAGGAATCCCCCCGCCGGGACATTGTTTTTTGACAGTGACTCTCACCTCTGTCACAATACACTGACCAGCTGCTGCAACTGATCAAAGAAAAAGACAGAATATTTAAGAGCAGGTTCACATATATGCGATGACAGACATCGCATGTGATTCGCAGCGCACTGATCTGCAAATCACATGTGATGCTGAATTCGCATCACTTTTGGACACAACATGCACAGGACCCTTTTTTGGGTCTGCACCAGAATCGGATCGCATGGGTGTTCACACCTATGCGATCCAATTCATGTCCAAACTGACAGTTTGCACTGCAATATGCGAACTGATCTGGGGGTATTGTTAACCTTGTATTGACACCTCCAAACAATTTGAATATGGCAGTGTGAACTGCCTGCGAGTTAAATGCGATGATGGAACCTGCAGTGGATTTGCAGGGTTCCTGCATTGCATATGTGTGAACCAGCACCAAAAGAGAGCGGTTGCTTGCCATATAGATTTACACAACTCTGCCATACAGGACAGCCCTGCCTGGTAGAGATGGTTACCTGACTTTTCTATGCTGCATTTTCACTTTCACTTACAGATTTCCTCCCCACCCTGTGACTGGACAGTGAAAGGAGAAGTAGCATACTGATTAGGTTACCTCTCTGTCACTCTTACATCAAAATCTGTAATATATTTGCAGTGTAGCAAATCTAAATGATTACTTGTGCAAATCTAAATGATTACCCCCTTTTCCATCCAGCTCTGATTCATAGTAGACTGAAATATGCTGTTATCAATTCAAGTTGAGGTACTTACGCTGCTTGCATTTAAAAAATAAATTAAATGATGTAATAATGATTACAGAGCTGTGTTAATTTGTGCCTTTTTTTTTTTTTATCAAAGTAAGTTACTTTGCACAGGTTTCAGGTAGTGCACAACCACTAAGCATGTGAGGAGCTGTATGTATTCTGGTTGCAGGGAATTATCAGCCCAGGTTAGAGTAAACTGAGTGAACTTTCTGACTTCATTCTAGAGAAATCATTTGAAAGCTACAAAGTGGAAGGTTTAATGAAGATGAATGGGAACACAGTTTCCAGGTTTTCCTCTGATCAGGTTGATAGTAAGTTGGCCTCTTTCTACATGTCTTTTCTATTTAGTTGTTTTTTTTTTTTTAAAGCAGATTATCAGCTAAGTGAAAACTTGAAGAACAGGATTCCTCCATGTGACATTTCTGCAGGGCAAAACAACAAATCCCTTTGATATGTTCAGTAGAAAATCTGCATACATGGCATCAGACATGAAACAGTTTGTAACAAAGGTGATAAGACAAACTGAAATCACTGTGCAATATAAGAGTTTGTTTTCATGTACCGGTCTCACCTGGACGTTATCAAAACACCAGTAAAAAGCTGTAGCTGTAGCATTTTTGCAGTAGCGTTTTTTTAGCGTTTTGAGCTGTAGTGTTTTTTAGCTTTTTTCATCAAAACTATACTCCCACAAATGCTTATGGCTCAAAAACGCTGATAAATGCAGAATAGCCATGTTTTTCAGCGTTTTTTGCCATTTTTTCAGCGTTTTTTAAGTTTTCATCGAAGTTAGAGAGTTTTTACAGCTGAAAAATTCCTCTCAAAACCCACTAGTTCTGGGGGGGGGGGAGTTTCAGCCAGAAAACAGCCCTGCCAAAAACTGCTGATAACAGCCTATGTGTGCATGGATAGCTGAGCGCACCTTTTTTGTATTGTTTAGAAGAATTGAACACACTTTATTTATAGGACATTATGAATAACCGTGTAAATAGTAGTGTAAGCTCAAAGTCACTAATAAAGCGGTTGTAAACTCTCCCCCTCTTTAACCACTTTAAGACCGGAAAGGATTTGCCCCCTTAATGACCAGGCCCTATTTTGCATTTAGGCACTGCGTTACTTTAACCACTTGCCGACTGCCGCACGACTATCTACGTCGGCAGTCAGCCCCTCACAGGCAAAGTGACGTAGGTCTACGTCGCTAGCCTGTGAGGGTCTAGGGGGCGAGCGCGCGCCGCCGGAGGCGCGCTCCCGCGTGGTCACGGACCCCCCCCCCCGCGCGTGTGACCGGCGGACCCGATGTCCGTCGGTCACTCTGCGATCGCCGCTGCAGAGGGAGAAAGTCAGGCGGCTTGTGTAAACAAGCCGCCTGTCATTCTCCCCTGTGTAGAAACTGTGATCACACGGTTCTACCATGTAGAACCGTTGATCACTGTTTCTACAGCTCAACAGACAGCCAATCACAGTTAGAATCACGCCCCTAGGGACACACACAGCCCCTCCCTCTCAAATAAAGTTAACCCCTTCACTACCAGTGTAATTTTGCAGTAACAGTGCATATGTATAGCACTGATTACTGCAGTAATGTCACTGGTAACCCCAAAAGTGTCAAAAATGTCAGTCAAGGGTCCGATCTGTCCGCCGCAATGTCGCAGTACCACAAAAAAATCGCAGATCGCCGCCATTACGCGTTAAAAAAAACAACAAAAATGACAAAAATCTTTCCCTTTGTTAGTAAACGCGATAACTTTTGCGCAAACCAATCAAAATACGCTTTTTGCGATTTTTTTTTTTTACCAAACATATGTAGCATAAAACAAATTGGCCGAAAATGTTAAAAAATTTTGATTTTTACATTTTTTTTGGGGAATTTCATATAAAAAAATGTGAAAAATATTGTTATTTTTGCAAAATTGACAATCTTTTTTTGTTTATAGCGCATGATCAAAAAATCGCACAGGTGATCAAATACCACCAAAAGAAAGCTCTGTTTGTGGGAAAAAAAGGACGTCCAATTCGTTAAGGTACAGCGTCGCACGACCGCGCAATTGTCCGTTAAAGTCACGCAGTGCTGAATCGCAAAATACCCCCTGGTCAGGAAGGGGGTAAAATCTTCCGGGGCTTAAGTGGTTAACGGACAATTGCGCGGTCGTGCAACTCTGTACCCAAATAAAATTGACGTCTTTTTTTTCCCCACAAATAGTTTTCTTTTGGTGGTATTTGATCACCTGTGCGATTTTTTTTTTTTGCGCTATAAACAGAAAAAAAACAATTTTGAAAAAAAATATATTTTTCACATTCTTCTATATGACATTCTCAAAAAAAAAATTAAAAATCAAAATTTTTTAACATTTTAGGCCAATTTGTTTTCTGCTACATATTTTTGGTAAAAAAAATCGCAATAAGCGTATTTTGATTGGTTTGCGCAAAAATTATCACATTTACTAACTACGGGAAAGATTTATGTCATTTTTATTGTTTTTTTTTTTGTTTGTTTTTTTTTTACTAGTAATGGCAGCGATCTGCGATTTTTTGCGGGACTGCAACATTGCAGCGGACAGATCGGACCCCTGACTGACATTTTTGACACTTTTGGGGGTACCAGTGACATTACTACAGTAATCAGTGCTATAAATATGCACTGTTACTGTAATATTGACACTGGCAGGGAAGGGGTTAACAGTATAGGTGATCAAGGGGTTAAATGTGACCCTAGGGAAGTGATTCTAACTGTATGGGGGTTGGACTTGTGAAATGATCAGCGGCATGCGATTCTATATAGCAGGTAGGGGTGTTGAATTTAATCATAGCATCGATGCATCGTGATTCAGGCACCCGCGATTCTGCATCGATGCTGCGGCCGGCTTTAATCGATGTCCTAATGACGTCATGAAGCGCCGCCCCTCCCTCTCCGCACAGCGATGGCTCTTTAAAATTCGTAGCCGCGCCCTCTTTTCCTGCCTCCCGCTGACGTCATCCCCAGCCGCCCGGCGTCGCTGCAAGAGGAGACACGAGGAGCGAGTGTCCCTGACTGTTGGATAGACATGCCTGATCCCTCCAGTAAACCGACACTGCACTCTGCTAATCACATGTAGTGAGACACTTCCCGATCAGCAGCTGCACAAACCGGGAAATGTCTCGCTGCCTGTGATTACTCGAGTGCAGTGTCGGCTTCCTGGCAGGATCGGACACGTGAGGACTGTGTCATCTCTACTCTCGGACACTCAGTCTGCTGCGGGAGCATTGAGTGTCGGAGCGAACATCCCCCGCTCCCACATGCGCGCTGGTCCTCCTCCTCCAGCACGCATGTGGGAGCGGGGGATGTTCGCTCCGACCAGCAAGTGTCCTCCGTCCTCCAGCGAGTGTCCTCCGTCCTCCAGCGAGTGTCCTCCGTCCTCCAGCGAGTGTCCATGTCCATCCTCCTCACACAGGCCTCTGTGGGCAGAGGGAGACCCCCGAGTGAGCGTCCCGGACCCCAACTCCCAGTCCTCCTTGGCTCAGGCGTCTGCAGTCTGCAGTGACTCTGTCATCATCACTCATCACTGATCAGGTACTAGTCTATGTCTTCAAATACTATTACAAATGTTGTTGACATGACACTGCCAGGGGGAGCGGCAGAGCCAGGTGAGGGAGCGGACAGGGGAAGCACACTGAGGGAGAGGGGGAGCCGGAATATCCGTCATGGTCACAGCACCGAAGATTCTCCAACTCGGATATCCCTGAGGAGACCCCCATCCAATGCCATGTATATAATATATATCACATCCCTGATATCCCTGAGGAGACAACTGGTGTATGGAGGTCTCCTCAGGGATATCCAGGATGTGATATATACATGGCGGTGTATGGGGGTCTCCTCAGGGATGTGATATATACATGAAGGTGTAAGGGGGTCTCCTCAGAGATATCCAGGGTGTGATATATACATGACGGTGTATGGGGGTCTCCTCAGGGATATCCAGGATGTGATATATACATGGCGGTGTATGGGGGTCTCCTCAGGGATGTTATATATACATGGTGGTGTAACACCGCCATGTATATATCACATCCCTGAGGAGACCCCCATACACCGCCATGTATATATCACATCCTGGATATCCCTGAGGAGACCTCCATACACCGCCATGTATATATCTCACATCCCTGAGGAGACCCCCATACACCGCCATGTATATATCACATCCCGGATATCCCTGAGGAGACCCCCATACACCGCCATGTATATATCACATCCCGGATAGCCCTGAGGAGACCTCCATACACCGCCATGTATATATCTCACATCCCTGAGGAGACCCCCATACACCGCCATGTATATATCACATCCCGGATATCCCTGAGGAGACCCCCATACACCGCCATATATTGTCCCTGACCGTGCTTGCTGGACCATGTGTCCACAGTAAAGTGGACTTTGCGGCGGACTGTCTTGCCCAATGATGCCACAACATTGCCTTCCAACTGATGGTACAGAGCTGGAATGGCCTTACGTGAAAATAAATAGCAACTAGGAACCCGCCATTGTGGTACAGAACATTCTGCAAATTCTAAGAAGGGGGCAGAATCCACCAGACAGAAAGGCAGAAGTTATAAAGCCAACAGCTTTGACAAACTTACATTTAGACACTAGGCATGTGGGTGGCAGTGACTGTATTTTTTTTTTTCCGCTGCAGCAGATGGGGCAGAGAAATTTGCCATCTATAGTCTACAGCTGGTGGTGTGCTACTGGCAGATGTGCTGCAAGGACCTAGGACACCCTGTACTATAGAGGTCATGCGGTATACTAGACTGAAGTGAGTAAGAAGGAGTAACAGAATTGCACCCCTTTTGTGTGGCTTTCAGGTGTTCTGGCCAAGGGGCTGAGTAGTGGGTGGTTAAATGTTATGTCAAGCATGTGGTGTCCAAATGGCTGGTGTTTTTGCCATGCTTGATGTGCTTGAGACAAAGTTTGTAAATTGCAACAGTGCGATTGGCTGCACATGTGCTAAAAAAGGCCCTGACAGTGGGCCGGGCGATAACCGCTCCACAATGTGATGGAATAGGGTGTCTGCTCTATACTCTTCCATGATGGCTGCCTCATTGGGGTTGTGCCTCACCCTCACTTTCCTCCTCTGCTCTATCCGGCACCCAAGTCACTTGAGTGACCTCATCATCATCATCATCATCATCTCCTCCATCTTCATTATCACTGGAGACAACTTGGCAATACGCTGCACCTGGGGGAACATGACTGCCAATATGTGTACCAGTGTTCTCCTCTCTCTGTAGGCTTATGTTCCTACCTTCCTCAACCTCAGAACCAACATCTGAATCAAGTAATAGCTGTGCAACATCAAGGAGCAAGTGGCTGATGCTGAGTTCAAAAAAACTCAGCTGACTCCTTAAAGCCTGATTCTGGGGCTATGGCAGGAATAGCTGTGGACAAGGAGGTAGAAACAGCTACTCTGGCAGCTGCAGTGGACTGTGCTCTAGTCTCTGCTTGGGTGGTGGAAAATGGTTTAGTAAGCCAGTCCACCACCTCCTCTGCATGCTGTGGCTGGATAGCACAGGCAACATCACTAAACAGAGGAAATGATGCCTTGCCTGAGGACTGACCACGTCCACTATTGCCTGTGGACACATACGCTGCTGGCCCCCTCACAGTGCCATGGGAACATCTGCCTCTCCTTGTTGGCCTCCCAGACATGATGGGGGGGAGTTATTAACAAAATGTAATAAAGATGTGGAAATGTGTGTGTGGCTGCATTTTAATCAATGAAAAGTGGTGTTTGGTGCACTTTAACCTGAGTACTCACTACACATACACACTCTACTGACACACTACAGTATACTGCACTAAAACTGCACTGATGCACTGCAATATACTGCGTTTAACATGCAGTAATGCAAAGAAATATACTGCGTTAAATGGCACGAAATGCACCGAAATATACTTTGTTAAACATGCACTAACGCACTGAAATATACTTCGTTATACATGCAGTAACTCACAGAAATATACTGCGTTAAACATGCAGTAACGCACAGAAATATACTGCATTGAACATCCAGTAACTCACAGAAATATACTGCGTTAAACGTGCACTAATGCACTGAAATATACTGCTTTAAATGGAATGGCACATAACGCACTAAAATATACTGCGTTAAACATGCAGTAACGCACAGAAATATACTGTGTTAAATGTGCAGTAACGTACAGAAATATACTGCGTTAAACGTGCACTAACACACTGAAATTTATTGCTTTAAACTGCACATAACGCACTGAAATATACTGTGTTAAACATGTCGTAACGCACAGAAATATGCTGCATTAAACGTGCAGTAACGCACAGAAATATGCTGCATTAAACTTGCTGTAACGCACTGAACTATACTGCAGTAAACCTGCCCTGACAAAATAAACTGACACTAATGTAAAAATAAATTATCACTACACTCACACTGACTAAACTATCACTAGATTCAAACTGAAGTGACACTAAAGTAAAAATGAATAGTTGCTACACTCACAGTGACTGAACTGTCACTAGTTTCACACTAAACTGATATTCTACACTGACAATAGAATCACAATAGCACACTATTGCACAATCAAGCAATAAAAGTTTTTGAAGTGTGATTGAGCTACTGTATAAAAAAAAATCTACATTGCAACTCAGGCCCAATAAAGTGACTGCCTGCAAGTGGCTACATTTCTCAGCATCACAGGGATGCACACTGAGCAAAATTCAGCTTGTTCCTAATGAACTGGCTAAAATTTGCCTTCTGGGTGGACCTGTTGGCCCCCTCTAACCTAACATCCTTTGACTGAAAAATCCAAGGATTGGGTGAAAAATTGTCAGCCGATGTTCCGGTATTCTGACAGCTGCCTGCTCCGACTTGTCAGAATACTATAGCCACAGCAAGAGATTCATCCATCTGTGCTATATAGCTAAAACCCTGCAGGTTAAACCAAAAAATATCTATCACCCTATGGCCACACTAAGCCTATAATATGTCAGAACCTTATTAGTGTATGCAAAGCCAGAAAGTTGTTTTGTCTGTTTAAAAAGGTTGAGAAAGGCTCGGATAGAACAGGTTCACCTTGCAAACCTTGTGAATTTTTACTTTCAAAGATACTTTTCACTTAGCCTAATGAATGTGTTGAAAATGTATTTGGAAAGAATACCTAATAGTGTGCAAAGAAATGTAAAAAGAAAAAACAGGATTTTAGTTTGCAAAGTTACATAGTTAGTGAGGTTGAAAAAAGACATAAGTCCATCCAGTTCAACCTATGATGTGTGTGTGTGTTTGCTTTTAACCGTACATCGTATACCCCTGTATGTTGTTGTCTCTAAGGTGCCCATCTACTAGTTTTTTTAAACTATCATTGCTTCCTGCTGATACGACTGCTTGTGGAAGAGAATTCCACATCCTTACCGCTCTTACAGTGAAGAACCCCTTACGCACTTTAAGGTTAAACCGCCTTTCCTCTAGTTTTAGTGAGTGGCCACGTGTCTTTTTGTATCTCCTTTCTCTGAATAGTTTGTTCCTTATGCTAGGGTCGCCAGTACAGTATTTGTACATTGATATCATATCCCCCCTCAATTGTCTCTTCTCCAGAGAGAATAGGTTCAGTGCTTGTAGCCTATCCTCATAGCTGATGTCCTCCATTCCCCTAATCATTTTTGTTGCCCTTCTCTGGACTTTCTCCAGTTCCAGCACATCCTTCCTGAGGACCGGTGCCCAGAACTGGACAGCATACTCCAGATGTGGCCGGACCATGATTGTAAAGATGGGTTAAAATTCCCTTGCAAAGTGAAATTCACCCTGCAAAGTGAACATGCTCTACTCCCTTAGGCAAAAGGTCATAGACAGTGCAAATTTCTTTCCTGCAACCATGGGTTGCAGGAAAGAAATTGTTATGATTCCCCCATGAACACAGACAATGCTGACAGGGGAATCCCTCCTGTTTAGACATTGTATTCTCCTGGCTGGGGTGTGGGGGAAGCCATCCCCGTTGGGAGGAGACAGTGATTATATCTAGTGGTTATTGCAGCCGCTAGCGGTAATCGCAGGTAAATCTGGCAGGCTGGTTGTACCCAAGTTGATCAATCGATCAACTTGGTACATTCAGCCTGCCCATACAGGCTGCTGAACCGGCAGAGATTTGAACCGTCTATGGCAGGCCTTTTTAATTCAATCCCATTGTTTACATACAAAAGTGTTGCTGGGATGGATGCAGTGTCTGAGGACCATTTGAATTTCTGCACAAATTGTAAGATCTGTTTTATGTTTAAACCACAGCTCTCAGATGACAGTCTACCAAGCCTCTGGATTGGGTGATGATTCAGTATGTATAAGTCTGCACCATAAATAAGCATTCTTGAAGAAAAGGAAAACGATTGGGCAGGTTAGAAAATCTTCCATGGTTTCTTTGGTTTACCTGGTAACAGGACTGCCGGCATGCTGCTCTCTCTTCTTTCTCCATTGCCCTTGACAGAAACGCTCATGTGACTAGAGGCCTCCTAAACAGCAGTTTAACCACCTCAGGGCACTTAAACCCCCTTCCTTCCCAGACCAATTTTCAGCTTTTAGCGCTGTTGCAATTTGAATGACAATTGCGCGGTCATGCAACGCTGTACCTAAACCAAATTTGTGTCATTTTTTTCCCCACAAATAGAGCTTTCTTTTGGTGGTATTTGATCACCGTCAGTTTTTTTCTTTTTTGGTGCACAAATAAAAAAAGACTGAAAAGTTTGAAAAAAAAAAGTTTTTTTGTTTAGGTTATTAAATTTTGTAAATAGATATGTTTTTTCCTGCACTGATGAGCACTGATGATGCCGCACTGACAGGCACTGATGAGGAGACACTGATGGGGTGGCACTGATGGGGTGGCACTGATATGCAGCACTGATGGGCACTGATAGGTAGCACTGATATGCAGCACTGATGGGCACTGATATGTGGCACTGATAGCACTGATATGCAGCATTGGTGGGCACTGATAGGCAGCGCTGATGGGCACCGATAGGCAGCACTGATGGGCACTGATAGTGGCACTGTTGGGCAGCAATGATCGGCACTGATCGGCACTGATGGGTGGCACTGATCGGCACTGATGGGGGGCACTGATGGGCACTGATAGGCAGCACTGGTGGGCAATAATGGGCACTGGTGGGCGGCACTGATAGATGGCAATAATGGCACTGGTGGGCAGCACTGATAGATGCCATTGGTGGGCAACACTGATAGGGAGGGCACTGGGGGGCTCTCTGAGCCCTGCTTGCCATCCCTGGTGGCCATAGTGGGCATCCCTGGTGGTCATGGGTGGGCATCCCTGGTGGCTTAGTGGCACCCCTCCCCCCCAGGGCTGCACTGGTAATCAATGTTCTGATTACCAGCACAGACCCCCCCTGTGATCAGTGAGTAATTAGAAATACTCACTGATCACCCCCGCAGCAGCACCGATCCTCTGATCTTCTCCTCACTGACAGGATCTGTCAGTGAGGAGAAGAGATCGAAGCCGTTACAACGGCTCTATTTACATTACATGACGGCTGTGATTGGACACAGCCGTCATGTGATCAGGAGGGCCAATCACAGGGCCCTCCTGCCGAATGATGTCGCTCTGTGTCCGAGGGACACAGGCACATCGAGATCCGGAACGTCCATTCAGAAGGACGAGACTCCCGCCCGGCCGTATATATACTATGGCCGGGTGGGAGGTGGTTAAATGTCTACAGCTCACAGTACATTAGTGTGATGGCCACTGGGAAGAATGTTTCTTTCAGTAATGGTCCTTGGGAAGAATCCCCTCCTTACAGTTCAAAAGACCATTGTTACTTATTAGTTACTTATCTGGGAGGCGGAAATTGCTCACTTTATTTATTACAGGTATTTTTAACCACTTTACCCCCAGCCACTGTGCTGCTACTGCGGCACAGTGGCTCGTTCCCATCCAGCGACGTAGACCTACGTCGCTGGACTCCTCCCCCTGTAGGCGGCGCTCCCGCTGTTTTCAGTCACAGCGGGAGTCGGGCCAGGGGAGGAGCAACGGCGATCGCCGCCGCTCTTCCCCGATCGTCGGGGAATCGAGTGAGGAGATCCGCCCGCCTGTGTAAACAGAGCGGGCGGATCTCCTAAGTGACAGGGACTGACAGATCGGAGTGTTCAGCATAGCTGAACATCCGATCTGTCCTTCTGTCACTCAGTCACCTCCCCCCCCACACGTCAGTAAGCACCAGGCATACATTAACCCCTCCCTCTCCAATAAAATTAACCCCTTCACTGCCAGTGTCATTTTTACAGTAACAGTGCATATATATAGCACTGATTACTGCAGTAATGTCACTGGTACCCCCAAAAGTGTCAAAAATGTCAGTCAAGGGTCCGATCTGTCCGCCGCAATGTCGCAGTCCCGCAAAAAAAATCGCAGATCGCCGCCATTACGCGTTAAAAACACCAAAAATGACAGAAATCTTTCCCGTAGTTAGTAAACGCAATAACTTTTGCGCAAACCAATCAAAATACGCTTATTGTGATTTTCTTTTTTTACCAAACATAGGTAGCAGAAAACAAATTGGCCAAAAATTTTAAAAAAATTTGATTTTTACATTTTTTTGGGGGGGATTTTCATATAAAAAATGTTAAAAATATTGTTATTTTTTCAAAATAAACGCTCTTTTTTTGTTTATAGCGCAAAAAGTAAAAAGCGCATAGGTGATCAAATACCACCAAAAGAAAGCTCTGTTTGTGGGAAAAAAAGGACGTAAATTTCGTTTGGGTACGGCGTTGCACGACCGCTCAATTGTCAGTTAAAGTCGCACAGCGCCGAATCGCAAAAAGTGGCCTGGACGTAAGACAGCAAAATCCTCCGGTGGTAAAGTGGTTAAAGTGTCATTATTTTTATGCAGCACATTATATATGTTGTATATTCACATCAGTCCTTGTCCTCAAACAGATTACATCTAAAGGTCCCTAGCTCACACTGACTTGTATTCAAACCAAGGACCCTAGTGATGCAAGGCAGAAGGGCTCCCTGTCAAGCCACTGTGCTGACCAGCTGCTTAAAGTGTATTTCCAAAATTGGGATAACATTAACTTTATATTTGTCCCCATTGACATAGCATGATTAAAAACAAAATGCAGCTTACCTTTCTTAGATGCTCTATTTTGGACCCCCAGAAAGGAAACATCCTAGGTAGTTCTCTTTGTTTATGAGGTGTGGAGGCTGAGCTTCCTGCATTGTATGTTAATGAGAGCAGATCTGGTACAGGCTCATGCCCCGTACACACTATCAGATTATCTGAAGACTTTTGTCTGCAGACTTACCAAAGCCATATAATATGAGGTCAAACCTAAACACTTTCAATTTGTATGCAATCCGGCAGGCCCTTGCACTACATAGAAAAGGTAAGTCTGCAGACAAAAGTCTTCAGATAATCTGCACGTGTGTACGGGGCATCACCCTAACATTGTTCAAAAAACCTTCCAGTCAGCCATGATACCTCCGGAGAAACATCTAAAAGGTATGCTGTGTGAATGGGAACACATAAAATGTAGTGGGTTTTTCTAAAATTTGACAGCAAAATTTAAAAGATGATTTAAGAACCCTCTAGCAATCTCTGGAGAACCTTGAGGTTCTAAGTAGCCCTGGTTGGGAAAGCCTGCTCTACTTCATAATAAAATTAACTCCAATGAGAGGTAAGTGTTTTTTTGGTTAAGAAGCATAATATATATCCAGCATCACACATGTATCCTGATACGTTTCACAACTTTACTGCTTACTTATGAGGACTATGTTATGAGTAAGCACTAAAGGTGCAAAACATATCAAGGTGTTTGTATGATGCGGTTTATATATTGTGCTAAGTGCTGATTAGTTGAATGCTAAATGCTGCCTGGTACATTCTATTATGATTGGGATGGGACTATAATTTAAGTTTCTTGGTTTCTGCCTATACCATGTCCCCATGCACTTACTTAGTTGGACCCCCAGGCAATGTCTGCAGCCTCAAGATAGCTCTAAACCTCAGGCTTTAGCACAGAAGTAAAATCTCTCTGGGTCTTCCTGGCTGGGTGGCCAACACAATGAACATCCAATTGTTCTCACACTGGGTAACCCTGCCTGCAGGGTGCTTAGATTTTTCAGATAATGTGAAACTATTCAAATGAAAACATGTAATTAAGGCCAATTACAATTTAAATATCAGTGTATGTGCTCCTACTTTTGCTTAATTTTCTGGTTTTCCTCTATAATTAAGGGAATTTTCAGGGTTTAGATGGATGATCAGATGGATACTCAATGTCAAAATGATCACTTTTGCATCATAATGTGGGAGTCATTTTCCCAAAAGCTTTGTTAAATGTTTATAAACTTTCTAGTAAAGTATAATAAAACATACATTTTCTTTTCCACCTCTCCTGCCAGTGCCATGTTCGCTATTTATTCATCATTTTACCAATCATATTTTTCTCTACGTTCACATATATAAAGTAGATGCAAACCTTAGATAAATGGCATTTATTATGGTAAAGCAATACACCATTGCTATGTCCTTAAAGTGGGAGTAAACTTCCATCTCTGACTTTTACCATGCACCGTTTAGAAGATACAACTGCTCAAAAAAAATAAAGGAACACTTTTTTTATTTAGAGTAAAGCATCAAGTCAGTTAAACTCCTGGGATATTGATCTGGTCAATTAAGTAGCAGAGGGGGTAGTTAATCAGTTTCAGCTGCTTTGGTGTGAATGAAATTAACAACAGGGGCACTAGATGGGCCACAATGAGCCGACCTCCAAAACAGAATGGTTTTACAGGTGGAGGCCACAGAATTTTTTTTTTTCCCTAGTCATCTTTACTGACTGTTTTTCGCTAGTTTTGTATTTGGCTAGGGTCAGTGCCACTACTGGTAGCATGAGGCAATACCTGGACAATAGAGGTTTCCAACTCCTTAAGGATGGCATATCAATACATGCCATTGCCAGAAGATTTGCTGTGTCTCCCACCACAGTCTCAAGAGCATGAAGGAGATTCCAGCAGACAGGCAGTTACTCTATGAGAGCTGGACAGGGCTGTAGAAGGTCCTTAATCCATCAGCAGGACCGGTATCTGCTCCTGTGTGCAAGAAGGAACAGGATGAGCACTGCCAGAGCCCTTCAACATGACCTCCAGCAGGCCACTGGTGTGAATGTCTCTGACCAAACAGTGAGAAACAGACTTCAGGATGGTGGCCTGAGGGCCCTATGCTCATTGCCCGGCACTGTGGAGCTTGATTGGCATTTGCCATTGAACACCAGAACTGGCAGGCCCACCACTGGCACCCTGTGCTTTTCACAGATGAGAGCAGGTTCACCCTGAACAAATGTAACAGACGTGAAAGGGTCTGGAGAAGCCGTGGAGAATGTTATGCTGCCTGTAACATCGTTCAGCATGACCGGTTTGGCAGTGAGTCAGTGATGTTCTGGGGAGGCATATTCATGGAGGGACGCACATACCTCTACAGGCTAGACAATGGCACCCTGACTGCCATTAGGTATTGGGGTGAAATCCTTGGACCCATTGTCAGACCCTACGCTGGTGCAGTGGGTCCTGGGTTCCTCCTGGTGCATGACAATGCTCGGCCTCATGTGGCGAGAGTATGCAACCAGTTCCTGGAGGATGATGGAATTAATACCAATGTATGGCCCCCATGCTCACCTGATCTAAATCCAATACAACACCTCTGGGACATTATGTTCTGGTCCACCTGACGCCACCAGGTTGCACCTCGGTCTGTTCAGGAGCTCAGTGATGCCCTGGTCCAGATCTGGGAGAAAATACCCCAGAACACCATCTATCGTCTCAAAAGGAGCATGCCCCGATGTTGTCAGGCATGCATACAAACTACTGAGTACCATTCTGAGTTGATGCAATGAAATTTCAACAAAATGGACTAGCTTGCTGCCTCATTTTTTCACTTTGATTTTCGGGTGCCTTCAAGTTCAGCCCTCTGTAGATTGATAATTTTCATTTTCAGTAAACAATGTGGCATCCTTTTGTTCCTAACACATTACCCAGTTCATATCATTATTGATATCCAGCATGATATTTTTCCCCATTGAGATCTGATATGTATTCAAAGTGTTCCTTTCATTTTTTTGAGCAGTGTATTTACTGTACATGCAGCTGGTGACGTCACTGGCACATGTGCTCTGAAAGAACGGCCACCCGGGCCGTTCCTTCAGAGTCCGGTGCCATAAGCACATAAGTGACCTCATCACGGCTCTGGCCACTCACAGAGCCGGAGTCTGCAAACCTGGAAGAAAGACCACATGAAGATGGAAGCCCTCTCAGCTGTGGCAACTTTACTGCTTACTTATAAGGCCCCTTTCACACTTGCAGACCGTTCAGATCCGCCTGTCAGTTTTTCAGGCGGATCTGAAGGGATGTCCCATGCATCTCTATGGGGCATCGGATGTCAGCAGAGACATATCCGCTGACATTAGATCTGATCCTGTCCGTCAAACCTTATCTTCCATCAACCTTATTTTCCATCCGTCTGGTGGATCCGATCGGATAGGATTGGATGAGAACGGACAGGCGGTCCGTTCTCATCTGATTCCTTATAGAGAAGAGCAGGGACCTGACAGCTCTGTCTCCGCACACAGCGTGGAGACAGAGCTGCCCTCCACCCGCTGAGAAAAATGGAGTCCGCCGACGGAGCAGCAAGTGTGAAAGGGGCCTAAGGACTATGTTATGAGTAAGCATTAAAGGTGCAAAACATATCAAGGTGTTTGTATGATGCGGTTTATATATTGTGCTAAGTGCTGATTAGTTGGCTGCTAAATGCTGTCTGGTACATTCTATTATGATTGGGATGGGACTATAATTTAAGTTTCTTGGTTTCTGACTATACCATGTCCCCATGCACTTAATTAGTTGGACCCCCAGGCAATGTCTGCAGCCTCAAGAGGCTGGAGGGCTTCGTTTTCAGGTAAGTTTCACGCAATGTGCTAGTATGTGATGCATACTAGCACATTATGATATTGCCTTGCAGGTTGCAAAAAAATAAAATAAAACACACACAGTGGTTTACTACCCTTTTAATGTTGTTTCACCTGTTTTTCTTCCTTTAATGCATCTTGGTGCTGCTAGCATTTTCAGAGGGAGTTGCTGATGGTAACATCTGAGGACCATACCTGTGTAACAATTGTAGAAATAGCTACATGCTGTCTCCATCAGGAACTCATGAGACAAGGTGAAAACGCAGGAGCAAAACTGGAAGACAGGGACAAAGCATTGTCACCCTATAGCAGGAAGTGCCTGAACAAGGATGCTTATGGCAGGATCACCAAGTATTCTTTAGGTATACCAGGTAATGAAAACCACAGATTTCAAATATTGAGCTTGACATTTGTAAAAATACAAACATGTTAAAGAGAATTTAGGGGTGGGATTTACATATACTTTGTGTTTCAATTATTTTTATTGAAGTTTTCAAGACAGAAAAACATTAAAGAGCTTTAACTGTATTACATAGAGCTGCATCATTACACAATAAACACTTCGGAAAGAGTATTTTTCTCATCCTCTAGCCTGCACTTCTATTACTGCACTTTACTCGACAAACCATATCAAGTAAGAGGAAGATGCACCAAATAACATTCATGTAACATGTAAGTGGCACAAGAGAACTGTTGATGTCTTCGTCGCTTCTCCAGAAAAAAAAAACTAGATAAGGAGGAGAGAGGGAGGACCACAATAAAGTGGCTGTAGGGCCGATGTCCCCTTTCCCAACTTTAATGGAATCTAAGAGAACCGGTACCCTAACCACTGTATGCCCCTTAACCGGGGGTTGCGGCAATCCCTTCAATGTTTTGTTCAGTGCAATAGATTTAGCAACGTCTATCTCTCTGGTGCTACAGAGAGAGTACAGGAAAAGGAGTAAACGAAAAGAAAGAGAGAAGAGAGATCACTAAGAGAAAGAAGATGCACTCCATGATACATACCCATCCAATCCCCGGAAGCTTACAAGGGGTCAAACAAGTATTTGATCCAGGGTTCCCAAATTTTTTCAAACAAAGCTTGTTTGTCTAATAAGATTGCAGAGAGGCGTTTCGTTCACCATAATCCATGACAACTTGTTTTTCACCAAGTTAAAAGGGATTGTAGGTGTCCTCCAGGATCTGGCTAATGCTAACCTGGCTGCAGTAGAAATGAAGGCTATAAGTTTTCCTGTCTGTTTTGGTGTTCCTTCAACTGGACATCCCAGAAGAGCTTGCTGTGGTGATTTAATTAAATTCACCTGTGTAAGTGAGTAGATGAAATTATAAATACGGATCCAGAAGCGTTTTACTTTTGGACAAGACCACCAAGTGTGCATTATGGTGCCCTCTATACCACAACCAAGCAAGAGGAAGAGGCCCCCGAAACATACGCCGCTACTCTCACTGGGACCATGTAGCATCTCATCAAAACGTTATCATTTGATTTTATCAAGGATGTTTTTATGTATGATCTAGAACTACCCTGGGCCATTCGGAACCATTCATCTATTTGAAACGTCTCACTTATGTCTTGTTCCCACTTCATCATATAAAATAATTTTTCCGATTTAGAAATCAATATATTTTAGATTTTGGAAATATGGCCAGTGTGGTTATCGTAGGATTGGGACTTGGTATTTGTCTCATAGGGTTTCTTTAGGGATTTACATATACTTTAATCAATATATAAACATTGCAAACAAGTGATAAGGATGAACTTTTTGCCGTCACTCAAATAGTGGAGATCTGCTATATTACAGGGAACATTTAGAAGTGTTAATTTTGTCTAAGCAGTACCCTGGTATTGGAGTGTGTCTAGGCACACCTGTGCCCACAGTCTCATAGCTGCATATCTGCAGTGTGAGATCCAAGGCACTGCTGCTTCTGACTGGCAGTCTCAGGGGATTTGGAGTAAGATTTGGTGATGTCACTACTGCGGTGCTCATTGTTTTCATTGCTGGAGGTTCTGACGTAGGGAAGCAAAACTCTGCCTCTAAAAAGATGGCCACGCCCACACAAAGAAAAAGTGCAGAACAAGTCAGTAATGGGGGGAAAAAATCAGCTGTAGGGAGACCACACGCAATACTGGTAACTAGTCCTTTGCACTCCACTTGCCCTTTTTTGGCAAAAGGGTTTCCCTTACACCTCCTGTCCTGTTACCCCTGGACTTGGTGACAGGGTATAACAAGGCACAAAGTGGCATTAGTGACTATAGAAAATCCTGGTTGGAAGATGCTAGGTAGTGCAGGACTGAAACCCATGCAGCAGGCAAAACAGAAGTTTGTAAGATCTTGAAGTGTAGTCAAGCAGGCAGGAGTCAGCGAGTCTCCATCAAGAGGCCTGTGTGACAGGGTGACAACAGAGGACATAATAGGGATATAGGGACAGAACGTTGTCGTCCTATAACCAGAAGCGTTTGAACAAACACCTTCATGGCAGGTTCAACATAAAGCAATTTTAATGAAAACTGCAGATTTAAAGTGTAAGTTCAGCTTTTCAGAAAAAATGAAAAGGTGAACTAACATCCTTTCCCTTTCTTCCTGTAGGGCTTCCAGGACGGACCAGGGTGATTCCAATTTTGGCAGTGGCCATTTGGAATCCGTCTAAGAAACCCAGCTATGTGGGCAGTGACAGCTCATCAACCAGAGAGGTAAGTAAGTACAGCAGAGACCTGGGTGGGGGGGTTGAAGATTGTAGGGTGTTCATCTTTTCATTTTTTTTATGAAAAGGTGAACTAACTCTTTAAAAAAAAATGAAAATAGCTTTTCTAAATTATACAAATATGGTAATGATTATACTAGATTCTAGTGATTGGGTTTATATATACTGCTTTTTAGTAAGGTTAAAAAAAAACTGATGTCCATCAAGTTCAAACTCCAAAATCCTACAGCTCTGGTCCAGAGGAAGGCAACTGTGCAGCGGTTGCCAAAAGGGCCTTGAAGTAGAAAACAAGATTCCTTCATGAACCTCCCAAGGTCAGTTGGCTCAATTTCCTGGATCACAATATTTCTCTTAGATTTTAGTAATTATAGCTCTGGATGTTATTAGTTGCAAGAAAAGTATCCGGTCCTTTCTTAAATTCAGTTACTCTTTTTGCCAGTACTACCTCAATAATTTTACACTTCAGTGAAGATAAATAATAGGCAGAGAACTTTCCTGGCAATATTTAGCCTTTTCGTATTTTGCATCATTAAACTGGATGTAAACTCTTAACTGGTTGATATTCTGTTTGCAAAAGTATTGTGTTTAAAAAACAACTGCCATTTCCTTTTTTTACCACTTCTAGTCTCCACCGGTATGTGTGTGACGGGGTGACAAAGCAGAAGTACACCTAGGAGACCGTTGTCATATCATAACAGGAATTGTCTGAACTAGAAATGGGAAGGCTTGGGGAACAAAAACTGAAAAATTAGGGGGAGGGTGGGGTGGGACTGAAAAATTAGGGGGAAAAAAACAGTTTACTTTTTTCCAGAAAAACTGAAAAACAAAATGTAGAATATGTTCTTTTAAAATGATAAGGTATATATCTATGACATGATATTCAAACTATACAGCATGAAGACCTGAAAGTAGTTAAAAATAAATTAAAATAATTGTTTTGCATAGAGCAGCCCCGATCCTCTTCTTCTGGGGTCCCCTGCTGGCGTTCACGGCCCCTCCTCTTTGGTGGGTGCCACCATGGAAAGCTACATTCCATGGGGGCACCCATACGTGCTGGCTCCTGAGTCCCGCTGCTTCGTCCATTGACACAGACAGTGGGACTCAGCCCCCCCCCCTCACGTGTCACAGCATTTGATTGACACCAGCCTATCAAGCTGCCCAATGAAGAGGAAGACAGCGGTTGAAGCCACTTCACTCATGCACATCGCTTGATCAGGTCAGGCTCAAGTAAGAAAAGGGGGGGGGGGCTGGGGGAGAGCTACAGCAAAGACAGTTTTTTTTAGAATGCATTAAGGTAATTAATACTAACATTTATAGATAAAGGTGATCCAGGTATAATCTGATTGCCTCTCGGCAGATCAGGAAGAAATTTTTTCCCCTGCTGGAGCAAATTAGAAAATGGGGTTTTTTTTTGCCTTCCTCTGGATCAACTATGGGTATAGGATTGTGTATATGGGATTTTTTTCCTTTTTCCCTTATATTGGTTGAACTAGATGGTCGATGGTCGATTTTTCAACCAGACTAACTATGTACCTTTGAAATGAGGACCATAGTGAAAGTGCAAGGAGCTTTTCCCTCCAGAGTTCTCGTTCTAAAAGCACTCTTTCTGCTGCTTCTGGATCATCACAAAGTGTTTCTTCACCAGCAGCATCTTCAAGTAAGGAAGTATTACAAGCCACAGCCTCCCAAAATTACACAATCTCTTCATTTATAGAGAAAATGACACCTGAAAATCAGGAGAACATCCATTAAGCTCTTGCAAGAGCAATATATAGTATATGCTTTTGGATCAGCATTGTCAATAACTGAAAATGCATATTGGCAGGAAGCTTTTACATTATTATGAGGGAAAGGGGGGTTACCTGTTCTCATGTATAGTTGAAATGTTTGTAACATATACAGTCCTTGT
Source organism: Pelophylax lessonae (assembly GCF_965119305.1). NCBI lineage: Eukaryota > Metazoa > Chordata > Amphibia > Anura > Ranidae > Pelophylax > Pelophylax lessonae. The sequence continues at coordinate 671,652,958 of NC_138769.1, read as the reverse complement.
TATAAAAAATATTAAAAAGCAAGTTTAGTTTATATCCTGAATAAGCTGTACTTTTATTTCAAGCATAATACTTTTATATACACTGTATTTCACCCTCCCAGCATAACAAAATGACTTCCAATTTGTGAAAGTACTCCCCACTAAAAAAAATTTTTCCAAGTTTTCTGAAAATTTTTATTTTTTTTGGGGAAAAACATTTTCTTTTCTTGGCTTCAAAATTTCAAGTCTGAACAGGGACATATTCTTTTATTGAAAGCTGCAGGTTTGAAACTATTGAGCTTGACATTTTTAATAATTTAAACAGGTTAAAGAGATTTTAGGGGTTGGATTTACATATACTTCAATTAATATATAAACATGTTAGAATAAGAGGCTTGAATTGTTTTTTTTTATGGTGCAAACCAGTGATAAGGATGGACTTTTGGTCATTTTGTGGATCTGAACTCAAATAATGAAGCTTTTCCTTGTCATAACTAACATTTAGAAATTATATTTGTGTAAGCAGTACCCTGAAACATGTACCTTTTGCCTGGAATTCCTCCTGAAATATAGCAGTACACTTTGGAGTGTGCCTAGGCACTCCTGTGCCCACAGCTTCCTAACTGCATATTTGCAGTGTGAGATCCAAGGCACTGCTGCTTCTGACTGATAGTCTCAAGGGATTTGGAATGATGGTGTGGGGGTGACATGTTGCCTCCCTGTCAACCATCCACTGAAAGGTGATCCACCATAGATAGCCTTTCAAAGGGCAAATTCAACTGTTTACCTGCAAAACTGACTTAAAATACCAACTCAGATATATGGCCATAAGTAAAGATGGGCTCCTTCAAGAACTGTATCAACAGTTGTGTGCAGCTCTTGTATGAGCTCTCTCTTTGCCTCTACTTTGTAACAGGGGGTTAATATCCCTCAGAGGTTTGTCCCACCTGTCTGGCATGGAAGTCTAGCCTTGGCCTACATATAAAAAGGGCCAAGTACAAGTCAAGATGTAGTGGTTTGCAGTTATAGGAAGCATACCCACTTGGGAGGTACACATGTGGTAGGGCCCAAATCCCTTGGAACAGAGGAGCAATCATGCCTGTTCCTGGAATCAAAACATTGCTATAGTACGTTTCCATTTTAAGTCTGGACAATTACCCTATAAGGGATTACCATATTGCCACATGGCTTAACAACCTGAATGCTAGAGGGCCCCTCACCCAAGAAAGATGTGCTCTATCTGTGCCATGGGCCTGAGAAGTGGAACCTGTGAATTCTAAGCTTTGCTGTGGAACTAGTATAGGGCTTCTGGCCACTGCCCCTAAAAATCTGTGTAAAACATGGGGCCCCCTTTAGGTCCAGCAGCTGGCTTAACAACCTGGATGCTAAGGAGCCCCCCACCCATATACGTACTTAAGAAGCAGTACTCCTATCAAAGCCAATAGAGGCCTCTGTAATGGTAAGAAAGACACGCTCCTTTCTAGATTGAGGGCCTGAGAAGAGGAAGCCATCATTTTTAAACTATATGAGGGAACCAGTGGGATTAGTATGATGATTTGACTCACTGTCCCTGAAAAATGTGGGGCCCCCTTTAGGTTTAGGAACTGACTTATCAACCTGGCCTTTATGGAGGTTCCCCATACATTGTACATTGTATCACTACCTAGATTACCTGTGAGTAGCCAAATCTTCTGCAAATCAGCTCACCTGCATCCAAGAATGAAAGGCTTCGGTAGTAAAGTAATGTTGTATAAATTGCCAGGAAACCATAAAAAAAAAATACTGAGAAGTATGTACTTTCTCAGAAAACAAACTGATTATCCTGTTTACTCTGGGATAATCTCATAAATATAATGTGCCTGGTAACGCTATAGAACAGCAGTTTTATCGCGAAGGGCACACAGTAACAGTAATTAAACATAATGGGAGACTTGTCCTTTCCTGGTGATACCAACATGCTGGGACCTGCCTGGCTATGGATGTGAGATGTTCTAGAATACTTCCTGTTTTCTTTCACACAATCCATGCTAGTTCACAGACTTTGTTATTGTTCCAGATCATTAGTGTTTTAGTCTTTAAAGAATCCAAGGCGCCATTTCTGCAGCTAGAAGCGCCATAGCAACAAAATATTTCACAGATCCCTAGCTGCGTAGTTATGTCATAACTAGAAGTGCCAATTAAACTCTCTATCTGATAACATAGAAAAAGTTTTTGTTGCCCCCAGTAACAATTTAGTTGCTTTTTTAAACCAGAATGAAACCCATTGACTTTATGGTTTCCCCAAAATAAAAGTTTCATTCAAAGTATGTGATAAATAATAACTGTCACATTTGCTGATGTCCTCAACTGAACTGTCAAGCCATCAAATGGTTGGTGTCAGAAGAGGCTACAGGGACTGATTTGGGGGTAGCCTATGGAGGATCTAGTAAGCAAAAGTGATTTTTGTGGCTCCCTAGATCTAAACGAGTACAAGGCTATCCCCATTGCAAGGGAGTATTTTTGTTTTCTCCAGACTTCAGCTTTAATATGGCCAAGCAGTTAGATTTTAATTTGAAAACAATCATTCCCAAACTTTTCATTCAAATTCTCCTACAGTTGATGGGGATAAATGAACAATTGTTTTCAAATGTAGAGAATTGTAAAATTGAGGGGAAGAGTGGAGATTTTTTTTTTTTATTTCTTATCTAAGCTAGCAAAATCTCAAATGTATATGATCTTTGGTGTAGCACCCTCCTCCAGTTTTTCTGCTAGGTTAAATGTAGTTTTTAACTCCACCATAGTGAGTGGAGCAGTGATTGATTGTCTAGGTCTGTTCAGGGTTTCCTGAGTTGAGAGTTTGATTCCCCCCCCCCTCCTGCCTCTGAAAGAGGCTTTCAGAGTATAGAGCAGGGAGATTCAAATGATTAGTTAAATATGTATCATGCCCAAGCCAATCCATGGAAGGAGGCATCCAGAAGGTGGCTGGGGAGGTGATAAATGTTAAGGAAGCCTGGCCAGATCATTCTTTCCACATCGGTGAGAATTCCAGTCCTCTGGGGCTGTTGCCGCTAGGAGAAGAAACACTGAGACAAGAGACTGCAGTCTGGGCCTCAGCAGCTGATGGGCTGAGGGCCTGGAGATGATCAGCAAAGGACACAACCTTAAAGTCCTAGTCTGGAGAAGGATCTTCTTATCGCCCTCACTGAGGAGTTACCTAGGGATGCTGGGTGGCAGACATTTCCTGAGACACTGTGAGTAAAGACTTTGCTGGGACTGTTAGTTGTGCAAGTGCCAGAAGGAAACTAAGTGCCAGAGGCTGCTATATGGACTGCTACTGTAGGGTCCTAGATTTGCTGGTCATTCCATGTTACCTCCAGAAAACCTGCTTTTGGAATAATAGAAAGAAGTTTGTCCTCCTTTTGTTGCTACTGATAGGTTTGGAGTATCCTGTAACCCTAAACCCCTCTTCTGTTAAAGTTATTTAGCAAAAAATTCTAAAAATACATCCTCTAAATCAGGGATCCCCAACCCCCGAGCCGCAGACCAGTGCCAGTTTGTGGCCTGTTTATGACTGGGCCTCACAGCAGGAGGTGAGTGGTGATCGCAGTCCATACAGGGCTATCACAGAGCATGGTCACTGCTCACCTACTGCTGTGCAGCCATGTCCATGTGTCCTCTTCCAGCTCCTCCGCCGCCTGGCGGAGCATGTCATCCTATCAGCAGGGCAGAGGGTGGGAGGAGCTGCAGATCAGAATAAAGAACTCCCGCCCCTGTGCGCGCTATTCTTTTTTAATATACATGTCTTTTGGTTCATAGCTGCAGCAGCTTTGGAAATACATGGGTATGCTCCCCCAAATTTTTTGCCTGTTTATTATGTATTCGGTCTGACCAGACTATCGAGGTTGAGCAGCCCTCCCCACTCCCCACACACACCTGTACTCAATCAGTGTCCACCATCAATTGGATATAGGAGGAGTCCCCTGTAGTGCATTTGCACATCCTTCCCAGCAAGGAGTATTATCTCCAAGGGTTAGAAAGGCTGGATTCATCTCTTTTTCATGGATAGTGTAGGACCCACTGATAATGGGGTACTTTGACGCAGTAGTGGGCTTGAGCACGATATGGCCATATGGTGGGACCAAACCCCCATTTTTATTTATGGACTCTCTTCAGATTTGGTAGTAATTTCTTTTGCATTTGCGCGCTATTCTTTTTTAATATCACAGAGCATGGTCACTGCTCACCTACTGCTGTGCAGCCATGTCCGTGTGTCCTCTTCCAGCTCCTCCGCCGCCTGGCGGAGCATGTCATCCTATCAGCAGGGCAGAGGGTGGGAGGAGCTGCAGATCAGAATAAAGAACTCCCGCCCCTGCCCTGCTGATAAGATGACATAGTTGGGCGGGCGGCCAGGGGGGCCGGGAGAGGATACAGGGGCTGATAACAGGTAGGAGTCCTACAAAAAATTAAAACCTGATTAAAGCACCTGTATAGGTAACACCTCATGTGACATAACTCAATACACAATTTGAGTGACTTTGTAGCATTCTTTTATATTATAAAAACTTTTTTTTGAAGACACCTTTACAGGTTAGAACTTTATGTGACGTGAATTCATGCGTCTTACCATTTGAGTAGATAGTCTGACCTTCCACTCAGTGAATACACAATGTGTGTGTCTCTATTGCATTATTCTGTTCATCCAAACTGAATTTGTTGAGTCAGTGATGGCATCATTGTACGATTTTTCAAAAATACAAACAAATGTTTAATCGTTATTCTGTGTATGGCTAGCAAAACAGGTTCACTGACAGTGTAGTGCCTGAAGCCTTTTGCTGTTTGACTTCCTCTTACTCTACTTTGGGATCACCACCCACAAACTTCCAAGGTAAGTCTGAATCCTATTAAAGCAGACCTTTCCTCCCTTTCAATGAAAATAACATCAGCATACAGCTCTACATTCTGATATGAAATTATATCATATTCATTAACTAAACAAACTTTTTTTTACCTACAATTATTGTTTTTCCACTTCCTGGTTGGGTGAGGCACTGGTGATGTAATCAGGACCTCACAGAATCCAAGGAAGGAAACTTCATCGCTGCTTCACCCTGAGATGATGTGCACTGTCACATGTTCAAGGAAGCAGAGTTCCATAAGGTAAAGGGAGATGGATTCATCTGCCTTTAGTGAAAATAGATACTGTGAGAAGAACTGGTAGGGTGGGGTAGAATAGGGTATGCAAGACTTTAAAGCCTGCAATAATCTATAAGCAGTGCTGGGACAAGGTCATCTAGTGCCAAGGGCGAAGATGTCAAACTGTGCCCCCCCCCCCCCCCGATTTATGAGCTTTATGTGTCAGCAAAAAATCCCCTCAAGCACTACTCTGCACGCTAAACCCTAAGCATACATTTCCCTTGCAAGCCAGAATTCTCCCAAAACAAAAATTTCCCCCCTCCTCTGAGTGCAAATCCCCCCCCCCAAAACACCCCTCCCAGAATAAATCTTTGACCCCCATCCCCCCTCCCAGCTCCAATCCCATCTCTCCCCAAATCTCTCCTTTTAGCACGAATCCCCCCCCCCCCCATCTCACATTCTAGAACAAATCCTCTACTGCTCAAAAAGTCTCTCCAAACACAAATCCTTCCCCAGCACAAATCCCCCCCCCCCCCATGCCCCCTCATAGCAAAATTTCCCCCAAACTACCACATGAGCCCAAATCACCCCCCCCAAGCAAAAATCCATCCAATCATCGCAAAAGTCCTCCCTCCAAATCCCCCTTCCTAACACAAATGTCTGCAAGAATTTGTTCCCTTCCTAGCACAAAGCCCCTCCCCCCCAAATCCCCCCTTCCAACACAATTCCCCCCTCCTAGTAAAACCCCCCCCATTTCCCCATGAGCACAAATCCTCCCCCACCACAAATCCCACCAAATCCCCCTTCCTAACACAAATCCTCACCAAAAAAAATTCCCTGCCTAGCACAAAAAATTTCCCCTCCTAGCACAAAAATTTCCCCTCCTAGCACACCAAAAAAATTTCCCTTCCTAGCACAAAGTCGGGAGTATTTCCCTAAAATACTCCCTCCTGACACAAATTCCCCCCAATCCCTCCTCCAACCACAAATCTCTTCTTTCTCCTCCTAGCACAACTACTCCATCCCTCCCCCCCCCCTCCCCCTGGAATTTTTCTATGAGCAAAAATACTCTCCCCAGCTCAAATCCCTACTTCCTAAATCTCCCCTCCTAGCAAAAATCCACCCAATCAACCCTACTAAAATAAATCCTTCCCCCTAATCCCCTCCCAGCCCAACCCCCCCCCCCCCCCCTCCAATTGCCCTTACTAGCAACCCCTGAAATCTCCCCCTACAATCGATCATCTAGATTGGTTGGACGGGGAATAGCGTAACACCTGTGCATGCCCATGAGAGTTCATCCTTTATGGCACCAAGGTGTGCTGAGAATGCACATTTAGCTGCACAGTTATTGTAAATAGGCAGGCAAGTTTGTTTTATTGCAGAAGAGACATACGGTAGCATGTCTGGATGGGCTGCACAATTTTCAGTAGTTAGTACAGCTAACCTGTAGTTTGGGGATTTGATCTCCATTTCAAGTGAGGTGCTGTCTGTCTAGACACGTTTTGGGGGTTTCTCTGGGTGTCTCATTTTTCTTCCGATCCAAAACTGGTTGGTGGGTAGAAAGTGATTATGACTGGTAGATTACAGTAACCACTGTATTGCATAGGATTTGACAGTGAGACTTTTATAGGCAAAACACGGTCTCCTGCTATACACCTGATTCTACTACAACAATTATAGAAAAGATGGAAAGCACAATTGATCTGATATATAATATGTATCAATTGATTAGTATAAAGATGATAACAACTAGATCCTCAAAAGGAGTCACCTGAGGGCCAGAATCCCCTATGGCAGGGATGTCAAACTCAATTTCATCGCAGGCCGCATCAGCAGTATTGGGTCCCTTAAGTGGCTAGTTGCATTTGGAGTATGTATAGAGTGCAGAGTTCAGGAGTGCGTTACATACAGATTGCAGAGTTCAGGAATGCACTATGTACAGGTTATTAGGGGTGCTCTACGTACAGAGTGCGGAGTTCAGGAGTGCGTTACATACAGAGTGCAGAGTTCAGGGGTGCACTATGTACAGAGCACAGGTTTTAGGGGTGCTCTAAGTACAGAGTGCGGAGTTCAGGAGTGTGTTACATACAGAGTGCAGAGTTCAGGAATGCACTACGTACAGGTTATTAGGGGTGCTCTACGTACAGAGTGCAGAGTTCAGGAGTGTGTTACATACAGAGTGCAGAGTTCAGGGGTGCACTATGTACAGAGCACAGGTTTTAGGGGTGCTGTAAGTACAGAGTGCGGAGTTCAGGAGTGCGTTACATACAGAATGCAGATTTCAGGGGTGCGCTATGTATAGAGTTACATACAGAGTGCAGAGTTCAGGGGTGCACTATATACAGAGCACAGGTTTTAGGGGTGCTCTATGTACAGACTGCAGAGTTCAGGAGTGCGTTACATACAGAATGCAGATTTCAGGGGTGCGCTATGTACAGAGTGCAAGGTTTAGGAGTGCTCTGTGTACAGAGTGCAGAGTTCAGAGTGCAGGGTTTAGGGGTGCGCTATGCACAGTGTGCAACCCCAACCCCCCAAAAGCTTCCTTGCATTAACTGAGTGCAAGGGCCACAAGATGAGGCCTGGCGGGCCAGATTTGGCCGGCAGGCCTTGTTTGACATATGTGCCCTATGGTATTCAGTTGGTGCACATGTGGCACATGATATTTTCTACTGAGCCTTACTAGAGCAGTGCCACTTATTTTTGAGTTCAGCCTGACAATGTCAATCAAAACCATTGCTTGTAAATGTAACTTTACTTTATCTACAGCTCCACAATGTGATTGCCTATACAATATAAAAAAGGTCTGTACATTTGTGGTCATTACACATAAGTACAGTGAATATTAAATGCAGCACATAGCATTTCAGTATGTTATACACACCAGAGTGGCATCCCATAAAATACGTTTTTCTGGTACACATTAACAGATACATGGAAAAAGCACTCCACTGGTTTATATGGGGATTAGGTTACAGGGTCATTGAAGAGATCTTCATAGCTGTCTAAGTGACGAGAGGTGACAGCCTGTAGTTTATACATGTGCTGCACAGAGTGCAGAGGATTTCCTCCAAAAATACACAGGAGATGATGGGTGGCATTAGGTGTTGCTGGGAGTTTACTAGGCGTGGAAAAGCACTTAAACGAATGCAGAACATGGCTCTCAACGTGCAGGATATTGTGCTTCCATAAATAAATTCAACTTTGGCAAAGTTCAGCAAAGTGTAAAACGTATTTATAAATATCATCTTGGGTTGTTATTTCTGAATCTCACCTACACCTAATGGGATTGTCATATAGCCCCCACCCTTTTGATTGTGACCGATAGGTGTCTACCTGCCTGGGACACCAACGCCCACTAATAAGCATTTTGAATAGTCCATTCAACTGTCTTTATCTGACACCGTCCCAACTCAAAAACCTGAAGGATCTTTCTATGAACATGGTGATTCAATGTAAACAAATAAGTAAGAAAGTGCAAAAATGCGAATACACCATAAATGATAAAATGCAAAGTGAATAGATGGTGCTGCTGCAGTAACAAATGTGATCCCACACTGTAACAAGAATTAATGGTTTAAAGTGTGCTGTGCTGCAATACAATATACAATACTAATATTTGTATCGAACCTAGGTACAATCTTCACACAAACAGTGTAAATACTATCAATGTCAATCACCAAATATAGTTGGGATGCTCAAAGAACATCCAAAGTGAATAGCCTCAATTCATTAATCAACAATGGTTTATACTGTACATACACTTTATTGTCAAAAGTATTGGGACGCCTGCCTTTACACGCACATGAACTTTAATGGCATCCCAGTCTTAGTCTGCAGGGTTCAATATTGAGTTGGCCCACCCTTTGCAGCTATAACAGCTTCAACTCTTCTGGGAAGGCTGTTCACAAAGTTTAGGAGTGTGTCTATGGGAATGTTTAACCATTCTTCCAGAAGCGCATTTGTGAGGTCAGGCACTGATGTTGGACAAGAAGGCTTGGCTCGCAGTCTTCACTCTAATTCACCTCAAAGGTGTTCTATCGGGTTGAGGTCAGGACTCTCCACAGGCCAGTCATTTTCCTCCACCCCAAACTCGCTCAGCCATGTCTTTATGGACTTTGATTTGTGCCTTGGTCCAAATCATTTGGTGGAGGGGGGATTATGGTGTTGGGTTGTTTTTTAGGGGTTGGGCTTGGCCCTTTAGTTCCAGTGAAGGGAAGTCTTAAGCCGCACATGTGTCAAACACAAGGCCCGCGGGCCGAATGCGGCCCCCCCAGGCCATTTCATGTGGCCCTCGCACCTCTCCTGCAGCTGCGGCACCCCCCTTGTCTCTGCCCACACCTTGTCTCTGTAGTTTGCAGCAGAGAGGACAGAACTCCCTTTGCAAGATTCTTCTCTGTGCAGCTGAAGAAAGGCTTGTCTTTACCCCCCCCCCCCCCAGCAGTCCGCAGCGGGAGGGCACTTCTTTGTGCAGCCGCAACACCACTTTGCCTCTGCCTCCCCTGGTCTCAGCATTCAGCAGACTCTGGAAGCTGACTCCAGTCCTCCTCTGGTTCTCCTCCAGACCCTGCACTTCCCAGATCCACCAATATGTTCTTCCTGGCAGCAGCACAAGGTAAGGGGGTGTATTGTGATGTAAGGAAGGGTGGGTGACTCTCGACTTCTGATGGTGGGGGGGGGGGGCTCTTGACATCTCATGTAAGGGTGGCGTGGGGTGCTCTGGACATCTAATCTTACAGATATAACCGGCCCTTTGAGGGCAACCATAATGCTGATGCGGCTTTCAATGAAATTTAGTTTGACACCACTGTAAGGCATCAGCATACCAAAGCATTTTGGACAATTTCATGCTCCCAACTTTGTGGGAACAGTTTGGAGTTGGCCCCTTCCTGTTCCAACATGACTGCGCACCAGTGCACAAAGCAAGGTCCATAAAGACATGGATGGGCGAGTTTGGGGTGGAGGAACTTGACTGGCCTGCACAGAGTCCTGACCTCAATACTTCCCAATGCATCCCAATACTTTTGACAATATCGTTCAAGTATTCATATACATACTGTAAATCAAAGTCTCAATATTAGTAAAATAGATCCATGTCTCAGTGTCCATCATACATAAATTTTACTACAGTACTCTTTTGGGGTCCACTCCTTTAAGTCAGTCCCAGTGCTCCTAAGTGAATCCACACATGTCACCTCTGTGCTCACTAAACTCTCACTTTCCTGCATATAATATGTGAACATTAACCAACATCCATATGTTTGGATTTGTGATGTAATCTGTAGACCCCCAGTCCACTAGGGACCCTCCAACTATTGCTTCAGATAATGTTAATCCTAGTTGCTCTGGTCCCTTTGGGGTTTTCGATACTCATATGGGTACATGTATGTAGGAAGAAAGGTAAAATAAGCCTTCCATGGTGTAATATATTTAAAAGCAATAATTTTATTGGCCGCACATATGTACTTACACAGTAAACTTCAATAAAACGGCTCAAACACCGTAAGAAAATAGGGCTGTGCACCCGCCTACGTCGCCTCCGCCACGCCCTACGCGTTACATCACAGTCACGTGACTTTATCAGGGGAAGTGGATTGGCAGTCAGAAAGTTCAATTTATAGTCTATGGGAGATTGAATGTAGTGGTTGCCATTTTGTTGAAGTCACTGTAATACATCCTACAGCGGCCATTTATGGTGTGATTATAATATGGTGGCCCGAGTACTAGGTGTGGGAATCTTCGATCTAAGTGGCAAACTATTGAGGGAAGATGAGTTGAGAGTCCTAGACAAGGGCCTCAAATACGCCCCAATAAAAAACCTTAACAAATTTGATGCATTTGTAGGCATTCAAAGATATAACCGGAAACTCAAAATCAAAAAATGTATTTTTAGTAGCCCCCAAGAATGACAAATAAGAAATACCCTAAATAAGAAAGAAACATAACATAGTACACTTTGGAGTAAGTCACTATACAACGCCCAGGTACATGATAATAAACACATTGAAGTGTTTAGGAAACTAGTACTACAAGATCTTAATAGTTTGAAAATTGGGGACCCAAATCACATCTGTGAAGGATTTCAGAGTTTAAGAGAAAAAAAAGATATAGTGATATGGCCAGCGGACAAAGGAGGGAGTATTGCGATTCAGTCCAAAGAGAAGTATCACAAAGAAATATGAAAACAATTGGAAGATGTAAATACCTAACAAAGATTAAACTAGAGTGAAATACAAAAAAAGAATGAGTAATTGTGTGTAGATTGTGCCTAGATTCAGTACAAATATTGGTATTTGTATATTGTATTGCAGCACACCATTGTTTCTATGAACATGCACACTCATATCACCAAAGGTGCATGTCTATGTAATATCTCTGGATGCAGCAGGTGAAGAAAAGGAAGACATTCACTGTGGCAGGAAAATTACAAAAAGTGGAAATTTAACAGTAAATTTGCTTGTTATTACCCCAAACATTGGTCATCTGGGGAAACCTAAGGAACCTGGAACTAGGCAGAGTGGGCATTGAGCATCTCCCCTAGTGTGCCCACTGTGGGGGATAGAGAAGGGGAAAGTAACATTGGTCTCTAGCATGGTGCCAAGATCAGGCCCCCTTTAACCACTTGCCTACTGGTTACTTTTACCCCCTTCCTGCCCAGGCCAATTTTCAGCTTTCAGTGCTATTGCACTTTGAATGACAAGTGTGTGCTCATGCAACACTGTACCCTTGTGAAACTTTTATCATTTTTTTTAGACATATAGAGCTTTCTTTTGGTGGCATTTAATCACCACTGGGTTTTTATTTTATTTTTTGCTAAAGAAACAAAAAACAATTTTTCTTAGTTTCTTTTATAAATTTTGGTAAATAAGTAATTCCTCTCCTTCACTGAGGTGCGCTGATGAGGCTGCACTGATGAGCCACGACTGATGTTATGGGCACTGGTGAGGCTGCACTGTCTAGGTGCACTGATGAGGAGGTACTGATGAGGCTGCGCTGATAGGTGGCACTGATGAGCACTGATAGGTGGCATATATGGGCACTGATAGGCGGCAATGATGGGCACTGATAGGCGGCACTGATGGTCACTGATATGCAGGAATGATAGGCACCACTGATGTGGACTGACAGGCAGCACTGATTGGCAGCACTGATTGACACTGATCAGCAGCACTGGTGGGCACTGATTGGCAGCACTGGTGGTGGGCACTGTTGGGTCTGTACTTATAATCAGGGCACTGATGATCAGTGCCCTGATTATCAGTTTATATATCCCCTTTGTGGATTTGCAGGTTATCAGCTCTCCTCTCCACACGTGCTGTCAGCATGAGGGGAGGAATGCCGATAACTGTCAAATCCTGTTTACACTGTGATTAGCTGTAATTGGACACAGCTGATCATGTGGTAAAAAGCCACTGTGATTGGCTCTTTACCATGATCTGTGATCAGCTGTGTTCCAAGGATATGGCGATTACTTATGCCTGCAGATACGCGCTACAGGGGGGCGCGCGAGAATCGTGATCATGGGAGGACATCATATAATGCCTTCTTAGAAATGTGTGACCACGCTGTGGCCATCATTTGGGCAAAAATGAGATCCATCACCCATACCCTAACAGCCCCAGATGTGGGCTCTGCATTACTTCCACTGACTGTTGCTGAAGTCACTGATATAAGACAGAGTTTGCGATTAATGGTCCTGCTGTCCCATTAAAGTGCATCTAAATCCAAAAAATAAAATATAATATTTTGCAGCTTACCATTCCTTAGGTGAAGTGGCTGCATTACCTTTCTTTTTTTTCAAGCATTTTTTCCTTTATTTTTACCTTGTAATCCTGTGAGTAACACACTTTCTCTCCCTAGATTTAGGGCCATGGATAACCAGTATCACCGGCCCTCCTGTATGGGGCCCAGGCCAGCAGGAAGGCCCAGACAGCTCGGCAGGGAGGATGATCGGCATGGGGGGACAATTACACGAAGCAATCCCCTGTATAGCTCTCTCTGCACCCTCCCCGCAACCTTCCCTGGGCACCAAATGTTTCCTGCTGCCCAAGCCCCCTGTGCGCCCCCCATCCTTGCAGTGTTTCTGGCTTACCTCCCCCCCCCCCCCCTCCCACCGGCAGCTGCAAGCACATAATAAGATCCTTCAGGATGGAGAGCGGGGGGGAAGCCACTAAAAATATTTACCAGCCCTTTCCTTTCCTGAATGAACACAATGAGTGATCAAGGCCAATCTCACTCACTGTGTCCATTCATAACTGAAGCATAGTAAACTTTGTTTATTTGGGTAGGGGGGCCCTGTCAGGTTGGCTGTATGGGGCCTGTGGTTTCTAACAGCAGCCCTGCCTAGATGGATACGCTTATGGCCCACTATATCTATTGGGGTAGGCAATGTTGTGACACAGAGCTGGACTTTTCAAAGATGACTTTCATTGTTCATCTTCATTAAATGGTGGCTTGATGGGATTAGTAGTTTACACAATAAAGAAAAAAATGTTTGAGTTCTTTTCAGCTCATAGGAAGTCACAAAGACATTGCATTTCTGGCAAGATTAATGTGCTTAAAGATTAATGTGCTTAAAGATTAATGTGCTTAGTCTTAAAGCCGAAATGTGGTCTAAAATATTTTCAGGGCATTAGCTATATACCATTTGGGTACATCTAATAATGCATGCCCCACTGGTGGTGGCTGCTGCTTCTTTCTTGAAAAATGTTACTCACTTGTATTCTTTTTAAAGATTACAAATTGTGATTAGACATAAGGCACATGAATGTCACAATCCCCCCATGTCCAAGCACAGAACGCCTTGCATTCTTTAAAAAAAAATATTCTTTATAAAAGGACTTTTTTTTTCCACATTCAGCATTTTGGATGGAAAGTTACCCTACGTTCACACCTATGTGCTTTTGGTGCGATTTGCAGAAACGCACTACAGACCATTTATCATGGTTTCCTATGGTACACGTTCACATCTATGTTTTTCAGCCAGTGTGTTTTTGGAAAGGGTTGGGGACTTTTTTCCTGCAGCAGATTAAGTTTTACGTGTAAAAGACTTCAATGGAGTCGCACCAGAAAAGTAAGTGTTATGTTTTTGTTGCGGTTTGTGTTTTTTTTTTCTTTAAAAACACTGTATATAACTAGTTGCTAAGGAGCAGGCTGGGAAGCCGGCTGCTGTGTCCTTAACAACCGATGAGTCATCAGCTGTCAGTGGAGTTCCCTTCGGGTCTGGTATAGATTTGAAGTTGAAACCATCGCCAAAATAAAAATTAAAAATGGCGTGGGGTCCCCCCCCCCAAATCCATACCAGACCCTTATTCGAGCATGCAGCCTGACAGGTCAGGAAATGGGAGGGGAGGAGCCAGCGCCCGTCCCCCCCTCCTGAACCATACCAGGCAGCATGCCCTCAACATGGGGGGGTGCCTTACAGTGCCTTTTCCCCATGTTGATGGGGATAAGGGCCTCTTCCCCACAACCTTGGGCTGTGGTTGTGAGGGTCTGTGGTCAGGGGGCTTACTAGAATCTGGAAGCACCCTTTAACAGATCCTGGCCCCTCCATGTGAATAAGTATGGGGTACATTGTACCCCATACTCATTCACCAAAAAAAGTGTCACATAGAAAAAAAACACAAACACAGTTTTTGACAATACCTTTATCAAAATTCAAAAATAATGTCCCCCCATGTAGATTCATCATCAATCACGCCGACTGTCTGAGCTGGAAAAAAAAAGCTCTGTACTCAAAGGCTAACCACTGACTGCGGCTCCTCTGTCTGACAGTTCCTAAATAGGGAAGGGGTGGGGCCAACCTGTAATGTTACCTGGTGGCCCTGCCCCTTGTGACATCACCGCCCGGTGCATGCTGAAAACTGCATGAAAAACGTGGGTTGCAATACGCACTGCATAGATGTGAACTTATACTTACAGTATCTCACAAAAGTGAGTACACCCCTCACATTTTTGTAAATATTTTATTACATCTTTTCATTTGACAACACTGAAGAAATGACACTTTGCTACAATGTAAAGTAATGAGTGTACAGCTTGTATAACAGTGTAAATTTGCTGTCATCTCAAAATAACTCAACACACAGCCGTTAATGTCTAAACCCCTGGCAACAAAATTGAGTACACCCCTAAGTGGAAATGTCCAAATTGTGCCCAATTAGACATTTTCCCTCCATGGTATCATGTGACTCATTAGTGTTACAAGGTTTTAGGTGTGAATGGGGAGCAGGTGTGTTAAATTTGGTGTTATCGCTCTCACTCTCTCATACTGGTCACTGGAAGTTCAACATGGCACCTCATGGCAAAGAACTCTCTGAGGATCTGAAAACAATAATTGTTGCTCTACATAAAGATGGCCTAGGCTAAAAGAAGATTGCCAAGACCCTGAAACTGAGCTGCAGTATGGTGGCCAAGACCATACAGCAGTTTAACAGGACAGGTTCCACTCAGAACCTGTCCTGTTCCTCGCCATGGTCGACCGAAGAAGTTGAGTGCACGTGCTCAGCGTCATATCCAGAAGTTGTCTTTGGGAAATAGACGTATGAGTGCTGCCAGCATTGCTGCAGAGGTTGAAGGGGTGGGGGGGGGGGGGGGTCAGCCTGTCAGTACTCAGACCATACCCCGCACACTGTATCAAATTGGTCTGCATGGCTGTCATCCCAGAAGGAAGCCTCTTCTAAAGAGGATGCACAAGAAAGCCTGCAAACATTTTGCTGAAGACAAGCAGATAAAGGACATGGATTACTGGAACCATGTCCTGTGGTCTTATGAGACCAAGATAAACTTATTTGGTTCAGATGGTGTCAAGCGTGTGTGGCGGCAACCAGGCGAGGAGTACAAAGACAAGTGCGTCTTGCCTACCATCAAGCATGGTGGTGGGAGTGTCATGGTCTGGGGCTGCATGAGTGCTGCCGGCACTGGGGAGCTACAGTTCATTGAGGGAACCATGAATGCCAACATGTACTGTGACATACTAAAGCAGAGCATGATCCCCTCCCTTCGGAGACTGAGCCGTAGGGCAGTATTCCAACATAACGACCCCAAACACACTTCCAAGATGATCACTGTCTTGCTAAAGAAGCTTAGGATAAAGGTGATAGACTGGCCAAGCATGTCTCCAGACCTAAACTCTATTGAGCATCTGCGGGGCATCCTCAAACGGAAGGTGAAGGAGTGCAAGGTCTCTAACATACGCCAGCTCCGTGATGTCGTCATGGAGGAGTGGAGGAGGACTCCAGTGGTAACCTGTGAAGCTCTGGTGAACTCCATGCCCAAGAGGGTTAAGGCAGTGCTGGAAAATATAGACGGCCACACAAAATATTGACACTTTGGGCCCAATTTGGACATTTTCACTTAGGGGTGTACTCACTTTTGTTGCCAGCGGTTTAGACATTAATGGCTTTGTTGAGTTATTTTGAGGGGACAGCAAATTTACACTGTTATACAAGCTATACACTCACTACTTTACATTGTAGCAAAGTGTCATTTCTTCAGTGTTCTCACATGAAAAGATATTTTTATTTATTTATTTATTTATTTCAGGTACTTATGTAGCGCTGTTAATTTACGCAGCGCTTTACATATACATTACACATTCACATCAGTCCCTGCCCTCAAGGAGCGTACAATCTAAGGTCCCTAACTCACATTCATACATACATATAATAAAATATTTACAAAAATGTGAGGGGTGTACTCACTTTTGTGACATACTGTAAAAGCGCTGCTCTCATGTATAATTATTTGATTTATGACAATTGGAGTTTTGAATAGCTGCTTTTCATATACATTTACTTTTATGTTTTATTTTATTAATACAAAATTCACATTAATTTGGCACAGTATTATCACCTATTTAATTTTTACTTGGTAACTAGAGCAGGTCTGGTCTTTCTGATAAAGCCTTGAGCGTTATAAAAAAAATGTATGAAGCCCTTAATGTAGAACTATAGGCAAAACTTTTTTTTTTTTCATTTTGGATAGAGTAAGGAAAGGGATATAACCCCTATCAGATTTATTTTCACTATCGGTGTCCCATCGGGGAGATTTCCCTTCACTTCCTGTCCCATAGCCAAACAGGAAGTGAGAGGAAATCCCTGCAAATTAAGGGAATTACTTGGGGACTCCCAGGTCACCAGAACTAATGTCCCCATTGGAAGATTTGCCCTCTATTACTTTTCTGGGCACAACCCAAAATTACTTATTACTTAGTTACAATGATAATGGTAGACTGGACAAATAGAGAGGGTTAAGCTCCTAAATGGGGGCACAGACAGCAATAAAAATGAACAAGTGTTCTAATCCCTCTCCATTCTATCCAAAATAAAAAAAAGTTTTGCCTTTTCTTTTATTTAGACCCCTTTCACACTTGTTCGGACTTGTCCCGCGATTTGGGACTGCAAAGTCGCATGACAAGTCGTACTCCATGATTTCCAATGAGTACTGTTCATATCTGAATGACTTCAAGTCTCAATGACTATAAAGTAGTCCCTGCACTACTTTGATCTGACTTTGAAGCGTTTTGAGGTCAAAAGACCTCAAGATTACACAGGCATTGCTTCAAGTCCAGTCAAAATCGCATCAAAATCACGCGACTTTTAGATCGCACAAGTGTGAAAGGGGTCCTTATTGATGATTTAGGCCCTGTTCACACCTGAGCATTTTACAGCTCATTAAAACGCTCATCTCTGAAGTTCCAAAATGCCCAACAAGCAAAATCCCATTCATTTCAATGGCCCCTGTTCACATATGAGCATTTTGTCGCCTAAAGCAAAAAGCCTGAAGCTCCAAAAAGTACATGAGCTTCTTTTTTGGCAGATTACAAGCGTTTTTGGTCAGATGTCAATGCCTGCCTCCAAACACCTGCAAAAGCCGCCTGAAAATGATACGCTCAGGTTTGATTGGAGCCTTAACCTGCTGGCATCCACCCAAAGCCAAAGTAGGAATTGGTGGAGAATGAAAGTTAGATTGGGAAATGCAGACGCTTTTCTTTTAGATAAAGCCCCGTACACACGATCAGATTATCGAACGATCTGTCGTCCGTTTTTTGTGGCATGCTAGTCTGATGTGGAAAGTGAAGAGGTTATTTTCATACGAATTTTCCCGTACGACAGAATTCTACTTTAGAAGTGATGTCATGTGTTGGATTGCTTTGTATGTGTTCTTTCGTCTCTGAACATGCCTAGTCTTGCTCTTAAGATTTTTTTCCGTCAAAATCTGTACTAATGAGATGAAAATCGGACGTTGTATTACGGACGACAAAAATTTTATAGCCTGCACATCAGGATTTTTTCGGCCGAAAAGTCGGAGTCGGCTGTCGAAAGCACCATACTAACAATCCGAAAATCGGCAGATCGGTCGTCGGACGAATTTTCCCTTCAGATTTTCTTATCGTGTGTACGGGCCTTAAATGAGATCCATTGTGATTGGAGGTCTCCGTTGTATTGTATACATGGGGTTTCCATTCGCACACACTGCACTAACATCTCTCTGTATACTATGCTATATCACACTGTAATGTTTGTTGCTTGTTCTGATTTTCTTAAATGTATTCGTCTTCATATGTAATCACAGCAGTAAACATTTTTTTCCCCAAACATCTGCCAAGTGGCATCGGACATCTGAATTTACTTGTGGTAAGACATAATTAAACTCTGCAGATGTCAAGAAGACAAACAGTTCTGTAACTCCAAAACTTGATAATTAGTGGGAGTTTACTCCTTTCCTCTAGAATTATATTTATTTTAAATCATATTTAAACTCAGAAACTCAAATCTAATATATGACAGCCTAACAATCCTGCTGACTGCATTATTGTCACAATCTGGATGGAGGCCGAAGTGCAGAGAGGGCTTCCCTTGCAGCTCAGTGCGAGTCACCCCTGGGAGTGGTACAGGAGGTGAAGCGTCCCAAGTAGCACAGGTCGCCTGTGGTGAGCACCAGATGATTTCAGGAACTCTGGGTAAGGCAGGTAACTAGAGGAGTAGTAAAAGCCAGGCCGAGGGTCAAACACCGGCGATCAGTCCAAGAGCAAGGTAAGTAGCAGAACAGGGACGAGCCGGGGTCATACACAAGTGAGCAGGCAGAAACAGAGTCCTTAGGCAAGCCGGGGTCATACACTGGGAAAACAGGCAGGTAGTAGCAAGAGCAAAGTCCGAAAGGCAAGCCGAGGGTCAAACACCAGGAGGAGATCAGATGGTTCAGAAACAAGCAGGTGTTCCGTGAAAAAACCATACCTGTGAAAATTCCCTACCCTCGTCACTTCCGTTGCACCTACAGTACGTCATTGAACAGCTGAGCAGCTTAGCAGTGTGCATGCTCACAGCTCTGGAGGGTAGGGAATTCTCATGAGGTAGAGTTTTTTAACGTTCCACCGCATCAGCTGTTGCCGCAGGTACGTTAAAACATCTCCGCTGCAACATGAAATCATCTCCGCTCCTAACCTGTGACTTCCCTGATCTCGGCTACTAAATGTAAAAGCGGCGGGTATATGAAAATATAAATCACGGAGATCTAGGCTCCATGATTTATATTTTCATAGACCCGCTGCCGCTTTTAGATTTAGGAGCCGAGATCAGGGAAGTCACAGGGTTAGGAGCGGAGATGATTTCATGTTGCAGCGGAGATGTTTTAATGTACCCGCGGCAACAGCTGATGCGGTGGAACGTTAAAAAACCCTACCCCGTGAGAATGCGCACTGCTAAGCTGCTCAGCTGTGGAATGACGTATGTGAGCAGGAAGTAACGAGGGTAGGGAATTTTAACGTTACACCAGGTCACAACAGGAAGTCCAAACAGGAAACAGGAAGCACAGGAGCACAGGAAGCTGAGAGATAATCCAGCAATGAGTCTGCTCCTATGGCCACCTTTTATAGGCCAGCAGAGGGCAGTGTCAATTGAGGCAGGAGCGACCATTGCTATTACTGGCAATGTTGCCAGTTCTCCTACGACCATTTCCCTGACGGGCCAGCAGAGGGCTGTGTCGATTGAGCCAGGAGTGTCCATGACTAGTACTGGCAGAAATGCCAGCACGGGTGTGTCCCTGACAATTATTTTGCTTTTTAAGGCTTTTTTTGCTTTTATTTTGACCAGGTGTTCCTGCCAGTAACACTCTTCCTGTCCTAGGGTGACAATGCTCACTCACTGTACTGTATCTACGGAGGAGCACCAGCAGTGTCAGCCTAGGCTGCTCCCATCTGATTGGGAACAACAGAAGAACCTCCACTCTCCTCAACTCCATAGCACGGGGGGATTCAGTAGTTCATAGAGATGGCAAGGGCAGGGCTTCAGATTTTTGTGCAGGAGTTATTCACGCACTATTTCTGGCAGGATGGCAAGTTTCAAGCAGTACCAAAGCTTGCTGACGCCTGTTAAAAGCTAGTTGAAAACAACAAACAGCACTTTCACTGAGATCTGTATTCACCACCCCCAAACTAAACATTAGGAGTGTTTTACAATAAAACTCCAGCCAAAATGTTTTTCTGGGGGACAGTCAGTGGAAGGGTTACAACAGAGGTTTTTTTTCTAATTTCCTCTCTATATGATGGCAAAGCTGGTAGTTTTTGGAAATAACTAAAAGGGACACCTTGAATGAATTAAGAAAAAAAATGCATGCAAAGCATGCCCCCTGCCTAACACATGGGCCTCGGCCAAACATGGGCATGGCCAATAACATGGGTGTGACTTCATGGCATGTGGGAAGCTTGTAGTGTGGCACCTTTTCCCCTTGTTTCTCTATGGTTTTAGACCAGGGTTCTCCAAACTTTCTAAAGAAAGGACCAGCTTACTGTCCTCCAGGCTTTGGGTGTTTTTGCCCCATCATTAGTATCAGTGGAAGGATTACTGCCCATCATTGGAATCAGTGGAAGGAAGAGTGCCCCATAATTGGTTTCAGTGAGAAAATAGTGCCCCATCATTGGTGTCAGTGAGGGAATAGTGCCACATCATTGGTGTCAGTGAGAGGAATAGTGCTTCATCATTGGTGTCAGTTGGAGGAGTAGTGCCCCATTATTGGTATCAGTGGTAGGAATAGTGCCTCATCATTGGTGTCAGTGGGAGGAATAGTGCCCTAATAATGGTGTCAGTGGAAGGAATAATGTCTCATCATTGGTGCCAGTTGGAAGAATAGTGCCCCATCATTGGTATCAGTGGAAGGAATAGTGCCTATCATTGGTCTCAGTTGGAGGAATAATGTCCCATCATTTGGGTCAGTGGAAGGAATAGTGCCTATCATTGGTGTTAGTGAGAGGAATAGTGCCCCATTATTGCTATCAGTGGAAGGAATAGTGCCTCATCATTGGTGTCAATGGGAGGAATAGTGCCCCATTATTGGTATCAGAGGTAGGAATAGTGCCTCATCATTGGTGTCAGTGGGAGGAATAGTACCATATTAATGGTGTCAGTGGGAGGAATAATGTCCCATCATTGGTGTCAGTTGGAAGAATAGTCCCCATCATTGGTATCAGTGGAAGGAATAGTGCCCATCATTGGTCTCAGTTGGAGGAATAATGCCCCATCATTGGGGTCAGTGTAAGGAATAGTGCCTATCATTGGTGTTAGTGGGAGGAATAGTGCCCCATTATTGCTATCAGTGGGAGGAATCGTGCCTTATTATTAGTGTCAGTGGGAAGAAGATTTCCCCATCATTGGTGTCAGTGGGAGATATAGTGCTCCGTCATTGATGTAAGTTGGAGAATTTGTTTCCGGACGAGAAAAAGGCAAGCAAAGGGCTGCATCCAGCCCCTTGCCCGGACTTTAGAGACCACTGGTTTAGACAAAATGTCTCTTTAAACAGTTCTTTTAAATCTACATCCTGTATTATAAGCCCCGTCAGAGTGAAAAATGATTCTCAGCAATCTAGAATCTTCTCAGCCCCCACTATTTCCATTACAACTTATTACAGTAGGGGATTTTCCTCTCTACAATACACAGCTCATCCAGGGTAATTGTTTATTTGCTCTGTGTTGGGTCAGTCTTCTCGGATGTATAAATGAGAACCACAAAAATGTCCTCCTAACTAAAAAGTACAGATGGTAAGGAGGATGTGCTGACTTCGGACAATTCAACACTTTACAATAATTACACTCACAGCTCTCAGGAGCAGCTTTGTTAGCAAAATATGAGTGCATGGACAAGTTTATGAGCCTTAGCATGAGTACAGGTTAAAGCTCCAATTCATCTGTGACAAATTATAGGTGCTTACCAGTCACCAACACCATTGTAGGATCTCATATTCAAAGCTGGACTCCAAGAAAAAAAAGTAATATATTGGAGCTGTTTTACGTCCCAGAGATTTTGTAATTTTGTCCATCTAGTCCTGAGATTTACAGAGCCGTGCCACATAGTGCAACCCTTTTGAAGACTTCACTTTTCTCTACTGCAGTTAAACAATGCAGTCTGTTTGCCTCCATGTGCCCAGCCTGTGTTTGGATTGCACCTCAACTTGCTTCTTCTACCAGCAGGTACCCTTAACATCGGCACCATTCAAGTCTGCATTTTTCTGCCTGTTTGTCCTGGCAGACTTACTCATTATAATAGAATCCCACCCATTTTTTTAATTTATTTTTTACTTTTAGAGTAGGGAGGGATTTAAACCTTTGTCATGTTTCAGGATTTTATAATTGTTTCCCAAAAATCCATTTCACCAGGGAGATCTGCACACAAGTACATACCTCACTCCCCAGTACCCATGTTACCAGTGACACCCACACCCCACCACATGTACACTTCACTCCCCAATATATATTCCCCATCAAGATGCTCCCTCTGGTACACAGGACTCACTTTCTAGTGTAGCACTGCCCCGGTGAGGGCCGCTTAAAGGATTTGTACCCCAATGATTGCCCTGACCTTGCAAGTCCTCTGACACCCTGGGTTCTGATATCTTGTTATGACCAAAAACACAAAAGAAACAATTAAATCTTGTTTACTGAAGGTTCAAAATCATTAGAATTCAGTAACATAAACTTGTTACTTGCAAAAGGTTTACTATGACAGATAACCCTGATGGCAGAAAGAACAGTCAAAAGGAACAATAACTGATTGCAATATATAAGTAATGAGTACCTAGACAAGATCAACAGAAGGTGTCAGACAGACCACACCATACCCCCCCCCCCCGGCCAAACCAGCCCGCACACCATACCCCCGGCTCACTCACCATGTGGAGGGCAGGCAGGCATCAGCGGCGGCAGCGGTGGCTTCCCCTCAGTCTCCTGCATTTTCCTCCCTCCTCCTCCTCCTTGTCCAATGGCATGGCTTCTCCTTTCGGCCAATCGGGAGACGGGTCTCAGGACCCTCTTCCTGATTGGCCAGGAGAAGGATCCGTGTGGCAATAGCGAATATTCATTCGCTATTGTCACACAACTGGGTGGTCTCCCGGGGCGCAGTGCTCTGCACCCCGAGCCCACCCTTTTTGAAGCCTATTAAAGCCTCTGGCTCTAATCACGTGCTTAAAAAACAATAAAAAACCCACTGGAATCCATGCGTCCGGCACCCTGCATGTAGATTAGGGGGACGGATGCATGGATGGGGGGGCAGCCCCAATGGACAGGCCGCCACTGAAGCAGAGTGAAGTAAATTAGGCTGCTACCAGGATCTGGCATGGACGAGAGTGACTGTCGCTGAAGGACCAGGAGTGGTTGGCAGTGGATGCTACTGTACACACAGGTGATGACTCTCTCTCTCTCTCTCTCTTTCGTAGCACAAGCCACAGCATGGTCTAACACTATGTCACTTGCTTGATCAAGGCCATTGTCCCAAGAGAACTATCCCGGTCAAGGCTTTTTATTGCCTCTCCTAGCATTCTCCTCTCCCCCTCCCTTGCCTGGTACTTGTAGTCCATAACAGTCCAACTTGAGTGCAAACCCTGGTTCCTTGGACTACAGGTCCCAAGATGCTTTGTTTCACTCTCTCATGTTATTCACCCTGCTAGCCGGATGTGATGACATAGAGTCTAAGCTAAGCACTAAAGAGGAACAGTCTCACTACAGTAAGTGCTGCAAAGTGATAAGGGAGGCAATGTTATCTAGCTCCTGGCCACATTATTTTTTTATGGGGAGGCTATCCATTGTGGAATGTACTAGCCCTGACTGTCCCGGGGGTATTTTCATTGAAATTTTTTTTTGGTGGCCGGAACTCCGCTTTAAGGACAGATAGGTGAGCTAGGAAGTATGTATGTGTGGTTGTAATGAGAAATGTTTTTTAATATTGCTGTTGTAAAGTGGAAAAAGCAGTGTTGGAAGTAACTGCGTTTAAGTAAACGGCGTTACTTAATGCAGTTACTTTTCAGGGTAACGAGTAATCTATCAGATTACTCGTCCTATCCCTGTAATGCCGCTGCCGTTACTTTCGGCTGCGTTACTGCAATTACATCTACCGCCACTAGATGGCAGTAGATGTAATTGTATTCCCCCTCTCCTCTATGACCGCTGTCCGCGGTACTGGAGAGAAGAGGAGGAGACTCAGAACGGAGGAGTAAGTCCCGAACGATCCTCTCGTGGGGGACGGGGGGACACAGCACAGCAACAGGCCAACAGGAAGCGCGCCGTAGAGGGCAGGGCAGCGGATCGGCGAGCCGACCAGGCGGCAGGCACTGCAGTCAGAAGAATCAGTGCCACTGCCAGCCTGGCTGTTATATAATATAAAATAAAACATAGCCCAGGACTCCACCAGTGCCACCACCAGTATTGCTCAACAATCAGCAAGAAGTCCACCACTGACTCCACCAACGCACAGCCCAGAAGAAGAGGAGAGAGGCTGAGGCACAGACAGGCAGGCCTGAGGAGCCAGAGGGACCCGGACAACAGTGTGCCAGCCCAGGCCACACCACCACCACCAGCAAGTCCAGCACAGCAGGTACCAAAAAAAAAAAAAACTCACAGTCAGTCACAGACAGTCAGGAGTCAGGTCTAAGACCCCCACCAGCCACCAGCCACCACACCACCAGCAGCGTGCCACACCACCAGTGTCCCACACCGCCACCACCAGTGTCCCACACCGCCACCAACAGTGTTCCACACCGCCACCACCAGTGTGCCACACCGCCACCACCAGTGTTCCACACCGCCACCACCAGTGTTCCACACCGCCACCACCAGTGTGCCACACCGCCACCACCAGTGTTCCACACCGCCACCACCAGTGTGCCACACCGCCACCACCAGTGTGCCACACCGCCACCACCAGTGTTCCACACCGCCACCACCAGTGTCCCACACCGCCACCACCAGTGTTCCACACCGCCACCACCAGTGTGCCACACCGCCACCACCAGTGTTTCTCACCGCCACCACCAGTGTGCCACACCGCCACCACCAGTGTTCCACACCGCCACCACCAGTGTTTCACACTGCCACCACCAGTGTGCCACACCGCCACCACCACCAGTGTGCCACACCGCCACCACCACCAGTGTGCCACACCACCAACAGCCAGCCACTCCAGGCAGCAGGTACCAAAAAACAAAACAAAATACAGTTTCTCACAGTCAGGAGAACTCAGGACTCAGACCCCCACAGTGTGCCACACCGCCACCACTATTAAAGATCTCATCGAACGTAATTGCATTATAGAATAGTAAAAAAAAGTCACAGTTACTTTGCTGAGTAACTAATTACTTTTTCAATGTGGTAACTGAGTCAGTAACTCAATTACTTTTTGGGAAAAGTAATTTGTAACTGTAACTAATTACTTTTTTAAAGTAAGATGACCAACACTGGGAAAGAGTACCTTGATACATTTTGTTGTATGTATACAATGACAATAAAGTATTACCTTATATGTCATCACGGCTCACTGAATTTAGAGGCGTTGTTAAGCGCTCTCTTACAGGGAGCTGAAGAATCACATGACCCGACCAAAGTGGATTAAAAATAGGTAAGTATACAGATTTTTTTTTATATAGGTTAGAAAGGATAGGTAGGTGGAGGGGGAAGGGAACATATTTAAGAATAGATGGAATTAGCCTTTTCTTCATTCGTTAAATGAGTTGTGATGCACTAAGTTCATCAGATATTGACATTCTCCAGATAAAATACTTTCTTTTCAGTTGGAACTTTATTTTTGTATCACTGTATAAAAATGAAACTGATAAACACATACTGTATATGGGAAATGAGTGAATTTCAGATAGGATGGGCATGTTCAGATTGGCCTGACTAGTCATGGTCAGATAAAGAGTTTAGATAAGCATCATATAGATGTTTCCTGAGGTGACACATTCCTGAAGGGTTGGTCTACAGGGATTTTGGTTTTCTAAATACGTTGTCCCACTCGAATAGCTTCCAAATGTCTCTGATTTTGAGGGACTGACCCTGATTTGGAACAAAGTCCCTCTGTACCCCTTTTCCTCCTCATTTGTCTCTCATTTTGGTCTGATGTATATAGTTGTATATAAAATGCACTATTTATCTTTCAACAAATGTTTCCCCAGTGATAAAACTTTCATTCAATTTCTAAATTGCTGCATTTGTAAATTTCAAAAGCCAGTATGAAGGAACAGTAGTGGTTAAAAAAAAAAGCATTGTGGGTTTAACTAATCTTTTTTTGTGTGTGATTCAATTTTAAGTGGGCGTGGCAGGGGGTGTGTCCTATGCCTACATACTTTTGCTAATAGGTGTCCCTCATTCCCATCTCAAAAAGTTGTGAGGTATGCTCTCGGGGAAGGAACTTTTGGCCTAGAGGGCAAGCAAAAGCAACTAGGGCTGCAACTAACGATTATTTTCATAATCGATTAGTTGGTCGATTATTGTTTCATTAACCACTTAAGCCCCGGAGGATTTGGCTGCTAAACGACCAGGGGGTATTTTGCGATTCGGCACTGCGTGACTTTAACGGACAATTGCGCGGTCGTGCGACGCTGTACCTAAACGAATTTGGCGTCCTTTTTTTCCCACAAACAGAGCTTTCTTTTGGCGGTATTTGATCACCTGTGCGATTTTTTGATCACGCGCTATAAACAAAAAAAAGCGTCAATTTTGCAAAAATAGCAATATTTTTCCCTTTTTTTTATATGAAATTCCCCCCCAAAAAAATGTAAAAATCAAAATTTTTTAACATTTTTGGCCAATTTGTTTTATGCTACCTATGTTTGGTAAAAAAAAAATCGCAAAAAGCGTATTTTGATTGGTTTGCGCAAAAGTTATTGCGTTTACTGACTAAGGAAAAGATTTTTGTCATTTTTGTTGTTTTTTTTTTTAACGCGTAATGGCGGCGATCTGCCATTTTTTTTTTGCGGTACTGCGATATTGCGGCGGACAGATCGGACCCTTGACTGACATTTTTGACACTTTTGGGGTTATCAGTGACATTTCTACAGTAATCAGTGCTATATATATGCACTGTTACTGTAAAAATACACTGGTAGTGAAGGGGTTAACTTTATTTGAGAGGGAGGGGCTGTGTGTGTCCCTAGGGGCGTGATTCTTACTGTGATTGGCTGTGGCTTCAGCTGGATGCAGAGTGATCAACGGATCTACATAGTAGATCCATATGATCAGCTCTCATACAGAGGGGAGAATGACAGGCAGCTTGTTTACACAAGCTGCCTGACTTTCTCCCTCTCCCCCGCCGATCGCAGAGTGGCCGGCGGACATCGGGTCCGCCGGTCACACGCGCGGGGGGGTCCGTGACCACGCGGGAGCGGGAGCGCGCCTCCGGCGGCGCGCTCGCTCCCTAGACCCTCACAAGCTAGTGACGTAGCCCTACGTCACTTTGCCTGTGAGGGGCTGACCGCCGACGTAGATCGGCGTGCGGCGGTCGGCAAGTGGTTAATCGACTAATCGGATAAAAACCTTAACAAAAAAAAGGTTGGTGTATAATTTAGTTAATATTCTTGAATACCTATATGCAGTAGTAAATATAAATATCCAGCTATATAGTTGGATATTTAACCCACTATGAGACCATTTATATGAATTATTAGAGGTTTAAATGTAGTACATATCAGACTCAGAGACCAAAATTTTAAAAAATTTGAAAAGACCTAAAACACTTTTTTGACCGGATTGGTATATAATATTCATGACACACTCTCTTATTAATAGGTAGGTAGCTTGATACGAGCTCCCTGCACCTGCTGTCACATATGCTGGCCATACACAAACTACATTTTTTTAGAAAAGTTTTAAAAATATTCATCCGATTTTACAACCATTAGTGGGGTCTATTCGGTATTCGTTGTCAACCACAGTGACAGGAACATTCGAAGGAGCAGAATGGAAAACTACTCAATCAAACGAATCTTCAAATAGCGTATGTGGTTTTTGCTCAGGAGTTATATTCATTTTAAAATTGAATGTTAAAAGCAAGTGGAATTTTCAAACAACACTTGTCCATTCAACAAATATACAAATCATTTTTGTATAAATATAGATGCAAATATTTTTGTCCAAAAATCCAATACATGTTTGGGCAGCAGAAGACATTTAGTAGCAGCAACATGCTTTTTTATCACCTGTCATGATGGGGTTAAAAAAAAAAAATAATAGCCCTTTATAGTAAAAAAAACAATAGATAAATCGCTACTGTAATATAATTCTAATTTCTACTGTGAAACAGTGAAAGTATTTAGATCTTGTATCGTGTACGTATATATGAGAAAATATGTCCAGAAGTCGGATATGCAGGATATTTTAACTGGGAGTCAAACATGAAGCTATATGAAGGGTGGAGGGGGAAAAATAACATTTATATATTAAAGTAGTACTAACAGCTGAGACTTTTTTTTTCATGGATATAATAATTTTAAATATAATGCACAATACTAGTACACTAGTAAACGTTTACTCTAAATATAATTGTAATGCCTTATATCACCTCTAGTCTATCAGCCTCCACCTTCTTTGGGTTCAGATGCTGATCTTCCCTGCACAGAGCCCTTAAAGTGGAGTTCCACCCATTTTTAATAGGTTGGAATACATAGATCTATGTAATCCCCTTTAAAACGGCTTTTAACAATGGAAACTTTTTTAGTAAATACCTTAATTTCGGCTTTATTCCTCCTCTCCTCACTTCCTGGTCCGATCGGCGATGACGTCATTCAGCGATCCGCAGTGTCTGCTGGGATGTATTCTATTCCAGAAATCTCCCAGTAGCTGTATCTGTACTGAGCCGTGCCTGCCCCGCCTCCGCCCCGCCTCCTCTCATTGAGTTGCATTGTATGAATGTATTAAGGCTGTTCTCTGCCCCGCCTCCTCTCATTGAGTTGCATTGTATGAAGGTATTAAGGCTGTTCTCTGCCCCACCTCCGCCCCGCCTCCTCTCATTGAGTTGTATTGCAATACAACTCAATGAGAGGAGGCGGGGCGGAGGCGGGCCAGAGAACGGCCTTAATACATTCATACAATACAACTCAATGATAGGAGGCGGGGCGGAGGCGGGGCAGGCATGGCTCAGTACAGATACAGCTACTGCGAGATTTCTGGAATAGAATATATCCCAGCAGACACTGCGGATCGCCGAATAACGTCATCGCCGATCGGACCAGGAAGTGAGGAGAGGAGGAATAAAGCCGAAATTAAGGTATTTACTAGCAAAAAAAAAAAAAAAAAGTTTCCATTGGTAAAAGCCATTTTAAAGGGGATTACATAGATCTAAAGTTCCAAAAATGGGTGGAACTCCACTTTAAGGTGATTGTAAGCAAGGTTAAAAAAAAAAAAAAAACTCTGCCTTTAGAATCACTTGGTTCCGTCTCTTGCCCAGGACTACATTTCCCATGAGGCATTGCTCCTCACACATTCACAAGTTCTCTGCCATGTACTGACATGTATGGACTGTGTCCTTAGCTGTATATGCGTTGCACTGTATTTTCTGATATGTAAACAAATAATGCATTCTGTATGCAGGACAACTAATCGGCTGACCGATTAATCAATTACGAAAATAGTTGACAACTATTTTCATAATCGATTAGTTGTCGATTAATCGATTAGTTGTTTCAGCCCTAAATGCAACTGGCTTTTTTATCATAGAGACAATCCTTTGGGCTAAGGAAAGAGTACCACGGTGGTTAGTGGCCATTTTAAAAGCTGGCTGTCATCTCAGGTAGTCCAAAGACGGTGCAAATTTCTTTCCTTCAACCACGGGTTGCAGCAAAGAAATGTCCATGATTTCTCCATCAACACGGACAGTGTTGAATGCTCCTGCCGAGCAGGTGTCTTTTGACAGTGTCAAAAGATATTTTTTTGGCTAGGGCCACATCTGTAATATAATATCTAAAAAAAATATGAACCCATGTAACTACCCAGACTTTAAAGGCTCAGCATAGGAGACAACAATATAGTAAAAAATAATACATTTTCTTGTACAAAATGAGTAAAAACCGAAGCATACAAACCTAAAAACAATCCACCAACAATTATTTACATAAACTCTACTAAGGAACAACATGGATAATTATCATATAAAGCATAACACCACTTGTAGGACTGTATGCTTCCGGTACCCCAAGATGCCAGGTCAGTCAATGTTTTTCTGAAAACACTGCTTCTTCAGGACCTGATAAGGCAACGTGGAGCAGCACTAAATATATTATACAAAAAGGAAACATATTAAGTATACATATTATGTAACAAGTAAACCACAATGAAGATATTATTTTTAGAGCATGTTTACAATTTTTAGTGGATTGTATAATATATTTAGTGTTGCTCTACCTTGCCTTATCGGGTCCTGAAGAAGCCATGTTGTAGTTGAAACGTTGACCGACCTGGCATCTTGGATTACTACTAGAAAACAGAGACAATTGAGTACTGTCCGTGATACTTTTTTATGTGATGGTGGCGGGTATCAGACCCCTGGCCTTCTCATCCACCTCGTGACCAAAGACCAAGCAATCTCACACCCTGCCGTCACTTGCGTAACGATACCACTCTCAGCTGCACCCAGCACATAGATTGTCCAGCTTGCGGGACCACAATCTAGATGCCAGCAGGCTGAGAGCGATTGTCACTGGGTTAATTAAACGATTAACCCTTTCTCTGCCACCACCTCTACGTTATAATGAGCCTAGAGGATGCTCGTGGTTTTACACATATCAATTATGACTTTAGAATAACCTTCTGTAACACACAGTAGCGTGCTTTCAGGAGGCAGGTTCGTTTGGGTCAGTTTGCGTTTAAGAGCTTAGAGACAAAGTTAACACTTTCAAAATAAGGTTTAATTATAAGAAAGGTTAAAATTGGTGCGAATAAAAATATTTACAGAAAAATGGGTTACAAAGAAATAGAGACACAATACAGCAATTCAGAAATAGGAGAATAAAGAATGGAAATACTTGCATTAAACGGTCCTAGAACTAGAAAACACTATGACAACATGACTGCTGTTCTATGAAAACAAATCTAAATAAACTACTAGAAGACACTATGACATCATTACAAACACGCCTTATCACTCAGCTTTCTGTAATAAATGAGTTCTATTTCAATGTTTTGTATTCTTCCAATACTGCCTTCCTTTGCAGCTTCATGCATTCATTTTTATATCATCTCGGAGCTGCAAAGGAAGACTTCCCTCTAGGAGGCGCTGTGATCAGAGATCTAAACAGGGAGCGATTAGCTATAGGCCCCTTTCACATGGGCTTTCTGATCAGGTCCGGACCTGATCGGACGCTCCATTCACCCCTATGGGGCAGTAGATGTCATCCGCCTGCTCAGCAGGGATCAACGGATCGATCCCCCGCTAAGCAAAGCGGAGTCCGCCGGGCAGAACGCCCATGTGAAAGGACCTATATACTGTCATTTCCAGCAACTGTAACAGAACTGTGGGTTCTGCTCTGATCAATGTATGAATGGGGAAGTATTTCCATTCATATCACCAACCCAGCATATATTGCTTTTGTCTTCGGGGACAAATCCCTTTTTCCCAGCTCAGTCCTCCCAAAATCTGATCAACTTCTTCTAATGCTATTTTAGCAATCTTGTACTTTTCCTAATCAAATAAGTGTTGTTTTTTTTTTTTTTGGCAACGATATTGCCATCATTTAATGAGCGATTTTCGAACAATAAATCACTTTTATTGTTGCATTATTTCAGTCTCTATTTTTCTTAATTTAATTTTTTCAGGGAACATTTACAGAAAAAAAAAAAATGTCTATCTCGATGGTTGTATGTTTCTTGTGTGTACTATTGTTATGCTCTTTATTTTAGACATGACTATTTGTTGACATGAACGTTTATCTTCCGGGTAAAGCTTTTTCACACATGCGCAGCAGTGCCATCTTAAGAGTATTAAAGGGCCCCGGGCAATGCAGTTATTGATAAGGCAATATTTATTGGTACAGCAGTGCCAGGCGAATGACAGCTTCCAAGTTCGGCGGCTGGGTCTGGTGAACACACACACGGACGGGAGTCAGACTCGACTGTCCTGTGTGTGCCTGTTCCCATGGAGGTGGGCAGGCATTCCAGCAGTTGTGGGCACCCCCTCCATGGCCCAAGTGGACTGACAGCAGCGCAGGGCCGACAGGCACTTGCCACCTGCTAAGTTTGGCAGCGGGATACACACGGGAATTGGGACTAATGCTTAGCTGGGGCTGGTGCGCTGGGCAGGTGGGGCCCCCCAGGCAAGTGGAGCCCCCGGCAACTGCCCAGCATGCCCATTCGGTAAGATGGCCCTGATGCGCAGTACCAACAGTTCCTTTATTAACGAACGGGAAACACGACCTTTCAATTTTTTGTCTGTTCAACAGAAGTTTTCCAAACTTTTCCTTTAATTTTTTGGCCCAAAAACATCACAACCGATTATAGATTTGTGTCCATTACCTGGACGAAAAATGAAAAAAAACTGTCCAAATGATAGATTTTCAAAGGATTTATTGTCTAGTGTATGGGCACCATTAGTCTTGATATTCTCAATGAGGGCTCCATTGAACCAAAGCATTTCTCGAGAGATTGCTATGGGTTTTGAGCTATGGCTAATTGACCTCCAATCTGATGGTGCCTGTATAGCTCTGGGTCCAATGCAACCTGGCAGAGTTAGTGGCCTGACACCAACGATCTTTTGGCTGTCTGTAATATGCGATGCATTCTTTTGTATCATACGTAACACATGATAATGGAGTAAGACAACCTTTCTCAACATTTTTAACCTTGAAATAATTTTCAGGTCTTAGTAAACCCTAACAAAATTAATTCACCAGGGTCAGTCAGAAGAATGCCATTAGGATTGGTATTCACAGAGAATGCCCTCTACATTGGTAGGGAGATGGAAACCCTATTTTCCATCCGTCCAGCGGATCAGATCAGATGGGATCGAATGAGAATGGACAAGCGGACGGTTCTCATCCGAATTCCCCATAGAGAGCAGCAGGGCTCTGACACCTCCCTCTCCGCACACAGAGGGGAGACAGAGCTGTCATCCGCCCGCTCAGCGGGGATCGGCAGATCAATACCCCGCTGAGCAGAGAACGGAGCTCGTCAGCAGTGTAGCATGTGAAAGGACCCTTATGCATTTTTACCTTAATAGATTGCCTACACGTCGATTAATAGGTTTTCCTATCCTACCCATACCTAACAACTGTACTTCCATTTTCTCTATCAGCTCACCCACCACAGTTATTGTCTTTTGTTTTTTGCTTGAACCTCCCTTCTAGATTGTAATCTCTAACGAGCAGGGCCCTCTAATACCTCCTGTATTGAATTGTATTGTAACTGTATTGTCGTCCCTCATTTATTTATTTATTTCAGGTACTTTGCATAGCGCTGTCAATTTACACAGCGCTTTACATATACATTGTACATTCACATCAGTCCCTGCCCTCAAGGAGCTTACAATCTAAGGTCCCTAACTCACATACATACATACACAGTAGGGCCTCATATTTTAAAGGGATGCGCAAGTTGTTGGCGCTATATAAATCCTGTATTATAATAATAATAATAATATATTAGGATAAAAAACTTTTTCAGTTTCCCTGTGCCCCCCTTCCCCTGTGTGAAGAGTAAGAGAGGGGAGAAGAGAGCATTCTGCTGAGAAGCCATTGGCTCTTGCTGCTGTCAATCAAATGCAGTGAAGAGGAAGTGGGGGGCAGGCCTAAGTCCCGCTGTGTAAGTCTAAGGAGCGTGGCTCTATAGATACACAGGTGGGGAGCGAGCACGCACTGCGTGTCCCCCTTAGCAAACTGCTTGCCAAGGGGACATAAAAAGTAAAGGAGGAGCCAAGATCGCCGCCAGGGACCTGACAAGTGGAGGATCGGGGCCGCTCCGAGCAGCTAAGTTTAACATGTTTGTTATTTTATAAAAAAAAAAACAAATGTAGATTTTAGTAACACTTTAAAGGAGAATGGTGACTGAATAGAAGCAAAAAGAAGAAGCAACACACTATTAAGTCATCATTCAGCTCCCTCCTCCTATCAGCATGCAGCATACCTGCTCTCTGTGCTGCTTCTTCCTCCTCCTCTGTAAGCTCTGCTGTTAAGACTGAACAGTAGACCGCAAAGGCTGAAGCCAAGTCAAAATCAGGTACTTAGGCCTCGTTCACACAGGCATACTTAAGCATACACCCGGGCCCTGTTTGCCCACACGTGAATTAATAGGTTTTCTTTACACCTTCATGCAGGTAGTCTTATTCATGTCAATTAGGACACAGCAGCACTACATAGACATAGCCACTTCTCCCTATTTCACAGTCATGCGGGTACAGGTCCACCAACGCGGACATTGTGTGCGCTCAGGGACCCACACCTGCATGCTCCTGCCAGGACGTCCTGTATCTGTGCAGCCACTGTGTCCCATTTGACATGTAAGGGACTGCCTGCATGCATATGCACGGAACACCTATGTATCTCTGTGCAGGAAAACATGGCCCTCAATCGGGCATACGCTTAAGTACACTGCCTGCATGTATATGGATGGAACACCTATGTATCTCTGTGCAGGAAAACATGGCCGCCTAAGGGACTGCCTGCATGCACACGCATGGAACACCTATGTATCTCTGTGCAGGAAAACATGGCCGCCTAAAGGACTGCCTGCATGCACATGGATGGAACACCTATGTATCTCTGTGCAGGAAAACATGGCCCTCATGCGGGCATACGCTTAAGTACACCCCATGTGAATGAAATCTTACATTATCTTGCTTGTATTTAAAATAAAAATACATTTAGTGATATAATAATAAGATCTGTATTAATCTGTGCCTGTAATGCCTGCCTCGAGTTCAGTTTTGGAAAGATAAGCATAACAGAATGATCCAATTTATATAAAAATATATCACATTGATCTAGATTAATTTATGAAACCACAATTATTCATTGGATCAAGCAGTATTTAGTCATTCATACAACACCCTGTCAAAATGATTTGCACAAGAGGTGCCCTTCATTGATGGCTTTGTAGAGAAATAAAGATGAATTTGTTGTTTTCCAAAAAGAAACAGTTGGTGGGTCTGACATTTTCCATTTAGCCCCCGTTCACACTAAGGCGACCCCATAGGGAAGCTGCAGACCCGTTCTAATAGGAGCGACACAAG
This sequence comes from Pelophylax lessonae, assembly GCF_965119305.1. Taxonomy (NCBI): domain Eukaryota; kingdom Metazoa; phylum Chordata; class Amphibia; order Anura; family Ranidae; genus Pelophylax; species Pelophylax lessonae. The sequence goes on along the minus strand of NC_138769.1, from coordinate 671,617,400 downwards.
TCGCTCCGACTTAGAAAAAGGGTCCGGAGCTTCTTTGGGGCGACCAGGAGGCGACCGCCATAGACTTCAATGTTATGAAGTCCGTGGCGGCCGCTCCGAGGTCGCGGCGCGCTGCTCGCACCGTGACCTCGGAGGTCGCGGTGCGAAGTAGCGTCGCTCCTATGTGAACGGGGGCTTAAGAATTGTGCTTTGTGCAGTAGAATAGCAAACTTAGTAATGTTCTTATATCAGTAGCTGGTGGCAATCCTACTAATCCCAGAACACACATAGAGATATTAGGTGAAACTGTTTGGTATTGGTTTGAGACTTATGTCTGGTATAAAGAAAGTCAAAATTACAACACTGTATTCCAACTCCAATTCTGTATTCTAGTTTTCAAGGTTATTTCTAAAATATTTACTTGGGAGGACCAGAGGTTGTCTTTGCCCTAGACCAGAGGTCTCCAAACAGGTCAAACCTGGCCCGGTTCAAGATTTTATCTGGCCTGCAGCTAGGGTCAGTGGTTTCTCACACAGGTCTGCAGGTCAACCTACGGTCTCCTTTTCTCCCCAAAATCCACAACCTACCCCTTCGGTCCTAATGCAGGTTTCCTTTGCTGTGCTATCATTGTATCATTTTTGGATGCTAGGTTCCCTAGCAACCTAATACCCAATGATGGAAGTCCCCCTTACATCACAGCCCCCCCCCCCACCATATCAGAGTCCCCCTTACATCTAACTATAGTTTCCCCTTACATGAGAGTCCACATCAGAGTCTCCCCCTTAAGCTGGTCATGCATGGATAGAAATGTGGTGGGTTCAGCAGGGACCCGCTGAATTTCGATCCATGTATGGGCACCCTGGTTGAACAGAATTCGATCTTCCGGCCAACTTCTGCACAACCAGCCTGTTGGGTTTTTCCCAATCAATCAGTGCCATTGGCTAAAACGTATTCATTTATCAAAACAGATCTTTTTGGCTCGAGAATATTTGTAAAATATACAATGTGGCCCTTGTCTTGAATAGTTTGAGAAACCCCTGTCCTAGACAATCAAGTCCCCGTCAGTCTAATCTCCATTCCAGTGACTACAATAATACGGTCTGAAGGCCTTTGTTAAAGAGAAGGGATTCCCTGAAATTCTATCCTCAGGCAAATACAGTGTAAGGTGTTTGTATCTTTACAGTTCTATTGACACAGCTTGGGGAAGATCACAGCTTGGAATGTTTATACCTCAATCATCTTTTTCCTGTTTTATGCATGAAGAGTCTAAAAGGAGACAACAGCCAGTGATAGGAGTCCAGGGAAAGACAAGGGGAGACAGCTATCCGTTTATCTTTCCCAGGTTCTTCACCTCCTCTCACACAATATAGAGGCCATTAAATAAACACTGTGTTTGCCTGGTCGCATTATCTCCTAGTGGGGAGCTAAACATTCACATTGATGCTATTCCAATGGCTTCTGAAGAATCGCAAACATTAACATCACTAAAGTAATTACAAGGTGGGAAAAAAGGGGAAAGAGATACCCACGCAAAAACAAGGTGTGTTTGCAGTTTTGAATTTGCATGGAGGGGTTTGATCACCATTAATGCGTAATTCCAGCCATTGGCATGTTATACATAGTTACATTGGTCCAGCTTGGATCAATGTAACTATGTATATGACATACCTGGCTGATGCCACTGGAAATCACTGAAGTAGATATTACTACTCCAGTGGTCTCCACTTGCTTTCAGATTCCACTCTGAGTGGCTGCTCTCCTGCATTCTTAACACAGGAGGTTTGCCACTCAGCAAGGATGCCATTCAGAGAAGGCTTTGTATTTTCTCTGATTGGATGAGGTGGGGCGGTGAGGTCACACTCTTTACCTTGTCCAATCTGGAAAAATTCAACCCTTCTTGTGACAGGCTGTTGTGAAGACTAACGTGCAAAATGTACTGTAATAACCAGTATTTGCCAATCAGTGAACTCTTTACATTAATTCAGAAAGTACAATGCATTCTCCTAATGCTGAGTGGATGACCTCCTGTGCTCACAAGACATCAGGCCAGCGCAGGACCCGGAAGCAAATTCCCAGCTTCCAATGGCATCGGCCAGGTATGTCATGTACATAGTCACATTGGTACAAGATGGACCAGTGTATCTATGTATAACATGCCAATGCTGGAATTTTTCTTTAAAGTGTATGTAAACCTGAAAACTATTTTTTTTTATGTTTGACATTATGCCTCACTGTATATAGTTTTTGTAAATGTGTTGCAAAGTTTCTTAGCTGGATATCATGCCAGTAGCAGCACTTTCTGTTTCAGATTTACAATACAAGCCACGGTCTCGTAATTAGCAGCAGCGTTGAAAGCCTGCCATGTGTGCGTCTTCAGTTGGCCTTTAAAATGCCTATTAAGTCAGCACATGCCACCTGCACACTTTAATTTCAACATGATAAGAAATTGAAAATGTAATTGTTCTGTAAAATTGCCACTTTTATGGCCAGTTTTAGTGTAAACTTGACAAATGTAAGTATGCAATTAAGATCTTAACTGGAGTTCATCTTTTAAGTGGAATTCCTGCCTAACCATAACCTTTTGTAAAAATGTCCCCTCCCTTCTTCTGCTACCTATCCTGCCTACAAGAAAAATTAGGCAAATAGAGAGAGTAGCCTAAAGCACCATATCTGATGAGCCACCGGCAAATGGTTACAAAAACATATCAACCTACAATAGGTGTAGCAAAAAGTATCACACTTTATTGTAAATACAATATAAGCAAATACAACATGTAGAGAAATTGTGTAAAATAAAACACCTTCCCACCATCACCATTAAAAAAAAAAAAAAAAGACAACGTTGTCTTAAAAACAAAAGACCACACGGTGCACCAGATGCATGTCTGGTGTCTACATAGTCACAGTCACCGCTCTACCTTGCATCTCCTACTGCGTCTATCGTGGCTGCTCATGTGGCATGCTCTCAAATTGGTGAAAATAATGACCCACGTGATCAATGGCATTTGAAGCAGTAGAGCAAAGCGTCTACATGTTTCGCTGATAGACCAGCTTCTTTAGGACGTGAACCTGAATTACCGGATCACTATTGCCTCTTTTCCACTGAGTGGTATGGTACGGTTCGGTTCAGTACGGTACGGATCGGAACGGTACACCTTGCGTTTCCACTGCCAATAGTACCCTTTCATGATAGGCGATTCTCTGTCAACCAATCAAATTTCTGCAGAGTGTAGCTCCACCCTGTTGGTACGGTACTAATGTGCTTGGTACCCCAACGAAAGGGTCCCAAAAAAGTGGTACGGTACGGAATTAGGGTACCATTCACAATGGAAACGGCAAAAATAGCGTACCGTACCGAACCGTACCGTACCGTACTGCTCAGTGGAAACGAGCCATATATGTATCCATCAGGCTTAGTGTCCATGATATGCTATTGTTTGGCATGCATCCACTTTTTTTGGTGGCCATACTCATTGATCTTTATTTGTTCTATACTTGCGCACCATTCAAGGAGTCATTTTTGGTGGATCCCATGCACTTTCTATTGGACAATCAACATTTATGATTTGATTTCCTGTGAGCATGTGGCATCTGGTGCGCCGTGGAGTCTTTTGTTTTTTAAGACAAAGTCTTTTTTTTTTGTACTGGTGATGGTGGAAAGGTGTTTTGTTTTAGACATTTTTTCTCCATGTTGCATTTGCTTATATTATATTTACAATACAATTTGATACTTTTTGCTACATCTATTGTAGGTTGATATGTTTTTGTACCCATTCCTCGGTGGCTCATAAGATAAGGTGCTTTAGGCTTCTCTCTCTATTTGCCTAATTTTTCTTGTATGCTGTTTTTTTTGCCATAGAGCCCCACTCTTTAATCTACTGTATATTTTGGAGTGAGTGGGTAGGTTACTAGAGGGTGTTCACTACATCCTAATTTATTGGCATTCCCATTTTTCTTTTTTTTCTACCTATCCTGCCTACCCTATGTAAAAAATATATGCTTACCTCTTTTCAGCCCACTCCAGTCCAGTCATGTCATCCCTAAGCTCCCCTGTGTCAGTGAGCAGCCAGCTACACCGGACTGTAGTGGGCTAAAAAAAAAGGTAAGTATACAGAGCCAGATGGACTTGTGTCTTTTTTCAACCTGACTACCTATGAACTAAAAAAGATAATTTTTACATAGCATAGGCAGCTTAGGTAGCAGGAGAGGGCAGGAGACATTTTTAAGAATAGTTATGGTTAGGCAAGACATCCACTTTAAAGTCCAAGCATGTCAGATGCGAAAGTCACCTATAAAAAGGTGTCTAAAATTTTCTCCTTAAAAAAAGCAGTGCGCATGCTTACCTACAGTCGCATAGCTGTATATTTGCAGTTTGAGATCAACTAGGGCACTGTATGTCTGACATGAGTTTTGGTGATTTCACTACTGTGCTGTTCACTGTTCTACTTGCTGGAGAGGAAGCTGTACCGGAGGACATGCAGTGCAAGAATCTTCCTACTTCTTTTCAATTATTCTGTGGATCTGTGATTCCTTCGCCTGTCCTGCTGCTTCTTCCATATTCTTTGCACAACCAGTCAGGGTGGAAGCTCTGAGTAAGCAACGCCCTAACAAGATGGCCATTTCCACAAAAGACAGTGCAGAACTTACAAGGTATGTCAGAAGTTGGGATACAACCAACTGCAGAAGATTATATACAATACTGACATTTATTCGTTAACCTTTTGTGGGCCCAGTGTCTACTGTTCACGTTGTCTTTTAAATTTAAAAAAAGAATCTGCCATGCTAAAAAATAAACTCTACATTCACTTTAAATGAATCATTTTTTGTGCCCACAGGTGTCGTTTAAGGATAGATTTGTATACTTGTTTTAGCCTGTTAATTGCGTATGTGTGATATTGTAAATTATACTTTTACTGAGTTGGTCTCGCTACCAGCAGACATGCAGAATTAGGAGATGTTTACTGTAAATGATCTTCAAAGACTTCCTAGGGCAGTACAGAGTCTTGTTTTCTTAAACCCAGCATAACACCAGCCTGACTGTGAAATCTCAAATGTTCCCTGTGTTTGTGTTGCTGCTCTTCCTTTTGAAATGATAATGTATGTGCTTAGGATCTGTTCATCTCACCTGCACACACTGGCTTCCTATGAATAAACCCAGAACAGTATGGGGAATAAAAATAAATTCAGTGCACTAAGCTGACCACACATGTAGAACATCAGGATGCTGACATAGAGCCGTTTGACCAAGTGATCAAAATCCTGAAAAACTCTACTTTGACAGCTCGACAAAAGAGCTAAAGTAATTTTCCTGCTTGTCCTTCATGTGACTAAACAGACCATTCACTGAATGACCATTGACCAGATTAGTCTGTTTTAGATCTAATGTGCTGAGAATTCAGCTTGTCATAGATGGGTCAATCTTTTCCTTAGATGGATGAACAAGGAGACATTTGCTCCTGCTTGAAAAGCCATTACCCAATCATAATGTAGTGTATGAATTTGCCAGTGAATAGAGGAGCCGTTCATGCAGAGACCTGCTCTCATCAAAGTTCTTTTTATTGGCTCATAGGATGCACCTTAAAGATCAAATCTCCCTCAAAATTCCTCTTGCTCAATGGCAGCATCCTCCTCCCTAATGCCCAGTACACACGATCCGAAAATCGGACAACGCTCCGTCCGTTTTTGTTTGGTTGCTAGGAACTCTCAATTATATTCGCAAATGGGAGAGGTTACTTACGATACGAATTTTCTCGGACGATGATTCAAAAGCTTCCGGTATGCGTAACCACGCCGTAGCGTGTGAGGGGAAATGATGTCTACTGCTCATGCGCTGTCTACTGCTCACCATTTTTTTCGGATGAACAACATACTGATAATACGATTATCGCACCATGTGTTATAATGCGATCAAAATTTTTATGCTTGCACGACCGGATAATATCAGGCAAACTGTCGTGATCGCCTCTGGTAAACTGTGTACTAACGATCAGATTATCGTCCGATCTTTTCACAAGCGTTATTTTTCGTCCGATTTTCGGATCGTGTGTACGGGCCTTAACATACCTACTAAACTCTCTTATCTACTGCAACTCTCTCTCTATTTACCTACCTCTACACAGGCTATCTCCTTTCAGTCTATCCTGTTGCTGCCAGACTACCTTACCAATCCCTCTGTGTCTGCCATCCCTCTCTTCCAATTGCACCACTGTCTTCCACTCACCCAACTTACAAAGCCATCCTCAACTCTGCCCCATCTACATTACCAACCTTATCTCAAAATATCAACCAACTTGTCCACTTTGTCTACCACAAGACTTCCTGCTCCCTAGTTCCTTTGTCATATCCTCCATTCTCCAGAGCCTCTCCCATCCTCTAAAACTTCCTACCCCAACCTTTATGGCTATCTCCTTTAGGCAATCCCTGAAACACATTTCTTCAGGTTAACCAATCCTACCTCTAGCTAGCAACTGAATCTTACTTTCTCAAACAACTCCTCTCCATACAAGCACTACCTTTTGTATAATTTACCCTTTCCTTTAAATTGTAATCTCTCATGAGCAGGGACCCCCTAACCCTTGGGACTTCAATTGTATTGTAACTGTACTGTCTCTCTTTATTCTGTAAATGCTGGAAAAACTTTTGGTGATATATAAACCCAATATAATATAATATAATATAATATAATATAATATAATATAATGTAATGTAATGTAATATAATATATCATGATCATCTGGCCAAAAGTACAAACTGTACTCATCAGGGGGGTTAGGTGCATTCTTAGGTGCCACAGTTATACCCGTCTGCTGCCTGTTCCTAACCCAAAACAATGTTATGACTTATCCTTACATATCAGCTTTTGCCATGGACATAACAAAGAGAGGTGACCTAGCAGTTTCACTCTGACATCTCAACCCTTCTTGCAACTGCTGTTGTGAAGACTAAAGTGCAGAATGTAAAACCAGTATTTGCCAATCAGAGAACGCTTTGCATTCATACAGAAAATATAATACATTCTCCTAATGGCGCCTATGCTGAGTAGCCGACCTCCTGTGCTCACAAGACATCAGGCCGGCCACTCAGCGTGCGACATGGAAGCAAATGTTGAGCTTCCAACGGTGCTTTTTACGGAATTATATGAATTCTGAACTGTTTTTAGGCTACTGCTCATTGTCTTCTTTTTTTTTTTTTTCTGCAAACCTATATTAGTCTAATAAATTTTGCTAATAATACTAATCAGTATATGGCCAGTTTAGGGATAAAGATTAGGTCAGTGGAAATTCTATTAACCCACAGCGTTTAATCAGATTTGAATTTTCCAAAGTCAGATCCCAGAAAGATACATTTTGGTTGGCTGGATAAATTATGCCTTATTGCACTTTATTGAATAGGCTTACATGTATCTTATCTTCTTAAAAACTATAAAAGAGATACTAAACACACACTGTTTAATTTACATTGTCCCTTCTATTTCTGTATGTGGATGATGGCACTGTAATTATTTTATTAAAAACAAAAAAAAAATCTAAGTACCTTTTTTTCTAATCAATATACAGCTGTTACATGACCCAGCTCCCTCCCAGTCTGTCTGCAGGGAAACTTGGAAAAAAATAGAAAAAAATAGAAGGGACACATGAGCAGGAGGAGCTTCTAGTCCTCTGCTGGCCACATGTTCAAAAAAAAAAAAAAAAAAAAAAAAAACAGTTTTTGGAAAAAAGTAAAAATAATTGGTAAATATAATTATTAAACAATAAATAAATCAATAAACATTTTCAAATTGTGATACAAATATATATTTGAATAAAAATCTTTATTATTTTTTGGCATTTTTTGTGGGCGGATTTCTCCCAGTCACAGGCTGTGTCACGCCCCTCCAGCCTGTATCTTAGAATAAGAGGTAGGTGAAGCCTCCATCAATCTACATGTAATATCCCACACCATTGTGTTTAGCTGGTTTGTGGGCATTGAGGAAGAGGGAGGGAGTGGGCTATTATTTACTACTGTCTATGTGCCCACATGTGACTCTATAGTCACATGAGCTGCTCAGAAGAGATAGGGAGGAGATGTTAAGCATAGAAACGCACTGAAAACTGAGCATGTGCAGAGCTGTCAACACTGCTATGCAAAGTCCCCAACTGCATTGGGGACATGGACAGAAAGAGGGTGGAGAAAGAGAAAAACAGGATCAACCAGATTCTCTGCAGAATACAGAAAACAAATCTCACAGTGACTGACTGAGTATGAACAGCATGTAATACACCATTTATTGATTTATGATGTGGGTTTAGTGACACTTAAATATATAAATGTTTCAGGCAATTAACAAAAATTGTTTTGCCAGAGGAGATATTCCTGGCACCCAGAAAGTAGAAGAATTTGTGTGCTGGTGAGCTGGCAACTGCTGTAAGACAATGACTGCCAGTTTTCATTAATGATACTCCAATCTGTAGTGAAACTTGGATCATGTTTAGCCTGTATCATATTTGAAAAGGGTGGCTGACACCTTTGCAACATTAGAGAGCAAACAAGATATTCTCTCTAATTCTAAGGAGCTCTAATGACTATAATTAGCAATCCAACACTGCTAATCACAGTCCAACAATTTGTCCCATGTCCACATGTCCATATGGCTGATAAAACAGTTAATGCATGTACGTGAAAGGTGTTTTGTGTTATTTGTACAATTTCCATTTACTGCAAGCTGAACAAAGCTAAGCACGAAAAAGTCAACAACTTCCACTGCTTTTAAGTGTACATGCCTCATATAAAAACAGAAGAATTCCACAGGTAAGCTGTCAAAGGCAGGATCCTTAAAGCGGAGTTCCGGCCACCAAAAAAAAAATTTCAATGAAAATCCCCCCGGGACAGTCAGGGCTAGTACATTCCACAATGGATAGCCTCTGATCTGTCCCGGTTCGCACTTACATTTTAGAAGAAATACTTACCTCGAAAATTTCTTCTCCAGCGCTGCCATCTCAGGTGTGGGCAGCTGAAGCCAGCGCAATCCTCTTCTGCGTCCTCTTCGATCCCACGATGCACTGCACCGCCGTCACTTCCGGGGCTGCAGCTTCATCCCTGCACTGCTTCTGGGCATGCCCAGAAGCAGTTTAGCAAGGTATGACGCGCCTGCACCGGAACTGACGCCGGGGCCGGTGCAGGCGCATTGATTCCTGGGAGCGATGACGTTCAGCTCCCAGGAATCATTGCAAAGCGGATGTGACGGTGCGGGCCGCGGCCGCCGAGGGAGGAAGTGGAAGAAAGGTGAGTATATTTTTCTGCAATTACAAGGTAAGTAAAAAACAAATAATCGTAATTACCCATTTCTTTTTCAGGTAACTAGAAGCAAGCGGATGGCCCAAAATCGACTATGTTGAATTTGGGGCCGGAACTCTGCTTTAATCTGTAGGGGGAGCGCCGCTGCTCAGCAACCCCTATGGAGCCAGCATGCATTCCAGTTTAGAGCCGAAGTGATGTCACATCCAATGGCCCCAACCCAACGCGTTTTGTCTTTCTTGACATCTTCAGGAAGCAAATTAAAAAAGTTGAGTCTAAAGCTGGCCATACACTATTCTCTATTGCACAGATGGTCCAGTCCTCCTGTGGGCTGTTGTATTCTGATAGCTGGTGGCAGCTGTCAGATTACCCAATCAGCCGCTGCCTGTGGGCTGTTGTATTCTGATAGCTGGTGGCAGCTGTCAGATTACCCAATCAGCTGCTGCATCCAATCAGATGTTTGGCTGACAGTTTTTCATCCATCTCCTTTGGTTTTTGTGATTAGGGATGTTGGGTGTGAGGTATCCAACAGCAGCATTCACTGATCAAACTTGGGCTGCTTTATCACTAGCCTGACACATTTTGAACAGTGTATGGCCAGTGATCTACCAGATCTACTGCCTACGTCCCACTTCAGAGCTTTTCCCTTTTTTCCTATTTACTCAATACTGCAGGGAGTGGCAACAATCTCTTCAATTGGCAAACAGCCAGCAGTAAAAACTATTTTTTTGTAGAATGGGAAAGGCCTAGAACCATTGCTGCCCTGTCATTGTTGGAGAGCCTCCCCTGACTTCCAGTTTGGTCATGAGAACAGGAAGTCAAGCAAAATCTCCAGAATAGGAACACGACAGCAATAAAAAAACCTGACTGAGGTTCTAACTGTTCCCACACTATCCAGCCTTTGCTTTGGCTCTACATCATGCTTTTTCTGGAGTTCTTCTTTAATCACTGTCTGGAGAATTATAGAAGCAGTATTTGTTTTCAGAAAAGGCACAGATTCCCAATGTTCTGTGGAAATAGTTTCAAAATAAAGCCATACCCAGAATGCTTTAACAGCCTGCAAGACGTGGCTTGTACTACCTTTACAATGTAGGTGAGGTAGAACAGCTGCTTCAGCAAAAAGAAAAAAAAAAAGACTTTTAAAGTCTATAGATCCTTGTGTATAATAATAATAATATGAAAGTAAAAGTGTCCATGTTTGTTGTGGACGGGATCCAGCACTTTTATGTTTACTGTATGACTCACTCCAATATATCTTGGCAAACTGTGATCACTCTCTGCTCTCTAGAGAGATTATTATCTTAACACGATTTATGCTAATTCAAAGCGGCATGGGGAGAAACTTCATACAAGTTCACACTGTAACTCTGGGAGCAGGAAAATTAGACTGTCCAAACCCTAAGGGGTTGTTCACGTAAATGGCAGTGAGAACAGACTCTCATGTGAAAACTCTGCTCGTGTCAATTTTAGAAACAAGCGGATTTAAAGATAACGCTCACCAGTAAACACATAATATTAAGCCAGCCATAGACGGTTCAAATCATGTATGGGCAGGAAGAATACCCAAGTTAATCGATCAATCAAATTGGGTTCAACCAGCCTGCTTGATTTTACATGCGATTATTGCTACCGGCCGAGAGAACACAAAAGCTCAGCAGGAGGGATTCCCCTGTCAACATTGTCTGTGTTGATGGGAAATTAGGCAAATTGTTTTCCTGCAAACCATGGTTGCAGGAAAGAAATTCACTCCGTCTATGGCCAGCCTTAGATTATGGTCGATAGGTACAGTGCCTTAAAAATACATTCATACCCCTTGACATTTTCCACATTTTGTCATGTTACAACCAAAAATGTAAATGTATTTTATTGGGATTTTATGTGATAGACTAACACAAAGTGGCACATAATTATGAAGTAGAAGGAAAATGATAAATGGTTCTCAAAATTATTTACAATTAAATATATGAAAAGTGCAGCGTGCATTTGTTTTCAGCCCCCTTTACTCTGACACCTCTAACTCAAATCTAGTGCAAACAATTGCCTTCAGAAGTCCCCTTATTAGTAAATAGAGTCCACCTGTGTGTAATTTAATCTCAATATAAATACAGCTGTTCTGTGAAGCCCTCAGAGGTTTGTTAGAGAACCTTAGTGAACAAACAGCATCATGAAGGCCAAGGAACACACCAGACAGGTTAGGGATAAAGTTGTTGAGAAGTTTAAAGCAGGGTTAGGTTATAAAAAAATAGCCCAAGCTTTGAACATCTCATAAAGCACTGTTCAATCCATCATTTGAAAATGTAAAGAGTGTGGCACAACTGCAAACCTACCAAGACATGGCCGTCCACATAAACTGACAGACCGGGCAAGGAGAGCATTAATCAGAGAAGCAGCCAAGAGGCCCATGGTAACTCCGGAGGAGCTGCAGAGATACGCAGCTCAGGTGGGAGAATCTGTCCACAGTATAACTTCTGGTCGTGCACTCCACAAATCTGCCCTTTATGGAAGGGTGGCCAGAAGAATTGGTGAAAAAAAGCCATAAGAAATCCGGTTTGCAGTTTGCGAGAAGCCATGTGGGGGACACAGCAAACATGAGGAAGAAGATGCTCTGGTAAGATGAAACCAAAATAGAACTTTTTGGCCTAAAAGCAAAACGCTATGAGTGGCGAAAAACGAACACTGCACATCACCCTGAACATAACATCCCCACCGTGAAACATGTTGGTGGTAGCATTATGTTGTGGGGATGCTTTTCTTCAGCAGGGACAGGGAATCTGGTCAGAGTTGATGGGAAGATGGATAGAGCCAAATACAGGGCAATCTTAGAAGAAAACCTGTTAGAGTTTGCAAAATACTTCAGACTGGGACAAAGGATCACCTTCCAGCAGGACAACAACCCTAAACATACAGCCTAGAGCTACAATGCAATGGTTTAGATCAGTGTTTCTCAACCTTTTTTCATTCAAGGCACTCTTTAAAAATTATGGACAGTCTCAAGGCACCCCATTATAAAATACACACAAGTCCAAGTCGGACACCCAACGTTAGAGTTGATTTAATTTTCCAAAGCAAATATACTTTTGCACACTGCTACTGACTAGTATTCCAATGTTTTTCTCCATCACTCAATCTATTGTCATACCAACGCAGATGGAGAGGGGCGTGGGAGGGTCGAAAAAGGATTCTATGCTGGCGACTGACATTCTCCTTATCAACTGATGATTCTATTGGTTGTTAGGACACCGACAGCTAGAAGATTGTAATGGTGCACAATGAAATTCTGTGACTTAGTGTAACTAAAAAGGCAGCCTTCATCCATACACTGCTTGTGTACAATTTTTGGGTAATTTTTAGGCATTTTGCCAAGGCACCCCTGAAGAAGCCTCAAGGCACCCCAGGGTGCCTGGGCACACTGGTTGAAAAAGGCTGGTTTAGATCAAAGCATATTCATGTGTTAGAATGGCCCAGTCAAAGTCCAGACCTAAATCCAACTGAGAATCTGTGGCAAGATTTGAAAATTGCTGTTCACAGACGCTCTCCATCCAATTTGACAGAGCTTGAGCTATCTTCCATGAGGGGAGGGGCCATACGCCGCAGTGTGAGTACGGCTGAGAGCATTTTCACAGCTCACTGAGCGGATAAACCAGAACAGTTGGAGACCCCCGCCTGAGCTTCTGGGCCACTATTTACAAAATAGTCATTATAGTGTGGTGCGCTGCAAGCACCAACTAAATGTAAGTGTAATACGTTTATTTTTAATAAAGTCCGTTTACAAGATGTTACTTGCACCATGTATATCTTTCTTCCTATCCATGTGAGCCATCCGTGAGGGATAGGAGCACCCTGACAGCATTTAAGAAAAAGCAACCCCCGCATACATATCTATTGGATTGAAAACCCACCTCACAAACTTTTACGTATAGGTAAGCCTATATTAAGGCTTACCTATAGGTGCTATAAATATCTCCCAAACTTGCACCGTTTAGGAGATATTTAGAGTGCATACTGCCGATGACGTCATCGGCGCAGGTGCTCTGAAGGAACGGCCAGCCGCGCCGTTCCTTCAGAGCTCAGTGCCGCGAACGGCGGCTCCCGCGCGCAGGCGCGGGAGTGATGTAATCGCGCCTCCGGTCAATCAGATGGCCGGAGGACGCGAACCTGGAAGCAGGACGGCCGGACATGTCGCCGTCCTGTCGCTGAGGTGGCGGCACGGCGGGGGCTTCGTTTTAAGGTAAGTACTACATAATGAGCTAGTATGCGATGCATACTAGCTCATTATGCCTTTCTCTTTACAGGGCTTTTTTTTTCTCGTTTTTTTTGGGGGACTTTACTTCCTCTTTAAGTGCGAGGTCACAGGCATAAAGGTGAGGCACCCACCTGAAGGGGGGGGGGGAGCACAGAGATTGGAGGTGAAATCAAGTTTGCTCACGACCATATTTGAGCACTGGTGATTGGGATTTAATCTCAATACAGAGGAGCATACTTTGTTTGGACACTTATAATTTGGATACCAGGCATAAGGAATTGGACACTAAAGCCCCGTACACACGTACCGATGGTCGGCTTACAAATGTTCCTCTTTTCTCCCCGGGATGTCGGTGTCTGCTGAAAAGTGCAAAGACAGCACAAGGACAGCACAAGAATTTTGTCCGCCGACTGCAGAAGTGATGTCATGTAATGGTTAACTTTCCCTGTGTTTTCTATTTTCTGAGCATGCCCAGTCTTGCAAATCTGCGGTCTGTCGGCCGAATTGTGTACTGACAGGCGAACAATCGTCCGTTCTGGTGTCGGCATACAAATATTTTCATGTTTGCACGAAAGACTTTTGTCCGCGGATTGTGCGCAGACATCTGTCGGAGGCACCATACTAACACGCGTACAATCGGCAGAGCCTTCGTCCACCGACGTTTGTATGCCGACGATCGGTACGTGTGTACGGGCCTTTATTCACTACGTTAATTTGCATGATTTATATGTGTTTGAATATTCATTGTACGGTTATATTGCATATAGAGAATTATTAATTGTGTTTAAATTGGATTTAATCAGTGCACAACTGTTGATATATACACATACATCATATGTATGTGTATATATATTTTTTCTACACAGAGTGATACACATGTTTCACTGCAAATTCATTATTTGTTTAAATTAATTTATTATTAATATAAGCTACACAAGTTTGCGCAGCACATATTTATATTATTTCATTCACAACACACTCACAAAAAGGGAGTGATCAGTGCTAGCTGTATCCTAAAATATACACCACCATAGATTGCTCGCAGTCCCATTTAAATTTATTTGACACCTTTACTCTGCCCTATGTGTTGCGTCACTGATAACTTCATCAGGGACTCTGATGAAGCCCTGGAGGCTGAGAGTCTGAGAATGCTGGGAGATGGTGATTCAGACAACGCTGGGATTCTTGTCATTATCTGTGTTGGGAATAGTTCGCTTTTGGTTTTTCAGCAGAATATATTGAGTGCATTATGTGGTTGCGCAGAGTCATGTGAGTTCATACTTATTGTAAATAAAGTGTTCTTATAATTAATGAGGAGCACAATGTAACTTTTTTCTTTTTTTTATTGAGTGCTTCTGAGAAGGAAAACTCTGCAGGAGATTGGCATCTTGATAAAGCTGTTCCTGGCTTTCAAGGGAAGACACTGCTATTGGACCTTCTATAATTGTGGTGGTTACAGTGGGACTTGCATTGTTTAAAGTTGCAAAGATATCACAAGAAATTTTGATTACATTAATACGAGAGTGCAATTTTGTGGGATATTTACTTCATATAGTTGTGCAATTTATGTAGAATTATCATATGTTTACACTTTACACAATGCACTTTTGACTAATCAATTACATTTTTTTGGGGTATTTTATGGATTGATGGTATACGCTGAATTGTTATGTATTTCAGTCCGCACATTGTGAAATCAAGTTTTTTGTATAATCTATGCACTTTGCATTTTATTGTGATGTATTCTTGTTTATTTTTAAGATGTATTTCTTTCACATATTTTTGGCATGTTAGATATTTAGGTTATAGCGCTGCACATGTCACATAAATATTTTAGATGATTTTTATCATTAGGTTACTAGCAGCTTTTGTTTTGAAAAGCTCATTCGCTCAAGGGAGGGGGCCAGGATCTGGCAGCCTCCTTCTTAAAGGGGCTTCCATATTCCGATAAGCCCCCCCCCCCGCCTGCAGACCCCTAAAGCCACCAGTCAGAGTTGTGGGTAAGAGGCCCTTGTCCCCATCAACATGGGGGCAAGGTGCTCTGGGGGGGGCAGAGTCCTCCTTAACCCAAAGCCCCCCATGTTGAGAACAGTTGACCTGGTAAAGTTCAGGAGGTAGGAGCTCGCTAGTCCCCCCCTTTCTGGACCTGCCACACTTTATGCTTAGATAAGGGTCTGGTATGGATTTTGGGGGGGGGGGGGGGGCCCACGCTGTTTTTTTTAAAATTTTGCTATAGGGTTCCCCTTAAAATCTATACTAGACCCAAAGCCTGGTATGGATAGAGGAAGGGGGGAGGGAGGTAATTTATTCATTTTTTATTGCCGGCATTCTTTTGTTTAAATTCAGCTGTCTGTGGGGGAGCAAGTTATCGGTTGTTAAGGAGGCTGCGGCTGGTTTCCAGGGCCGCCACTTAACAACTAGCTATTCTTCACACAGAATTTGGATTGGTCGATCAATTTTTGACCGATTCGAATTCGAATCATTCTGAAAATTTTGAATTTGTTAGAAATTGAAGAAATCAAACAAAAATAAACACAATTTTCTGTTCGGCACATATCTAGCAACTTTGTAGGGCACAAACAAAACAATCAGATTGTTCAAAGCCAAAGTCGTAACAAATTCTGCAGCTGTGCTCTTCGTTGACGTTCTATTTCTAACCTCGCAACCTGCCATTGAGAGCACCCCACAGCTGAGACCTCCTTCAAGAATCTTCTAAAAAGGTGTGGGTCTCCTGTGCCACTCTGTACCTTCTCATTCCCTGTTGACCATTTCAGGGGTGTCTGAACCAGAGATGTAAGGGAAGCCCTTTTGTCATTTTAGCCTCCAACCAGGTATGTGATATGTATTCTTTGCTTCCCCAGCAACCAGCGCTCTCCTTCACTCTAAGCGTTTGGGCACTGGTCCTGCATGGGACGTGATGGTGTTGGAGACGTGATCAGATAAGATTTAAAGAGGTGTAGCTGCGTGGAACTGGTCATATGGGGTGAAGCCTACGGATGTGAGGAACAAGGTATGTATTCCTGCTGGAGATTTTAGGGGGCATGGGCGGGCACCTCCAGGTATGCGTTTACCATATGGGCGGAGCCTTCAATCAGTCACGGCTCCCCTGGTGCCCGGCGCTGCAGCTTCTGTGTTGACCCAGTCTTCTTTCCGGGTTCTGGGTCTTGGGCCTCCTGTCCTGACTGGCCCAGGTGGGAAGCCGATTCATTGGTATCGCAGGGTGAGGGGGTTCAGGGCGGAGTGCTCTTCGCCCCCATGACAACACTAAACAGGCCAATTGGGGCCTTGGACTCTGGTCACGTGCTTGTGAGGGGGGAGACAGATCTGGTGGAGACCTGTTGGTCCGGTACCCTGCACAGGGATCAAAAACTTCTGTTATCATCAAGTGCCATATTAGGCTGCAATCCTCCCAGAGAGACCACTTTTAGGGTGTTAAAGGGAATATGTAGTTTTAGAAATAGAAATATAAAGTATCTCACAAAAGTGAGTACACCCCTCACATTTTTTTAAATATTTTATTATATCTTTTCATGTGACAACACTGAAGAAATTACACTTTGCTACAATGTAAAGTAGTGAGTGTACAGTGTAAATTTGCTGTCCCCTCAAAATAACTCAACACACAGCGATTCATGTCTAAACCGCTGGCAAAAAAAGTGAGTACACCCCTATGTGAAAATGTCCAAATTGGGCCCAATTAGCCATTTTCCCTCCCCCGTGCCATGTGACTCGTTAGTGTAACAAGGTCTTAGGTGTGAATGGGGAGCAGGTGTGTTAAATTTGGTGTTATCTCTCTCACTCTCTCATACTGATCACTAGAAGTTCAACATGGCAGCTCATGTAAAAAATTCTCTGAGGATCTGAAAAAAAGAATTGTTGCTCTACATAAAGATGGTCTAGGCTATAAGAAGACTGCCAAGACCCTGAAACTGAGCTGCAGCACGGTGGCCAAGACCATACATTGGTTTACCAGGACAGGTTCCACTCAGAACAGGCCTCACCATGGTCGACCAAAGAAGTTGAGTGCACGTGTTCAGCATCATATCCAGAGGTTGTCTTTGGGAAATAGACATACTGTATATATGTGGGGTTTTTTTTGTGTTTTTTTTAAGTACTGAAAAAAGGAAGACACGATCAACCACTTGGTCTTTTTCTGTTGTCAATCTAATTTTTCTTTTGTCATCTAAGCTGAAATATTGCATATGGATGTTCAATATTTAAATTTAAATTCCAGCCAACAGATGGACTCAAAGCTTTCTTTTAATTGTACATTTTTTTGAAAAAAAAAAACCTGTTTATAATTCTAAATAGCTCCATCGAACATTTACTCAAGTAAATGAGTAGGAGCTGAGATTCATCCCCTTTTCTCCCTGTCCTTTCTTATCGGTTCTCACAGCTCAGTACAGACTTTTAAATTGAGAAAAACAGATAAGGCAAACACAAATAATTTAGGGATTAAAAAACTTTTTTAAAAAGTCTGAATTTTTCTTATTTGTAATGCTATTTTAGGTAAACCAAATTCCTCAAAAAAATAACAGTTAAAATCTGCATTAGATATGTGTAGGATAAGGCCAATTTTAAAGCGGCTGGGGTGGGACAAGTTTAGATGGGGAGGGGGGCGTTCGTTTTTAAGGCCCGTACACACGATACGAAAATCGGAAGTAAAATTTCGTCTGACGAACGATCTGCCGATTTGTTAGTATGGTGCTTTCGACAGCTGATTACGAATTTTCGAATGACAAAAACTGGATGTGCAGGCTATAAAATTTTTATCGTACATCAACACAACATCCGATTTTAGTTTAATTAGTACAGTTTTTGTCCGAAAAAAATCGTAAGAGCAAGACTAGGCATGCTGAGAAAGGAAAGAACACATACAAAACATACAAAACAATTCAACACATGACATCACTTCTGAAGTAGAATTCTGTCGTACGGGAATTTTCATATGAAAGTAACCTCCTCACTTTCGACATGAGACTAGCATGCAACAAAAAAACGGACAAAAGATCGTCCGATAATCTAATCGTGTGTAAAAGGCTTTAGTCTTGCCTAGGGCAGCGCAAATCCAAAATACACCACTGGTTTACATGTTAGGGGTTAAGTTAAGTGTTATAGTGTGGTAGGATAAGGGTTAAATGTTGGGGGGTTAAACACTAGTATAGTGGAAGTTGCCATTGTCTGACTTTCAAACTTCATGCCAGTTCCAAGTCAATTGCTTGCAGTAAATCAGAATAGGAGCTTTAATAACCTGTGGTTAGCATGCAGCTTTTGTGTCAGACAGAGACACCCTCCATCAGAAAAGTACTTAACTTGATGACAGATTCCATAGCTATAAAAAGTCTGTAAAAACATTGCAACGTCACTAGAGTTTTTATGAGCTGACTGATTTGTACTTTAATATATCTAATTGATGCACACAATTTTTGTAATTATTGGTTACTAGAAATGACCTTTTTAACCACTTTACCGCTGCTCACTAGAGCTCTACTGCGGCAAAGCGGCTCGATAACGTCTGGTGACGTAGACCTACGTCGCTAGACATTCCCCTCTCTCAGCGGCGCGCGCGTGCCACCGGAGGCTCGCTCCCGCTGTATTCAGTCACAGCGGGAGTCGGGCCAGGGGAGGAGCGGTGGTGATCACCGCCGCTCTTCCCCGATCGTCGGGGATCTAGTGTGGAGATCCGCCCGCTTGTGTAAACAAAGCGGGCGGATCTCCTATGTGACAGGCAGGGTCAGATTGCAGGGTTCAGCATAGCTGAACCTGCGATCTGTTCCTGTGTCACTCAGTCCCCTCCCCCCACACACGTTAGTAAGCCCCAGGCATACATTAACCCCTTGATCACCAATAAAAATTAACCCCTTCCCTGCCAGTGTCATTTTTACAGTAACAGTGCATATGTATAGCACTGATTACTGTAGTAATGTCACTGGTAACCCCAAAAGTGTCAAAAATGTCAGTCAAGGGTCCGATCTGTTCGCCGCAATGTCGCAGTCCTGCAAAAAAAATCGCAGATCGCCGCCATTACTCGTTAAAAAAAAAACAACAGAAATCTTTCCCTTAGTTAGTAAACGCAATAACTTTTGCGCAAACCAATCAAAATACGCTTTTTGCGATTTTTTTACCAAAAAAAAGTAGCAGAAAACAAATTGGCCTAAAATGATAAAAAAGTTAGATTTTTACATTTTTTGGGGGGGAATTTCATATAAAAAAATTTGAAAAATATTGTTATTTTTTCAAAATTGTCGCTCTTTTTTTGTTTATATCGCAAAAAGTAAAAATTGTACAGGTGATCAAATACCACCAAAAGAAAGCTCTGTTTGTGGGAAAAAAAAGGACGGAAATTTCGTTTGGGTATGGCGTTGCATGTCCACGCAATTGTCAGTTAAAGTCGCACAGTGCCGAATCTTAAAAAGTGGCCCGGACGTAAGACAGCAAAATCCTCCGGTGGTAAAGCGGTTAAATAATCCTTTTCCCCCTCCCAGTGGCCCTTTGACTAGGTTCCCCACCCGATGCCACAGGGATGTGGAACCGGGGAGGAGGCAGAAGCTGGAACATGTTTCACCCTAAATACAGGTGGAACATGTAACATGTTCCAAAGGTGAACTTAGCCTTTAAGCTGCTCATAGATATATCAAAATTCATCCAGTTCAGCAGTGACCTGCTAAGTTTTGATCCATATATGTATATATATATATATATATATCATCTTCTGGTGAACGGGATTGTTCTAAAAGTTTGGTCGAGGTGGAGTCCCGTTGATAGAATACAATGGCATAAATCTTCCATCCACCTCGCTTGTGCGAATGAGGGAATCCGTTAGTTAGCCTAAGTCACTTCCTGTTCTAGGGTGAAAATGCTTCCTTGCATGATGTTTCTGCAGCGTTGTCATCCTCTTCTGTGTGCTCCTGTCTGGGATTACAAGTGCTGATGTAGAGGGTAACTCCACTTTTTTGGGGAAAAAAAAAGAGCAACATAATAATATAGTATATACCAGTCTTTTTTAAGCAGGATGCCCGGCCCACTGGGGTGCCTTGAAGCTTCTTCAGGGGTGCCTTGGCAAAATGCATAAAAAATTATCAAAAATTGTATACAAGCCAGCAGGTGGAGGAAGCTTGCCTTTTACATACACAAAGCCACAGATTTTGATTATGCACCATTACAACTTTCTAGACCAGAGGCATAACTAGAACCTTCAGGGCCCCGGTGCAAGAAACCATGAGGGGACCCCTGGCCGGGGCCCTTCCCTTCAAGCCTGGGGGTCTTCCCACTGATCCTGGGGCCCTTTATTCTCATTGCGGGGCCCTTTATTACGGTTCCGCAGCGGGACCCTTTCACAAGTTCTGCAGTGGGCTCCCTTCCTGCCATCTTGGGGCCTCCCCACGGTGGTGGAATGCCAGGGCCCGGTTGCAAGTGTGACCTTTGCGATCCTGGAAGTTCACCCACTGGTGTCAGTAGTTTTTATTTTTTGGTATTTTAATTGTATTATATTTTTATCATTTTATTTTATTTTTTACAATGTCACTGACAATGACTCTGTCCATCCAGAAAAGGAAGGAGCTGGTAAATTACATATTTACCGACTCCTTCCTGGTTCTTTATTGTGACACATCCTCTGCAGCAGTCGGCAGGAGAGAGGAGGGAGCACAGTGGGGGGGGGGGGACCAGGGGAGCACACAGGGCCCCAGAGACAGCAAAACACAAGTGAACTGGATATGAGGAGTGGGGGGGGGGGGGCAGCATACAGAGGAAACAAACTCCTCCATTTTCCTTCTGCAGCTACAGGAGGAAAAAGGAGGACAGTGATTTCTCTACATGCCGCCCCCGCCACTCCTATCCAGGTGTACAGGGGAGCCGCACAGGTCCCCTGGAGCATGGGGCCCGGTTGCAATCGCAACCCCTGCAACCCCTGTAGTTACGCCCCTGTTCTAGACACTGACATCCTAATAACCATTGATGTCATCAGTTGATAAGGATGTCTGTTGCAAAAATGTTGTAGCGAATGGGGGGATATACCGGTGCTGGACAATCCCACTCAGGACACTATCAACACAATTTATGTAAAAACATTTATTTTATTTGTAACAAAAAATATTAATAAAATACTACACATGTTCGCAGTATAGTAGAAAATACATGAATGACAAAAAAAGGACAAAAAACCTCTTCCTCAAAACAACCCACAAACCCAACCTTATAATAGGGGTGTACCCAAGTATATACAAAAGGTCAGGATAATCCAACACCTTTCACCTATATGGCTTCCTCAGGGATATTGGGTGAAGAGGATTTACAGTGTCAGTTTACTATAAAAAGAAACAAACATCATAATAGTGACAGCAATTTGATTCATATAATATTTATATCAAAAAATGATTTGCATTTCCAAAAATGTCATATCCGATTCGGATTCAAAACAGCATTACTTACACAGTAAATGTGATTCCAAGAAGAAAAAACAGGAATAAATAAAACCAAATTCCTCATAAATGGATTGCTGGTGTATTACGTCTGCCCGCAGTGTCCAGAACTATCATGAGGGCACAAAACGCTGCTCCACCACGTAAAAAAAGAGGGGGAGGGGGGGGGTAGGCGCTGCCACAAAGACCCCAGTGACCAACTTCATATAAGAGGGAGCATAGCCAGGCACCTCAAGAGATGTAATGGTAATTTCTATAATAAATATAAAATATATGGGATAGGGCCAGGATGTCAAGGATGTCTGTTACCTACACAGCATCCTTGTTTGACCTTCCTGTGCCTCTCGCTGTCAGCGCTGGGGTCACATTAGCTGGCTGATGGAGAGAAATTGAGGGAGCAGAGAAACATTGGAATACTAGTCAGTACCAGTGTGCAAAAGTGTATTTGCTTTGGAAGAAAAAAATCACATCTAACGTTGGGTGTCCTACATGTTGCTACATTATGTAAAACTATTAGAATCGTTTTTTCATTTTAGAATGGGGTTCTTCAATGCTGTCCACAATTTTAAAGAGTGCCTTGACTCAAAAAAGGTTGAGAAACACTAGTATATACAATTGCAACACAAGTCATATTGTAATGGAATGTTATTAAAAATGGCCTTTCCTTTTCAATCTGAAGCGCTGTAATTTTCTGTAAAATGCAATGCAATATGGTTACCTGGAGCTGCTCTGTACACAGAAATTCTGTACTGACCACACCTCAGTGACATCATTTCCTGCTTGTGTGATTGGCTCACTGATTTTCCCAGAAGTCTACACTTAGACATGTCTAAGATACAAGTCAGATTTCAGGCATCCCCTGCAACAAAAATGTCATTTTTGGTGAGATACTGCCAATAGGAAATCATGTCTAAAGGGATGCAGACAATGCAATTGTCCTCATTAGAGCCCTGCAGGAGCAGCAGCTGATTTATAATTATGTAACCACTCCCATACAGATTCGCTTACTACATGGACACAGACAAATACACAGGGATTTCTTCAGAATAACAAAAGTTAGGAATCTGCAATAACATTTGTTAAAATCCTTGTAATGTACATAGATCACACAGAGGGTATTTTTTTTTTTCTCAACAAAAGTGGAGTTACTCTTTTAGTGTGCCATATTACACATGTCTAGCTGATTTCTGGAAGGGGAAGAGAGATATACTCACCAATTGCTACAGCGTTTCTCCCTCATTGGCTGGATAAGCAAGGTGTCGCTGCCTGGTTGGTATTACAGGGATCTCCAAACGACGGCCCCCCAGCTGTTGCGGAACTACATATCCCACGAGGCATTGTAAAACTCTGACATTCACAGACATGACTAGGCATGATGGGAATTGTAGTTCCTGAAAAACTGGAGGGCCATAGTTTTGAGACCCCCTGGTATAGAAGGTTCTATATTAGAGGTTATCTCCTCAATCATCCAGCCAATGAGGGACTGATGCTGTAGAAGTGGGTATTTCTGTGCCATATCTAGAGATCCTGTCGATGGGGAGTTGTTGCAAATGTGACATGGTCCTTACATAGCTTATCGACTTCCACAGTGTGCACATCACCCGTTCATTTTGCTGTCCATGTAAGGAAACTAAGAAAATAAAAGCTAATTATATAAATAGGGTGGCTGTCTCACAGCATAACTATTCTGATCGTAAAACAATGACACTGGGGGATTCGGCCCCATCCCTACTCTTATCTTCTTCTATATTTGGATGAGTCACTTTGGGGAGCAGCTCCACAAAAAAATAATACATTTAATGGGTATAATGTATGTTTTAAACTTTATGGACATTATACCAATTCGTAGTCATCTTCGTAATTTTCAGCTTTTAATAATTTTACAAATGAGACGTATAGGTTACTTTTAGTTATCTCTCAGCCTCATATTTTAGCCCTAATTCCCATAACTCCCCCTTCTGCACTTACAAGAATCAGTAAGGTTCTGCTGATTTGTAAAAATCCTCCCACCCAAAGGCCATGCTGTATCTGACCTTATCTTTTGCCTTTCAGTTTTAGGTAGTCTCTGGTGGACTGAATCATCTGTCGGCTTCTTTTATCACATATGCACAGTCATTTAGTAGCATTCATATACACCAGGGGTGGGGAACCTTTTTTCTGCT
Organism: Pelophylax lessonae; assembly: GCF_965119305.1. Lineage (NCBI taxonomy): Eukaryota > Metazoa > Chordata > Amphibia > Anura > Ranidae > Pelophylax > Pelophylax lessonae. The sequence continues at coordinate 671,593,323 of NC_138769.1, read as the reverse complement.
AAGGGCCATTTGGATATATCATTCGGGGGCATTACAAAATGATCAACTTAAAAATTAGCCTGTTATATTTGGTCAAACATTTAATTAACTCACCCCTAATGTGATGGCTGGAACTGCTTCTCTTTGGTAAGGTGTGTGAGGTTAGTTGGTATTGATGATGGTGCTATTCACAACTGGTTTTCCAGGTTTGCGTTGGTCAGTCTTGAGCACAGTCGTCTCTTTGCGATGGTAAGTAAAATAACTGCTGGTGGGTACTGCTGGCTCAGGCTGGTACTGCTGTGGGTGCTGGCTGGTACTTGTGGGTGCTGCTGGCTGGTACTGCTGGCCTACTAGCAGGTACTGCTGGCTGGTACTGCTGGCTCAGGCTCGTACTGCTGGCTGGTACTGTGCTGTGGGTACTGCTGGCTGGTACTGCTGTGGGTACTGCTGGCTGGTACTGCTGCTGGTACTGCTGGGTAAGGCTGGTACTGCTGGCTGGCACTGTGCTGTGGGTACTGCTGGCTGGTACTGCTGGCTCAGCCTGGTACTGCTGGCTGGTACTGCTGTGTGTACTGCTGGCTCAGGCTGGTACACTGCTGGCTGGTACTGCTGTGGATACTGCTGGCTCAGGCTGGTACACTGCTAGCTGGTACTGCTGTGGGTACTGCTGGCTCAGGCTGGTAGTGCTGGCTGGTACTGCTGTGGGTACTGCTGGCTCAGGCTGGTAGTGCTGGCTGGTACTGCTGTGGGTACTGCTGGTGGCAAATGCTGGCTAGAGACTCCGAAGCGACGCCGCGCTGGAGAAAGAAAGAGACAATGATTCCTGTATTCGTCAGTCTCCTCACAGGCGGAGTGCATTTGATATCACTCCGCCTGTGACTCACTCACACTGTAAGGATGGAGACAGAACTATACAGGAAACATCGGCTCCATTCTGACAGCTCAGCTGAGAAAGACACAGACTTAGCAGCACTGGGGGCCAGACCAAATTATTTAGTGGGCCGCAGGTTCCCCACCCCTGATATATACGGTCATTTAGTAGCATTCATAAAAAAACGGTCATTTAGTAGCATTTTAAATTACTCTATCTATCCCCCGACTGATGGAGCACCAGCCGCCACTGGTATATACAGTATATTTAGTACAGTGCAAAACATTTATATGGGTGTAAAGAAATGCTGTAAAGTAAGAATGCTTTCAAAAATATGTATTTAATTGTTTATTTTTATCAATTTACAAAGCGCAAAGTGAGAGAAGAGAAGAAAAATCAAAATCAAATCAATATTTGGTGTGACTAGATAATCAAAGAAAGTGCAGCGCTAAACCAAATCGCAAAATAAATATCCCATAATAAACTGAACAAAAAATGTGAAGAAATATAATAACAACAATAATAAAATGACAGTGCAGTCCAAGGGAATAAAGTCCGCAGAATAGAAAACATATATCCCAGTGCAGTGAATAATTGCAGAACTGGGTCATGCCACCCTCTGCGCTCCAATCCTCAATGTGAAAACCTTCCGCCACTTGTAAAAATGACTGCTTACCAGAATATGTGGACTCAGTTACCCATACCCATACAGGTACCGGGTCACCCATGTTTTGAATGTGTCCATGAGTGATACTAGAAGACTCCAAACGTTTCCCCACATAACAACGTGATGAATTTGCTTCACATAAATTGATGTCTTTGGTTATCTGTTTTTTGCAATGACATGTCCATTGTAGTGCGAGCAGCTAGAGATACACTGAATTAGCGCAGTTTCTGCACATTTCACACTATTTGGTGTGACTACCCTTTGGCTTCAAACCAGCATCAGTTCTTCTGTGGCCATAAGCATGCCCAGTTCACACCCCCAGGGTGACACAAATGGGCTGGGTGGTACGATTCGGCAGTGAATTGCCAGGGTGTATGGCCCGCCCATCCGGCTGGGATACTGTACGTGTGGCGCTCACACACTGACGCTGAATTCTCACGTGACAAGTACCAGCTGGTCTCCGAGACTTATGCACACACGCCCATATGGGCATCATTGCTGGATGGGGGGGTACTTAAGATGGCGACGGGACTCTCCCAGACCAGCGGTGTCCGGATGGAGCAGGCTGTGTGAGCCCTTTGTGTATGACAGGTGTGAATACTTTTGTTTTGCTTGGAGATGATTGTCTGGGCTTATTTGAAGCTAAGCCAACTTTGGTATGCCCTCCTTTTGTTTTGTTTTCGTTGTGGGTTAAATACAGCAAGCAATCCCCTGCCTGCCACCACTAGCACCTGAAAATGGAAAGCTTATGGGTTTCCCATGAAGGGTAGGCACACTTGTTGGCCATAGAAGTAAGTTAATTGAGGATTATAAAAGGAGGCTACAGCAGGTTATTTTTAACCTGCTGTGTTGGCATATTATATGTTAATGACAATAATCTATTTATTTAATATCTGTAGGTACTAGATACAGCTTGCTCTGGTAATTGTGATATTTATTTCCACTACCAATAAGAAAGTGCAGTTATATTATTGGTATTTACCCGATATATTGTATCTTCAATGGCTTTCTTGTAAGAATGCTGAACAAATGGGTCTATATGTCTCTTTATCTCTTTTTTTCAGACGCACCATATATTCCTGTAGGGTCTAATTTGTTGACTGCAAATTTGGGTCTTGGATCCAATAACTCCACAATATATGGCCTAAGTATGTACAGTATCTCACAAAAGTGAGTACACCCCTCACATTTTTGTAAATATTTTATTATATCTTTTCATATGACAACGCAGAAGAAATGACACTTTGCTACAATGTAAAGCAGTGAGTGTACAGCTTGTATAACAGTGTAAATTTGTTGTCCCCTCAAAATTACTCAACACACAGCCATTAATGTCTAAACCGCTGGCAACAAAAGTGAGTACACCCCTAAGTGGAAATGTCCAAATTAGGCACAATTACCCATTTTTCCTCCCCAGTGTTACAAGGTCTCAGGTGTGAATAGGGAGCAGGTGTGTTAAATTTGGTGTTATCGCTCTCACTCTCTCATACTGGTCGCTGGAAGTTCTACATGGCATCTCATGGCAAAGAACTCTCTGAGGATCTGAAAAAACTAATTTCTGCTCTACATAAAGATGGCCTAGGCTATAGGAAGATAGCCAAGACCTTGAAACTGAGCTGCAGCACGGTGGCCAAGACCATACAACGGGTTAACAGGACAGGTTCCACTCAGAATAGGCCTCGCCATGGTCGACCAAAGAAGTTGATTGCACGTGCTCAGCGTCCTATGCAGAGGTTGTCTTTGGGAAATAGACGTATGAGTGCTGCCAGCATTGATGCAGAGGTTGAATAGGGTGAGGGGGTCAGCCTGTCAGTGCTCAGACCATACGCTGCACACTGCATGGCTGTCGTCCCAGAAGGAAGCCTCTTCTAAAGATGATGCACTAGAAAGCCCACAAACAATTTGCTGAGGACAACTAACTAAGGACATGGATTACTGGAATGAGACCAAGATAAACTTATTTGGTTCAGATGGTGTCAAGCATGTGTGGGGGCAACCAGGTGGGGAGTTCAAAGACAAGTGTGTCTTGCCTACAGTCAAGCATGGTGATGGGAGTGTCATGGTCTGGGGCTGCATGAGTGCTTCTAGCACTGGGGAGCTACAGTTCATTGAGGGAACCATGGATGCCAACATGTACTGTGACATACTGAAGCAGAGCATGATCCCCTCCCTTCAGGGACTGGGTTTAGGCAGTATTCCAACATGATAATGACCCCAACCACACCTCCAAGATGACCGCTGCCTTGCTAAAGAAGCTAAAGGTAAAGGTGATGGACTGGCCAAGCATGTCTCCTGACCTAAACCCTATTGAGCATCTGTGGGGCATCCTCAAACGGAAGGTGGAGAAGAGCAAGGTCTCGAACATCTACCAGCTCTGTGATGTCGTCATGGAACAGTGGAAGAGGACTCCATGTCCAAGAGGGTTAAGGCAGTGCTGGAAAATAATGGTGGCCACACAAAATATTGACACTTTGGGCCCAATTTAGACATTTTCACTTAGAGGTGTACTCACCTTTGTTGCCAGCGGTTTAGACATTACTGTAATGGCTGTGTGTTGAGTTATTTTTAGGGGAGAGCAAATATACACTGTTATACAAGCTGTACACTCACTACTTTACATTGTAGCAAAGTATAATTTCTTCAGTGTTGTCACATGAAAAGATATAATAAAATATTTACAAAAATGTGAGGGGTGAACTCACTTTTGTGAGATACTGTATCTGCATTCCCCCTAAGGAGCTTGACATATATTATACTATGATCCTTACTATATTGATTGTTTCTATATTGGCATTTAGCTTTACTACATATTTAGACAGTCCCCTGGTGGCCATTCTTGATGCTCCGGCACCCGCCCAAGGAGTATTTTAGCTGGTACTGCCTTGGGTGGGTTTTGCAGAACAAACCGATAACTATAAATTGTGTTGGCTATGTGTAGCTTGTATAAATGTTCTATAAATGAAACATAAATGTTGTTTCTTTATAGATATGTGATATATATTCCTCATAAGCCCTGACGAAGCAACTTGGTGAAACGCGTCAGCCCATAAGGATTGTCTCTTCAGCACCTAATCTTGCTTTACTCATGTGTACAAGTTACCAGTACTGCTTGGTTTTGTCTGAGTTTTGTTTATTTTTTTTTACTTGTTCTAATAAATAAAAATGTATTTTATACTGAAATTGAACTCCTGTTTTCTGACCTGCATAGTCCAATATCCAGTTGCCCCTTTTTCTTTCTATATATACAATACAGATGATGGCCATAAATGTCACAATACTTGCAATCAGTTCTTACACTTGCATGCTTTGTACACTTGCACAAAGTCAGGGATTTTGTAGGATTAGTCAGGTGATGATCCACCAATCATACCTAGCAGGTACTAATGATCATCAATTCCATATGTAGGTTGAAACACAGTCATTAACTGAAACAGAAACAGCTGTGTAGAACGCTTAAAATTGGGTGGGGAACAGCCAAACTCTGCTACTAAGGTAAGGGTGTGGAAGACAGTTTCATGTTACAGGTCATACACCATGGCAAGACTGAGCACAGCAACACGACACAAGGCAGTTATACTGCATCAGTAAAGTCTCTCCCAGGCAAATATTTCAAAGCAGACTGAGGTTTCAAGATGTGCTGTTCAAGCTCTTTTTAAGAAGCACAAAGAAACAGGCAATGTTGAGGACCATAGACGCAGTGGTTGGCCAAGGAAACTTAATGCAGCAGATTAAAGACACATCATGTTTTCTTCCCTTCCGCATTGGAGGATGGCCAGCAGTGCCATCAGCATAGAACTGGCAGAAACCAGTGGGACCCAGGTACACCGAGAAGTGTGGCCAGAAATGGTCTTCATAGAAGAATTGCAGCCAAAAAAGCCATACCTGTAATGTGGAAAGAAGAATAAGCGACTCAACTGTGCACAAAAACATAGGAACTGAGGAGCAGGAAAATGGCAGCAGGGGCTTTGAACTAATGAGTCAAAATTAAAAATATTTGTTTGTAGCAGGAGGCAGTTTGTTTACAGAAGGGCTGATGAGCAGTACAATGAGGAGTGTCTGCAGGCAACAGTGAAGCATGGTGGAGGTTCCTTGCAAGTTTGGGGCTGCATTTCTGCAAATGGAGTTGAAGATTTGATTTGGATTTCTCTTCTGTTCATTTATTTATTTATTTATTTATTTTACTCATTTTGATATATTATTAATATACAGCATTTTTTATACCTACCTAAAACTTTTGCACAGTACTATATATATATATATTTAGACAGCATATGACCTACTACCTACTTGTAGTCTTTAAAACAAGCCTTCACTGACTGAATATTTTTACAACAGAGGCACTAAAATTGCAGCTAACCTCACCTAATTTCCTCTAACAATAGGGATATGACATCCTACCAGACTTACAATGTAAATGCACAGCAGATGCTGTGAGCTGTTTAGAAACTGACTACAACTCAACTTTGGATAAATTACTTCATACTACATGCAGCTACAGAGGTCAATGAGGGCTTGTTTTAACCTCCCTGGCGGTATGATTCTTTCCCATTTTAGGTGCTGAAAGCGGTACCATTATTTTGCATGTAATTCTTAAGAATGAGCAGCCCAAACCAACTATTTACATATGATTTTTTTTTATAATCATATATCATATATTTATTATCTTCTTTATAACATCTCGGGTATGATAAAGCTTGAAACACAAAATCATAAATTATAATATAATAAAAAACTATAAATAAGTTAAAGTATGCATGTATGTATATATATATATATATACAGTATATATATATATATATATATATATATATACTGTGTGTATATATATATATATATATACGTGTATATATATATATATATATATATATATATACATAAAAAGTACAGTAAAACTGCAGGAAAGGGCACTGGGGGCAATCTAATGTGAATTTATTATATTTTGCAATGTATCAGTGTGTTTTACTTTTGGATTTGCCGCCGGTTCCACCCCCTGCGAGAGACGGAAGCCGGGGCACAGAGAGAATCGGAAGGAAAGGAAGATCGGCCGCCGCACACCGCCCGCATACATCGCTGGATCCCGGTGACAAGGTAAGTAACCCCTCTACCAGGATCCAGTGATGCTTCTGGCAGTACCCCGAGTGTGGCTCGGGGTTACCGCTTTTGGCACTGAAATGTAACCCCGAGCCACACTCGGGAATACTGCTAGGAAGGTTAATTATTTACTACTTGTTAAGAACGTGTAAGGGCCCTTTTACACCTAGAGGTTGTGGAGCATTGTGGTAAAGTCTACGTTACCACAAAGCACGGCTATGCACAATCCAGTTTTTCAATGACAAATCACCCCCAACACACGCATGGCAACACACCCTCCCGGCGTTGTGGTTTGCTGCATCGGGAAATATTATGCATGTCTGTTTTTAGGTCCATTATGGGGCATTGGCAGCCTACTCAAATAAATAGCCTACCCTAATGCAATGCATAATGCATGTTAACATGCAACATTTATGCGGATTAACGCGCCACAACAGAACGTCTTGGTGTGAATGGATCCTAAATACTCAAATGTCCATTTCCTGGCCACAGGTTCACTTTAGGCTGATAAGACTCATTACAATCTTCTTTAGATTTATTCCTGTTACAGTGTGTAGTGTGCAGACCAGCCTGGGTAAATAATAAATTAATTGTTTAGGTGGACTCTTATACTACAATTGTATATAGTTATTGGTAGATCTAAAGAAGATTGTAATGAGATAGTACAACCTGATCATATTGTGTGTAGCCAGCTTTAAGCTGGCTACACACAATACAATTTTTATACAATTTTCTCATACAACTTTTCTTTAGATTTACCAAAACCATATAATTTTTAGGTCAAACTTAACCACTTTCAAATTGTATGCAATCAGGCACTACATAAATTAAGGTAAATCTAAAGGAAATTGAACAAAAAAAAAAAAAACTGTATAATGTGTATCCAGCTTTAGTGTAGTAGGGAGTTTAAAATGTAAACTTTTAGTTAAAACTATGATTAATTGCTAAAGTTATTCCATGCCATTGCACTAATTCGAAATACCATATACCTAGTAGAGATGAGCACGACGGAAACAGTTGTTTCACTTTCATTCATTAAGTAAATCATTTCATTTCGTAATAATCATGTTAGAATGATTTGTTTTTGGAATTTGTTTTGAATATTCGGATTCCTTTTGTAAGTTCGGTGTTCCGAATCAATCCGTATTTTCAGAAGTTCTGGTATTCTTTTGTTTTTTCAGAAGACTGGCTATATCCCTTCTAGTCCAACCCACAAAGAGAAATGAAATAAACTGATTGGATGATGTTGACTGGAATCGCATGCATCCCGAAATGGAAATAAATTAAAGTAGAACTACAGGCAAAACTTTTTTTTTCTTTTTGAATAGAGCGAAGGAGGGCTATAACCCCTGTCAGATTTTTATTTGCCAAACAGAAAATGAGAGGAAATCCCTGCAAATTAAGGGAATTCCTTGGGGACCCCCCGGTCACCAGAACTAGTGTCCCCATTGGAAGATTTCCCCTCTATTACTTTTCTGGGGACAACCAAAAATGTAGGATTTTCTTTTACTTTCACTTTTAATGATAATAATAAACAGGACAAATAAAGAGGGAGGAAGAAGCTACTCACCATTGTTTATTAACTTCAAAGTTACTGTTTAACTCAATCCCTCGAATCTAACAGTAATCGACCACTAACCTCTGTAAGTATATGTGTTACTTTTCATATGCTGTTCATTGTTATGCATTGTCTTTGGATTCTGTATATTTGCATTTTTCTTCAATAAATTGTTTTTGGACAAAAAAAAAAAAAAGAGAGGGGGAATCTCCCTAACAGGGGCACAGACAGCAATAAAAACTGACAGGTGCTCTAAACCCTCTCCACTCTATCCAAAAGGAAAAAAAAGTTTTACCTTTAGTTTTACTTTAATTTTGGATTCATTTGATATGTTATGTTTCAGAGATTCTGATGGATCTACCTTCATCCAACCTCAATCACAATAAGTAGGGATCATTTTGTTAAACTTTCAGTGCCGGTTCACACTATAGCGATGTCAGACTTTGCATGTGATTCGCACTGCTCTGAAAATCACATGTGAGGTCTGTGTGATGTAAATTCAGCCATACAGATTATATGGCTGAATTTGCATTGCATTCTGACCAAAGTCATGCAGGACCCTTTTTTTTGGCCTGCACCAGAATCAGATAGCATGGGTGTTCACACCTATGAACTGTCTGAACTTTGTATTAACACTCCCAGCAGTTCGCATATGGCAGTGTGAACTGCCTGCAAGTCGGGTGCGATATGGGAACCTGCAGTGGCTTTGTAGGGTTCCCGCATCGCACCAATGTGAACCGACAATTACACATTACTGTATTTATTGCAACATGTTTCCATTTGATATGTAGTGCATTTTTTAGAATAATGAAAAACGTTAATGCAAAATGAATCGGCTGATTGTCCAAGAGTCAAAGACTACCGCGTCACTCTCATCCAAATAAAATGAATGAATCCAAATTAATACATATTCATTCGTTATGTTATTAAATAAAATGTATTCCCTTTTTACCAACTGACTTTATTTGTTGGGCCACGCACATACACATTCAATGAATGGTCTCTCAAGTTCAAACCCAATACAAAAGGAATCTTATTAGAATATTCGCGCTTACCTCACTGGATTCAAAACTAAATGGATCTGAATCAATTCGGATCATTTGTTATGTTGTTAAGTTTTTTTCGGATGCTTCAAGCATTACCAAAAGAGCCAAACTATTGCATCATGTCATCCAAATAAAACAAATGAATACAAATTAATTTGTTGTTTCTTCATAATTTAAGGCCTCTTTCACACGAGCATTCTGTATGTCCGTTTTTCATCCCACCCGTTTGCGGATGAAAAACGGACACAATGCATGTCTATGTAAATACGGATGTCAGCGGATGACCATCCCCTGACATCCGTTTTGCGTCCGTTCCGTTCAGTTCCGTTTTTTTTAACCCTATTTTTCTCCCGTTAAAAAAACGGAACGGGCGCAAAAACGGATGTCAGTGGTGTCATCCGCTGACATCCGTATTTACATAGACATACATTATGTCCGTTTATCATCCGCAAATGGATGGGTGATAAACGGACATACAGAACGGACACTCCAATGTATCATCCGTGTCAAAAAAAAATTGAACTGATCGGAGGAAAATAACGGAACGCCAGTGTAAAAGGACCATAATTCAGATTCATTGAAATTTGTTACTGTTGTGATTCAGAGATTCAGATACATCCACATGTCCGAATCATGCAAATTTCATCCAAATTTTGAATCATAATGAAGTGAATCGGACATGTCTAATACCAAGTATAGTAATACAGCATCTGTGGGCTCCAGTGCAAAGTATATGAGTTGTACACCTTTTCTTTCTTCTTTAACCTAGGCCAGTGTTTGGAAACGCAGACATGATGCAATCATGTGAAGGTCTGTCTGTTGGCTAAGTGTCTTGTTCACATCAACGTGTTCAGGTAATGTGTGAATTGTTGCATGGCACCCCCATGCACCTTCACCACGTGGGTGTGAAGGAGCCTTTTCACTCATATATCCATATTTATCTGACAAAGGAACACCCTCCTACCATTAATTTTTTTTTTTTTTCAAAATCCCCCTTATGTTTTTTTTCCTGAAAAAATATACTTATACCCCCAGCCAATCCAGAGGCGTTCTGTATTGATCTGTTGCTCTTCTGCTGTACACTGGGTCCTGCGCCCCTATCTTTCTCTCTGACATCATCATACTAGCCGTGTTTCTTCCTGGTTCTTGCAGCCAGCCCCTGATGAGGTGAATGCGCCATGGTGTCAAGGTCTTACCTTGCCCTCCTCTTGGCAGCCATCTTGGACATGTTCAGACTGCTGCCTCTTAAATACTCTGATTGCATTATCACTTGCCTGCTGCTTGGGTGTCGCACAGTGATGATGCTGCACACCTGACAAAATCTATCACCTGATGGATGGGTTGTAGTCCTTGCCTTTGTGGTTGTGCTCCAAGGTGCATCTCTGCTAGAAGCCTTCTGTTCTCCGTGTTCCTCCGTGTATGACCTGGCTTTGCTGATGACTCTCCTGGCTCTCGGCCTGACATCGGTAGACGACCTGGCATCGGCAGACTACCCGTTTCTGGATTTGACTCCGGCTTGTATGACTACTCACTTCTGAGCTTGTTCCTGCTCCCATTTCCTCACTCTTGGTGTGCATTTATTGTTGTTTTCTCCAATAAACTGCTTTATTTTACCTGCATCCCCGTGTGGTCTGATTTCCTGGCGCCCTGACATTACACAAGGACCATGAATCCTGACGATGCAGGTGCTCCTACACTCCCCATGCTGGTTACCAGGCTCAACAAGATCACCTTTTGGGTAAGTTCGCTCAGGCATTGCAGAGGTTGCTTGCACGCACAGCGCACCTCGTTCCTGGTGCTGCTAGGCCGGTGGTTCCTCCTGTTGTTGCACCTGCTGCTGCTCCTGTTGCCGCTCCTGCAGTAGCAGCTGGAGTTGCTGTTACCAGAGGGATGACTGGATCAGCCCCCCTCCAGCAGCGCTATGGGGGTGAAGCGAGTCAGTGTTTTGGCTTCCTAAACCAAGAGGGCATTTATTATGAGATGGTTCTCCAGGCGTTTCCATCTGACAGGTCCAAGGTGGGCATCCTAATTTCGTTGTTCTCGGACAAGGCCTTGGCCTGGGTGAATCTCTTATGGGAGAACGATAATCCTGTGATACTTGATTACCCGAGTTTTGTTGCCACCTTTCCTAGGGTATTCGATGTGCCTGCTTGCTCTGCCTCTGCTGCTAAGCCGCTCCTGTTAATTCAACAGGGTACACGAACCATTGCCGAGTATGCCATCACATTTCGTACCCTGGCAGCAGAGGTGGGCTGGAATAATGAGGCTCTGGTGGCTGTCTCATGGTCTCTCTGATGCATTAAAGGATGAGATTGCAGCCAAGGATCTCCCGGACGAGCTTGAGGCTCTCATTTCCTTCCGGATTTTGATCGATACCAGGCTAAGGGAGAGACCATCATTTAAGGAGCGCCTGCGGAGGCCTCCTACCAGATTGGCTCCTACTATTTCTTTCCCACCTATTCCTCCCTCACCTCCCACGCCTCCTGGGGATGGTGCGTCTGGCTGTGAACCCATGCAGCTGGGGATCATTTGCCTTTCCGAGGCTGAGCGGGCCTTTAGGAGGAGGAAAGGCCGGTGCCTGTATTGCGGTCTTGGTGGGCATTTCCTGAAATCTTGCCTGACCCATCCGGGAAACGCTCGCACCTAAGGTCCTGTCGGGGGCAGACCCTAGGTGGAATTTCCTCATCCCCAGTTTCCACTAAAAATAAACTACTAATCACAGTTGTCCTCTCGTGGGCAGCGGGTTCGGTGGTTACTTAGGCGTTGGTAGACTCCGGTGCTGGCAGTTCTTTTATTGACATTACGTTTGCTACTGTAAATTCCATACCCTTGCAGCCTCGTGTTTCTCCACTAGTTATCGAGGCGATTGATGGCAGACCCCCTACAACCGGCACAGGTTACCCACGAGACTGTTCCGGTTCATATAACCATAGGGGCTGTTCACAGGGAGTCAACTTGTTTGCAGGCTATGTCGTCCCCACACTACTCCGTTGTTTTGGGGTACCCTTGGCTTCAGAAACACAACCCGACCTTTGATTGGCAGTCGGTCGAAATCCTCTCTTTATCTTCACAGTGTGGCGCTGTTTGTATCCATGGGCCTGTTAAAGTACTTTGTACTTTCTTGGATTCAGTGTTGCCTACTGAATATTGCGAATATCAAGATGTATTTGGTGCACGCTGGTACTCCTCCTCCTAATCTTCCGTACAATTTTGACATAGACTTGCAACCTGGTGCCATTCTCCCCTCATGGCAGGGTTTATCCTCTCTCGGTTGCAGGGAATAGGGCCACGAAGGAGTACTTTACGGATGCGCTTGCCCAGGGGCACATTCACAAGTCCACTTCTCCAGTGGGTGCCGGTTTTTTCTTTGTAAAGAAAAAGGGGGGTGAGTTGAGACCTTGCATTGATTTTAGGGGCCTCAATCACATCACCGCCAAGAATGCATACCCGATTCTGTTGATTACTGAATTGTTCGACAGCCTCAAGGGAGCAATGGTCTTTTCCAAGCTTGACCTAAGGGCCGCGTATAACCTTGTAAGGATTCAGGAGGGTGATGAGTGGAAGACTGCGTTTAATACCAGAACTGGTCATTACGAATCTCTAGTGATGCCCTTTGGGTTGTGCAATGCGCCCACTGTGTTCCAGGAGTCCATCAATGATGTATTTAGTGATATGTTACAGCAATGCATGGTAGTCTATTTGAACGACATCTTGATTTACTCGGACTCCATTGAATCACACTATCTGGATGTCAGACGGGTGCTGCAATGGTTACGTGAGAATGGGCTTTTGTGTAAGCTTGAGAAATGTGAATTCCACTTGTCTCAGGTTGCCTTCTTGGGCTACATAATTTCTGCTGAAGGGTTCTCCATGGACCCTCAGAACGTTTCGGCTGTTCTACAATGGCCTCACCCTAGTGGTCTCCGTTCCATTCAGCATTTCCTTGGGTTTGTCAACTACTATCTGATATTTAACAGGAACTTTTCCTCTTTGGCCAAAGTTATCTCAGATCTGACCAAGAAGGGCTACGATTCCCACAGTTGGACGCCTGCTGCCATCCAAGCTTTCGAGGCCCTCAAGTCTGCTTTCGCTTCGGCTCCCATTCTGTCTCATCCCAATCCTGGTTTGCCCTTTGTCCTAGAGGTGGATTCATCTGAGACAGTAGTAGGTGCCCTCCTATCTCAGCCTCAGATACCTGATGGACCCTTACGTCCTTCTGGTTTCTACAGAGAGCTCTTGGCCATTATCCTTGCTCGAAGGTTCTGTGGTTCCAGTTCTCATTCTCATCAATCATAAGAAACTGACATACCTCTCAGAGGCCAAGAGGCTCACGCACTGTCAGACCAGATGGGCCTTATTTTTGTCCCGTTTTAACTACATGCCCGGCTCCAAGCATGTTAAGGCTGATGCCTTGTCTCGCCAGTATTCTGAGGTGTCCAGGGAGGACTCCGTGCCAACACCGGTGCTACATTCAGATCATATCCTGGCTGCCATCTGCACCAACCTAACCTCTCCTGTTGGGGAACAGATCTTGGCTACCCAACCTGATGCTCCCGCTGAGAGACCTGCTGGCAATTTTTTTGTACCTGAGGGGTTGCGCATCAGACTGTTGCTCACGTACCACAATTCCAAGACTGCCAGTCATCCTGGTAAGAAAGAGATGTCCTGGGCTATTTCCCGTCGGTTCTGGTCACCATCTCTCCGCACTGATGTTGCTGCGTATGTGGCTGCTTGTTCGGTCTGTGCCCAGAACAAATCTCCTTGGCACCTTCCCTTTGGCCTACTGTATCCCATTCCCAATGGGGAGCGTCCCTGGTCTCACCTGGTATTGGATTTTATTGTGGAACTTCCCGAATCCCGAGGTTACATGGTTATCCTCATGGTTGTTGACCGTTTCTCCAAAATGTGCCACTGTGTTCCATTTAAGCAACTGCCTACCGCACAGGAGCTTGCTTTGGCGTTTGCAAGGAGGGTCTTCTGTTTACACAGGTTGCCTAAGAAGATTGTCTGAGATCGTGGGAGCCAGTTTTTCTCCAGGTTCTTGCGCACCTTTTTTCTCCCAGTTGGGTATTCAACTCTCCTTCTCCTCTGCCTACCATCCACAGTGCAATGATGCCGCTGAGCGTTCCAACCAAGCTATGGAGCAATTTCTCTGCTGCTATATATCTCGGACCATCAGGACAATTGGGTTGATCTGCTACCCTGGACAGAGTTTGCCAGGAACTCTGCCATCAACTTGTCTTCCAGAATGTCTCTATTCATGGCCAATTATGGGTTCCAACCCGCTGTGTTGCCTGAGTCCTTCTTGCCACAGGACATTCCAGCTGTGGAGGATCATCTTTGTGCCCTCCGTTCCTCTTGGGTACAGATTCAAGAATCTTTAGGGGTCTCTGCACAGCGTCAGAAGCTCCAGGCAGACCGGAGACGTTTATCTGCTTGTTCGTACCAGGTCGGGGAGAGGGGATGGTTGTTGACCCGTAATCTCAACCTTATGATGCCCACTCCGAAACTGGCACCCTGTTTTGTTGGGCCTTTTCGCATCCTTCATAAGGTGAACCCAGTGGCCTATGCCCTTGGTCTTCCCCCTGGCATGCAATCCAATGTCTTTCTCCTGTCACTTTTAAAGCCACTGGTTTGCAATCGCTATACTTCTTCACTTCCTCACCCTCGTCCAATTCCTGTGGGCAATAATGAGGAGTATGAGGTTAGCAGCATCTTGGATTCTCGTCTGTTCTGAGGTCAGGTTCAATACCTGGTGCACTGGAAGGGTTATGGTCCTGAGAAGCGCTCCTGGGTTCCCTCCGCTGATATTCATGCTTCCGTCCTTCTCCGTGCTTTCCATGCTCGCTTTCCTCAGAAACCGTTTTTGCTCCACAGAGGAGGGGCTGTTGAGGGGAGGGTACTGTCAAGGTCTTACCTTGCCCTCCTGTTGGCAGCTATCTTGGACATGTGCAGACTGCTGCCTCTTATAGACTCAGATTATATCATTGCTTGCCTGCTGCCTGGGCGTCGAACAGTGATGACGCTGCACACCTGGCTATATCTATTACCTGATGGGTTGCAGTCCTTGCCCTTGTGGTTGTGCTCCAAGCTGCATCTCTGCTAGCAGTCTTCTGTTCTCCGTATATGGCCTGGCTTCGCTGACGACTCTCCTGGCTCTTGACCCAACATCGGCAGACGAACTGGCATCGGCAGACTACCCGCTTCTGCACTCGACCCCGGCTTGGATGACTACCCACTTCTGGACTTGACCCCGGCTTGTTCCTGCTCTTACTTCCTCACCTTTGCTGTAGGTTTATTGTTGTTTTCTCCAATAATCTGCTTTATTTTACCTGGATCCCGTGAGGTCTGGTTTCCTGGCACCCTGACACATGGTGCAGGCATCAGGGGACCACCAATAAAAACCAGAATGAGACAGCAGCCTGCCCTCCTCCTCCCCCCTGATGAAATGTCACACCACATGTGCATTTTAGAATGACACAAAGCCTCCTGGGATGCGTGACATGGGTATACTAAGAGGCTGCAGGGGTACATCATTCTCACCCAGGACTAAGGGGACTTTATAATTACAAAAATGTTGAAAAAAAAATGTATGTGAAAGGAGGGGGAAAGGATTGATATTAGGGCTCATTCAGATGTGCGGCAACCCTTGCCTCCCTTCTGAAAAGTGATCCAAGGTGGCAGTCGGCTAGAAGGTGATATGTCACCTTTAAACCTGAAGATGCCAAACAGCCTTGGCAAAACAGTGTGCATTGCACGGTATAAAGCCAGGGCCAGTGCAACCATAAGGGTGGCTTAGGCAGCCGCTTTAGGGCGCCAGGATGAGATGGGGGGAGGAGGCAGGAAAATCTAAAAATTTGATTTTTAATTTGCTGCAGACATGCGCTTTTATCAAGCAACCATGGACCAATCAGTGTCCAGGGTGGTGTCCCCATGCACAGATAGTTCCTGTAGGTGAAAACTATTGGCCAATCAGTACCCTTGTAGGTGTCCCTATGCACATAGTAACCCTGTAGGTGACAGTCATGGGCTGATTAGTGTCCTTGTATGCATGTTTCTTTGCTATAGGTGACAACCCTGAGCTTCTTGGTATCCTCATACACTGGGTGTCCCTCTAGGTGACAATTATTGGCCAATTAGTATCCTTGTAAGTATCCCCATAAATGTAGTGTCAAAGTCGGTATCCCCATACACAAAGTACAGCCGTAGGTGACAACCATGGAATGATCAGTATCCCTGTAGGTGACAACCCTGTGCTTCTCGGTGTCCCCATACACAGAGTGTCCCTGTAGGGGACAACCATGGAATGATCAGTGTCCCTGTAGGGGACAACCATGGAATGATTAGTGTCCCTGTAGGGGACAACCATGGAATGATCAGTATCCCTGTAGGGGACAACCATGGAATGATTAGTGTCCCTGTAGGTGACAACCATGGAATGATCATTATCCCTGTAGGTGACAACCCTGTGCTTCTTGGTGTCCCCATACACAGAGTGTCCCTGTAGGGGACAACCATGGAATGATCAGTATCCCTGTAGGTGACAACCCTGTGCTTCTCGGTGTCCCCATACACAGAGTGTCCCTGTAGGTGACAACCATGGAATGATCAGTATCCCTGTAGGTGACAACCCTGTGCTTCTCGGTGTCCCCATACACAGAGTGTCTCTGTAGGGGACAACCATGGAATGATCAGTATCCCTGTAGGGGACAACCATGGAATGATCAGTGTCCCTGTAGGTGACAACCCTGTGCTTCCCCATACACAGAGTGTCCCTGTAGGTGACAACCATGGAATGATCAGTGTCCCTGTAGGTGACAACCATGGAATGATCAGTGTCCCTGTAGGTGACAACCCTGTGCTTCCCCATACACAGAGTGTCCCTGTAGGGGACAACCATGGAATGATCAGTATCCCTGTAGGTGACAACCATGGAATGATCAGTGTCCCTGTAGGTGACAACCATGGAATGATCAGTGTCCCTGTAGGTGACAACCATGGAATGATCATCAGTATCCCTGTAGGTGACAACCCTGTGCTTCTCGGTGTCCCCATACACAGAGTGTCCCTGTAGGGGACAACCATGGAATGATCAGTGTCCCTGTAGGGGACAACCATGGAATGATTAGTGTCCCTGTAGGGGACAACCATGGAATGATCAGTATCCCTGTAGGGGACAACCATGGAATGATTAGTGTCCCTGTATGTGACAACCATGGAATGATCATTATCCCTGTAGGTGACAACCCTGTGCTTCTTGGTGTCCCCATACACAGAGTGTCCCTGTAGGGGACAACCATGGAATGATCAGTATCCCTGTAGGTGACAACCCTGTGCTTCTCGGTGTCCCCATACACAGAGTGTCCCTGTAGGTGACAACCATGGAATGATCAGTATCCCTGTAGGTGACAACCCTGTGCTTCTCGGTGTCCCCATACACAGAGTGTCCCTGTAGGGGACAACCATGGAATGATCAGTGTCCCTGTAGGGGACAACCATGGAATGATTAGTGTCCCTGTAGGGGACAACCATGGAATGATTAGTGTCCCTGTAGGGGACAACCATGGAATGATCAGTATCCCTGTAGGGGACAACCATGGAATGATTAGTGTCCCTGTAGGTGACAACCATGGAATGATCATTATCCCTGTAGGTGACAACCCTGTGCTTCTTGGTGTCCCCATACACAGAGTGTCCCTGTAGGGGACAACCATGGAATGATCAGTATCCCTGTAGGTGACAACCCTGTGCTTCTCGGTGTCCCCATACACAGAGTGTCCCTGTAGGTGACAACCATGGAATGATCAGTATCCCTGTAGGTGACAACCCTGTGCTTCTCGGTGTCCCCATACACAGAGTGTCTCTGTAGGGGACAACCATGGAATGATCAGTATCCCTGTAGGGGACAACCATGGAATGATCAGTGTCCCTGTAGGTGACAACCCTGTGCTTCCCCATACACAGAGTGTCCCTGTAGGTGACAACCATGGAATGATCAGTGTCCCTGTAGGTGACAACCCTGTGCTTCCCCATACACAGAGTGTCCCTGTAGGGGACAACCATGGAATGATCAGTATCCCTGTAGGTGACAACCATGGAATGATCAGTGTCCCTGTAGGTGACAACCATGGAATGATCAGTATCCCTGTAGGTGACAACCCTGTGCTTCTCGGTGTCCTCATACACAGAGTGTCCCTGTAGGTGACAACCATGGAATGATCAGTGTCCCTGTAGGGGACAACCATGGAATGATCAGTGTCCCTGTAGGTGACAACCATGGAATGATCAGTATCCCTGTAGGTGACAACCCTGTGCTTCTCGGTGTCCCCATACACAGAGTGTCCCTGTAGGTGACAACCATGGAATGATCAGTATCCCTGTAGGTGACAACCCTGTGCTTCTCGGTGTCCCCATACACAGAGTGTCCCTGTAGGTGACATCCATGGACAGATCCCCCTGTGTGATATTTCCCCCAAGTCCCCTAACATGGCTTCTAAAACAATTTATAACAAAATAAAACTTGTAAAAAACTAAACTAAAATAATAAAAACTGCTGACACCATGCATTGCCCTACTGACACCGAGTACACACACACACGTTTGCGGTGTACAGTGTAGTAAGTAGGCTGTGCACACCTATGAGTATCCCTGTAGGTGATAACCATAGAGTCCCTGTAGGTAGGATGAGTGCCCCTCTAGCCCCGTACGGCTCGTTGTCCCCCATACACGTAGTACTGAGCTCGCAGTCCCCGGGTGGTCTTCCCCCCTCAGCTCCGCCCCTCCTCCCGTCTCTGCACAGCGAGGGAGCGTGGTTTGCCCAGCAGGCCCCTCCCACTGTGGGCGGCTCCGTCCGCCAGGCGTGTCCTGTGGCAGTGTGGTCACGTGGTGCGGGAAAAGTTTTTCGCTCCCGCTGGGATGTGAGGAAAGTTTTAGTCGCAGTGAGTGGCGGAGTTCGGATCGGTGGTCGGGGCCCCGGGATAGGATTACGGGCCCCCCGGAGGGAATAGAGGCAGCAGGGGACGGTGACATGCTCGGACTGTGAGCGGCTCTTCTCCCCGGATTTCTTCTATTACCTTTCTGTGTAATGATGGAGAGCGGAGCCCAGCAGAACTCCTCGTCGGCCCCTCAGCCGCCCCCGGCCGGGCACCAGATCGTCCATGTTCGGGGGGACTCGGAGACGGACCTGGAGGCGCTCTTCAACGCCGTCATGAACCCCAAAACCGCCAACGTGCCCCAAACTTTACCCATGAGGATGAGGAAACTTCCCGACTCCTTCTTCAAACAGCCCGAGCCCAAGTCCCACTCCCGCCAGGTACACCGCCAGCAATATAGGGGAGAAACCTCTATGGTCACCTGAATGGGGGAGGTGCAGGAATATGGGGGGCTCTATGGTCACCTCAATGGGGGAGGAGCAGGAATATGGGGGAGGTGCAGGAATATGGGGGCACTATGGTCACCTGATTGGGGGAGGTGCAGGAATATGGGGGGGCTCTATGGTCACCTCAATGGGGGAGGTGCAGGAATATGGGGGAGGTGCAGGAATATGGGGGCACTATGGTCACCTGATTGGGGGAGGTGCAGGAATAAGGGGGCTCTATGGTCACCTGATTGGGGGAGGAGCAGGAATATGGGGGAGGTGCAGGAATATGGGGGCTCTATGGTCACCTGATTGGGGGAGGTGCAGGAATATGGGGGCTCTATGGTCACCTGATTGGGGGAGGTGCAGGAATATGGGGGGCTCTATGGTCACCTCAATGGGGGAGGAGCAGGAATATGGGGGAGGTGCAGGAATATGGGGGCACTATGGTCACCTGATTGGGGGAGGTGCAGGAATATGGGGGGGCTCTATGGTCACCTCAATGGGGGAGGTGCAGGAATATGGGGGAGGTGCAGGAATATGGGGGCACTATGGTCACCTGATTGGGGGAGGTGCAGGAATAAGGGGGCTCTATGGTCACCTGATTGGGGGAGGAGCAGGAATATGGGGGAGGTGCAGGAATATGGGGGCTCTATGGTCACCTGATTGGGGGAGGTGCAGGAATATGGGGGCTCTATGGTCACCTGATTGGGGGAGGTGCAGGAATATGGGGGAGGTGCAGGAATATGGGGGCTCTATGGTCACCTGATTGGGGGAGGTGCAGGAATATGGGGGCTCTATGGTCACCTGATTGGGGGAGGAGCAGGAATATGGGGGCTCTATGGTCACCTGATTGGGGGAGGAGCAGGAATATGGGGGCTCTATGGTCACCTGATTGGGGGAGGAGCAGGAATATGGGGGAGGTGCAGGAATATGGGGGCTCTATGGTCACCTGATTGGGGGAGGTGCAGGAATATGGGGGCTCTATGGTCACCTGATTGGGGGAGGTGCAGGAATATGGGGGAGGTGCAGGAATATGGGGGCACTATGGTCACCTGATTGGGGGAGGTGCAGGAATATGGGGGCTCTATGGTCACCTGATTGGGGGAGGAGCAGGAATATGGGGGCTCTATGGTCACCTGATTGGGGGAGGAGCAGGAATATGGGGGCTCTATGGTCACCTGATTGGGGGAGGAGCAGGAATATGGGGGGCTCTATGGTCACCTGATTGGGGGAGGAGCAGGAATATGGGGGGCTCTATGGTCACCTGATTGGGGGAGGAGCAGGAATATGGGGGCTCTATGGTCACCTGATTGGGGGAGGAGCAGGAATATGGGGGCTATATGGTCACCTCAATGGGGGAGGTGCTCACATGAATATGGAAAGGGGGGGTTGGGGTGCTTAATGGTCACCTGACTAAGGTGGGGGGAGGCACACAAGTCAGCTGACTGAGTGGGGGGGGGGGTTCTGAGTGGTCACCTGACTGGGGGGGGGGTTTGTTGTTGGGTTGCTTAGTGGTCACCTGACTTGTGGGGGTGTTCCAAATGGTCACCTGACACAGGATGGGGAACACGGGTCACCTGTCTATGGGGGGATGGGGTGCACATCGGACACCTGATTAGGGTACAAGTTGTTTACCTCCTGGGTGGAGTGGGGTGCTCAGTGGTCACCTATGGGGAAGATGGGGTGCACACTGGTCACCTATTGGGGTGAATGGGGATAGACTGGTCATGTGACTCCTTGCTGTGCTGTCATTGGCTTCCCATATCTGAGTTGCTGTGTGCTGATTGAACTTGGATCCCCATAGATGGAGGGGGTGCTGGTGACATCACAGCCTGTAGGGGGCGCTGAGACTTGGGAGGTTTACACTGAGGGGAAAGCTCTGATTACTCTGGTGTCCCCGGAGGAGAGGACCGATAGGGGAGCTCTGGACACAATGTAATCATTATTCTGGGCTATTAATACTCAATCATATTCATGTAAATTCCTCATAGGATGTTCAGGGGGAGGGGCGAATAGTTTTAGGGGAGTTCTTCCTGGAACATTAGCACCCCCCCCCCCATTCATTCACATGGAGGTGATGTGATGGAATTTGGTGACTTTGTGTCTTGTTGATCTGTGGTGGGAAGTGATGAGATTTGAGAAATGTTATTGGGGGGGGGGGGGTGTCAGTGTGTGCGCCTGATGGATGCAAACTGTCCCCCATCACCAGATGCTTGGCCCATCGTCCCCATACACTACACCAGCCACTGTGTGTGTGTGTGGGGGGGGGTCAATGCGCGCTCCTGATGGATGCAAAGTGTCCCCCCCCAACATCAGATGCTTGGCCCAGTGTCCCCATAAACACCAGCCACTGTGGTCCCATTGACTATCATAGGACATTGTTTCCTCTGAGTCCCACTAGGCCTTCACCAATACCGGGTTTACTGTCTGATCTCCATCTTTCGTGTTCACAACTTCACCCTCCATTCTTCTCACTGACCCAATATTGGGTCTGGCTCACACCTAATGTGATTTGCAGAAATGCACTACAGTCCATTTAATGTGGTTTCCTATTGGTCACATCCGTGTGTGTGTTTTTTTTTTTTGGAAAGGGACTGGGACACTTTTTGCCTGCAGCAGCTTGCGTCTGGTTGCATAGGCTTCAATGGAAATGCAGCCGAAATGCATAAAAAATGCAGTGTTTGCAGTTATGATGCATTTCCGCTGCTTATTTGCTGGTTTCTTCCACATAACAGAAACATCCAAAAAATGTAGCAGGGATACGCATCAGCTGCACCCTGTGAACCCAGCAGAACATTGACAGGACTGTGACCTGGGCCGCTGATAACACGGTCACACCGGTGTGGTACAGGCATTTCCTTCACCTTCATAAACCTCTTTTATCATGGTCTGTCCTCTACATCAGCAGGGGAGCCGTCTGGCATTTGCGTCTTTGCATTCGTTTTGATCTTGTCTTCAGCATTTGTCCGGCGTTGCAACTTGCAAAGCTTCCATTCGGTCATTGGAAGTCGCTATGATTGGAAGGCTCCTAAAGACGCAGAGGTGTGAAGGCAGCCTGCAGTACACATTGATGTGCGATTTTGTACAGGCTTGTTAGCAGGGGCTGAGAACCCATACAAAGGCACTGAAGGGGTCTTTGGTGTTACAGTTGGCTTCCAGGGGCCTCTAAACCCATAAAAACAAAAAATGGATCCCATCATCTAGAACAAGGGTCTTCAAACTATGGCCCTCCAGTTGTTCGGGAACTACAATTCCCATCATGCCTAGTCATGTCTACGAATGTCAGAGAATTACAATGCCTCATGGGATGTTCCACAACAGCTGGAGGGCCGTAGTTTGAGGATCCCTGATCTTGAACATGGCCTTTCATGTCTTGCGTCATTAGCTCAGGATGAATACGGTTGTGTTCTGTTCCTAATCAGGACCCACCTGCAGTGATCCCGCCGGAAGCTGTCACTGGCCAATCATAACCAGCTGAGGCATTCCACACCCTGCAGCCACGCATGTAAGGGATGGGTAATGTGTCGACCACTTATGATTGGCCCAGTGCAGTGAAAGCTTCAGGTGTGCCCAGGCTTGGATCTGAATGTTTGAGCACATCCCTAGTTATGGTGCACCCGGGGCATTTGGAGCACTATGCCCCCCCCCCCAAAAAAAGCAATGTGCGTTCAGGGCGCTTCATAAATGGCTTTCTAACGCCTCTGAAATGTGCCCAAAACACACACTAATGCTGTAGGTGTTTCTTAAAGTGCTTGTAAACCACTGGATGGTTTTTTGGACCCTGCAAGGTAATGTCATAATGTGCATCGCATACTGGCACATTGTTATACTTACCTTTATAATGAAGCCCTTCCAGTGCTAAGATGTCAGATCTGCAGGTGGTCCCATCTTTACCCGTCTTGCTTCCGGGTTCCCAGAATCCGGCTCTGTGACTGGCCGGAGCTGTGATGATGTCACTCCCATGTGGGAGCAGCTGTTTAAGGCACAGAGCTCTGAGAGAACAGCACAGGTGGGCGTTCCTTCAGAGCGCAGGCATCAGTGATGTCACCGCCTGCATGTACAGTAAATATCTAATAAACGGTGCATGATTAGGAGATATTTACACTACCTATAGGTAAAAGCCTGAGATTAAAGTTTATTTCCACTTTAACACCCAGGTGAGCCTGGCTGAAGGGGTCGTTCACATGAGCTTTGGTCTCTAAAGAGTGATCCGTGTTTGGATCACTATTCAGAGCATTTGACAGGCGTTAAGGAGGCGTTGTATTACTTCCTCACCGCCTGCTTGGACCCCTTGCTGTTGCAACCGCATGTAGGGGGTATATTTCCTACCATGGCCACAAAACAAAGCCGCATAGACGTGGCATATGTAAACCTCCAGCCGCTACCTTTGCAGATATATAAGGGGTAGTGGTTGGGGGGAGGGGATGGTTACGGTAAAAGCGTGTTTCAACTGCAATGCTCTACCATCCCCCCAATAGCTTCTGTGAACAACCCCAAAAAAAAAGACCTGAACTCATGGAAATATTCATTATTGCCTACAATTCAGACTACACCCCCGTTCACATTGCCTGTAGCTTTCAAATTGTGCGACTTCTTTTAAAATCGCCCAATTTCAAAGCCGCATGTTTCAACTTGGAAGACATCTTTGCGTCTTAATGCACTCAAACGACAGTGCAGGAAAAACTTTTTCAAATCGGTGCGGCACTAAAGTCGGCGTTGGCACCGATTTGAACAGAGCGATTATCGGAAATAGGCTATGATTTGACCTGTCAAATCGCACGACAAGTTGCTGCAATGTGAACATGATCAGACCCAACCAGCTGGATGAAATAAAGGAACCCCATCAAAGTTTTCTGCTAAGTGTAGAAACTCTATTTACAGTTTAGCGGGCTTATCTTGAACTTTGCAACTTTACGATAGTTTTAACGGAAAGCAAACCGGTAACCGAATCAAAAATGTGCAGCTTTAAATGTGATCAGAATTAAAAGTAAACAAACGGTCGAACTTGAATTGGCAGATAGGTTGTTGAAGTTTGTGAAGGTGTTAGGAAGAGGGGTGGTGGTTGTAATCGGCGCGGTGGCAGGGTTGGTCGCTGTGAATAGCCTGTTTATTTCAGAAGTTGCTTTTGGTAAGTCCAAGTAACAGCAACCTGCAATCTGTCTCCATTTCTCTCCAGGGCCAAAGCAGCTTCTTCCACTCCTAGCTGAAGGCAGTGTGGTGGGGGGTGGAGAAGTTTGCATGTACAGTCCTGTAACTCCCACATCTGAGAGGAGGAGGTGGGGGAGGAGAGGCAGCTCGGCAGGCTTTATACTGCAGCGGGTCCTGTGTAGTAATGGTGCTCTGGAAGTCATTTATTAATAGCTTTATATGGTTGTTCCCTAGCTGCCTCTGATCTTTCAGCTCAGCCTTGAAGACTTAACTCCTTCAGTGCCTCCCACATCTGCAGTGTTCTGTTACCCAATTCCTATTTTTTTTTTTTCCGTTCACCATATTTTTTTTCAGTAAGCCATTTTTTCCCAATTTTAATCCCTTCGGATGACGTTCACTTTAACCGTGTATGAGTAGTTTGTTTTGATTCCTCTTCGGGACTCTGAGTTTGGTCTGCACACTCTGCACCAGACTATTGGTTGCAGTTTTGAAACAGGAGATCGGGCACTGCTGGAGGCATTGGGGGGGGGGACGGTACCACCAGCTATTTAAAACCTGTCTAGCAGAAAACTTGGAATTCCGCTTGGATCCAGATTTCACCTCTGGCTACGGAATCTAACGTTTTCCAAAAGGCTTTGTTTAAAATGGACACAAGTGTGCTCTTGTAGCCCTGGTAATGGGAGGAGGAACTCTCAGCTTGGCCAAGTCTTGGCTTTTATGATGGATTGAAACATTTTAGTTTTAAGAATTCAGAAGAACCAGATTTAATTTTTTCGGAACTGGATTGGTCGCCAAGCTTGAGTTCAGGGTTGTAGAGGTGGGCAAAGATGTTTTTTATTTTCTTAGAACTTATTTTTGCAAAAAATAAATAAAAGCTGTTAGAAAAGTCAAATGTTTAAATTGGTAACCAAGTTCGTGTGGTGTGTTTGTTTTTGTTTTTTTTTTTTTGTTTTTTATATAATTAAAAAAAAAAAAAAAAAAAAGATAGGTTATATATATATATATATATATATATATATATATATATATATATATATATATATATATATATATATAATATATATATTTTCAGGGCTATAGACTTGAACAAACGTTATGATTAATTTATTTAGGACTTTTCTAACAACAAAAACTTGTCAAATTTGATAAAGTACTCTGAAACTGCTGTATATTGTGTTCAAAGCTGTTGGTTCACAACTTATAAAGTTAGTTTGCAATTATTTACTTGGAAATAAAATCACTTAAATTTCTTATAATAGTGAAAATCAGTTTAAATGTCCAGTTCTAGTAAAAGGAAAAAAAGTTAAATGTCCTCTCCCAGTATAAAAATATAAAAAAAAAAAAAAACAATTTAAATGTTCCCAGTGTCCCTGTTTTTTTATTTTATTTTTTTTTTTAATATATGTGTGTGTAAAATATGTATCCTCTTCCAGCATAAAAAAAAAAAAAAAAAAAATATATATATATATATATATATATATATATATATATATATATATATATATAAAAAGTTAATAAAAAGATATATATTAAAAGTTAATAAAAAGATATATATTAAAAGTTAATAAAAAGATAATTAGGTTAAGTGTGCTATTCCAGTATAAAAATAGTTTTAAGTCAGTTAAATGTTCTATTCCAGTATGGTGTGTATGTATACTGTTAAATGTCCTACTCCGATCCAACCCCCCCCCCCCCCCCTCCCAAAATTTTTTTTATCTTGCTTAGTTTGGAAAGGAAAAGTTTTTATGTGGAGCAGTTAGGACCTCGGTCTGCGTACGAGTTTAATACTTTTTTTGTTTTCATCACTTTCTAAATTAGTTTAGCTTGTTTTTTTTCCCTCTGAGGGGCTCAACCAATTACATTTTAAAAAAGGAAAAAAAAAAAAAAAAAGTCCTGCGATTGTTTTGCAGAAGATCAGTCCTGGCTTCCAGCTTTCCCGTTGTTGGCCCCAGGGTGGAACGCAGGAGGGAATAGATCCAGGGGGAGGGGCCTGCCTTTAAAAAGAACTTGGAAGTATAGGAATGTTTTTAGGACGGGGCTACGGCTACTAATTTGGAATCGATTTACTGATGGATTGAAGTTGATTTATTGAAAACAAAGCTTTGTTCATCCAGTGGTTGCTGCTGTTGCTACTTCCAAATAAATAGTTGTGTGGTATATAGATTGTGAGTATATAGAGACCACCCTTTGGGTGTACATAGAAGTGTCTGTCTGTCTTTAGTTTGTGGATGGAGGAGGTAACACTTCCCTTCCCCCAATATGATGATCACAAACGAGCTTCCCTCTGCCCATGGCCACCCAGGCTCTCTCTCTGCTCGAAAAGCAACTCTGTGATTTGTCATAGTTCTCAGCGTTTGTTAAAAGCCCTTCTCATGGATAAATAAAACTTTAATCTGCAGCGGGGCCGGAAATTTCCATAAGCATTCACAACTTTTTTTTTTTTTTAAACGATCTTCAGTGTACTTTAGACTCGGCGTTTCATTGTTTTGCTGGCTGAACTGCTGACTTGTGCGCAGTGTGATAGTTTGCACTTCCAAGTTAGAAATGGGTTGCTTTTAATGAACTGCTAAAGCACAAGTTGCGTTTTAAAAAAAAAAATTCTGCCATTCACTAATCTGGAGATAGAAATTCCGTGTATTCAATAGCTGGAGATAAAAGGCACAGAGCCTGAGAGATTTCACATTGTATCAGCAATCTATATTTAGTAGGGCAAGACCTATTTATATTGTTGGCCATAAAGACTGAGGAGAGGCTGGGTAGATGGCGGTGCCTTTCAAGGTCCACAAAACCTTAAGAATAGTGCTTGCTGTGTGTGGGGTGGGGGTGTTTTTTTATTTACATCTATACGTTTATGATCTTCCTCTTTCTTAGTCTTGTATCTCACTTCCCTAGAGTGTTAAAGGTGAGCTATAGGTATGGCTTTTTTTTTTTCTTAATTCTTATGCAAGTATACATTTTACAGACCTGGTCAATCTCTGTGGAAGTGGAGAATCTCTGTAGCAGCTGCTGCTACTATAGTGATCCTCAAGGTTTTCTATGTCCTGCACCCTGATGCAAAGTAACCAATCAAAAGGAGCTCCAGGTCCCCCCCCCCCCCCAAAAAAAAAAAAAAACTGTTGACATTTTAATATAAGGATACTTACCTGTTCTGGGGTCCTGCAATGTCCTCATCCGAACCGATTCTTCAACTGACTTTGGATGCAGGCGCTGGCATCTCTAGTAAGGGGGCCGGTTCACATTTGTGCGAGTGCGGTGATCGCATGTAATTCGGAGCGCACTGCTCCTTCATTACATGCGATCGGCTGCAAATTCAGCCATACACTTTGTATGGCTGAATTTGCACTGCACCCGCACAAGATGCACAGGACCCTTTTTTCCAGCCGCTTCAGGATTGAATCGCACAGTGGTTCACACTTGTGCTATCCGATCCTGTGCGAACTATCAGATCGCACTGCGATATGCCATCAAACTGGGGGTGTCGTTAACATTTCATTGACACCCCCTGCGTATCGCATATGGCAGTGTGAACTGCCAGATGTGCGTTTTGCGATGCAGGAACAGGCTGCGAATTCACAGCCTTCCTCCCATCGCACAAGTGTGAACCGGGGAAATGGGAAGTAAAGCTTTGCGGCTTCACAACATGTATTCCTCCTGCATATGCGCAAGGTGCGGTGCACCTTGTGAATGATCCGTAGTCTTCTGGGACCTGTGATATGTCCCGGAACGCATACCTCCTGGCTCAGGTTGCCACAGCAAATCTATGCCGGAGGTGGGAGCAGGTACCTGTCCTATCTCTCCGCCCCCCCCCCCCCAAAACAAAAAGTGCCAAATGTGGCAGCAGAGGGGGGGGGGGGGGCGGCGGTACAAACAAAAAGGAGCTTTTACTTTTGTGTGGAGCTTTGCTTTAATGCAAAAGTCAGTTTCTTCCTGGTTCAATGTATAAACTGGTCCAACTCTCCCATCCTCAATTTCGAGGTGGATGGGGGAATCCTCTCGTTGTCATTGTATTCTGACAGTGGGGAGACTTTTGTTGCCATCAGAATACAGTGATCGGGCAATGCAGACTGTAGCCTGAACCGCTGATCGTTTGGTGAAAATCCAACAGGGCAGTTGTACAGTTTGGCCATACTTCTGTAGATCAAAAGGAGTGCACTTTGTTCTGCGCTCCTGTGGCCCAGAATCAGCTGACAGCAGGCTAAAGTTCACTGTCGGCTGACATCACTGACCCAGTCCAGGCTCCGTCAGGGATCCGGAAAGTAATGTCTGTATCTTCCCAAATGCCTCACCAGCAGTTGGCTCCACCTCTCAGCGTGCCGCTGTGAGGCTGAGCCAGCCGCTCCCACCCCATCCACGGTCTGGCGCTCCAGTGGGGGCTGGAGGGGCAGAGCAGAGAGCCGGTGACTGGCAGTCGCTACTCTGTGCTCAGAGCAGTCCCAAGAACTGAGCGATCAGTGGCCTTTGATAGCTCAGTTTTCAGAGGTGGCAGAGGACAGATGCAGCAGTGGATCGATGCTGCATCTACGTAGTTGAGTATGTGTTTTTTTTTTTTTTTTTCTTTTTTAATGCTGCACTTCTCTCTTAAAAAAAGTCTTGTATTTTTCTAAATAAATAAAAGGTGTTCTTTGATTTAGACAAGATGGAGATCATGACGTCAACACCCTGCCTTTCCATCTTGTCCAGTCAGAGAAAGCTTTTGCATACACTGAGAACAGTATAAGACATTTTCTGAATGGCGCCTCTGCCAAGTGAGCACTCCCTCCAAGCCTGTAGTTACTAATATATATATATATATATATATTATATAGTGCGGCTACTACAGTGATTCTCCACTTGCGTAAGGATTGTTAGATTAACCCAACCCCTTTCACTGCTCACTGGCCAGCCTGTTTCCTTCTCGATTCCCTGTAATCAGTCAGAGGCCTGGAGTCTCCTCTTTGTCCACTGCAGTCCACCATCCAAATAATGGGCGGACACCAAAGACGGTTCCAACTCCAGCCACATTTTATTGCAATGACGGCACACCACTCACTCCTACCCAAAGGCAAGACCCCAACATGTTTCACCCACACCAGGGCTTGCCCATCCCCAAGGTTAGGCTCTGCTGTGGGTGGAACATGTAGGGGGCATTGCTTTGGGTGGGAGTGAGGGGTGTGCTGTCCTTGCAATAAACCTTAGCTGGAATTTACTGCCTTTGGTGTGCAGCCTCTTATTTGGATGGTGGATTGCAGTGAAGAAACTATAGAATATGCATATTTATCTTATTCCAAGCTATCTGCCGATCTGATAGACCACATGTCCTTACCTCTTTGCCCCCCCCCCCTCCTTTATTCCTATCTCTCCTCCAGTCTTACACTGAAGGACTCGCTTCTTCCTGGGTGTCAGATGCCTGTGTACCTTGCTGCACAGTGTGGTTCCTTCTGCGATTTCTCTCCCCGACAGAGCCAGTGAGGGCTTTTTAGCCAGTGAGGGCTTTTAAGGCATGGGAGTGACTAGTGTGTGTTTTAGCGAATTAGGGAAGATTCCAGAAGAGAGGGAGAGGTTGAAGATGTGAGTCAGAGGGTGAGCGTAGCATGTACGAAGGAGCAGGATCCAGGGGGCAGGTGGTTAGATGGGTGTTAGATAAAAGTTCAGAAACCTCAATACTAGCAGGGTGGAATGAGGGAAGTAATGATTGTACCTCAGGATATGGGTTGTTAAGTGGGGGAGGTTTCTGCACATTGGAGATCTCCTCGCAAAATTATATCTATCTTATTTTAGAGGGTGGAGGACAGAGTAGAGAGTTAAAGGTAGAGATGACGGGGACTAGATGAAAATGTTTGCTTGGCAGTGAGGAGGCAGGAACAGTATTTTAGGAGGGCAGATTTATATTGGTTGAAGTCTTCCAAGGACTTAAGGCCCGTACATACGATAAGAAAATCTGAAGGGAAATTTCGTCCAACGCCCGATCTGCCGATTTTCGGATTGTTAGTATGGTGCTTTCGACAGCCAACTCTGACTTTTCGGCCGAAAAAATCCTGATGTGCAGGCTATAAAATTTTTTTCGTCCGTCAACACAACATCCGATTTTCATCTCATTTGTACAGTTTTCGATGGAAAAAAAATCTTAAGCGCAAGACTATGCATGCTCAGAGACGAAAGAACACATACAAAAAAATCCAACACATGACATCACTTCTGAAGTAGAATTCTGTCGTATGGGAGACTTCGTACAAAAATAACCTCTTCACTTTCCACATCAGACTAGCATGCCACAAAAAACGCATGACAGATCGTTCGATAATTTGATTGTGTGTACGTGGCTTTAGTCTTACGCCACAGGCGCTCAAGACCGCAGCTACGTTTTCTAAGACTCCTGGTGTCATCTGTTTGCAAGGGTTTTAGCGGTCGGGGACTGAATTCTGCATGTAGTGAGGGGAGCGATCTTGTCTAGGGAGAATGGAAGAGATTTTGTCATATAGATGGTCATTAGCAGAGTAGAGCATAGAAGGGTTGAGGTGGCGAAGGTTTATACGGGTAACTGTTAGGTGGTTGGAGGGAGAGGAGGTGGAAGACAGGGAGAGTGCAAAACTAATAAGGTGGTGATCAGAGTGGGAGAGGTTGCATGGAGTGCATAGATGGGAGATAAAAAAGTAAAGGGTGTTGCCAGTGGAGTGTGTAGGAGCCTGTATCCATTGCTTCAGGTCAAGAGATGAGGTCGGACTGAGAAGTTTAGAAGCAGTATTGGCATTAACAGGGATGTTGAAGTCGCCAAGAATGATTGTGGGCATTTCAGAAGAGATTAAGTAGGGTAGCCAGGCAGAGAAGTCATCAAGGAAGGTTGATACCAGTACAGGGGGCCATCAGATGACAGCGATTCTTAAAGAAACAGGAGAAAATAGACCAATGCAATACGCCTCAAAAGAGGTGCATGTCAGAGAGGGAGGTGGGTGAAGTACCTGAAAGGTGGTTATGGGGCTAGAAGGCTTCCCACTCCACCTCCCCTTCCCTCTACTTGGTCTAGCGGAGTGAGTCCAGAGAAGGCCGCCATGGGAGAGGGAAGCAGGAGAAGTAGTATTGGAATTCTGAAGCCAGGTTTCGGTGATGGCGAATAGGTTAAAGGAGTTTGTGATGAAGAGGTCGTGGAGGGAGGTGAGTTTGTTACAGACAGAGTGGGCTTCCAGAAGGCACAGGGGAAGGGGAGGCCTATAATAAGGCTTACCTATAGGTAGTGTAAATATCTCCTAAACATGCACCGTTTAGGAGATATTTACTGAGCTAGCAGCCAGTTACATCACTGGTGCATGCGCTCCGAAGGAACCGCTGCCCGTGCCATTTCTTCAGAGCATTGTGCTGTGACTGGCAGCTCAGACGCGCATGTGCGGAAGTGACGTCATCGCAGCTCCGGCCAGTCGTAGATCTGGAGCTGTGAACCCAAAAAAAACCCAAAGAAATTCTTTAAATATATCAACAGCAAGAAAACTAGGGCAGAGCATATTACACACATAATTAACGATGATGGGAGGATGGTTACAGAGGACACTGAAAAAGCAACCATGCTGAATGCTTTTTTCTCGTCGGTCTTTACACAGAAAAAGGAGGGGTACACTGACCATGACTGTTTGGTTAGTAGTAATACACAGGACTTGCCACTATGGCTAACAGAGGGTGAAATCAGGGAAAGGCTGGATAAACTTAACACAAACAAATCACCAGGCCCGGATGGCGTACATCCGAGAGTACTCAAAGAACTCAGTAAGGTTATATCCAGACCACTGTTCCTGATCTTTGCTGACAGTATTAGGACATGAGATGTACCAGGGGATTGGAAGAAAGCTAACGTGATTCCGATATTCAAAAAGGGCCAGAGGCATATCCCGGGAAATTATAGGCCTGTCAGTTTGACATCAATAGTATGTTAACTTCTGGAGGGGATGATAAGGGACTATATCGTAGAGTTTGCTAAAGACAACAACATCATCAGCAGTAATCAGCACGGGTTTACAAATGGGCGTTCTTGTCAAACCAATCTCTTAACATTCTACGAGGAGGTGAGATGTGAGCTAGATAGGGGGAGACCAGTGGATGTGGTGTACCTGGATTTCGCTAAGGCGTTTGATACAGTTCCCCACAAGCGCTTAATTTATAAAATAAGGTCTGCAGGTATCGACAGCAGGGTTTGCTCTTGGATACGGAATTGGCTTAAAGGGCATGTCCAAAGGGTGGTAATAAACAGCGCATACTCAGACTGGTCTGAGGTTGTAAGCGGGGTGCCCCAGGGCTCAGTCCTGGGACCAACCTTGTTCAATTTATTCATAGCATTGAGGACGGGATCAGTAGTTCGATATCAGTTTTTGCAGATGACACAAAATTGGCCAGGGCAATAACTGCACAGCATGAAGCAGATATCCTACAGAATGACCTGGACAAAATTAGAGTGGGCAACGACATGGCAAATGAGGTTTAACGTGGAGAAGTGTAAGGTTTTGCACTTGGGGACTAAAAACATAAAAACACAATACACGTTAGGAGGGGAACCCTTGGGGGAATCAAAAATGGAGAAGGATCTGGGAGTCTTGGTTGATGATAGATTAGGCAACAGCATGCAATGTCAGGCGGCAGCTGCCAAAGCCAGCAGAATATTAGCATGCATAGAGCAAGGGATGTATTCCAGAGATAAGACTATAATCCTTCCACTTTATAAAACTCTGGTCCGACCGCATCTGGAGTATTCTGTCCAGTTCTGGTCACCAGTCTCAGGAGGGATGTGTTGGAGCTGGAGAGAGTCCAGAGAAGGGCAACTAAACTAATTAGGGGATTGGAGGACCTTGACTATGAAGAGCATCTACAATCGCTCGATTTATTCTCCCTGGAGAAGAGACGTCTGAGGGGGGACATGATAGCAATTTATAAATATCTTAATGGGGATCTCAGCTTAGAAAAAAAGCTGTTCATTCGAAGGGATTGCATGAGGACTCGAGGACATACAATGCGATTAGAGGAGAAGCGTTTTAACCTCAGGCAATGTGGGGGGTTCTTTACTGTTAGGGCTACAAGATTGTGGAATTCTCTACCACAAGAGGTGGTTTCTGCGGGTAGTATGGTGGCTTTCAAAAGACTCTTAGACGTACATCTCAAGGATCAGAACATTCAGGGGTATGTGAGATGATTACAGCCACACACACCTACACAGGTTGAACTGGATGGACTATTGTCTTTATTCAACCTAACCTATTATGTAACTATGTAACCCGGAAGGAAGACCGGGTAGAGATGGACACTGCCTCCAGTGACGGCATTGCTGGAACGCTTCCTTTTCAGATAAGTTTTAACACAATGTGATGCGATGCATACTAGCAAATTATGCCTTTGCTTTGCAGGTTAAGTAAAAATAAAATAAAAAATGCAGCGGTTTACAACCACTTTAAAACAGAAGACATTCAAGTGCCTCATTTTATAACCTTTCCAAAAAAAAAAAAAAAAGGGGTTTACCTCAATTCAGGGCAGTTGTCGGAGCCATTGCTTTACCCCCATTGGCTACATGCACATCTATAACCACTGGTGTATAGTGTAAATATAGCCTAATATTTATAGATTTATTCCTTCCAAGCTGCGGACAGCGGCTTTAGGCTTTTTGATCATCTGTGCAGTGTTTGGGACTGTTGGGATAACACAATGGCCACACAGGGAGTGCATTGTTTTATATAAGCTGATACTCGTTAATGTGTTGAGCAAATATGGCTGCCCCTGTGTAAATACCTAAAAGTACAAATTTTACATTGAAATGTATTGATACATTAAAACATTTACTAGGCACTTGGCTGAGCAAAAGATTTTTTTAATGTCCCCTCTTCCAGCACCACATACTTGCCTTTCTTTCACTCACACGCTGCTTTAGCGAAAACATGCGGAAAACTCAGTAAGTCTGTATCTAGGGCCCATCATCTCCATGAGTAAATACATGTGAGTGGCCACGATTGGCTGCTGGAGCGGTCAGCCTCCTATTAGTTGCACTGGGGCTGCTACCTGCAAATAATCTCTGGGTCCCTCCGTTCAGCTTTAGGAAAAGGGAAGGGTACCCTGTGTAAGTGGAGCTGCTCCAGTTTGAATCGCATACCGTTGGCTAGGGCCTCCATACCCAGAATTACAGAGTATTTGCACCTCGCAGCAGGGGAACAGAAGGCAAATATTTTTCTGCTAGGGAAGGAGCATGAACAACTTGCCGACCGCTATATATATATATATATATATATATATATATATATATATATATAATATGTATGTATGTAGTGGTGTTTTTTTTTTTTTTTTTTTTTTAAACCGGTGGCTGGCTTTCTAATGAAAGTGTTCTGAGCGGCTAATGAGCCACTGGATTGCTTTTAGAAGCAGCAGGAGGGGACGCTCCCCCCTCCCCTCCCCACTCCTCCTGATGGTGTTTGTTGGGTGTATAACAAAGTAGATCTACTCTGCCTGTGTGACCAGTAGCACCATCAGATGGTTTCTCGGCGAACCGACAGTGGTGCTGCCGGCTGGTCACACAGGCGTTCCGGGAGTAGATCTACTTTGATCTCCTCTCTATGGCCTTAGAGCAGGGATTCCCAAACTACGGCCCTGCAGTTGTTCAGGAACTACAATTCTGCAAACCTTTATGCATTGACTACATTTGGATGTGGCAGACAATAGAGCTTTAACTTTGTTACTGTACTAATGACACTGGCAGAGAAAGGGTTAACACCAGGGGCGATCAAAGGGTTAAATGTGTCCCTAAGGGGTGCTTTCTAACTGTGTGGAGGGATGGACTTGCTGAATGGACACAGAGACCGGTGTTCCCATCCCCGTGTTCATTACTGACAGAACAGCAGTCTGCCATGTTTACATCGCGCACATGTGCATGCCCCCACTAGCGGTCCCGCGAAAAGACATACAGGTATGTCGTTTCGCTGGACAGGGCCGACCTGCCACAGTATAAGTACGCATCTGGTCAGCAAGTGGTAACTGATGCATATAATAAATATTGAGTTAGACTTGTAAGCAAAAAGTGCCAGAAAAGGTCTGGCGCTCAAGTTGTTGAAATCCAATGAAAATATTTTATAAAACTATACATTTTTTTGGTGGAACAAGGTAACAGGTTTTTAACACCCTTTACATCCATAGAACAAATGTCCTCTATTTGAAGTGGTTAAAACAAACTCATGGCTGTAGCCAAGAGCTTATCATTTTTATACAGGTGATAAATGGCTGTTCAGTAAAAATGATCTGGATGGCCCTACATCCACTTGATCACCTTTTCTATAGTTCAATGGAGCCCAATGACTGTATTGGCTAGATACAGAGGAAATGGAGGAACATCCATTACCCCTGGTCTCCTTTGTGACTAATGAACCTGGAAGCGACAATGATTTCATCACTTCCAGTTTCTGAGCTGTCATCTGGGTGCTGCAGCTAATCAAGCACAATTAGCTGCTTAATTAGCTGCTTTGAAGGGCAGGGGAGACATGGGGGGCTAAGACCCCATTCACACTACCGCGTCTTGTCAGGCGACTGGTCAGCCTGACAAGTCGTGGTCCATGCAGTGCTACAGGAACCGTTCTAATAGGAGCGACTCAAGTCGCTCCTACTTAGAAAAAGGGTCCTGTACTACTTCGGGGCAACATCGGAGCGACTTGCATAGATATTCATTATATGAAGTCCGTGCAAGTCGCGGTGCACGCGACTTCACAGGTCGCCCCCAAAGTCGTGCCGCGTTAGTGTGAACCGGCACTAATAGATCCCTGATTTGAAAAATCATAGAGGACCTGTGACCTGTTCACTGCTACCACATTGGGGGCTTGTCCATTTTGTGATGGCAATAAATTTAAACTCTGCCAAACGCGATTGTAGCTCCACCACGCGTAAGTAAATGTTGATTGTACCACATGCGAGTTATCGCCGTGAACATCGGAGTGAGATTGATGAATTCTTGAGCCATGGTGTTCACTCTGAACAGACAACCTGTAAGGGCTTTTAAGAGCCCATTCAGACTAGCGCGACACGACTTTGGGGGGCGACCTGTGAAGTCGCGTGCACCGCGACTTCGGCGCGACTTGCAGAGACTTCACATAATGGAAGTCTATGCAAGTCGCTCTGAGGTCACCCCAAAGTAGTACAGGATCCTTTTTCTAAGTCGGAGCGACTTGTGTCGCTCCTATTAGAACGGGTCCTGTGCTAATCAATGGACCGCGACCGAGCGCGACTTGTCAGGCTGACAAGTCGTCTGACAAGTCGCGCTAATGTGAATGGGCTCTAAAGCATTGCCCATGAAAAATGTTAGATACCAAAGTTTGTTGCCATTTTGCAGGTGTGCGCATGTCTACACATGTTTTGTTATCTATTTGCTTGATGCAACCCCATTACAATAGTATTTGTTTTTGTGTGCACTAAAATTAATTTTTTCCCTTTTTAGTCTTGGTTCACATACATGCAATGCGGGAACCAGCGCAAGTTCCCGCATCACATGTCACCTGCCGGCGGTTCTCACTTAAGATCTGCGAACCGCTGGCAGTGTCAATGCAAAGTAATGAACACCCCCAGATCGATTCGCAATCACAGTGTGAACTGCATAATGGTGCAGGAATCGGATCGCATGGGTGTGAACACCCATGCGATCCGATTCCAGAGTGGACCAAAAAAGAGTCCTACACCATTTTGGTGTGAATGCGATGCAAATTCAGCCATATAATCTGCACAGCAGTGCGGTGCGAATCACATTCAATGTCTTAACATCGCACCAGTGTGAACCCAGCCTAAAAGTTTGTGTTTGATAAATAGCCGTACAAATACTGTGTGACATAAAAGGTTGCTGCAGCCATCATTTTATTCTCCAAGGCCCTGCCTTTGGAAAATATGTAATGTTTGGAGGTTCCAAGTACATTTTCTGGGAAAAAATGCTGTTTTTTTTTTTTTTTTTTTTGTCCATGAAAAATGTAAATCTGCCCTGGACAGCAAGCAGTTAAAGGATAAGTTCACCTTTGAAAATATAAAATAAATTCACATCTTTTTTGCAGGAAAATAAATATATAAAACTAAATGAGAAAAATAATTGATATTGGTGCTCTGAAGGATTATTAGTTGCATATAGCGTGGGTAAGACTTTCTTTGGCACATCCAAACCTACTGTTAAGGCCCCTTTCACAATTACGGTCAGTTTTTCAGGCGGATCTGAACGGATGCCCAATGCATCTCTATGGGGCAGCAGATGTCAGCGGAGACATGTCCACTGACATCCGATCCTGTCTGTCAAATCCGGATAGGTGGAAACCCTATTTTCCATCCATCTGGCGGATTGGATGAGAACGGACAGGCGGTCCG
This sequence comes from Pelophylax lessonae, assembly GCF_965119305.1. Taxonomy (NCBI): domain Eukaryota; kingdom Metazoa; phylum Chordata; class Amphibia; order Anura; family Ranidae; genus Pelophylax; species Pelophylax lessonae. Next base: position 671,555,280 of record NC_138769.1, on the reverse strand, counting down.
TTCTCATCTCATTCCCCCATAGAGGAGTGCGGGGATCTGACACCTCTGTCTCCACACACAGAGCAGAGACGGTGCTGTCATCCACCTGCTCAGCGGGCATCGGCCCCCTGCTGAGCAGAACGGCTCCATTGACGGAACGGAGCCGCGTGAAAGGGGCCTAAGACTGAATCTTCTCACACAGGTACAGTGGATATAAAAAGTCTACACACCCTTAGTAAAATGCCAGGTTTCTGTGCTGTGTAAAAAAAAAAAAAAAAAAAAAAGACACAGATAAAAAATTTCCAAACTTTTTCCACCTTTTTAATGTGACCCATAAACTGTAAAACTCAGTTGAACAATAAACTGAAATCTTTTGGGAGAGGGGAGAGTAAAAAAGTAAAAATTGTTTTAGTTTCTAATGTGGTTGCCATAAGCGTGGTTGCCATAAGCGTGCACGCCCTCTTATGACTGGAGGTGTAGAAGTGTTTTAGACTGAAGCAATCACATTCAAACTCATTTAAAATAGGAGTCAGTACACACCAAGTGCCTCGGCTGTTCTAGTAGGTCTTTCCTGACTAGGTCTTTCCTGACTAGGGTTCTCCATGTTAAAGGGTATCAGTCAGGAGAAGGGTACAAAAGAATTTCCAAGGCATTAGATATACCATGGAACACTGTGAATCATCATCAATTGGGAAAAATATGGCACAACAGTGACATTACCAAGAACTGGACTTCCATCAAGAATTGATGAAAAGACTAGAAGAAAACTGTCAGGAAGGCTTCCAAGAGGCCTACAGCAACATTAAAGGAGCTGCAGGAATATCTGGCAAGTACTGGCTGTGTGGTACATGTGACAACAATCTCCCGTATTCTTCATATGTCTGGGCTATGGGGTAGAGTGGCAAGACAGAAGCCTTTTCTTGCGTAGAAAAACATGGAAACTTGGCTACATTTTGCAAAAACACTTCTTAAGTCTCCCAAAAGCATTTGGGAAATGTGTTATGGTCTGCTAAAACCAAGGTTTCACTTTTTAGCCATAATTCCAAAAGATATGTTTGACACAAAAACACTGCACATCACTAAAAGAACACCATACCCACAGTGAAGCATGGTGGTGTCAGCATCATGCTTTGGGGCTGTTTTTCTTCACCTGGAACAGAGGCCTAATGGGCCATACACACTATAAGATTTTCTGAAGACTTTTTCCTTTATACTTTCCAAAACCATATAATATGAGGTCAAACCTAAACACTTTCAATTTGTATGCAATCTGGCAGGCCCTTGCACTACATAGAAAAGGTAAATCTGAAGGAAATCTAATCACAAAAGTTGGATAGTGTGTATCCAGCTTAAGTCAGGGTAGAGGGAATTATGAACAGTTCCAAATACCAGTCAATATTGGCACAGAACCTTCAGGTTTCTGCTAGAAAGCTGAATATGAAGAGGAACTTCATCTTTCAGAATGACAACGACCCAAAGCATACATCCAAATCAACAAAGGAATGGCTTCACCAGAAGAAAATTAAAGTTTTATTGGCCCAGCCAGAGCCCAGACTTGAATCCAATAGAAAATCTGTGGGGTGATCTGAAGAGGGCTGTGCACAGGAGATGCCCACGCAATCTGACCAATTTGGAGTGTTTTTGCAAAGAATAGTGGGCAAATATTGCCAAATCAAGATGTGATATAGATGGACTCATACCCAAAGTGCTAATCAAAAGGTGCTTCAACAAAGTATTTAAGGGTGTGCACACTTATGCAACCATTTTAATTTTTTACTTCCCTCCACCTAAAAGATTTGTTTGTTCAACTGAGTTGTTCAGTTTATAGGTCACATTAAAGGAGGAAAAAGTTCTGAAATTATTTTTGTCCCATTTATTTTTTTTTTTTTTAAATCGCAGAAACCTGACACTTTAACAAGGGTGTGTAGACTTTTTATAGCCACTGTACCTTATCTCCTATTTCTGTTTGTTGTGTGTGGGGTTTTTTTTTATGCATTTCCTTAACCTTGTTATAGATTTTTTATTTTTTTTATTTTAAATTTTCCTGACTGAATCCCATCATTGTCAAGGCCGCACACAAATCTCGGCATTTGTATATACAACAAGTTGAGACCAACCCATCCTTTTCTTGGTCCATAAGCTTTTGACAATGGTGGTGGGGATGTCAGTTTCGTCTTGAATAAGTGGACCACTGAACCCTTGTGGTCTCATGCACACAGGGTGTCACTTGGCATCCCTTTTGGCAGGCTGTATTGTATCGCGTGAAAAACATGTCGGTGTGGCACGGTGGTTCAGCATTTTGAGAGTTAAAGCAAAATGTGAGGAGTCAAATGCCCTCTGAAAGTTATCCAACGCCATATTGTTTCTTAGAGGGGAGGCATTATAGCCACACATGTGAACAAGCCCTCAGGGTCCTTTCACAGCCATTACTGCTCCATTCAACAGGGAATTTGTGAACGGATCCCCTGCTAAATCGGATATCGCTATTGTGGCACGCTTAGTGTTGGATACCTGTGGCTGTTGTAGCTCCCAAGAGAGCAATGATTTGAATCTTAACCACTTCTGCACTGCTCACTAGAGCTCTACTGCGGCAAAGTGGCTCGATAACGTCTGGCGACGTAGACCTACGTCACCAGACATTCCCCTCTCTCGCTCCCGCTGTATTCAGTCACAGCCGGAGTCGGGCCAGGGGAGGAGCGGCGGCGCTGCTCTTCCCCGATCGTCAGGGAATCGAGTGTGGAGATCCGCCTGCTTGTGTAAACAAAGCGGGCGGATCTCCTAAGTGACAGGCAGGGACAGATTGCAGGGTTCAGCATAGCTGAACCTGCAATCTGTGCCTGTGTCACACAGTCCCCTCCCCCCACACACGTCAGTAAGCACCAGGCATACATTAACTCCTTGATCACCAATAAAAATTAACCCCTTCCCTGCCAGTGTCATTTTTACAGTAACAGTGCATATGTATAGCACTGATTACTGCAGTAATGTCACTGGTACCCCCAAAAGTGTCAAATGTCAGTCTGATCTGTCCGCCGCAATGTCGCAGTCCCGCAAAAAAAATTGCAGATCGCCGCCATTCCTCGTTAAAAAAAAAAAAAAACACCAAAAATGACATAAATCTTTCCCTTAGTTAGTAAACGCAATAACTTTTGCGCAAACCAAACAAAATACGCTTATTGCGTTTTTTTTTTTTTTTTTTTTTTTTTTTTTTTTACCACCAAACATAGGTAGCAGAAATTAAATTGGCCAAAAATTTTAAAAAAATTTGATTTTTAAATTTTTTTGGGGGGGAAATTTCATAAAAAAAAATGTGAAAAATATTGTTTTCAAAATTTACGCTCTTTTTTTGTTTATAGCACAAAAAGTAAAAATCGCACAGGTGATCAAATACCACCAAAAGAAAGCTCTGTTTGTGGGAAAAAAAGGACGTAAATTTTGTTTGGGTACAGCGTCGCACGACCGTGCAATTGTCAGTTAAAGTCGCACAGTGCCGAATCGCAAAAAGTGTCCCAGACGTAAGACAGCAAAATCCTCCGGTGGTAAAGTGGTTAAATGGGTCACATTTCAGCGACCGGTGCTGCCCACTAAATGCTCTGTGGAGGATCATTTTTGAAATGCAGGACAGCATGAGTATATCCATGTATGGCTGCCTTTGCACCACGGGGGTTAGAAAAGATGCAGCACAACTGTGTTTTTACTGCCTACAGCCAACAGCATCCCACTGCGTTCGGTGTGGTGGAGCCCTAAAGGTGGATAGAGTAGGAGATGGACAGATTGGGGTAGGAAATTCCACAGAATTGGAGAGGCTCTGGAAAAGTCCTGGGGTCAAGCATGGGAGGAGATGACAAGGGATCTAAAAAGCGGGAGGTCTTGGTGGGATGAAGAGAAAGATTAGGTTCGTAACTGTTAGTGATTTAGCTTGGGGAGCGTTACAGATGGCTTTGTAAGTTTGGTGCAGTGTTTTTCAACTCCTGTCCTCAGGGCACACTAACCAGATTTTAGGTTACGTTCACATGTAGGCATTTTGGGGCGTTTTTTAGCTCTAAGGATCAGCTCAAACACCCAACAAGACAAATCCTATTCATTTCAATGGCCCCTGTTCACATCTGAGCGTTCCGACACCTCCAAAAAGTACATGAGCTTCTTTTTGGGCAGACTATAGGCGTTTTTGTTAGATGTCAGTGCCTTCCTCCAAACGCCTGGAAAATGCCTGAAAAATGCCTATAAAATGCCAACGCCTACATGTGAACGTAGCCTTAGGTGTTACCTTGGGGAGATGCAGACTTGAATACTGCAATCACTGAGCAGCAAATGATATCACCTGTGATGTATTTTTCAGTTTTCTTGCAAACTTGGCCCTTAAGTGCCGTTTTACATTTGTGCGATGCGGGAACGCTGCAAATATACAGCGTGTTCCCGCATCGCATCCGCACCCCTGGCAGTTCACACTGCCATATGCGATACACTGGGACTGTCAATTAGAAGTTAACGACACCCCCAGATCAGATCACATATCACAGTGCGATCTGTAAGTTTGTATGGCTGAATTTGCACCGCACAGACATTACATGTAATCTTAGGAGCGGTGCGCTCCGAATTAGATACCGGCACTTAGTGTGCCCTGAGGACCGGAGTTCAGAAACGCTAGTTTTAGTATTTTGAATTTAATTTGTAGGGTGAGCAGCAGTCAGTGGAGGGTAGCAGACGCTGAGCGGTTTAAGGTGGATGAGTCTGGCAGGGGCATTCATGATGGACTGAGGGGGAGGGGAGGATATGCCTGGTACACACAATGAGATTATTGGAGGAATGATCGTCATGTTGTGGTGTGGTTTTTTTTTTTTTGTTTTTTTTTAATGCTAATCTCCTCAAAAATTTAAACTTTTTTTAACTAAAAGTTCTGTAAATTCTCATACGACAGAATGAACATTCAGAAGTATTTGTAATTCATTTCGGAAGACAACTGTACTAATTAAATGTAAATCATACGATCTGGTATGATTTTCGCGCTTGTTCCATTGGATAATATCGAATGAACTGTCATGATTGGCTCTCGAAAGCTATGTAATAAATCAGATTATCATACAAAAGCGGTATTTACGATTTTCTGATTGTGTGTACTGGCCACTAGCCTATGTAAAGGTAAGCCAATGAGAAGAGAGTTGCAGTAGTCCAGGCAAGAAATATCCATGGAATGGATTAGGAGCTTTGTGGATTCATTGGTTAGCAAGGAGCGTATTTTCTAGATGCAGAGGCGGCACATCTCTGAAGTCTCAAAACGCCCGACAGGCAAAATCCTATTAATTTCAATGGCCTCTGTTCACATATGAGCGTTTTGTCGCCAGACGCTCAAGAAAGTACACAAGCTTCTTTTTTGGCAGATTTCAAGAGAACAATACGCTCAGGTGTGAATGGAGCCTTACCAAACTGTTCTCTGCTCACTCGCAGCGGTCAAAAAAAGGCAAATGTTTATCAACATTGTTAAAGCGGAGTTCCACCCTAAATTTACTTACCTCCATCTTCTCGGGTCACCTGAAAAACAAATGGATAATCGCAAATTTTTTTTTTTTTTTTTTTACTTACCTTCTAGAGAAAATATACTTACCTTACTTCCTTCTTCCTCCCCCTCGGCGGCCACGGCGATTCGTCACTTCCTGGCTTTTGTAATGATTCCTGGGAGCTGAACGTCATCGCTCCCATGAATCAATGCACCGGCCCCGACATCAGTTCCGGTGCAGGCGCCGTCATTCCCTTCTAAACAGCTTCTGGGCATGCCCAGAAGCTGTGGAGGGATGACGCTGCGGCACCGGAAGTGACGGCGGGGCCGGTGCAGTGCATCGTGGGACTGAAGAAGATGCAGAAGAGGATCGCGCTGGCTTCAAGCTGCCCACACCTGAGATGGCAGCGCTGGACAATACTTTTCAAGGTAAGTATGTATTCTAAAAGGTAAGTGCAACCCGGGACAGATCAGAGGCTATCCATTGTGGAATGCACTAGCCCTGACTGTCCCGGGGGTATTTTTATTAAAAAAAACGTTCACTGGGTGGAACTCCGCTTTAAGGCTGCTAGATATCTATAAACACAATGCTTTGTAATGTATCATTTCGTTCTTTTTGATCAAAGGAATGAATTTGGGTCTGTAAGAGCCGGTTCACATTAGCGCGACACGACTCCTTACTACTTCGGGGGCGACTTGTGCATTACAGTGCACCACGACTTCGGATCGACTTGCAGGGACTTCACATAATGGAAGTCTATGCAAGTCGCTCCAAGGTTGCCCCAAAGTAGTACAGGACCCCTTTTCTAAGTCGGAGCGACTTAGAAACGTGTCCTGTAGCGGTCAATGGACCGCGAGGGAGCGCGACTTGTCAGCCTAGTGTGAATGGGCTCTAAAAGTAAGGGCAGTTAAACCTCTTAAAGACTCAGGCTGGCTATACATGTTCAATTGTCTTGTACACTTTTCTGTTGGATGTACCAAAATCCATATAATATAAGGGCAAAACTAAACAACACTTTCAATTGTATCCTATGAGGTAGGCCTTTGTACTACATAGTTGAAGATAAACCTAAAGAAAATTGTATAATGTATGGCCAGCCTAAGCTTTTTATTTTATTTGGCACTTGCTGCTTACAAGTTAAAATCCAGTATTTTTTGCTAAATTACTTAGAACCCCCCCCCCCTCAAAATAAAAATGAGCAGAGACCCTAGAGATTAAATTGGCGATCGTTGCAGTCTTTTATGTCACACTGTATTTGTGCAGAAGTCTTCAAACCCAGTTTTTTGGGAAAAATTACACTCTAATGAATTAAAAAAAAAAAAAAAAAAAAAAAAAAAAAGAAGAAACTAAACGGTAAAGTTAGCCCAATTGTTTATTATAATGAAAAGGTGTTATACCGAGAATCATGAGTCTATAAGCAAAAAAAAATCTTGGTTCATTTTATCCAGAATCGTGCAGCTCTAGTGGGTAGCACAGCTGACCATTTTCTGTTTGATACATTTCATATGTGAAGAAAGAAAAGCTAGGGTTGCAAAGCATCTCCCCTAATTTATCTTGTGTGTCCGTGTTAATTTTGGCAGCAAATTTCGATTTTATTTTTAGGTCTAGTAGTTTTAGTCGTATTTTAGTCATCTGAATTGTTTGTCATATTTTAATCGACTAAAATCTCCAGTACCTTTTTTAGTCAAATAAAATCTCATACATTTTAGTCAACTACAAATCGAATAGATTTAGGTTAATTCTAATGAATTATTTAAACATCTCTAGCATTTTCAAACGAATTGTATACTCCTGGAGTAAAAATCTAATCGGTTATAAGGTTTGAACACGCACTACAGACACAGATTGCCATTGTGATATATAAACATCTTTATAAATAAAACCAAGTTTCATAAACAAACAGAAATATTGCTTTTTGACAAACCGAAGTGCAACTTTAAAATACAAAAAACCCAAAAACTGTATACTCCATTGGCTGTAATGTCATTGCACGTATTACCTGAATATATTACCAACATTAAATATTAGGGAAAAATATAAGAAAAGCCTTTTTCTTGTTTAGTTTTCAGCAGCTTAGTAGATGCTCCTTACTTATGCGTATGCGGTGGTGCAATACATGTTTAAACTTTAATGTGCTATTATTACATGCTCTGGATAGAATTGTTGCCGATATAGAAATGGCCAGCAGAGGAGTGTTCATTTTGATGTCCATTTTTTTTATTTCGTTTTAGTTAGTTTGTCGTATTTTAGTCATCTGAATTCTTTTGGTTTTAGTCGACTAAAATTGTGTTAATTTAGTAGACTAAAACATTTGTCGGCGAAATTAACACTGACGTGTGTGTATATGTGAGATATACACACACTCACTATAGAACAATAATATAAACGCAACACTTTTCTGTTTTTGCCCCCATTTTTCATGAGCTGAACTAAAGATCTAAGACTTTTTCTATGTACACAAAAGGCCTATTTCTCTCAAATATTGTTCACAAATCTGTTAGTGAGCACTTCTCCTTTGCCGAGATAATCCATCCACCTCACAGGAGTGACATATCAAGATGCTGATTAGACAGCAGGATTATTGCACAGGTGTGCAATAGTCTGGCCACAATAAATGGCCACTCTATAATGTGTCGGGGGTCCAGCGGGGGTCGGAAGTCCAAAAACCAATCTAAAATGTGCAGTTTTATCACACAGCACAATGCCACAGATGTCCCAAGTTTTGAGGGAGCGTGTAATTGGCATCCTGACTGCAGGAATGTCCACCATTGCCCGTGAATTGAATGTTCATTTCTCTACCATAAGCCGTCTCCAAAGGCGTTTCCGAGAATTTGGCAGTACATCCAACCGGCCTCACAACCGCAGACCAAGTGTAACCACACCAGCCCAGGACCTCCACATCCAGCACCTTCACCTCCAAGATGGTCTGAGATCAGCCACCCGGACAGCTGCTGCAACAATCGGTTTGCATAACCAAAGAATTTCTGCAGAAATTGTCAGAAACCGTCTCAGGGAAGCCCATCTGCATGCTCGTCATCCTCATCGGGGTCTCCACCTGACTGCAGTTCATCATAACCGGCTTGAGTGGACAAATGCTCACATTCAATGGCGTCTGGCACTTTAGAGAGGTGTTCTCTTCACGGATGAATCCCGGTTTTCACTGTACAGGACAGATGGCAGACAGCGTGTATGGCGTCCTGTGGGTGAGTGGTTTGCTGATGTCAGCGTTGTGGGTCGTGTGGCCCATGGTGGTTGTGGGGTTATGGTATGGGCAGGCGTATGTTATGGACAACGAACACGGGTGCATTTTATTGATGGTATTTTGAATGCACAGAGATACTGTGACGAGATCCTGAGGCCCATTGTTGTGCCATTCATCCACAACCATAACCTCGTGTTGCAGCATGATAATGCACGGCCCCATGTTGCAAGGATCTGTACACAATTCCTGGAAGCTGAAAACATCCCAGTTCTTGAATGGCCAGCATACTCACTGGACATGTCACCCATTGAGTATGTTTGGGATGCTCTGGATCGGCGTATATCACAGCGTGTTCCAGGTCCTGCCAATATCCAGCAACTTCACACAGCCATTGAAGAGGAGTGGACCAACATTCCACAGGCCACAATCAACAACCTGATCAACTCTATGCAAAGGAGATGTATTGCACTGCATGAGGCAAATGGTGGTCACACCAGATACTGACTGGTTTTTGGACTTCCGACCCCCGCTGGACCCCCGACACATTATAGAGTGGCCATTTATTGTGGCCAGACTATTGCACACCTGTGCAATAATCATGCTGTCTAATCAGCCTCTTGATATGCCACACCTGTGAGGTGGATGGATTATCTCGGCAAAGGAGAAGTGCTCACTAACACAGATTTAGACAGATTTGTGAACAATATTTGAGAGAAATAGGCCTTTTGTGTACATAGAAAAAGTCTTAGCTCCTTGAGTTCAGCTCATGAAAAATGGGGGCAAAAAAAGTGTTGCGTTTTATAATTATATATTTAAAGTAGTTGTAAAGGCATAAGGTTTTTTTTTTTATCTTCATGCATTCTGCTTGTAAGCCTCCCTAATACCCAAGCCCCATCTCAATCCCGCGATGTTGCAGAAGAGTCTCGGCTGTCCTGGGGCTCTCCCTTATTGGCTGAGGCATTGGCTCCCGCTGCTGTCCCAAGGCATTGGCTCCCGCTGCTGTCCCAAGGCATTGGCTCCCGCTGCTGTCCCAAGGCATTGGCTCCCGCTGCTGTCCGGAGCAATGTCTTGGCTCTGGTGCCCCCATAGCAAGCTGTTTGCTGCAGGGGCACTTGGTAGGAGGGAGGGGCCAAGAGTGCCAGCGAGGGACCCGAGAAGAGGAGGGATCTGGCCTGCTTTGTGTAAAACCACTGCACAAAGCGGGTAAGCGTGACGTTTGTTATTTTTAAAACAAAAAAACTACACTTTAAAATTACTTTCATCCCACAGTACAACGAACCTTACCTGACCATGAGGTCTGTGAAATGTTGAATAACAGTTTGTCATGCAAGGTTAATGTAGACTTTGTGTAAAACTCTGAAAGAGGTTGGTCCAAAGTACTATGTCCGTGTAATCTGAAAGGATAATTGCATCAATGCCATAAAGGGCAGCATTTCTCACCAGGGTTCCTTGGGATCCCAAGGTTCCTTCAGATGGTGATAGGGGGATCCTTGAGCTATGATCAATTTTTGTATCCCAGATAAGTAACCACTGACACCAGTTATGTTTTTAGCTACGGAGTCTGGTTATTTCCAACAAAAGGCTATGCCACCTTGTGGGTAGTTTACCCTTGTATTATATTATTCCTCGTTGCTGTTGGGCTCTGTGTAGTCAACCTTTTACCATTGCCCAATGACAGCAACTGTTTTTGTATGTTTACCTGCTTAAGGTCCACCCAATAGCAGTTTTACTGCTACACGGTGGCACCTTTGGGCAGGATCACGGGTGTGTAAATAAATGTATATGTATCTGTGATCCGGCTCTTCTGGTTAGGGGGCGCGCATGCATTCTGCCATCGGGTTGCTCCTGCGGTGTTTACACGCAGCGGGAGCCCAGCGGCAAGTGTCGAGGACTTGATGTCCGCCGGAACCTGCCGGTCATCCAGCAGAGAGTTGTAAACAAGGCAGATCACTGTTCTGTCAGTAGGGAAGGCATGGATTCTGTGTCTCTGCAAAGCAGGGACTAGGATCCATGTCTTCCCCTTGTAAGCACCTCCCACAGTTTAGAAAAACACTGGCTAGGAGGAACACGGTTAACCCTTTGATCGCCCCTGATAACCCTTTCCCAGCCAGTGTTATTAGTACAGTGACAGTGCATATTTTTTAGCACTGATCACTGTATATAAGTGTCACTGGTCCCCAAAAAGTGTTGGTGTCCGCCACAATATCGCAGTCCCGCTATGAGTCGCTGATTGCCGCCATTACTAGTAAAAAAATGAATATCCCATAGTTTGTAGATGCCATCAATTTTGCCCAGCAGAAAGTTAAAAATATTGTTTTTTTCTTTCACAATTGTCGGATCTTTTGTGGTTTTTATTTTTTGTGCTATAAAGAGGTGATCAAATACCAACAAAACAAAGCTCTATTTGTGGTAAAAATATTTGGATACAGCGTCATACGACCGTGTAAATTGTCATTCAACGTAGCGCAGTGTCGTTTGACAAAAAATGGCCTGTTGGGGTAAATCTTCCGGAGGTCAAGGGGTTAAAGCAAAACTTAAATACTTTTTTTTTTTTGCTATTTGCAATGGCTCGTACACAGGATCAGATAATCGTACGGAAAAAATCGCTTTCGAATTGATCGCGCGATAAGCTGTTCGTTAGTACACAGCTTTTGACATCTCGTCCAACAAAATCCGAAGGAACAAACACGACAACTTTTGTTGTACAATAGCCTATCGAACGACCCATCGTTAAATCAGTACAGTATGCTTTCGCTAAAAATCGATAGACCAAGACCACGCATGATCAGAAACAAGAAAATAAACCGGAAAAAGTCTGGCTACCATTTTTCCATTTTTTTTTGATCAGATACGTAGCTACGCAACTGGAAAGCTTTCTTTTCCAGAATCGTACAAAAAAAAAATCATACCTTTTTTTATTACGCAGTAGTGAATTTGATACTAGTATCATGCAGCAAAGTGCAAACACATAATCGGACGACTTATCGATCGTGTGTACGAGGCATAAGGGTTCCTTTCCATTGACCACCAACTTGAAAGGCATTCTTCCCACAGACAGTGTAAGAAGGAACTTCCCCACAGTCTGTATGAGGGAACACGAAAGTGTTTACTGTCTGCTTTTCTTTTCTGACCATTTTTTGTTTTCATTCCCTAATAATGCTGAAAAAAGATGCTAGTCCTGTGCATAATTCTTTTTAGTATCCTAGTGATGAGCCAATAGGAGCATGCAGGAGAGGATGGGCCTGTCCTTTTTTTTTTTTTTTTTTTTTTTTTTTTTTTGACCTTTCGGCACAATGATGGCGTTGATGGTTTTCCAGTCTGTTGAGCATGTTCCTATGCTTTAAGGAAGAATTCCAAGCATGTCATTTTTTCGATGGTTAAGTTGGTCCAGCCTGGGCATTGTAATAATGCATATTAGGGGTGCACCGAAATGAAAACTTTGGGCCGAAAATGCAGGATGCCCTTGGCCGAAAACCGAAAATGACTTTTCCCCCCCAAATAATTTTAAAATTTAGATAGAAGAGGGGCAGACCAAAAACAGGCAGCAACGTACACCTGTCGCTGCCACCCTGTCACAGTATATGTACTGTGACGGGTTGGCAAGAGGTTAATTTAATTACCAATGGTATTTGTATTATGCAGCATGAGGGGGTTAATGTATTGATGCATTAGTGACCAACCAGTAGCAGTTAATTAACCCCTTTGTGCTGCATTAGTGCAACCAGTATCAGTGTCAATTAACACTGGTTGCACTGATACTGGTTGAACTAATGCAGCACAAAGGGGTTAATTGTCACTAGTGACCAGCAGTGCCAATACATTAACCCCCTCATGCTGCATATTACTAATACCAATGGTAAGCTCGCCTAATGCATAATACCATACCTGTGGGATTTCTCTAAAAGCTGGAAATGACTGTAGTAGGCATGGCTACTCCAGTGATCACCACTAGTTTCCATGTCCCATGCCGAGGGGCTGCCGGTAATTCTCTGATGGAGCCCTGGATAGCAGTAACAACTTGTCAGAGGTTCTAATCCTTTCCCACTATATCAAAAAGTAAAAAAAAAAATGGTTGTAGTTTTAGAGACCTTTTCATATTTAATGCATACTTGTTTGATTTTGGTCGTACTATTCCCCCAACCCTGAATGTTCACTTCAAATTGATGCAAACGGCTGACTTTTCTTTCCTGATTATTTGACAATGGCAGCATAGAATTGTTTTCCATGCAACGCCATTAAAGCGGAGTTCCACCCAAAAGTGGAACTTCCGCTCTTTTGTTTCCTCTTCCCCCCCCCCCCCCCTCCAGTGCCACATTTGGCACCTTTCAGGGGGGAGGGGGGGATGGGTACCTGTTTCTGACAGGTACCCTTCCCCACTTCCTGGATACGGCACTGTCCCTCGGAAGCTCGGTCCCTCCTCCGCCGCCGAGCCAGTAGGAATGCGCAGTAGGACCCGCTCGTGAAGCCGCAGGGCTCCACTGCCGGGTTCCCATGATGGCGGCAGCACCAGACAGCCAATGAAAACATTGGCTGTACAGTTCTTCTCTCCAATTGTATGTTGCTCACGATCAGTGATTTGTGCTTATGCTTGAAGGGTGATTTACTAAAGGATTTGAGAAAGTTCACACAATAAAATTGTCTAAAAGATTTTTCAGTTGTCCAATTGTGTGAAAAGGAAACTGTGACGAGGGGTAAGCTTATGGTAAGTTAGTCACATGCAACTTGTTCTGTAATGTTAAACATTGAATGTGACTTAACTACTACTAGCTATACCATGACCTGGTTCAGTGAGATCCCTCAGACAAGTGAAAGATCAGCTAAATGGAAATCTTATGAAGTTAGGTAAGTCTAATGCAATTTTGTTTTTAGTTTTGAACAGAGTAGGGCAGGGCACCAAAAACCCCAGGTGCCCGGTTGCATTGGCGACTTGAATTGGCAACCTGGCGCCTGGGCTACACTGCGACAGGTATCTTGTCAACCAGGTGCCTCTGCTAAGCAGAATCTGCTTGCTCAAAAGGGGATCTCTCCGCTGATACCCGCTGAGCAGGTGGATGACCGGTCCTATGGGGCAATCCGATGGAAATGAACTGCCTGTCCGTTTCCATCCGATCCCCCAAACAGATGGGGAATAGGACCACCATCCATCTGTTCTTGGCAGGCAAGATTGGATCGAATAAAGGCATGTGTCAGTGGACATGGTAATAAAAAAAAAAAAAAAAAACTGGCTTCTAACTTTTTTTTAGCTGGCTTCTAGTTTCCAAGCAAATTTGTCAAAACCTGGAGTAGGGAATGGCTAAAACTTCTGTCCCTTTTTTTTTTTTTTCCTGTCCTTTGCCGTTTGGGATTACCCATCAAACTTGCATTTTGTGAGAGGAGCTTTCAAGCAGAAAAGATGCCCAAAAATGCACTAAAAAAATAAAATGAGGGGAGGGTTGGTTTATGGAAAAAAAAAGGCCTATGCTCAAAAAAGCTTGAAGTTTAAAAGAGCACAAAAAAGCACAAGCTTTTTTCCTTTCAGCTGCAGTGTGCATGACCCTAGATCTTCTTGACAAAAAAACCATGTATTCTTTATAGCACAAGATGTGAAGTGAGAGCAGCAGTTGTAAAGAAAAGGGTATTTTCCAAAACTCTAGCGTAAAACATTTTATGGATTACTGTTGTGGTCCCAGTCCTGCATGACAAGCATCAAGCTAGACAAATTCCTCTAGCCAGACAGCCAAATATGCTAAATAACAATGTTGTATGCACCCAACTGTTGTGGGCGGGACGTGGGGGATATAATGAGCAATTTTGTAGTCTATAGCAGCCTCTCAACCTTTTCACCCAAGGGGAATCCTTGAAAACATTTTCAGATCTGGAGGAACCCCTGCTAAGATTAGTGAACTGGGGGCATGGAGAAAATGGCCCTTATATTGGTGGTCATTGGGGTGAGTGCCCTTCCAGTGGTGGACAGAGTTCTCTGCCAGCTGGCAGTGGACCCCTAGCAACCTCTGGAGGAACTTGGCTGAGAATGGCTGGTCTATAACCAGTTTGTCACTTGGATATTTTTAAGGCATTTCTTTTGAAGCAGATGCTTCCTAGCTTCTAAGCCAAGATGACAAGCTCCCAAATTTAATATATTTTTTTTCCAGCTTGTGCCACATTATACCATAGGTAACTTTCACCTTGTCCTAATGGGTGGCTTTGCCTTCCATTGATCGCTTCATAATGGATGTGTTGCCAGACAGCACTTCATTTGATGGGAAGGAATGAAGGGTTTTCCCACTCCATGGCACTACTGTTTTAAGTAGCATTCGGCAACCAAGCCAGCGGTGTCAATGGTTACCTTTTTCTTCTTTTATGGTTTTCTTGTGATTAGAAGCACACCAGAAAAAAGACCCACAGCTTCAGCTAACCGTTCACCAACCCCCCCCAGCTAGTCAAACTTTAATTGGACCTCCAACATTGGTCTCTGCTTTACTTTCTAAATCTTCTCCCAGTTTTGTAGCATCGGGCATCTCTCTGCCAAGTCCATAATGTAAAATTGGGCACGTGGCAGCCAGAACTCAGTGATTGAGAATTGTGTATAGTTGTCATATAGTGTAGTTGTTAGTTCCTTCATGCACATAAAATATTGCAGCTCCTATATCTAAATGTTTGTTGGTGAGGTTTTGGATTTTCAGGGTCTAGGTATTGCTCTGGCTACTAGGAAGAAAAATGTAAATTCTTCTTTTTTTTTTTTTTTTTTTTTTTCTTGGTGAGACTACGGGCCCAGGTAATATAAAGAGTCGAATGATTGAACAGTGTCTTCTTTTGAGACATTTCATCCAACTCCCCATTCTCATTCTGCTATGTAGTAAGGCAAGCCTGATGAGCCGCATAACAAAAGTTATTCTGTTCAGATAGAACGTGTGGGGCTCACTGTTGGATCTAGAGAGGTTCTAAGGAATAATGGTCCCTACGCATTGAACCTTGATGTTGCATAGTACAAGAATGTCTAATTGAAAATAGAGTAACCAACCAGTCCCCCTGGGGAATGGTCTGGTTGTTCCAAAAGGCAGATTTAACCACTTAAGCCCCGGAAGATTTTACTCCCTTCCTGACCAGGGCCTATTTTGCAATTCGGCACTGCGTGACTTTAACGGACAATTGCGTGGTCGTGCGACGCTGTACCTAAACAAATTTGATGTCCTTTTTTTCCCCACAAACAGAGCTTTCTTTTGGTGGTATTTGATCACCTGTGCAATTTTTTTGATCATGTGCTATAAACAAACAAAGAGCATCAATTTTGCAAAAATAACAATATTTTTCACATTTTTTATATGAAATTCCCCCAAAAAATGTAAAAATCAAAATTTTTTAACATTTTAGGCCAATTTGTTTTCTGCTACATATGTTTGGTAAAAAAAATTGCAAAAAGCGTATTCTGATTGGTTTGCGCAAAAGTTATTGTGTTTACTAACTAAGGGAAATATTTTTTTTTTTTTTATAACGAGTAATGGTGGCGATCTGCAATTTTTTTTTTTTTGCGACATTGCGGCGGACAGATCGGACCCTTGACTGACATTTTTGACACTTTTGGGGTTACCAGTGACATTACTACAATAATCAGTGCTATACATATGCACTGTTACTGTAAAAATGACACTGGCAGTGAAGGAGTTAACTTTATTTGAGAGGGAGGGGCTGTGTGTGTCCCTAGGGGCGTGATTCTAACTGTGATTGGATGTGGCTGTGTGTGTAACAGCACATATCAACGGTCCGGCATAGCCGGACCGTATGATCTGTGCTGTTACACAGGGGAGACTGACAGACGGCTTTGTTTACATTAGCCGCCTGCCTTTCTCCCGCTGTAACAGACGATCGCAAGTGACCGGCGGACATCGGGTCCCTCGCGCGCGGGGGGGTTGTCTGTGACCTTCGATGGGACGCGCGCGTTCCCTAGACCCTCACAGGTTAGCGACGTAGACCTACGTCGCTTTGCCTGTGAGGGGCTAACTGCCGACGTAAATCGTCGTTAGGCAGTCGGCAAGTGGTTAAGGCTCGTGCACATTTGACGAAAATCTGACAAAATATCCTCCGATTATTCTCTCTTGCTCAGCGTTTATTACCGTTGTTGACAGTGCATAATGTTCACGAAATTTCTCGTCCCATTTTTTTTTTTTTTGGGGACATTTGTTCCTAGACTTCCAGGTCTTCAGCAACTTCAGATCATGCGCTGTCTTTCGTATCCGATTTTTCACGGACGTACTCCGTACACATTAAACGTAAATTGGTTGTCTGGGGACGGACGATAAATTTTGGGGTTTGTCCCTCCATTATTTTTTTTCATTGAAAATGTCAGCATCGGCTGCTGAAAAGTGTGTACACACTAGCCAAAAATCGTACGATTTTACCTCGGAAGGGAATTTTGGCAGATTTTCTACTAGTGTGTACCCTACTTAAAGAGGAAGTAAACTGGAAGTTTTTTTTTTTTTTTTTTTATGACCTGCAAGTTAAAGCCATATTGTGCTAGTATGCTTTGCATACTAGCACGTCATGTGAAACATGCCTTCAAACCGAGCCCTCGATGGATGCCTTGTTCCTGCTGCAGGTCGCATCCATCTTCTCTCGTCTTCCTTCCGGGTCCGCGAACTCCAGCTGTGTGATTGGCCTGGAGCCACGTGACATCACTCCCGCACATGCGCCGGGGAGCCGCCGATAACTGCACAGGAATCTAAAGGTTCCTTCAGAGCGCATGCGCCAATGACCTCATAGGCTGCATGTATACTAAATATCTCCTTCAGGAGATATTTGGCTTTCCTATAGGTACAGGTAATGGATCAGAGTTTACTTCCTCTTTAAAGGTCAACAAAACTTTTTGGGGTAGAATGTCTCTTGGGTCTCTCTAGGCAATTTCTCTCACTTTATGATCTGTTTTGATACCACTGAATAGATAGGAAGCAAAAATGAGATTTCCCAATAGGGATGCGGTAATAAAAGATTAAAAGGTGTTAATCCTGTCCAATCTACCCAAAGCTAAGGGAAAACATGTTTTGGCTGGACTTGGACTTTACTCTACCTTTTTATAGTAGACAGCGTAGGCAGGTGTACTTCGAAAGCTCAGTGCAGAGAAGAACCAGCAGTTAAGTGTCAAGCTGGCCAAATCATATACTGGAGCTGTTGTGTTCTGATAGCTGGCACCGGTGGCTGCTGGAATACCCAAATTGTGGCTGCGTCTGATTGCATGCAACTGCTGTTTGGCTGAAACTGTTCTGTCTAGGCTCCTTGAATTTTTCAATCCAATGATGTCAGGTGTGAGGGTGGCAATGGCCACCCGCAGAGTAAATTTCAGCTGCTTCTTAATGAACCGGATGAAAATGACATAGTGTATGGCCAACTTTTAGATTTAAAATGTTACACTTGTGTTTTGGGTGTGACATGGTTGGGCTCTGCTTTCAGAGCCAGCCACATCATTCAAAGATCTGTTCTATCTGCATCGTAGTTTCCAAATGGAACAAAATTGTGGGGATTACGGCACTCCCAATCCATTGACACTTCCTATAGTTCTCTAACTGAAAAATCTGTACCTCGGTATGCAGAAAGCTGGAGGAAGAGTCTGCAGTAGCCTTTGCTACTGACCTTGCAATACTTTGCAGACCCATTTGTAAAAAATAAGTGCACTTTTTTTTTTCTTTCTTCAAAACATAGACTTGGCCTTTTAAGGCGGAAGAGTTCATATATGTAAGAGTCATGCATATGGCAAATCTTCAGTGTGTTTTGTGTGGTGGTGGGCGGATGGTTATTTTTTGTTTGGGTTTTTTTTTCTTCTTTTTTTTTTTTTTTAAATTTTAACACCGCACTTGCCTCTTTACAGGCCAGCACAGATGGAGGTTCAGCGGGTGCATTGACTCCCCAACATGTTCGCGCTCACTCTTCCCCAGCCTCCCTGCAGCTCGGCGGCGTGTCGCCCGGTGCACTTTCTCCGCAAGGTGTGGTTCCTCCTCCAGGTCCTGCCCCACCAAGCCAGCATCTTCGACAGTCTTCCTATGAAATCCCAGATGACGTTCCTCTGCCACCAGGATGGGAGATGGCCAAAACCCCATCAGGACAAAGATATTTTCTCAAGTAAGTCACCATCCAACAAAACAGAATTATGTGCTTTACTGGAATACATTATATGTGCTTTTCTCTTTTCGCTGAGCACCTATCCCTGTCCAGCAGAATTCATACTGAAGGAGCTGCTGTCTGCAGTTTGCAGGATATGCTATTGAAAGTAATGGGTTAGAGGCATTGAAAGTAACTAGGAATTTATTGCCATATCCTACAGGTAGTGGTGCACCAAATTTAAAAATTTCAGAACCGAGAATTCAGGATGCACTGAAATTTAAGGGGGGAGAGAAAAAAAAAAATTATATATATATATATATATATATATATATATATATATATATATATATATATATATATATATATATATATATATATATATATATATATATATATATATATATATATATATATATATATATATATATATTTGTCAGGCACCTTTTTTAAAGTGGGGATAGAAATTCTGCTTGCTGCATTTTTGGTACAAATTTGGCAAACTGCACCAAAAACTCATCTCCCCATTGAAATGCATTCACCATGCAGCAAAATATGAAGCAGTGTTTTGAAGCATGACCTATAAAAAACACCACGAGCAAGGTAAAATCGCAGGTGTTTTTTGGCAGCGTTTATCGCCACTTTATTTTTTTTTTTTTTTCGCTTTGGCACAATGATGAAAACCCTATTTTTGGCCGATAATTTCGGTACATTGCTAACTACGGGTGTCTACTTAAGAAGAAAGGCTTCTGGATGATTACATGCCATATTATGGATGGCTCATTTTAATCATTTCTGGGAACTGTGCTGGTCTGGTACTTGCAGTTATATTTAGCCATGCTTTTAGTTTATGTGCTTTGCATAAACCTATGCATACACTTTGCTTTCACATAGATGTAGATGTAATCTTGCTTGATTTTTATGCTTCTAGGACCAGTCCTGCACAAATTGATCCAAAGGCATAAAAATGAAGTGTGCACTCACACTAGCAGTGTTAACTAAGCCGGTACTTATGGTAATTTTCCTTTTCTGGTGCCTATCCATGGCAGCATTCTGAACCCACCCAGTTTGTTTCTAGCGATGTACAGTAAATGGGCTGTTGTGTGGGTGTTAACTCTTCATAGGTATTCCCCTCAGCTTTCTGCTGTCCTCACTGATCTCTACAGAGTGTAACTTCAACTCCCTGCCCCCTGTTTTCTGAAAGCTGAAAAAATTCTGCACTTTAAACAAATGTAAAGAGACAGCTGCAGATAAACGGGTAAAACTAATGTAGGAGGATTTGTTTCATCTCATGTGGATCACCTGAGGCCAGTCACTTCACTAAGGCAGGCCATACACAGTTAGAGTATTCAAACTGTGTATAGCCGGTTAAATGTACAAAGTTGATCGATCAACTTGGATACAGCCAGCATGCTGGGTTTTACCTGCGATTATCTCTAGCGGCGGCTATGGCCACTAGCAATAATCACTGTCTTCTCCCAGCAGGGACAGCTTTAATACAAATCAGATTTGATTTTGACTGAGAAAAGGTCAGCACTGTGTATGGGAGATGGTCAGACTTTTCCTGTAAAATATCCAGGAAAAGACTGGCAGAGCTACTTGTAAACGGCAGATTACCCGAATTGCAAGTGCTGCCGATTTTCTGCCTAGAGTTCTCCTTAAAGTGGCGTTCCACTGGTTTTTGTGCTTAATAAAAGCCACCAGCTACAAAAAGTGCAGCTGCTGACTTCTAATAAACGCACACTCACCTGTCCCACGGTCCAGCGATATGGCTGGTGGGAGCCTCGGTTCTCTTCCTCTTTTCCCCCCAGCGCCGGCATCGCTACTGTGGGCACCCGGCTGTGACAGCTTGCGGCTTCACAGTCGGGAGCATACTGCACATGCGCAAGTCGTGCTGCGTGTCCTGAGTGGACAGGCAATCTTCTGGGACCTGTGACATGTCCCAGAAGATGGGGGAGGGCAGAACTTCCGCTCAAGCCGCCTAGAGTGTGGGAGCGAGTACCTGATAAAACTAGGTACCAACACCTCCCCCCCCCCCCCCCTAAAAAAAAAAAAAAGACATGCCAAATGTGGCATGATGGGGTCAGGAGGCCTTTGGAAGTTCCACTTTTGAGTGGAACTCTACTTTTAAGGTTTGTGGTTAAAAGATGTCCACCCTAAAACTAAAATCCCTGCATCTATAGATCTCCACGTTCTAAAGCCTTGTATACACGATCAGATTATCGGATGAATTTTCATCAGTTTTTTGTTGCATGCTAGTCTCATATGGAAAGTGAAGAGGTTACTTTCGTACGAAAATTCTCGTAGAACAGAATTCAACTTCAGAAGTGATGTCATGTGTTGAATTGTTTTGTAATTCTTCTTTCATTTCTGTGTTTCCGTAATCTTGCTCTTACAAGTTTTTTTTTTTTTTTGGACCAAAACTGTACTAATTAAACGAAAATCGGAAGTTGTGTTAAATTTTATAGCCTGCACATCCAGTTTTTGTTGTAAGAAAATTCGTAATTACTGTCGAAAGCACCATACTAGCGATCCGATAATCAGCAGATCGATCGTTCGGATTCAATTTTAGTTCTGATTTTCTTATCGTTTATGGGCCTTAACACTATCCTTTCTAACCCTGTAAAGAAAAAAACGACTATACTTGCCTTTTTTGAAGCCGATCTGACCCGATTTCACGCTGAGCTGTCATCTGTGGCTTTACTGTGTAGGCCGTTGCAGAGGACACATCCGAAAACGGAAGCCCCAAAGTAAGTCTATGGGAATGTCATATCCCGTTCATTTCACAGCTGTTGTCAGCCTGTCCAGCTTCTTGCGCTGGAGATTGGGTTGGATCGGCTTTAAAAAAGGTATGTATTAGAGGTGCGCATCTTCACTGGTCTCACAATTCAATACGGTTAAGCAGTCAACTTTTGATTTGGTTCTGCAATGCATCACGATTATTGCCCATGGTTTTAATCAAAAAATTTAAGCAGTCAAAACTCAACTCTTGGAGAAAAAAAAAATACTCCCTGCATGTAGCAAAGTTTGAACACAGCAGACAACTTAAAGAGGAGCTCCAGGCTCCCCCTAATATACTACAGGAGCTGGCCAGAGACTGCAGACATGGTGCAGGGGCTGGCCAGAGACTGCAGACATGGTGCAGGGGCTGGCCAGAGACTGCAGACATGGTGTAGGGGCTGTGCCACTTCTATACACTGGCGCCGCCCATTCGGGAGTTGACAGGTGTGCAGAGCTACAAATCCAGAGCCGGGGGAGAGCGTGGGTGGGGGCGGCATGTTGACCTATTGCGGCGCCCGCCTCATCAGACCACAACATCTGATTGTGGTGCAACTTCGCTGGGTGCAGCCAGCCCACGGGCGCATGTTAGGATGCAGAAGTGCACCAACACCTTACACTTACAGGGCTAGATAGGTTAATGTTAGAATGTGGAGATCTATGGATGCAGGGATTTTTAGGGTGGACTTATCCTTTAAACTTCCACCCAGCCTGCTTCCCTTTGCTCTCAAGGAAAAATAAAATCAAATTAGTTTCTTGAACTTTTTTTTTGGTAATCTGTGCAACACTGCAGTTATTTTCTCCAGGAAAGTGCCTGTAAAAGTGCACATATTGATCTTTTCCTCTCTTTATCTTTCTGCACTGCCCTGGTTTCCATATTAAGGGCTCATGTTTCACAGAGAACAATGAGGACCCTGAGACTGTAAAGTACACAGAAGTCTGGCAAGCTCATCTGCATGAGCAAGAGCATTTGTTCTGCAGCAGACATCCTAAGTAAATGATTGAAAGGGCCTCTAGCTGGGAAGGATCTGCCCTGATGGAGAAAAAGCCTGGATATAAACAAGGTTGTTAAGCAAAATAAAGACTGCTTTTTAAATCTCTCCCTGCTGGGATCACACGCTGACCTGCTGAGCAGCCTAAAGCCCCGTACACACGTACCGATCGTCGGCGAACGATCGGCGTCTTTTGTCCCCGGGCTGTCGGTGTCTGTTGAAAAGTGCAAAGACAGCACAAGAATTTTGTCCGCCGACTACAGCCAACTGCAGAAGTGATGTCATGTAATGGTTAACTTTCCCTTTGTTTTTTTTCTTTTCTGAGCATGCCCAGTCTTGCAAATCTGCGGTCTGTCGGCCGAATTCTGTACTGACTGGCGAACAATCGGCCGCTCTGGTGTCGCCATACAATACAAACATTTTAATGCTTGCATGACAGATTCTTGTCGGCAGAATGTGCGCTCACGGCTGTCGGAGGCATCATACTAACAAGCGTACAATCGGCAGATCGGTCGTCGGCCGGCGCTTTTCGGCCGACGATCGGTACCTGTGTACGGGCCTTTACTCGTCCTGGTCTGCTGATGAGACTAGTTTCGGGTGTTGGTGACATAAAGGGTAAGGTGTGCATTATGGGAGGAAGTCGGCTCACTGTTAATGAGCTTAAAGCGGAGTTCAACCCTAGTGTGGAACATCAGCTGATCTGCTTCCCCCCCCCCCCCCCTTCTCCGGTGACCCATTTGGCACATTTCAGGGGGCAGCAGAGAACAGGTACCTGTTTTTGACAGGTACCCTTCCCCACTTCCAGGAGATAGCACAGCAGCCCTGTCTCTGAGAAGGTTGGCTCCCCTCCTCCTTTCCCTGCCGCTGGGCCGATTGGAAAGTGCAGCACACTTTGCGCATGGGCAGTAGGGGTCAAGGCTTCACTGCCGGTTTCCCTTATGACAAGTGGCGGTAGCACCTAACAGCCGATTCGAAAATTGGTTGGGGTGCCGACATCACAGGCTCCCTGGACAGGTAATATATAGACACTTAAAGTCAGCAGCTACAGGATTTGTAGCTGCGGACTTTATTTTCCACGGGCCGAACTCCTCTTTTATGGATAACTGTATTCTTTACTCCATGGCTATACATTTGCATATGCTGCCTGCTTCTGGTAGCTTGTGATCTCCAGTGATTACAGTTGTGCAGGGCAGAAAAGAAATACTGAGGTTTGATGGAGTTGGTTCTTATTTTGACCAGTTGCCTGACTAAAGCCCAGTACACTGTATTCGTTTTTTGTTCAACCCTGTGGGCTAAATGGGGGGGGGGGTGGGGGGAAGAGAGCCCTGGAGGAGATCATGTACTAACTATCCGATGTTAGTACAGCCATCTGCCCCGCTGAGCTATTGTGTTCTGACATGGGGATGCTCATGTGGGGAGGAAAATGTCCCTGTCGCATATGATTGGCTGTTTGCTGGGATAGTTCAGCTGGGATTGGCCTTAAAGTGGTCCCTAATCCTAACCTGACCCTTCTGTTTGACTGTTTACCACTTCCAGCCCAAAGACATCGTATGATGTCCTGGACTTTGAGTGGAGGTATCTGAATGATGCCTGCTGCCATCATTCAGCTATCATCTTTTGCAGCCGGCGATAACCTGCACTGTAAGAACAATCTTCGATAGTGGCCGCTTGATCATTCTTACAGGCGCAGGAGGGGACCCCCAAACCACCCGCTGCCCTCCGGTGCTTCTACCAGCTTGTCCGTGCGATCGGCAAGCTGGAGAAGGAACCCACCGGCGGCGGAAGTTCACCACAGAGGATACCAAGGAACAGATGGTCTTTGGCGGTCTCTCTGACTCTCGGAGGTCCAGGCGCGACATTGACGTCACATCCGGCCTGGCAGTTGTAAATACTGCTGTTGACTTGGCTGGAAAACCGACCTCTCTCCATAAAGAGGACCCGCCATGCCCTATTCTTACAAGTGATGTTTATATTACCGTGGGAGATAAAAAGTTGCAATGACTGCCATTTTATTCCCCATAGGGTCTCTGCTAAACAACATATATAATGTTTGGGGGTTCTAAAAATGTTTTGGCCAGAAACCCCCAAACATTATATGTAGGAGAAGAGTGCCAGAATAGGCCCGGTATGGAAGTGGGTTTAAGAGGAACTTCAGCTTTGGTTTTTTTTTTTTTTTTTTCGCCTTGGAGAGTGGAAATGGATATCGCTAGAAATTGATACTCGCTCCCCCTGTAACTGTTACTGGCTAGGGGAGGAGCAAACTAGTGGGATTTCACTTTTTGAGTCAAGTTCTGCTTAAATTTACAAAAGTTTTAATTGTGATTTAAATTGCATCTCCAGCCAAGCCAAATTTAGTTGATATAAATTTATTGTATGAATGGTTCTAACTGGCTAAATATTACTACAGGCGGTCCTCGGGTTACAAACAAGGTAGGGACTGTAGGTTTAAGTTGAATTTGTAAGTCGGAACAGGTACATTTTTTTTTTTTTCCTATGATAGCATAGGGAAGGGTTAACACCCCTGTAACATTTGTTTTGCTGTCTGTACCCCTGTTCAGAAGATTTCACCTCACTTTCTGTCCATATGACAATTGGATTTTGAAAATTTTGGGTTGTTGTGGAAACCAGGATTGGTAATAAAGCTTCAGTGGAGACACTTTTTTCCCATGAGAACTCTTCCAGGAGTGAATTTCCCTTCCTAGGGGGAGATTTCTCCTCACTTCCTGTTCTCTCCCTCCGATTGTAAGTAGGAGTCATTTGGAAGTCGGATATTTGTAACCCGGGGACCGTCTGTAATCAGATTTGGATCTTTGTGTTTTCCATAGTGCAGGATAATAGGTAAATTGGTGATTGAGAAGGTGTCAAGTGGGAACCAATACACTTCCACCTGCCATTTTCCTAGTGTGGCTTTTAAAGCGCAGGCCTCTCCATCATATCTGAGCTTCTGCAGCTGAGAACGTCATGCCTTGGTGGTGGTGAACCTATAACATGTTCAAAGCTCATTGATGGCATTTATTGCATGACTCCATTCCCTTAAACCTGTTTTCTAACCGAATACATGAGTTGTCTGATTGTAACTGCTCATTTCTACCACTGGATTCCAATAAAAACACTCCTACACACAAATTATGGGCTGCTTTGTGTACAAGACGTTTCAGTACATTCATGAACAGAAGAGGTTTAGTTTACAGTGACCCTAAACAATGTCCTTATTAAACTATGCAACACTACTTGCTGGCCTTGAAATCTATCTTTCATAAAATCATTCTTGCTGTTTTATCCTTGTGATGTCCTCCATGAGCTCCTGAACCCCTCCTTTTTCCTCTCGCTTCTGTTTGTTTGGAACAAGCAGTGCACATTAGATGTGGTCATGTGCACCGCTCCATGCAGATTACACATGACATAGTCCATATCCCATCTCTGGGGCGAGAAAGAGAGGGTGACTACACTCCTCCAATACAGTGGCACCATGGAAGACAGATGTAGCTACCCTTTACCAGGAAGTCAAACCACAGCTTTAAAAAAAAAAAAAACAATTTGGAGATTTACCTTTTTCAGTAAAGGATGTTTACTAGTTTTAAACAGTTTACAATCTCTTTAAGCTTTAAAATGACACCAACGTCTCATGTTTTCAAATAACGAACATGTTATACTGCTCTCCTCTGTGCAGTTGGTTTTGCACAGAGCAGTCCCGATCCTCCTCTTCTGGGGTTCCTCGTTGCTGCTCCTGGCTCCTCCCTCCAATTGAGTGCCCCCACAGCAAGCAGCTTGCTTTAGGGGCATTATTGTTCAGGTACAGCGCCACCTAAATCAGAAATTCTAAATGTGGAAGAAATAGACCAGAGTCCGTAAAGTCCGTCTGAGGGAAATTATTCAGGTGAAGTAAGATATGCATATATGTTCCAACACCAATCATGCAAAAAAGTTCCTGACGGTCACCACGTGCAAAGAAATAAATGGTTGTCTCCTTACCAGAAAACTAGACCCCCTGTTAAGGAAGGTCCACCGGGCATGAGGTGTAAATGGTCATCAGGAACAAACGCACCAAATCTTCCTCCAATCCTCCACGGGATATCCAGACAGGACCATGGGCTCGGACAACTTCATATACCCCAGATAAAGGACATTGATATTCCTCCAAAAATACAAATGGGGGCGCACATAGTGACGTATGTACATATTTATTGG